>NC_134371.1:32070000-33320000 GCF_035582795.1 Mycteria americana
ATTGCTCCCAAACGAAAGCTGCCAGCATGGAGAGATATAGCTGGTTTTCACTGCCCCTTGGAACTGCATTCGCTGCCACACAGACATTCGCCTTCTACAAAAGCTTTGCTTGGTAATGGGGCAACACTCTGTATCTCTCTCTCGCAGAGCCCGGCTGCCAAATTCCAAACGTCCAGCGATTGCTCCGACACGAAAGATGCCAGCACTGAAAGCAGTAGCTGGTTTTCACTGCCCCTTGGAACTACGTTCGCTGCCACACAGACATTCGCGTTCTGCAAAAGCTTTGGTTGGTAATGGGGCAAAAATGTGTATGTCTCTCTCGCACAGCCCGGCAGCCAAATTCGAAATGTCTAGCTATTGCTCCCACACAAAAGCTGCCAGCATGTAAAGGTGTAGCTGGTTTTCACTGCCCCTTGGAACTGCATTCGCTGCCACACAGACATTCGCGTTCTGCAAAAGCTTTGGTTGGTAATGGGGCAACACTGTGTATCTCTCTCTTGCAGAGCCCGGCAGCCAAATTCCAAACGTCCAGCGATTGCGTACACACGAAAGCTGCCAACACTGAAAGCTGTAGCTGGTTTTCACTGCCCCTTGGAACTCCATTCGCTGCCACACAGACTTTCGCGTTCTGCAAAAGCTTTGGTTGGTAATGGGGCAACACTCTGTATCTCTCTCTCGCACAGCCCGGCAGCCAAATTCGAAACGTCCAGCGATTGCTCCCAAACGAAAGCTGCCAGCACGGAAAGCTGTAGCTGGTTTTCACTGCCCCTTGGAACTGCATTCGCTGCCACACAGACATTCGCGTTCTGCAAAAGCTTTGCTTGGTAATGGGGAAACACTCTGTATCTCTCTCTCGCAGAGCCCGGCTGCCAAATTCCAAACGTCCAGCGATTGCTCCGACACGAAATCTGCCAGCACTGAAAGCAGCAGCTGGTTTTCACTGCCCCTTGGAACTGCGTTCGCTGCCACACAGACATTCGCGTTCTGCAAAAGCTTTGGTTGGTAATGGGGCAACACTCTGTATCTCTCTCTCGCAGAGCCCGGCTGCCAAATTCGAAACGTCCAGCGATTGCTCCCAAACGAAAGCTGCCAGCACAGAAAGCTGTAGCTGGTTTTCACTGCCCCTTGGAACTGCATTCGCTGCCACACAGACATTCGCGTTCTGCAGAAGCTTTGGTTGGTAATGGGGCAACACTGTGTATGTCTCTCTCGCACAGCCCGGCAGCCAAATTCGAAATGTCTAGCTATTGCTCCCACACAAAAGCTGCCAGCATGTAAAGGTGTAGCTGGTTTTCACTGCCCCTTGGAACTGCATTCGCTGCCACACAGACATTCGCGTTCTGCAAAAGCTTTGGTTGGTAATGGGGCAACACTGTTTATCTCTCTCTCGCAGAGCCCGGCAGCCAAATTCGAAATGTCCATCGATTGCTCCCAAACGGAAGCTGCCAGCACGGAAAGCTGTAGCTGGTTTTCACTGCCCCTTGGAACTGCATTCGCTGCCACACAGACATTCGCGTTCTGCAAAAGCTTTGGTTGGTAATGGGGCAACACTCTGTATCTCTCTCTCGCAGAGACGGCTGCCAAATTCCAAACGTCCAGCGATTGCGTACACACGAAAGCTGCCAACACTGAAAGCTGTAGCTGGTTTTCACTGCCCCTTGGAACTACGTTCACTGCCACACAGACATTCGCGTTCTGCAAAAGCTTTGGTTGGTAATGGGGCAACACTCTGTATCTCTCTCTCGCAGAGCCCGGCTGCCAAATTCGAAACGTCCAGCGATTGCTCCCAAACGAAAGCTGCCAGCACAGAAAGCTGTAGCTGGTTTTCACTGCCCCTTGGAACTGCATTCGCTGCCACACAGACATTCGCGTTCTGCAGAAGCTTTGGTTGGTAATGGGGCAACACTGTGTATCTCTCTCTTGCAGAGCCCGGCAGCCAAATTCGAAATGTCCAGCGATTGCTCCCACACGAAAGCTGCCAGCACGGAAAGATATAGCTGGTTTTCACTGCCCCTTGGAACTGCATTCGCTGCCACACAGACATTCGCGTTCTGCAAAAGCTTTGGTTGGTAATGGGCAACACTCTGTATCTCTCTCTCGCAGAGCCCGGCTGTCAAATTCCAAACGTCCAGCGATTGCGTACACACGAAAGCTGCCAACACTGAAAGCTGTAGCTGGTTTTCACTGCCCCTTGGAACTACGTTCGCTGCAACACAGACATTCGCGTTCTGCAAAAGCTTTGGTTGGTAATGGGGCAACACTGTGTATGTCTCTCTCGCACAGCCCGGCAGCCAAATTCGAAATGTCTAGCTATTGCTCCCACACAAAAGCTGCTAGCATGTAAAGGTGTAGCTGGTTTTCACTGCCCCTTGGAACTGCATTCGCTGCCACACAGACATTCGCGTTCTGCAAAAGCTTTGGTTGGTAATGGGGCAACACTGTTTATCTCTCTCTCGCAGAGCCCGGCAGCCAAATTCGAAATGTCCATCGATTGCTCCCAAACGGAAGCTGCCAGCACGGAAAGCTGTAGCTGGTTTTCACTGCCCCTTGGAACTGCATTCGCTGCCACACAGACATTCGCGTTCTGCAAAAGCTTTGGTTGGTAATGGGGCAACACTCTGTATCTCTCTCTCGCAGAGCACGGCTGCCAAATTCCAAACGTCCAGCGATTGCGTACACACGAAAGCTGCCAACACTGAAAGCTGTAGCTGGTTTTCACTGCCCCTTGGAACTACGTTCACTGCCACACAGACATTCGCGTTCTGCAAAAGCTTTGGTTGGTAATGGGGCAACACTCTGTATCTCTCTCTCGCAGAGCCCGGCTGCCAAATTCGAAACGTCCAGCGATTGCTCCCAAACGAAAGCTGCCAGCACAGAAAGCTGTAGCTGGTTTTCACTGCCCCTTGGAACTGCATTCGCTGCCACACAGACATTCGCGTTCTGCAGAAGCTTTGGTTGGTAATGGGGCAACACTGTGTATCTCTCTCTTGCAGAGCCCGGCAGCCAAATTCGAAATGTCCAGCGATTGCTCCCACACGAAAGCTGCCAGCACGGAAAGATATAGCTGGTTTTCACTGCCCCTTAGAACTGCATTCGCTGCCACACAGACATTCGCGTTCTGCAAAAGCTTTGGTTGGTAATGGGCAACACTCTGTATCTCTCTCTCGCAGAGCCCGGCTGCCAAATTCCAAACGTCCAGCGATTGCGTACACACGAAAGCTGCCAACACTGAAAGCTGTAGCTGGTTTTCACTGCCCCTTGGAACTACGTTCGCTGCCACACAGACATTCGCGTTCTGCAAAAGCTTTGGTTGGTAATGGGGCAACACTGTGTATGTCTCTCTCGCACAGCCCGGCAGCCAAATTCGAAATGTCTAGCTATTGCTCCCACACAAAAGCTGCCAGCATGTAAAGGTGTAGCTGGTTTTCACTGCCCCTTGGAACTGCATTCGCTGCCACACAGACATTCGCGTTCTGCAAAAGCTTTGGTTGGTAATGGGGCAACACTGTGTATCTCTCTCTTGCAGAGCCCGGCAGCCAAATTCCAAACGTCCAGCGATTGCGTACACACGAAAGCTGCCAACACTGAAAGCTGTAGCTGGTTTTCACTGCCCCTTGGAACTCCATTCGCTGCCACACAGACATTCGCGTTCTGCAAAAGCTTTGCTTGGTAATGGGGAAACACTCTGTATCTCTCTCTCGCAGAGCCCGGCTGCCAAATTCCAAACGTCCAGCGATTGCTCCGACACGAAATCTGCCAGCACTGAAAGCAGCAGCTGGTTTTCACTGCCCCTTGGAACTGCGTTCGCTGCCACACAGACATTCGCGTTCTGCAAAAGCTTTGGTTGGTAATGGGGCAACACTCTGTATCTCTCTCTCGCAGAGCCCGGCTGCCAAATTCGAAACGTCCAGCGATTGCTCCCAAACGAAAGCTGCCAGCACAGAAAGCTGTAGCTGGTTTTCACTGCCCCTTGGAACTGCATTCGCTGCCACACAGACATTCGCGTTCTGCAGAAGCTTTGGTTGGTAATGGGGCAACACTGTGTATGTCTCTCTCGCACAGCCCGGCAGCCAAATTCGAAATGTCTAGCTATTGCTCCCACACAAAAGCTGCCAGCATGTAAAGGTGTAGCTGGTTTTCACTGCCCCTTGGAACTGCATTCGCTGCCACACAGACATTCGCGTTCTGCAAAAGCTTTGGTTGGTAATGGGGCAACACTGTTTATCTCTCTCTCGCAGAGCCCGGCAGCCAAATTCGAAATGTCCATCGATTGCTCCCAAACGGAAGCTGCCAGCACGGAAAGCTGTAGCTGGTTTTCACTGCCCCTTGGAACTGCATTCGCTGCCACACAGACATTCGCGTTCTGCAAAAGCTTTGGTTGGTAATGGGGCAACACTCTGTATCTCTCTCTCGCAGAGACGGCTGCCAAATTCCAAACGTCCAGCGATTGCGTACACACGAAAGCTGCCAACACTGAAAGCTGTAGCTGGTTTTCACTGCCCCTTGGAACTACGTTCACTGCCACACAGACATTCGCGTTCTGCAAAAGCTTTGGTTGGTAATGGGGCAACACTCTGTATCTCTCTCTCGCAGAGCCCGGCTGCCAAATTCGAAACGTCCAGCGATTGCTCCCAAACGAAAGCTGCCAGCACAGAAAGCTGTAGCTGGTTTTCACTGCCCCTTGGAACTGCATTCGCTGCCACACAGACATTCGCGTTCTGCAGAAGCTTTGGTTGGTAATGGGGCAACACTGTGTATCTCTCTCTTGCAGAGCCCGGCAGCCAAATTCGAAATGTCCAGCGATTGCTCCCACACGAAAGCTGCCAGCACGGAAAGATATAGCTGGTTTTCACTGCCCCTTGGAACTGCATTCGCTGCCACACAGACATTCGCGTTCTGCAAAAGCTTTGGTTGGTAATGGGCAACACTCTGTATCTCTCTCTCGCAGAGCCCGGCTGTCAAATTCCAAACGTCCAGCGATTGCGTACACACGAAAGCTGCCAACACTGAAAGCTGTAGCTGGTTTTCACTGCCCCTTGGAACTACGTTCGCTGCCACACAGACATTCGCGTTCTGCAAAAGCTTTGGTTGGTAATGGGGCAACACTGTGTATGTCTCTCTCGCACAGCCCGGCAGCCAAATTCGAAATGTCTAGCTATTGCTCCCACACAAAAGCTGCTAGCATGTAAAGGTGTAGCTGGTTTTCACTGCCCCTTGGAACTGCATTCGCTGCCACACAGACATTCGCGTTCTGCAAAAGCTTTGGTTGGTAATGGGGCAACACTGTTTATCTCTCTCTCGCAGAGCCCGGCAGCCAAATTCGAAATGTCCATCGATTGCTCCCAAACGGAAGCTGCCAGCACGGAAAGCTGTAGCTGGTTTTCACTGCCCCTTGGAACTGCATTCGCTGCCACACAGACATTCGCGTTCTGCAAAAGCTTTGGTTGGTAATGGGGCAACACTCTGTATCTCTCTCTCGCAGAGCACGGCTGCCAAATTCCAAACGTCCAGCGATTGCGTACACACGAAAGCTGCCAACACTGAAAGCTGTAGCTGGTTTTCACTGCCCCTTGGAACTACGTTCACTGCCACACAGACATTCGCGTTCTGCAAAAGCTTTGGTTGGTAATGGGGCAACACTCTGTATCTCTCTCTCGCAGAGCCCGGCTGCCAAATTCGAAACGTCCAGCGATTGCTCCCAAACGAAAGCTGCCAGCACAGAAAGCTGTAGCTGGTTTTCACTGCCCCTTGGAACTGCATTCGCTGCCACACAGACATTCGCGTTCTGCAAAAGCTTTGGTTGGTAATGGGGCAACACTGTGTATCTCTCTCTTGCAGAGCCCGGCAGCCAAATTCGAAATGTCCAGCGATTGCTCCCACACGAAAGCTGCCAGCACGGAAAGATATAGCTGGTTTTCACTGCCCCTTAGAACTGCATTCGCTGCCACACAGACATTCGCGTTCTGCAAAAGCTTTGGTTGGTAATGGGCAACACTCTGTATCTCTCTCTCGCAGAGCCCGGCTGCCAAATTCCAAACGTCCAGCGATTGCGTACACACGAAAGCTGCCAACACTGAAAGCTGTAGCTGGTTTTCACTGCCCCTTGGAACTACGTTCGCTGCCACACAGACATTCGCGTTCTGCAAAAGCTTTGGTTGGTAATGGGGCAACACTGTGTATGTCTCTCTCGCACAGCCCGGCAGCCAAATTCGAAATGTCTAGCTATTGCTCCCACACAAAAGCTGCCAGCATGTAAAGGTGTAGCTGGTTTTCACTGCCCCTTGGAACTGCATTCGCTGCCACACAGACATTCGCGTTCTGCAAAAGCTTTGGTTGGTAATGGGGCAACACTGTGTATCTCTCTCTTGCAGAGCCCGGCAGCCAAATTCCAAACGTCCAGCGATTGCGTACACACGAAAGCTGCCAACACTGAAAGCTGTAGCTGGTTTTCACTGCCCCTTGGAACTCCATTCGCTGCCACACAGACATTCGCGTTCTGCAAAAGCTTTGCTTGGTAATGGGGAAACACTCTGTATCTCTCTCTCGCAGAGCCCGGCTGCCAAATTTCAAACGTCCAGCGATTGCTCCGACACTAAAGATGCCAGCACTGAAAGCTGTAGCTGGTTTTCACTGCCCCTTGGAACTGCATTCGCTGCCACACAGACATTCGCGTTCTGCAAAAGCTTTGGTTGGTAATGGGGCAACACTGTGTATCTCTCTCTCACAAAGCCCGGCAGCCAAATTCCAAACGTCCAGCGATTGCGTACACACGAAAGCTGCCAACACTGAAAGCTGTAGCTGGTTTTCACTGCCCCTTGGAACTGCATTCGCTGCCACACAGACATTCGCGTTCTGCAAAAGCTTTGGTTGGTAATGGGGCAACACTCTGTATCTCTCTCTCGCACAGCCCGGCAGCCAAATTCGAAACGTCCAGCGATTGCTCCCAAACGAAAGCTGCCAGCACGGAAAGCTGTAGCTGGTTTTCACTGCCCCTTGGAACTGCATTCGCTGCCACACAGACATTCGCGTTCTGCAGAAGCTTTGGTTGGTAATGGGGCAACACTCTTTATCTCTCTCTCGCAGAGCCCGGCAGCCAAATTCGACACGTCCAGCGATTGCTCCCAAACGAAAGCTGCCAGCATGGAAAGATATAGCTGGTTTTCACTGCCCCTTGGAACTGCATTCGCTGCCACACAGACATTCGCCTTCTACAAAAGCTTTGCTTGGTAATGGGGAAACACTCTGTATCTCTCTCTCGCAGAGCCCGGCTGCCAAATTCCAAACGTCCAGCGATTGCTCCGACACGAAAAATGCCAGCACTGAAAGCAGTAGCTGGTTTTCACTGCACCTTGGAACTACATTCGCTGCCACACAGACATTCGCGTTCTGCAAAAGCTTTGGGTGGTAATGGGGCAACACTGTGTATGTCTCTCTCGCACAGCCCGGCAGCCAAATTCGAAATGTCTAGCTATTGCTCCCACACAAAAGCTGCCAGCACGGAAAGATATAGCTGGTTTTCACTGCCCCTTGGAACTGCATTCGCTGCCACACAGACATTCGCGTTCTGCAAAAGCTTTGGTTGGTAATGGGGCAACACTGTGTATCTCTCTCTCACAGAGCCCGGCAGCCACATTCCAAACGTCCAGCGATTGCGTACACACGAAAGCTACCAACACTGAAAGCTGTAGCTGGTTTTCACTGCCCCTTGGAACTCCATTCGCTGCCACACAGACATTCGCGTTCTGCAAAAGCTTTGGTTGGTAATGGGGCAACACTCTGTATCTCTCTCTCGCACAGCCCGGCAGCCAAATTCGAAACGTCCAGCGATTGCACCCAAACGAAAGCTGCCAGCACGGAAAGCTGTAGCTGGTTTTCACTGCCCCTTGGAACTGCATTCGCTGCCACACAGACATTCGCGTTCTGCAGAAGCTTTGGTTGGTAATGGGGCAACACTGTGTATCTCTCTCTCGCAGAGCCCGGCTGCCAAATTCGAAACGTCCAGCGATTGCTCCCAAACGAAAGCTGCCAGCACGGAAAGCTGTAGCTGGTTTTCACTGCCCCTTGGAACTGCATTCGCTGCCACACAGACATTCGCGTTCTGCAGAAGCTTTGGTTGGTAATGGGGCAACACTGTGTATCTCGCTCTTGCAGTGCCCGGCAGCCAAATTCGAAATGTCCAGCGATTGCTCCCACACGAAAGCTGCCAGCACGGAAAGACATAGCTGGTTTTCACTGCCCCTTGGAACTGCATTCGCTGCCACACAGACATTCGCGTTCTGCAAAAGCTTTGGTTGGTAATGGGGCAACACTGTGTATCTCTCTCTCGCACAGACCGGCTGCCAAATTCCAAACGTCCAGCGATTGCTCCCACACGAAAGCTGCCAACACTGAAAGCTGTAGCTGGTTTTCACTGCCCCTTGGAACTACGTTCACTGCCACACAGACATTCGCGTTCTGCAAAAGCTTTGGTTGGTAATGGGGCAACACTCTGTATCTCTCTCTCGCAGAGCCCGGCTGCCAAATTCGAAACGTCCAGCGATTGCTCCCAAACGAAAGCTGCCAGCACAGAAAGCTGTAGCTGGTTTTCACTGCCCCTTGGAACTGCATTCGCTGCCACACAGACATTCGCGTTCTGCAGAAGCTTTGGTTGGTAATGGGGCAACACTCTTTTTCTCTCTCTCGCACAGCCCGGCAGCCAAATTCGACACGTCCAGCGATTGCTCCCAAACGAAAGCTGCCAGCACGGAAAGCTGTAGCTGGTTTTCACTGCCCCTTGGAACTGCATTCGCTGCCACACAGACATTCGCCTTCTACAAAAGCTTTGCTTGGTAATGGGGAAACACTCTGTATCTCTCTCTCGCAGAGCCCGGCTGCCAAATTCCAAACGTCCAGCGATTGCTCCGACACGAAAGATGCCAGCACTGAAAGCAGTAGCTGGTTTTCACTGCCCCTTGGAACTACGTTCGCTGCCACACAGACATTCGCGTTCTGCAAAAGCTTTGGTTGGTAATGGGGCAACACTGTGTATGTCTCTCTCGCACAGCCCGGCAGCCACATTCGAAATGTCTAGCTATTGCTCCCACACAAAAGCTGCCAGCATGTAAAGGTGTAGCTGGTTTTCACTGCCCCTTGGAACTGCATTCGCTGCCACACAGACATTCGCGTTCTGCAAAAGCTTTGGTTGGTAATGGGGCAACACTGTGTATCTCTCTCTCACAGAGCCCGGCAGCCAAATTCCAAACGTCCAGCGATTGCGTACACACGAAAGCTGCCAACACTGAAAGCTGTAGCTGGTTTTCACTGCCCCTTGGAACTCCATTCGCTGCCACACAGACATTCGCGTTCTGCAAAAGCTTTGGTTGGTAATGGGGCAACACTCTGTATCTCTCTCTCGCACAGCCCGGCTGCCAAATTCGAAACGTCCAGCGATTGCTCCCAAACGAAAGCTGCCAGCACGGAAAGCTGTAGCTGGTTTTCACTGCCCCTTGGAACTGCATTCGCTGCCACACAGACATTCGCGTTCTGCAGAAGCTTTGGTTTGTAATGGGGCAACACTCTGTATCTCTCTCTCGCACAGCCCGGCAGCCAAATTCGAAACGTCCAGCGATTGCTCCCACACGAAAGCTGCCAGCACGGAAAGATATAGCTGGTTTTCACTGCCCCTTGGAACTGCATTCGCTGCCACACAGACATTCGCGTTCTGCAAAAGCTTTGGTTGGTAATGGGCAACACTCTGTATCTCTCTCTCGCAGAGCCCGGCTGCCAAATTCCAAACGTCCAGCGATTGCGTACACACGAAAGCTGCCAACACTGAAAGCTGTAGCTGGTTTTCACTGCCCCTTGGAACTACGTTCGCTGCCACACAGACATTCGCGTTCTGCAAAAGGTTTGGTTGGTAATGGGGCAACACTGTGTATGTCTCTCTCGCACAGCCCGGCAGCCAAATTCGAAATGTCTAGCTATTGCTCCCACACAAAAGCTGCCAGCATGTAAAGGTGTAGCTGGTTTTCACTGCCCCTTGGAACTGCATTCGCTGCCACACAGACATTCGCGTTCTGCAAAAGCTTTGGTTGGTAATGGGGCAACACTGTGTTTCTCTCTCTTGCAGAGCCCGGCAGCCAAATTCGAAACGTCCAGCGATTGCTCCCAAACGAAAGTTGCAAGCATGGAAAGATATAGCTGGTTTTCACTGCCCCTTGGAACTGCATGCGTTGCCACACAGACATTCGCCTTCTACAAAAGCTTTGCTTGGTAATGGGGAAACACTCTGTATCTCTCTCTCGCAGAGCACGGCTGCCAAATTCCAAACGTCCAGCGATTGCTCCGACACGAAATCTGCCAGCACTGAAAGCAGCAGCTGGTTTTCACTGCCCCTTGGAACTGCGTTCGCTGCCACACAGACATTCGCGTTCTGCAGAAGCTTTGGTTGGTAATGGGGCAACACTGTGTATCTCTCTCTTGCAGAGCCCGGCAGCCAAATTCGAAATGTCCAGCGATTGCTCCCACACAAAAGCTGCCAGCACGGAAAGACATAGCTGGTTTTCACTGCCCCTTGGAACTGCATTCGCTGCCACACAGACATTCGCGTTCTGCAAAAGCTTTGGTTGGTAATGGGGCAACACTCTGTATCTCTCTCTCGCAGAGCCCGGCTGCCAAATTCCAAACGTCCAGCGATTGCTCCGACACGAAAGATGCCAGCACTGAAAGCAGTAGCTGGTTTTCACTGCCCCTTGGAACTACGTTCGCTGCCACACAGACATTCGCGTTCTGCAAAAGGTTTGGTTGGTAATGGGGCAACACTGTGTATGTCTCTCTCGCACAGCCCGGCAGCCAAATTCGAAATGTCTAGCTATTGCTCCCACACAAAAGCTGCCAGCATGTAAAGGTGTAGCTGGTTTTCACTGCCCCTTGGAACTGCATTCGCTGCCACACAGACATTCGCGTTCTGCAAAAGCTTTGGTTGGTAATGGGGCAACACTGTGTATCTCTCTCTCACAGAGCCCGGCAGCCACATTCCAAACGTCCAGCGATTGCGTACACACGAAAGCTGCCAACACTGAAAGCTGTAGCTGGTTTTCACTGCCCCTTGGAACTCCATTCGCTGCCACACAGACATTCGCGTTCTGCAAAAGCTTTGGTTGGTAATGGGGCAACACTCTGTATCTCTCTCTCGCACAGCCCGGCAGCCAAATTCGAAACGTCCAGCGATTGCTCCCAAACGAAAGCTGCCAGCACGGAAAGCTGTAGCTGGTTTTCACTGCCCCTTGGAACTGCATTCGCTGCCACACAGACTTTCGCGTTCTGCAGAAGCTTTGGTTGGTAATGGGGCAACACTGTGTATCTCTCTCTCGCAGAGCCCGGCAGCCAAATTCGAAACGTCCAGCGATTGCTCCCAAACGAAAGCTGCCAGCACGGAAAGCTGTAGCTGGTTTTCACTGCCCCTTGGAACTGCATTCGCTGCCACACAGACATTCGTGTTCTGCAGAAGCTTTGGTTGGTAATGGGGCAACACTGTGTATCTCTCTCTTGCAGAGCCCGGCAGCCAAATTCGAAATGTCCAGCGATTGCGTACACACGAAAGCTGCCAACACTGAAAGCTGTAGCTGGTTTTCACTGCCACTTGGAACTACGTTCACTGCCACACAGACATTCGCGTTCTGCAAAAGCTTTGGTTGGTAATGGGGCAACACTCTGTATCTCTCTCTCGCAGAGCCCGGTTGCCAAATTCGAAACGTCCAGTCATTGCGTACACACGAAAGCTGCCAACACTGAAAGCTGTAGCTGGTTTTCACTGCCCCTTGGAACTACGTTCACTGCCACACAGACATTCACGTTCTGCAAAAGCTTTGGTTGGTAATGGGGCAACACTCTGTATCTCTCTCTCGCAGAGCCCGGCTGCCAAATTCCAAACGTCCAGCGATTGCGTACACACGAAAGCTGCCAACACTGAAAGCTGTAGCTGGTTTTCACTGCCCCTTGGAACTACGTTCACTGCCACACAGACATTCGCGTTCTGCAAAAGCTTTGGTTGGTAATGGGGCAACACTCTGTATCTCTCTCTCGCAGAGCCCGGCAGCCAAATTCGAAACGTCCAGCGATTGCTCCCAAACGAAAGCTGCCAGCACAGAAAGCTGTAGCTGGTTTTCACTGCCCCTTGGAACTGCATTCGCTGCCACACAGACATTCGCGTTCTGCAGAAGCTTTGGTTGGTAATGGGGCAACACTGTGTATCTCTCTCTTGCAGAGCCCGGCAGCCAAATTCGAAACGTCCAGCGATTTCTCCCAAACGAAAGCTGCCAGCACAGAAAGCTGTAGCTGGTTTTCACTGCCCCTTGGAACTGCATTCGCTGCCACACAGACATTCGCGTTCTGCAGAAGCTTTGGTTGGTAATGGGGCAATACTCTTTATCTCTCTCTCGCACAGCCCGGCAGCCAAATTCGACACGTCCAGCGATTGCTCCCAAACGAAAGCTGCCAGCATGGAAAGATATAGCTGGTTTTCACTGCCCCTTGGAACTGCATTCGCTGCCACACAGACATTCGCCTTCTACAAAAGCTTTGCTTGGTAATGGGGCAACACTCTGTATCTCTCTCTCGCAGAGCCCGGCTGCCAAATTCCAAACGTCCAGCGATTGCTCCGACACGAAAGATGCCAGCACTGAAAGCAGTAGCTGGTTTTCACTGCCCCTTGGAACTACGTTCGCTGCCACACAGACATTCGCGTTCTGCAAAAGCTTTGGTTGGTAATGGGGCAACACTGTGTATGTCTCTCTCGCACAGCCCGGCAGCCAAATTCGAAATGTCTAGCTATTGCTCCCACACAAAAGCTGCCAGCATGTAAAGGTGTAGCTGGTTTTCACTGCCCCTTGGAACTGCATTCGCTGCCACACAGACATTCGCGTTCTGCAAAAGCTTTGGTTGGTAATGGGGCAACACTGTGTATCTCTCTCTCACAGAGCCCGGCAGCCAAATTCCAAACGTCCAGCGATTGCGTACACACGAAAGCTGCCAACACTGAAAGCTGTAGCTGGTTTTCACTGCCCCTTGGAACTCCATTCGCTGCCACACAGACATTCGCGTTCTGCAAAAGCTTTGGTTGGTAATGGGGCAACACTCTGTATCTCTCTCTCGCACAGCCCGGCAGCCAAATTCGAAACGTCCAGCGATTGCTCCCAAACGAAAGCTGCCAGCACGGAAAGCTGTAGCTGGTTTTCACTGTCCCTTGGAACTGCATTCGCTGCCACACAGACATTCGCGTTCTGCAAAAGCTTTGGTTGGTAATGGGGCAACACTCTGTATCTCTCTCTCGCACAGCCCGGCTGCCAAATTCCAAACGTCCAGCGATTGCGTACACACGAAAGCTGCCAACACTGAAAGCTGTAGCTGGTTTTCACTGCCCCTTGGAACTACGTTCACTGCCACACAGACATTCGCGTTCTGCAAAAGCTTTGGTTGGTAATGGGGCAACACTCTGTATCTGTCTCTCGCAGAGCCCGGCTGCCAAATTCCAAACGTCCAGCGATTGCTCCCAAACGAAAGCTGCCAGCACAGAAAGCTGTAGCTGGTTTTCACTGCCCCTTGGAACTGCATTCGCTGCCACACAGACATTCGCGTTCTGCAGAAGCTTTGGTTGGTAATGGGGCAACACTGTGTATCTCTCTCTTGCAGAGCCCGGCAGCCAAATTCGAAATGTCCAGCGATTGCTCCCACACGAAAGCTGCCAGCACGGAAAGATATAGCTGGTTTTCACTGCCCCTTGGAACTGCATTCGCTGCCACACAGACATTCGCGTTCTGCAAAAGCTTTGGTTGGTAATGGGCAACACTCTGTATCTCTCTCTCGCAGAGCCCGGCTGCCAAATTCCAAACGTCCAGCGATTGCGTACACACGAAAGCTGCCAACACTGAAAGCTGTAGCTGGTTTTCACTGCCCCTTGGAACTACGTTCGCTGCCACACAGACATTCGCGTTCTGCAAAAGGTTTGGTTGGTAATGGGGCAACACTGTGTATGTCTCTCTCGCACAGCCCGGCAGCCAAATTCGAAATGTCTAGCTATTGCTCCCACACAAAAGCTGCCAGCATGTAAAGGTGTAGCTGGTTTTCACTGCCCCTTGGAACTGCATTCGCTGCCACACAGACATTCGCGTTCTGCAAAAGCTTTGGTTGGTAATGGGGCAACACTGTGTATCTCTCTCTCACAGAGCCCGGCAGCCACATTCCAAACGTCCAGCGATTGCGTACACACGAAAGCTGCCAACACTGAAAGCTGTAGCTGGTTTTCACTGCCCCTTGGAACTCCATTCGCTGCCACACAGACATTCGCGTTCTGCAAAAGCTTTGGTTGGTAATGGGGCAACACTCTGTATCTCTCTCTCGCACAGCCCGGCAGCCAAATTCGAAACGTCCAGCGATTGCTCCCAAACGAAAGCTGCCAGCACGGAAAGCTGTAGCTGGTTTTCACTGCCCCTTGGAACTGCATTCGCTGCCACACAGACTTTCGCGTTCTGCAGAAGCTTTGGTTGGTAATGGGGCAACACTGTGTATCTCTCTCTCGCAGAGCCCGGCAGCCAAATTCGAAACGTCCAGCGATTGCTCCCAAACGAAAGCTGCCAGCACGGAAAGCTGTAGCTGGTTTTCACTGCCCCTTGGAACTGCATTCGCTGCCACACAGACATTCGTGTTCTGCAGAAGCTTTGGTTGGTAATGGGGCAACACTGTGTATCTCTCTCTTGCAGAGCCCGGCAGCCAAATTCGAAATGTCCAGCGATTGCGTACACACGAAAGCTGCCAACACTGAAAGCTGTAGCTGGTTTTCACTGCCACTTGGAACTACGTTCACTGCCACACAGACATTCGCGTTCTGCAAAAGCTTTGGTTGGTAATGGGGCAACACTCTGTATCTCTCTCTCGCAGAGCCCGGTTGCCAAATTCGAAACGTCCAGTCATTGCGTACACACGAAAGCTGCCAACACTGAAAGCTGTAGCTGGTTTTCACTGCCCCTTGGAACTACGTTCACTGCCACACAGACATTCACGTTCTGCAAAAGCTTTGGTTGGTAATGGGGCAACACTCTGTATCTCTCTCTCGCAGAGCCCGGCTGCCAAATTCCAAACGTCCAGCGATTGCGTACACACGAAAGCTGCCAACACTGAAAGCTGTAGCTGGTTTTCACTGCCCCTTGGAACTACGTTCACTGCCACACAGACATTCGCGTTCTGCAAAAGCTTTGGTTGGTAATGGGGCAACACTCTGTATCTCTCTCTCGCAGAGCCCGGCAGCCAAATTCGAAACGTCCAGCGATTGCTCCCAAACGAAAGCTGCCAGCACAGAAAGCTGTAGCTGGTTTTCACTGCCCCTTGGAACTGCATTCGCTGCCACACAGACATTCGCGTTCTGCAGAAGCTTTGGTTGGTAATGGGGCAACACTGTGTATCTCTCTCTTGCAGAGCCCGGCAGCCAAATTCGAAACGTCCAGCGATTTCTCCCAAACGAAAGCTGCCAGCACAGAAAGCTGTAGCTGGTTTTCACTGCCCCTTGGAACTGCATTCGCTGCCACACAGACATTCGCGTTCTGCAGAAGCTTTGGTTGGTAATGGGGCAATACTCTTTATCTCTCTCTCGCACAGCCCGGCAGCCAAATTCGACACGTCCAGCGATTGCTCCCAAACGAAAGCTGCCAGCATGGAAAGATATAGCTGGTTTTCACTGCCCCTTGGAACTGCATTCGCTGCCACACAGACATTCGCCTTCTACAAAAGCTTTGCTTGGTAATGGGGCAACACTCTGTATCTCTCTCTCGCAGAGCCCGGCTGCCAAATTCCAAACGTCCAGCGATTGCTCCGACACGAAAGATGCCAGCACTGAAAGCAGTAGCTGGTTTTCACTGCCCCTTGGAACTACGTTCGCTGCCACACAGACATTCGCGTTCTGCAAAAGCTTTGGTTGGTAATGGGGCAACACTGTGTATGTCTCTCTCGCACAGCCCGGCAGCCAAATTCGAAATGTCTAGCTATTGCTCCCACACAAAAGCTGCCAGCATGTAAAGGTGTAGCTGGTTTTCACTGCCCCTTGGAACTGCATTCGCTGCCACACAGACATTCGCGTTCTGCAAAAGCTTTGGTTGGTAATGGGGCAACACTGTGTATCTCTCTCTCACAGAGCCCGGCAGCCAAATTCCAAACGTCCAGCGATTGCGTACACACGAAAGCTGCCAACACTGAAAGCTGTAGCTGGTTTTCACTGCCCCTTGGAACTCCATTCGCTGCCACACAGACATTCGCGTTCTGCAAAAGCTTTGGTTGGTAATGGGGCAACACTCTGTATCTCTCTCTCGCACAGCCCGGCAGCCAAATTCGAAACGTCCAGCGATTGCTCCCAAACGAAAGCTGCCAGCACGGAAAGCTGTAGCTGGTTTTCACTGCCCCTTGGAACTGCATTCGCTGCCACACAGACATTCGCGTTCTGCAAAAGCTTTGGTTGGTAATGGGGCAACACTCTGTATCTCTCTCTCGCACAGCCCGGCTGCCAAATTCCAAACGTCCAGCGATTGCGTACACACGAAAGCTGCCAACACTGAAAGCTGTAGCTGGTTTTCACTGCCCCTTGGAACTACGTTCACTGCCACACAGACATTCGCGTTCTGCAAAAGCTTTGGTTGGTAATGGGGCAACACTCTGTATCTGTCTCTCGCAGAGCCCGGCTGCCAAATTCCAAACGTCCAGCGATTGCTCCCAAACGAAAGCTGCCAGCACAGAAAGCTGTAGCTGGTTTTCACTGCCCCTTGGAACTGCATTCGCTGCCACACAGACATTCGCGTTCTGCAGAAGCTTTGGTTGGTAATGGGGCAACACTGTGTATCTCTCTCTTGCAGAGCCCGGCAGCCAAATTCGAAATGTCCAGCGATTGCTCCCACACGAAAGCTGCCAGCACGGAAAGATATAGCTGGTTTTCACTGCCCCTTGGAACTGCATTCGCTGCCACACAGACATTCGCGTTCTGCAAAAGCTTTGGTTGGTAATGGGCAACACTCTGTATCTCTCTCTCGCAGAGCCCGGCTGCCAAATTCCAAACGTCCAGCGATTGCGTACACACGAAAGCTGCCAACACTGAAAGCTGTAGCTGGTTTTCACTGCCCCTTGGAACTACGTTCACTGCCACACAGACATTCGCGTTCTGCAAAAGCTTTGGTTGGTAATGGGGCAACACTCTGTATCTCTCTCTCGCAGAGCCCGGCAGCCAAATTCGAAACGTCCAGCGATTGCTCCCAAACGAAAGCTGCCAGCACAGAAAGCTGTAGCTGGTTTTCACTGCCCCTTGGAACTGCATTCGCTGCCACACAGACATTCGCGTTCTGCAGAAGCTTTGGTTGGTAATGGGGCAACACTGTGTATCTCTCTCTTGCAGAGCCCGGCAGCCAAATTCGAAACGTCCAGCGATTTCTCCCAAACGAAAGCTGCCAGCACAGAAAGCTGTAGCTGGTTTTCACTGCCCCTTGGAACTGCATTCGCTGCCACACAGACATTCGCGTTCTGCAGAAGCTTTGGTTGGTAATGGGGCAATACTCTTTATCTCTCTCTCGCACAGCCCGGCAGCCAAATTCGACACGTCCAGCGATTGCTCCCAAACGAAAGCTGCCAGCATGGAAAGATATAGCTGGTTTTCACTGCCCCTTGGAACTGCATTCGCTGCCACACAGACATTCGCCTTCTACAAAAGCTTTGCTTGGTAATGGGGCAACACTCTGTATCTCTCTCTCGCAGAGCCCGGCTGCCAAATTCCAAACGTCCAGCGATTGCTCCGACACGAAAGATGCCAGCACTGAAAGCAGTAGCTGGTTTTCACTGCCCCTTGGAACTACGTTCGCTGCCACACAGACATTCGCGTTCTGCAAAAGCTTTGGTTGGTAATGGGGCAACACTGTGTATGTCTCTCTCGCACAGCCCGGCAGCCAAATTCGAAATGTCTAGCTATTGCTCCCACACAAAAGCTGCCAGCATGTAAAGGTGTAGCTGGTTTTCACTGCCCCTTGGAACTGCATTCGCTGCCACACAGACATTCGCGTTCTGCAAAAGCTTTGGTTGGTAATGGGGCAACACTGTGTATCTCTCTCTCACAGAGCCCGGCAGCCAAATTCCAAACGTCCAGCGATTGCGTACACACGAAAGCTGCCAACACTGAAAGCTGTAGCTGGTTTTCACTGCCCCTTGGAACTCCATTCGCTGCCACACAGACATTCGCGTTCTGCAAAAGCTTTGGTTGGTAATGGGGCAACACTCTGTATCTCTCTCTCGCACAGCCCGGCAGCCAAATTCGAAACGTCCAGCGATTGCTCCCAAACGAAAGCTGCCAGCACGGAAAGCTGTAGCTGGTTTTCACTGCCCCTTGGAACTGCATTCGCTGCCACACAGACATTCGCGTTCTGCAAAAGCTTTGGTTGGTAATGGGGCAACACTCTGTATCTCTCTCTCGCACAGCCCGGCTGCCAAATTGCAAACGTCCAGCGATTGCGTACACACGAAAGCTGCCAACACTGAAAGCTGTAGCTGGTTTTCACTGCCCCTTGGAACTACGTTCACTGCCACACAGACATTCGCGTTCTGCAAAAGCTTTGGTTGGTAATGGGGCAACACTCTGTATCTGTCTCTCGCAGAGCCCGGCTGCCAAATTCCAAACGTCCAGCGATTGCTCCCAAACGAAAGCTGCCAGCACAGAAAGCTGTAGCTGGTTTTCACTGCCCCTTGGAACTGCATTCGCTGCCACACAGACATTCGCGTTCTGCAGAAACTTTGGTTGGTAATGGGGCAACACTGTGTATCTCTCTCTTGCAGAGCCCGGCAGCCAAATTCGAAATGTCCAGCGATTGCTCCCACACGAAAGCTGCCAGCACGGAAAGATATAGCTGGTTTTCACTGCCCCTTGGAACTGCATTCGCTGCCACACAGACATTCGCGTTCTGCAAAAGCTTTGGTTGGTAATGGGCAACACTCTGTATCTCTCTCTCGCAGAGCCCGGCTGCCAAATTCCAAACGTCCAGCGATTGCGTACACACGAAAGCTGCCAACACTGAAAACTGTAGCTGGTTTTCACTGCCCCTTGGAACTGCATTCGCTGCCACACAGACATTCGCGTTCTGCAAAAGCTTTGGTTGGTAATGGGGCAACACTGTGTTTCTGTCTCTTGCAGAGCCCGGCAGCCAAATTCGAAACGTCCAGCGATTGCTCCCAAACGAAAGCTGCCAGCATGGAAAGATATAGCTGGTTTTCACTGCCCCTTGGAACTGCATGCGCTGCCACACAGACATTCGCCTTCTACAAAAGCTTTGCTTGGTAATGGGGAAACACTCTGTATCTCTCTCTCGCAGAGCCCGGCTGCCAAATTCCAAACGTCCAGCGATTGCTCCGACACGAAATCTGCCAGCACTGAAAGCAGCAGCTGGTTTTCACTGCCCCTTGGAACTGCGTTCGCTGCCACACAGACATTCGCGTTCTGCAAAAGCTTTGGTTGGTAATGGGGCAACACTCTGTATCTCTCTCTCGCAGAGCCCGGCTGCCAAATTCGAAACGTCCAGCGATTGCTCCCAAACGAAAGCTGCCAGCACAGAAAGCTGTAGCTGGTTTTCACTGCCCCTTGGAACTGCATTCGCTGCCACACAGACATTCGCGTTCTGCAGAAGCTTTGGTTGGTAATGGGGAACACTGTTTATCTCTCTCTCGCACAGCCCGGCAGCCAAATTCGAAACGTCCAGCGATTGCTCCCAAACGAAAGCTGCCAGCATGGAAAGATATAGCTGGTTTTCACTGCCCCTTGGAACTGCATTCGCTGCCACACAGACATTCGCGTTCTGCAGAAGCTTTGGTTGGTAATGGGGCAACACTGTGTATCTCTCTCTCGCAGAGCCCGGCTGCCAAATTCCAAACGTCCAGCGATTGCTCCGTCACGAAAGATGCCAGCACTGAAAGCAGTAGCTGGTTTTCACTGCCCCTTGGAACTACGTTCGCTGCCACACAGACATTCGCGTTCTGCAAAAGCTTTGGTTGGTAATGGGGCAACACTGTGTATGTCTCTCTCGCACAGCCCGGCAGCCAAATTCGAAATGTCTAGCTATTGCTCCCAAACGAAAGCTGCCAGCACGGAAAGCTGTAGCTGGTTTTCACTGCCCCTTGGAACTGCATTCGCTGCCACACAGACATTCGCGTTCTGCAAAAGCTTTGGTTGGTAATGGGGCAACACTCTGTATCTCTCTCTCGCAGAGCCCGGCTGCCAAATTCCAAACGTCCAGCGATTGCGTACACACGAAAGCTGCCAACACTGAAAGCTGTAGCTGGTTTTCACTGCCCCTTGGAACTACGTTCACTGCCACACAGACATTCGCGTTCTGCAAAAGCTTTGGTTGGTAATGGGGCAACACTCTGTATCTCTCTCTCGCAGAGCCCGGCTGCCAAATTCGAAACGTCCAGCGATTGCTCCCAAACGAAAGCTGCCAGCACGGAAAGCTGTAGCTGGTTTTCACTGCCCCTTGGAACTGCATTCGCTGCCACACAGACATTCGTGTTCTGCAGAAGCTTTGGTTGGTAATGGGGCAACACTGTGTATGTCTCTCTTGCAGAGCCCGGCAGCCAAATTCGAAATGTCCAGCGATTGCTCCCACACGAAAGCTGCCAGCACGGAAAGATATAGCTGGTTTTCACTGCCCCTTGGAACTGCATTCGCTGCCACACAGACATTCGCGTTCTGCAAAAGCTTTGGTTGGTAATGGGCAACACTCTGTATCTCTCTCTCGCAGAGCCCGGCTGCCAAATTCCAAACGTCCAGCGATTGCGTACACACGAAAGCTGCCAACACTGAAAGCTGTAGCTGGTTTTCACTGCCCCTTGGAACTACGTTCGCTGCCACACAGACATTCGCGTTCTGCAAAAGGTTTGGTTGGTAATGGGGCAACACTGTGTATGTCTCTCTCGCACAGCCCGGCAGCCAAATTCGAAATGTCTAGCTATTGCTCCCACACAAAAGCTGCCAGCATGTAAAGGTGTAGCTGGTTTTCACTGCCCCTTGGAACTGCATTCGCTGCCACACAGACATTCGCGTTCTGCAAAAGCTTTGGTTGGTAATGGGGCAACACTGTGTTTCTCTCTCTTGCAGAGCCCGGCAGCCAAATTCGAAACGTCCAGCGATTGCTCCCAAACGAAAGTTGCAAGCATGGAAAGATATAGCTGGTTTTCACTGCCCCTTGGAACTGCATGCGCTGCCACACAGACATTCGCCTTCTACAAAAGCTTTGCTTGGTAATGGGGAAACACTCTGTATCTCTCTCTCGCACAGCCCGGCAGCCAAATTCCAAACGTCCAGCGATTGCTCCGACACGAAATCTGCCAGCACTGAAAGCAGCAGCTGGTTTTCACTGCCCCTTGGAACTGCGTTCGCTGCCACACAGACATTCGCGTTCTGCAGAAGCTTTGGTTGGTAATGGGGCAACACTGTGTATCTCTCTCTTGCAGAGCCCGGCAGCCAAATTCGAAATGTCCAGCGATTGCTCCCACACGAAAGCTGCCAGCACGGAAAGACATAGCTGGTTTTCACTGCCCCTTGGAACTGCATACGCTGCTACACAGACATTCGCGTTCTGCAAAAGCTTTGGTTGGTAATGGGGCAACACTGTGTATCTCTCTCTTGCAGAGCCCGGCTGCCAAATTCCAAACGTCCAGCGATTGCTCCGACACGAAAGATGCCAGCACTGAAAGCAGTAGCTGGTTTTCACTGCCCCTTGGAACTACGTTCGCTGCCACACAGACATTCGCGTTCTGCAAAAGCTTTGGTTGGTAATGGGGCAACACTCTGTATCTCTCTCTCGCACAGCCCGGCAGCCAAATTCGAAACGTCCAGCGATTGCTCCCAAACGAAAGCTGCCAGCACTGAAAGCTGTAGCTGGTTTTCACTGCCCCTTGGAACTGCATTCGCTGCCACACAGACATTCGCGTTCTGCAGAAGCTTTGGTTGGTAATGGGGCAACACTGTGTATCTCTCTCTCGCAGAGCCCGGCAGCCAAATTCGAAACGTCCAGCGATTGCTCCCAAACGAAAGCTGCCAACACTGAAAGCTGTAGCTGGTTTTCACTGCCCCTTGGAACTGCATTCGCTGCCACACAGACATTCGTGTTCTGCAGAAGCTTTGGTTGGTAATGGGGCAACACTGTGTATCTCTCTCTTGCAGAGCCCGGCAGCCAAATTCGAAATGTCCAGCGATTGCGTACACACGAAAGCTGCCAACACTGAAAGCTGTAGCTGGTTTTCACTGCCACTTGGAACTACGTTCACTGCCACACAGACATTCGCGTTCTGCAAAAGCTTTGGTTGGTAATGGGGCAACACTCTGTATCTCTCTCTCGCAGAGCCCGGCTGCCAAATTCGAAACGTCCAGCGATTGCGTACACACGAAAGCTGCCAACACTGAAAGCTGTAGCTGGTTTTCACTGCCCCTTGGAACTACGTTCACTGCCACACAGACATTCGCGTTCTGCAAAAGCTTTGGTTGGTAATGGGGCAACACTCTGTATCTCTCTCTCGCACAGCCCGGCAGCCAAATTCGAAACGTCCAGCGATTGCTCCCAAACGAAAGCTGCCAGCACGGAAAGCTGTAGCTGGTTTTCACTGCCCCTTGGAACTGCATTCGCTGCCACACAGACATTCGCGTTCTGCAGAAGCTTTGGTTGGTAATGGGGCAACACTGTGTATCTCTCTCTTGCAGAGCCCGGCAGCCAAATTCGAAACGTCCAGCGATTTCTCCCAAACGAAAGCTGCCAGCACAGAAAGCTGTAGCTGGTTTTCACTGCCCCTTGGAACTGCATTCGCTGCCACACAGACATTCGCGTTCTGCAGAAGCTTTGGTTGGTAATGGGGCAACACTCTTTATCTCTCTCTCGCACAGCCCGGCAGCCAAATTCGACACGTCCAGCGATTGCTCCCAAACGAAAGCTGCCAGCATGGAAAGATATAGCTGGTTTTCACTGCCCCTTGGAACTGCATTCGCTGCCACACAGACATTCGCCTTCTACAAAAGCTTTGCTTGGTAATGGGGCAACACTCTGTATCTCTCTCTCGCAGAGCCCGGCTGCCAAATTCCAAACGTCCAGCGATTGCTCCGACACGAAAGATGCCAGCACTGAAAGCAGTAGCTGGTTTTCACTGCCCCTTGGAACTACGTTCGCTGCCACACAGACATTCGCGTTCTGCAAAAGCTTTGGTTGGTAATGGGGCAACACTGTGTATGTCTCTCTCGCACAGCCCGGCAGCCAAATTCGAAATGTCTAGCTATTGCTCCCACACAAAAGCTGCCAGCATGTAAAGGTGTAGCTGGTTTTCACTGCCCCTTGGAACTGCATTCGCTGCCACACAGACATTCGCGTTCTGCAAAAGCTTTGGTTGGTAATGGGGCAACACTGTGTATCTCTCTCTCACAGAGCCCGGCAGCCAAATTCCAAACGTCCAGCGATTGCGTACACACGAAAGCTGCCAACACTGAAAGCTGTAGCTGGTTTTCACTGCCCCTTGGAACTCCATTCGCTGCCACACAGACATTCGCGTTCTGCAAAAGCTTTGGTTGGTAATGGGGCAACACTCTGTATCTCTCTCTCGCACAGCCCGGCAGCCAAATTCGAAACGTCCAGCGATTGCTCCCAAACGAAAGCTGCCAGCACGGAAAGCTGTAGCTGGTTTTCACTGCCCCTTGGAACTGCATTCGCTGCCACACAGACATTCGCGTTCTGCAAAAGCTTTGCTTGGTAATGGGGCAACACTCTGTATCTCTCTCTCGCACAGCCCGGCTGCCAAATTCCAAACGTCCAGCGATTGCGTACACACGAAAGCTGCCAACACTGAAAGCTGTAGCTGGTTTTCACTGCCCCTTGGAACTACGTTCACTGCCACACAGACATTCGCGTTCTGCAGAAGCTTTGGTTGGTAATGGGGCAACACTGTTTATCTCTCTCTTGCAGAGCCCGGCAGCCAAATTCGAAATGTCCAGCGATTGCTCCCACACAAAAGCTGCCAGCACGGAAAGACATAGCTGGTTTTCACTGCCCCTTGGAACTGCATTCGCTGCCACACAGACATTCGCGTTCTGCAAAAGCTTTGGTTGGTAATGGGGCAACACTCTGTATCTCTCTCTCGCAGAGCCCGGCTGCCAAATTCCAAACGTCCAGCGATTGCTCCGACACGAAAGATGCCAGCACTGAAAGCAGTAGCTGGTTTTCACTGCCCCTTGGAACTACGTTCGCTGCCACACAGACATTCGCGTTCTGCAAAAGGTTTGGTTGGTAATGGGGCAACACTGTGTATGTCTCTCTCGCACAGCCCGGCAGCCAAATTCGAAATGTCTAGCTATTGCTCCCACACAAAAGCTGCCAGCATGTAAAGGTGTAGCTGGTTTTCACTGCCCCTTGGAACTGCATTCGCTGCCACACAGACATTCGCGTTCTGCAAAAGCTTTGGTTGGTAATGGGGCAACACTGTGTATCTCTCTCTCACAGAGCCCGGCAGCCACATTCCAAACGTCCAGCGATTGCGTACACACGAAAGCTGCCAACACTGAAAGCTGTAGCTGGTTTTCACTGCCCCTTGGAACTCCATTCGCTGCCACACAGACATTCGCGTTCTGCAAAAGCTTTGGTTGGTAATGGGGCAACACTCTGTATCTCTCTCTCGCACAGCCCGGCAGCCAAATTCGAAACGTCCAGCGATTGCTCCCAAACGAAAGCTGCCAGCACGGAAAGCTGTAGCTGGTTTTCACTGCCCCTTGGAACTGCATTCGCTGCCACACAGACTTTCGCGTTCTGCAGAAGCTTTGGTTGGTAATGGGGCAACACTGTGTATCTCTCTCTCGCAGAGCCCGGCAGCCAAATTCGAAACGTCCAGCGATTGCTCCCAAACGAAAGCTGCCAGCACGGAAAGCTGTAGCTGGTTTTCACTGCCCCTTGGAACTGCATTCGCTGCCACACAGACATTCGTGTTCTGCAGAAGTTTTGGTTGGTAATGGGGCAACACTGTGTATCTCTCTCTTGCAGAGCCCGGCAGCCAAATTCGAAATGTCCAGCGATTGCTCCCACACGAAAGCTGCCAACACTGAAAGCTGTAGCTGGTTTTCACTGCCACTTGGAACTACGTTCACTGCCACACAGACATTCGCGTTCTGCAAAAGCTTTGGTTGGTAATGGGGCAACACTCTGTATCTCTCTCTCGCAGAGCCCGGCTGCCAAATTCCAAACGTCCAGTCATTGCGTACACACGAAAGCTGCCAACACTGAAAGCTGTAGCTGGTTTTCACTGCCCCTTGGAACTACGTTCACTGCCACACAGACATTCGCGTTCTGCAAAAGCTTTGGTTGGTAATGGGGCAACACTCTGTATCTCTCTCTCGCAGAGCCCGGCTGCCAAATTCCAAACGTCCAGCGATTGCGTACACACGAAAGCTGCCAACACTGAAAGCTGTAGCTGGTTTTCACTGCCCCTTGGAACTACGTTCACTGCCACACAGACATTCGCGTTCTGCAAAAGCTTTGGTTGGTAATGGGGCAACACTGTGTATCTCTCTCTCGCACAGCCCGGCAGCCAAATTCGAAATGTCCAGCGATTGCTCCCAAACGAAAGCTGCCAGCACAGAAAGCTGTAGCTGGTTTTCACTGCCCCTTGGAACTGCATTCGCTGCCACACAGACATTCGCGTTCTGCAGAAGCTTTGGTTGGTAATGGGGCAACACTGTGTATCTCTCTCTTGCAGAGCCCGGCAGCCAAATTCGAAACGTCCAGCGATTTCTCCCACACGAAAGCTGCCAGCACAGAAAGCTGTAGCTGGTTTTCACTGCCCCTTGGAACTGCATTCGCTGCCACACAGACATTCGCGTTCTGCAGAAGCTTTGGTTGGTAATGGGGCAACACTCTTTATCTCTCTCTCGCACAGCCCGGCAGCCAAATTCGACACGTCCAGCGATTGCTCCCAAACGAAAGCTGCCAGCATGGAAAGATATAGCTGGTTTTCACTGCCCCTTGGAACTGCATTCGCTGCCACACAGACATTCGCCTTCTACAAAAGCTTTTCTTGGTAATGGGGCAACACTCTGTATCTCTCTCTCGCAGAGCCCGGCTGCCAAATTCCAAACGTCCAGCGATTGCTCCGACACGAAAGATGCCAGCACTGAAAGCAGTAGCTGGTTTTCACTGCCCCTTGGAACTACGTTCGCTGCCACACAGACATTCGCGTTCTGCAAAAGCTTTGGTTGGTAATGGGGCAACACTGTGTATGTCTCTCTCGCACAGCCCGGCAGCCAAATTCGAAATGTCTAGCTATTGCTCCCACACAAAAGCTGCCAGCATGTAAAGGTGTAGCTGGTTTTCACTGCCCCTTGGAACTGCATTCGCTGCCACACAGACATTCGCGTTCTGCAAAAGCTTTGGTTGGTAATGGGGCAACACTGTGTATCTCTCTCTCACAGAGCCCGGCAGCCAAATTCCAAACGTCCAGCGATTGCGTACACACGAAAGCTGCCAACACTGAAAGCTGTAGCTGGTTTTCACTGCCCCTTGGAACTGCATTCGCTGCCACACAGACATTCGCGTTCTGCAGAAGCTTTGGTTGGTAATGGGGCAACACTCTGTATCTCTCTCTCGCACAGCCCGGCAGCCAAATTCGAAACGTCCAGCGATTGCTCCCAAACGAAAGCTGCCAGCACGGAAAGCTGTAGCTGGTTTTCACTGCCCCTTGGAACTGCATTCGCTGCCACACAGACATTCGCGTTCTGCAAAAGCTTTGGTTGGTAATGGGGCAACACTCTGTATCTCTCTCTCGCACAGCCCGGCTGCCAAATTCCAAACGTCCAGCGATTGCGTACACACGAAAGCTGCCAACACTGAAAGCTGTAGCTGGTTTTCACTGCCCCTTGGAACTACGTTCACTGCCACACAGACATTCGCGTTCTGCAAAAGGTTTGGTTGGTAATGGGGCAACACTGTGTATGTCTCTCTCGCACAGCCCGGCAGCCAAATTCGAAATGTCTAGCTATTGCTCCCACACAAAAGCTGCCAGCATGTAAAGGTGTAGCTGGTTTTCACTGCCCCTTGGAACTGCATTCGCTGCCACACAGACATTCGCGTTCTGCAAAAGCTTTGGTTGGTAATGGGGCAACACTGTGTTTCTCTCTCTTGCAGAGCCCGGCAGCCAAATTCGAAACGTCCAGCGATTGCTCCCAAACGAAAGCTGCCAGCATGGAAAGATATAGCTGGTTTTCACTGCCCCTTGGAACTGCATGCGCTGCCACACAGACATTCGCCTTCTACAAAAGCTTTGCTTGGTAATGGGGAAACACTCTGTATCTCTCTCTCGCAGAGCCCGGCTGCCAAATTCCAAACGTCCAGCGATTGCTCCGACACGAAATCTGCCAGCACTGAAAGCAGCAGCTGGTTTTCACTGCCCCTTGGAACTGCGTTCGCTGCCACACAGACATTCGCGTTCTGCAAAAGCTTTGGTTGGTAATGGGGCAACACTCTGTATCTCTCTCTCGCAGAGCCCGGCTGCCAAATTCCAAACGTCCAGCGATTGCGTACACACGAAAGCTGCCAACACTGAAAGCTGTAGCTGGTTTTCACTGCCCCTTGGAACTACGTTCACTGCCACACAGACATTCGCGTTCTGCAAAAGCTTTGGTTGGTAATGGGGCAACACTCTGTATCTCTCTCTCGCAGAGCCCGGCTGCCAAATTCGAAACGTCCAGCGATTGCTCCCAAACGAAAGCTGCCAGCACGGAAAGCTGTAGCTGGTTTTCACTGCCCCTTGGAACTGCATTCGCTGCCACACAGACATTCGCGTTCTGCAGAAGCTTTGGTTGGTAATGGGGCAACACTGTGTATCTCTCTCTTGCAGAGCCCGGCAGCCAAATTCGAAATGTCCAGCGATTGCTCCCACACGAAAGCTGCCAGCACGGAAAGATATAGCTGGTTTTCACTGCCCCTTGGAACTGCATTCGCTGCCACACAGACATTCGCGTTCTGCAAAAGCTTTGGTTGGTAATGGGCAACACTCTGTATCTCTCTCTCGCAGAGCCCGGCTGCCAAATTCCAAACGTCCAGCGATTGCGTACACACGAAAGCTGCCAACACTGAAAGCTGTAGCTGGTTTTCACTGCCCCTTGGAACTACGTTCGCTGCCACACAGACATTCGCGTTCTGCAAAAGGTTTGGTTGGTAATGGGGCAACACTGTGTATGTCTCTCTCGCACAGCCCGGCAGCCAAATTCGAAATGTCTAGCTATTGCTCCCACACAAAAGCTGCCAGCATGTAAAGGTGTAGCTGGTTTTCACTGCCCCTTGGAACTGCATTCGCTGCCACACAGACATTCGCGTTCTGCAAAAGCTTTGGTTGGTAATGGGGCAACACTCTGTATCTCTCTCTCGCACAGCCCGGCAGCCAAATTCGAAACGTCCAGCGATTGCTCCCAAACGAAAGTTGCAAGCATGGAAAGATATAGCTGGTTTTCACTGCCCCTTGGAACTGCATGCGCTGCCACACAGACATTCGCCTTCTACAAAAGCTTTGCTTGGTAATGGGGAAACACTCTGTATCTCTCTCTCGCAGAGCACGGCTGCCAAATTCCAAACGTCCAGCGATTGCTCCGACACGAAATCTGCCAGCACTGAAAGCAGCAGCTGGTTTTCACTGCCCCTTGGAACTGCGTTCGCTGCCACACAGACATTCGCGTTCTGCAGAAGCTTTGGTTGGTAATGGGGCAACACTGTGTATCTCTCTCTTGCAGAGCCCGGCAGCCAAATTCGAAATGTCCAGCGATTGCTCCCACACGAAAGCTGCCAGCACGGAAAGACATAGCTGGTTTTCACTGCCCCTTGGAACTGCATTCGCTGCCACACAGACATTCGCGTTCTGCAAAAGCTTTGGTTGGTAATGGGGCAACACTCTGTATCTCTCTCTCGCAGAGCCCGGCTGCCAAATTCCAAACGTCCAGCGATTGCTCCGACACGAAATCTGCCAGCACTGAAAGCAGCAGCTGGTTTTCACTGCCCCTTGGAACTGCGTTCGCTGCCACACAGACATTCGCGTTCTGCAAAAGCTTTGGTTGGTAATGGGGCAACACTCTGTATCTCTCTCTCGCAGAGCCCGGCTGCCAAATTCCAAACGTCCAGCGATTGCGTACACACGAAAGCTGCCAACACTGAAAGCTGTAGCTGGTTTTCACTGCCCCTTGGAACTACGTTCACTGCCACACAGACATTCGCGTTCTGCAAAAGCTTTGGTTGGTAATGGGGCAACACTCTGTATCTCTCTCTCGCAGAGCCCGGCTGCCAAATTCGAAACGTCCAGCGATTGCTCCCAAACGAAAGCTGCCAGCACGGAAAGCTGTAGCTGGTTTTCACTGCCCCTTGGAACTGCATTCGCTGCCACACAGACATTCGCGTTCTGCAGAAGCTTTGGTTGGTAATGGGGCAACACTGTGTATCTCTCTCTTGCAGAGCCCGGCAGCCAAATTCGAAATGTCCAGCGATTGCTCCCACACGAAAGCTGCCAGCACGGAAAGATATAGCTGGTTTTCACTGCCCCTTGGAACTGCATTCGCTGCCACACAGACATTCGCGTTCTGCAAAAGCTTTGGTTGGTAATGGGCAACACTCTGTATCTCTCTCTCGCAGAGCCCGGCTGCCAAATTCCAAACGTCCAGCGATTGCGTACACACGAAAGCTGCCAACACTGAAAGCTGTAGCTGGTTTTCACTGCCCCTTGGAACTACGTTCGCTGCCACACAGACATTCGCGTTCTGCAAAAGGTTTGGTTGGTAATGGGGCAACACTGTGTATGTCTCTCTCGCACAGCCCGGCAGCCAAATTCGAAATGTCTAGCTATTGCTCCCACACAAAAGCTGCCAGCATGTAAAGGTGTAGCTGGTTTTCACTGCCCCTTGGAACTGCATTCGCTGCCACACAGACATTCGCGTTCTGCAAAAGCTTTGGTTGGTAATGGGGCAACACTGTGTTTCTCTCTCTTGCAGAGCCCGGCAGCCAAATTCGAAACGTCCAGCGATTGCTCCCAAACGAAAGTTGCAAGCATGGAAAGATATAGCTGGTTTTCACTGCCCCTTGGAACTGCATGCGCTGCCACACAGACATTCGCCTTCTACAAAAGCTTTGCTTGGTAATGGGGAAACACTCTGTATCTCTCTCTCGCAGAGCACGGCTGCCAAATTCCAAACGTCCAGCGATTGCTCCGACACGAAATCTGCCAGCACTGAAAGCAGCAGCTGGTTTTCACTGCCCCTTGGAACTGCGTTCGCTGCCACACAGACATTCGCGTTCTGCAGAAGCTTTGGTTGGTAATGGGGCAACACTGTGTATCTCTCTCTTGCAGAGCCCGGCAGCCAAATTCGAAATGTCCAGCGATTGCTCCCACACGAAAGCTGCCAGCACGGAAAGACATAGCTGGTTTTCACTGCCCCTTGGAACTGCATTCGCTGCCACACAGACATTCGCGTTCTGCAAAAGCTTTGGTTGGTAATGGGGCAACACTCTGTATCTCTCTCTCGCAGAGCCCGGCTGCCAAATTCCAAACGTCCAGCGATTGCGTACACACGAAAGCTGCCAACACTGAAAGCTGTAGCTGGTTTTCACTGCCCCTTGGAACTACGTTCACTGCCACACAGACATTCGCGTTCTGCAAAAGCTTTGGTTGGTAATGGGGCAACACTCTGTATCTGTCTCTCGCAGAGCCCGGCTGCCAAATTCCAAACGTCCAGCGATTGCTCCCAAACGAAAGCTGCCAGCACAGAAAGCTGTAGCTGGTTTTCACTGCCCCTTGGAACTGCATTCGCTGCCACACAGACATTCGCGTTCTGCAGAAGCTTTGGTTGGTAATGGGGCAACACTGTGTATCTCTCTCTTGCAGAGCCCGGCAGCCAAATTCGAAATGTCCAGCGATTGCTCCCACACGAAAGCTGCCAGCACGGAAAGATATAGCTGGTTTTCACTGCCCCTTGGAACTGCATTCGCTGCCACACAGACATTCGCGTTCTGCAAAAGCTTTGGTTGGTAATGGGCAACACTCTGTATCTCTCTCTCGCAGAGCCCGGCTGCCAAATTCCAAACGTCCAGCGATTGCGTACACACGAAAGCTGCCAACACTGAAAGCTGTAGCTGGTTTTCACTGCCCCTTGGAACTGCATTCGCTGCCACACAGACATTCGCGTTCTGCAAAAGCTTTGGTTGGTAATGGGGCAACACTGTGTTTCTGTCTCTTGCAGAGCCCGGCAGCCAAATTCGAAACGTCCAGCGATTGCTCCCAAACGAAAGCTGCCAGCATGGAAAGATATAGCTGGTTTTCACTGCCCCTTGGAACTGCATGCGCTGCCACACAGACATTCGCGTTCTACAAAAGCTTTGCTTGGTAATGGGGAAACACTCTGTATCTCTCTCTCGCAGAGCCCGGCTGCCAAATTCCAAACGTCCAGCGATTGCTCCGACACGAAATCTGCCAGCACTGAAAGCAGCAGCTGGTTTTCACTGCCCCTTGGAACTGCGTTCGCTGCCACACAGACATTCGCGTTCTGCAAAAGCTTTGGTTGGTAATGGGGCAACACTCTGTATCTCTCTCTCGCAGAGCCCGGCTGCCAAATTCCAAACGTCCAGCGATTGCGTACACACGAAAGCTGCCAACACTGAAAGCTGTAGCTGGTTTTCACTGCCCCTTGGAACTACGTTCACTGCCACACAGACATTCGCGTTCTGCAAAAGCTTTGGTTGGTAATGGGGCAACACTCTGTATCTCTCTCTCGCAGAGCCCGGCTGCCAAATTCGAAACGTCCAGCGATTGCTCCCAAACGAAAGCTGCCAGCACGGAAAGCTGTAGCTGGTTTTCACTGCCCCTTGGAACTGCATTCGCTGCCACACAGACATTCGCGTTCTGCAAAAGCTTTGGTTGGTAATGGGGCAACACTGTGTTTCTCTCTCTTGCAGAGCCCGGCAGCCAAATTCGAAACGTCCAGCGATTGCTCCCAAACGAAAGTTGCAAGCATGGAAAGATATAGCTGGTTTTCACTGCCCCTTGGAACTGCATGCGCTGCCACACAGACATTCGCCTTCTACAAAAGCTTTGCTTGATAATGGGGAAACACTCTGTATCTCTCTCTCGCAGAGCACGGCTGCCAAATTCCAAACGTCCAGCGATTGCTCCGACACGAAATCTGCCAGCACTGAAAGCAGCAGCTGGTTTTCACTGCCCCTTGGAACTGCGTTCGCTGCCACACAGACATTCGCGTTCTGCAGAAGCTTTGGTTGGTAATGGGGCAACACTGTGTATCTCTCTCTTGCAGAGCCCGGCAGCCAAATTCGAAATGTCCAGCGATTGCTCCCACACGAAAGCTGCCAGCACGGAAAGACATAGCTGGTTTTCACTGCCCCTTGGAACTGCATTCGCTGCCACACAGACATTCGCGTTCTGCAAAAGCTTTGGTTGGTAATGGGGCAACACTCTGTATCTCTCTCTCGCAGAGCCCGGCTGCCAAATTCCAAACGTCCAGCGATTGCTCCGACACGAAAGATGCCAGCACTGAAAGCAGTAGCTGGTTTTCACTGCCCCTTGGAACTACGTTCGCTGCCACACAGACATTCGCGTTCTGCAAAAGCTTTGGTTGGAAATGGGGCAACACTGTGTATGTCTCTCTCGCACAGCCCGGCAGCCAAATTCGAAATGTCTAGCTATTGCTCCCACACAAAAGCTGCCAGCATGTAAAGGTGTAGCTGGTTTTCACTGCCCCTTGGAACTGCATTCGCTGCCACACAGACATTCGCGTTCTGCAAAAGCTTTGGTTGGTAATGGGGCAACACTGTGTATCTCTCTCTCACAGAGCCCGGCAGCCACATTCCAAACGTCCAGCGATTGCGTACACACGAAAGCTGCCAACACTGAAAGCTGTAGCTGGTTTTCACTGCCCCTTGGAACTCCATTCGCTGCCACACAGACATTCGCGTTCTGCAAAAGCTTTGGTTGGTAATGGGGCAACACTCTGTATCTCTCTCTCGCACAGCCCGGCAGCCAAATTCGAAACGTCCAGCGATTGCTCCCAAACGAAAGCTGCCAGCACGGAAAGCTGTAGCTGGTTTTCACTGCCCCTTGGAACTGCATTCGCTGCCACACAGACATTCGCGTTCTGCAGAAGCTTTGGTTGGTAATGGGGCAACACTGTGTATCTCTCTCTCGCAGAGCCCGGCAGCCAAATTCGAAACGTCCATCGATTGCTCCCAAACGAAAGCTGCCAGCACGGAAAGCTGTAGCTGGTTTTCACTGCCCCTTGGAACTGCATTCGCTGCCACACAGACATTCGTGTTCTGCAGAAGCTTTGGTTGGTAATGGGGCAACACTGTGTATCTCTCTCTTGCAGAGCCCGGCAGCCAAATTCGAAATGTCCAGCGATTGCGTACACACGAAAGCTGCCAACACTGAAAGCTGTAGCTGGTTTTCACTGCCACTTGGAACTACGTTCACTGCCACACAGACATTCGCGTTCTGCAAAAGCTTTGGTTGGTAATGGGGCAACACTCTGTATCTGTCTCTCGCAGAGCCCGGCTACCAAATTCGAAACGTCCAGCGATTGCGTACACACGAAAGCTGCCAACACTGAAAGCTGTAGCTGGTTTTCACTGCCCCTTGGAACTGCATTCGCTGCCACACAGACATTCGCGTTCTGCAAAAGCTTTGGTTGGTAATGGGGCAACACTGTGTATCTCTCTCTTGCAGAGCCCGGCAGCCAAATTCGAAACGTCCAGCGATTTCTCCCAAACGAAAGCTGCCAGCACAGAAAGCTGTAGCTGGTTTTCACTGCCCCTTGGAACTGCATTCGCTGCCACACAGACATTCGCGTTCTGCAGAAGCTTTGGTTGGTAATGGGGCAACACTGTGTATCTCTCTCTTGCAGAGCCCGGCAGCCAAATTCGACACGTCCAGCGATTGCTCCCAAACGAAAGCTGCCAGCATGGAAAGATATAGCTGGTTTTCACTGCCCCTTGGAACTGCATTCGCTGCCACACAGACATTCGCCTTCTACAAAAGCTTTGGTTGGTAATGGGGCAACACTGTGTATCTCTCTCTCGCAGAGCCCGGCTGCCAAATTCCAAACGTCCAGCGATTGCTCCGACACGAAAGATGCCAGCACTGAAAGCAGTAGCTGGTTTTCACTGCCCCTTGGAACTACGTTCGCTGCCACACAGACATTCGCGTTCTGCAAAAGCTTTGGTTGGTAATGGGGCAACACTGTGTATGTCTCTCTCGCACAGCCCGGCAGCCAAATTCGAAATGTCTAGCTATTGCTCCCACACAAAAGCTGCCAGCATGTAAAGGTGTAGCTGGTTTTCACTGCCCCTTGGAACTGCATTCGCTGCCACACAGACATTCGCGTTCTGCAAAAGCTTTGGTTGGTAATGGGGCAACACTGTGTATCTCTCTCTCACAGAGCCCGGCAGCCAAATTCCAAACGTCCAGCGATTGCGTACACACGAAAGCTGCCAACACTGAAAGCTGTAGCTGGTTTTCACTGCCCCTTGGAACTCCATTCTCTGCCACACAGACATTCGCGTTCTGCAAAAGCTTTGGTTGGTAATGGGGCAACACTCTGTATCTCTCTCTCGCACAGCCCGGCAGCCAAATTCGAAACGTCCAGCGATTGCTCCCAAACGAAAGCTGCCAGCACGGAAAGCTGTAGCTGGTTTTCACTGCCCCTTGGAACTGCATTCGCTGCCACACAGACATTCGCGTTCTGCAAAAGCTTTGCTTGGTAATGGGGAAACACTCTGTATCTCTCTCTCGCAGAGCCCGGCTGCCAAATTCCAAACGTCCAGCGATTGCTCCGACACGAAATCTGCCAGCACTGAAAGCAGCAGCTGGTTTTCACTGCCCCTTGGAACTGCGTTCGCTGCCACACAGACATTCGCGTTCTGCAAAAGCTTTGGTTGGTAATGGGGCAACACTCTGTATCTCTCTCTCGCAGAGCCCGGCTGCCAAATTCGAAACGTCCAGCGATTGCTCCCAAACGAAAGCTGCCAGCACAGAAAGCTGTAGCTGGTTTTCACTGCCCCTTGGAACTGCATTCGCTGCCACACAGACATTCGCGTTCTGCAGAAGCTTTGGTTGGTAATGGGGCAACACTGTTTATCTCTCTCTCGCACAGCCCGGCAGCCAAATTCGAAACGTCCAGCGATTGCTCCCAAACGAAAGCTGCCAGCATGGAAAGATATAGCTGGTTTTCACTGCCCCTTGGAACTGCATTCGCTGCCACACAGACATTCGCGTTCTCCAGAAGCTTTGGTTGGTAATGGGGCAACACTGTGTATCTCTCTCTCGCAGAGCCCGGCTGCCAAATTCCAAACGTCCAGCGATTGCTCCGACACGAAAGATGCCAGCACTGAAAGCAGTAGCTGGTTTTCACTGCCCCTTGGAACTACGTTCGCTGCCACACAGACATTCGCGTTCTGCAAAAGCTTTGGTTGGTAATGGGGCAACACTGTGTATGTCTCTCTCGCACAGCCCGGCAGCCAAATTCGAAATGTCTAGCTATTGCTCCCACACAAAAGCTGCCAGCATGTAAAGGTGTAGCTGGTTTTCACTGCCCCTTGGAACTGCATTCGCTGCCACACAGACATTCGCGTTCTGCAAAAGCTTTGGTTGGTAATGGGGCAACACTGTTTATCTCTCTCTCGCAGAGCCCGGCAGCCAAATTCGAAATGTCCATCGATTGCTCCCAAACGGAAGCTGCCAGCACGGAAAGCTGTAGCTGGTTTTCACTGCCCCTTGGAACTGCATTCGCTGCCACACAGACATTCGCGTTCTGCAAAAGCTTTGGTTGGTAATGGGGCAACACTCTGTATCTCTCTCTCGCAGAGCCCGGCTGCCAAATTCCAAACGTCCAGCGATTGCGTACACACGAAAGCTGCCAACACTGAAAGCTGTAGCTGGTTTTCACTGCCCCTTGGAACTACGTTCACTGCCACACAGACATTCGCGTTCTGCAAAAGCTTTGGTTGGTAATGGGGCAACACTCTGTATCTCTCTCTCGCAGAGCCCGGCTGCCAAATTCGAAACGTCCAGCGATTGCTCCCAAACGAAAGCTGCCAGCACAGAAAGCTGTAGCTGGTTTTCACTGCCCCTTGGAACTGCATTCGCTGCCACACAGACATTCGCGTTCTGCAGAAGCTTTGGTTGGTAATGGGGCAACACTGTGTATCTCTCTCTCGCAGAGCCCGGCAGCCAAATTCGAAACGTCCATCGATTGCTCCCAAACGAAAGCTGCCAGCACGGAAAGCTGTAGCTGGTTTTCACTGCCCCTTGGAACTGCATTCGCTGCCACACAGACATTCGTGTTCTGCAGAAGCTTTGGTTGGTAATGGGGCAACACTGTGTATCTCTCTCTTGCAGAGCCCGGCAGCCAAATTCGAAATGTCCAGCGATTGCGTACACACGAAAGCTGCCAACACTGAAAGCTGTAGCTGGTTTTCACTGCCACTTGGAACTACGTTCACTGCCACACAGACATTCGCGTTCTGCAAAAGCTTTGGTTGGTAATGGGGCAACACTCTGTATCTCTCTCTCGCAGAGCCCGGCTGCCAAATTCGAAACGTCCAGCGATTGCGTACACACGAAAGCTGCCAACACTGAAAGCTGTAGCTGGTTTTCACTGCCCCTTGGAACTACGTTCACTGCCACACAGACATTCGCGTTCTGCAAAAGCTTTGGTTGGTAATGGGGCAACACTCTGTATCTCTCTCTCGCACAGCCCGGCAGCCAAATTCGAAACGTCCAGCGATTGCTCCCAAACGAAAGCTGCCAGCACGGAAAGCTGTAGCTGGTTTTCACTGCCCCTTGGAACTGCATTCGCTGACACACAGACATTCGCGTTCTGCAGAAGCTTTGGTTGGTAATGGGGCAACACTGTGTATCTCTCTCTTGCAGAGCCCGGCAGCCAAATTCGAAACGTCCAGCGATTTCTCCCAAACGAAAGCTGCCAGCACAGAAAGCTGTAGCTGGTTTTCACTGCCCCTTGGAACTGCATTCGCTGCCACACAGACATTCGCGTTCTGCAGAAGCTTTGGTTGGTAATGGGGCAACACTGTGTATGTCTCTCTCGCACAGCCCGGCAGCCAAATTCGAAATGTCTAGCTATTGCTCCCAAACGAAAGCTGCCAGCACGGAAAGCTGTAGCTGGTTTTCACTGCCCCTTGGAACTGCATTCGCTGCCACACAGACATTCGCGTTCTGCAAAAGCTTTGGTTGGTAATGGGGCAACACTCTGTATCTCTCTCTCGCAGAGCCCGGCTGCCAAATTCCAAACGTCCAGCGATTGCGTACACACGAAAGCTGCCAACACTGAAAGCTGTAGCTGGTTTTCACTGCCCCTTGGAACTACGTTCACTGCCACACAGACATTCGCGTTCTGCAAAAGCTTTGGTTGGTAATGGGGCAACACTCTGTATCTCTCTCTCGCAGAGCCCGGCTGCCAAATTCGAAACGTCCAGCGATTGCTCCCAAACGAAAGCTGCCAGCACGGAAAGCTGTAGCTGGTTTTCACTGCCCCTTGGAACTGCATTCGCTGCCACACAGACATTCGTGTTCTGCAGAAGCTTTGGTTGGTAATGGGGCAACACTGTGTATCTCTCTCTTGCAGAGCCCGGCAGCCAAATTCGAAATGTCCAGCGATTGCTCCCACACGAAAGCTGCCAGCACGGAAAGATATAGCTGGTTTTCACTGCCCCTTGGAACTGCATGCGCTGCCACACAGACATTCGCCTTCTACAAAAGCTTTGCTTGGTAATGGGGAAACACTCTGTATCTCTCTCTCGCACAGCCCGGCAGCCAAATTCCAAACGTCCAGCGATTGCTCCGACACGAAATCTGCCAGCACTGAAAGCAGCAGCTGGTTTTCACTGCCCCTTGGAACTGCGTTCGCTGCCACACAGACATTCGCGTTCTGCAGAAGCTTTGGTTGGTAATGGGGCAACACTGTGTATCTCTCTCTTGCAGAGCCCGGCAGCCAAATTCGAAATGTCCAGCGATTGCTCCCACACGAAAGCTGCCAGCACGGAAAGACATAGCTGGTTTTCACTGCCCCTTGGAACTGCATACGCTGCCACACAGACATTCGCGTTCTGCAAAAGCTTTGGTTGGTAATGGGGCAACACTGTGTATCTCTCTCTTGCAGAGCCCGGCTGCCAAATTCCAAACGTCCAGCGATTGCTCCGACACGAAAGATGCCAGCACTGAAAGCAGTAGCTGGTTTTCACTGCCCCTTGGAACTACGTTCGCTGCCACACAGACATTCGCGTTCTGCAAAAGCTTTGGTTGGTAATGGGGCAACACTCTGTATGTCTCTCTCGCACAGCCCGGCAGCCAAATTCGAAACGTCCAGCGATTGCTCCCAAACGAAAGCTGCCAGCACTGAAAGCTGTAGCTGGTTTTCACTGCCCCTTGGAACTGCATTCGCTGCCACACAGACATTCGCGTTCTGCAGAAGCTTTGGTTGGTAATGGGGCAACACTGTGTATCTCTCTCTCGCAGAGCCCGGCAGCCAAATTCGAAACGTCCAGCGATTGCTCCCAAACGAAAGCTGCCAACACTGAAAGCTGTAGCTGGTTTTCACTGCCCCTTGGAACTGCATTCGCTGCCACACAGACATTCGTGTTCTGCAGAAGCTTTGGTTGGTAATGGGGCAACACTGTGTATCTCTCTCTTGCAGAGCCCGGCAGCCAAATTCGAAATGTCCAGCGATTGCGTACACACGAAAGCTGCCAACACTGAAAGCTGTAGCTGGTTTTCACTGCCACTTGGAACTACGTTCACTGCCACACAGACATTCGCGTTCTGCAAAAGCTTTGGTTGGTAATGGGGCAACACTCTGTATCTCTCTCTCGCAGAGCCCGGCTGCCAAATTCGAAACGTCCAGCGATTGCGTACACACGAAAGCTGCCAACACTGAAAGCTGTAGCTGGTTTTCACTGCCCCTTGGAACTACGTTCACTGCCACACAGACATTCGCGTTCTGCAAAAGCTTTGGTTGGTAATGGGGCAACACTCTGTATCTCTCTCTCGCACAGCCCGGCAGCCAAATTCGAAACGTCCAGCGATTGCTCCCAAACGAAAGCTGCCAGCACGGAAAGCTGTAGCTGGTTTTCACTGCCCCTTGGAACTGCATTCGCTGCCACACAGACATTCGCGTTCTGCAGAAGCTTTGGTTGGTAATGGGGCAACACTGTGTATCTCTCTCTTGCAGAGCCCGGCAGCCAAATTCGAAACGTCCAGCGATTTCTCCCAAACGAAAGCTGCCAGCACAGAAAGCTGTAGCTGGTTTTCACTGCCCCTTGGAACTGCATTCGCTGCCACACAGACATTCGCGTTCTGCAGAAGCTTTGGTTGGTAATGGGGCAACACTCTTTATCTCTCTCTCGCACAGCCCGGCAGCCAAATTCGACACGTCCAGCGATTGCTCCCAAACGAAAGCTGCCAGCATGGAAAGATATAGCTGGTTTTCACTGCCCCTTGGAACTGCATTCGCTGCCACACAGACATTCGCCTTCTACAAAAGCTTTGCTTGGTAATGGGGCAACACTCTGTATCTCTCTCTCGCAGAGCCCGGCTGCCAAATTCCAAACGTCCAGCGATTGCTCCGACACGAAAGATGCCAGCACTGAAAGCAGTAGCTGGTTTTCACTGCCCCTTGGAACTACGTTCGCTGCCACACAGACATTCGCGTTCTGCAAAAGCTTTGGTTGGTAATGGGGCAACACTGTGTATGTCTCTCTCGCACAGCCCGGCAGCCAAATTCGAAATGTCTAGCTATTGCTCCCACACAAAAGCTGCCAGCATGTAAAGGTGTAGCTGGTTTTCACTGCCCCTTGGAACTGCATTCGCTGCCACACAGACATTCGCGTTCTGCAAAAGCTTTGGTTGGTAATGGGGCAACACTGTGTATCTCTCTCTCACAGAGCCCGGCAGCCAAATTCCAAACGTCCAGCGATTGCGTACACACGAAAGCTGCCAACACTGAAAGCTGTAGCTGGTTTTCACTGCCCCTTGGAACTCCATTCGCTGCCACACAGACATTCGCCTTCTGCAAAAGCTTTGGTTGGTAATGGGGCAACACTCTGTATCTCTCTCTCGCACAGCCCGGCAGCCAAATTCGAAACGTCCAGCGATTGCTCCCAAACGAAAGCTGCCAGCACGGAAAGCTGTAGCTGGTTTTCACTGCCCCTTGGAACTGCATTCGCTGCCACACAGACATTCGCGTTCTGCAAAAGCTTTGCTTGGTAATGGGGCAACACTCTGTATCTCTCTCTCGCACAGCCCGGCTGCCAAATTCCAAACGTCCAGCGATTGCGTACACACGAAAGCTGCCAACACTGAAAGCTGTAGCTGGTTTTCACTGCCCCTTGGAACTACGTTCACTGCCACACAGACATTCGCGTTCTGCAAAAGCTTTGGTTGGTAATGGGGCAACACTGTGTATCTCTCTCTTGCAGAGCCCGGCAGCCAAATTCGAAATGTCCAGCGATTGCTCCCACACAAAAGCTGCCAGCACGGAAAGACATAGCTGGTTTTCACTGCCCCTTGGAACTGCATTCGCTGCCACACAGACATTCGCGTTCTGCAAAAGCTTTGGTTGGTAATGGGGCAACACTCTGTATCTCTCTCTCGCAGAGCCCGGCTGCCAAATTCCAAACGTCCAGCGATTGCTCCGACACGAAAGATGCCAGCACTGAAAGCAGTAGCTGGTTTTCACTGCCCCTTGGAACTACGTTCGCTGCCACACAGACATTCGCGTTCTGCAAAAGGTTTGGTTGGTAATGGGGCAACACTGTGTATGTCTCTCTCGCACAGCCCGGCAGCCAAATTCGAAATGTCTAGCTATTGCTCCCACACAAAAGCTGCCAGCATGTAAAGGTGTAGCTGGTTTTCACTGCCCCTTGGAACTGCATTCGCTGCCACACAGACATTCGCGTTCTGCAAAAGCTTTGGTTGGTAATGGGGCAACACTGTGTATCTCTCTCTCACAGAGCCCGGCAGCCACATTCCAAACGTCCAGCGATTGCGTACACACGAAAGCTGCCAACACTGAAAGCTGTAGCTGGTTTTCACTGCCCCTTGGAACTCCATTCGCTGCCACACAGACATTCGCGTTCTGCAAAAGCTTTGGTTGGTAATGGGGCAACACTCTGTATCTCTCTCTCGCACAGCCCGGCAGCCAAATTCGAAACGTCCAGCGATTGCTCCCAAACGAAAGCTGCCAGCACGGAAAGCTGTAGCTGGTTTTCACTGCCCCTTGGAACTGCATTCGCTGCCACACAGACTTTCGCGTTCTGCAGAAGCTTTGGTTGGTAATGGGGCAACACTGTGTATCTCTCTCTCGCAGAGCCCGGCAGCCAAATTCGAAACGTCCAGCGATTGCTCCCAAACGAAAGCTGCCAGCACGGAAAGCTGTAGCTGGTTTTCACTGCCCCTTGGAACTGCATTCGCTGCCACACAGACATTCGTGTTCTGCAGAAGTTTTGGTTGGTAATGGGGCAACACTGTGTATCTCTCTCTTGCAGAGCCCGGCAGCCAAATTCGAAATGTCCAGCGATTGCTCCCACACGAAAGCTGCCAACACTGAAAGCTGTAGCTGGTTTTCACTGCCACTTGGAACTACGTTCACTGCCACACAGACATTCGCGTTCTGCAAAAGCTTTGGTTGGTAATGGGGCAACACTCTGTATCTCTCTCTCGCAGAGCCCGGCTGCCAAATTCCAAACGTCCAGCGATTGCTCCGACACGAAATCTGCCAGCACTGAAAGCAGCAGCTGGTTTTCACTGCCCCTTGGAACTGCGTTCGCTGCCACACAGACATTCGCGTTCTGCAAAAGCTTTGGTTGGTAATGGGGCAACACTCTGTATCTCTCTCTCGCAGAGCCCGGCTGCCAAATTCGAAACGTCCAGCGATTGCTCCCAAACGAAAGCTGCCAGCACAGAAAGCTGTAGCTGGTTTTCACTGCCCCTTGGAACTGCATTCGCTGCCACACAGACATTCGCGTTCTGCAGAAGCTTTGGTTGGTAATGGGGCAACACTGTTTATCTCTCTCTCGCACAGCCCGGCAGCCAAATTCGAAACGTCCAGCGATTGCTCCCAAACGAAAGCTGCCAGCATGGAAAGATATAGCTGGTTTTCACTGCCCCTTGGAACTGCATTCGCTGCCACACAGACATTCGCGTTCTCCAGAAGCTTTGGTTGGTAATGGGGCAACACTGTGTATCTCTCTCTCGCAGAGCCCGGCTGCCAAATTCCAAACGTCCAGCGATTGCTCCGACACGAAAGATGCCAGCACTGAAAGCAGTAGCTGGTTTTCACTGCCCCTTGGAACTACGTTCGCTGCCACACAGACATTCGCGTTCTGCAAAAGCTTTGGTTGGTAATGGGGCAACACTGTGTATGTCTCTCTCGCACAGCCCGGCAGCCAAATTCGAAATGTCTAGCTATTGCTCCCACACAAAAGCTGCCAGCATGTAAAGGTGTAGCTGGTTTTCACTGCCCCTTGGAACTGCATTCGCTGCCACACAGACATTCGCGTTCTGCAAAAGCTTTGGTTGGTAATGGGGCAACACTGTTTATCTCTCTCTCGCAGAGCCCGGCAGCCAAATTCGAAATGTCCATCGATTGCTCCCAAACGGAAGCTGCCAGCACGGAAAGCTGTAGCTGGTTTTCACTGCCCCTTGGAACTGCATTCGCTGCCACACAGACATTCGCGTTCTGCAAAAGCTTTGGTTGGTAATGGGGCAACACTCTGTATCTCTCTCTCGCAGAGCCCGGCTGCCAAATTCCAAACGTCCAGCGATTGCGTACACACGAAAGCTGCCAACACTGAAAGCTGTAGCTGGTTTTCACTGCCCCTTGGAACTACGTTCACTGCCACACAGACATTCGCGTTCTGCAAAAGCTTTGGTTGGTAATGGGGCAACACTCTGTATCTCTCTCTCGCAGAGCCCGGCTGCCAAATTCGAAACGTCCAGCGATTGCTCCCAAACGAAAGCTGCCAGCACAGAAAGCTGTAGCTGGTTTTCACTGCCCCTTGGAACTGCATTCGCTGCCACACAGACATTCGCGTTCTGCAGAAGCTTTGGTTGGTAATGGGGCAACACTGTGTATCTCTCTCTCGCAGAGCCCGGCAGCCAAATTCGAAACGTCCATCGATTGCTCCCAAACGAAAGCTGCCAGCACGGAAAGCTGTAGCTGGTTTTCACTGCCCCTTGGAACTGCATTCGCTGCCACACAGACATTCGTGTTCTGCAGAAGCTTTGGTTGGTAATGGGGCAACACTGTGTATCTCTCTCTTGCAGAGCCCGGCAGCCAAATTCGAAATGTCCAGCGATTGCGTACACACGAAAGCTGCCAACACTGAAAGCTGTAGCTGGTTTTCACTGCCACTTGGAACTACGTTCACTGCCACACAGACATTCGCGTTCTGCAAAAGCTTTGGTTGGTAATGGGGCAACACTCTGTATCTCTCTCTCGCAGAGCCCGGCTGCCAAATTCGAAACGTCCAGCGATTGCGTACACACGAAAGCTGCCAACACTGAAAGCTGTAGCTGGTTTTCACTGCCCCTTGGAACTACGTTCACTGCCACACAGACATTCGCGTTCTGCAAAAGCTTTGGTTGGTAATGGGGCAACACTCTGTATCTCTCTCTCGCACAGCCCGGCAGCCAAATTCGAAACGTCCAGCGATTGCTCCCAAACGAAAGCTGCCAGCACGGAAAGCTGTAGCTGGTTTTCACTGCCCCTTGGAACTGCATTCGCTGACACACAGACATTCGCGTTCTGCAGAAGCTTTGGTTGGTAATGGGGCAACACTGTGTATCTCTCTCTTGCAGAGCCCGGCAGCCAAATTCGAAACGTCCAGCGATTTCTCCCAAACGAAAGCTGCCAGCACAGAAAGCTGTAGCTGGTTTTCACTGCCCCTTGGAACTGCATTCGCTGCCACACAGACATTCGCGTTCTGCAGAAGCTTTGGTTGGTAATGGGGCAACACTGTGTATGTCTCTCTCGCACAGCCCGGCAGCCAAATTCGAAATGTCTAGCTATTGCTCCCAAACGAAAGCTGCCAGCACGGAAAGCTGTAGCTGGTTTTCACTGCCCCTTGGAACTGCATTCGCTGCCACACAGACATTCGCGTTCTGCAAAAGCTTTGGTTGGTAATGGGGCAACACTCTGTATCTCTCTCTCGCAGAGCCCGGCTGCCAAATTCCAAACGTCCAGCGATTGCGTACACACGAAAGCTGCCAACACTGAAAGCTGTAGCTGGTTTTCACTGCCCCTTGGAACTACGTTCACTGCCACACAGACATTCGCGTTCTGCAAAAGCTTTGGTTGGTAATGGGGCAACACTCTGTATCTCTCTCTCGCAGAGCCCGGCTGCCAAATTCGAAACGTCCAGCGATTGCTCCCAAACGAAAGCTGCCAGCACGGAAAGCTGTAGCTGGTTTTCACTGCCCCTTGGAACTGCATTCGCTGCCACACAGACATTCGTGTTCTGCAGAAGCTTTGGTTGGTAATGGGGCAACACTGTGTATCTCTCTCTTGCAGAGCCCGGCAGCCAAATTCGAAATGTCCAGCGATTGCTCCCACACGAAAGCTGCCAGCACGGAAAGATATAGCTGGTTTTCACTGCCCCTTGGAACTGCATTCGCTGCCACACAGACATTCGCGTTCTGCAAAAGCTTTGGTTGGTAATGGGCAACACTCTGTATCTCTCTCTCGCAGAGCCCGGCTGCCAAATTCCAAACGTCCAGCGATTGCGTACACACGAAAGCTGCCAACACTGAAAGCTGTAGCTGGTTTTCACTGCCCCTTGGAACTACGTTCGCTGCCACACAGACATTCGCGTTCTGCAAAAGGTTTGGTTGGTAATGGGGCAACACTGTGTATGTCTCTCTCGCACAGCCCGGCAGCCAAATTCGAAATGTCTAGCTATTGCTCCCACACAAAAGCTGCCAGCATGTAAAGGTGTAGCTGGTTTTCACTGCCCCTTGGAACTGCATTCGCTGCCACACAGACATTCGCGTTCTGCAAAAGCTTTGGTTGGTAATGGGGCAACACTGTGTTTCTCTCTCTTGCAGAGCCCGGCAGCCAAATTCGAAACGTCCAGCGATTGCTCCCAAACGAAAGTTGCAAGCATGGAAAGATATAGCTGGTTTTCACTGCCCCTTGGAACTGCATGCGCTGCCACACAGACATTCGCCTTCTACAAAAGCTTTGCTTGGTAATGGGGAAACACTCTGTATCTCTCTCTCGCACAGCCCGGCAGCCAAATTCCAAACGTCCAGCGATTGCTCCGACACGAAATCTGCCAGCACTGAAAGCAGCAGCTGGTTTTCACTGCCCCTTGGAACTGCGTTCGCTGCCACACAGACATTCGCGTTCTGCAGAAGCTTTGGTTGGTAATGGGGCAACACTGTGTATCTCTCTCTTGCAGAGCCCGGCAGCCAAATTCGAAATGTCCAGCGATTGCTCCCACACGAAAGCTGCCAGCACGGAAAGACATAGCTGGTTTTCACTGCCCCTTGGAACTGCATACGCTGCCACACAGACATTCGCGTTCTGCAAAAGCTTTGGTTGGTAATGGGGCAACACTGTGTATCTCTCTCTTGCAGAGCCCGGCTGCCAAATTCCAAACGTCCAGCGATTGCTCCGACACGAAAGATGCCAGCACTGAAAGCAGTAGCTGGTTTTCACTGCCCCTTGGAACTACGTTCGCTGCCACACAGACATTCGCGTTCTGCAAAAGCTTTGGTTGGTAATGGGGCAACACTCTGTATCTCTCTCTCGCACAGCCCGGCAGCCAAATTCGAAACGTCCAGCGATTGCTCCCAAACGAAAGCTGCCAGCACTGAAAGCTGTAGCTGGTTTTCACTGCCCCTTGGAACTGCATTCGCTGCCACACAGACATTCGCGTTCTGCAGAAGCTTTGGTTGGTAATGGGGCAACACTGTGTATCTCTCTCTCGCAGAGCCCGGCAGCCAAATTCGAAACGTCCAGCGATTGCTCCCAAACGAAAGCTGCCAACACTGAAAGCTGTAGCTGGTTTTCACTGCCCCTTGGAACTGCATTCGCTGCCACACAGACATTCGTGTTCTGCAGAAGCTTTGGTTGGTAATGGGGCAACACTGTGTATCTCTCTCTTGCAGAGCCCGGCAGCCAAATTCGAAATGTCCAGCGATTGCGTACACACGAAAGCTGCCAACACTGAAAGCTGTAGCTGGTTTTCACTGCCACTTGGAACTACGTTCACTGCCACACAGACATTCGCGTTCTGCAAAAGCTTTGGTTGGTAATGGGGCAACACTCTGTATCTCTCTCTCGCAGAGCCCGGCTGCCAAATTCGAAACGTCCAGCGATTGCGTACACACGAAAGCTGCCAACACTGAAAGCTGTAGCTGGTTTTCACTGCCCCTTGGAACTACGTTCACTGCCACACAGACATTCGCGTTCTGCAAAAGCTTTGGTTGGTAATGGGGCAACACTCTGTATCTCTCTCTCGCACAGCCCGGCAGCCAAATTCGAAACGTCCAGCGATTGCTCCCAAACGAAAGCTGCCAGCACGGAAAGCTGTAGCTGGTTTTCACTGCCCCTTGGAACTGCATTCGCTGCCACACAGACATTCGCGTTCTGCAGAAGCTTTGGTTGGTAATGGGGCAACACTGTGTATCTCTCTCTTGCAGAGCCCGGCAGCCAAATTCGAAACGTCCAGCGATTTCTCCCAAACGAAAGCTGCCAGCACAGAAAGCTGTAGCTGGTTTTCACTGCCCCTTGGAACTGCATTCGCTGCCACACAGACATTCGCGTTCTGCAGAAGCTTTGGTTGGTAATGGGGCAACACTCTTTATCTCTCTCTCGCACAGCCCGGCAGCCAAATTCGACACGTCCAGCGATTGCTCCCAAACGAAAGCTGCCAGCATGGAAAGATATAGCTGGTTTTCACTGCCCCTTGGAACTGCATTCGCTGCCACACAGACATTCGCCTTCTACAAAAGCTTTGCTTGGTAATGGGGCAACACTCTGTATCTCTCTCTCGCAGAGCCCGGCTGCCAAATTCCAAACGTCCAGCGATTGCTCCGACACGAAAGATGCCAGCACTGAAAGCAGTAGCTGGTTTTCACTGCCCCTTGGAACTACGTTCGCTGCCACACAGACATTCGCGTTCTGCAAAAGCTTTGGTTGGTAATGGGGCAACACTGTGTATGTCTCTCTCGCACAGCCCGGCAGCCAAATTCGAAATGTCTAGCTATTGCTCCCACACAAAAGCTGCCAGCATGTAAAGGTGTAGCTGGTTTTCACTGCCCCTTGGAACTGCATTCGCTGCCACACAGACATTCGCGTTCTGCAAAAGCTTTGGTTGGTAATGGGGCAACACTGTGTATCTCTCTCTCACAGAGCCCGGCAGCCAAATTCCAAACGTCCAGCGATTGCGTACACACGAAAGCTGCCAACACTGAAAGCTGTAGCTGGTTTTCACTGCCCCTTGGAACTCCATTCGCTGCCACACAGACATTCGCCTTCTGCAAAAGCTTTGGTTGGTAATGGGGCAACACTCTGTATCTCTCTCTCGCACAGCCCGGCAGCCAAATTCGAAACGTCCAGCGATTGCTCCCAAACGAAAGCTGCCAGCACGGAAAGCTGTAGCTGGTTTTCACTGCCCCTTGGAACTGCATTCGCTGCCACACAGACATTCGCGTTCTGCAAAAGCTTTGCTTGGTAATGGGGCAACACTCTGTATCTCTCTCTCGCACAGCCCGGCTGCCAAATTCCAAACGTCCAGCGATTGCGTACACACGAAAGCTGCCAACACTGAAAGCTGTAGCTGGTTTTCACTGCCCCTTGGAACTACGTTCACTGCCACACAGACATTCGCGTTCTGCAAAAGCTTTGGTTGGTAATGGGGCAACACTGTGTATCTCTCTCTTGCAGAGCCCGGCAGCCAAATTCGAAATGTCCAGCGATTGCTCCCACACAAAAGCTGCCAGCACGGAAAGACATAGCTGGTTTTCACTGCCCCTTGGAACTGCATTCGCTGCCACACAGACATTCGCGTTCTGCAAAAGCTTTGGTTGGTAATGGGGCAACACTCTGTATCTCTCTCTCGCAGAGCCCGGCTGCCAAATTCCAAACGTCCAGCGATTGCTCCGACACGAAAGATGCCAGCACTGAAAGCAGTAGCTGGTTTTCACTGCCCCTTGGAACTACGTTCGCTGCCACACAGACATTCGCGTTCTGCAAAAGGTTTGGTTGGTAATGGGGCAACACTGTGTATGTCTCTCTCGCACAGCCCGGCAGCCAAATTCGAAATGTCTAGCTATTGCTCCCACACAAAAGCTGCCAGCATGTAAAGGTGTAGCTGGTTTTCACTGCCCCTTGGAACTGCATTCGCTGCCACACAGACATTCGCGTTCTGCAAAAGCTTTGGTTGGTAATGGGGCAACACTGTGTATCTCTCTCTCACAGAGCCCGGCAGCCACATTCCAAACGTCCAGCGATTGCGTACACACGAAAGCTGCCAACACTGAAAGCTGTAGCTGGTTTTCACTGCCCCTTGGAACTCCATTCGCTGCCACACAGACATTCGCGTTCTGCAAAAGCTTTGGTTGGTAATGGGGCAACACTCTGTATCTCTCTCTCGCACAGCCCGGCAGCCAAATTCGAAACGTCCAGCGATTGCTCCCAAACGAAAGCTGCCAGCACGGAAAGCTGTAGCTGGTTTTCACTGCCCCTTGGAACTGCATTCGCTGCCACACAGACTTTCGCGTTCTGCAGAAGCTTTGGTTGGTAATGGGGCAACACTGTGTATCTCTCTCTCGCAGAGCCCGGCAGCCAAATTCGAAACGTCCAGCGATTGCTCCCAAACGAAAGCTGCCAGCACGGAAAGCTGTAGCTGGTTTTCACTGCCCCTTGGAACTGCATTCGCTGCCACACAGACATTCGTGTTCTGCAGAAGTTTTGGTTGGTAATGGGGCAACACTGTGTATCTCTCTCTTGCAGAGCCCGGCAGCCAAATTCGAAATGTCCAGCGATTGCTCCCACACGAAAGCTGCCAACACTGAAAGCTGTAGCTGGTTTTCACTGCCACTTGGAACTACGTTCACTGCCACACAGACATTCGCGTTCTGCAAAAGCTTTGGTTGGTAATGGGGCAACACTCTGTATCTCTCTCTCGCAGAGCCCGGCTGCCAAATTCGAAACGTCCAGTCATTGCGTACACACGAAAGCTGCCAACACTGAAAGCTGTAGCTGGTTTTCACTGCCCCTTGGAACTACGTTCACTGCCACACAGACATTCGCGTTCTGCAAAAGCTTTGGTTGGTAATGGGGCAACACTCTGTATCTCTCTCTCGCAGAGCCCGGCTGCCAAATTCCAAACGTCCAGCGATTGCGTACACACGAAAGCTGCCAACACTGAAAGCTGTAGCTGGTTTTCACTGCCCCTTGGAACTACGTTCACTGCCACACAGACATTCGCGTTCTGCAAAAGCTTTGGTTGGTAATGGGGCAACACTCTGTATCTCTCTCTCGCACAGCCCGGCAGCCAAATTCGAAACGTCCAGCGATTGCTCCCAAACGAAAGCTGCCAGCACAGAAAGCTGTAGCTGGTTTTCACTGCCCCTTGGAACTGCATTCGCTGCCACACAGACATTCGCGTTCTGCAGAAGCTTTGGTTGGTAATGGGGCAACACTGTGTATCTCTCTCTTGCAGAGCCCGGCAGCCAAATTCGAAACGTCCAGCGATTTCTCCCAAACGAAAGCTGCCAGCACAGAAAGCTGTAGCTGGTTTTCACTGCCCCTTGGAACTGCATTCGCTGCCACACAGACATTCGCGTTCTGCAGAAGCTTTGGTTGGTAATGGGGCAACACTCTTTATCTCTCTCTCGCACAGCCCGGCAGCCAAATTCGACACGTCCAGCGATTGCTCCCAAACGAAAGCTGCCAGCATGGAAAGATATAGCTGGTTTTCACTGCCCCTTGGAACTGCATTCGCTGCCACACAGACATTCGCCTTCTACAAAAGCTTTTCTTGGTAATGGGGCAACACTCTGTATCTCTCTCTCGCAGAGCCCGGCTGCCAAATTCCAAACGTCCAGCGATTGCTCCGACACGAAAGATGCCAGCACTGAAAGCAGTAGCTGGTTTTCACTGCCCCTTGGAACTACGTTCGCTGCCACACAGACATTCGCGTTCTGCAAAAGCTTTGGTTGGTAATGGGGCAACACTGTGTATGTCTCTCTCGCACAGCCCGGCAGCCAAATTCGAAATGTCTAGCTATTGCTCCCACACAAAAGCTGCCAGCATGTAAAGGTGTAGCTGGTTTTCACTGCCCCTTGGAACTGCATTCGCTGCCACACAGACATTCGCGTTCTGCAAAAGCTTTGGTTGGTAATGGGGCAACACTGTGTATCTCTCTCTCACAGAGCCCGGCAGCCAAATTCCAAACGTCCAGCGATTGCGTACACACGAAAGCTGCCAACACTGAAAGCTGTAGCTGGTTTTCACTGCCCCTTGGAACTGCATTCGCTGCCACACAGACATTCGCGTTCTGCAGAAGCTTTGGTTGGTAATGGGGCAACACTCTGTATCTCTCTCTCGCACAGCCCGGCAGCCAAATTCGAAACGTCCAGCGATTGCTCCCAAACGAAAGCTGCCAGCACGGAAAGCTGTAGCTGGTTTTCACTGCCCCTTGGAACTGCATTCGCTGCCACACAGACATTCGCGTTCTGCAAAAGCTTTGGTTGGTAATGGGGCAACACTCTGTATCTCTCTCTCGCACAGCCCGGCTGCCAAATTCCAAACGTCCAGCGATTGCGTACACACGAAAGCTGCCAACACTGAAAGCTGTAGCTGGTTTTCACTGCCCCTTGGAACTACGTTCACTGCCACACAGACATTCGCGTTCTGCAGAAGCTTTGGTTGGTAATGGGGCAACACTGTGTATCTCTCTCTTGCAGAGCCCGGCAGCCAAATTCGAAATGTCCAGCGATTGCTCCCACACGAAAGCTGCCAGCACGGAAAGATATAGCTGGTTTTCACTGCCCCTTGGAACTGCATTCGCTGCCACACAGACATTCGCGTTCTGCAAAAGCTTTGGTTGGTAATGGGCAACACTCTGTATCTCTCTCTCGCAGAGCCCGGCTGCCAAATTCCAAACGTCCAGCGATTGCGTACACACGAAAGCTGCCAACACTGAAAACTGTAGCTGGTTTTCACTGCCCCTTGGAACTGCATTCGCTGCCACACAGACATTCGCGTTCTGCAAAAGCTTTGGTTGGTAATGGGGCAACACTGTGTTTCTGTCTCTTGCAGAGCCCGGCAGCCAAATTCGAAACGTCCAGCGATTGCTCCCAAACGAAAGCTGCCAGCATGGAAAGATATAGCTGGTTTTCACTGCCCCTTGGAACTGCATGCGCTGCCACACAGACATTCGCCTTCTACAAAAGCTTTGCTTGGTAATGGGGAAACACTCTGTATCTCTCTCTCGCAGAGCCCGGCTGCCAAATTCCAAACGTCCAGCGATTGCTCCGACACGAAATCTGCCAGCACTGAAAGCAGCAGCTGGTTTTCACTGCCCCTTGGAACTGCGTTCGCTGCCACACAGACATTCGCGTTCTGCAAAAGCTTTGGTTGGTAATGGGGCAACACTCTGTATCTCTCTCTCGCAGAGCCCGGCTGCCAAATTCCAAACGTCCAGCGATTGCGTACACACGAAAGCTGCCAACACTGAAAGCTGTAGCTGGTTTTCACTGCCCCTTGGAACTACGTTCACTGCCACACAGACATTCGCGTTCTGCAAAAGCTTTGGTTGGTAATGGGGCAACACTCTGTATCTCTCTCTCGCAGAGCCCGGCTGCCAAATTCGAAACGTCCAGCGATTGCTCCCAAACGAAAGCTGCCAGCACGGAAAGCTGTAGCTGGTTTTCACTGCCCCTTGGAACTGCATTCGCTGCCACACAGACATTCGCGTTCTGCAGAAGCTTTGGTTGGTAATGGGGCAACACTGTGTATCTCTCTCTTGCAGAGCCCGGCAGCCAAATTCGAAATGTCCAGCGATTGCTCCCACACGAAAGCTGCCAGCACGGAAAGATATAGCTGGTTTTCACTGCCCCTTGGAACTGCATTCGCTGCCACACAGACATTCGCGTTCTGCAAAAGCTTTGGTTGGTAATGGGCAACACTCTGTATCTCTCTCTCGCAGAGCCCGGCAGCCAAATTCCAAACGTCCAGCGATTGCGTACACACGAAAGCTGCCAACACTGAAAGCTGTAGCTGGTTTTCACTGCCCCTTGGAACTACGTTCGCTGCCACACAGACATTCGCGTTCTGCAAAAGGTTTGGTTGGTAATGGGGCAACACTGTGTATGTCTCTCTCGCACAGCCCGGCTGCCAAATTCGAAATGTCTAGCTATTGCTCCCACACAAAAGCTGCCAGCATGTAAAGGTGTAGCTGGTTTTCACTGCCCCTTGGAACTGCATTCGCTGCCACACAGACATTCGCGTTCTGCAAAAGCTTTGGTTGGTAATGGGGCAACACTGTGTTTCTCTCTCTTGCAGAGCCCGGCAGCCAAATTCGAAACGTCCAGCGATTGCTCCCAAACGAAAGTTGCAAGCATGGAAAGATATAGCTGGTTTTCACTGCCCCTTGGAACTGCATGCGCTGCCACACAGACATTCGCCTTCTACAAAAGCTTTGCTTGGTAATGGGGAAACACTCTGTATCTCTCTCTCGCAGAGCACGGCTGCCAAATTCCAAACGTCCAGCGATTGCTCCGACACGAAATCTGCCAGCACTGAAAGCAGCAGCTGGTTTTCACTGCCCCTTGGAACTGCGTTCGCTGCCACACAGACATTCGCGTTCTGCAGAAGCTTTGGTTGGTAATGGGGCAACACTGTGTATCTCTCTCTTGCAGAGCCCGGCAGCCAAATTCGAAATGTCCAGCGATTGCTCCCACACGAAAGCTGCCAGCACGGAAAGACATAGCTGGTTTTCACTGCCCCTTGGAACTGCATTCGCTGCCACACAGACATTCGCGTTCTGCAAAAGCTTTGGTTGGTAATGGGGCAACACTCTGTATCTCTCTCTCGCAGAGCCCGGCTGCCAAATTCCAAACGTCCAGCGATTGCGTACACACGAAAGCTGCCAACACTGAAAGCTGTAGCTGGTTTTCACTGCCCCTTGGAACTACGTTCACTGCCACACAGACATTCGCGTTCTGCAAAAGCTTTGGTTGGTAATGGGGCAACACTCTGTATCTGTCTCTCGCAGAGCCCGGCTGCCAAATTCCAAACGTCCAGCGATTGCTCCCAAACGAAAGCTGCCAGCACAGAAAGCTGTAGCTGGTTTTCACTGCCCCTTGGAACTGCATTCGCTGCCACACAGACATTCGCGTTCTGCAGAAGCTTTGGTTGGTAATGGGGCAACACTGTGTATCTCTCTCTTGCAGAGCCCGGCAGCCAAATTCGAAATGTCCAGCGATTGCTCCCACACGAAAGCTGCCAGCACGGAAAGATATAGCTGGTTTTCACTGCCCCTTGGAACTGCATTCGCTGCCACACAGACATTCGCGTTCTGCAAAAGCTTTGGTTGGTAATGGGCAACACTCTGTATCTCTCTCTCGCAGAGCCCGGCTGCCAAATTCCAAACGTCCAGCGATTGCGTACACACGAAAGCTGCCAACACTGAAAGCTGTAGCTGGTTTTCACTGCCCCTTGGAACTGCATTCGCTGCCACACAGACATTCGCGTTCTGCAAAAGCTTTGGTTGGTAATGGGGCAACACTGTGTTTCTCTCTCTTGCAGAGCCCGGCAGCCAAATTCGAAACGTCCAGCGATTGCTCCCAAACGAAAGCTGCCAGCATGGAAAGATATAGCTGGTTTTCACTGCCCCTTGGAACTGCATGCGCTGCCACACAGACATTCGCCTTCTACAAAAGCTTTGCTTAGTAATGGGGAAACACTCTGTATCTCTCTCTCGCAGAGCCCGGCTGCCAAATTCCAAACGTCCAGCGATTGCTCCGACACGAAATCTGCCAGCACTGAAAGCAGCAGCTGGTTTTCACTGCCCCTTGGAACTGCGTTCGCTGCCACACAGACATTCGCGTTCTGCAAAAGCTTTGGTTGGTAATGGGGCAACACTCTGTATCTCTCTCTCGCAGAGCCCGGCTGCCAAATTCCAAACGTCCAGCGATTGCGTACACACGAAAGCTGCCAACACTGAAAGCTGTAGCTGGTTTTCACTGCCCCTTGGAACTACGTTCACTGCCACACAGACATTCGCGTTCTGCAAAAGCTTTGGTTGGTAATGGGGCAACACTCTGTATCTCTCTCTCGCAGAGCCCGGCTGCCAAATTCGAAACGTCCAGCGATTGCTCCCAAACGAAAGCTGCCAGCACGGAAAGCTGTAGCTGGTTTTCACTGCCCCTTGGAACTACGTTCACTGCCACACAGACATTCGCGTTCTGCAGAAGCTTTGGTTGGTAATGGGGCAACACTGTGTATCTCTCTCTTGCAGAGCCCGGCAGCCAAATTCGAAATGTCCAGCGATTGCTCCCACACGAAAGCTGCCAGCACGGAAAGATATAGCTGGTTTTCACTGCCCCTTGGAACTGCATTCGCTGCCACACAGACATTCGCGTTCTGCAAAAGCTTTGGTTGGTAATGGGCAACACTCTGTATCTCTCTCTCGCAGAGCCCGGCTGCCAAATTCCAAACGTCCAGCGATTGCGTACACACGAAAGCTGCCAACACTGAAAGCTGTAGCTGGTTTTCACTGCCCCTTGGAACTACGTTCGCTGCCACACAGACATTCGCGTTCTGCAAAAGGTTTGGTTGGTAATGGGGCAACACTGTGTATGTCTCTCTCGCACAGCCCGGCAGCCAAATTCGAAATGTCTAGCTATTGCTCCCACACAAAAGCTGCCAGCATGTAAAGGTGTAGCTGGTTTTCACTGCCCCTTGGAACTGCATTCGCTGCCACACAGACATTCGCGTTCTGCAAAAGCTTTGGTTGGTAATGGGGCAACACTGTGTTTCTCTCTCTTGCAGAGCCCGGCAGCCAAATTCGAAACGTCCAGCGATTGCTCCCAAACGAAAGTTGCAAGCATGGAAAGATATAGCTGGTTTTCACTGCCCCTTGGAACTGCATGCGCTGCCACACAGACATTCGCCTTCTACAAAAGCTTTGCTTGGTAATGGGGAAACACTCTGTATCTCTCTCTCGCAGAGCACGGCTGCCAAATTCCAAACGTCCAGCGATTGCTCCGACACGAAATCTGCCAGCACTGAAAGCAGCAGCTGGTTTTCACTGCCCCTTGGAACTGCGTTCGCTGCCACACAGACATTCGCGTTCTGCAGAAGCTTTGGTTGGTAATGGGGCAACACTGTGTATCTCTCTCTTGCAGAGCCCGGCAGCCAAATTCGAAATGTCCAGCGATTGCTCCCACACGAAAGCTGCCAGCACGGAAAGACATAGCTGGTTTTCACTGCCCCTTGGAACTGCATTCGCTGCCACACAGACATTCGCGTTCTGCAAAAGCTTTGGTTGGTAATGGGGCAACACTCTGTATCTCTCTCTCGCAGAGCCCGGCTGCCAAATTCCAAACGTCCAGCGGTTGCGTACACACGAAAGCTGCCAACACTGAAAGCTGTAGCTGGTTTTCACTGCCCCTTGGAACTACGTTCACTGCCACACAGACATTCGCGTTCTGCAAAAGCTTTGGTTGGTAATGGGGCAACACTCTGTATCTGTCTCTCGCAGAGCCCGGCTGCCAAATTCCAAACGTCCAGCGATTGCTCCCAAACGAAAGCTGCCAGCACAGAAAGCTGTAGCTGGTTTTCACTGCCCCTTGGAACTGCATTCGCTGCCACACAGACATTCGCGTTCTGCAGAAGCTTTGGTTGGTAATGGGGCAACACTGTGTATCTCTCTCTTGCAGAGCCCGGCAGCCAAATTCGAAATGTCCAGCGATTGCTCCCACACGAAAGCTGCCAGCACGGAAAGATATAGCTGGTTTTCACTGCCCCTTGGAACTGCATTCGCTGCCACACAGACATTCGCGTTCTGCAAAAGCTTTGGTTGGTAATGGGCAACACTCTGTATCTCTCTCTCGCAGAGCCCGGCTGCCAAATTCCAAACGTCCAGCGATTGCGTACACACGAAAGCTGCCAACACTGAAAGCTGTAGCTGGTTTTCACTGCCCCTTGGAACTGCATTCGCTGCCACACAGACATTCGCGTTCTGCAAAAGCTTTGGTTGGTAATGGGGCAACACTGTGTTTCTGTCTCTTGCAGAGCCCGGCAGCCAAATTCGAAACGTCCAGCGATTGCTCCCAAACGAAAGCTGCCAGCATGGAAAGATATAGCTGGTTTTCACTGCCCCTTGGAACTGCATGCGCTGCCACACAGACATTCGCGTTCTACAAAAGCTTTGCTTGGTAATGGGGAAACACTCTGTATCTCTCTCTCGCAGAGCCCGGCTGCCAAATTCCAAACGTCCAGCGATTGCTCCGACACGAAATCTGCCAGCACTGAAAGCAGCAGCTGGTTTTCACTGCCCCTTGGAACTGCGTTCGCTGCCACACAGACATTCGCGTTCTGCAAAAGCTTTGGTTGGTAATGGGGCAACACTCTGTATCTCTCTCTCGCAGAGCCCGGCTGCCAAATTCCAAACGTCCAGCGATTGCGTACACACGAAAGCTGCCAACACTGAAAGCTGTAGCTGGTTTTCACTGCCCCTTGGAACTACGTTCACTGCCACACAGACATTCGCGTTCTGCAAAAGCTTTGGTTGGTAATGGGGCAACACTCTGTATCTCTCTCTCGCAGAGCCCGGCTGCCAAATTCGAAACGTCCAGCGATTGCTCCCAAACGAAAGCTGCCAGCACGGAAAGCTGTAGCTGGTTTTCACTGCCCCTTGGAACTGCATTCGCTGCCACACAGACATTCGCGTTCTGCAGAAGCTTTGGTTGGTAATGGGGCAACACTGTGTATCTCTCTCTTGCAGAGCCCGGCAGCCAAATTCGAAATGTCCAGCGATTGCTCCCACACGAAAGCTGCCAGCACGGAAAGATATAGCTGGTTTTCACTGCCCCTTGGAACTGCATTCGCTGCCACACAGACATTCGCGTTCTGCAAAAGCTTTGGTTGGTAATGGGCAACACTCTGTATCTCTCTCTCGCAGAGCCCGGCTGCCAAATTCCAAACGTCCAGCGATTGCGTACACACGAAAGCTGCCAACACTGAAAGCTGTAGCTGGTTTTCACTGCCCCTTGGAACTACGTTCGCTGCCACACAGACATTCGCGTTCTGCAAAAGGTTTGGTTGGTAATGGGGCAACACTGTGTATGTCTCTCTCGCACAGCCCGGCAGCCAAATTCGAAATGTCTAGCTATTGCTCCCACACAAAAGCTGCCAGCATGTAAAGGTGTAGCTGGTTTTCACTGCCCCTTGGAACTGCATTCGCTGCCACACAGACATTCGCGTTCTGCAAAAGCTTTGGTTGGTAATGGGGCAACACTGTGTTTCTCTCTCTTGCAGAGCCCGGCAGCCAAATTCGAAACGTCCAGCGATTGCTCCCAAACGAAAGCTGCCAGCATGGAAAGATATAGCTGGTTTTCACTGCCCCTTGGAACTGCATGCGCTGCCACACAGACATTCGCCTTCTACAAAAGCTTTGCTTGGTAATGGGGAAACACTCTGTATCTCTCTCTCGCAGAGCCCGGCTGCCAAATTCCAAACGTCCAGCGATTGCTCCGACACGAAATCTGCCAGCACTGAAAGCAGCAGCTGGTTTTCACTGCCCCTTGGAACTGCGTTCGCTGCCACACAGACATTCGCGTTCTGCAAAAGCTTTGGTTGGTAATGGGGCAACACTCTGTATCTCTCTCTCGCAGAGCCCGGCTGCCAAATTCCAAACGTCCAGCGATTGCGTACACACGAAAGCTGCCAACACTGAAAGCTGTAGCTGGTTTTCACTGCCCCTTGGAACTACGTTCACTGCCACACAGACATTCGCGTTCTGCAAAAGCTTTGGTTGGTAATGGGGCAACACTCTGTATCTCTCTCTCGCAGAGCCCGGCTGCCAAATTCGAAACGTCCAGCGATTGCTCCCAAACGAAAGCTGCCAGCACGGAAAGCTGTAGCTGGTTTTCACTGCCCCTTGGAACTGCATTCGCTGCCACACAGACATTCGCGTTCTGCAGAAGCTTTGGTTGGTAATGGGGCAACACTGTGTATCTCTCTCTTGCAGAGCCCGGCAGCCAAATTCGAAATGTCCAGCGATTGCTCCCACACGAAAGCTGCCAGCACGGAAAGATATAGCTGGTTTTCACTGCCCCTTGGAACTGCATTCGCTGCCACACAGACATTCGCGTTCTGCAAAAGCTTTGGTTGGTAATGGGCAACACTCTGTATCTCTCTCTCGCAGAGCCCGGCTGCCAAATTCCAAACGTCCAGCGATTGCGTACACACGAAAGCTGCCAACACTGAAAGCTGTAGCTGGTTTTCACTGCCCCTTGGAACTACGTTCGCTGCCACACAGACATTCGCGTTCTGCAAAAGGTTTGGTTGGTAATGGGGCAACACTGTGTATGTCTCTCTCGCACAGCCCGGCAGCCAAATTCGAAATGTCTAGCTATTGCTCCCACACAAAAGCTGCCAGCATGTAAAGGTGTAGCTGGTTTTCACTGCCCCTTGGAACTGCATTCGCTGCCACACAGACATTCGCGTTCTGCAAAAGCTTTGGTTGGTAATGGGGCAACACTGTGTTTCTCTCTCTTGCAGAGCCCGGCAGCCAAATTCGAAACGTCCAGCGATTGCTCCCAAACGAAAGTTGCAAGCATGGAAAGATATAGCTGGTTTTCACTGCCCCTTGGAACTGCATGCGCTGCCACACAGACATTCGCCTTCTACAAAAGCTTTGCTTGGTAATGGGGAAACACTCTGTATCTCTCTCTCGCAGAGCACGGCTGCCAAATTCCAAACGTCCAGCGATTGCTCCGACACGAAATCTGTAGCTGGTTTTCACTGCCCCTTGGAACTACGTTCACTGCCACACAGACATTCGAGTTCTGCAAAAGCTTTGGTTGGTAATGGGGCAACACTCTGTATCTGTCTCTCGCAGAGCCCGGCTGCCAAATTCCAAACGTCCAGCGATTGCTCCCAAACGAAAGCTGCCAGCACAGAAAGCTGTAGCTGGTTTTCACTGCCCCTTGGAACTGCATTCGCTGCCACACAGACATTCGCGTTCTGCAGAAGCTTTGGTTGGTCATGGGGCAACACTGTGTATCTCTCTCTTGCAGAGCCCGGCAGCCAAATTCGAAATGTCCAGCGATTGCTCCCACACGAAAGCTGCCAGCACGGAAAGATATAGCTGGTTTTCACTGCCCCTTGGAACTGCATTCGCTGCCACACAGACATTCGCGTTCTGCAAAAGCTTTGGTTGGTAATGGGCAACACTCTGTATCTCTCTCTCGCAGAGCCCGGCTGCCAAATTCCAAACGTCCAGCGATTGCGTACACACGAAAGCTGCCAACACTGAAAGCTGTAGCTGGTTTTCACTGCCCCTTGGAACTGCATTCGCTGCCACACAGACATTCGCGTTCTGCAAAAGCTTTGGTTGGTAATGGGGCAACACTGTGTTTCTGTCTCTTGCAGAGCCCGGCAGCCAAATTCGAAACGTCCAGCGATTGCTCCCAAACGAAAGCTGCCAGCATGGAAAGATATAGCTGGTTTTCACTGCCCCTTGGAACTGCATGCGCTGCCACACAGACATTCGCGTTCTACAAAAGCTTTGCTTGGTAATGGGGAAACACTCTGTATCTCTCTCTCGCAGAGCCCGGCTGCCAAATTCCAAACGTCCAGCGATTGCTCCGACACGAAATCTGCCAGCACTGAAAGCAGCAGCTGGTTTTCACTGCCCCTTGGAACTGCGTTCGCTGCCACACAGACATTCGCGTTCTGCAAAAGCTTTGGTTGGTAATGGGGCAACACTCTGTATCTCTCTCTCGCAGAGCCCGGCTGCCAAATTCCAAACGTCCAGCGATTGCGTACACACGAAAGCTGCCAACACTGAAAGCTGTAGCTGGTTTTCACTGCCCCTTGGAACTACGTTCACTGCCACACAGACATTCGCGTTCTGCAAAAGCTTTGGTTGGTAATGGGGCAACACTCTGTATCTCTCTCTCGCAGAGCCCGGCTGCCAAATTCGAAACGTCCAGCGATTGCTCCCAAACGAAAGCTGCCAGCACGGAAAGCTGTAGCTGGTTTTCACTGCCCCTTGTAACTGCATTCGCTGCCACACAGACATTCGCGTTCTGCAGAAGCTTTGGTTGGTAATGGGGCAACACTGTGTATCTCTCTCTTGCAGAGCCCGGCAGCCAAATTCGAAATGTCCAGCGATTGCTCCCACACGAAAGCTGCCAGCACGGAAAGATATAGCTGGTTTTCACTGCCCCTTGGAACTGCATTCGCTGCCACACAGACATTCGCGTTCTGCAAAAGCTTTGGTTGGTAATGGGCAACACTCTGTATCTCTCTCTCGCAGAGCCCGGCTGCCAAATTCCAAACGTCCAGCGATTGCGTACACACGAAAGCTGCCAACACTGAAAGCTGTAGCTGGTTTTCACTGCCCCTTGGAACTACGTTCGCTGCCACACAGACATTCGCGTTCTGCAAAAGGTTTGGTTGGTAATGGGGCAACACTGTGTATGTCTCTCTCGCACAGCCCGGCAGCCAAATTCGAAATGTCTAGCTATTGCTCCCACACAAAAGCTGCCAGCATGTAAAGGTGTAGCTGGTTTTCACTGCCCCTTGGAACTGCATTCGCTGCCACACAGACATTCGCGTTCTGCAGAAGCTTTGGTTGGTAATGGGGCAACACTGTGTATCTCTCTCTTGCAGAGCCCGGCAGCCAAATTCGAAATGTCCAGCGATTGCTCCCACACGAAAGCTGCCAGCACGGAAAGACATAGCTGGTTTTCACTGCCCCTTGGAACTGCATTCGCTGCCACACAGACATTCGCGTTCTGCAAAAGCTTTGGTTGGTAATGGGGCAACACTCTGTATCTCTCTCTCGCAGAGCCCGGCTGCCAAATTCCAAACGTCCAGCGATTGCTCCGACACGAAAGATGCCAGCACTGAAAGCAGTAGCTGGTTTTCACTGCCCCTTGGAACTACGTTCGCTGCCACACAGACATTCGCGTTCTGCAAAAGGTTTGGTTGGAAATGGGGCAACACTGTGTATGTCTCTCTCGCACAGCCCGGCAGCCAAATTCGAAATGTCTAGCTATTGCTCCCACACAAAAGCTGCCAGCATGTAAAGGTGTAGCTGGTTTTCACTGCCCCTTGGAACTGCATTCGCTGCCACACAGACATTCGCGTTCTGCAAAAGCTTTGGTTGGTAATGGGGCAACACTGTGTATCTCTCTCTCACAGAGCCCGGCAGCCACATTCCAAACGTCCAGCGATTGCGTACACACGAAAGCTGCCAACACTGAAAGCTGTAGCTGGTTTTCACTGCCCCTTGGAACTCCATTCGCTGCCACACAGACATTCGCGTTCTGCAAAAGCTTTGGTTGGTAATGGGGCAACACTCTGTATCTCTCTCTCGCACAGCCCGGCAGCCAAATTCGAAACGTCCAGCGATTGCTCCCAAACGAAAGCTGCCAGCACGGAAAGCTGTAGCTGGTTTTCACTGCCCCTTGGAACTGCATTCGCTGCCACACAGACATTCGCGTTCTGCAGAAGCTTTGGTTGGTAATGGGGCAACACTGTGTATCTCTCTCTCGCAGAGCCCGGCAGCCAAATTCGAAACGTCCATCGATTGCTCCCAAACGAAAGCTGCCAGCACGGAAAGCTGTAGCTGGTTTTCACTGCCCCTTGGAACTGCATTCGCTGCCACACAGACATTCGCGTTCTGCAAAAGCTTTGGTTGGTAATGGGGCAACACTCTGTATCTGTCTCTCGCAGAGCCCGGCTGCCAAATTCGAAACGTCCAGCGATTGCGTACACACGAAAGCTGCCAACACTGAAAGCTGTAGCTGGTTTTCACTGCCCCTTGGAACTGCATTCGCTGCCACACAGACATTCGCGTTCTGCAAAAGCTTTGGTTGGTAATGGGGCAACACTGTGTATCTCTCTCTTGCAGAGCCCGGCAGCCAAATTCGAAACGTCCAGCGATTTCTCCCAAACGAAAGCTGCCAGCACAGAAAGCTGTAGCTGGTTTTCACTGCCCCTTGGAACTGCATTCGCTGCCACACAGACATTCGCGTTCTGCAGAAGCTTTGGTTGGTAATGGGGCAACACTGTGTATCTCTCTCTTGCAGAGCCCGGCAGCCAAATTCGACACGTCCAGCGATTGCTCCCAAACGAAAGCTGCCAGCATGGAAAGATATAGCTGGTTTTCACTGCCCCTTGGAACTGCATTCGCTGCCACACAGACATTCGCCTTCTACAAAAGCTTTGGTTGGTAATGGGGCAACACTGTGTATCTCTCTCTCGCAGAGCCCGGCTGCCAAATTCCAAACGTCCAGCGATTGCTCCGACACGAAAGATGCCAGCACTGAAAGCAGTAGCTGGTTTTCACTGCCCCTTGGAACTACGTTCGCTGCCACACAGACATTCGCGTTCTGCAAAAGCTTTGGTTGGTAATGGGGCAACACTGTGTATGTCTCTCTCGCACAGCCCGGCAGCCAAATTCGAAATGTCTAGCTATTGCTCCCACACAAAAGCTGCCAGCATGTAAAGGTGTAGCTGGTTTTCACTGCCCCTTGGAACTGCATTCGCTGCCACACAGACATTCGCGTTCTGCAAAAGCTTTGGTTGGTAATGGGGCAACACTGTGTATCTCTCTCTCACAGAGCCCGGCAGCCAAATTCCAAACGTCCAGCGATTGCGTACACACGAAAGCTGCCAACACTGAAAGCTGTAGCTGGTTTTCACTGCCCCTTGGAACTCCATTCTCTGCCACACAGACATTCGCGTTCTGCAAAAGCTTTGGTTGGTAATGGGGCAACACTCTGTATCTCTCTCTCGCACAGCCCGGCAGCCAAATTCGAAACGTCCAGCGATTGCTCCCAAACGAAAGCTGCCAGCACGGAAAGCTGTAGCTGGTTTTCACTGCCCCTTGGAACTGCATTCGCTGCCACACAGACATTCGCGTTCTGCAAAAGCTTTGCTTGGTAATGGGGAAACACTCTGTATCTCTCTCTCGCAGAGCCCGGCTGCCAAATTCCAAACGTCCAGCGATTGCTCCGACACGAAATCTGCCAGCACTGAAAGCAGCAGCTGGTTTTCACTGCCCCTTGGAACTGCGTTCGCTGCCACACAGACATTCGCGTTCTGCAAAAGCTTTGGTTGGTAATGGGGCAACACTCTGTATCTCTCTCTCGCAGAGCCCGGCTGCCAAATTCGAAACGTCCAGCGATTGCTCCCAAACGAAAGCTGCCAGCACAGAAAGCTGTAGCTGGTTTTCACTGCCCCTTGGAACTGCATTCGCTGCCACACAGACATTCGCGTTCTGCAGAAGCTTTGGTTGGTAATGGGGCAACACTGTTTATCTCTCTCTCGCACAGCCCGGCAGCCAAATTCGAAACGTCCAGCGATTGCTCCCAAACGAAAGCTGCCAGCATGGAAAGATATAGCTGGTTTTCACTGCCCCTTGGAACTGCATTCGCTGCCACACAGACATTCGCGTTCTCCAGAAGCTTTGGTTGGTAATGGGGCAACACTGTGTATCTCTCTCTCGCAGAGCCCGGCTGCCAAATTCCAAACGTCCAGCGATTGCTCCGACACGAAAGATGCCAGCACTGAAAGCAGTAGCTGGTTTTCACTGCCCCTTGGAACTACGTTCGCTGCCACACAGACATTCGCGTTCTGCAAAAGCTTTGGTTGGTAATGGGGCAACACTGTGTATGTCTCTCTCGCACAGCCCGGCAGCCAAATTCGAAATGTCTAGCTATTGCTCCCACACAAAAGCTGCCAGCATGTAAAGGTGTAGCTGGTTTTCACTGCCCCTTGGAACTGCATTCGCTGCCACACAGACATTCGCGTTCTGCAAAAGCTTTGGTTGGTAATGGGGCAACACTGTTTATCTCTCTCTCGCAGAGCCCGGCAGCCAAATTCGAAATGTCCATCGATTGCTCCCAAACGGAAGCTGCCAGCACGGAAAGCTGTAGCTGGTTTTCACTGCCCCTTGGAACTGCATTCGCTGCCACACAGACATTCGCGTTCTGCAAAAGCTTTGGTTGGTAATGGGGCAACACTCTGTATCTCTCTCTCGCAGAGCCCGGCTGCCAAATTCCAAACGTCCAGCGATTGCGTACACACGAAAGCTGCCAACACTGAAAGCTGTAGCTGGTTTTCACTGCCCCTTGGAACTACGTTCACTGCCACACAGACATTCGCGTTCTGCAAAAGCTTTGGTTGGTAATGGGGCAACACTCTGTATCTCTCTCTCGCAGAGCCCGGCTGCCAAATTCGAAACGTCCAGCGATTGCTCCCAAACGAAAGCTGCCAGCACAGAAAGCTGTAGCTGGTTTTCACTGCCCCTTGGAACTGCATTCGCTGCCACACAGACATTCGCGTTCTGCAGAAGCTTTGGTTGGTAATGGGGCAACACTGTGTATCTCTCTCTCGCAGAGCCCGGCAGCCAAATTCGAAACGTCCATCGATTGCTCCCAAACGAAAGCTGCCAGCACGGAAAGCTGTAGCTGGTTTTCACTGCCCCTTGGAACTGCATTCGCTGCCACACAGACATTCGTGTTCTGCAGAAGCTTTGGTTGGTAATGGGGCAACACTGTGTATCTCTCTCTTGCAGAGCCCGGCAGCCAAATTCGAAATGTCCAGCGATTGCGTACACACGAAAGCTGCCAACACTGAAAGCTGTAGCTGGTTTTCACTGCCACTTGGAACTACGTTCACTGCCACACAGACATTCGCGTTCTGCAAAAGCTTTGGTTGGTAATGGGGCAACACTCTGTATCTCTCTCTCGCAGAGCCCGGCTGCCAAATTCGAAACGTCCAGCGATTGCGTACACACGAAAGCTGCCAACACTGAAAGCTGTAGCTGGTTTTCACTGCCCCTTGGAACTACGTTCACTGCCACACAGACATTCGCGTTCTGCAAAAGCTTTGGTTGGTAATGGGGCAACACTCTGTATCTCTCTCTCGCACAGCCCGGCAGCCAAATTCGAAACGTCCAGCGATTGCTCCCAAACGAAAGCTGCCAGCACGGAAAGCTGTAGCTGGTTTTCACTGCCCCTTGGAACTGCATTCGCTGACACACAGACATTCGCGTTCTGCAGAAGCTTTGGTTGGTAATGGGGCAACACTGTGTATCTCTCTCTTGCAGAGCCCGGCAGCCAAATTCGAAACGTCCAGCGATTTCTCCCAAACGAAAGCTGCCAGCACAGAAAGCTGTAGCTGGTTTTCACTGCCCCTTGGAACTGCATTCGCTGCCACACAGACATTCGCGTTCTGCAGAAGCTTTGGTTGGTAATGGGGCAACACTGTGTATGTCTCTCTCGCACAGCCCGGCAGCCAAATTCGAAATGTCTAGCTATTGCTCCCAAACGAAAGCTGCCAGCACGGAAAGCTGTAGCTGGTTTTCACTGCCCCTTGGAACTGCATTCGCTGCCACACAGACATTCGCGTTCTGCAAAAGCTTTGGTTGGTAATGGGGCAACACTCTGTATCTCTCTCTCGCAGAGCCCGGCTGCCAAATTCCAAACGTCCAGCGATTGCGTACACACGAAAGCTGCCAACACTGAAAGCTGTAGCTGGTTTTCACTGCCCCTTGGAACTACGTTCACTGCCACACAGACATTCGCGTTCTGCAAAAGCTTTGGTTGGTAATGGGGCAACACTCTGTATCTCTCTCTCGCAGAGCCCGGCTGCCAAATTCGAAACGTCCAGCGATTGCTCCCAAACGAAAGCTGCCAGCACGGAAAGCTGTAGCTGGTTTTCACTGCCCCTTGGAACTGCATTCGCTGCCACACAGACATTCGTGTTCTGCAGAAGCTTTGGTTGGTAATGGGGCAACACTGTGTATCTCTCTCTTGCAGAGCCCGGCAGCCAAATTCGAAATGTCCAGCGATTGCTCCCACACGAAAGCTGCCAGCACGGAAAGATATAGCTGGTTTTCACTGCCCCTTGGAACTGCATTCGCTGCCACACAGACATTCGCGTTCTGCAAAAGCTTTGGTTGGTAATGGGCAACACTCTGTATCTCTCTCTCGCAGAGCCCGGCTGCCAAATTCCAAACGTCCAGCGATTGCGTACACACGAAAGCTGCCAACACTGAAAGCTGTAGCTGGTTTTCACTGCCCCTTGGAACTACGTTCGCTGCCACACAGACATTCGCGTTCTGCAAAAGCTTTGGTTGGTAATGGGGCAACACTGTGTATGTCTCTCTCGCACAGCCCGGCAGCCAAATTCGAAATGTCTAGCTATTGCTCCCACACAAAAGCTGCCAGCATGTAAAGGTGTAGCTGGTTTTCACTGCCCCTTGGAACTGCATTCGCTGCCACACAGACATTCGCGTTCTGCAAAAGCTTTGGTTGGTAATGGGGCAACACTGTGTTTCTCTCTCTTGCAGAGCCCGGCAGCCAAATTCGAAACGTCCAGCGATTGCTCCCAAACGAAAGTTGCAAGCATGGAAAGATATAGCTGGTTTTCACTGCCCCTTGGAACTGCATGCGCTGCCACACAGACATTCGCCTTCTACAAAAGCTTTGCTTGGTAATGGGGAAACACTCTGTATCTCTCTCTCGCACAGCCCGGCTGCCAAATTCCAAACGTCCAGCGATTGCTCCGACACGAAATCTGCCAGCACTGAAAGCAGCAGCTGGTTTTCACTGCCCCTTGGAACTGCGTTCGCTGCCACACAGACATTCGCGTTCTGCAGAAGCTTTGGTTGGTAATGGGGCAACACTGTGTATCTCTCTCTTGCAGAGCCCGGCAGCCAAATTCGAAATGTCCAGCGATTGCTCCCACACGAAAGCTGCCAGCACGGAAAGACATAGCTGGTTTTCACTGCCCCTTGGAACTGCATACGCTGCCACACAGACATTCGCGTTCTGCAAAAGCTTTGGTTGGTAATGGGGCAACACTGTGTATCTCTCTCTTGCAGAGCCCGGCTGCCAAATTCCAAACGTCCAGCGATTGCTCCGACACGAAAGATGCCAGCACTGAAAGCAGTAGCTGGTTTTCACTGCCCCTTGGAACTACGTTCGCTGCCACACAGACATTCGCGTTCTGCAAAAGCTTTGGTTGGTAATGGGGCAACACTCTGTATCTCTCTCTCGCACAGCCCGGCAGCCAAATTCGAAACGTCCAGCGATTGCTCCCAAACGAAAGCTGCCAGCACTGAAAGCTGTAGCTGGTTTTCACTGCCCCTTGGAACTGCATTCGCTGCCACACAGACATTCGCGTTCTGCAGAAGCTTTGGTTGGTAATGGGGCAACACTGTGTATCTCTCTCTCGCAGAGCCCGGCAGCCAAATTCGAAACGTCCAGCGATTGCTCCCAAACGAAAGCTGCCAACACTGAAAGCTGTAGCTGGTTTTCACTGCCCCTTGGAACTGCATTCGCTGCCACACAGACATTCGTGTTCTGCAGAAGCTTTGGTTGGTAATGGGGCAACACTGTGTATCTCTCTCTTGCAGAGCCCGGCAGCCAAATTCGAAATGTCCAGCGATTGCGTACACACGAAAGCTGCCAACACTGAAAGCTGTAGCTGGTTTTCACTGCCACTTGGAACTACGTTCACTGCCACACAGACATTCGCGTTCTGCAAAAGCTTTGGTTGGTAATGGGGCAACACTCTGTATCTCTCTCTCGCAGAGCCCGGCTGCCAAATTCGAAACGTCCAGCGATTGCGTACACACGAAAGCTGCCAACACTGAAAGCTGTAGCTGGTTTTCACTGCCCCTTGGAACTACGTTCACTGCCACACAGACATTCGCGTTCTGCAAAAGCTTTGGTTGGTAATGGGGCAACACTCTGTATCTCTCTCTCGCACAGCCCGGCAGCCAAATTCGAAACGTCCAGCGATTGCTCCCAAACGAAAGCTGCCAGCACGGAAAGCTGTAGCTGGTTTTCACTGCCCCTTGGAACTGCATTCGCTGCCACACAGACATTCGCGTTCTGCAGAAGCTTTGGTTGGTAATGGGGCAACACTGTGTATCTCTCTCTTGCAGAGCCCGGCAGCCAAATTCGAAACGTCCAGCGATTTCTCCCAAACGAAAGCTGCCAGCACAGAAAGCTGTAGCTGGTTTTCACTGCCCCTTGGAACTGCATTCGCTGCCACACAGACATTCGCGTTCTGCAGAAGCTTTGGTTGGTAATGGGGCAACACTCTTTATCTCTCTCTCGCACAGCCCGGCAGCCAAATTCGACACGTCCAGCGATTGCTCCCAAACGAAAGCTGCCAGCATGGAAAGATATAGCTGGTTTTCACTGCCCCTTGGAACTGCATTCGCTGCCACACAGACATTCGCCTTCTACAAAAGCTTTGCTTGGTAATGGGGCAACACTCTGTATCTCTCTCTCGCAGAGCCCGGCTGCCAAATTCCAAACGTCCAGCGATTGCTCCGACACGAAAGATGCCAGCACTGAAAGCAGTAGCTGGTTTTCACTGCCCCTTGGAACTACGTTCGCTGCCACACAGACATTCGCGTTCTGCAAAAGCTTTGGTTGGTAATGGGGCAACACTGTGTATGTCTCTCTCGCACAGCCCGGCAGCCAAATTCGAAATGTCTAGCTATTGCTCCCACACAAAAGCTGCCAGCATGTAAAGGTGTAGCTGGTTTTCACTGCCCCTTGGAACTGCATTCGCTGCCACACAGACATTCGCGTTCTGCAAAAGCTTTGGTTGGTAATGGGGCAACACTGTGTATCTCTCTCTCACAGAGCCCGGCAGCCAAATTCCAAACGTCCAGCGATTGCGTACACACGAAAGCTGCCAACACTGAAAGCTGTAGCTGGTTTTCACTGCCCCTTGGAACTCCATTCGCTGCCACACAGACATTCGCCTTCTGCAAAAGCTTTGGTTGGTAATGGGGCAACACTCTGTATCTCTCTCTCGCACAGCCCGGCAGCCAAATTCGAAACGTCCAGCGATTGCTCCCAAACGAAAGCTGCCAGCACGGAAAGCTGTAGCTGGTTTTCACTGCCCCTTGGAACTGCATTCGCTGCCACACAGACATTCGCGTTCTGCAAAAGCTTTGCTTGGTAATGGGGCAACACTCTGTATCTCTCTCTCGCACAGCCCGGCTGCCAAATTCCAAACGTCCAGCGATTGCGTACACACGAAAGCTGCCAACACTGAAAGCTGTAGCTGGTTTTCACTGCCCCTTGGAACTACGTTCACTGCCACACAGACATTCGCGTTCTGCAAAAGCTTTGGTTGGTAATGGGGCAACACTGTGTATCTCTCTCTTGCAGAGCCCGGCAGCCAAATTCGAAATGTCCAGCGATTGCTCCCACACAAAAGCTGCCAGCACGGAAAGACATAGCTGGTTTTCACTGCCCCTTGGAACTGCATTCGCTGCCACACAGACATTCGCGTTCTGCAAAAGCTTTGGTTGGTAATGGGGCAACACTCTGTATCTCTCTCTCGCAGAGCCCGGCTGCCAAATTCCAAACGTCCAGCGATTGCTCCGACACGAAAGATGCCAGCACTGAAAGCAGTAGCTGGTTTTCACTGCCCCTTGGAACTACGTTCGCTGCCACACAGACATTCGCGTTCTGCAAAAGGTTTGGTTGGTAATGGGGCAACACTGTGTATGTCTCTCTCGCACAGCCCGGCAGCCAAATTCGAAATGTCTAGCTATTGCTCCCACACAAAAGCTGCCAGCATGTAAAGGTGTAGCTGGTTTTCACTGCCCCTTGGAACTGCATTCGCTGCCACACAGACATTCGCGTTCTGCAAAAGCTTTGGTTGGTAATGGGGCAACACTGTGTATCTCTCTCTCACAGAGCCCGGCAGCCACATTCCAAACGTCCAGCGATTGCGTACACACGAAAGCTGCCAACACTGAAAGCTGTAGCTGGTTTTCACTGCCCCTTGGAACTCCATTCGCTGCCACACAGACATTCGCGTTCTGCAAAAGCTTTGGTTGGTAATGGGGCAACACTCTGTATCTCTCTCTCGCACAGCCCGGCAGCCAAATTCGAAACGTCCAGCGATTGCTCCCAAACGAAAGCTGCCAGCACGGAAAGCTGTAGCTGGTTTTCACTGCCCCTTGGAACTGCATTCGCTGCCACACAGACTTTCGCGTTCTGCAGAAGCTTTGGTTGGTAATGGGGCAACACTGTGTATCTCTCTCTCGCAGAGCCCGGCAGCCAAATTCGAAACGTCCAGCGATTGCTCCCAAACGAAAGCTGCCAGCACGGAAAGCTGTAGCTGGTTTTCACTGCCCCTTGGAACTGCATTCGCTGCCACACAGACATTCGTGTTCTGCAGAAGTTTTGGTTGGTAATGGGGCAACACTGTGTATCTCTCTCTTGCAGAGCCCGGCAGCCAAATTCGAAATGTCCAGCGATTGCTCCCACACGAAAGCTGCCAACACTGAAAGCTGTAGCTGGTTTTCACTGCCACTTGGAACTACGTTCACTGCCACACAGACATTCGCGTTCTGCAAAAGCTTTGGTTGGTAATGGGGCAACACTCTGTATCTCTCTCTCGCAGAGCCCGGCTGCCAAATTCGAAACGTCCAGTCATTGCGTACACACGAAAGCTGCCAACACTGAAAGCTGTAGCTGGTTTTCACTGCCCCTTGGAACTACGTTCACTGCCACACAGACATTCGCGTTCTGCAAAAGCTTTGGTTGGTAATGGGGCAACACTCTGTATCTCTCTCTCGCAGAGCCCGGCTGCCAAATTCCAAACGTCCAGCGATTGCGTACACACGAAAGCTGCCAACACTGAAAGCTGTAGCTGGTTTTCACTGCCCCTTGGAACTACGTTCACTGCCACACAGACATTCGCGTTCTGCAAAAGCTTTGGTTGGTAATGGGGCAACACTCTGTATCTCTCTCTCGCACAGCCCGGCAGCCAAATTCGAAATGTCCAGCGATTGCTCCCAAACGAAAGCTGCCAGCACAGAAAGCTGTAGCTGGTTTTCACTGCCCCTTGGAACTGCATTCGCTGCCACACAGACATTCGCGTTCTGCAGAAGCTTTGGTTGGTAATGGGGCAACACTGTGTATCTCTCTCTTGCAGAGCCCGGCAGCCAAATTCGAAACGTCCAGCGATTTCTCCCAAACGAAAGCTGCCAGCACAGAAAGCTGTAGCTGGTTTTCACTGCCCCTTGGAACTGCATTCGCTGCCACACAGACATTCGCGTTCTGCAGAAGCTTTGGTTGGTAATGGGGCAACACTCTTTATCTCTCTCTCGCACAGCCCGGCAGCCAAATTCGACACGTCCAGCGATTGCTCCCAAACGAAAGCTGCCAGCATGGAAAGATATAGCTGGTTTTCACTGCCCCTTGGAACTGCATTCGCTGCCACACAGACATTCGCCTTCTACAAAAGCTTTTCTTGGTAATGGGGCAACACTCTGTATCTCTCTCTCGCAGAGCCCGGCTGCCAAATTCCAAACGTCCAGCGATTGCTCCGACACGAAAGATGCCAGCACTGAAAGCAGTAGCTGGTTTTCACTGCCCCTTGGAACTACGTTCGCTGCCACACAGACATTCGCGTTCTGCAAAAGCTTTGGTTGGTAATGGGGCAACACTGTGTATGTCTCTCTCGCACAGCCCGGCAGCCAAATTCGAAATGTCTAGCTATTGCTCCCACACAAAAGCTGCCAGCATGTAAAGGTGTAGCTGGTTTTCACTGCCCCTTGGAACTGCATTCGCTGCCACACAGACATTCGCGTTCTGCAGAAGCTTTGGTTGGTAATGGGGCAACACTGTGTATCTCTCTCTCACAGAGCCCGGCAGCCAAATTCCAAACGTCCAGCGATTGCGTACACACGAAAGCTGCCAACACTGAAAGCTGTAGCTGGTTTTCACTGCCCCTTGGAACTGCATTCGCTGCCACACAGACATTCGCGTTCTGCAGAAGCTTTGGTTGGTAATGGGGCAACACTCTGTATCTCTCTCTCGCACAGCCCGGCAGCCAAATTCGAAACGTCCAGCGATTGCTCCCAAACGAAAGCTGCCAGCACGGAAAGCTGTAGCTGGTTTTCACTGCCCCTTGGAACTGCATTCGCTGCCACACAGACATTCGCGTTCTGCAAAAGCTTTGGTTGGTAATGGGGCAACACTCTGTATCTCTCTCTCGCACAGCCCGGCTGCCAAATTCCAAACGTCCAGCGATTGCGTACACACGAAAGCTGCCAACACTGAAAGCTGTAGCTGGTTTTCACTGCCCCTTGGAACTACGTTCACTGCCACACAGACATTCGCGTTCTGCAAAAGCTTTGGTTGGTAATGGGGCAACACTCTGTATCTGTCTCTCGCAGAGCCCGGCTGCCAAATTCCAAACGTCCAGCGATTGCTCCCAAACGAAAGCTGCCAGCACAGAAAGCTGTAGCTGGTTTTCACTGCCCCTTGGAACTGCATTCGCTGCCACACAGACATTCGCGTTCTGCAGAAGCTTTGGTTGGTAATGGGGCAACACTGTGTATCTCTCTCTTGCAGAGCCCGGCAGCCAAATTCGAAATGTCCAGCGATTGCTCCCACACGAAAGCTGCCAGCACGGAAAGATATAGCTGGTTTTCACTGCCCCTTGGAACTGCATTCGCTGCCACACAGACATTCGCGTTCTGCAAAAGCTTTGGTTGGTAATGGGCAACACTCTGTATCTCTCTCTCGCAGAGCCCGGCTGCCAAATTCCAAACGTCCAGCGATTGCGTACACACGAAAGCTGCCAACACTGAAAACTGTAGCTGGTTTTCACTGCCCCTTGGAACTGCATTCGCTGCCACACAGACATTCGCGTTCTGCAAAAGCTTTGGTTGGTAATGGGGCAACACTGTGTTTCTGTCTCTTGCAGAGCCCGGCAGCCAAATTCGAAACGTCCAGCGATTGCTCCCAAACGAAAGCTGCCAGCATGGAAAGATATAGCTGGTTTTCACTGCCCCTTGGAACTGCATGCGCTGCCACACAGACATTCGCCTTCTACAAAAGCTTTGCTTGGTAATGGGGAAACACTCTGTATCTCTCTCTCGCAGAGCCCGGCTGCCAAATTCCAAACGTCCAGCGATTGCTCCGACACGAAATCTGCCAGCACTGAAAGCAGCAGCTGGTTTTCACTGCCCCTTGGAACTGCGTTCGCTGCCACACAGACATTCGCGTTCTGCAAAAGCTTTGGTTGGTAATGGGGCAACACTCTGTATCTCTCTCTCGCAGAGCCCGGCTGCCAAATTCCAAACGTCCAGCGATTGCGTACACACGAAAGCTGCCAACACTGAAAGCTGTAGCTGGTTTTCACTGCCCCTTGGAACTACGTTCACTGCCACACAGACATTCGCGTTCTGCAAAAGCTTTGGTTGGTAATGGGGCAACACTCTGTATCTCTCTCTCGCAGAGCCCGGCTGCCAAATTCGAAACGTCCAGCGATTGCTCCCAAACGAAAGCTGCCAGCACGGAAAGCTGTAGCTGGTTTTCACTGCCCCTTGGAACTGCATTCGCTGCCACACAGACATTCGCGTTCTGCAGAAGCTTTGGTTGGTAATGGGGCAACACTGTGTATCTCTCTCTTGCAGAGCCCGGCAGCCAAATTCGAAATGTCCAGCGATTGCTCCCACACGAAAGCTGCCAGCACGGAAAGATATAGCTGGTTTTCACTGCCCCTTGGAACTGCATTCGCTGCCACACAGACATTCGCGTTCTGCAAAAGCTTTGGTTGGTAATGGGCAACACTCTGTATCTCTCTCTCGCAGAGCCCGGCTGCCAAATTCCAAACGTCCAGCGATTGCGTACACACGAAAGCTGCCAACACTGAAAGCTGTAGCTGGTTTTCACTGCCCCTTGGAACTACGTTCGCTGCCACACAGACATTCGCGTTCTGCAAAAGGTTTGGTTGGTAATGGGGCAACACTGTGTATGTCTCTCTCGCACAGCCCGGCAGCCAAATTCGAAATGTCTAGCTATTGCTCCCACACAAAAGCTGCCAGCATGTAAAGGTGTAGCTGGTTTTCACTGCCCCTTGGAACTGCATTCGCTGCCACACAGACATTCGCGTTCTGCAAAAGCTTTGGTTGGTAATGGGGCAACACTGTGTTTCTCTCTCTTGCAGAGCCCGGCAGCCAAATTCGAAACGTCCAGCGATTGCTCCCAAACGAAAGTTGCAAGCATGGAAAGATATAGCTGGTTTTCACTGCCCCTTGGAACTGCATGCGCTGCCACACAGACATTCGCCTTCTACAAAAGCTTTGCTTGGTAATGGGGAAACACTCTGTATCTCTCTCTCGCAGAGCCCGGCTGCCAAATTCCAAACGTCCAGCGATTGCTCCGACACGAAATCTGCCAGCACTGAAAGCAGCAGCTGGTTTTCACTGCCCCTTGGAACTGCGTTCGCTGCCACACAGACATTCGCGTTCTGCAGAAGCTTTGGTTGGTAATGGGGCAACACTGTGTATCTCTCTCTTGCAGAGCCCGGCAGCCAAATTCGAAATGTCCAGCGATTGCTCCCACACGAAAGCTGCCAGCACGGAAAGACATAGCTGGTTTTCACTGCCCCTTGGAACTGCATTCGCTGCCACACAGACATTCGCGTTCTGCAAAAGCTTTGGTTGGTAATGGGGCAACACTCTGTATCTCTCTCTCGCAGAGCCCGGCTGCCAAATTCCAAACGTCCAGCGATTGCGTACACACGAAAGCTGCCAACACTGAAAGCTGTAGCTGGTTTTCACTGCCCCTTGGAACTACGTTCACTGCCACACAGACATTCGCGTTCTGCAAAAGCTTTGGTTGGTAATGGGGCAACACTCTGTATCTGTCTCTCGCAGAGCCCGGCTGCCAAATTCCAAACGTCCAGCGATTGCTCCCAAACGAAAGCTGCCAGCACAGAAAGCTGTAGCTGGTTTTCACTGCCCCTTGGAACTGCATTCGCTGCCACACAGACATTCGCGTTCTGCAGAAGCTTTGGTTGGTAATGGGGCAACACTGTGTATCTCTCTCTTGCAGAGCCCGGCAGCCAAATTCGAAATGTCCAGCGATTGCTCCCACACGAAAGCTGCCAGCACGGAAAGATATAGCTGGTTTTCACTGCCCCTTGGAACTGCATTCGCTGCCACACAGACATTCGCGTTCTGCAAAAGCTTTGGTTGGTAATGGGCAACACTCTGTATCTCTCTCTCGCAGAGCCCGGCTGCCAAATTCCAAACGTCCAGCGATTGCGTACACACGAAAGCTGCCAACACTGAAAGCTGTAGCTGGTTTTCACTGCCCCTTGGAACTGCATTCGCTGCCACACAGACATTCGCGTTCTGCAAAAGCTTTGGTTGGTAATGGGGCAACACTGTGTTTCTGTCTCTTGCAGAGCCCGGCAGCCAAATTCGAAACGTCCAGCGATTGCTCCCAAACGAAAGCTGCCAGCATGGAAAGATATAGCTGGTTTTCACTGCCCCTTGGAACTGCATGCGCTGCCACACAGACATTCGCGTTCTACAAAAGCTTTGCTTGGTAATGGGGAAACACTCTGTATCTCTCTCTCGCAGAGCCCGGCTGCCAAATTCCAAACGTCCAGCGATTGCTCCGACACGAAATCTGCCAGCACTGAAAGCAGCAGCTGGTTTTCACTGCCCCTTGGAACTGCGTTCGCTGCCACACAGACATTCGCGTTCTGCAAAAGCTTTGGTTGGTAATGGGGCAACACTGTGTATCTCTCTCTCGCAGAGCCCGGCTGCCAAATTCCAAACGTCCAGCGATTGCGTACACACGAAAGCTGCCAACACTGAAAGCTGTAGCTGGTTTTCACTGCCCCTTGGAACTACGTTCACTGCCACACAGACATTCGCGTTCTGCAAAAGCTTTGGTTGGTAATGGGGCAACACTCTGTATCTCTCTCTCGCAGAGCCCGGCTGCCAAATTCGAAACGTCCAGCGATTGCTCCCAAACGAAAGCTGCCAGCACGGAAAGCTGTAGGTGGTTTTCACTGCCCCTTGGAACTGCATTCGCTGCCACACAGACATTCGCGTTCTGCAGAAGCTTTGGTTGGTAATGGGGCAACACTGTGTATCTCTCTCTTGCAGAGCCCGGCAGCCAAATTCGAAATGTCCAGCGATTGCTCCCACATGAAAGCTGCCAGCACGGAAAGATATAGCTGGTTTTCACTGCCCCTTGGAACTGCATTCGCTGCCACACAGACATTCGCGTTCTGCAAAAGCTTTGGTTGGTAATGGGCAACACTCTGTATCTCTCTCTCGCAGAGCCCGGCTGCCAAATTCCAAACGTCCAGCGATTGCGTACACACGAAAGCTGCCAACACTGAAAGCTGTAGCTGGTTTTCACTGCCCCTTGGAACTACGTTCGCTGCCACACAGACATTCGCGTTCTGCAAAAGGTTTGGTTGGTAATGGGGCAACACTGTGTATGTCTCTCTCGCACAGCCCGGCAGCCAAATTCGAAATGTCTAGCTATTGCTCCCACACAAAAGCTGCCAGCATGTAAAGGTGTAGCTGGTTTTCACTGCCCCTTGGAACTGCATTCGCTGCCACACAGACATTCGCGTTCTGCAAAAGCTTTGGTTGGTAATGGGGCAACACTGTGTTTCTCTCTCTTGCAGAGCCCGGCAGCCAAATTCGAAACGTCCAGCGATTGCTCCCAAACGAAAGCTGCCAGCATGGAAAGATATAGCTGGTTTTCACTGCCCCTTGGAACTGCATGCGCTGCCACACAGACATTCGCCTTCTACAAAAGCTTTGCTTGGTAATGGGGAAACACTCTGTATCTCTCTCTCGCAGAGCCCGGCTGCCAAATTCCAAACGTCCAGCGATTGCTCTGACACGAAATCTGCCAGCACTGAAAGCAGCAGCTGGTTTTCACTGCCCCTTGGAACTGCGTTCGCTGCCACACAGACATTTGCGTTCTGCAAAAGCTTTGGTTGGTAATGGGGCAACACTCTGTATCTCTCTCTCGCAGAGCCCGGCTGCCAAATTCCAAACGTCCAGCGATTGCGTACACACGAAAGCTGCCAACACTGAAAGCTGTAGCTGGTTTTCACTGCCCCTTGGAACTACGTTCACTGCCACACAGACATTCGCGTTCTGCAAAAGCTTTGGTTGGTAATGGGGCAACACTCTGTATCTCTCTCTCGCAGAGCCCGGCTGCCAAATTCGAAACGTCCAGCGATTGCTCCCAAACGAAAGCTGCCAGCACGGAAAGCTGTAGCTGGTTTTCACTGCCCCTTGGAACTGCATTCGCTGCCACACAGACATTCGCGTTCTGCAGAAGCTTTGGTTGGTAATGGGGCAACACTGTGTATCTCTCTCTTGCAGAGCCCGGCAGCCAAATTCGAAATGTCCAGCGATTGCTCCCACACGAAAGCTGCCAGCACGGAAAGATATAGCTGGTTTTCACTGCCCCTTGGAACTGCATTCGCTGCCACACAGACATTCGCGTTCTGCAAAAGCTTTGGTTGGTAATGGGCAACACTCTGTATCTCTCTCTCGCAGAGCCCGGCTGCCAAATTCCAAACGTCCAGCGATTGCGTACACACGAAAGCTGCCAACACTGAAAGCTGTAGCTGGTTTTCACTGCCCCTTGGAACTACGTTCGCTGCCACACAGACATTCGCGTTCTGCAAAAGGTTTGGTTGGTAATGGGGCAACACTGTGTATGTCTCTCTCGCACAGCCCGGCAGCCAAATTCGAAATGTCTAGCTATTGCTCCCACACAAAAGCTGCCAGCATGTAAAGGTGTAGCTGGTTTTCACTGCCCCTTGGAACTGCATTCGCTGCCACACAGACATTCGCGTTCTGCAAAAGCTTTTGTTGGTAATGGGGCAACACTGTGTTTCTCTCTCTTGCAGAGCCCGGCAGCCAAATTCGAAACGTCCAGCGATTGCTCCCAAACGAAAGTTGCAAGCATGGAAAGATATAGCTGGTTTTCACTGCCCCTTGGAACTGCATGCGCTGCCACACAGACATTCGCCTTCTACAAAAGCTTTGCTTGGTAATGGGGAAACACTCTGTATCTCTCTCGCAGAGCACGGCTGCCAAATTCCAAACGTCCAGCGATTGCTCCGACACGAAATCTGTAGCTGGTTTTCACTGCCCCTTGGAACTACGTTCACTGCCACACAGACATTCGCGTTCTGCAAAAGCTTTGGTTGGTAATGGGGCAACACTCTGTATCTGTCTCTCGCAGAGCCCGGCTGCCAAATTCCAAACGTCCAGCGATTGCTCCCAAACGAAAGCTGCCAGCACAGAAAGCTGTAGCTGGTTTTCACTGCCCCTTGGAACTGCATTCGCTGCCACACAGACATTCGCGTTCTGCAGAAGCTTTGGTTGGTAATGGGGCAACACTGTGTATCTCTCTCTTGCAGAGCCCGGCAGCCAAATTCGAAATGTCCAGCGATTGCTCCCACACGAAAGCTGCCAGCACGGAAAGATATAGCTGGTTTTCACTGCCCCTTGGAACTGCATTCGCTGCCACACAGACATTCGCGTTCTGCAAAAGCTTTGGTTGGTAATGGGCAACACTCTGTATCTCTCTCTCGCAGAGCCCGGCTGCCAAATTCCAAACGTCCAGCGATTGCGTACACACGAAAGCTGCCAACACTGAAAGCTGTAGCTGGTTTTCACTGCCCCTTGGAACTGCATTCGCTGCCACACAGACATTCGCGTTCTGCAAAAGCTTTGGTTGGTAATGGGGCAACACTGTGTTTCTGTCTCTTGCAGAGCCCGGCAGCCAAATTCGAAACGTCCAGCGATTGCTCCCAAACGAAAGCTGCCAGCATGGAAAGATATAGCTGGTTTTCACTGCCCCTTGGAACTGCATGCGCTGCCACACAGACATTCGCGTTCTACAAAAGCTTTGCTTGGTAATGGGGAAACACTCTGTATCTCTCTCTCGCAGAGCCCGGCTGCCAAATTCCAAACGTCCAGCGATTGCTCCGACACGAAATCTGCCAGCACTGAAAGCAGCAGCTGGTTTTCACTGCCCCTTGGAACTGCGTTCGCTGCCACACAGACATTCGCGTTCTGCAAAAGCTTTGGTTGGTAATGGGGCAACACTCTGTATCTCTCTCTCGCAGAGCCCGGCTGCCAAATTCCAAACGTCCAGCGATTGCGTACACACGAAAGCTGCCAACACTGAAAGCTGTAGCTGGTTTTCACTGCCCCTTGGAACTACGTTCACTGCCACACAGACATTCGCGTTCTGCAAAAGCTTTGGTTGGTAATGGGGCAACACTCTGTATCTCTCTCTCGCAGAGCCCGGCTGCCAAATTCGAAACGTCCAGCGATTGCTCCCAAACGAAAGCTGCCAGCACGGAAAGCTGTAGCTGGTTTTCACTGCCCCTTGGAACTGCATTCGCTGCCACACAGACATTCGCGTTCTGCAGAAGCTTTGGTTGGTAATGGGGCAACACTGTGTATCTCTCTCTTGCAGAGCCCGGCAGCCAAATTCGAAATGTCCAGCGATTGCTCCCACACGAAAGCTGCCAGCACGGAAAGATATAGCTGGTTTTCACTGCCCCTTGGAACTGCATTCGCTGCCACACAGACATTCGCGTTCTGCAAAAGCTTTGGTTGGTAATGGGCAACACTCTGTATCTCTCTCTCGCAGAGCCCGGCTGCCAAATTCCAAACGTCCAGCGATTGCGTACACACGAAAGCTGCCAACACTGAAAGCTGTAGCTGGTTTTCACTGCCCCTTGGAACTACGTTCGCTGCCACACAGACATTCGCGTTCTGCAAAAGGTTTGGTTGGTAATGGGGCAACACTGTGTATGTCTCTCTCGCACAGCCCGGCAGCCAAATTCGAAATGTCTAGCTATTGCTCCCACACAAAAGCTGCCAGCATGTAAAGGTGTAGCTGGTTTTCACTGCCCCTTGGAACTGCATTCGCTGCCACACAGACATTCGCGTTCTGCAAAAGCTTTGGTTGGTAATGGGGCAACACTGTGTTTCTCTCTCTTGCAGAGCCCGGCAGCCAAATTCGAAACGTCCAGCGATTGCTCCCAAACGAAAGTTGCAAGCATGGAAAGATATAGCTGGTTTTCACTGCCCCTTGGAACTGCATGCGCTGCCACACAGACATTCGCCTTCTACAAAAGCTTTGCTTGGTAATGGGGAAACACTCTGTATCTCTCTCTCGCAGAGCACGGCTGCCAAATTCCAAACGTCCAGCGATTGCTCCGACACGAAATCTGCCAGCACTGAAAGCAGCAGCTGGTTTTCACTGCCCCTTGGAACTGCGTTCGCTGCCACACAGACATTCGCGTTCTGCAGAAGCTTTGGTTGGTAATGGGGCAACACTGTGTATCTCTCTCTTGCAGAGCCCGGCAGCCAAATTCGAAATGTCCAGCGATTGCTCCCACACGAAAGCTGCCAGCACGGAAAGACATAGCTGGTTTTCACTGCCCCTTGGAACTGCATTCGCTGCCACACAGACATTCGCGTTCTGCAAAAGCTTTGGTTGGTAATGGGGCAACACTCTGTATCTCTCTCTCGCAGAGCCCGGCTGCCAAATTCCAAACGTCCAGCGATTGCTCCGACACGAAAGATGCCAGCACTGAAAGCAGTAGCTGGTTTTCACTGCCCCTTGGAACTACGTTCGCTGCCACACAGACATTCGCGTTCTGCAAAAGGTTTGGTTGGAAATGGGGCAACACTGTGTATGTCTCTCTCGCACAGCCCGGCAGCCAAATTCGAAATGTCTAGCTATTGCTCCCACACAAAAGCTGCCAGCATGTAAAGGTGTAGCTGGTTTTCACTGCCCCTTGGAACTGCATTCGCTGCCACACAGACATTCGCGTTCTGCAAAAGCTTTGGTTGGTAATGGGGCAACACTGTGTATCTCTCTCTCACAGAGCCCGGCAGCCACATTCCAAACGTCCAGCGATTGCGTACACACGAAAGCTGCCAACACTGAAAGCTGTAGCTGGTTTTCACTGCCCCTTGGAACTCCATTCGCTGCCACACAGACATTCGCGTTCTGCAAAAGCTTTGGTTGGTAATGGGGCAACACTCTGTATCTCTCTCTCGCACAGCCCCGCAGCCAAATTCGAAACGTCCAGCGATTGCTCCCAAACGAAAGCTGCCAGCACGGAAAGCTGTAGCTGGTTTTCACTGCCCCTTGGAACTGCATTCGCTGCCACACAGACATTCGCGTTCTGCAGAAGCTTTGGTTGGTAATGGGGCAACACTGTGTATCTCTCTCTCGCAGAGCCCGGCAGCCAAATTCGAAACGTCCATCGATTGCTCCCAAACGAAAGCTGCCAGCACGGAAAGCTGTAGCTGGTTTTCACTGCCCCTTGGAACTGCATTCGCTGCCACACAGACATTCGTGTTCTGCAGAAGCTTTGGTTGGTAATGGGGCAACACTGTGTATCTCTCTCTTGCAGAGCCCGGCAGCCAAATTCGAAATGTCCAGCGATTGCGTACACACGAAAGCTGCCAACACTGAAAGCTGTAGCTGGTTTTCACTGCCACTTGGAACTACGTTCACTGCCACACAGACATTCGCGTTCTGCAAAAGCTTTGGTTGGTAATGGGGCAACACTCTGTATCTCTCTCTCGCAGAGCCCGGCTGCCAAATTCGAAACGTCCAGCGATTGCGTACACACGAAAGCTGCCAACACTGAAAGCTGTAGCTGGTTTTCACTGCCCCTTGGAACTACGTTCACTGCCACACAGACATTCGCGTTCTGCAAAAGGTTTGGTTGGTAATGGGGCAACACTGTGTATGTCTCTCTCGCACAGCCCGGCAGCCAAATTCGAAATGTCTAGCTATTGCTCCCACACAAAAGCTGCCAGCATGTAAAGGTGTAGCTGGTTTTCACTGCCCCTTGGAACTGCATTCGCTGCCACACAGACATTCGCGTTCTGCAAAAGCTTTGGTTGGTAATGGGGCAACACTGTGTTTCTCTCTCTTGCAGAGCCCGGCAGCCAAATTCGAAACGTCCAGCGATTGCTCCCAAACGAAAGTTGCAAGCATGGAAAGATATAGCTGGTTTTCACTGCCCCTTGGAACTGCATGCGCTGCCACACAGACATTCGCCTTCTACAAAAGCTTTGCTTGGTAATGGGGAAACACTCTGTATCTCTCTCTCGCAGAGCACGGCTGCCAAATTCCAAACGTCCAGCGATTGCTCCGACACGAAATCTGTAGCTGGTTTTCACTGCCCCTTGGAACTACGTTCACTGCCACACAGACATTCGCGTTCTGCAAAAGCTTTGGTTGGTAATGGGGCAACACTCTGTATCTGTCTCTCGCAGAGCCCGGCTGCCAAATTCCAAACGTCCAGCGATTGCTCCCAAACGAAAGCTGCCAGCACAGAAAGCTGTAGCTGGTTTTCACTGCCCCTTGGAACTGCATTCGCTGCCACACAGACATTCGCGTTCTGCAGAAGCTTTGGTTGGTAATGGGTCAACACTGTGTATCTCTCTCTTGCAGAGCCCGGCAGCCAAATTCGAAATGTCCAGCGATTGCTCCCACACGAAAGCTGCCAGCACGGAAAGATATAGCTGGTTTTCACTGCCCCTTGGAACTGCATTCGCTGCCACACAGACATTCGCGTTCTGCAAAAGCTTTGGTTGGTAATGGGCAACACTCTGTATCTCTCTCTCGCAGAGCCCGGCTGCCAAATTCCAAACGTCCAGCGATTGCGTACACACGAAAGCTGCCAACACTGAAAGCTGTAGCTGGTTTTCACTGCCCCTTGGAACTGCATTCGCTGCCACACAGACATTCGCGTTCTGCAAAAGCTTTGGTTGGTAATGGGGCAACACTGTGTTTCTGTCTCTTGCAGAGCCCGGCAGCCAAATTCGAAACGTCCAGCGATTGCTCCCAAATGAAAGCTGCCAGCATGGAAAGATATAGCTGGTTTTCACTGCCCCTTGGAACTGCATGCGCTGCCACACAGACATTCGCGTTCTACAAAAGCTTTGCTTGGTAATGGGGAAACACTCTGTATCTCTCTCTCGCAGAGCCCGGCTGCCAAATTCCAAACGTCCAGCGATTGCTCCGACACGAAATCTGCCAGCACTGAAAGCAGCAGCTGGTTTTCACTGCCCCTTGGAACTGCGTTCGCTGCCACACAGACATTCGCGTTCTGCAAAAGCTTTGGTTGGTAATGGGGCAACACTGTATCTCTCTCTCGCAGAGCCCGGCTGCCAAATTCCAAACGTCCAGCGATTGCGTACACACGAAAGCTGCCAACACTGAAAGCTGTAGCTGGTTTTCACTGCCCCTTGGAACTACGTTCACTGCCACACAGACATTCGCGTTCTGCAAAAGCTTTGGTTGGTAATGGGGCAACACTCTGTATCTCTCTCTCGCAGAGCCCGGCTGCCAAATTCGAAACGTCCAGCGATTGCTCCCAAACGAAAGCTGCCAGCACGGAAAGCTGTAGCTGGTTTTCACTGCCCCTTGGAACTGCATTCGCTGCCACACAGACATTCGCGTTCTGCAGAAGCTTTGGTTGGTAATGGGGCAACACTGTGTATCTCTCTCTTGCAGAGCCCGGCAGCCAAATTCGAAATGTCCAGCGATTGCTCCCACACGAAAGCTGCCAGCACGGAAAGATATAGCTGGTTTTCACTGCCCCTTGGAACTGCATTCGCTGCCACACAGACATTCGCGTTCTGCAAAAGCTTTGGTTGGTAATGGGCAACACTCTGTATCTCTCTCTCGCAGAGCCCGGCTGCCAAATTCCAAACGTCCAGCGATTGCGTACACACGAAAGCTGCCAACACTGAAAGCTGTAGCTGGTTTTCACTGCCCCTTGGAACTACGTTCGCTGCCACACAGACATTCGCGTTCTGCAAAAGGTTTGGTTGGTAATGGGGCAACACTGTGTATGTCTCTCTCGCACAGCCCGGCAGCCAAATTCGAAATGTCTAGCTATTGCTCCCACACAAAAGCTGCCAGCATGTAAAGGTGTAGCTGGTTTTCACTGCCCCTTGGAACTGCATTCGCTGCCACACAGACATTCGCGTTCTGCAAAAGCTTTGGTTGGTAATGGGGCAACACTGTGTTTCTCTCTCTTGCAGAGCCCGGCAGCCAAATTCGAAACGTCCAGCGATTGCTCCCAAACGAAAGTTGCAAGCATGGAAAGATATAGCTGGTTTTCACTGCCCCTTGGAACTGCATGCGCTGCCACACAGACATTCGCCTTCTACAAAAGCTTTGCTTGGTAATGGGGAAACACTCTGTATCTCTCTCTCGCAGAGCACGGCTGCCAAATTCCAAACGTCCAGCGATTGCTCCGACACGAAATCTGCCAGCACTGAAAGCAGCAGCTGGTTTTCACTGCCCCTTGGAACTGCGTTCGCTGCCACACAGACATTCGCGTTCTGCAGAAGCTTTGGTTGGTAATGGGGCAACACTGTGTATCTCTCTCTTGCAGAGCCCGGCAGCCAAATTCGAAATGTCCAGCGATTGCTCCCACACGAAAGCTGCCAGCACGGAAAGACATAGCTGGTTTTCACTGCCCCTTGGAACTGCATTCGCTGCCACACAGACATTCGCGTTCTGCAAAAGCTTTGGTTGGTAATGGGGCAACACTCTGTATCTCTCTCTCGCAGAGCCCGGCTGCCAAATTCCAAACGTCCAGCGATTGCTCCGACACGAAAGATGCCAGCACTGAAAGCAGTAGCTGGTTTTCACTGCCCCTTGGAACTACGTTCGCTGCCACACAGACATTCGCGTTCTGCAAAAGGTTTGGTTGGAAATGGGGCAACACTGTGTATGTCTCTCTCGCACAGCCCGGCAGCCAAATTCGAAATGTCTAGCTATTGCTCCCACACAAAAGCTGCCAGCATGTAAAGGTGTAGCTGGTTTTCACTGCCCCTTGGAACTGCATTCGCTGCCACACAGACATTCGCGTTCTGCAAAAGCTTTGGTTGGTAATGGGGCAACACTGTGTATCTCTCTCTCACAGAGCCCGGCAGCCACATTCCAAACGTCCAGCGATTGCGTACACACGAAAGCTGCCAACACTGAAAGCTGTAGCTGGTTTTCACTGCCCCTTGGAACTCCATTCGCTGCCACACAGACATTCGCGTTCTGCAAAAGCTTTGGTTGGTAATGGGGCAACACTCTGTATCTCTCTCTCGCACAGCCCCGCAGCCAAATTCGAAACGTCCAGCGATTGCTCCCAAACGAAAGCTGCCAGCACGGAAAGCTGTAGCTGGTTTTCACTGCCCCTTGGAACTGCATTCGCTGCCACACAGACATTCGCGTTCTGCAGAAGCTTTGGTTGGTAATGGGGCAACACTGTGTATCTCTCTCTCGCAGAGCCCGGCAGCCAAATTCGAAACGTCCATCGATTGCTCCCAAACGAAAGCTGCCAGCACGGAAAGCTGTAGCTGGTTTTCACTGCCCCTTGGAACTGCATTCGCTGCCACACAGACATTCGTGTTCTGCAGAAGCTTTGGTTGGTAATGGGGCAACACTGTGTATCTCTCTCTTGCAGAGCCCGGCAGCCAAATTCGAAATGTCCAGCGATTGCGTACACACGAAAGCTGCCAACACTGAAAGCTGTAGCTGGTTTTCACTGCCACTTGGAACTACGTTCACTGCCACACAGACATTCGCGTTCTGCAAAAGCTTTGGTTGGTAATGGGGCAACACTCTGTATCTCTCTCTCGCAGAGCCCGGCTGCCAAATTCGAAACGTCCAGCGATTGCGTACACACGAAAGCTGCCAACACTGAAAGCTGTAGCTGGTTTTCACTGCCCCTTGGAACTACGTTCACTGCCACACAGACATTCGCGTTCTGCAAAAGCTTTGGTTGGTAATGGGGCAACACTCTGTATCTCTCTCTCGCACAGCCCGGCAGCCAAATTCGAAACGTCCAGCGATTGCTCCCAAACGAAAGCTGCCAGCACGGAAAGCTGTAGCTGGTTTTCACTGCCCCTTGGAACTGCATTCGCTGCCACACAGACATTCGCGTTCTGCAGAAGCTTTGGTTGGTAATGGGGCAACACTGTGTATCTCTCTCTTGCAGAGCCCGGCAGCCAAATTCGAAACGTCCAGCGATTTCTCCCAAACGAAAGCTGCCAGCACAGAAAGCTGTAGCTGGTTTTCACTGCCCCTTGGAACTGCATTCGCTGCCACACAGACATTCGCGTTCTGCAGAAGCTTTGGTTGGTAATGGGGCAACACTGTGTATCTCTCTCTTGCAGAGCCCGGCAGCCAAATTCGACACGTCCAGCGATTGCTCCCAAACGAAAGCTGCCAGCATGGAAAGATATAGCTGGTTTTCACTGCCCCTTGGAACTGCATTCGCTGCCACACAGACATTCGCCTTCTACAAAAGCTTTGCTTGGTAATGGGGCAACACTCTGTATCTCTCTCTCGCAGAGCCCGGCTGCCAAATTCCAAACGTCCAGCGATTGCTCCGACACGAAAGCTGCCAGCACTGAAAGCAGTAGCTGGTTTTCACTGCCCCTTGGAACTACGTTCGCTGCCACACAGACATTCGCGTTCTGCAAAAGCTTTGGTTGGTAATGGGGCAACACTGTGTATGTCTCTCTCGCACAGCCCGGCAGCCAAATTCGAAATGTCTAGCTATTGCTCCCACACAAAAGCTGCCAGCATGTAAAGGTGTAGCTGGTTTTCACTGCCCCTTGGAACTGCATTCGCTGCCACACAGACATTCGCGTTCTGCAAAAGCTTTGGTTGGTAATGGGGCAACACTGTGTATCTCTCTCTCACAGAGCCCGGCAGCCAAATTCCAAACGTCCAGCGATTGCGTACACACGAAAGCTGCCAACACTGAAAGCTGTAGCTGGTTTTCACTGCCCCTTGGAACTCCATTCTCTGCCACACAGACATTCGCGTTCTGCAAAAGCTTTGGTTGGTAATGGGGCAACACTCTGTATCTCTCTCTCGCACAGCCCGGCAGCCAAATTCGAAACGTCCAGCGATTGCTCCCAAACGAAAGCTGCCAGCACGGAAAGCTGTAGCTGGTTTTCACTGCCCCTTGGAACTGCATTCGCTGCCACACAGACATTCGCGTTCTGCAAAAGCTTTGCTTGGTAATGGGGAAACACTCTGTATCTCTCTCTCGCAGAGCCCGGCTGCCAAATTCCAAACGTCCAGCGATTGCTCCGACACGAAATCTGCCAGCACTGAAAGCAGCAGCTGGTTTTCACTGCCCCTTGGAACTGCGTTCGCTGCCACACAGACATTCGCGTTCTGCAAAAGCTTTGGTTGGTAATGGGGCAACACTCTGTATCTCTCTCTCGCAGAGCCCGGCTGCCAAATTCGAAACGTCCAGCGATTGCTCCCAAACGAAAGCTGCCAGCACAGAAAGCTGTAGCTGGTTTTCACTGCCCCTTGGAACTGCATTCGCTGCCACACAGACATTCGCGTTCTGCAGAAGCTTTGGTTGGTAATGGGGCAACACTGTTTATCTCTCTCTCGCACAGCCCGGCAGCCAAATTCGAAACGTCCAGCGATTGCTCCCAAACGAAAGCTGCCAGCATGGAAAGATATAGCTGGTTTTCACTGCCCCTTGGAACTGCATTCGCTGCCACACAGACATTCGCGTTCTGCAGAAGCTTTGGTTGGTAATGGGGCAACACTGTGTATCTCTCTCTCGCAGAGCCCGGCTGCCAAATTCCAAACGTCCAGCGATTGCTCCGACACGAAAGATGCCAGCACTGAAAGCAGTAGCTGGTTTTCACTGCCCCTTGGAACTACGTTCGCTGCCACACAGACATTCGCGTTCTGCAAAAGCTTTGGTTGGTAATGGGGCAACACTGTGTATGTCTCTCTCGCACAGCCCGGCAGCCAAATTCGAAATGTCTAGCTATTGCTCCCACACAAAAGCTGCCAGCATGTAAAGCTGTAGCTGGTTTTCACTGCCCCTTGGAACTGCATTCGCTGCCACACAGACATTCGCGTTCTGCAAAAGCTTTGGTTGGTAATGGGGCAACACTGTTTATCTCTCTCTCGCAGAGCCCGGCAGCCAAATTCGAAATGTCCATCGATTGCTCCCAAACGGAAGCTGCCAGCACGGAAAGCTGTAGCTGGTTTTCACTGCCCCTTGGAACTGCATTCGCTGCCACACAGACATTCGCGTTCTGCAAAAGCTTTGGTTGGTAATGGGGCAACACTCTGTATCTCTCTCTCGCAGAGCCCGGCTGCCAAATTCCAAACGTCCAGCGATTGCTCCCACACGAAAGCTGCCAACACTGAAAGCTGTAGCTGGTTTTCACTGCCCCTTGGAACTACGTTCACTGCCACACAGACATTCGCGTTCTGCAAAAGCTTTGGTTGGTAATGGGGCAACACTCTGTATCTCTCTCTCGCAGAGCCCGGCTGCCAAATTCGAAACGTCCAGCGATTGCTCCCAAACGAAAGCTGCCAGCACAGAAAGCTGTAGCTGGTTTTCACTGCCCCTTGGAACTGCATTCGCTGCCACACAGACATTCGCGTTCTGCAGAAGCTTTGGTTGGTAATGGGGCAACACTGTGTATCTCTCTCTTGCAGAGCCCGGCAGCCAAATTCGAAATGTCCAGCGATTGCTCCCACACGAAAGCTGCCAGCACGGAAAGATATAGCTGGTTTTCACTGCCCCTTGGAACTGCATTCGCTGCCACACAGACATTCGCGTTCTGCAAAAGCTTTGGTTGGTAATGGGCAACACTCTGTATCTCTCTCTCGCAGAGCCCGGCTGCCAAATTCCAAACGTCCAGCGATTGCGTACACACGAAAGCTGCCAACACTGAAAGCTGTAGCTGGTTTTCACTGCCCCTTGGAACTACGTTCGCTGCCACACAGACATTCGCGTTCTGCAAAAGGTTTGGTTGGTAATGGGGCAACACTGTGTATGTCTCTCTCGCACAGCCCGGCAGCCAAATTCGAAATGTCTAGCTATTACTCCCACACAAAAGCTGCCAGCATGTAAAGGTGTAGCTGGTTTTCACTGCCCCTTGGAACTGCATTCGCTGCCACACAGACATTCGCGTTCTGCAAAAGCTTTGGTTGGTAATGGGGCAACACTGTGTTTCTCTCTCTTGCAGAGCCCGGCAGCCAAATTCGAAACGTCCAGCGATTGCTCCCAAACGAAAGTTGCAAGCATGGAAAGATATAGCTGGTTTTCACTGCCCCTTGGAACTGCATGCGTTGCCACACAGACATTCGCCTTCTACAAAAGCTTTGCTTGGTAATGGGGAAACACTCTGTATCTCTCTCTCGCAGAGCACGGCTGCCAAATTCCAAACGTCCAGCGATTGCTCCGACACGAAATCTGCCAGCACTGAAAGCAGCAGCTGGTTTTCACTGCCCCTTGGAACTGCGTTCGCTGCCACACAGACATTCGCGTTCTGCAGAAGCTTTGGTTGGTAATGGGGCAACACTGTGTATCTCTCTCTTGCAGAGCCCGGCAGCCAAATTCGAAATGTCCAGCGATTGCTCCCACACGAAAGCTGCCAGCACGGAAAGACATAGCTGGTTTTCACTGCCCCTTGGAACTGCATTCGCTGCCACACAGACATTCGCGTTCTGCAAAAGCTTTGGTTGGTAATGGGGCAACACTCTGTATCTCTCTCTCGCAGAGCCCGGCTGCCAAATTCCAAACGTCCAGCGATTGCTCCGACACGAAAGATGCCAGCACTGAAAGCAGTAGCTGGTTTTCACTGCCCCTTGGAACTACGTTCGCTGCCACACAGACATTCGCGTTCTGCAAAAGGTTTGGTTGGTAATGGGGCAACACTGTGTATGTCTCTCTCGCACAGCCCGGCAGCCAAATTCGAAATGTCTAGCTATTGCTCCCACACAAAAGCTGCCAGCATGTAAAGGTGTAGCTGGTTTTCACTGCCCCTTGGAACTGCATTCGCTGCCACACAGACATTCGCGTTCTGCAAAAGCTTTGGTTGGTAATGGGGCAACACTCTGTATCTCTCTCTCGCACAGCCCGGCAGCCAAACTCGAAACGTCCAGCGATTGCTCCCAAACGAAAGCTGCCAGCACGGAAAGCTGTAGCTGGTTTTCACTGCCCCTTGGAACTGCATTCGCTGCCACACAGACTTTCGCGTTCTGCAGAAGCTTTGGTTGGTAATGGGGCAACACTGTGTATCTCTCTCTCGCAGAGCCCGGCAGCCAAATTCGAAACGTCCAGCGATTGCTCCCAAACGAAAGCTGCCAGCACGGAAAGCTGTAGCTGGTTTTCACTGCCCCTTGGAACTGCATTCGCTGCCACACAGACATTCGTGTTCTGCAGAAGCTTTGGTTGGTAATGGGGCAACACTGTGTATCTCTCTCTTGCAGAGCCCGGCAGCCAAATTCGAAATGTCCAGCGATTGCGTACACACGAAAGCTGCCAACACTGAAAGCTGTAGCTGGTTTTCACTGCCACTTGGAACTACGTTCACTGCCACACAGACATTCGCGTTCTGCAAAAGCTTTGGTTGGTAATGGGGCAACACTCTGTATCTCTCTCTCGCAGAGCCCGGCTGCCAAATTCCAAACGTCCAGCGATTGCTCCGACACGAAAGATGCCAGCACTGAAAGCAGTAGCTGGTTTTCACTGCCCCTTGGAACTACGTTCGCTGCCACACAGACATTCGCGTTCTGCAAAAGGTTTGGTTGGTAATGGGGCAACACTGTGTATGTCTCTCTCGCACAGCCCGGCAGCCAAATTCGAAATGTCTAGCTATTGCTCCCACACAAAAGCTGCCAGCATGTAAAGGTGTAGCTGGTTTTCACTGCCCCTTGGAACTGCATTCGCTGCCACACAGACATTCGCGTTCTGCAAAAGCTTTGGTTGGTAATGGGGCAACACTGTGTATCTCTCTCTCACAGAGCCCGGCAGCCACATTCCAAACGTCCAGCGATTGCGTACACACGAAAGCTGCCAACACTGAAAGCTGTAGCTGGTTTTCACTGCCCCTTGGAACTCCATTCGCTGCCACACAGACATTCGCGTTCTGCAAAAGCTTTGGTTGGTAATGGGGCAACACTCTGTATCTCTCTCTCGCACAGCCCGGCAGCCAAATTCGAAACGTCCAGCGATTGCTCCCAAACGAAAGCTGCCAGCATGGAAAGCTGTAGCTGGTTTTCACTGCCCCTTGGAACTGCATTCGCTGCCACACAGACATTCGCGTTCTGCAGAAGCTTTGGTTGGTAATGGGGCAACACTGTGTATCTCTCTCTTGCAGAGCCCGGCAGCCAAATTCGAAATGTCCAGCGATTGCGTACACACGAAAGCTGCCAACACTGAAAGCTGTAGCTGGTTTTCACTGCCACTTGGAACTACGTTCACTGCCACACAGACATTCGCGTTCTGCAAAAGCTTTGGTTGGTAATGGGGCAACACTCTGTATCTCTCTCTCGCAGAGCCCGGCTGCCAAATTCGAAACGTCCAGCGATTGCGTACACACGAAAGCTGCCAACACTGAAAGCTGTAGCTGGTTTTCACTGCCCCTTGGAACTACGTTCACTGCCACACAGACATTCGCGTTCTGCAAAAGCTTTGGTTGGTAATGGGGCAACACTCTGTATCTCTCTCTCGCACAGCCCGGCAGCCAAATTCGAAACGTCCAGCGATTGCTCCCAAACGAAAGCTGCCAGAACGGAAAGCTGTAGCTGGTTTTCACTGCCCCTTGGAACTGCATTCGCTGCCACACAGACATTCGCGTTCTGCAGAAGCTTTGGTTGGTAATGGGGCAACACTGTGTATCTCTCTCTTGCAGAGCCCGGCAGCCAAATTCGAAACGTCCAGCGATTTCTCCCAAACGAAAGCTGCCAGCACAGAACGCTGTAGCTGGTTTTCACTGCCCCTTGGAACTGCATTCGCTGCCACACAGACATTCGCGTTCTGCAGAAGCTTTGGTTGGTAATGGGGCAACACTCTTTATCTCTCTCTCGCACAGCCCGGCAGCCAAATTCGACACGTCCAGCGATTGCTCCCAAACGAAAGCTGCCAGCATGGAGAGATATAGCTGGTTTTCACTGCCCCTTGGAACTGCATTCGCTGCCACACAGACATTCGCCTTCTACAAAAGCTTTGCTTGGTAATGGGGCAACACTCTGTATCTCTCTCTCGCAGAGCCCGGCTGCCAAATTCCAAACGTCCAGCGATTGCTCCGACACGAAAGATGCCAGCACTGAAAGCAGTAGCTGGTTTTCACTGCCCCTTGGAACTACGTTCGCTGCCACACAGACATTCGCGTTCTGCAAAAGCTTTGGTTGGTAATGGGGCAACAATGTGTATGTCTCTCTCGCACAGCCCGGCAGCCAAATTCGAAATGTCTAGCTATTGCTCCCACACAAAAGCTGCCAGCATGTAAAGGTGTAGCTGGTTTTCACTGCCCCTTGGAACTGCATTCGCTGCCACACAGACATTCGCGTTCTGCAAAAGCTTTGGTTGGTAATGGGGCAACACTGTGTATCTCTCTCTTGCAGAGCCCGGCAGCCAAATTCCAAACGTCCAGCGATTGCGTACACACGAAAGCTGCCAACACTGAAAGCTGTAGCTGGTTTTCACTGCCCCTTGGAACTCCATTCGCTGCCACACAGACTTTCGCGTTCTGCAAAAGCTTTGGTTGGTAATGGGGCAACACTCTGTATCTCTCTCTCGCACAGCCCGGCAGCCAAATTCGAAACGTCCAGCGATTGCTCCCAAACGAAAGCTGCCAGCACGGAAAGCTGTAGCTGGTTTTCACTGCCCCTTGGAACTGCATTCGCTGCCACACAGACATTCGCGTTCTGCAAAAGCTTTGCTTGGTAATGGGGAAACACTCTGTATCTCTCTCTCGCAGAGCCCGGCTGCCAAATTCCAAACGTCCAGCGATTGCTCCGACACGAAATCTGCCAGCACTGAAAGCAGCAGCTGGTTTTCACTGCCGCTTGGAACTGCGTTCGCTGCCACACAGACATTCGCGTTCTGCAAAAGCTTTGGTTGGTAATGGGGCAACACTCTGTATCTCTCTCTCGCAGAGCCCGGCTGCCAAATTCGAAATGTCCAGCGATTGCTCCCAAACGAAAGCTGCCAGCACAGAAAGCTGTAGCTGGTTTTCACTGCCCCTTGGAACTGCATTCGCTGCCACACAGACATTCGCGTTCTGCAGAAGCTTTGGTTGGTAATGGGGCAACACTGTTTATCTCTCTCTCGCACAGCCCGGCAGCCAAATTCGAAACGTCCAGCGATTGCTCCCAAACGAAAGCTGCCAGCATGGAAAGATATAGCTGGTTTTCACTGCCCCTTGGAACTGCATTCGCTGCCACACAGACATTCGCGTTCTGCAGAAGCTTTGGTTGGTAATGGGGCAACACTGTGTATCTCTCTCTCGCAGAGCCCGGCTGCCAAATTCCAAACGTCCAGCGATTGCTCCGACACGAAAGATGCCAGCACTGAAAGCAGTAGCTGGTTTTCACTGCCCCTTGGAACTACGTTCGCTGCCACACAGACATTCGCGTTCTGCAAAAGCTTTGGTTGGTAATGGGGCAACACTGTGTATGTCTCTCTCGCACAGCCCGGCAGCCAAATTCGAAATGTCTAGCTATTGCTCCCACACAAAAGCTGCCAGCATGTAAAGGTGTAGCTGGTTTTCACTGCCCCTTGGAACTGCATTCGCTGCCACACAGACATTCGCGTTCTGCAAAAGCTTTGGTTGGTAATGGGGCAACACTGTTTATCTCTCTCTCGCAGAGCCCGGCAGCCAAATTCGAAATGTCCATCGATTGCTCCCAAACGGAAGCTGCCAGCACGGAAAGCTGTAGCTGGTTTTCACTGCCCCTTGGAACTGCATTCGCTGCCACACAGACATTCGCGTTCTGCAAAAGCTTTGGTTGGTAATGGGGCAACACTCTGTATCTCTCTCTCGCAGAGCACGGCTGCCAAATTCCAAACGTCCAGCGATTGCGTACACACGAAAGCTGCCAACACTGAAAGCTGTAGCTGGTTTTCACTGCCCCTTGGAACTACGTTCACTGCCACACAGACATTCGCGTTCTGCAAAAGCTTTGGTTGGTAATGGGGCAACACTCTGTATCTCTCTCTCGCAGAGCCCGGCTGCCAAATTCGAAACGTCCAGCGATTGCTCCCAAACGAAAGCTGCCAGCACAGAAAGCTGTAGCTGGTTTTCACTGCCCCTTGGAACTGCATTCGCTGCCACACAGACATTCGCGTTCTGCAGAAGCTTTGGTTGGTAATGGGGCAACACTGTGTATCTCTCTCTTGCAGAGCCCGGCAGCCAAATTCGAAATGTCCAGCGATTGCTCCCAAACGAAAGCTGCCAGCATGGAAAGATATAGCTGGTTTTCACTGCCCCTTGGAACTGCATTCGCTGCCACACAGACATTCGCGTTCTGCAGAAGCTTTGGTTGGTAATGGGGCAACACTGTGTATCTCTCTCTCGCAGAGCCCGGCTGCCAAATTCCAAACGTCCAGCGATTGCTCCGACACGAAAGATGCCAGCACTGAAAGCAGTAGCTGGTTTTCACTGCCCCTTGGAACTACGTTCGCTGCCACACAGACATTCGCGTTCTGCAAAAGCTTTGGTTGGTAATGGGGCAACACTGTGTATGTCTCTCTCGCACAGCCCGGCAGCCAAATTCGAAATGTCTAGCTATTGCTCCCACACAAAAGCTGCCAGCATGTAAAGGTGTAGCTGGTTTTCACTGCCCCTTGGAACTGCATTCGCTGCCACACAGACATTCGCGTTCTGCAAAAGCTTTGGTTGGTAATGGGGCAACACTGTTTATCTCTCTCTCGCAGAGCCCGGCAGCCAAATTCGAAATGTCCATCGATTGCTCCCAAACGGAAGCTGCCAGCACGGAAAGCTGTAGCTGGTTTTCACTGCCCCTTGGAACTGCATTCGCTGCCACACAGACATTCGCGTTCTGCAAAAGCTTTGGTTGGTAATGGGGCAACACTCTGTATCTCTCTCTCGCAGAGCACGGCTGCCAAATTCCAAACGTCCAGCGATTGCGTACACACGAAAGCTGCCAACACTGAAAGCTGTAGCTGGTTTTCACTGCCCCTTGGAACTACGTTCACTGCCACACAGACATTCGCGTTCTGCAAAAGCTTTGGTTGGTAATGGGGCAACACTCTGTATCTCTCTCTCGCAGAGCCCGGCTGCCAAATTCGAAACGTCCAGCGATTGCTCCCAAACGAAAGCTGCCAGCACAGAAAGCTGTAGCTGGTTTTCACTGCCCCTTGGAACTGCATTCGCTGCCACACAGACATTCGCGTTCTGCAGAAGCTTTGGTTGGTAATGGGGCAACACTGTGTATCTCTCTCTTGCAGAGCCCGGCAGCCAAATTCGAAATGTCCAGCGATTGCTCCCACACGAAAGCTGCCAGCACGGAAAGATATAGCTGGTTTTCACTGCCCCTTGGAACTGCATGCGCTGCCACACAGACATTCGCGTTCTGCAAAAGCTTTGGTTGGTAATGGGCAACACTCTGTATCTCTCTCTCGCAGAGCCCGGCTGCCAAATTCCAAACGTCCAGCGATTGCGTACACACGAAAGCTGCCAACACTGAAAGCTGTAGCTGGTTTTCACTGCCCCTTGGAACTACGTTCGCTGCCACACAGACATTCGCGTTCTGCAAAAGCTTTGGTTGGTAATGGGGCAACACTGTGTATGTCTCTCTCGCACAGCCCGGCAGCCAAATTAGAAATGTCTAGCTATTGCTCCCACACAAAAGCTGCCAGCATGTAAAGGTGTAGCTGGTTTTCACTGCCCCTTGGAACTGCATTCGCTGCCACACAGACATTCGCGTTCTGCAAAAGCTTTGGTTGGTAATGGGGCAACACTGTGTTTCTCTCTCTTGCAGAGCCCGGCAGCCAAATTCGAAACGTCCAGCGATTGCTCCCAAACGAAAGTTGCAAGCATGGAAAGATATAGCTGGTTTTCACTGCCCCTTGGAACTGCATGCGTTGCCACACAGACATTCGCCTTCTACAAAAGCTTTGCTTGGTAATGGGGAAACACTCTGTATCTCTCTCTCGCAGAGCCCGGCTGCCAAATTCCAAACGTCCAGCGATTGCTCCGACACGAAATCTGCCAGCACTGAAAGCAGCAGCTGGTTTTCACTGCCCCTTGGAACTGCGTTCGCTGCCACACAGACATTCGCGTTCTGCAGAAGCTTTGGTTGGTAATGGGGCAACACTGTGTATCTCTCTCTTGCAGAGCCCGGCAGCCAAATTCGAAATGTCCAGCGATTGCTCCCACACGAAAGCTGCCAGCACGGAAAGACATAGCTGGTTTTCACTGCCCCTTGGAACTGCATTCGCTGCCACACAGACATTCGCGTTCTGCAAAAGCTTTGGTTGGTAATGGGGCAACACTCTGTATCTCTCTCTCGCAGAGCCCGGCTGCCAAATTCCAAACGTCCAGCGATTGCTCCGACACGAAAGATGCCAGCACTGAAAGCAGTAGCTGGTTTTCACTGCCCCTTGGAACTACGTTCGCTGCCACACAGACATTCGCGTTCTGCAAAAGGTTTGGTTGGTAATGGGGCAACACTGTGTATGTCTCTCTCGCACAGCCCGGCAGCCAAATTCGAAATGTCTAGCTATTGCTCCCACACAAAAGCTGCCAGCATGTAAAGGTGTAGCTGGTTTTCACTGCCCCTTGGAACTGCATTCGCTGCCACACAGACATTCGCGTTCTGCAAAAGCTTTGGTTGGTAATGGGGCAACACTGTGTATCTCTCTCTCACAGAGCCCGGCAGCCACATTCCAAACGTCCAGCGATTGCGTACACACGAAAGCTGCCAACACTGAAAGCTGTAGCTGGTTTTCACTGCCCCTTGGAACTCCATTCGCTGCCACACAGACATTCGCGTTCTGCAAAAGCTTTGGTTGGTAATGGGGCAACACTCTGTATCTCTCTCTCGCACAGCCCGGCAGCCAAATTCGAAACGTCCAGCGATTGCTCCCAAACGAAAGCTGCCAGCACGGAAAGCTGTAGCTGGTTTTCACTGCCCCTTGGAACTGCATTCGCTGCCACACAGACTTTCGCGTTCTGCAGAAGCTTTGGTTGGTAATGGGGCAACACTGTGTATCTCTCTCTCGCAGAGCCCGGCAGCCAAATTCGAAACGTCCAGCGATTGCTCCCAAACGAAAGCTGCCAGCACGGAAAGCTGTAGCTGGTTTCACTGCCCCTTGGAACTGCATTCGCTGCCACACAGACATTCGTGTTCTGCAGAAGCTTTGGTTGGTAATGGGGCAACACTGTGTATCTCTCTCTTGCAGAGCCCGGCAGCCAAATTCGAAATGTCCAGCGATTGCGTACACACGAAAGCTGCCAACACTGAAAGCTGTAGCTGGTTTTCACTGCCCCTTGGAACTGCATTCGCTGCCACACAGACATTCGCGTTCTGCAAAAGCTTTGCTTGGTAATGGGGAAACACTCTGTATCTCTCTCTCGCAGAGCCCGGCTGCCAAATTCCAAACGTCCAGCGATTGCTCCGACACGAAATCTGCCAGCACTGAAAGCAGCAGCTGGTTTTCACTGCCGCTTGGAACTGCGTTCGCTGCCACACAGACATTCGCGTTCTGCAAAAGCTTTGGTTGGTAATGGGGCAACACTCTGTATCTCTCTCTCGCAGAGCCCGGCTGCCAAATTCGAAATGTCCAGCGATTGCTCCCAAACGAAAGCTGCCAGCACAGAAAGCTGTAGCTGGTTTTCACTGCCCCTTGGAACTGCATTCGCTGCCACACAGACATTCGCGTTCTGCAGAAGCTTTGGTTGGTAATGGGGCAACACTGTTTATCTCTCTCTCGCACAGCCCGGCAGCCAAATTCGAAACGTCCAGCGATTGCTCCCAAACGAAAGCTGCCAGCATGGAAAGATATAGCTGGTTTTCACTGCCCCTTGGAACTGCATTCGCTGCCACACAGACATTCGCGTTCTGCAGAAGCTTTGGTTGGTAATGGGGCAACACTGTGTATCTCTCTCTCGCAGAGCCCGGCTGCCAAATTCCAAACGTCCAGCGATTGCTCCGACACGAAAGATGCCAGCACTGAAAGCAGTAGCTGGTTTTCACTGCCCCTTGGAACTACGTTCGCTGCCACACAGACATTCGCGTTCTGCAAAAGCTTTGGTTGGTAATGGGGCAACACTGTGTATGTCTCTCTCGCACAGCCCGGCAGCCAAATTCGAAATGTCTAGCTATTGCTCCCACACAAAAGCTGCCAGCATGTAAAGGTGTAGCTGGTTTTCACTGCCCCTTGGAACTGCATTCGCTGCCACACAGACATTCGCGTTCTGCAAAAGCTTTGGTTGGTAATGGGGCAACACTGTTTATCTCTCTCTCGCAGAGCCCGGCAGCCAAATTCGAAATGTCCATCGATTGCTCCCAAACGGAAGCTGCCAGCACGGAAAGCTGTAGCTGGTTTTCACTGCCCCTTGGAACTGCATTCGCTGCCACACAGACATTCGCGTTCTGCAAAAGCTTTGGTTGGTAATGGGGCAACACTCTGTATCTCTCTCTCGCAGAGCACGGCTGCCAAATTCCAAACGTCCAGCGATTGCGTACACACGAAAGCTGCCAACACTGAAAGCTGTAGCTGGTTTTCACTGCCCCTTGGAACTACGTTCACTGCCACACAGACATTCGCGTTCTGCAAAAGCTTTGGTTGGTAATGGGGCAACACTCTGTATCTCTCTCTCGCAGAGCCCGGCTGCCAAATTCGAAACGTCCAGCGATTGCTCCCAAACGAAAGCTGCCAGCACAGAAAGCTGTAGCTGGTTTTCACTGCCCCTTGGAACTGCATTCGCTGCCACACAGACATTCGCGTTCTGCAGAAGCTTTGGTTGGTAATGGGGCAACACTGTGTATCTCTCTCTTGCAGAGCCCGGCAGCCAAATTCGAAATGTCCAGCGATTGCTCCCAAACGAAAGCTGCCAGCATGGAAAGATATAGCTGGTTTTCACTGCCCCTTGGAACTGCATTCGCTGCCACACAGACATTCGCGTTCTGCAGAAGCTTTGGTTGGTAATGGGGCAACACTGTGTATCTCTCTCTCGCAGAGCCCGGCTGCCAAATTCCAAACGTCCAGCGATTGCTCCGACACGAAAGATGCCAGCACTGAAAGCAGTAGCTGGTTTTCACTGCCCCTTGGAACTACGTTCGCTGCCACACAGACATTCGCGTTCTGCAAAAGCTTTGGTTGGTAATGGGGCAACACTGTGTATGTCTCTCTCGCACAGCCCGGCAGCCAAATTCGAAATGTCTAGCTATTGCTCCCACACAAAAGCTGCCAGCATGTAAAGGTGTAGCTGGTTTTCACTGCCCCTTGGAACTGCATTCGCTGCCACACAGACATTCGCGTTCTGCAAAAGCTTTGGTTGGTAATGGGGCAACACTGTTTATCTCTCTCTCGCAGAGCCCGGCAGCCAAATTCGAAATGTCCATCGATTGCTCCCAAACGGAAGCTGCCAGCACGGAAAGCTGTAGCTGGTTTTCACTGCCCCTTGGAACTGCATTCGCTGCCACACAGACATTCGCGTTCTGCAAAAGCTTTGGTTGGTAATGGGGCAACACTCTGTATCTCTCTCTCGCAGAGCACGGCTGCCAAATTCCAAACGTCCAGCGATTGCGTACACACGAAAGCTGCCAACACTGAAAGCTGTAGCTGGTTTTCACTGCCCCTTGGAACTACGTTCACTGCCACACAGACATTCGCGTTCTGCAAAAGCTTTGGTTGGTAATGGGGCAACACTCTGTATCTCTCTCTCGCAGAGCCCGGCTGCCAAATTCGAAACGTCCAGCGATTGCTCCCAAACGAAAGCTGCCAGCACAGAAAGCTGTAGCTGGTTTTCACTGCCCCTTGGAACTGCATTCGCTGCCACACAGACATTCGCGTTCTGCAGAAGCTTTGGTTGGTAATGGGGCAACACTGTGTATCTCTCTCTTGCAGAGCCCGGCAGCCAAATTCGAAATGTCCAGCGATTGCTCCCACACGAAAGCTGCCAGCACGGAAAGATATAGCTGGTTTTCACTGCCCCTTGGAACTGCATGCGCTGCCACACAGACATTCGCGTTCTGCAAAAGCTTTGGTTGGTAATGGGCAACACTCTGTATCTCTCTCTCGCAGAGCCCGGCTGCCAAATTCCAAACGTCCAGCGATTGCGTACACACGAAAGCTGCCAACACTGAAAGCTGTAGCTGGTTTTCACTGCCCCTTGGAACTACGTTCGCTGCCACACAGACATTCGCGTTCTGCAAAAGCTTTGGTTGGTAATGGGGCAACACTGTGTATGTCTCTCTCGCACAGCCCGGCAGCCAAATTAGAAATGTCTAGCTATTGCTCCCACACAAAAGCTGCCAGCATGTAAAGGTGTAGCTGGTTTTCACTGCCCCTTGGAACTGCATTCGCTGCCACACAGACATTCGCGTTCTGCAAAAGCTTTGGTTGGTAATGGGGCAACACTGTGTTTCTCTCTCTTGCAGAGCCCGGCAGCCAAATTCGAAACGTCCAGCGATTGCTCCCAAACGAAAGTTGCAAGCATGGAAAGATATAGCTGGTTTTCACTGCCCCTTGGAACTGCATGCGTTGCCACACAGACATTCGCCTTCTACAAAAGCTTTGCTTGGTAATGGGGAAACACTCTGTATCTCTCTCTCGCAGAGCCCGGCTGCCAAATTCCAAACGTCCAGCGATTGCTCCGACACGAAATCTGCCAGCACTGAAAGCAGCAGCTGGTTTTCACTGCCCCTTGGAACTGCGTTCGCTGCCACACAGACATTCGCGTTCTGCAGAAGCTTTGGTTGGTAATGGGGCAACACTGTGTATCTCTCTCTTGCAGAGCCCGGCAGCCAAATTCGAAATGTCCAGCGATTGCTCCCACACGAAAGCTGCCAGCACGGAAAGACATAGCTGGTTTTCACTGCCCCTTGGAACTGCATTCGCTGCCACACAGACATTCGCGTTCTGCAAAAGCTTTGGTTGGTAATGGGGCAACACTCTGTATCTCTCTCTCGCAGAGCCCGGCTGCCAAATTCCAAACGTCCAGCGATTGCTCCGACACGAAAGATGCCAGCACTGAAAGCAGTAGCTGGTTTTCACTGCCCCTTGGAACTACGTTCGCTGCCACACAGACATTCGCGTTCTGCAAAAGGTTTGGTTGGTAATGGGGCAACACTGTGTATGTCTCTCTCGCACAGCCCGGCAGCCAAATTCGAAATGTCTAGCTATTGCTCCCACACAAAAGCTGCCAGCATGTAAAGGTGTAGCTGGTTTTCACTGCCCCTTGGAACTGCATTCGCTGCCACACAGACATTCGCGTTCTGCAAAAGCTTTGGTTGGTAATGGGGCAACACTGTGTATCTCTCTCTCACAGAGCCCGGCAGCCACATTCCAAACGTCCAGCGATTGCGTACACACGAAAGCTGCCAACACTGAAAGCTGTAGCTGGTTTTCACTGCCCCTTGGAACTCCATTCGCTGCCACACAGACATTCGCGTTCTGCAAAAGCTTTGGTTGGTAATGGGGCAACACTCTGTATCTCTCTCTCGCACAGCCCGGCAGCCAAATTCGAAACGTCCAGCGATTGCTCCCAAACGAAAGCTGCCAGCACGGAAAGCTGTAGCTGGTTTTCACTGCCCCTTGGAACTGCATTCGCTGCCACACAGACTTTCGCGTTCTGCAGAAGCTTTGGTTGGTAATGGGGCAACACTGTGTATCTCTCTCTCGCAGAGCCCGGCAGCCAAATTCGAAACGTCCAGCGATTGCTCCCAAACGAAAGCTGCCAGCACGGAAAGCTGTAGCTGGTTTCACTGCCCCTTGGAACTGCATTCGCTGCCACACAGACATTCGTGTTCTGCAGAAGCTTTGGTTGGTAATGGGGCAACACTGTGTATCTCTCTCTTGCAGAGCCCGGCAGCCAAATTCGAAATGTCCAGCGATTGCGTACACACGAAAGCTGCCAACACTGAAAGCTGTAGCTGGTTTTCACTGCCACTTGGAACTACGTTCACTGCCACACAGACATTCGCGTTCTGCAAAAGCTTTGGTTGGTAATGGGGCAACACTCTGTATCTCTCTCTCGCAGAGCCCGGCTGCCAAATTCCAAACGTCCAGCGATTGCGTACACACGAAAGCTGCCAACACTGAAAGCTGTAGCTGGTTTTCACTGCCCCTTGGAACTACGTTCACTGCCACACAGACATTCGCGTTCTGCAAAAGCTTTGGTTGGTAATGGGGCAACACTCTGTATCTCTCTCTCGCAGAGCCCGGCTGCCAAATTCGAAACGTCCAGCGATTGCGTACACACGAAAGCTGCCAGCACAGAAAGCTGTAGCTGGTTTTCACTGCCCCTTGGAACTACGTTCACTGCCACACAGACATTCGCGTTCTGCAAAAGCTTTGGTTGGTAATGGGGCAACACTGTTTATCTCTCTCTCGCACAGCCCGGCAGCCAAATTCGAAACGTCCAGCGATTGCTCCCAAACGAAAGCTGCCAGCATGGAAAGATATAGCTGGTTTTCACTGCCCCTTGGAACTGCATTCGCTGCCACACAGACATTCGCGTTCTGCAGAAGCTTTGGTTGGTAATGGGGCAACACTGTGTATCTCTCTCTCGCAGAGCCCGGCTGCCAAATTCCAAACGTCCAGCGATTGCTCCGACACGAAAGATGCCAGCACTGAAAGCAGTAGCTGGTTTTCACTGCCCCTTGGAACTACGTTCGCTGCCACACAGACATTCGCGTTCTGCAAAAGGTTTGGTTGGTAATGGGGCAACACTGTGTATGTCTCTCTCGCACAGCCCGGCAGCCAAATTCGAAATGTCTAGCTATTGCTCCCACACAAAAGCTGCCAGCATGTAAAGGTGTAGCTGGTTTTCACTGCCCCTTGGAACTGCATTCGCTGCCACACAGACATTCGCGTTCTGCAAAAGCTTTGGTTGGTAATGGGGCAACACTGTTTATCTCTCTCTCGCAGAGCCCGGCAGCCAAATTCGAAATGTCCATCGATTGCTCCCAAACGGAAGCTGCCAGCACGGAAAGCTGTAGCTGGTTTTCACTGCCCCTTGGAACTGCGTTCGCTGCCACACAGACATTCGCGTTCTGCAAAAGCTTTGGTTGGTAATGGGGCAACACTCTGTATCTCTCTCTCGCAGAGCCCGGCTGCCAAATTCGAAACGTCCAGCGATTGCGTACACACGAAAGCTGCCAACACTGAAAGCTGTAGCTGGTTTTCACTGCCCCTTGGAACTACGTTCACTGCCACACAGACATTCGCGTTCTGCAAAAGCTTTGGTTGGTAATGGGGCAACACTCTGTATCTCTCTCTCGCAGAGCCCGGCTGCCAAATTCGAAACGTCCAGCGATTGCTCCCAAACGAAAGCTGCCAGCACGGAAAGATATAGCTGGTTTTCACTGCCCCTTGGAACTGCATTCGCTGCCACACAGACATTCGCGTTCTGCAAAAGCTTTGGTTGGTAATGGGCAACACTCTGTATCTCTCTCTCGCAGAGCCCGGCTGCCAAATTCCAAACGTCCAGCGATTGCGTACACACGAAAGCTGCCAACACTGAAAGCTGTAGCTGGTTTTCACTGCCCCTTGGAACTACGTTCGCTGCCACACAGACATTCGCGTTCTGCAAAAGGTTTGGTTGGTAATGGGGCAACACTGTGTATGTCTCTCTCGCACAGCCCGGCAGCCAAATTCGAAATGTCTAGCTATTGCTCCCACACAAAAGCTGCCAGCATGTAAAGGTGTAGCTGGTTTTCACTGCCCCTTGGAACTGCATTCGCTGCCACACAGACATTCGCGTTCTGCAAAAGCTTTGGTTGGTAATGGGGCAACACTGTGTTTCTCTCTCTTGCAGAGCCCGGCAGCCAAATTCGAAACGTCCAGCGATTGCTCCCAAACGAAACTTGCAAGCATGGAAAGATATAGCTGGTTTTCACTGCCCCTTGGAACTGCATGCGCTGCCACACAGACATTCGCCTTCTACAAAAGCTTTTCTTGGTAAATGGGGAAACACTCTGTATCTCTCGCAGAGCACGGCTGCCAAATTCGAAACGTCCAGCGATTGCTCCGACACGAAATCTGCCAGCACTGAAAGCAGCAGCTGGTTTTCACTGCCCCTTGGAACTGCGTTCGCTGCCACACAGACATTCGCGTTCTGCAGAAGCTTTGGTTGGTAATGGGGCAACACTGTGTATCTCTCTCTTGCAGAGCCCGGCAGCCAAATTCGAAATGTCCAGCGATTGCTCCCACACGAAAGCTGCCAGCACGGAAAGACATAGCTGGTTTTCACTGCCCCTTGGAACTGCATTCGCTGCCACACAGACATTCGCGTTCTGCAAAAGCTTTGGTTGGTAATGGGGCAACACTCTGTATCTCTCTCTCGCAGAGCCCGGCTGCCAAATTCCAAACGTCCAGCGATTGCTCCGACACGAAAGATGCCAGCACTGAAAGCAGTAGCTGGTTTTCACTGCCCCTTGGAACTACGTTCGCTGCCACACAGACATTCGCGTTCTGCAAAAGGTTTGGTTGGTAATGGGGCAACACTGTGTATGTCTCTCTCGCACAGCCCGGCAGCCAAATTCGAAATGTCTAGCTATTGCTCCCACACAAAAGCTGCCAGCATGTAAAGGTGTAGCTGGTTTTCACTGCCCCTTGGAACTGCATTCGCTGCCACACAGACATTCGCGTTCTGCAAAAGCTTTGGTTGGTAATGGGGCAACACTGTGTATCTCTCTCTCACAGAGCCCGGCAGCCACATTCCAAACGTCCAGCGATTGCGTACACACGAAAGCTTCCAACACTGAAAGCTGTAGCTGGTTTTCACTGCCCCTTGGAACTCCATTCGCTGCCACACAGACATTCGCGTTCTGCAAAAGCTTTGGTTGGTAATGGGGCAACACTCTGTATCTCTCTCTCGCACAGCCCGGCAGCCAAATTCGAAACGTCCAGCGATTGCTCCCAAACGAAAGCTGCCAGCACGGAAAGCTGTAGCTGGTTTTCACTGCCCCTTGGAACTGCATTCGCTGCCACACAGACTTTCGCGTTCTGCAGAAGCTTTGGTTGGTAATGGGGCAACACTGTGTTTCTCTCTCTTGCAGAGCCCGGCAGCCAAATTCGAAACGTCCAGCGATTGCTCCCAAACGAAAGTTGCAAGCATGGAAAGATATAGCTGGTTTTCACTGCCCCTTGGAACTGCATGCGCTGCCACACAGACATTCGCCTTCTACAAAAGCTTTGCTTGGTAATGGGGAAACACTCTGTATCTCTCTCTCGCAGAGCACGGCTGCCAAATTCCAAACGTCCAGCGATTGCTCCGACACGAAATCTGCCAGCACTGAAAGCAGCAGCTGGTTTTCACTGCCCCTTGGAACTGCGTTCGCTGCCACACAGACATTCGCGTTCTGCAGAAGCTTTGGTTGGTAATGGGGCAACACTGTGTATCTCTCTCTTGCAGAGCCCGGCAGCCAAATTCGAAATGTCCAGCGATTGCTCCCACACGAAAGCTGCCAGCACGGAAAGACATAGCTGGTTTTCACTGCCCCTTGGAACTGCATTCGCTGCCACACAGACATTCGCGTTCTGCAAAAGCTTTGGTTGGTAATGGGGCAACACTCTGTATCTCTCTCTCGCAGAGCCCGGCTGCCAAATTCCAAACGTCCAGCGATTGCTCCGACACGAAAGATGCCAGCACTGAAAGCAGTAGCTGGTTTTCACTGCCCCTTGGAACTACGTTCGCTGCCACACAGACATTCGCGTTCTGCAAAAGGTTTGGTTGGTAATGGGGCAACACTCTGTATCTCTCTCTCGCAGAGCCCGGCAGCCACATTCCAAACGTCCAGCGATTGCGTACACACGAAAGCTGCCAACACTGAAAGCTGTAGCTGGTTTTCACTGCCCCTTGGAACTCCATTCGCTGCCACACAGACATTCGCGTTCTGCAAAAGCTTTGGTTGGTAATGGGGCAACACTCTGTATCTCTCTCTCGCACAGCCCGGCAGCCAAATTCGAAACGTCCAGCGATTGCTCCCAAACGAAAGCTGCCAGCACGGAAAGCTGTAGCTGGTTTTCACTGCCCCTTGGAACTGCATTCGCTGCCACACAGACTTTCGCGTTCTGCAGAAGCTTTGGTTGGTAATGGGGCAACACTCTGTATCTCTCTCTCGCAGAGCCCGGCAGCCAAATTCGAAACGTCCAGCGATTGCTCCCAAACGAAAGCTGCCAGCACGGAAAGCTGTAGCTGGTTTTCACTGCCCCTTGGAACTGCATTCGCTGCCACACAGACATTCGTGTTCTGCAGAAGCTTTGGTTGGTAATGGGGCAACACTGTGTATCTCTCTCTTGCAGAGCCCGGCAGCCAAATTCGAAATGTCCAGCGATTGCGTACACACGAAAGCTGCCAACACTGAAAGCTGTAGCTGGTTTTCACTGCCACTTGGAACTACGTTCACTGCCACACAGACATTCGCGTTCTGCAAAAGCTTTGGTTGGTAATGGGGCAACACTCTGTATCTCTCTCTCGCAGAGCCCGGCTGCCAAATTCCAAACGTCCAGCGATTGCGTACACACGAAAGCTGCCAACACTGAAAGCTGTAGCTGGTTTTCACTGCCCCTTGGAACTACGTTCACTGCCACACAGACATTCGCGTTCTGCAAAAGCTTTGGTTGGTAATGGGGCAACACTCTGTATCTCTCTCTCGCAGAGCCCGGCTGCCAAATTCGAAACGTCCAGCGATTGCGTACACACGAAAGCTGCCAACACTGAAAGCTGTAGCTGGTTTTCACTGCCCCTTGGAACTACGTTCACTGCCACACAGACATTCGCGTTCTGCAAAAGCTTTGGTTGGTAATGGGGCAACACTCTGTATCTCTCTCTCGCAGAGCCCGGCAGCCAAATTCGAAACGTCCAGCGATTGCTCCCAAACGAAAGCTGCCAGCACAGAAAGCTGTAGCTGGTTTTCACTGCCCCTTGGAACTGCATTCGCTGCCACACAGACATTCGCGTTCTGCAGAAGCTTTGGTTGGTAATGGGGCAACACTCTTTATCTCTCTCTCGCACAGCCCGGCAGCCAAATTCGACACGTCCAGCGATTGCTCCCAAACGAAAGCTGCCAGCATGGAAAGCAGTAGCTGGTTTTCACTGCCCCTTGGAACTACGTTCGCTGCCACACAGACATTCGCGTTCTGCAAAAGCTTTGGTTGGTAATGGGGCAACACTGTGTATGTCTCTCTCGCACAGCCCGGCAGCCAAATTCGAAATGTCTAGCTATTGCTCCCACACAAAAGCTGCCAGCATGTAAAGGTGTAGCTGGTTTTCACTGCCCCTTGGAACTGCATTCGATGCCACACAGACATTCGCGTTCTGCAAAAGCTTTGGTTGGTAATGGGGCAACACTGTGTATCTCTCTCTCACAGAGCCCGGCAGCCAAATTCCAAACGTCCAGCGATTGCGTACACACGAAAGCTGCCAACACTGAAAGCTGTAGCTGGTTTTCACTGCCCCTTGGAACTCCATTCGCTGCCACACAGACATTCGCGTTCTGCAAAAGCTTTGGTTGGTAATGGGGAAACACTCTGTATCTCTCTCTCGCACAGCCCGGCAGCCAAATTCGAAACGTCCAGCGATTGCTCCCAAACGAAAGCTGCCAGCACGGAAAGCTGTAGCTGGTTTTCACTGCCCCTTGGAACTGCATTCGCTGCCACACAGACATTCGCGTTCTGCAAAAGCTTTGGTTGGTAATGGGGCAACACTCTGTATCTCTCTCTCGCACAGCCCGGCTGCCAAATTCCAAACGTCCAGCGATTGCGTACACACGAAAGCTGCCAACACTGAAAGCTGTAGCTGGTTTTCACTGCCCCTTGGAACTACGTTCACTGCCACACAGACATTCGCGTTCTGCAAAAGCTTTGGTTGGTAATGGGGCAACACTCTGTATCTGTCTCTCGCAGAGCCCGGCTGCCAAATTCCAAACGTCCAGCGATTGCTCCCAAACGAAAGCTGCCAGCACAGAAAGCTGTAGCTGGTTTTCACTGCCCCTTGGAACTGCATTCGCTGCCACACAGACATTCGCGTTCTGCAGAAGCTTTGGTTGGTAATGGGGCAACACTGTGTATCTCTCTCTTGCAGAGCCCGGCAGCCAAATTCGAAATGTCCAGCGATTGCTCCCACACGAAAGCTGCCAGCACGGAAAGATATAGCTGGTTTTCACTGCCCCTTGGAACTGCATTCGCTGCCACACAGACATTCGCGTTCTGCAAAAGCTTTGGTTGGTAATGGGGAAACACTCTGTATCTCTCTCTCGCAGAGCCCGGCTGCCAAATTCCAAACGTCCAGCGATTGCGTACACACGAAAGCTGCCAACACTGAAAACTGTAGCTGGTTTTCACTGCCCCTTGGAACTGCATTCGCTGCCACACAGACATTCGCGTTCTGCAAAAGCTTTGGTTGGTAATGGGGCAACACTGTGTTTCTGTCTCTTGCAGAGCCCGGCAGCCAAATTCAAAACGTCCAGCGATTGCTCCCAAACGAAAGCTGCCAGCATGGAAAGATATAGCTGGTTTTCACTGCCCCTTGGAACTGCATGCGCTGCCACACAGACATTCGCCTTCTACAAAAGCTTTGCTTGGTAATGGGGAAACACTCTGTATCTCTCTCTCGCAGAGCCCGGCTGCCAAATTCCAAACGTCCAGCGATTGCTCCGACACGAAATCTGCCAGCACTGAAAGCAGCAGCTGGTTTTCACTGCCCCTTGGAACTGCGTTCGCTGCCACACAGACATTCGCGTTCTGCAAAAGCTTTGGTTGGTAATGGGGCAACACTCTGTATCTCTCTCTCGCAGAGCCCGGCTGCCAAATTCGAAACGTCCAGCGATTGCTCCCAAACGAAAGCTGCCAGCACAGAAAGCTGTAGCTGGTTTTCACTGCCCCTTGGAACTGCATTCGCTGCCACACAGACATTCGCGTTCTGCAGAAGCTTTGGTTGGTAATGGGGCAACACTGTTTATCTCTCTCTCGCACAGCCCGGCAGCCAAATTCGAAACGTCCAGCGATTGCTCCCAAACGAAAGCTGCCACCATGGAAAGATATAGCTGGTTTTCACTGCCCCTTGGAACTGCATTCGCTGCCACACAGACATTCGCGTTCTGCAGAAGCTTTGGTTGGTAATGGGGCAACACTGTGTATCTCTCTCTCGCAGAGCCCGGCTGCCAAATTCCAAACGTCCAGCGATTGCTCCGACACGAAAGATGCCAGCACTGAAAGCAGTAGCTGGTTTTCACTGCCCCTTGGAACTACGTTCGCTGCCACACAGACATTCGCGTTCTGCAAAAGCTTTGGTTGGTAATGGGGCAACACTGTGTATGTCTCTCTCGCACAGCCCGGCAGCCAAATTCGAAATGTCTAGCTATTGCTCCCACACAAAAGCTGCCAGCATGTAAAGGTGTAGCTGGTTTTCACTGCCCCTTGGAACTGCATTCGCTGCCACACAGACATTCGCGTTCTGCAAAAGCTTTGGTTGGTAATGGGGCAACACTGTTTATCTCTCTCTCGCAGAGCCCGGCAGCCAAATTCGAAATGTCCATCGATTGCTCCCAAACGGAAGCAGCCAGCACGGAAAGCTGTAGCTGGTTTTCACTGCCCCTTGGAACTGCATTCGCTGCCACACAGACATTCGCGTTCTGCAAAAGCTTTGGTTGGTAATGGGGCAACACTCTGTATCTCTCTCTCGCAGAGCCCGGCTGCCAAATTCCAAACGTGCAGCGATTGCGTACACACGAAAGCTGCCAACACTGAAAGCTGTAGCTGGTTTTCACTGCCCCTTGGAACTACGTTCACTGCCACACAGACATTCGCGTTCTGCAAAAGCTTTGGTTGGTAATGGGGCAACACTCTGTATCTCTCTCTCGCAGAGCCCGGCTGCCAAATTCGAAACGTCCAGCGATTGCTCCCAAACGAAAGCTGCCAGCACAGAAAGCTGTAGCTGGTTTTCACTGCCCCTTGGAACTGCATTCGCTGCCACACAGACATTCGCGTTCTGCAGAAGCTTGATTGGTAATGGGGCAACACTGTGTATCTCTCTCTTGCAGAGCCCGGCAGCCAAATTCGAAATGTCCAGCGATTGCTCCCACACGAAAGCTGCCAGCACGGAAAGATATAGCTGGTTTTCACTGCCCCTTGGAACTGCATTCGCTGCCACACAGACATTCGCGTTCTGCAAAAGGTTTGGTTGGTAATGGGGCAACACTGTGTATGTCTCTCTCGCACAGCCCGGCAGCCAAATTCGAAATGTCTAGCTATTGCTCCCACACAAAAGCTGCCAGCATGTAAAGGTGTAGCTGGTTTTCACTGCCCCTTGGAACTGCATTCGCTGCCACACAGACATTCGCGTTCTGCAAAAGCTTTGGTTGGTAATGGGGCAACACTGTGTTTCTCTCTCTTGCAGAGCCCGGCAGCCAAATTCGAAACGTCCAGCGATTGCTCCCAAACGAAAGTTGCAAGCATGGAAAGATATAGCTGGTTTTCACTGCCCCTTGGAACTGCATGCGCTGCCACACAGACATTCGCCTTCTACAAAAGCTTTGCTTGGTAATGGGGAAACACTCTGTATCTCTCGCAGAGCACGGCTGCCAAATTCCAAACGTCCAGCGATTGCTCCGACACGAAATCTGCCAGCACTGAAAGCAGCAGCTGGTTTTCACTGCCCCTTGGAACTGCGTTTGCTGCCACACAGACATTCGCGTTCTGCAGAAGCTTTGGTTGGTAATGGGGCAACACTGTGTATCTCTCTCTTGCAGAAACCGGCAGCCAAATTCGAAATGTCCAGCGATTGCTCCCACACGAAAGCTGCCAGCACGGAAAGACATAGCTGGTTTTCACTGCCCGTTGGAACTGCATTCGCTGCCACACAGACATTCGCGTTCTGCAAAAGCTTTGGTTGGTAATGGGGCAACACTGTGTATCTCTCTCTCGCAGAGCCCGGCTGCCAAATTCCAAACGTCCAGCGATTGCTCCGACACGAAAGATGCCAGCACTGAAAGCAGTAGCTGGTTTTCACTGCCCCTTGGAACTACGTTCGCTGCCACACAGACATTCGCGTTCTGCAAAAGGTTTGGTTGGTAATGGGGCAACACTGTGTATGTCTCTCTCGCACAGCCCGGCAGCCAAATTCGAAATGTCTAGCTATTGCTCCCACACAAAAGCTGCCAGCATGTAAAGGTGTAGCTGGTTTTCACTGCCCCTTGGAACTGCATTCGCTGCCACACAGACATTCGCGTTCTGCAAAAGCTTTGGTTGGTAATGGGGCAACACTGTGTTTCTCTCTCTTGCAGAGCCCGGCAGCCAAATTCGAAACGTCCAGCGATTGCGTACACACGAAAGCTGCCAACACTGAAAGCTGTAGCTGGTTTTCACTGCCCCTTGGAACTACGTTCGCTGCCACACAGACATTCGCGTTCTGCAAAAGGTTTGGTTGGTAATGGGGCAACACTGTGTATGTCTCTCTCGCACAGCCCGGCAGCCAAATTCGAAATGTCTAGCTATTGCTCCCACACAAAAGCTGCCAGCATGTAAAGGTGTAGCTGGTTTTCACTGCCCCTTGGAACTGCATTCGCTGCCACACAGACATTCGCGTTCTGCAAAAGCTTTGGTTGGTAATGGGGCAACACTGTGTTTCTCTCTCTTGCAGAGCCCGGCAGCCAAATTCGAAACGTCCAGCGATTGCTCCCAAACGAAAGTTGCAAGCATGGAAAGATATAGCTGGTTTTCACTGCCCCTTGGAACTGCATGCGCTGCCACACAGACATTCGCCTTCTACAAAAGCTTTGCTTGGTAATGGGGAAACACTCTGTATCTCTCGCAGAGCACGGCTGCCAAATTCCAAACGTCCAGCGATTGCTCCGACACGAAATCTGCCAGCACTGAAAGCAGCAGCTGGTTTTCACTGCCCCTTGGAACTGCGTTCGCTGCCACACAGACATTCGCGTTCTGCAGAAGCTTTGGTTGGTAATGGGGCAACACTGTGTATCTCTCTCTTGCAGAGCCCGGCAGCCAAATTCGAAATGTCCAGCGATTGCTCCCACACGAAAGCTGCCAGCACGGAAAGATATAGCTGGTTTTCACTGCCCCTTGGAACTGCATTCGCTGCCACACAGACATTCGCGTTCTGCAAAAGCTTTGGTTGGTAATGGGGAAACACTCTGTATCTCTCTCTCGCAGAGCCCGGCTGCCAAATTCCAAACGTCCAGCGATTGCGTACACACGAAAGCTGCCAACACTGAAAACTGTAGCTGGTTTTCACTGCCCCTTGGAACTGCATTCGCTGCCACACAGACATTCGCGTTCTGCAGAAGCTTTGGTTGGTAATGGGGCAACACTGTTTATCTCTCTCTCGCACAGCCCGGCAGCCAAATTCGAAACGTCCAGCGATTGCTCCCAAACGAAAGCTGCCACCATGGAAAGATATAGCTGGTTTTCACTGCCCCTTGGAACTGCATTCGCTGCCACACAGACATTCGCGTTCTGCAGAAGCTTTGGTTGGTAATGGGGCAACACTGTGTATCTCTCTCTCGCAGAGCCCGGCTGCCAAATTCCAAACGTCCAGCGATTGCTCCGACACGAAAGATGCCAGCACTGAAAGCAGTAGCTGGTTTTCACTGCCCCTTGGAACTACGTTCGCTGCCACACAGACATTCGCGTTCTGCAAAAGCTTTGGTTGGTAATGGGGCAACACTGTGTATGTCTCTCTCGCACAGCCCGGCAGCCAAATTCGAAATGTCTAGCTATTGCTCCCACACAAAAGCTGCCAGCATGTAAAGGTGTAGCTGGTTTTCACTGCCCCTTGGAACTGCATTCGCTGCCACACAGACATTCGCGTTCTGCAAAAGCTTTGGTTGGTAATGGGGCAACACTCTGTATCTCTCTCTCGCAGAGCCCGGCTGCCAAATTCCAAACGTCCAGCGATTGCGTACACACGAAAGCTGCCAACACTGAAAGCTGTAGCTGGTTTTCACTGCCCCTTGGAACTACGTTCACTGCCACACAGACATTCGCGTTCTGCAAAAGCTTTGGTTGGTAATGGGGCAACACTCTGTATCTCTCTCTCGCAGAGCCCGGCTGCCAAATTCGAAACGTCCAGCGATTGCTCCCAAACGAAAGCTGCCAGCACAGAAAGCTGTAGCTGGTTTTCACTGCCCCTTGGAACTGCATTCGCTGCCACACAGACATTCGCGTTCTGCAGAAGCTTGATTGGTAATGGGGCAACACTGTGTATCTCTCTCTTGCAGAGCCCGGCAGCCAAATTCGAAATGTCCAGCGATTGCTCCCACACGAAAGCTGCCAGCACGGAAAGATATAGCTGGTTTTCACTGCCCCTTGGAACTGCATTCGCTGCCACACAGACATTCGCGTTCTGCAAAAGCTTTGGTTGGTAATGGGCAACACTCTGTATCTCTCTCTCGCAGAGCCCGGCTGCCAAATTCCAAACGTCCAGCGATTGCGTACACACGAAAGCTGCCAACACTGAAAGCTGTAGCTGGTTTTCACTGCCCCTTGGAACTACGTTCGCTGCCACACAGACATTCGCGTTCTGCAAAAGGTTTGGTTGGTAATGGGGCAACACTGTGTATGTCTCTCTCGCACAGCCCGGCAGCCAAATTCGAAATGTCTAGCTATTGCTCCCACACAAAAGCTGCCAGCATGTAAAGGTGTAGCTGGTTTTCACTGCCCCTTGGAACTGCATTCGCTGCCACACAGACATTCGCGTTCTGCAAAAGCTTTGGTTGGTAATGGGGCAACACTGTGTTTCTCTCTCTTGCAGAGCCCGGCAGCCAAATTCGAAACGTCCAGCGATTGCTCCCAAACGAAAGTTGCAAGCATGGAAAGATATAGCTGGTTTTCACTGCCCCTTGGAACTGCATGCGCTGCCACACAGACATTCGCCTTCTACAAAAGCTTTGCTTGGTAATGGGGAAACACTCTGTATCTCTCGCAGAGCACGGCTGCCAAATTCCAAACGTCCAGCGATTGCTCCGACACGAAATCTGCCAGCACTGAAAGCAGCAGCTGGTTTTCACTGCCCCTTGGAACTGCGTTCGCTGCCACACAGACATTCGCGTTCTGCAGAAGCTTTGGTTGGTAATGGGGCAACACTGTGTATCTCTCTCTTGCAGAGCCCGGCAGCCAAATTCGAAATGTCCAGCGATTGCTCCCACACGAAAGCTGCCAGCACGGAAAGACATAGCTGGTTTTCACTGCCCCTTGGAACTGCATTCGCTGCCACACAGACATTCGCGTTCTGCAAAAGCTTTGGTTGGTAATGGGGCAACACTGTGTATCTCTCTCTCGCAGAGCCCGGCTGCCAAATTCCAAACGTCCAGCGATTGCTCCGACACGAAAGATGCCAGCACTGAAAGCAGTAGCTGGTTTTCACTGCCCCTTGGAACTACGTTCGCTGCCACACAGACATTCGCGTTCTGCAAAAGGTTTGGTTGGTAATGGGGCAACACTGTGTATGTCTCTCTCGCACAGCCCGGCAGCCAAATTCGAAATGTCTAGCTATTGCTCCCACACAAAAGCTGCCAGCATGTAAAGGTGTAGCTGGTTTTCACTGCCCCTTGGAACTGCATTCGCTGCCACACAGACATTCGCGTTCTGCAAAAGCTTTGGTTGGTAATGGGGCAACACTGTGTTTCTCTCTCTTGCAGAGCCCGGCAGCCAAATTCGAAACGTCCAGCGATTGCGTACACACGAAAGCTGCCAACACTGAAAGCTGTAGCTGGTTTTCACTGCCCCTTGGAACTACGTTCGCTGCCACACAGACATTCGCGTTCTGCAAAAGGTTTGGTTGGTAATGGGGCAACACTGTGTATGTCTCTCTCGCACAGCCCGGCAGCCAAATTCGAAATGTCTAGCTATTGCTCCCACACAAAAGCTGCCAGCATGTAAAGGTGTAGCTGGTTTTCACTGCCCCTTGGAACTGCATTCGCTGCCACACAGACATTCGCGTTCTGCAAAAGCTTTGGTTGGTAATGGGGCAACACTGTGTTTCTCTCTCTTGCAGAGCCCGGCAGCCAAATTCGAAACGTCCAGCGATTGCTCCCAAACGAAAGTTGCAAGCATGGAAAGATATAGCTGGTTTTCACTGCCCCTTGGAACTGCATGCGCTGCCACACAGACATTCGCCTTCTACAAAAGCTTTGCTTGGTAATGGGGAAACACTCTGTATCTCTCGCAGAGCACGGCTGCCAAATTCCAAACGTCCAGCGATTGCTCCGACACGAAATCTGCCAGCACTGAAAGCAGCAGCTGGTTTTCACTGCCCCTTGGAACTGCGTTCGCTGCCACACAGACATTCGCGTTCTGCAGAAGCTTTGGTTGGTAATGGGGCAACACTGTGTATCTCTCTCTTGCAGAGCCCGGCAGCCAAATTCGAAATGTCCAGCGATTGCTCCCACACGAAAGCTGCCAGCACGGAAAGACATAGCTGGTTTTCACTGCCCCTTGGAACTGCATTCGCTGCCACACAGACATTCGCGTTCTGCAAAAGGTTTGGTTGGTAATGGGGCAACACTGTGTATGTCTCTCTCGCACAGCCCGGCAGCCAAATTCGAAATGTCTAGCTATTGCTCCCACACAAAAGCTGCCAGCATGTAAAGGTGTAGCTGGTTTTCACTGCCCCTTGGAACTGCATTCGCTGCCACACAGACATTCGCGTTCTGCAAAAGCTTTGGTTGGTAATGGGGCAACACTGTGTTTCTCTCTCTTGCAGAGCCCGGCAGCCAAATTCGAAACGTCCAGCGATTGCTCCCACACAAAAGCTGCCAGCATGTAAAGGTGTAGCTGGTTTTCACTGCCCCTTGGAACTGCATTCGCTGCCACACAGACATTCGCGTTCTGCAAAAGCTTTGGTTGGTAATGGGGCAACACTGTGTTTCTCTCTCTTGCAGAGCCCGGCAGCCAAATTCGAAACGTCCAGCGATTGCTCCCAAACGAAAGTTGCAAGCATGGAAAGATATAGCTGGTTTTCACTGCCCCTTGGAACTGCATGCGCTGCCACACAGACATTCGCCTTCTACAAAAGCTTTGCTTGGTAATGGGGAAACACTCTGTATCTCTCGCAGAGCACGGCTGCCAAATTCCAAACGTCCAGCGATTGCTCCGACACGAAATCTGCCAGCACTGAAAGCAGCAGCTGGTTTTCACTGCCCCTTGGAACTGCGTTCGCTGCCACACAGACATTCGCGTTCTGCAGAAGCTTTGGTTGGTAATGGGGCAACACTGTGTATCTCTCTCTTGCAGAGCCCGGCAGCCAAATTCGAAATGTCCAGCGATTGCTCCCACACGAAAGCTGCCAGCACGGAAAGACATAGCTGGTTTTCACTGCCCCTTGGAACTGCATTCGCTGCCACACAGACATTCGCGTTCTGCAAAAGCTTTGGTTGGTAATGGGGCAACACTGTGTATCTCTCTCTCGCAGAGCCCGGCTGCCAAATTCCAAACGTCCAGCGATTGCTCCGACACGAAAGATGCCAGCACTGAAAGCAGTAGCTGGTTTTCACTGCCCCTTGGAACTACGTTCGCTGCCACACAGACATTCGCGTTCTGCAAAAGGTTTGGTTGGTAATGGGGCAACACTGTGTATGTCTCTCTCGCACAGCCCGGCAGCCAAATTCGAAATGTCTAGCTATTGCTCCCACACAAAAGCTGCCAGCATGTAAAGGTGTAGCTGGTTTTCACTGCCCCTTGGAACTGCATTCGCTGCCACACAGACATTCGCGTTCTGCAAAAGCTTTGGTTGGTAATGGGGCAACACTGTGTATCTCTCTCTCACAGAGCCCGGCAGCCACATTCCAAACGTCCAGCGATTGCGTACACACGAAAGCTGCCAACACTGAAAGTTGTAGCTGGTTTTCACTGCCCCTTGGAACTCCATTCGCTGCCACACAGACATTCGCGTTCTGCAAAAGCTTTGGTTGGTAATGGGGCAACACTCTGTATCTCTCTCTCGCACAGCCCGGCAGCCAAATTCGAAACGTCCAGCGATTGCTCCCAAACGAAAGCTGCCAGCACGGAAAGCTGTAGCTGGTTTTCACTGCCCCTTGGAACTGCATTCGCTGCCACACAGACTTTCGCGTTCTGCAGAAGCTTTGGTTGGTAATGGGGCAACACTGTGTATCTCTCTCTCGCAGAGCCCGGCAGCCAAATTCGAAACGTCCAGCGATTGCTCCCAAACGAAAGCTGCCAGCACGGAAAGCTGTAGCTGGTTTTCACTGCCCCTTGGAACTGCATTCGCTGCCACACAGACATTCGTGTTCTGCAGAAGCTTTGGTTGGTAATGGGGCAACACTGTGTATCTCTCTCTTGCAGAGCCCGACAGCCAAATTCGAAATGTCCAGCGATTGCGTACACACGAAAGCTGCCAACACTGAAAGCTGTAGCTGGTTTTCACTGCCCCTTGGAACTACGTTCACTGCCACACAGACATTCGCGTTCTGCAAAAGCTTTGGTTGGTAATGGGGCAACACTCTGTATCTCTCTCTCGCAGAGCCCGGCTGCCAAATTCGAAACGTCCAGCGATTGCGTACACACGAAAGCTGCCAACACTGAAAGCTGTAGCTGGTTTTCACTGCCCCTTGGAACTACGTTCACTGCCACACAGACATTCGCGTTCTGCAAAAGCTTTGGTTGGTAATGGGGCAACACTCTGTATCTCTCTCTCGCAGAGCCCGGCAGCCAAATTCGAAACGTCCAGCGATTGCTCCCAAACGAAAGCTGCCAGCACAGAAAGCTGTAGCTGGTTTTCACTGCCCCTTGGAACTGCATTCGCTGCCACACAGACATTCGCGTTCTGCAGAAGCTTTGGTTGGTAATGGGGCAACACTGTGTATCTCTCTCTTGCAGAGCCCGGCAGCCAAATTCGAAATGTCCAGCGATTGCTCCCACACGAAAGCTGCCAGCACGGAAAGATATAGCTGGTTTTCACTGCCCCTTGGAACTGCATTCGCTGCCACACAGACATTCGCGTTCTGCAAAAGCTTTGGTTGGTAATGGGGCAACACTGTGTATCTCTCTCTCGCAGAGCCCGGCTGCCAAATTCCAAACGTCCAGCGATTGCGTACACACGAAAGCTGCCAACACTGAAAGCTGTAGCTGGTTTTCACTGCCCCTTGGAACTACGTTCACTGCCACACAGACATTCGCGTTCTGCAAAAGCTTTGGTTGGTAATGGGGCAACACTCTTTATCTCTCTCTCGCAGAGCCCGGCAGCCAAATTCGACACGTCCAGCGATTGCTCCCAAATAAAAGCTGCTAGCATGGAAAGATATAGCTGGTTTTCACTGCCCCTTGGAACTGCATTCGCTGCCACACAGACATTCGCCTTCTACAAAAGCTTTGCTTGGTAATGGGGAAACACTCTGTATCTCTCTCTCGCAGAGCCCGGCTGCCAAATTCCAAACGTCCAGCGATTGCTCCGACACGAAAGATGCCAGCACTGAAAGCAGCAGCTGGTTTTCACTGCCCCTTGGAACTACGTTCCCTGCCACACAGACATTCGCGTTCTGCAAAAGGTTTGGTTGGTAATGGGGCAACACTGTGTATGTCTCTCTCGCACAGCCCAGCAGCCAAATTCGAAATGTCTAGCTATTGCTCCCACACAAAAGCTGCCAGCATGTAAAGGTGTAGCTGGTTTTCACTGCCCCTTGGAACTGCATTCGCTGCCACACAGACATTCGCGTTCTGCAAAAGCTTTGGTTGGTAATGGGGCAACACTGTTTATCTCTCTCTCGCACAGCCCGGCAGCCAAATTCGAAACGTCCAGCGATTGCTCCCAAACGAAAGCTGCCACCATGGAAAGATATAGCTGGTTTTCACTGCCCCTTGGAACTGCATTCGCTGCCACACAGACATTCGCGTTCTGCAGAAGCTTTGGTTGGTAATGGGGCAACACTGTGTATCTCTCTCTCGCAGAGCCCGGCTGCCAAATTCCAAACGTCCAGCGATTGCTCCGACACGAAAGATGCCAGCACTGAAAGCAGTAGCTGGTTTTCACTGCCCCTTGGAACTACGTTCGCTGCCACACAGACATTCGCGTTCTGCAAAAGCTTTGGTTGGTAATGGGGCAACACTGTGTATGTCTCTCTCGCACAGCCCGGCAGCCAAATTCGAAATGTCTAGCTATTGCTCCCACACAAAAGCTGCCAGCATGTAAAGGTGTAGCTGGTTTTCACTGCCCCTTGGAACTGCATTCGCTGCCACACAGACATTCGCGTTCTGCAAAAGCTTTGGTTGGTAATGGGGCAACACTGTTTATCTCTCTCTCGCAGAGCCCGGCAGCCAAATTCGAAATGTCCATCGATTGCTCCCAAACGGAAGCTGCCAGCACGGAAAGCTGTAGCTGGTTTTCACTGCCCCTTGGAACTGCATTCGCTGCCACACAGACATTCGCGTTCTGCAAAAGCTTTGGTTGGTAATGGGGCAACACTCTGTATCTCTCTCTCGCAGAGCCCGGCTGCCAAATTCCAAACGTCCAGCGATTGCGTACACACGAAAGCTGCCAACACTGAAAGCTGTAGCTGGTTTTCACTGCCCCTTGGAACTACGTTCACTGCCACACAGACATTCGCGTTCTGCAAAAGCTTTGGTTGGTAATGGGGCAACACTCTGTATCTCTCTCTCGCAGAGCCCGGCTGCCAAATTCGAAACGTCCAGCGATTGCTCCCAAACGAAAGCTGCCAGCACAGAAAGCTGTAGCTGGTTTTCACTGCCCCTTGGAACTGCATTCGCTGCCACACAGACATTCGCGTTCTGCAGAAGCTTGATTGGTAATGGGGCAACACTGTGTATCTCTCTCTTGCAGAGCCCGGCAGCCAAATTCGAAATGTCCAGCGATTGCTCCCACACAAAAGCTGCCAGCACGGAAAGACATAGCTGGTTTTCACTGCCCCTTGGAACTGCATTCGCTGCCACACAGACATTCGCGTTCTGCAAAAGCTTTGGTTGGTAATGGGGCAACACTGTGTTTCTCTCTCTTGCAGAGCCCGGCAGCCAAATTCGAAACGTCCAGCGATTGCTCCCAAACGAAAGTTGCAAGCATGGAAAGATATAGCTGGTTTTCACTGCCCCTTGGAACTGCATGCGCTGCCACACAGACATTCGCCTTCTACAAAAGCTTTGCTTGGTAATGGGGAAACACTCTGTATCTCTCGCAGAGCACGGCTGCCAAATTCCAAACGTCCAGCGATTGCTCCGACACGAAATCTGCCAGCACTGAAAGCAGCAGCTGGTTTTCACTGCCCCTTGGAACTGCGTTCGCTGCCACACAGACATTCGCGTTCTGCAGAAGCTTTGGTTGGTAATGGGGCAACACTGTGTATCTCTCTCTTGCAGAGCCCGGCAGCCAAATTCGAAATGTCCAGCGATTGCTCCCACACGAAAGCTGCCAGCACGGAAAGACATAGCTGGTTTTCACTGCCCCTTGGAACTGCATTCGCTGCCACACAGACATTCGCGTTCTGCAAAAGCTTTGGTTGGTAATGGGGCAACACTGTGTATCTCTCTCTCGCAGAGCCCGGCTGCCAAATTCCAAACGTCCAGCGATTGCTCCGACACGAAAGATGCCAGCACTGAAAGCAGTAGCTGGTTTTCACTGCCCCTTGGAACTACGTTCGCTGCCACACAGACATTCGCGTTCTGCAAAAGGTTTGGTTGGTAATGGGGCAACACTGTGTATGTCTCTCTCGCACAGCCCGGCAGCCAAATTCGAAATGTCTAGCTATTGCTCCCACACAAAAGCTGCCAGCATGTAAAGGTGTAGCTGGTTTTCACTGCCCCTTGGAACTGCATTCGCTGCCACACAGACATTCGCGTTCTGCAAAAGCTTTGGTTGGTAATGGGGCAACACTGTGTATCTCTCTCTCACAGAGCCCGGCAGCCACATTCCAAACGTCCAGCGATTGCGTACACACGAAAGCTGCCAACACTGAAAGCTGTAGCTGGTTTTCACTGCCCCTTGGAACTACGTTCACTGCCACACAGACATTCGCGTTCTGCAAAAGCTTTGGTTGGTAATGGGGCAACACTCTGTATCTCTCTCTCGCACAGCCCGGCAGCCAAATTCGAAACGTCCAGCGATTGCTCCCAAACGAAAGCTGCCAGCACAGAAAGCTGTAGCTGGTTTTCACTGCCCCTTGGAACTGCATTCGCTGCCACACAGACATTCGCGTTCTGCAGAAGCTTTGGTTGGTAATGGGGCAACACTGTGTATCTCTCTCTTGCAGAGCCCGGCAGCCAAATTCGAAATGTCCAGCGATTGCTCCCACACGAAAGCTGCCAGCACGGAAAGATATAGCTGGTTTTCACTGCCCCTTGGAACTGCATTCGCTGCCACACAGACATTCGCGTTCTGCAAAAGCTTTGGTTGGTAATGGGGCAACACTCTGTATCTCTCTCTCGCAGAGCCCGGCTGCCAAATTCCAAACGTCCAGCGATTGCGTACACACGAAAGCTGCCAACACTGAAAGCTGTAGCTGGTTTTCACTGCCCCTTGGAACTACGTTCACTGCCACACAGACATTCGCGTTCTGCAAAAGCTTTGGTTGGTAATGGGGCAACACTCTTTATCTCTCTCTCGCAGAGCCCGGCAGCCAAATTCGAAACGTCCAGCGATTGCGTACACACGAAAGCTGCCAACACTGAAAGCTGTAGCTGGTTTTCACTGCCCCTTGGAACTACGTTCACTGCCACACAGACATTCGCGTTCTGCAAAAGCTTTGGTTGGTAATGGGGCAACACTCTGTATCTCTCTCTCGCAGAGCCCGGCAGCCAAATTCGAAACGTCCAGCGATTGCTCCCAAACGAAAGCTGCCAGCACAGAAAGCTGTAGCTGGTTTTCACTGCCCCTTGGAACTGCATTCGCTGCCACACAGACATTCGCGTTCTGCAGAAGCTTTGGTTGGTAATGGGGCAACACTGTGTATCTCTCTCTTGCAGAGCCCGGCAGCCAAATTCGAAATGTCCAGCGATTGCTCCCACACGAAAGCTGCCAGCACGGAAAGATATAGCTGGTTTTCACTGCCCCTTGGAACTGCATTCGCTGCCACACAGACATTCGCGTTCTGCAAAAGCTTTGGTTGGTAATGGGGCAACACTGTGTATCTCTCTCTCGCAGAGCCCGGCTGCCAAATTCCAAACGTCCAGCGATTGCGTACACACGAAAGCTGCCAACACTGAAAGCTGTAGCTGGTTTTCACTGCCCCTTGGAACTACGTTCACTGCCACACAGACATTCGCGTTCTGCAAAAGCTTTGGTTGGTAATGGGGCAACACTCTTTATCTCTCTCTCGCAGAGCCCGGCAGCCAAATTCGACACGTCCAGCGATTGCTCCCAAATAAAAGCTGCTAGCATGGAAAGATATAGCTGGTTTTCACTGCCCCTTGGAACTGCATTCGCTGCCACACAGACATTCGCCTTCTACAAAAGCTTTGCTTGGTAATGGGGAAACACTCTGTATCTCTCTCTCGCAGAGCCCGGCTGCCAAATTCCAAACGTCCAGCGATTGCTCCGACACGAAAGATGCCAGCACTGAAAGCAGCAGCTGGTTTTCACTGCCCCTTGGAACTACGTTCCCTGCCACACAGACATTCGCGTTCTGCAAAAGGTTTGGTTGGTAATGGGGCAACACTGTGTATGTCTCTCTCGCACAGCCCAGCAGCCAAATTCGAAATGTCTAGCTATTGCTCCCACACAAAAGCTGCCAGCATGTAAAGGTGTAGCTGGTTTTCACTGCCCCTTGGAACTGCATTCGCTGCCACACAGACATTCGCGTTCTGCAAAAGCTTTGGTTGGTAATGGGGCAACACTGTTTATCTCTCTCTCGCACAGCCCGGCAGCCAAATTCGAAACGTCCAGCGATTGCTCCCAAACGAAAGCTGCCACCATGGAAAGATATAGCTGGTTTTCACTGCCCCTTGGAACTGCATTCGCTGCCACACAGACATTCGCGTTCTGCAGAAGCTTTGGTTGGTAATGGGGCAACACTGTGTATCTCTCTCTCGCAGAGCCCGGCTGCCAAATTCCAAACGTCCAGCGATTGCTCCGACACGAAAGATGCCAGCACTGAAAGCAGTAGCTGGTTTTCACTGCCCCTTGGAACTACGTTCGCTGCCACACAGACATTCGCGTTCTGCAAAAGCTTTGGTTGGTAATGGGGCAACACTGTGTATGTCTCTCTCGCACAGCCCGGCAGCCAAATTCGAAATGTCTAGCTATTGCTCCCACACAAAAGCTGCCAGCATGTAAAGGTGTAGCTGGTTTTCACTGCCCCTTGGAACTGCATTCGCTGCCACACAGACATTCGCGTTCTGCAAAAGCTTTGGTTGGTAATGGGGCAACACTGTTTATCTCTCTCTCGCAGAGCCCGGCAGCCAAATTCGAAATGTCCATCGATTGCTCCCAAACGGAAGCTGCCAGCACGGAAAGCTGTAGCTGGTTTTCACTGCCCCTTGGAACTGCATTCGCTGCCACACAGACATTCGCGTTCTGCAAAAGCTTTGGTTGGTAATGGGGCAACACTCTGTATCTCTCTCTCGCAGAGCCCGGCTGCCAAATTCCAAACGTCCAGCGATTGCGTACACACGAAAGCTGCCAACACTGAAAGCTGTAGCTGGTTTTCACTGCCCCTTGGAACTACGTTCACTGCCACACAGACATTCGCGTTCTGCAAAAGCTTTGGTTGGTAATGGGGCAACACTCTGTATCTCTCTCTCGCAGAGCCCGGCTGCCAAATTCGAAACGTCCAGCGATTGCTCCCAAACGAAAGCTGCCAGCACAGAAAGCTGTAGCTGGTTTTCACTGCCCCTTGGAACTGCATTCGCTGCCACACAGACATTCGCGTTCTGCAGAAGCTTGATTGGTAATGGGGCAACACTGTGTATCTCTCTCTTGCAGAGCCCGGCAGCCAAATTCGAAATGTCCAGCGATTGCTCCCACACAAAAGCTGCCAGCACGGAAAGACATAGCTGGTTTTCACTGCCCCTTGGAACTGCATTCGCTGCCACACAGACATTCGCGTTCTGCAAAAGCTTTGGTTGGTAATGGGGCAACACTGTGTTTCTCTCTCTTGCAGAGCCCGGCAGCCAAATTCGAAACGTCCAGCGATTGCTCCCAAACGAAAGTTGCAAGCATGGAAAGATATAGCTGGTTTTCACTGCCCCTTGGAACTGCATGCGCTGCCACACAGACATTCGCCTTCTACAAAAGCTTTGCTTGGTAATGGGGAAACACTCTGTATCTCTCGCAGAGCACGGCTGCCAAATTCCAAACGTCCAGCGATTGCTCCGACACGAAATCTGCCAGCACTGAAAGCAGCAGCTGGTTTTCACTGCCCCTTGGAACTGCGTTCGCTGCCACACAGACATTCGCGTTCTGCAGAAGCTTTGGTTGGTAATGGGGCAACACTGTGTATCTCTCTCTTGCAGAGCCCGGCAGCCAAATTCGAAATGTCCAGCGATTGCTCCCACACGAAAGCTGCCAGCACGGAAAGACATAGCTGGTTTTCACTGCCCCTTGGAACTGCATTCGCTGCCACACAGACATTCGCGTTCTGCAAAAGCTTTGGTTGGTAATGGGGCAACACTGTGTATCTCTCTCTCGCAGAGCCCGGCTGCCAAATTCCAAACGTCCAGCGATTGCTCCGACACGAAAGATGCCAGCACTGAAAGCAGTAGCTGGTTTTCACTGCCCCTTGGAACTACGTTCGCTGCCACACAGACATTCGCGTTCTGCAAAAGGTTTGGTTGGTAATGGGGCAACACTGTGTATGTCTCTCTCGCACAGCCCGGCAGCCAAATTCGAAATGTCTAGCTATTGCTCCCACACAAAAGCTGCCAGCATGTAAAGGTGTAGCTGGTTTTCACTGCCCCTTGGAACTGCATTCGCTGCCACACAGACATTCGCGTTCTGCAAAAGCTTTGGTTGGTAATGGGGCAACACTGTGTATCTCTCTCTCACAGAGCCCGGCAGCCACATTCCAAACGTCCAGCGATTGCGTACACACGAAAGCTGCCAACACTGAAAGCTGTAGCTGGTTTTCACTGCCCCTTGGAACTACGTTCACTGCCACACAGACATTCGCGTTCTGCAAAAGCTTTGGTTGGTAATGGGGCAACACTCTGTATCTCTCTCTCGCACAGCCCGGCAGCCAAATTCGAAACGTCCAGCGATTGCTCCCAAACGAAAGCTGCCAGCACAGAAAGCTGTAGCTGGTTTTCACTGCCCCTTGGAACTGCATTCGCTGCCACACAGACATTCGCGTTCTGCAGAAGCTTTGGTTGGTAATGGGGCAACACTGTGTATCTCTCTCTTGCAGAGCCCGGCAGCCAAATTCGAAATGTCCAGCGATTGCTCCCACACGAAAGCTGCCAGCACGGAAAGATATAGCTGGTTTTCACTGCCCCTTGGAACTGCATTCGCTGCCACACAGACATTCGCGTTCTGCAAAAGCTTTGGTTGGTAATGGGGCAACACTCTGTATCTCTCTCTCGCAGAGCCCGGCTGCCAAATTCCAAACGTCCAGCGATTGCGTACACACGAAAGCTGCCAACACTGAAAGCTGTAGCTGGTTTTCACTGCCCCTTGGAACTACGTTCACTGCCACACAGACATTCGCGTTCTGCAAAAGCTTTGGTTGGTAATGGGGCAACACTCTTTATCTCTCTCTCGCAGAGCCCGGCAGCCAAATTCGAAACGTCCAGCGATTGCTCCCAAACGAAAGCTGCTAGCATGGAAAGATATAGCTGGTTTTCACTGCCCCTTGGAACTGCATTCGCTGCCACACAGACATTCGCCTTCTACAAAAGCTTTGCTTGGTAATGGGGAAACACTCTGTATCTCTCTCTCGCAGAGCCCGGCTGCCAAATTCCAAACGTCCAGCGATTGCTCCGACACGAAAGATGCCAGCACTGAAAGCAGCAGCTGGTTTTCACTGCCCCTTGGAACTACGTTCCCTGCCACACAGACATTCGCGTTCTGCAAAAGCTTTGGTTGGTAATGGGGCAACACTGTGTATGTCTCTCTCGCACAGCCCGGCAGCCAAATTCGAAATGTCTAGCTATTGCTCCCACACAAAAGCTGCCAGCATGTAAAGGTGTAGCTGGTTTTCACTGCCCCTTGGAACTGCATTCGCTGCCACACAGACATTCGCGTTCTGCAAAAGCTTTGGTTGGTAATGGGGCAACACTGTGTTTCTCTCTCTCACAGAGCCCGGCAGCCAAATTCCAAACGTCCAGCGATTGCGTACACACGAAAGCTGCCAACACTGAAAGCTGTAGCTGGTTTTCACTGCCCCTTGGAACTCCATTCGCTGCCACACAGACATTCGCGTTCTGCAAAAGCTTTGGTTGGTAATGGGGCAACACTCTGTATCTCTCTCTCGCACAGCCCGGCAGCCAAATTCGAAACGTCCAGCGATTGCTCCCAAACGAAAGCTGCCAGCACGGAAAGCTGTAGCTGGTTTTCACTGCCCCTTGGAACTGCATTCGCTGCCACACAGACATTCGCGTTCTGCAGAAGCTTTGGTTGGTAATGGGGCAACACTGTGTATCTCTCTCTCGCAGAGCCCGGCAGCCAAATTCGAAACGTACAGCGATTGCTCCCAAACGAAAGCTGCCAGCACGGAAAGCTGTAGCTGGTTTTCACTGCCCCTTGGAACTGCATTCGCTGCCACACAGACATTCGCGTTCTGCAAAAGCTTTGGTTGGTAATGGGGCAACACTGTGTATCTCTCTCTCGCAGAGCCCGGCTGCCAAATTCCAAACGTCCAGCGATTGCTCCCACACGAAAGCTGCCAACACTGAAAGCTGTAGCTGGTTTTCACTGCCCCTTGGAACTACGTTCACTGCCACACAGACATTCGCGTTCTGCAAAAGCTTTGGTTGGTAATGGGGCAACACTCTGTATCTCTCTCTCGCAGAGCCCGGCTGCCAAATTCGAAACGTCCAGCGATTGCTCCCAAACGAAAGCTGCCAGCACAGAAAGCTGTAGCTGGTTTTCACTGCCCCTTGGAACTCCATTCGCTGCCACACAGACATTCGCGTTCTGCAGAAGCTTTGGTTGGTAATGGGGCAACACTCTTTATCTCTCTCTCGCACAGCCCGGCAGCCAAATTCGACACGTCCAGCGATTGCTCCCAAACGAAAGCTGCCAGCATGGAAAGATATAGCTGGTTTTCACTGCCCCTTGGAACTGCATTCGCTGCCACACAGACATTCGCCTTCTACAAAAGCTTTGCTTGGTAATGGGGAAACACTCTGTATCTCTCTCTCGCAGAGCCCGGCTGCCAAATTTCAAACGTCCAGCGATTGCTCCGACACGAAAGATGCCAGCACTGAAAGCAGTAGCTGGTTTTCACTGCCCCTTGGAACTACGTTCGCTGCCACACAGACATTCGCGTTCTGCAAAAGCTTTGGTTGGTAATGGGGCAACACTGTGTATGTCTCTCTCGCACAGCCCGGCAGCCAAATTCGAAATGTCTAGCTATTGCTCCCACACAAAAGCTGCCAGCATGTAAAGCTGTAGCTGGTTTTCACTGCCCCTTGGAACTGCATTCGCTGCCACACAGACATTCGCGTTCTGCAAAAGCTTTGGTTGGTAATGGGGCAACACTGTGTATCTCTCTCTCACAAAGCCCGGCAGCCAAATTCCAAACGTCCAGCGATTGCGTACACACGAAAGCTGCCAACACTGAAAGCTGTAGCTGGTTTTCACTGCCCCTTGGAACTCCATTCGCTGCCACACAGACATTCGCGTTCTGCAAAAGCTTTGGTTGGTAATGGGGCAACACTCTGTATCTCTCTCTCGCACAGCCCGGCAGCCAAATTCGAAACGTCCAGCGATTGCTCCCAAACGAAAGCTGCCAGCACGGAAAGCTGTAGCTGGTTTTCACTGCCCCTTGTAACTGCATTCGCTGCCACACAGACATTCGCGTTCTGCAGAAGCTTTGGTTGGTAATGGGGCAACACTGTGTATCTCTCTCTCGCAGAGCCCGGCAGCCAAATTCGAAACGTCCAGCGATTGCTCCCAAACGAAAGCTGCCAGCACGGAAAGCTGTAGCTGGTTTTCACTGCCCCTTGGAACTGCATTCGCTGCCACACAGACATTCGTGTTCTGCAGAAGCTTTGGTTGGTAATGGGGCAACACTCTGTATCTCTCTCTCGCAGAGCCCGGCTGCCAAATTCCAAACGTCCAGCGATTGCGTACACACGAAAGCTGCCAACACTGAAAGCTGTAGCTGGTTTTCACTGCCCCTTGGAACTACGTTCACTGCCACACAGACATTCGCGTTCTGCAAAAGCTTTGGTTGGTAATGGGGCAACACTCTGTATCTCTCTCTCGCAGAGCCCGGCTGCCAAATTCGAAACGTCCAGCGATTGCTCCCAAACGAAAGCTGCCAGCACAGAAAGCTGTAGCTGGTTTTCACTGCCCCTTGGAACTGCATTCGCTGTCACACAGACATTCGCGTTCTGCAGAAGCTTGATTGGTAATGGGGCAACACTGTGTATCTCTCTCTTGCAGAGCCCGGCAGCCAAATTCGAAATGTCCAGCGATTGCTCCCACACAAAAGCTGCCAGCATGTAAAGGTGTAGCTGGTTTTCACTGCCCCTTGGAACGGCATTCGCTGCCACACAGACATTCGCGTTCTGCAAAAGCTTTGGTTGGTAATGGGGCAACACTGTGTTTCTCTCTCTTGCAGAGCCCGGCAGCCAAATTCGAAACGTCCAGCGATTGCTCCCAAACGAAAGTTGCAAGCATGGAAAGATATAGCTGGTTTTCACTGCCCCTTGGAACTGCATGCGCTGCCACACAGACATTCGCCTTCTACAAAAGCTTTGCTTGGTAATGGGGAAACACTCTGTATCTCTCGCAGAGCACGGCTGCCAAATTCCAAACGTCCAGCGATTGCTCCGACACGAAATCTGCCAGCACTGAAAGCAGCAGCTGGTTTTCACTGCCCCTTGGAACTGCGTTCGCTGCCACACAGACATTCGCGTTCTGCAGAAGCTTTGGTTGGTAATGGGGCAACACTGTGTATCTCTCTCTTGCAGAGCCCGGCAGCCAAATTCGAAATGTCCAGCGATTGCTCCCACACGAAAGCTGCCAGCACGGAAAGATATAGCTGGTTTTCACTGCCCCTTGGAACTGCATTCGCTGCCACACAGACATTCGCGTTCTGCAAAAGCTTTGGTTGGTAATGGGGCAACACTCTGTATCTCTCTCTCGCAGAGCCCGGCTGCCAAATTCCAAACGTCCAGCGATTGCGTACACACGAAAGCTGCCAACACTGAAAGCTGTAGCTGGTTTTCACTGCCCCTTGGAACTACGTTCACTGCCACACAGACATTCGCGTTCTGCAAAAGCTTTGGTTGGTAATGGGGCAACACTCTTTATCTCTCTCTCGCAGAGCCCGGCAGCCAAATTCGAAACGTCCAGCGATTGCTCCCAAACGAAAGCTGCTAGCATGGAAAGATATAGCTGGTTTTCACTGCCCCTTGGAACTGCATTCGCTGCCACACAGACATTCGCCTTCTACAAAAGCTTTGCTTGGTAATGGGGAAACACTCTGTATCTCTCTCTCGCAGAGCCCGGCTGCCAAAATCCAAACTTCCAGCGATTGCTCCGACACGAAAGATGCCAGCACTGAAAGCAGCAGCTGGTTTTCACTGCCCCTTGGAACTACGTTCCCTGCCACACAGACATTCGCGTTCTGCAAAAGGTTTGGTTGGTAATGGGGCAACACTGTGTATGTCTCTCTCGCACAGCCCGGCAGCCAAATTCGAAATGTCTAGCTATTGCTCCCACACAAAAGCTGCCAGCATGTAAAGGTGTAGCTGGTTTTCACTGCCCCTTGGAACTGCATTCGCTGCCACACAGACATTCGCGTTCTGCAAAAGCTTTGGTTGGTAATGGGGCAACACTGTGTTTCTCTCTCTCACAGAGCCCGGCAGCCAAATTCCAAACGTCCAGCGATTGCGTACACACGAAAGCTGCCAACACTGAAAGCTGTAGCTGGTTTTCACTGCCCCTTGGAACTCCATTCGCTGCCACACAGACATTCGCGTTCTGCAGAAGCTTTGGTTGGTAATGGGGCAACACTGTGTATCTCTCTCTCGCAGAGCCCGGCAGCCAAATTCGAAACGTACAGCGATTGCTCCCAAACGAAAGCTGCCAGCACGGAAAGCTGTAGCTGGTTTTCACTGCCCCTTGGAACTGCATTCGCTGCCACACAGACATTCGCGTTCTGCAAAAGCTTTGGTTGGTAATGGGGCAACACTGTGTATCTCTCTCTCGCAGAGCCCGGCTGCCAAATTCCAAACGTCCAGCGATTGCGTACACACGAAAGCTGCCAACACTGAAAGCTGTAGCTGGTTTTCACTGCCCCTTGGAACTACGTTCACTGCCACACAGACATTCGCGTTCTGCAAAAGCTTTGGTTGGTAATGGGGCAACACTCTGTATCTCTCTCTCGCAGAGCCCGGCTGCCAAATTCGAAACGTCCAGCGATTGCTCCCAAACGAAAGCTGCCAGCACAGAAAGCTGTAGCTGGTTTTCACTGCCCCTTGGAACTGCATTCGCTGCCACACAGACATTCGCGTTCTGCAGAAGCTTTGGTTGGTAATGGGGCAACACTCTTTATCTCTCTCTCGCACAGCCCGGCAGCCAAATTCGACACGTCCAGCGATTGCTCCCACACGAAAGCTGCCAGCATGGAAAGATATAGCTGGTTTTCACTGCCCCTTGGAACTGCATTCGCTGCCACACAGACATTCGCCTTCTACAAAAGCTTTGCTTGGTAATGGGGAAACACTCTGTATCTCTCTCTCGCAGAGCCCGGCTGCCAAATTTCAAACGTCCAGCGATTGCTCCGACACGAAAGATGCCAGCACTGAAAGCAGTAGCTGGTTTTCACTGCCCCTTGGAACTACGTTCGCTGCCACACAGACATTCGCGTTCTGCAAAAGCTTTGGTGGTAATGGGGCAACACTGTGTATGTCTCTCTCGCACAGCCCGGCAGCCAAATTCGAAATGTCTAGCTATTGCTCCCACACAAAAGCTGCCAGCATGTAAAGCTGTAGCTGGTTTTCACTGCCCCTTGGAACTGCATTCGCTGCCACACAGACATTCGCGTTCTGCAAAAGCTTTGGTTGGTAATGGGGCAACACTGTGTATCTCTCTCTCACAAAGCCCGGCAGCCAAATTCCAAACGTCCAGCGATTGCGTACACACGAAAGCTGCCAACACTGAAAGCTGTAGCTGGTTTTCACTGCCCCTTGGAACTCCATTCGCTGCCACACAGACATTCGCGTTCTGCAAAAGCTTTGGTTGGTAATGGGGCAACACTCTGTATCTCTCTCTCGCACAGCCCGGCAGCCAAATTCGAAACGTCCAGCGATTGCTCCCAAACGAAAGCTGCCAGCACGGAAAGCTGTAGCTGGTTTTCACTGCCCCTTGTAACTGCATTCGCTGCCACACAGACATTCGCGTTCTGCAGAAGCTTTGGTTGGTAATGGGGCAACACTGTGTATCTCTCTCTCGCAGAGCCCGGCAGCCAAATTCGAAACGTCCAGCGATTGCTCCCAAACGAAAGCTGCCAGCACGGAAAGCTGTAGCTGGTTTTCACTGCCCCTTGGAACTGCATTCGCTGCCACACAGACATTCGTGTTCTGCAGAAGCTTTGGTTGGTAATGGGGCAACACTCTGTATCTCTCTCTCGCAGAGCCCGGCTGCCAAATTCCAAACGTCCAGCGATTGCGTACACACGAAAGCTGCCAACACTGAAAGCTGTAGCTGGTTTTCACTGCCCCTTGGAACTACGTTCACTGCCACACAGACATTCGCGTTCTGCAAAAGCTTTGGTTGGTAATGGGGCAACACTCTGTATCTCTCTCTCGCAGAGCCCGGCTGCCAAATTCGAAACGTCCAGCGATTGCTCCCAAACGAAAGCTGCCAGCACAGAAAGCTGTAGCTGGTTTTCACTGCCCCTTGGAACTGCATTCGCTGCCACACAGACATTCGCGTTCTGCAGAAGCTTTGGTTGGTAATGGGGCAACACTCTTTATCTCTCTCTCGCACAGCCCGGCAGCCAAATTCGACACGTCCAGCGATTGCTCCCAAACGAAAGCTGCCAGCATGGAAAGATATAGCTGGTTTTCACTGCCCCTTGGAACTGCATTCGCTGCCACACAGACATTCGCCTTCTACAAAAGCTTTGCTTGGTAATGGGGAAACACTCTGTATCTCTCTCTCGCAGAGCCCGGCTGCCAAATTTCAAACGTCCAGCGATTGCTCCGACACGAAAGATGCCAGCACTGAAAGCAGTAGCTGGTTTTCACTGCCCCTTGGAACTACGTTCGCTGCCACACAGACATTCGCGTTCTGCAAAAGCTTTGGTTGGTAATGGGGCAACACTGTGTATGTCTCTCTCGCACAGCCCGGCAGCCAAATTCGAAATGTCTAGCTATTGCTCCCACACAAAAGCTGCCAGCATGTAAAGCTGTAGCTGGTTTTCACTGCCCCTTGGAACTGCATTCGCTGCCACACAGACATTCGCGTTCTGCAAAAGCTTTGGTTGGTAATGGGGCAACACTGTGTATCTCTCTCTCACAAAGCCCGGCAGCCAAATTCCAAACGTCCAGCGATTGCGTACACACGAAAGCTGCCAACACTGAAAGCTGTAGCTGGTTTTCACTGCCCCTTGGAACTCCATTCGCTGCCACACAGACATTCGCGTTCTGCAAAAGCTTTGGTTGGTAATGGGGCAACACTCTGTATCTCTCTCTCGCACAGCCCGGCAGCCAAATTCGAAACGTCCAGCGATTGCTCCCAAAAGAAAGCTGCCAGCACGGAAAGCTGTAGCTGGTTTTCACTGCCCCTTGTAACTGCATTCGCTGCCACACAGATATTCGCGTTCTGCAGAAGCTTTGGTTGGTAATGGGGCAACACTGTGTATCTCTCTCTCGCAGAGCCCGGCAGCCAAATTCGAAACTTCCAGCGATTGCTCCCAAACGAAAGCTGCCAGCACGGAAAGCTGTAGCTGGTTTTCACTGCCCCTTGGAACTGCATTCGCTGCCACACAGACATTCGTGTTCTGCAGAAGCTTTGGTTGGTAATGGGGCAACACTCTGTATCTCTCTCTCGCAGAGCCCGGCTGCCAAATTCCAAACGTCCAGCGATTGCGTACACACGAAAGCTGCCAACACTGAAAGCTGTAGCTGGTTTTCACTGCCCCTTGGAACTACGTTCACTGCCACACAGACATTCGCGTTCTGCAAAAGCTTTGGTTGGTAATGGGGCAACACTCTGTAACTCTCTCTCGCAGAGCCCGGCTGCCAAATTCGAAACGTCCAGCGATTGCTCCCAAACGAAAGCTGCCAGCACAGAAAGCTGTAGCTGGTTTTCACTGCCCCTTGGAACTGCATTCGCTGCCACACAGACATTCGCGTTCTGCAGAAGCTTTGGTTGGTAATGGGGCAACACTCTTTATCTCTCTCTCGCACAGCCCGGCAGCCAAATTCGACACGTCCAGCGATTGCTCCCAAACGAAAGCTGCCAGCATGGAAAGATATAGCTGGTTTTCACTGCCCCTTGGAACTGCATTCGCTGCCACACAGACATTCGCCTTCTACAAAAGCTTTGCTTGGTAATGGGGAAACACTCTGTATCTCTCTCTCGCAGAGCCCGGCTGCCAAATTTCAAACGTCCAGCGATTGCTCCGACACGAAAGATGCCAGCACTGAAAGCAGTAGCTGGTTTTCACTGCCCCTTGGAACTACGTTCGCTGCCACACAGACATTCGCGTTCTGCAAAAGCTTTGGTTGGTAATGGGGCAACACTGTGTATGTCTCTCTCGCACAGCCCGGCAGCCAAATTCGAAATGTCTAGCTATTGCTCCCACACAAAAGCTGCCAGCATGTAAAGGTGTAGCTGGTTTTCACTGCCCCTTGGAACTGCATTCGCTGCCACACAGACATTCGCGTTCTGCAAAAGCTTTGGTTGGTAATGGGGCAACACTCTGTATCTCTCTCTCGCACAGCCCGGCAGCCAAATTCGAAACGTCCAGCGATTGCTCCCAAACGAAAGCTGCCAGCACGGAAAGCTGTAGCTGGTTTTCACTGCCCCTTGGAACTGCATTCGCTGCCGCACAGACATTCGCGTTCTGCAGAAGCTTTGGTTGGTAATGGGGCAACACTGTGTATCTCTCTCTCGCAGAGCCCGGCTGCCAAATTCGAAAAGTCCAGCGATTGCTCCCAAACGAAAGCTGCCAGCACAGAAAGCTGTAGCTGGTTTTCACTGCCCCTTGGAACTGCATTCGCTGCCACACAGACATTCGCGTTCTGCAGAAGCTTTGGTTGGTAATGGGGCAACACTCTTTTTCTCTCTCTCGCACAGCCCGGCAGCCAAATTCGACACGTCCAGCGATTGCTCCCAAACGAAAGCTGCCAGCATGGAAAGATATAGCTGGTTTTCACTGCCCCTTGGAACTGCATTCGCTGCCACACAGACATTCGCCTTCTACAAAAGCTTTGCTTGGTAATGGGGAAACACTCTGTATCTCTCTCTCGCAGAGCCCGGCTGCCAAATTCCAAACGTCCAGCGATTGCTCCGACACGAAAGATGCCAGCACTGAAAGCAGTAGCTGGTTTTCACTGCCCCTTGGAACTACGTTCGCTGCCACACAGACATTCGCGTTCTGCAAAAGCTTTGGTTGGTAATGGGGCAACACTGTGTATCTCTCTCTCGCACAGCCCCGCAGCCAAATTCGAAACGTCCAGCGATTGCTCCCAAACGAAAGCTGCCAGCACGGAAAGCTGTAGCTGGTTTTCACTGCCCCTTGGAACTGCATTCGCTGCCACACAGACATTCGCGTTCTGCAGAAGCTTTGGTTGGTAATGGGGCAACACTGTGTATCTCTCTCTCGCAGAGCCCGGCAGCCAAATTCGAAACGTCCAGCGATTGCTCCCAAACGAAAGCTGCCAACACTGAAAGCTGTAGCTGGTTTTCACTGCCCCTTGGAACTGCATTCGCTGCCACACAGACATTCGTGTTCTGCAGAAGCTTTGGTTGGTAATGGGGCAACACTCTGTATCTCTCTCTCGCAGAGCCCGGCAGCCAAATTCGAAATGTCCAGCGATTGCGTACACACGAAAGCCGCCAACACTGAAAGCTGTAGCTGGTTTTCACTGCCCCTTGGAACTACGTTCACTGCCACACAGACATTCGCGTTCTGCAAAAGCTTTGGTTGGTAATGGGGCAACACTGTGTATCTCTCTCTCGCAGAGCCCGGCTGCCAAATTCGAAACGTCCAGCGATTGCTCCCAAACGAAAGCTGCCAGCACGGAAAGCTGTAGCTGGTTTTCACTGCCCCTTGGAACTGCATTCGCTGCCACACAGACTTTCGCGTTCTGCAGAAGCTTTGGTTGGTAATGGGGCAACACTCTGTATCTCTCTCTCGCAGAGCCCGGCTGCCAAATTCCAAACGTCCAGCGATTGCTCCCACACGAAAGCTGCCAACACTGAAAGCTGTATCTGGTTTTCACTGCCCCTTGGAACTACGTTCACTGCCACACAGACATTCGCGTTCTGCAAAAGGTTTGGTTGGTAATGGGGCAACACTCTGTATCTCTCTCTCGCAGAGCCCGGCTGCCAAATTCGAAACGTCCAGCGATTGCTCCCAAACGAAAGCTGCCAGCACAGAAAGCTGTAGCTGGTTTTCACTGCCCCTTGGAACTGCATTCGCTGCCACACAGACATTCGCGTTCTGCAGAAGCTTTGGTTGGTAATGGGGCAACACTCTTTATCTCTCTCTCGCACAGCCCGGCAGCCAAATTCGACACGTCCAGCGATTGCTCCCAAACGAAAGCTGCCAGCATGGAAAGATATAGCTGGTTTTCACTGCCCCTTGGAACTGCATTCGCTGCCACACAGACATTCGCCTTCTACAAAAGCTTTGCTTGGTAATGGGGAAACACTCTGTATCTCTCTCTCGCAGAGCCCGGCTGCCAAATTCCAAACGTCCAGCGATTGCTCCGACACGAAAGATGCCAGCACTGAAAGCAGTAGCTGGTTTTCACTGCCCCTTGGAACTACGTTCGCTGCCACACAGACATTCGCGTTCTGCAAAAGCTTTGGTTGGTAATGGGGCAACACTGTGTATGTCTCTCTCGCACAGCCCGGCAGCCAAATTCGAAATGTCTAGCTATTGCTCCCACAAAAAAGCTGCCAGCATGTAAAGGTGTAGCTGGTTTTCACTGCCCCTTGGAACTGCATTCGCTGCCACACAGACATTCGCGTTCTGCAAAAGCTTTGGTTGGTAATGGGGCAACACTGTGTTTCTCTCTCTTGCAGAGCCCGGCAGCCAAATTCGAAACGTCCAGCGATTGCTCCCAAACGAAAGCTGCCAGCATGGAAAGATATAGCTGGTTTTCACTGCCCCTTGGAACTGCATGCGCTGCCACACAGACATTCGCGTTCTACAAAAGCTTTGCTTGGTAATGGGGAAACACTCTGTATCTCTCTCTCGCAGAGCCCGGCTGCCAAATTCCAAACGTCCAGCGATTGCTCCGACACGAAATCTGCCAGCACTGAAAGCAGCAGCTGGTTTTCACTGCCCCTTGGAACTGCGTTCGCTGCCACACAGACATTCGCGTTCTGCAAAAGCTTTGGTTGGTAATGGGGCAACACTCTGTATCTCTCTCTCGCACAGCCCGGCAGCCAAATTCGAAACGTCCAGCGATTGCTCCCAAACGAAAGCTGCCAGCACGGAAAGCTGTAGCTGGTTTTCACTGCCCCTTGGAACTGCATTCGCTGCCACACAGACATTCGCGTTCTGCAGAAGCTTTGGTTGGTAATGGGGCAACACTGTGTATCTCTCTCTCACAGAGCCCGGCAGCCAAATTCCAAACGTCCAGCGATTGCGTACACACGAAAGCTGCCAACACTGAAAGCTGTAGCTGGTTTTCACTGCCCCTTGGAACTCCATTCGCTGCCACACAGACATTCGCGTTCTGCAAAAGCTTTGGTTGGTAATGGGGCAACACTCTGTATCTCTCTCTCGCACAGCCCGGCAGCCAAATTCGAAACGTCCAGCGATTGCTCCCAAACGAAAGCTGCCAGCACGGAAAGCTGTAGCTGGTTTTCACTGCCCCTTGGAACTGCATTCGCTGCCACACAGACATTCGCGTTCTGCAGAAGCTTTGGTTGGTAATGGGGCAACACTCCTTATCTCTCTCTCGCAGAGCCCGGCAGCCAAATTCGACACGTCCAGCGATTGCTCCCAAACGAAAGCTGCCAGCATGGAAAGATATAGCTGGTTTTCACTGCCCCTTGGAACTGCATTCGCTGCCACACAGACATTCGCCTTCTACAAAAGCTTTGCTTGGTAATGGGGAAACACTCTGTATCTCTCTCTCGCAGAGCCCGGCTGCCAAATTTCAAACGTCCAGCGATTGCTCCGACACGAAAGATGCCAGCACTGAAAGCAGTAGCTGGTTTTCACTGCCCCTTGGAACTACGTTCGCTGCCACACAGACATTCGCGTTCTGCAAAAGCTTTGGTTGGTAATGGGGCAACACTGTGTATGTCTCTCTCGCACAGCCCGGCAGCCAAATTCGAAATGTCTAGCTATTGCTCCCACACAAAAGCTGCCAGCATGTAAAGCTGTAGCTGGTTTTCACTGCCCCTTGGAACTGCATTCGCTGCCACACAGACATTCGCGTTCTGCAAAAGCTTTGGTTGGTAATGGGGCAACACTGTGTATCTCTCTCTCACAAAGCCCGGCAGCCAAATTCCAAACATCCAGCGATTGCGTACACACGAAAGCTGCCAACACTGAAAGCTGTAGCTGGTTTTCACTGCCCCTTGGAACTCCATTCGCTGCCACACAGACATTCGCGTTCTGCAAAAGCTTTGGTTGGTAATGGGGCAACACTCTGTATCTCTCTCTCGCACAGCCCGGCAGCCAAATTCGAAACGTCCAGCGATTGCTCCCAAACGAAAGCTGCCAGCACGGAAAGCTGTAGCTGGTTTTCACTGCCCCTTGTAACTGCATTCGCTGCCACACAGACATTCGCGTTCTGCAGAAGCTTTGGTTGGTAATGGGGCAACACTGTGTATCTCTCTCTCGCAGAGCCCGGCAGGCAAATTCGAAACGTCCAGCGATTGCTCCCAAACGAAAGCTGCCAGCACGGAAAGCTGTAGCTGGTTTTCACTGCCCCTTGGAACTGCATTCGCTGCCACACAGACATTCGTGTTCTGCAGAAGCTTTGGTTGGTAATGGGGCAACACTCTGTATCTCTCTCTCGCAGAGCCCGGCTGCCAAATTCCAAACGTCCAGCGATTGCGTACACACGAAAGCTGCCAACACTGAAAGCTGTAGCTGGTTTTCACTGCCCCTTGGAACTACGTTCACTGCCACACAGACATTCGCGTTCTGCAAAAGCTTTGGTTGGTAATGGGGCAACACTCTGTATCTCTCTCTCGCAGAGCCCGGCTGCCAAATTCCAAACGTCCAGCGATTGCTCCGACACGAAAGATGCCAGCACTGAAAGCAGTAGCTGGTTTTCACTGCCCCTTGGAACTACGTTCGCTGCCACACAGACATTCGCGTTCTGCAAAAGCTTTGGTTGGTAATGGGGCAACACTGTGTATCTCTCTCTCACAGAGCCCGGCAGCCAAATTCCAAACGTCCAGCGATTGCGTACACACGAAAGCTGCCAACACTGAAAGCTGTAGCTGGTTTTCACTGCCCCTTGGAACTCCATTCGCTGCCACACAGACATTCGCGTTCTGCAAAAGCTTTGGTTGGTAATGGGGCAACACTCTGTATCTCTCTCTCGCACAGCCCGGCAGCCAAATTCGAAACGTCCAGCGATTGCTCCCAAACGAAAGCTGCCAGCACGGAAAGCTGTAGCTGGTTTTCACTGCCCCTTGGAACTGCATTCGCTGCCACACAGACATTCGCGTTCTGCAGAAGCTTTGGTTGGTAATGGGGCAACACTGTGTATCTCTCTCTCGCAGAGCCCGGCAGCCAAATTCGAAAAGTCCAGCGATTGCTCCCAAACGAAAGCTGCCAGCACAGAAAGCTGTAGCTCGTTTTCACTGCCCCTTGGAACTGCATTCGCTGCCACACAGACATTCGCGTTCTGCAGAAGCTTTGGTTGGTAATGGGGCAACACTCTTTTTCTCTCTCTCGCACAGCCCGGCAGCCAAATTCGACACGTCCAGCGATTGCTCCCAAACGAAAGCTGCCAGCATGGAAAGATATAGCTGGTTTTCACTGCCCCTTGGAACTGCATTCGCTGCCACACAGACATTCGCCTTCTACAAAAGCTTTGCTTGGTAATGGGGAAACACTCTGTATCTCTCTCTCGCAGAGCCCGGCTGCCAAATTCCAAACGTCCAGCGATTGCTCCGACACGAAAGATGCCAGCACTGAAAGCAGTAGCTGGTTTTCACTGCCCCTTGGAACTACGTTCGCTGCCACACAGACATTCGCGTTCTGCAAAAGCTTTGGTTGGTAATGGGGCAACACTGTGTATGTCTCTCTCGCACAGCCCGGCAGCCAAATTCGAAATGTCTAGCTATTGCTCCCACACAAAAGCTGCCAGCATGTAAAGGTGTAGCTGGTTTTCACTGCCCCTTGGAACTGCATTCGCTGCCACACAGACATTCGCGTTCTGCAAAAGCTTTGGTTGGTAATGGGGCAACACTGTGTATCTCTCTCTCGCACAGCCCCGCAGCCAAATTCGAAACGTCCAGCGATTGCTCCCAAACGAAAGCTGCCAGCACGGAAAGCTGTAGCTGGTTTTCACTGCCCCTTGGAACTGCATTCGCTGCCACACAGACATTCGCGTTCTGCAGAAGCTTTGGTTGGTAATGGGGCAACACTGTGTATCTCTCTCTCGCAGAGCCCGGCAGCCAAATTCGAAACGTCCAGCGATTGCTCCCAAACGAAAGCTGCCAACACTGAAAGCTGTAGCTGGTTTTCACTGCCCCTTGGAACTGCATTCGCTGCCACACAGACATTCGTGTTCTGCAGAAGCTTTGGTTGGTAATGGGGCAACACTCTGTATCTCTCTCTCGCAGAGCCCGGCAGCCAAATTCGAAATGTCCAGCGATTGCGTACACACGAAAGCCGCCAACACTGAAAGCTGTAGCTGGTTTTCACTGCCCCTTGGAACTACGTTCACTGCCACACAGACATTCGCGTTCTGCAAAAGCTTTGGTTGGTAATGGGGCAACACTGTGTATCTCTCTCTCGCAGAGCCCGGCTGCCAAATTCGAAACGTCCAGCGATTGCTCCCAAACGAAAGCTGCCAGCACGGAAAGCTGTAGCTGGTTTTCACTGCCCCTTGGAACTGCATTCGCTGCCACACAGACTTTCGCGTTCTGCAGAAGCTTTGGTTGGTAATGGGGCAACACTGTTTATCTCTCTCTCGCAGAGCCCGGCTGCCAAATTCGAAATGTCCAGCGATTGCTCCCAAACGGAAGCTGCCAGCACGGAAAGCTGTAGCTGGTTTTCACTGCCCCTTGGAACTGCATTCGCTGCCACACAGACATTCGCGTTCTGCAAAAGCTTTGGTTGGTAATGGGGCAACACTGTGTATCTCTCTCTCACAGAGCCCGGCAGCCACATTCCAAACGTCCAGCGATTGCGTACACACGAAAGCTGCCAACACTGAAAGCTGTAGCTGGTTTTCACTGCCCCTTGGAACTCCATTCGCTGCCACACAGACATTCGCGTTCTGCAAAAGCTTTGGTTGGTAATGGGGCAACACTCTGTATCTCTCTCTCGCACAGCCCGGCAGCCAAATTCGAAACGTCCAGCGATTGCTCCCAAACGAAAGCTGCCAGCACGGAAAGCTGTAGCTGGTTTTCACTGCCCCTTGGAACTGCATTCGCTGCCACACAGACATTCGCGTTCTGCAGAAGCTTTGGTTGGTAATGGGGCAACACTGTGTATCTCTCTCTCGCAGAGCCCGGCAGCCAAATTCGAAACGTCCAGCGATTGCTCCCAAACGAAAGCTGCCAGCACGGAAAGCTGTAGCTGGTTTTCACTGCCCCTTGGAACTGCATTCGCTGCCACACAGACATTCGCGTTCTGCAAAAGCTTTGGTTGGTAATGGGGCAACACTCTGTATCTCTCTCTCGCAGAGCCCGGCTGCCAAATTCCAAACGTCCAGCGATTGCTCCCACACGAAAGCTGCCAACACTGAAAGCTGTATCTGGTTTTCACTGCCCCTTGGAACTACGTTCACTGCCACACAGACATTCGCGTTCTGCAAAAGCTTTGGTTGGTAATGGGGCAACACTCTGTATCTCTCTCTCGCAGAGCCCGGCTGCCAAATTCGAAACGTCCAGCGATTGCTCCCAAACGAAAGCTGCCAGCACAGAAAGCTGTAGCTGGTTTTCACTGCCCCTTAGAACTGCATTCGCTGCCACACAGACATTCGCGTTCTGCAGAAGCTTTGGTTGGTAATGGGGCAACACTCTTTATCTCTCTCTCGCACAGCCCGGCAGCCAAATTCGACACGTCCAGCGATTGCTCCCAAACGAAAGCTGCCAGCATGGAAAGATATAGCTGGTTTTCACTGCCCCTTGGAACTGCATTCGCTGCCACACAGACATTCGCCTTCTACAAAAGCTTTGCTTGGTAATGGGGAAACACTCTGTATCTCTCTCTCGCAGAGCCCGGCTGCCAAATTCCAAACGTCCAGCGATTGCTCCGACACGAAAGATGCCAGCACTGAAAGCAGTAGCTGGTTTTCACTGCCCCTTGGAACTACGTTCGCTGCCACACAGACATTCGCGTTCTGCAAAAGCTTTGGTTGGTAATGGGGCAACACTGTGTATGTCTCTCTCGCACAGCCCGGCAGCCAAATTCGAAATGTCTAGCTATTGCTCCCACACAAAAGCTGCCAGCATGTAAAGGTGTAGCTGGTTTTCACTGCCCCTTGGAACTGCATTCGCTGCCACACAGACATTCGCGTTCTGCAAAAGCTTTGGTTGGTAATGGGGCAACACTGTGTTTCTCTCTCTTGCAGAGCCCGGCAGCCAAATTCGAAACGTCCAGCGATTGCTCCCAAACGAAAGCTGCCAGCATGGAAAGATATAGCTGGTTTTCACTGCCCCTTGGAACTGCATGCGCTGCCACACAGACATTCGCGTTCTACAAAAGCTTTGCTTGGTAATGGGGAAACACTCTGTATCTCTCTCTCGCAGAGCCCGGCTGCCAAATTCCAAACGTCCAGCGATTGCTCCGACACGAAATCTGCCAGCACTGAAAGCAGCAGCTGGTTTTCACTGCCCCTTGGAACTGCGTTCGCTGCCACACAGACATTCGCGTTCTGCAAAAGCTTTGGTTGGTAATGGGGCAACACTCTGTATCTCTCTCTCGCACAGCCCGGCAGCCAAATTCGAAACGTCCAGCGATTGCTCCCAAACGAAAGCTGCCAGCACGGAAAGCTGTAGCTGGTTTTCACTGCCCCTTGGAACTGCATTCGCTGCCACACAGACATTCGCGTTCTGCAGAAGCTTTGGTTGGTAATGGGGCAACACTGTGTATCTCTCTCTCACAGAGCCCGGCAGCCAAATTCCAAACGTCCAGCGATTGCGTACACACGAAAGCTGCCAACACTGAAAGCTGTAGCTGGTTTTCACTGCCCCTTGGAACTCCATTCGCTGCCACACAGACATTCGCGTTCTGCAAAAGCTTTGGTTGGTAATGGGGCAACACTCTGTATCTCTCTCTCGCACAGCCCGGCAGCCAAATTCGAAACGTCCAGCGATTGCTCCCAAACGAAAGCTGCCAGCACGGAAAGCTGTAGCTGGTTTTCACTGCCCCTTGGAACTGCATTCGCTGCCACACAGACATTCGCGTTCTGCAGAAGCTTTGGTTGGTAATGGGGCAACACTCTTTATCTCTCTCTCGCAGAGCCCGGCAGCCAAATTCGACACGTCCAGCGATTGCTCCCAAACGAAAGCTGCCAGCATGGAAAGATATAGCTGGTTTTCACTGCCCCTTGGAACTGCATTCGCTGCCACACAGACATTCGCCTTCTACAAAAGCTTTGCTTGGTAATGGGGAAACACTCTGTATCTCTCTCTCGCAGAGCCCGGCTGCCAAATTCCAAACGTCCAGCGATTGCTCCGACACGAAAGATGCCAGCACTGAAAGCAGTAGCTGGTTTTCACTGCCCCTTGGAACTACATTCGCTGCCACACAGACATTCGCGTTCTGCAAAAGCTTTGGTTGGTAATGGGGCAACACTGTGTATGTCTCTCTCGCACAGCCCGGCAGCCAAATTCGAAATGTCTAGCTATTGCTCCCACACAAAAGCTGCCAGCATGTAAAGCTGTAGCTGGTTTTCACTGCCCCTTGGAACTGCATTCGCTGCCACACAGACATTCGCGTTCTGCAAAAGCTTTGGTTGGTAATGGGGCAACACTGTGTTCTCTCTTGCAGAGCCCGGCAGCCAAATTCGAAACGTCCAGCGATTGCTCCCAAACGAAAGCTGCCAGCAGGGAAAGATATAGCTGGTTTTCACTGCCCCTTGGATCTACGTTCACTGCCGCACAGACATTCGCGTTCTGCAAAAGCTTTGGTTGGTAATGGGGCAAAACTGTGTATCTCTCTCTCGCACAGCCCGGCTGCCAAATTCGAAACGTCCAGCGATTGCTCCCAAACGAAAGCGCCAGCACGGAAAGCTGTAGCTGGTTTTCACTGCCCCTTGGAACTGCATTCGCTGCCACACAGACTTTCGCGTTCTGCAGAAGCTTTGGTTGGTAATGGGGCAACACTGTTTATCTCTCTCTCGCAGAGCCCGGCTGCCAAATTCGAAATGTCCAGCGATTGCTCCCAAACGGAAGCTGCCAGCACGGAAAGCTGTAGCTGGTTTTCACTGCCCCTTGGAACTGCATTCGCTGCCACACAGACATTCGCGTTCTGCAAAAGCTTTGGTTGGTAATGGGGCAACACTGTGTATCTCTCTCTCACAGAGCCCGGCAGCCACATTCCAAACGTCCAGCGATTGCGTACACACGAAAGCTGCCAACACTGAAAGCTGTAGCTGGTTTTCACTGCCCCTTGGAACTCCATTCGCTGCCACACAGACATTCGCGTTCTGCAAAAGCTTTGGTTGGTAATGGGGCAACATTCTGTATCTCTCTCTCGCACAGCCCGGCAGCCAAATTCGAAACGTCCAGCGATTGCTCCCAAACGAAAGCTGCCAGCACGGAAAGCTGTAGCTGGTTTTCACTGCCCCTTGGAACTGCATTCGCTGCCACACAGACATTCGCGTTCTGCAGAAGCTTTGGTTGGTAATGGGGCAACACTGTGTATCTCTCTCTCGCAGAGCCCGGCAGCCAAATTCGAAACGTCCAGCGATTGCTCCCAAACGAAAGCTGCCAGCATGGAAAGCTGTAGCTGGTTTTCACTGCCCCTTGGAACTGCATTCGCTGCCACACAGACATTCGCGTTCTGCAGAAGCTTTGGTTGGTAATGGGGCAACACTGTGTATCTCTCTCTTGCAGAGCCCGGCAGCCAAATTCGAAATGTCCAGCGATTGCTCCCACACGAAAGCTGCCAGCACGGAAAGACATAGCTGGTTTTCACTGCCCCTTGGAACTGCATTCGCTGCCACACAGACATTCGCATTCTGCAAAAGCTTTGGTTGGTAATGGGGCAACACTGTGTATCTCTCTCTCGCAGAGCCCGGCTGCCAAATTCCAAACGTCCAGCGATTGCTCCGACACGAAAGATGCCAGCACTGAAAGCAGCAGCTGGTTTTCACTGCCCCTTGGAACTGCATTCGCTGCCACACAGAGATTCGCGTTCTGCAGAAGCTTTGGTTGGTAATGGGGCAACACTGTGTATCTCTCTCTTGCAGAGCCCGGCAGCCAAATTCGAAATGTCCAGCGATTGCTCCCACACGAAAGCTGCCAGCACGGAAAGCTGTAGCTGGTTTTCACTGCCCCTTGGAACTGCATTCGCTGCCACACAGACATTCGCATTCTGCAAAAGCTTTGGTTGGTAATGGGGCAACACTGTGTATCTCTCTCTCGCAGAGCCCGGCTGCCAAATTCCAAACGTCCAGCGATTGCGTACACACGAAAGCTGCCAACACTGAAAGCTGTAGCTGGTTTTCACTGCCCCTTGGAACTACGTTCACTGCCACACAGACATTCGCGTTCTGCAAAAGCTTTGGGTGGTAATCGGGCAACACTGTGTATCTCTCTCTCGCACAGCCCGGCTGCCAAATTCGAAACGTCCAGCGATTGCTCCCAAACGAAAGCGCCAGCACGGAAAGCTGTAGCTGGTTTTCACTGCCCCTTGGAACTGCATTCGCTGCCACACAGACTTTCGCGTTCTGCAGAAGCTTTGGTTGGTAATGGGGCAACACTGTTTATCTCTCTCTCGCAGAGCCCGGCTGCCAAATTCGAAATGTCCAGCGATTGCTCCCAAACGGAAGCTGCCAGCACGGAAAGCTGTAGCTGGTTTTCACTGCCCCTTGGAACTGCATTCGCTGCCACACAGACATTCGCGTTCTGCAAAAGCTTTGGTTGGTAATGGGGCAACACTGTGTATCTCTCTCTCACAGAGCCCGGCAGCCACATTCCAAACGTCCAGCGATTGCGTACACACGAAAGCTGCCAACACTGAAAGCTGTAGCTGGTTTTCACTGCCCCTTGGAACTCCATTCGCTGCCACACAGACATTCGCGTTCTGCAAAAGCTTTGGTTGGTAATGGGGCAACATTCTGTATCTCTCTCTCGCACAGCCCGGCAGCCAAATTCGAAACGTCCAGCGATTGCTCCCAAACGAAAGCTGCCAGCACGGAAAGCTGTAGCTGGTTTTCACTGCCCCTTGGAACTGCATTCGCTGCCACACAGACATTCGCGTTCTGCAGAAGCTTTGGTTGGTAATGGGGCAACACTGTGTATCTCTCTCTCGCAGAGCCCGGCAGCCAAATTCGAAACGTCCAGCGATTGCTCCCAAACGAAAGCTGCCAGCACGGAAAGCTGTAGCTGGTTTTCACTGCCCCTTGGAACTGCATTCGCTGCCACACAGACATTCGCGTTCTGCAGAAGCTTTGGTTGGTAATGGGGCAACACTGTGTATCTCTCTCTTGCAGAGCCCGGCAGCCAAATTCGAAATGTCCAGCGATTGCTCCCACACGAAAGCTGCCAGCACGGAAAGACATAGCTGGTTTTCACTGCCCCTTGGAACTGCATTCGCTGCCACACAGACATTCGCATTCTGCAAAAGCTTTGGTTGGTAATGGGGCAACACTGTGTATCTCTCTCTCGCAGAGCCCGGCTGCCAAATTCCAAACGTCCAGCGATTGCGTACACACGAAAGCTGCCAACACTGAAAGCTGTAGCTGGTTTTCACTGCCCCTTGGAACTACGTTCACTGCCACACAGACATTCGCGTTCTGCAAAAGCTTTGGTTGGTAATGGGGCAACACTCTGTATCTCTCTCTCGCAGAGCCCGGCTGCCAAATTCGAAACGTCCAGCGATTGCTCCCAAACGAAAGCTGCCAGCACGGAAAGCTGTAGCTGGTTTTCACTGCCCCTTGGAACTGCATTCGCTGCCACACAGACATTCGCGTTCTGCAGAAGCTTTGGTTGGTAATGGGGCAACACTGTGTATCTCTCTCTCGCAGAGCCCGGCAGCCAAATTCGAAACGTCCAGCGATTGCTCCCAAATGAAAGCTGCCAGCACGGAAAGCTGTAGCTGGTTTTCACTGCCCCTTGGAACTGCATTCGCTGCCACACAGACATTCGCGTTCTGCAAAAGCTTTGGTTGGTAATGGGGCAACACTGTGTATCTCTCTCTCGCAGAGCCCGGCTGCCAAATTCCAAACGTCCAGCGATTGCTCCCACACGAAAGCTGCCAACACTGAAAGCTGTAGCTGGTTTTCACTGCCCCTTGGAACTACGTTCACTGCCACACAGACATTCGCGTTCTGCAAAAGCTTTGGTTGGTAATGGGGCAACACTCTGTATCTCTCTCTCGCAGAGCCCGGCTGCCAAATTCGAAACGTCCAGCGATTGCTCCCAAACGAAAGCTGCCAGCACAGAAAGCTGTAGCTGGTTTTCACTGCCCCTTGGAACTGCATTCGCTGCCACACAGACATTCGCGTTCTGCAGAAGCTTTGGTTGGTAATGGGGCAACACTCTTTATCTCTCTCTCGCACAGCCCGGCAGCCAAATTCGACACGTCCAGCGATTGCTCCCAAACGACAGCTGCCAGCATGGAAAGATATAGCTGGTTTTCACTGCCCCTTGGAACTGCATTCGCTGCCACACAGACATTCGCCTTCTACAAAAGCTTTGCTTGGTAATGGGGAAACACTCTGTATCTCTCTCTCGCAGAGCCCGGCTGCCAAATTTCAAACGTCCAGCGATTGCTCCGACACGAAAGATGCCAGCACTGAAAGCAGTAGCTGGTTTTCACTGCCCCTTGGAACTACGTTCGCTGCCACACAGACATTCGCGTTCTGCAAAAGCTTTGGTTGGTAATGGGGCAACACTGTGTATGTCTCTCTCGCACAGCCCGGCAGCCAAATTCGAAATGTCTAGCTATTGCTCCCACACAAAAGCTGCCAGCATGTAAAGCTGTAGCTGGTTTTCACTGCCCCTTGGAACTGCATTCGCTGCCACACAGACATTCGCGTTCTGCAAAAGCTTTGGTTGGTAATGGGGCAACACTGTGTATCTCTCTCTCACAAAGCCCGGCAGCCAAATTCCAAACGTCCAGCGATTGCGTACACACGAAAGCTGCCAACACTGAAAGCTGTAGCTGGTTTTCACTGCCCCTTGGAACTCCATTCGCTGCCACACAGACATTCGCGTTCTGCAAAAGCTTTGGTTGGTAATGGGGCAACACTGTGTATCTCTCTCTCGCAGAGCCCGGCAGCCAAATTCGAAACGTCCAGCGATTGCTCCCAAACGAAAGCTGCCAGCACGGAAAGCTGTAGCTGGTTTTCACTGCCCCTTGGAACTGCATTCGCTGCCACACAGACATTCGCGTTCTGCAGAAGCTTTGGTTGGTAATGGGGCAACACTGTGTATCTCTCTCTCGCAGAGCCCGGCTGCCAAATTCCAAACGTCCAGCGATTGCTCCCACACGAAAGCTGCCAACACTGAAAGCTGTAGCTGGTTTTCACTGCCCCTTGGAACTACGTTCACTGCCACACAGACATTCGCGTTCTGCAAAAGCTTTGGTTGGTAATGGGGCAACACTCTGTATCTCTCTCTCGCAGAGCCCGGCTGCCAAATTCGAAACGTCCAGCGATTGCTCCCAAACGAAAGCTGCCAGCACAGAAAGCTGTAGCTGGTTTTCACTGCCCCTTGGAACTGCATTCGCTGCCACACAGACATTCGCGTTCTGCAGAAGCTTTGGTTGGTAATGGGGCAACACTCTTTATCTCTCTCTCGCACAGCCCGGCAGCCAAATTCGACACGTCCAGCGATTGCTCCCAAACGAAAGCTGCCAGCATGGAAAGATATAGCTGGTTTTCACTGCCCCTTGGAACTGCATTCGCTGCCACACAGACATTCGCCTTCTACAAAAGCTTTGCTTGGTAATGGGGAAACACTCTGTATCTCTCTCTCGCAGAGCCCGGCTGCCAAATTTCAAACGTCCAGCGATTGCTCCGACACGAAAGATGCCAGCACTGAAAGCAGTAGCTGGTTTTCACTGCCCCTTGGAACTACGTTCGCTGCCACACAGACATTCGCGTTCTGCAAAAGCTTTGGTTGGTAATGGGGCAACACTGTGTATGTCTCTCTCGCACAGCCCGGCAGCCAAATTCGAAATGTCTAGCTATTGCTCCCACACAAAAGCTGCCAGCATGTAAAGCTGTAGCTGGTTTTCACTGCCCCTTGGAACTGCATTCGCTGCCACACAGACATTCGCGTTCTGCAAAAGCTTTGGTTGGTAATGGGGCAACACTGTGTATCTCTCTCTCACAAAGCCCGGCAGCCAAATTCCAAACGTCCAGCGATTGCGTACACACGAAAGCTGCCAACACTGAAAGCTGTAGCTGGTTTTCACTGCCCCTTGGAACTCCATTCGCTGCCACACAGACATTCGCGTTCTGCAAAAGCTTTGGTTGGTAATGGGGCAACACTGTGTATCTCTCTCTCGCAGAGCCCGGCAGCCAAATTCGAAACGTCCAGCGATTGCTCCCAAACGAAAGCTGCCAGCACGGAAAGCTGTAGCTGGTTTTCACTGCCCCTTGGAACTGCATTCGCTGCCACACAGACATTCGTGTTCTGCAGAAGCTTTGGTTGGTAATGGGGCAACACTCTGTATCTCTCTCTCGCAGAGCCCGGCTGCCAAATTCAAACGTCCAGCGATTGCTCCGACACGAAATCTGCCAGCACTGAAAGCAGCAGCTGGTTTTCACTGCCCCTTGGAACTGCGTTCGCTGCCACACAGACATTCGCGTTCTGCAAAAGCTTTGGTTGGTAATGGGGCAACACTCTGTATCTCTCTCTCGCACAGCCCGGCAGCCAAATTCGAAATGTCCAGCGATTGCTCCCAAACGAAAGCTGCCAGCACGGAAAGCTGTAGCTGGTTTTCACTGCCCCTTGGAACTGCATTCGCTGCCACACAGACATTCGCGTTCTGCAAAAGCTTTGGTTGGTAATGGGGCAACACTGTGTATCTCTCTCTCACAGAGCCCGGCAGCCAAATTCCAAACGTCCAGCGATTGCGTACACACGAAAGCTGCCAACACTGAAAGCTGTAGCTGGTTTTCACTGCCCCTTGGAACTCCATTCGCTGCCACACAGACATTCGCGTTCTGCAAAAGCTTTGGTTGGTAATGGGGCAACACTGTGTATCTCTCTCTCGCACAGCCCGGCAGCCAAATTCGAAACGTCCAGCGATTGCTCCCAAACGAAAGCTGCCAGCACGGAAAGCTGTAGCTGGTTTTCACTGCCCCTTGGAACTGCATTCGCTGCCACACAGACATTCGCGTTCTGCAGAAGCTTTGGTTGGTAATGGGGCAACACTCTTTATCTCTCTCTCGCAGAGCCCGGCAGCCAAATTCGACACGTCCAGCGATTGCTCCCAAACGAAAGCTGCCAGCATGGAAAGATATAGCTGGTTTTCACTGCCCCTTGGAACTGCATTCGCTGCCACGCAGACATTCGCCTTCTACAAAAGCTTTGCTTGGTAATGGGGAAACACTCTCTATCTCTCTCTCGCAGAGCCCGGCTGCCAAATTCCAAACGTCCAGCGATTGCTCCGACACGAAAGATGCCAGCACGGAAAGCAGTAGCTGGTTTTCACTGCCCCTTGGAAGTACATTCGCTGCCACACAGACATTCGCGTTCTGCAAAAGCTTTGGTTGGTAATGGGGCAACACTGTGTATGTCTCTCTCGCACAGCCCGGCAGCCAAATTCGAAATGTCTAGCTATTGCTCCCACACAAAAGCTGCCAGCATGTAAAGCTGTAGCTGGTTTTCACTGCCCCTTGGAACTGCATTCGCTGCCACACAGACATTCGCGTTCTGCAAAAGCTTTGGTTGGTAATGGGGCAACACTGTGTTCTCTCTTGCAGAGCCCGGCAGCCAAATTCGAAACGTCCAGCGATTGCTCCCAAACGAAAGCTGCCAGCAGGGAAAGATATAGCTGGTTTTCACTGCCCCTTGGATCTACGTTCACTGCCGCACAGACATTCGCGTTCTGCAAAAGCTTTGGGTGGTAATGGGGCAACACTGTGTATCTCTCTCTCGCACAGCCCGGCTGCCAAATTCGAAACGTCCAGCGATTGCTCCCAAACGAAAGCGCCAGCACGGAAAGCTGTAGCTGGTTTTCACTGCCCCTTGTAACTGCATTCGCTGCCACACAGACTTTCGCGTTCTGCAGAAGCTTTGGTTGGTAATGGGGCAACACTGTTTATCTCTCTCTCGCAGAGCCCGGCTGCCAAATTCGAAATGTCCAGCGATTGCTCCCAAACGGAAGCTGCCAGCACGGAAAGCTGTAGCTGGTTTTCACTGCCCCTTGGAACTGCATTCGCTGCCACACAGACATTCGCGTTCTGCAAAATCTTTGGTTGGTAATGGGGCAACACTGTGTATCTCTCTCTCACAGAGCCCGGCAGCCACATTCCAAACGTCCAGCGATTGCGTACACACGAAAGCTGCCAACACTGAAAGCTGTAGCTGGTTTTCACTGCCCCTTGGAACTGCATTCGCTGCCACACAGACATTCGCGTTCTGCAGAAGCTTTGGTTGGTAATGGGGCAACACTGTGTATCTCTCTCTTGCAGAGCCCGGCAGCCAAATTCGAAATGTCCAGCGATTGCTCCCACACGAAAGCTGCCAGCACGGAAAGACATAGCTGGTTTTCACTGCCCCTTGGAACTGCATTCGCTGCCACACAGACATTCGCATTCTGCAAAAGCTTTGGTTGGTAATGGGGCAACACTGTGTATCTCTCTCTCGCAGAGCCCGGCTGCCAAATTCCAAACGTCCAGCGATTGCTCCGACACGAAAGATGCCAGCACTGAAAGCAGCAGCTGGTTTTCACTGCCCCTTGGAACTGCATTCGCTGCCACACAGACATTCGCGTTCTGCAGAAGCTTTGGTTGGTAATGGGGCAACACTGTGTATCTCTCTCTTGCAGAGCCCGGCAGCCAAATTCGAAATGTCCAGCGATTGCTCCCACACGAAAGCTGCCAGCACGGAAAGCTGTAGCTGGTTTTCACTGCCCCTTGGAACTGCATTCGCTGCCACACAGACATTCGCATTCTGCAAAAGCTTTGGTTGGTAATGGGGCAACACTGTGTATCTCTCTCTCGCAGAGCCCGGCTGCCAAATTCCAAACGTCCAGCGATTGCGTACACACGAAAGCTGCCAACACTGAAAGCTGTAGCTGGTTTTCACTGCCCCTTGGAACTACGTTCACTGCCACACAGACATTCGCGTTCTGCAAAAGCTTTGGGTGGTAATCGGGCAACACTGTGTATCTCTCTCTCGCACAGCCCGGCTGCCAAATTCGAAACGTCCAGCGATTGCTCCCAAACGAAAGCGCCAGCACGGAAAGCTGTAGCTGGTTTTCACTGCCCCTTGGAACTGCATTCGCTGCCACACAGACTTTCGCGTTCTGCAGAAGCTTTGGTTGGTAATGGGGCAACACTGTTTATCTCTCTCTCGCAGAGCCCGGCTGCCAAATTCGAAATGTCCAGCGATTGCTCCCAAACGGAAGCTGCCAGCACGGAAAGCTGTAGCTGGTTTTCACTGCCCCTTGGAACTGCATTCGCTGCCACACAGACATTCGCGTTCTGCAAAAGCTTTGGTTGGTAATGGGGCAACACTGTGTATCTCTCTCTCACAGAGCCCGGCAGCCACATTCCAAACGTCCAGCGATTGCGTACACACGAAAGCTGCCAACACTGAAAGCTGTAGCTGGTTTTCACTGCCCCTTGGAACTCCATTCGCTGCCACACAGACATTCGCGTTCTGCAAAAGCTTTGGTTGGTAATGGGGCAACATTCTGTATCTCTCTCTCGCACAGCCCGGCAGCCAAATTCGAAACGTCCAGCGATTGCTCCCAAACGAAAGCTGCCAGCACGGAAAGCTGTAGCTGGTTTTCACTGCCCCTTGGAACTGCATTCGCTGCCACACAGACATTCGCGTTCTGCAGAAGCTTTGGTTGGTAATGGGGCAACACTGTGTATCTCTCTCTCGCAGAGCCCGGCAGCCAAATTCGAAACGTCCAGCGATTGCTCCCAAACGAAAGCTGCCAGCACGGAAAGCTGTAGCTGGTTTTCACTGCCCCTTGGAACTGCATTCGCTGCCACACAGACATTCGCGTTCTGCAGAAGCTTTGGTTGGTAATGGGGCAACACTGTGTATCTCTCTCTTGCAGAGCCCGGCAGCCAAATTCGAAATGTCCAGCGATTGCTCCCACACGAAAGCTGCCAGCACGGAAAGACATAGCTGGTTTTCACTGCCCCTTGGAACTGCATTCGCTGCCACACAGACATTCGCATTCTGCAAAAGCTTTGGTTGGTAATGGGGCAACACTGTGTATCTCTCTCTCGCAGAGCCCGGCTGCCAAATTCTAAACGTCCAGCGATTGCGTACACACGAAAGCTGCCAACACTGAAAGCTGTAGCTGGTTTTCACTGCCCCTTGGAACTACGTTCACTGCCACACAGACATTCGCGTTCTGCAAAAGCTTTGGTTGGTAATGGGGCAACACTCTGTATCTCTCTCTCGCAGAGCCCGGCTGCCAAATTCGAAACGTCCAGCGATTGCTCCCAAACGAAAGCTGCCAGCACGGAAAGCTGTAGCTGGTTTTCACTGCCCCTTGGAACTGCATTCGCTGCCACACAGACATTCGCGTTCTGCAGAAGCTTTGGTTGGTAATGGGGCAACACTGTGTATCTCTCTCTCGCAGAGCCCGGCAGCCAAATTCGAAACGTCCAGCGATTGCTCCCAAATGAAAGCTGCCAGCACGGAAAGCTGTAGCTGGTTTTCACTGCCCCTTGGAACTGCATTCGCTGCCACACAGACATTCGCGTTCTGCAAAAGCTTTGGTTGGTAATGGGGCAACACTGTGTATCTCTCTCTCGCAGAGCCCGGCTGCCAAATTCCAAACGTCCAGCGATTGCGTACACACGAAAGCTGCCAATACTGAAAGCTGTAGCTGGTTTTCACTGCCCCTTGGAACTACGTTCACTGCCACACAGACATTCGCGTTCTGCAAAAGCTTTGGTTGGTAATGGGGCAACACTCTGTATCTCTCTCTCGCAGAGCCCGGCTGCCAAATTCGAAACGTCCAGCGATTGCTCCCAAACGAAAGCTGCCAGCACAGAAAGCTGTAGCTGGTTTTCACTGCCCCTTGGAACTGCATTCGCTGCCACACAGACATTCGCGTTCTGCAGAAGCTTTGGTTGGTAATGGGGCAACACTCTTTATCTCTCTCTCGCACAGCCCGGCAGCCAAATTCGACACGTCCAGCGATTGCTCCCAAACGAAAGCTGCCAGCATGGAAAGATATAGCTGGTTTTCACTGCCCCTTGGAACTGCATTCGCTGCCACACAGACATTCGCCTTCTACAAAAGCTTTGCTTGGTAATGGGGAAACACTCTGTATCTCTCTCTCGCAGAGCCCGGCTGCCAAATTTCAAACGTCCAGCGATTGCTCCGACACGAAAGATGCCAGCACTGAAAGCAGTAGCTGGTTTTCACTGCCCCTTGGAACTACGTTCGCTGCCACACAGACATTCGCGTTCTGCAAAAGCTTTGGTTGGTAATGGGGCAACACTGTGTATGTCTCTCTCGCACAGCCCGGCAGCCAAATTCGAAATGTCTAGCTATTGCTCCCACACAAAAGCTGCCAGCATGTAAAGCTGTAGCTGGTTTTCACTGCCCCTTGGAACTGCATTCGCTGCCACACAGACATTCGCGTTCTGCAAAAGCTTTGGTTGGTAATGGGGCAACACTGTGTATCTCTCTCTCACAAAGCCCGGCAGCCAAATTCCAAACGTCCAGCGATTGCGTACACACGAAAGCTGCCAACACTGAAAGCTGTAGCTGGTTTTCACTGCCCCTTGGAACTCCATTCGCTGCCACAGAGACATTCGCGTTCTGCAAAAGCTTTGGTTGGTAATGGGGCAACACTGTGTATCTCTCTCTCGCAGAGCCCGGCAGCCAAATTCGAAACGTCCAGCGATTGCTCCCAAACGAAAGCTGCCAGCACGGAAAGCTGTAGCTGGTTTTCACTGCCCCTTGGAACTGCATTCGCTGCCACACAGACATTCGCGTTCTGCAGAAGCTTTGGTTGGTAATGGGGCAACACTGTGTATCTCTCTCTCGCAGAGCCCGGCTGCCAAATTCCAAACGTCCAGCGATTGCTCCCACACGAAAGCTGCCAACACTGAAAGCTGTAGCTGGTTTTCACTGCCCCTTGGAACTACGTTCACTGCCACACAGACATTCGCGTTCTGCAAAAGCTTTGGTTGGTAATGGGGCAACACTCTGTATCTCTCTCTCGCAGAGCCCGGCTGCCAAATTCGAAACGTCCAGCGATTGCTCCCAAACGAAAGCTGCCAGCACAGAAAGCTGTAGCTGGTTTTCACTGCCCCTTGGAACTGCATTCGCTGCCACACAGACATTCGCGTTCTGCAGAAGCTTTGGTTGGTAATGGGGCAACACTCTTTATCTCTCTCTCGCACAGCCCGGCAGCCAAATTCGACACGTCCAGCGATTGCTCCCAAACGAAAGCTGCCAGCATGGAAAGATATAGCTGGTTTTCACTGCCCCTTGGAACTGCATTCGCTGCCACACAGACATTCGCCTTCTACAAAAGCTTTGCTTGGTAATGGGGAAACACTCTGTATCTCTCTCTCGCAGAGCCCGGCTGCCAAATTTCAAACGTCCAGCGATTGCTCCGACACGAAAGATGCCAGCACTGAAAGCAGTAGCTGGTTTTCACTGCCCCTTGGAACTACGTTCGCTGCCACACAGACATTCGCGTTCTGCAAAAGCTTTGGTTGGTAATGGGGCAACACTGTGTATGTCTCTCTCGCACAGCCCGGCAGCCAAATTCGAAATGTCTAGCTATTGCTCCCACACAAAAGCTGCCAGCATGTAAAGCTGTAGCTGGTTTTCACTGCCCCTTGGAACTGCATTCGCTGCCACACAGACATTCGCGTTCTGCAAAAGATTTGGTTGGTAATGGGGCAACACTGTGTATCTCTCTCTCACAAAGCCCGGCAGCCAAATTCCAAACGTCCAGCGATTGCGTACACACGAAAGCTGCCAACACTGAAAGCTGTAGCTGGTTTTCACTGCCCCTTGGAACTCCATTCGCTGCCACACAGACATTCGCGTTCTGCAAAAGCTTTGGTTGGTAATGGGGCAACACTGTGTATCTCTCTCTCGCAGAGCCCGGCAGCCAAATTCGAAACGTCCAGCGATTGCTCCCAAACGAAAGCTGCCAGCACGGAAAGCTGTAGCTGGTTTTCACTGCCCCTTGGAACTGCATTCGCTGCCACACAGACATTCGTGTTCTGCAGAAGCTTTGGTTGGTAATGGGGCAACACTCTGTATCTCTCTCTCGCAGAGCCCGGCTGCCAAATTCAAACGTCCAGCGATTGCTCCGACACGAAATCTGCCAGCACTGAAAGCAGCAGCTGGTTTTCACTGCCCCTTGGAACTGCGTTCGCTGCCACACAGACATTCGCGTTCTGCAAAAGCTTTGGTTGGTAATGGGGCAACACTCTGTATCTCTCTCTCGCACAGCCCGGCAGCCAAATTCGAAATGTCCAGCGATTGCTCCCAAACGAAAGCTGCCAGCACGGAAAGCTGTAGCTGGTTTTCACTGCCCCTTGGAACTGCATTCGCTGCCACACAGACATTCGCGTTCTGCAAAAGCTTTGGTTGGTAATGGGGCAACACTGTGTATCTCTCTCTCACAGAGCCCGGCAGCCAAATTCCAAACGTCCAGCGATTGCGTACACACGAAAGCTGCCAACACTGAAAGCTGTAGCTGGTTTTCACTGCCCCTTGGAACTCCATTCGCTGCCACACAGACATTCGCGTTCTGCAAAAGCTTTGGTTGGTAATGGGGCAACACTGTGTATCTCTCTCTCGCACAGCCCGGCAGCCAAATTCGAAACGTCCAGCGATTGCTCCCAAACGAAAGCTGCCAGCACGGAAAGCTGTAGCTGGTTTTCACTGCCCCTTGGAACTGCATTCGCTGCCACACAGACATTCGCGTTCTGCAGAAGCTTTGGTTGGTAATGGGGCAACACTCTTTATCTCTCTCTCGCAGAGCCCGGCAGCCAAATTCGACACGTCCAGCGATTGCTCCCAAACGAAAGCTGCCAGCATGGAAAGATATAGCTGGTTTTCACTGCCCCTTGGAACTGCATTCGCTGCCACGCAGACATTCGCCTTCTACAAAAGCTTTGCTTGGTAATGGGGAAACACTCTCTATCTCTCTCTCGCAGAGCCCGGCTGCCAAATTCCAAACGTCCAGCGATTGCTCCGACACGAAAGATGCCAGCACGGAAAGCAGTAGCTGGTTTTCACTGCCCCTTGGAAGTACATTCGCTGCCACACAGACATTCGCGTTCTGCAAAAGCTTTGGTTGGTAATGGGGCAACACTGTGTATGTCTCTCTCGCACAGCCCGGCAGCCAAATTCGAAATGTCTAGCTATTGCTCCCACACAAAAGCTGCCAGCATGTAAAGCTGTAGCTGGTTTTCACTGCCCCTTGGAACTGCATTCGCTGCCACACAGACATTCGCGTTCTGCAAAAGCTTTGGTTGGTAATGGGGCAACACTGTGTTCTCTCTTGCAGAGCCCGGCAGCCAAATTCGAAACGTCCAGCGATTGCTCCCAAACGAAAGCTGCCAGCAGGGAAAGATATAGCTGGTTTTCACTGCCCCTTGGATCTACGTTCACTGCCGCACAGACATTCGCGTTCTGCAAAAGCTTTGGGTGGTAATGGGGCAACACTGTGTATCTCTCTCTCGCACAGCCCGGCTGCCAAATTCGAAACGTCCAGCGATTGCTCCCAAACGAAAGCGCCAGCACGGAAAGCTGTAGCTGGTTTTCACTGCCCCTTGTAACTGCATTCGCTGCCACACAGACTTTCGCGTTCTGCAGAAGCTTTGGTTGGTAATGGGGCAACACTGTTTATCTCTCTCTCGCAGAGCCCGGCTGCCAAATTCGAAATGTCCAGCGATTGCTCCCAAACGGAAGCTGCCAGCACGGAAAGCTGTAGCTGGTTTTCACTGCCCCTTGGAACTGCATTCGCTGCCACACAGACATTCGCGTTCTGCAAAATCTTTGGTTGGTAATGGGGCAACACTGTGTATCTCTCTCTCACAGAGCCCGGCAGCCACATTCCAAACGTCCAGCGATTGCGTACACACGAAAGCTGCCAACACTGAAAGCTGTAGCTGGTTTTCACTGCCCCTTGGAACTCCATTCGCTGCCACACAGACATTCGCGTTCTGCAAAAGCTTTGGTTGGTAATGGGGCAACATTCTGTATCTCTCTCTCGCACAGCCCGGCAGCCAAATTCGAAACGTCCAGCGATTGCTCCCAAACGAAAGCTGCCAGCACGGAAAGCTGTAGCTGGTTTTCACTGCCCCTTGGAACTGCATTCGCTGCCACACAGACATTCGCGTTCTGCAGAAGCTTTGGTTGGTAATGGGGCAACACTGTGTATCTCTCTCTCGCAGAGCCCGGCAGCCAAATTTGAAACGTCCAGCGATTGCTCCCAAACGAAAGCTGCCAGCACGGAAAGCTGTAGCTGGTTTTCACTGCCCCTTGGAACTGCATTCGCTGCCACACAGACATTCGCGTTCTGCAGAAGCTTTGGTTGGTAATGGGGCAACACTGTGTATCTCTCTCTTGCAGAGCCCGGCAGCCAAATTCGAAATGTCCAGCGATTGCTCCCACACGAAAGCTGCCAGCACGGAAAGACATAGCTGGTTTTCACTGCCCCTTGGAACTGCATTCGCTGCCACACAGACATTCGCATTCTGCAAAAGCTTTGGTTGGTAATGGGGCAACACTGTGTATCTCTCTCTCGCAGAGCCCGGCTGCCAAATTCCAAACGTCCAGCGATTGCGTACACACGAAAGCTGCCAACACTGAAAGCTGTAGCTGGTTTTCACTGCCCCTTGGAACTACGTTCACTGCCACACAGACATTCGCGTTCTGCAAAAGCTTTGGTTGGTAATGGGGCAACACTCTGTATCTCTCTCTCGCAGAGCCCGGCTGCCAAATTCGAAACGTCCAGCGATTGCTCCCAAACGAAAGCTGCCAGCACAGAAAGCTGTAGCTGGTTTTCACTGCCCCTTGGAACTGCATTCGCTGCCACACAGACATTCGCGTTCTGCAGAAGCTTTGGTTGGTAATGGGGCAACACTCTTTTTCTCTCTCTCGCACAGCCCGGCAGCCAAATTCGACACGTCCAGCGATTGCTCCCAAACGAAAGCTGCCAGCATGGAAAGATATAGCTGGTTTTCACTGCCCCTTGGAACTGCATTCGCTGCCACATAGACATTCGCCTTCTACAAAAGCTTTACTTGGTAATGGGGAAACACTCTGTATCTCTCTGTCGCAGAGCCCGGCTGCCAAATTCCAAACGTCCAGCGATTGCTCCGACACGAAAGATGCCAGCACTGAAAGCAGTAGCTGGTTTTCACTGCCCCTTGGAACTACGTTCGCTGCCACACAGACATTCGCGTTCTGCAAAAGCTTTGGTTGGTAATGGGGCAACACTGTGTATGTCTCTCTCGCACAGCCCGGCAGCCAAATTCGAAATGTCTAGCTATTGCTCCCACACAAAAGCTGCCAGCATGTAAAGCTGTAGCTGGTTTTCACTGCCCCTTGGAACTGCATTCGCTGCCACACAGACATTCGCGTTCTGCAAAAGCTTTGGTTGGTAATGGGGCAACACTGTGTATCTCTCTCTCGCACAGCCCCGCAGCCAAATTCGAAACGTCCAGCGATTGCTCCCAAACGAAAGCTGCCAGCACGGAAAGCTGTAGCTGGTTTTCACTGCCCCTTGGAACTGCATTCGCTGCCACACAGACATTCGCGTTCTGCAGAAGCTTTGGTTGGTAATGGGGCAACACTGTGTATCTCTCTCTCGCAGAGCCCGGCAGCCAAATTCGAAACGTCCAGCGATTGCTCCCAAACGAAAGCTGCCAACACTGAAAGCTGTAGCTGGTTTTCACTGCCCCTTGGAACTGCATTCGCTGCCACACAGACATTCGCGTTCTGCAGAAGCTTTGGTTGGTAATGGGGCAACACTGTGTATCTCTCTCTTGCAGAGCCCGGCAGCCAAATTCGAAATGTCCAGCGATTGCGTACACACGAAAGCCGCCAACACTGAAAGCTGTAGCTGGTTTTCACTGCCCCTTGGAACTGCATTCGCTGCCACACAGACATTCGCGTTCTGCAAAAGCTTTGGTTGGTAATGGGGCAACACTGTGTATCTCTCTCTCACAGAGCCCGGCAGCCAAATTCGACACGTCCAGCGATTGCTCCCAAACGAAAGCTGCCAGCATGGAAAGATATAGCTGGTTTTCACTGCCCCTTGGAACTGCATTCGCTGCCACACAGACATTCGCCTTCTACAAAAGCTTTGGTTGGTAATGGGGAAACACTCTGTATCTCTCTCTCGCAGAGCCCGGCTGCCAAATTTCAAACGTCCAGCGATTGCTCCGACACGAAAGATGCCAGCACTGAAAGCAGTAGCTGGTTTTCACTGCCCCTTGGAACTACGTTCGCTGCCACACAGACATTCGCGTTCTGCAAAAGCTTTGGTTGGTAATGGGGCAACACTGTGTATGTCTCTCTCGCACAGCCCGGCAGCCAAATTCGAAATGTCTAGCTATTGCTCCCACACAAAAGCTGCCAGCATGTAAAGCTGTAGCTGGTTTTCACTGCCCCTTGGAACTGCATTCGCTGCCACACAGACATTCGCGTTCTGCAAAAGCTTTGGTTGGTAATGGGGCAACACTGTGTATCTCTCTCTCACAAAGCCCGGCAGCCAAATTCCAAACGTCCAGCGATTGCGTACACACGAAAGCTGCCAACACTGAAAGCTGTAGCTGGTTTTCACTGCCCCTTGGAACTCCATTCGCTGCCACACAGACATTCGCGTTCTGCAAAAGCTTTGGTTGGTAATGGGGCAACACTCTGTATCTCTCTCTCGCACAGCCCGGCAGCCAAATTCGAAACGTCCAGCGATTGCTCCCAAACGAAAGCTGCCAGCACGGAAAGCTGTAGCTGGTTTTCACTGCCCCTTGGAACTGCATTCGCTGCCACACAGACATTCGCGTTCTGCAGAAGCTTTGGTTGGTAATGGGGCAACACTGTGTATCTCTCTCTCGCAGAGCCCGGCAGCCAAATTCGAAACGTCCAGCGATTGCTCCCAAACGAAAGCTGCCAGCACGGAAAGCTGTAGCTGGTTTTCACTGCCCCTTGGAACTGCATTCGCTGCCACACAGACATTCGTGTTCTGCAGAAGCTTTGGTTGGTAATGGGGCAACACTCTGTATCTCTCTCTCGCAGAGCCCGGCTGCCAAATTCCAAACGTCCAGCGATTGCGTACACACGAAAGCTGCCAACACTGAAAGCTGTAGCTGGTTTTCACTGCCCCTTGGAACTACGTTCACTGCCACACAGACATTCGCGTTCTGCAAAAGCTTTGGTTGGTAATGGGGCAACACTCTGTATCTCTCTCTCGCAGAGCCCGGCTGCCAAATTCCAAACGTCCAGCGATTGCTCCGACACGAAAGATGCCAGCACTGAAAGCAGTAGCTGGTTTTCACTGCCCCTTGGAACTACGTTCGCTGCCACACAGACATTCGCGTTCTGCAAAAGGTTTGGTTGGTAATGGGGCAACACTGTGTATGTCTCTCTCGCACAGCCCGGCAGCCAAATTCGAAATGTCTAGCTATTGCTCCCACACAAAAGCTGCCAGCATGTAAAGGTGTAGCTGGTTTTCACTGCCCCTTGGAACTGCATTCGCTGCCACACAGACATTCGCGTTCTGCAAAAGCTTTGGTTGGTAATGGGGCAACACTGTGTTTCTCTCTCTTGCAGAGCCCGGCAGCCAAATTCGAAACGTCCAGCGATTGCTCCCAAACGAAAGCTGCCAGCATGGAAAGATATAGCTGGTTTTCACTGCCCCTTGGAACTGCATGCGCTGCCACACAGACATTCGCGTTCTACAAAAGCTTTGCTTGGTAATGGGGAAACACTCTGTATCTCTCTCTCGCAGAGCCCGGCTGCCAAATTCCAAACGTCCAGCGATTGCTCCGACACGAAATCTGCCAGCACTGAAAGCAGCAGCTGGTTTTCACTGCCCCTTGGAACTGCGTTCGCTGCCACACAGACATTCGCGTTCTGCAAAAGCTTTGGTTGGTAATGGGGCAACACTCTGTATCTCTCTCTCGCACAGCCCGGCAGCCAAATTCGAAACGTCCAGCGATTGCTCCCAAACGAAAGCTGCCAGCACGGAAAGCTGTAGCTGGTTTTCACTGCCCCTTGGAACTGCATTCGCTGCCACACAGACATTCGCGTTCTGCAAAAGCTTTGGTTGGTAATGGGGCAACACTGTGTATCTCTCTCTCACAGAGCCCGGCAGCCAAATTCCAAACGTCCAGCGATTGCGTACACACGAAAGCTGCCAACACTGAAAGCTGTAGCTGGTTTTCACTGCCCCTTGGAACTCCATTCGCTGCCACACAGACATTCGCGTTCTGCAAAAGCTTTGGTTGGTAATGGGGCAACACTCTGTATCTCTCTCTCGCACAGCCCGGCTGCCAAATTCGAAACGTCCAGCGATTGCTCCCAAACGAAAGCTGCCAGCACGGAAAGCTGTAGCTGGTTTTCACTGCCCCTTGGAACTGCATTCGCTGCCACACAGACATTCGCGTTCTGCAGAAGCTTTGGTTGGTAATGGGGCAACACTCTTTATCTCTCTCTCGCAGAGCCCGGCAGCCAAATTCGACACGTCCAGCGATTGCTCCCAAACGAAAGCTGCCAGCATGGAAAGATATAGCTGGTTTTCACTGCCCCTTGGAACTGCATTCGCTGCCACACAGACATTCGCCTTCTACAAAAGCTTTGCTTGGTAATGGGGAAACACTCTGTATCTCTCTCTCGCAGAGCCCGGCTGCCAAATTCCAAACGTCCAGCGATTGCTCCGACACGAAAGATGCCAGCACTGAAAGCAGTAGCTGGTTTTCACTGCCCCTTGGAACTACATTCGCTGCCACACAGACATTCGCGTTCTGCAAAAGCTTTGGTTGGTAATGGGGCAACACTGTGTATGTCTCTCTCGCACAGCCCGGCAGCCAAATTCGAAATGTCTAGCTATTGCTCCCACACAAAAGCTGCCAGCATGTAAAGCTGTAGCTGGTTTTCACTGCCCGTTGGAACTGCATTCGCTGCCACACAGACATTCGCGTTCTGCAAAAGCTTTGGTTGGTAATGGGGCAACACTGTGTTCTCTATTGCAGAGCCCGGCAGCCAAATTCGAAACGTCCAGCGATTGCTCCCAAACGAAAGCTGCCAGCAGGGAAAGATATAGCTGGTTTTCACTGCCCCTTGGATCTACGTTCACTGCCGCACAGACATTCGCGTTCTGCAAAAGCTTTGGGTGGTAATGGGGCAACACTGTGTATCTCTCTCTCGCACAGCCCGGCTGCCAAATTCGAAACGTCCAGCGATTGCTCCCAAACGAAAGCGCCAGCACGGAAAGCTGTAGCTGGTTTTCACTGCCCCTTGGAACTGCATTCGCTGCCACACAGACATTCGCGTTCTGCAGAAGCTTTGGTTGGTAATGGGGCAACACTCTGTATCTCTCTCTCGCAGAGCCCGGCAGCCAAATTCGAAACGTCCAGCGATTGCTCCCAAACGAAAGCTGCCAGCACGGAAAGCTGTAGCTGGTTTTCACTGCCCCTTGGAACTGCATTCGCTGCCACACAGACATTCGCGTTCTGCAGAAGCTTTGGTTGGTAATGGGGCAACACTGTGTATCTCTCTCTTGCAGAGCCCGGCAGCCAAATTCGAAATGTCCAGCGATTGCTCCCACACGAAAGCTGCCAGCACGGAAAGACATAGCTGGTTTTCACTGCCCCTTGGAACTGCATTCGCTGCCACACAGACATTCGCATTCTGCAAAAGCTTTGGTTGGTAATGGGGCAACACTGTGTATCTCTCTCTCGCAGAGCCCGGCTGCCAAATTCCAAACGTCCAGCGATTGCGTACACACGAAAGCTGCCAACACTGAAAGCTGTAGCTGGTTTTCACTGCCCCTTGGAACTACGTTCACTGCCACACAGACATTCGCGTTCTGCAAAAGCTTTGGGTGGTAATCGGGCAACACTGTGTATCTCTCTCTCGCACAGCCCGGCTGCCAAATTCGAAACGTCCAGCGATTGCTCCCAAACGAAAGCGCCAGCACGGAAAGCTGTAGCTGGTTTTCACTGCCCCTTGGAACTGCATTCGCTGCCACACAGACTTTCGCGTTCTGCAGAAGCTTTGGTTGGTAATGGGGCAACACTGTTTATCTCTCTCTCGCAGAGCCCGTCTGCCAAATTCGAAATGTCCAGCGATTGCTCCCAAACGGAAGCTGCCAGCACGGAAAGCTGTAGCTGGTTTTCACTGCCCCTTGGAACTGCATTCGCTGCCACACAGACATTCGCGTTCTGCAAAAGCTTTGGTTGGTAATGGGGCAACACTGTGTATCTCTCTCTCACAGAGCCCGGCAGCCACATTCCAAACGTCCAGCGATTGCGTACACACGAAAGCTGCCAACACTGAAAGCTGTAGCTGGTTTTCACTGCCCCTTGGAACTCCATTCGCTGCCACACAGACATTCGCGTTCTGCAAAAGCTTTGGTTGGTAATGGGGCAACATTCTGTATCTCTCTCTCGCACAGCCCGGCAGCCAAATTCGAAACGTCCAGCGATTGCTCCCAAACGAAAGCTGCCAGCACGGAAAGCTGTAGCTGGTTTTCACTGCCCCTTGGAACTGCATTCGCTGCCACACAGACATTCGCGTTCTGCAGAAGCTTTGGTTGGTAATGGGGCAACACTGTGTATCTCTCTCTCGCAGAACCCGGCAGCCAAATTCGAAACGTCCAGCGATTGCTCCCAAACGAAAGCTGCCAGCACGGAAAGCTGTAGCTGGTTTTCACTGCCCCTTGGAACTGCATTCGCTGCCACACAGACATTCGCGTTCTGCAGAAGCTTTGGTTGGTAATGGGGCAACACTGTGTATCTCTCTCTTGCAGAGCCCGGCAGCCAAATTCGAAATGTCCAGCGATTGCTCCCACACGAAAGCTGCCAGCACGGAAAGACATAGCTGGTTTTCACTGCCCCTTGGAACTGCATTCGCTGCCACACAGACATTCGCATTCTGCAAAAGCTTTGGTTGGTAATGGGGCAACACTGTGTATCTCTCTCTCGCAGAGCCCGGCTGCCAAATTCCAAACGTCCAGCGATTGCGTACACACGAAAGCTGCCAACACTGAAAGCTGTAGCTGGTTTTCACTGCCCCTTGGAACTACGTTCACTGCCACACAGACATTCGCGTTCTGCAAAAGCTTTGGTTGGTAATGGGGCAACACTCTGTATCTCTCTCTCGCAGAGCCCGGCAGCCAAATTCGAAACGTCCAGCGATTGCTCCCAAACGAAAGCTGCCAGCACGGAAAGCTGTAGCTGGTTTTCACTGCCCCTTGGAACTGCATTCGCTGCCACACAGACATTCGCGTTCTGCAGAAGCTTTGGTTGGTAATGGGGCAACACTGTGTATCTCTCTCTCGCAGAGCCCGGCAGCCAAATTCGAAACGTCCAGCGATTGCTCCCAAACGAAAGCTGCCAGCACGGAAAGCTGTAGCTGGTTTTCACTGCCCCTTGGAACTGCATTCGCTGCCACACAGACATTCGCGTTCTGCAAAAGCTTTGGTTGGTAATGGGGCAACACTGTGTATCTCTCTCTCGCAGAGCCCGGCTGCCAAATTCCAAACGTCCAGCGATTGCTCCCACACGAAAGCTGCCAACACTGAAAGCTGTAGCTGGTTTTCACTGCCCCTTGGAACTACGTTCACTGCCACACAGACATTCGCGTTCTGCAAAAGCTTTGGTTGGTAATGGGGCAACACTCTGTATCTCTCTCTCGCAGAGCCCGGCTGCCAAATTCGAAACGTCCAGCGATTGCTCCCAAACGAAAGCTGCCAGCACAGAAAGCTGTAGCTGGTTTTCACTGCCCCTTGGAACTGCATTCGCTGCCACACAGACATTCGCGTTCTGCAGAAGCTTTGGTTGGTAATGGGGCAACACTCTTTATCTCTCTCTCGCAGAGCCCGGCAGCCAAATTCGACACGTCCAGCGATTGCTCCCAAACGAAAGCTGCCAGCATGGAAAGATATAGCTGGTTTTCACTGCCCCTTGGAACTGCATTCGCTGCCACACAGACATTCGCCTTCTACAAAAGCTTTGCTTGGTAATGGGGAAACACTCTGTATCTCTCTCTCGCAGAGCCCGGCTGCCAAATTCCAAACGTCCAGCGATTGCGTACACACGAAAGATGCCAGCACTGAAAGCAGTAGCTGGTTTTCACTGCCCCTTGGAACTACGTTCGCTGCCACACAGACATTCGCGTTCTGCAAAAGCTTTGGTTGGTAATGGGGCAACACTGTGTATGTCTCTCTCGCACAGCCCGGCAGCCAAATTCGAAATGTCTAGCTATTGCTCCCACACAAAAGCTGCCAGCATGTAAAGCTGTAGCTGGTTTTCACTGCCCCTTGGAACTGCATTCGCTGCCACACAGACATTCGCGTTCTGCAAAAGCTTTGGTTGGTAATGGGGCAACACTGTGTTCTCTCTTGCAGAGCCCGGCAGCCAAATTCGAAACGTCCAGCGATTGCTCCCAAACGAAAGCTGCCAGCAGGGAAAGATATAGCTGGTTTTCACTGCCCCTTGGATCTACGTTCACTGCCGCACAGACATTCGCGTTCTGCAAAAGCTTTGGGTGGTAATGGGGCAACACTGTGTATCTCTCTCTCGCACAGCCCGGCTGCCAAATTCGAAACGTCCAGCGATTGCTCCCAAACGGAAGCTGCCAGCACGGAAAGCTGTAGCTGGTTTTCACTGCCCCTTGGAACTGCATTCGCTGCCACACAGACATTCGCGTTCTGCAAAAGCTTTGGTTGGTAATGGGGCAACACTGTGTATCTCTCTCTCACAGAGCCCGGCAGCCACATTCCAAACGTCCAGCGATTGCGTACACACGAAAGCTGCCAACACTGAAAGCTGTAGCTGGTTTTCACTGCCCCTTGGAACTCCATTCGCTGCCACACAGACATTCGCGTTCTGCAAAAGCTTTGGTTGGTAATGGGGCAACATTCTGTATCTCTCTCTCGCACAGCCCGGCAGCCAAATTCGACACGTCCAGCGATTGCTCCCAAACGAAAGCTGCCAGCACGGAAAGCTGTAGCTGGTTTTCACTGCCCCTTGGAACTGCATTCGCTGCCACACAGACATTCGCGTTCTGCAGAAGCTTTGGTTGGTAATGGGGCAACACTGTGTATCTCTCTCTTGCAGAGCCCGGCAGCCAAATTCGAAATGTCCAGCGATTGCTCCCACACGAAAGCTGCCAGCACGGAAAGACATAGCTGGTTTTCACTGCCCCTTGGAACTGCATTCGCTGCCACACAGACATTCGCATTCTGCAAAAGCTTTGGTTGGTAATGGGGCAACACTGTGTATCTCTCTCTCGCAGAGCCCGGCTGCCAAATTCCAAACGTCCAGCGATTGCGTACACACGAAAGCTGCCAACACTGAAAGCTGTAGCTGGTTTTCACTGCCCCTTGGAACTACGTTCACTGCCACACAGACATTCGCGTTCTGCAAAAGCTTTGGTTGGTAATGGGGCAACACTCTGTATCTCTCTCTCGCAGAGCCCGGCTGCCAAATTCGAAACGTCCAGCGATTGCTCCCAAACGAAAGCTGCCAGCACAGAAAGCTGTAGCTGGTTTTCACTGCCCCTTGGAACTGCATTCGCTGCCACACAGACATTCGCGTTCTGCAGAAGCTTTGGTTGGTAATGGGGCAACACTCTTTTTCTCTCTCTCGCACAGCCCGGCAGCCAAATTCGACACGTCCAGCGATTGCTCCCAAACGAAAGCTGCCAGCATGGAAAGATATGGCTGGTTTTCACTGCCCCTTGGAACTGCATTCGCTGCCACACAGACATTCGCCTTCTACAAAAGCTTTGCTTGGTAATGGGGAAACACTCTGTATCTCTCTCTCGCAGAGCCCGGCTGCCAAATTCCAAACGTCCAGCGATTGCTCCGATACGAAAGATGCCAGCACTGAAAGCAGTAGCTGGTTTTCACTGCCCCTTGGAACTACGTTCGCTGCCACACAGACATTCGCGTTCTGCAAAAGGTTTGGTTGGTAATGGGGCAACACTGTGTATGTCTCTCTCGCACAGCCCGGCAGCCAAATTCGAAATGTCTAGCTATTGCTCCCACACAAAAGCTGCCAGCATGTAAAGGTGTAGCTGGTTTTCACTGCCCCTTGGAACTGCATTCGCTGCCACACAGACATTCGCGTTCTGCAAAAGCTTTGGTTGGTAATGGGGCAACACTGTGTATCTCTCTCTCGCACAGCCCCGCAGCCAAATTCGAAACGTCCAGCGATTGCTCCCAAACGAAAGCTGCCAGCACGGAAAGCTGTAGCTGGTTTTCACTGCCCCTTGGAACTGCATTCACTGCCACACAGACATTCGCGTTCTGCAGAAGCTTTGGTTGGTAATGGGGCAACACTGTGTATCTCTCTCTCGCAGAGCCCGGCAGCCAAATTCGAAACGTCCAGCGATTGCTCCCAAACGAAAGCTGCCAACACTGAAAGCTGTAGCTGGTTTTCACTGCCCCTTGGAACTGCATTCGCTGCCACACAGATATTCGTGTTCTGCAGAAGCTTTGGTTGGTAATGGGGCAACACTGTGTATCTCTCTCTTGCAGAGCCCGGCAGCCAAATTCGAAATGTCCAGCGATTGCGTACACACGAAAGCCGCCAACACTGAAAGCTGTAGCTGGTTTTCACTGCCCCTTGGAACTACGTTCACTGCCACACAGACATTCGCGTTCTGCAAAAGCTTTGGTTGGTAATGGGGCAACACTCTGTATCTCTCTCTCGCAGAGCCCGGCTGCCAAATTCGAAACGTCCAGCGATTGCTCCCAAACGAAAGCTGCCAGCACAGAAAGCTGTAGCTGGTTTTCACTGCCCCTTGGAACTGCATTCGCTGCCACACAGACATTCGCGTTCTGCAGAAGCTTTGGTTGGTAATGGGGCAACACTCTTTTTCTCTCTCTCGCACAGCCGGGCAGCCAAATTCGACACGTCCAGCGATTGCTCCCAAACGAAAGCTGCCAGCATGGAAAGATATAGCTGGTTTTCACTGCCCCTTGGAACTGCATTCGTTGCCACACAGACATTCGCCTTCTACAAAAGCTTTGCTTGGTAATGGGGAAACACTCTGTATCTCTCTCTCGCAGAGCCCGGCTGCCAAATTCCAAACGTCCAGCGATTGCTCCGACACGAAAGATGCCAGCACTGAAAGCAGTAGCTGGTTTTCACTGCCCCTTGGAACTACGTTCGCTGCCACACAGACATTCGCGTTCTGCAAAAGCTTTGGTTGGTAATGGGGCAACACTGTGTATGTCTCTCTCGCACAGCCCGGCAGCCAAATTCGAAATGTCTAGCTATTGCTCCCACACAAAAGCTGCCAGCATGTAAAGCTGTAGCTGGTTTTCACTGCCCCTTGGAACTGCATTCGCTGCCACACAGACATTCGCGTTCTGCAGAAGCTTTGGTTGGTAATGGGGCAACACTGTGTATCTCTCTCTCGCAGAGCCCGGCAGCCAAATTCGAAACGTCCAGCGATTGCTCCCAAACGAAAGCTGCCAACACTGAAAGCTGTAGCTGGTTTTCACTGCCCCTTGGAACTGCATTCGCTGCCACACAGACATTCGTGTTCTGCAGAAGCTTTGGTTGGTAATGGGGCAACACTGTGTATCTCTCTCTTGCAGAGCCCGGCAGCCAAATTCGAAATGTCCAGCGATTGCGTACACACGAAAGCCGCCAACACTGAAAGCTGTAGCTGGTTTTCACTGCCCCTTGGAACTACGTTCACTGCCACACAGACATTCGCGTTCTGCAAAAGCTTTGGTTGGTAATGGGGCAACACTGTGTATCTCTCTCTCGCAGAGCCCGGCTGCCAAATTCGAAACGTCCAGCGATTGCTCCCAAACGAAAGCTGCCAGCACGGAAAGCTGTAGCTGGTTTTCACTGCCCCTTGGAACTGCATTCGCTGCCACACAGACTTTCGCGTTCTGCAGAAGCTTTGGTTGGTAATGGGGCAACACTGTTTATCTCTCTCTCGCAGAGCCCGGCTGCCAAATTCGAAATGTCCAGCGATTGCTCCCAAACGAAAGCTGCCAGCATGGAAAGATATAGCTGGTTTTCACTGCCCCTTGGAACTGCATTCGCTGCCACACAGACATTCGCCTTCTACAAAAGCTTTGCTTGGTAATGGGGAAACACTCTGTATCTCTCTCTCGCACAGCCCGGCTGCCAAATTCCAAACGTCCAGCGATTGCTCCGACACGAAAGATGCCAGCACTGAAAGCTGTAGCTGGTTTTCACTGCCCCTTGGAACTACATTCGCTGCCACACAGACATTCGCGTTCTGCAAAAGCTTTGGTTGGTAATGGGGCAACACTGTGTATGTCTCTCTCGCACAGCCCGGCAGCCAAATTCGAAATGTCTAGCTATTGCTCCCACACAAAAGCTGCCAGCATGTAAAGCTGTAGCTGGTTTTCACTGCCCCTTGGAACTGCATTCGCTGCCACACAGACATTCGCGTTCTGCAAAAGCTTTGGTTGGTAATGGGGCAACACTGTGTATCTCTCTCTTGCAGAGCCCGGCAGCCAAATTCGAAACGTCCAGCGATTGCTCCCAAACGAAAGCTGCCAGCACGGAAAGATATAGCTGGTTTTCACTGCCACTTGGATCTACGTTCACTGCCGCACAGACATTCGCGTTCTGCAAAAGCTTTGGGTGGTAATGGGGCAACACTGTGTATCTCTCTCTCGCACAGCCCGGCTGCCAAATTCGAAACGTCCAGCGATTGCTCCCAAACGAAAGCTGCCAGCACGGAAAGCTGTAGCTGGTTTTCACTGCCCCTTGGAACTGCATTCGCTGCCACACAGACATTCGCGTTCTGCAGAAGCTTTGGTTGGTAATGGGGCAACACTGTGTATCTCTCTCTCGCAGAGCCCGGCAGCCAAATTCGAAACGTCCAGCGATTGCTCCCAAACGAAAGCTGCCAGCACGGAAAGCTGTAGCTGGTTTTCACTGCCCCTTGGAACTGCATTCGCTGCCACACAGACATTCGCGTTCTGCAGAAGCTTTGGTTGGTAATGGGGCAACACTGTGTATCTCTCTCTTGCAGAGCCCGGCAGCCAAATTCGAAATGTCCAGCGATTGCTCCCACACGAAAGCTGCCAGCACGGAAAGACATAGCTGGTTTTCACTGCCCCTTGGAACTGCATTCGCTGCCACACAGACATTCGCATTCTGCAAAAGCTTTGGTTGGTAATGGGGCAACACTGTGTATCTCTCTCTCGCAGAGCCCGGCTGCCAAATTCCAAACGTACAGCGATTGCGTACACACGAAAGCTGCCAACACTGAAAGCTGTAGCTGGTTTTCACTGCCCCTTGGAACTACGTTCACTGCCACACAGACATTCGCGTTCTGCAAAAGCTTTGGTTGGTAATGGGGCAACACTCTGTATCTCTCTCTCGCAGAGCCCGGCTGCCAAATTCGAAACGTCCAGCGATTGCTCCCAAACGAAAGCTGCCAGCACAGAAAGCTGTAGCTGGTTTTCACTGCCCCTTGGAACTGCATTCGCTGCCACACAGACATTCGCGTTCTGCAGAAGCTTTGGTTGGTAATGGGGCAACACTCTTTTTCTCTCTCTCGCACAGCCCGGCAGCCAAATTCGACACGTCCAGCGATTGCTCCCAAACGAAAGCTGCCAGCATGGAAAGATATAGCTGGTTTTCACTGCCCCTTGGAACTGCATTCGCTGCCACACAGACATTCGCCTTCTACAAAAGCTTTGCTTGGTAATGGGGAAACACTCTGTATCTCTCTCTCGCAGAGCCCGGCTGCCAAATTCCAAACGTCCAGCGATTGCTCCGACACGAAAGATGCCAGCACTGAAAGCAGTAGCTGGTTTTCACTGCCCCTTGGAACTACGTTCGCTGCCACACAGACATTCGCGTTCTGCAAAAGCTTTGGTTGGTAATGGGGCAACACTGTGTATGTCTCTCTCGCACAGCCCGGCAGCCAAATTCGAAATGTCTAGCTATTGCTCCCACACAAAAGCTGCCAGCATGTAAAGCTGTAGCTGGTTTTCACTGCCCCTTGGAACTGCATTCGCTGCCACACAGACATTCGCGTTCTGCAAAAGCTTTGGTTGGTAATGGGGCAACACTGTGTATCTCTCTCTCGCAGAGCCCGGCAGCCAAATTCGAAACGTCCAGCGATTGCTCCCAAACGAAAGCTGCCAACACTGAAAGCTGTAGCTGGTTTTCACTGCCCCTTGGAACTGCATTCGCTGCCACACAGACATTCGTGTTCTGCAGAAGCTTTGGTTGGTAATGGGGCAACACTGTGTATCTCTCTCTTGCAGAGCCCGGCAGCCAAATTCGAAATGTCCAGCGATTGCGTACACACGAAAGCCGCCAACACTGAAAGCTGTAGCTGGTTTTCACTGCCCCTTGGAACTACGTTCACTGCCACACAGACATTCGCGTTCTGCAAAAGCTTTGGTTGGTAATGGGGCAACACTGTGTATCTCTCTCTCGAAGAGCCCGGCTGCCAAATTCGAAACGTCCAGCGATTGCTCCCAAACGAAAGCTGCCAGCACGGAAAGCTGTAGCTGGTTTTCACTGCCCCTTGGAACTGCATTCGCTGCCACACAGACTTTCGCGTTCTGCAGAAGCTTTGGTTGGTAATGGGGCAACACTGTTTATCTCTCTCTCGCAGAGCCCGGCTGCCAAATTCGAAATGTCCAGCGATTGCTCCCAAACGGAAGCTGCCAGCACGGAAAGCTGTAGCTGGTTTTCACTGCCCCTTGGAACTGCATTCGCTGCCACACAGACATTCGCGTTCTGCAAAAGCTTTGGTTGGTAATGGGGCAACACTGTGTATCTCTCTCTCACAGAGCCCGGCAGCCACATTCCAAACGTCCAGCGATTGCGTACACACGAAAGCTGCCAACACTGAAAGCTGTAGCTGGTTTTCACTGCCCCTTGGAACTCCATTCGCTGCCACACAGACATTCGCGTTCTGCAAAAGCTTTGGTTGGTAATGGGGCAACACTCTGTATCTCTCTCTCGCACAGCCCGGCAGCCAAATTCGAAACGTCCAGCGATTGCTCCCAAACGAAAGCTGCCAGCATGGAAAGATATAGCTGGTTTTCACTGCCCCTTGGAACTGCACTCGCTGCCACACAGACATTCGCCTTCTACAAAAGCTTTGCTTGGTAATGGGGAAACACTCTGTATCTCTCTCTCGCACAGCCCGGCTGCCAAATTCCAAACGTCCAGCGATTGCTCCGACACGAAAGATGCCAGCACTGAAAGCTGTAGCTGGTTTTCACTGCCCCTTGGAACTACATTCGCTGCCACACAGACATTCGCGTTCTGCAAAAGCTTTGGTTGGTAATGGGGCAACACTGTGTATGTCTCTCTCGCACAGCCCGGCAGCCAAATTCGAAATGTCTAGCTATTGCTCCCACACAAAAGCTGCCAGCATGTAAAGGTGTAGCTGGTTTTCACTGCCCCTTGGAACTGCATTCGCTGCCACACAGACATTCGCGTTCTGCAAAAGCTTTGGTTGGTAATGGGGCAACACTGTGTATCTCTCTCTTGCAGAGCCCGGCAGCCAAATTCGAAACGTCCAGCGATTGCTCCCAAACGAAAGCTGCCAGCACGGAAAGATATAGCTGGTTTTCACTGCCACTTGGATCTACGTTCACTGCCGCACAGACATTCGCGTTCTGCAAAAGCTTTGGTTGGTAATGGGGCAACACTGTGTATCTCTCTCTCGCACAGCCCGGCTGCCAAATTCGAAACGTCCAGCGATTGCTCCCAAACGAAAGCTGCCAGCACGGAAAGCTGTAGCTGGTTTTCACTGCCCCTTGGAACTGCATTCGCTGCCACACAGACTTTCGCGTTCTGCAGAAGCTTTGGTTGGTAATGGGGCAACACTGTTTATCTCTCTCTCGCAGAGCCCGGCTGCCAAATTCGAAATGTCCAGCGATTGCTCCCAAACGGAAGCTGCCAGCACGGAAAGCTGTAGCTGGTTTTCACTGCCCCTTGGAACTGCATTCGCTGCCACACAGACATTCGCGTTCTGCAAAAGCTTTGGTTGGTAATGGGGCAACACTGTGTATCTCTCTCTCACAGAGCCCGGCAGCCACATTCCAAACGTCCAGCGATTGCGTACACACGAAAGCTGCCAACACTGAAAGCTGTAGCTGGTTTTCACTGCCCCTTGGAACTCCATTCGCTGCCACACAGACATTCGCGTTCTGCAAAAGCTTTGGTTGGTAATGGGGCAACATTCTGTATCTCTCTCTCGCACAGCCCGGCAGCCAAATTCGAAACGTCCAGCGATTGCTCCCAAACGAAAGCTGCCAGCACGGAAAGCTGTAGCTGGTTTTCACTGCCCCTTGGAACTGCATTCGCTGCCACACAGACATTCGCGTTCTGCAGAAGCTTTGGTTGGTAATGGGGCAACACTGTGTATCTCTCTCTCGCAGAGCCCGGCAGCCAAATTCGAAACGTCCAGCGATTGCTCCCAAACGAAAGCTGCCAGCACGGAAAGCTGTAGCTGGTTTTCACTGCCCCTTGGAACTGCATTCGCTGCCACACAGACATTCGCGTTCTGCAGAAGCTTTGGTTGGTAATGGGGCAACACTGTGTATCGCTCTCTTGCAGAGCCCGGCAGCCAAATTCGAAATGTCCAGCGATTGCTCCCACACGAAAGCTGCCAGCACGGAAAGCTGTAGCTGGTTTTCACTGCCCCTTGGAACTGCATTCGCTGCCACACAGACATTCGCATTCTGCAAAAGCTTTGGTTGGTAATGGGGCAACACTGTGTATCTCTCTCTCGCAGAGCCCGGCTGCCAAATTCCAAACGTCCAGCGATTGCTCCGACACGAAAGATGCCAGCACTGAAAGCAGCAGCTGGTTTTCACTGCCCCTTGGAACTGCATTCGCTGCCACACAGACATTCGCGTTCTGCAGAAGCTTTGGTTGGTAATGGGGCAACACTGTGTATCTCTCTCTTGCAGAGCCCGGCAGCCAAATTCGAAATGTCCAGCGATTGCTCCCACACGAAAGCTGCCAGCACGGAAAGACATAGCTGGTTTTCACTGCCCCTTGGAACTGCATTCGCTGCCACACAGACATTCGCGTTCTGCAAAAGCTTTGGTTGGTAATGGGGCAACACTGTGTATCTCTCTCTCGCAGAGCCCGGCTGCCAAATTCCAAACGTCCAGCGATTGCGTACACACGAAAGCTGCCAACACTGAAAGCTGTAGCTGGTTTTCACTGCCCCTTGGAACTACGTTCACTGCCACACAGACATTCGCGTTCTGCAAAAGCTTTGGTTGGTAATGGGGCAACACTCTGTATCTCTCTCTCGCACAGCCCGGCTGCCAAATTCGAAACGTCCAGCGATTGCTCCCAAACGAAAGCGCCAGCACGGAAAGCTGTAGCTGGTTTTCACTGCCCCTTGGAACTGCATTCGCTGCCACACAGACTTTCGCGTTCTGCAGAAGCTTTGGTTGGTAATGGGGCAACACTGTGTATCTCTCTCTCGCAGAGCCCGGCTGCCAAATTCGAAATGTCCAGCGATTGCTCCCAAACGGAAGCTGCCAGCACGGAAAGCTGTAGCTGGTTTTCACTGCCCCTTGGAACTGCATTCGCTGCCACACAGACATTCGCGTTCTGCAAAAGCTTTGGTTGGTAATGGGGCAACACTGTGTATCTCTCTCTCACAGAGCCCGGCAGCCATATTCCAAACGTCCAGCGATTGCGTACACACGAAAGCTGCCAACACTGAAAGCTGTAGCTGGTTTTCACTGCCCCTTGGAACTCCATTCGCTGCCACACAGACATTCGCGTTCTGCAAAAGCTTTGGTTGGTAATGGGGCAACATTCTGTATCTCTCTCTCGCACAGCCCGGCAGCCAAATTCGAAACGTCCAGCGATTGCTCCCAAACGAAAGCTGCCAGCACGGAAAGCTGTAGCTGGTTTTCACTGCCCCTTGGAACTGCATTCGCTGCCACACAGACATTCGCGTTCTGCAAAAGCTTTGGTTGGTAATGGGGCAACACTCTGTATCTCTCTCTCGCAGAACCCGGCAGCCAAATTCGAAACGTCCAGCGATTGCTCCCAAACGAAAGCTGCCAGCACGGAAAGCTGTAGCTGGTTTTCACTGCCCCTTGGAACTGCATTCGCTGCCACACAGACATTCGCGTTCTGCAGAAGCTTTGGTTGGTAATGGGGCAACACTGTGTATCTCTCTCTTGCAGAGCCCGGCAGCCAAATTCGAAATGTCCAGCGATTGCTCCCACACGAAAGCTGCCAGTACGGAAAGACATAGCTGGTTTTCACTGCCCCTTGGAACTGCATTCGCTGCCACACAGACATTCGCATTCTGCAAAAGCTTTGGTTGGTAATGGGGCAACACTGTGTATCTCTCTCTCGCAGAGCCCGGCTGCCAAATTCCAAACGTCCAGCGATTGCGTACACACGAAAGCTGCCAACACTGAAAGCTGTAGCTGGTTTTCACTGCCCCTTGGAACTACGTTCACTGCCACACAGACATTCGCGTTCTGCAAAAGCTTTGGTTGGTAATGGGGCAACACTCTGTATCTCTCTCTCGCAGAGCCCGGCTGCCAAATTCGAAACGTCCAGCGATTGCGTACACACGAAAGCTGCCAGCACGGAAAGCTGTAGCTGGTTTTCACTGCCCCTTGGAACTGCATTCGCTGCCACACAGACATTCGCGTTCTGCAGAAGCTTTGGTTGGTAATGGGGCAACACTGTGTATCTCTCTCTCGCAGAGCCCGGCAGCCAAATTCGAAACGTCCAGCGATTGCGTACACACGAAAGCTGCCAGCACGGAAAGCTGTAGCTGGTTTTCACTGCCCCTTGGAACTGCATTCGCTGCCACACAGACATTCGTGTTCTGCAAAAGCTTTGGGTGGTAATGGGGCAACACTGTGTATCTCTCTCTCGCACAGCCCGGCTGCCAAATTCCAAACGTCCAGCGATTTCTCCCACACGAAAGCTGCCAACACTGAAAGCTGTAGCTGGTTTTCACTGCCCCTTGGAACTACGTTCACTGCCACACAGACATTCGCGTTCTGCAAAAGCTTTGGTTGGTAATGGGGCAACACTCTGTATCTCTCTCTCGCAGAGCCCGGCTGCCAAATTCGAAACGTCCAGCGATTGCTCCCAAACGAAAGCTGCCAGCACAGAAAGCTGTAGCTGGTTTTCACTGCCCCTTGGAACTGCATTCGCTGCCACACAGACATTCGCGTTCTGCAGAAGCTTTGGTTGGTAATGGGGCAACACTCTTTATCTCTCTCTCGCACAGCCCGGCAGCCAAATTCGACACGTCCAGCGATTGCTCCCAAACGAAAGCTGCCAGCATGGAAAGATATAGCTGGTTTTCACTGCCCCTTGGAACTGCATTCGCTGCCACACAGACATTCGCCTTCTACAAAAGCTTTGCTTGGTAATGGGGAAACACTCTGTATCTCTCTCTCGCAGAGCCCAGCTGCCAAATTTCAAACGTCCAGCGATTGCTCCGACACGAAAGATGCCAGCACTGAAAGCAGTAGCTGGTTTTCACTGCCCCTTGGAACTACGTTCGCTGCCACACAGACATTCGCGTTCTGCAAAAGCTTTGGTTGGTAATGGGGCAACACTGTGTATGTCTCTCTCGCACAGCCCGGCAGCCAAATTCGAAATGTCTAGCTATTGCTCCCACACAAAAGCTGCCAACACTGAAAGCTGTAGCTGGTTTTCACTGCCCCTTGGAACTCCATTCGCTGCCACACAGACATTCGCGTTCTGCAAAAGCTTTGGTTGGTAATGGGGCAACACTCTGTATCTCTCTCTCGCAGAGCCCGGCAGCCAAATTCGAAACGTCCAGCGATTGCGTACACACGAAAGCTGCCAGCACGGAAAGCTGTAGCTGGTTTTCACTGCCCCTTGGAACTGCATTCGCTGCCACACAGACATTCGTGTTCTGCAGAAGCTTTGGTTGGTAATGGGGCAACACTCTGTATCTCTCTCTCGCAGAGCCCGGCTGCCAAATTCCAAACGTCCAGCGATTGTGTACACACGAAAGCTGCCAACACGGAAAGACATAGCTGGTTTTCACTGCCCCTTGGAACTACGTTCACTGCCACACAGACATTCGCGTTCTGCAAAAGCTTTGGTTGGTAATGGGGCAACACTCTGTATCTCTCTCTCGCAGAGCCCGGCTGCCAAATTCCAAATGTCCAGCGATTGCTCCGACACGAAAGATGCCAGCACTGAAAGCAGTAGCTGGTTTTCACTGCCCCTTGGAACTACGTTCGCTGCCACACAGACATTCGCGTTCTGCAAAAGGTTTGGTTGGTAATGGGGCAACACTGTGTATGTCTCTCTCGCACAGCCCCGCAGCCAAATTCGAAATGTCTAGCTATTGCTCCCACACAAAAGCTGCCAGCATGTAAAGGTGTAGCTGGTTTTCACTGCCCCTTGGAACTGCATTCGCTGCCACACAGACATTCGCGTTCTGCAAAAGCTTTGGTTGGTAATGGGGCAACACTGTGTTTCTCTCTCTTGCAGAGCCCGGCAGCCAAATTCGAAACGTCCAGCGATTGCTCCCAAACGAAAGCTGCCAGCATGGAAAGATATAGCTGGTTTTCACTGCCCCTTGGAACTGCATTCGTTGCCACACAGACATTCGCCTTCTACAAAAGCTTTGCTTGGTAATGGGGAAACACTCTGTATCTCTCTCTCGCAGAGCCCGGCTGCCAAATTCCAAACGTCCAGCGATTGCTCCGACACGAAAGATGCCAGCACTGAAAGCAGTAGCTGGTTTTCACTGCCCCTTGGAACTACGTTCGCTGCCACACAGACATTCGCGTTCTGCAAAAGCTTTGGTTGGTAATGGGGCAACACTGTGTATGTCTCTCTCGCACAGCCCGGCAGCCAAATTCGAAATGTCTAGCTATTGCTCCCAAACGAAAGCTGCCAGCACGGAAAGCTGTAGCTGGTTTTCACTGCCCCTTGGAACTGCATTCGCTGCCACACAGACATTCGCGTTCTGCAGAAGCTTTGGTTGGTAATGGGGCAACACTGTGTATCTCTCTCTCGCAGAGCCTGGCAGCCAAATTCGAAACGTCCAGCGATTGCTCCCAAACGAAAGCTGCCAACACTGAAAGCTGTAGCTGGTTTTCACTGCCCCTTGGAACTGCATTCGCTGCCACACAGACATTCGTGTTCTGCAGAAGCTTTGGTTGGTAATGGGGCAACACTGTGTATCTCTCTCTTGCAGAGCCCGGCAGCCAAATTCGAAATGTCCAGCGATTGCGTACACACGAAAGCCGCCAACACTGAAAGCTGTAGCTGGTTTTCACTGCCCCTTGGAACTACGTTCACTGCCACACAGACATTCGCGTTCTGCAAAAGCTTTGGTTGGTAATGGGGCAACACTGTGTATCTCTCTCTCGCAGAGCCCGGCTGCCAAATTCGAAACGTCCAGCGATTGCTCCCAAACGAAAGCTGCCAGCACGGAAAGCTGTAGCTGGTTTTCACTGCCCCTTGGAACTGCATTCGCTGCCACACAGACTTTCGCGTTCTGCAGAAGCTTTGGTTGGTAATGGGGCAACACTGTTTATCTCTCTCTCGCAGAGCCCGGCTGCCAAATTCGAAATGTCCAGCGATTGCTCCCAAACGAAAGCTGCCAGCATGGAAAGATATAGCTGGTTTTCACTGCCCCTTGGAACTGCATTCGCTGCCACACAGACATTCGCCTTCTACAAAAGCTTTGCTTGGTAATGGGGAAACACTCTGTATCTCTCTCTCGCACAGCCCGGCTGCCAAATTCCCAACGTCCAGCGATTGCTCCGACACGAAAGATGCCAGCACTGAAAGCTGTAGCTGGTTTTCACTGCCCCTTGGAACTACATTCGCTGCCACACAGACATTCGCGTTCTGCAAAAGCTTTGGTTGGTAATGGGGCAACACTGTGTATGTCTCTCTCGCACAGCCCGGCAGCCAAATTCGAAATGTCTAGCTATTGCTCCCACACAAAAGCTGCCAGCATGTAAAGCTGTAGCTGGTTTTCACTGCCCCTTGGAACTGCATTCGCTGCCACACAGACATTCGCGTTCTGCAAAAGCTTTGGTTGGTAATGGGGCAACACTGTGTATCTCTCTCTTGCAGAGCCCGGCAGCCAAATTCGAAACGTCCAGCGATTGCTCCCAAACGAAAGCTGCCAGCACGGAAAGATATAGCTGGTTTTCACTGCCACTTGGATCTACGTTCACTGCCGCACAGACATTCGCGTTCTGCAAAAGCTTTGGGTGGTAATGGGGCAACACTGTGTATCTCTCTCTCGCACAGCCCGGCTGCCAAATTCGAAACGTCCAGCGATTGCTCCCAAACGAAAGCTGCCAGCACGGAAAGCTGTAGCTGGTTTTCACTGCCCCTTGGAACTGCATTCGCTGCCACACAGACATTCGCGTTCTGCAGAAGCTTTGGTTGGTAATGGGGCAACACTGTGTATCTCTCTCTCGCAGAGCCCGGCAGCCAAATTCGAAACGTCCAGCGATTGCTCCCAAACGAAAGCTGCCAGCACGGAAAGCTGTAGCTGGTTTTCACTGCCCCTTGGAACTGCATTCGCTGCCACACAGACATTCGCGTTCTGCAGAAGCTTTGGTTGGTAATGGGGCAACACTGTGTATCTCTCTCTTGCAGAGCCCGGCAGCCAAATTCGAAATGTCCAGCGATTGCTCCCACACGAAAGCTGCCAGCACGGAAAGACATAGCTGGTTTTCACTGCCCCTTGGAACTGCATTCGCTGCCACACAGACATTCGCATTCTGCAAAAGCTTTGGTTGGTAATGGGGCAACACTGTGTATCTCTCTCTCGCAGAGCCCGGCTGCCAAATTCCAAACGTACAGCGATTGCGTACACACGAAAGCTGCCAACACTGAAAGCTGTAGCTGGTTTTCACTGCCCCTTGGAACTACGTTCACTGCCACACAGACATTCGCGTTCTGCAAAAGCTTTGGTTGGTAATGGGGCAACACTCTGTATCTCTCTCTCGCAGAGCCCGGCTGCCAAATTCGAAACGTCCAGCGATTGCTCCCAAACGAAAGCTGCCAGCACAGAAAGCTGTAGCTGGTTTTCACTGCCCCTTGGAACTGCATTCGCTGCCACACAGACATTCGCGTTCTGCAGAAGCTTTGGTTGGTAATGGGGCAACACTCTTTTTCTCTCTCTCGCACAGCCCGGCAGCCAAATTCGACACGTCCAGCGATTGCTCCCAAACGAAAGCTGCCAGCATGGAAAGATATAGCTGGTTTTCACTGCCCCTTGGAACTGCATTCGCTGCCACACAGACATTCGCCTTCTACAAAAGCTTTGCTTGGTAATGGGGAAACACTCTGTATCTCTCTCTCGCAGAGCCCGGCTGCCAAATTCCAAACGTCCAGCGATTGCTCCGACACGAAAGATGCCAGCACTGAAAGCAGTAGCTGGTTTTCACTGCCCCTTGGAACTACGTTCGCTGCCACACAGACATTCGCGTTCTGCAAAAGCTTTGGTTGGTAATGGGGCAACACTGTGTATGTCTCTCTCGCACAGCCCGGCAGCCAAATTCGAAATGTCTAGCTATTGCTCCCACACAAAAGCTGCCAGCATGTAAAGCTGTAGCTGGTTTTCACTGCCCCTTGGAACTGCATTCGCTGCCACACAGACATTCGCGTTCTGCAAAAGCTTTGGTTGGTAATGGGGCAACACTGTGTATCTCTCTCTCGCACAGCCCCGCAGCCAAATTCGAAACGTCCAGCGATTGCTCCCAAACGAAAGCTGCCAGCACGGAAAGCTGTAGCTGGTTTTCACTGCCCCTTGGAACTGCATTCGCTGCCACACAGACATTCGCGTTCTGCAGAAGCTTTGGTTGGTAATGGGGCAACACTGTGTATCTCTCTCTCGCAGAGCCCGGCAGCCAAATTCGAAACGTCCAGCGATTGCTCCCAAACGAAAGCTGCCAACACTGAAAGCTGTAGCTGGTTTTCACTGCCCCTTGGAACTGCATTCGCTGCCACACAGACATTCGTGTTCTGCAGAAGCTTTGGTTGGTAATGGGGCAACACTGTGTATCTCTCTCTTGCAGAGCCCGGCAGCCAAATTCGAAATGTCCAGCGATTGCGTACACACGAAAGCCGCCAACACTGAAAGCTGTAGCTGGTTTTCACTGCCCCTTGGAACTACGTTCACTGCCACACAGACATTCGCGTTCTGCAAAAGCTTTGGTTGGTAATGGGGCAACACTGTGTATCTCTCTCTCGCAGAGCCCGGCTGCCAAATTCGAAACGTCCAGCGATTGCTCCCAAACGAAAGCTGCCAGCACGGAAAGCTGTAGCTGGTTTTCACTGCCCCTTGGAACTGCATTCGCTGCCACACAGACTTTCGCGTTCTGCAGAAGCTTTGGTTGGTAATGGGGCAACACTGTTTATCTCTCTCTCGCAGAGCCCGGCTGCCAAATTCGAAATGTCCAGCGATTGCTCCCAAACGGAAGCTGCCAGCACGGAAAGCTGTAGCTGGTTTTCACTGCCCCTTGGAACTGCATTCGCTGCCACACAGACATTCGCGTTCTGCAAAAGCTTTGGTTGGTAATGGGGCAACACTGTGTATCTCTCTCTCACAGAGCCCGGCAGCCACATTCCAAACGTCCAGCGATTGCGTACACACGAAAGCTGCCAACACTGAAAGCTGTAGCTGGTTTTCACTGCCCCTTGGAACTCCATTCGCTGCCACACAGACATTCGCGTTCTGCAAAAGCTTTGGTTGGTAATGGGGCAACACTGTGTATCTCTCTCTCGCAGAGCCCGGCAGCCAAATTCGAAACGTCCAGCGATTGCTCCCAAACGAAAGCTGCCAGCACGGAAAGCTGTAGCTGGTTTTCACTGCCCCTTGGAACTGCATTCGCTGCCACACAGACATTCGTGTTCTGCAGAAGCTTTGGTTGGTAATGGGGCAACACTCTGTATCTCTCTCTCGCAGAGCCCGGCTGCCAAATTCCAAACGTCCAGCGATTGCGTACACACGAAAGCTGCCAATACTGAAAGCTGTAGCTGGTTTTCACTGCCCCTTGGAACTACGTTCACTGCCACACAGACATTCGCGTTCTGCAAAAGCTTTGGTTGGTAATGGGGCAACACTCTGTATCTCTCTCTCGCAGAGCCCGGCTGCCAAATTCCAAACGTCCAGCGATTGCTCCGACACGAAAGATGCCAGCACTGAAAGCAGTAGCTGGTTTTCACTGCCCCTTGGAACTACGTTCGCTGCCACACAGACATTCGCGTTCTGCAAAAGGTTTGGTTGGTAATGGGGCAACACTGTGTATGTCTCTCTCGCACAGCCCGGCAGACAAATTCGAAATGTCTAGCTATTGCTCCCACACAAAAGCTGCCAGCATGTAAAGGTGTAGCTGGTTTTCACTGCCCCTTGGAACTGCATTCGCTGCCACACAGACATTCGCGTTCTGCAAAAGCTTTGGTTGGTAATGGGGCAACACTGTGTTTCTCTCTCTTGCAGAGCCCGGCAGCCAAATTCGACACGTCCAGCGATTGCTCCCAAACGAAAGCTGCCAGCATGGAAAGATATAGCTGGTTTTCACTGCCCCTTGGAACTGCATGCGCTGCCACACAGACATTCGCGTTCTACAAAAGCTTTGCTTGGTAATGGGGAAACACTCTGTATCTCTCTCTCGCAGAGCCCGGCTGCCAAATTCCAAACGTCCAGCGATTGCTCCGACACGAAATCTGCCAGCACTGAAAGCAGCAGCTGGTTTTCACTGCCCCTTGGAACTGCGTTCGCTGCCACACAGACATTCGCGTTCTGCAAAAGCTTTGGTTGGTAATGGGGCAACACTCTGTATCTCTCTCTCGCACAGCCCGGCAGCCAAATTCGAAACGTCCAGCGATTGCTCCCAAACGAAAGCTGCCAGCACGGAAAGCTGTAGCTGGTTTTCACTGCCCCTTGGAACTACGTTCGCTGCCACACAGACATTCGCGTTCTGCAAAAGCTTTGGTTGGTAATGGGGCAACACTGTGTATGTCTCTCTCGCACAGCCCGGCAGCCAAATTCGAAATGTCTAGCTATTGCTCCCACACAAAAGCTGCCAGCATGTAAAGCTGTAGCTGGTTTTCACTGCCCCTTGGAACTGCATTCGCTGCCACACAGACATTCGCGTTCTGCAAAAGCTTTGGTTGGTAATGGGGCAACACTGTGTATCTCTCTCTCGCACAGCCCCGCAGCCAAATTCGAAACGTCCAGCGATTGCTCCCAAACGAAAGCTGCCAGCACGGAAAGCTGTAGCTGGTTTTCACTGCCCCTTGGAACTGCATTCGCTGCCACACAGACATTCGCGTTCTGCAGAAACTTTGGTTGGTAATGGGGCAACACTGTGTATCTCTCTCTCGCAGAGCCCGGCAGCCAAATTCGAAACGTCCAGCGATTGCTCCCAAACGAAAGCTGCCAACACTGAAAGCTGTAGCTGGTTTTCACTGCCCCTTGGAACTGCATTCGCTGCCACACAGACATTCGTGTTCTGCAGAAGCTTTGGTTGGTAATGGGGCAACACTGTGTATCTCTCTCTTGCAGACCCCGGCAGCCAAATTCGAAATGTCCAGCGATTGCGTACACACGAAAGCCGCCAACACTGAAAGCTGTAGCTGGTTTTCACTGCCCCTTGGAACTACGTTCACTGCCACACAGACATTCGCGTTCTGCAAAAGCTTTGGTTGGTAATGGGGCAACACTGTGTATCTCTCTCTCGCAGAGCCCGGCTGCCAAATTCGAAACGTCCAGCGATTGCTCCCAAACGAAAGCTGCCAGCACGGAAAGCTGTAGCTGGTTTTCACTGCCCCTTGGAACTGCATTCGCTGCCACACAGACTTTCGCGTTCTGCAGAAGCTTTGGTTGGTAATGGGGCAACACTGTTTATCTCTCTCTCGCAGAGCCCGGCTGCCAAATTCGAAATGTCCAGCGATTGCTCCCAAACGGAAGCTGCCAGCACGGAAAGCTGTAGCTGGTTTTCACTGCCCCTTGGAACTGCATTCGCTGCCACACAGACATTCGCGTTCTGCAAAAGCTTTGGTTGGTAATGGGGCAACACTGTGTATCTCTCTCTCACAGAGCCCGGCAGCCACATTCCAAACGTCCAGCGATTGCGTACACACGAAAGCTGCCAACACTGAAAGCTGTAGCTGGTTTTCACTGCCCCTTGGAACTCCATTCGCTGCCACACAGACATTCGCGTTCTGCAAAAGCTTTGGTTGGTAATGGGGCAACACTCTGTATCTCTCTCTCGCACAGCCCGGCAGCCAAATTCGAAACGTGCAGCGATTGCTCCCAAACGAAAGCTGCCAGCATGGAAAGATATAGCTGGTTTTCACTGCCCCTTGGAACTGCATTCGCTGCCACACAGACATTCGCCTTCTACAAAAGCTTTGCTTGGTAATGGGGAAACACTCTGTATCTCTCTCTCGCACAGCCCGGCTGCCAAATTCCAAACGTCCAGCGATTGCTCCGACACGAAAGATGCCAGCACTGAAAGCTGTAGCTGGTTTTCACTGCCCCTTGGAACTACATTCGCTGCCACACAGACATTCGCGTTCTGCAAAAGCTTTGGTTGGTAATGGGGCAACACTGTGTATGTCTCTCTCGCACAGCCCGGCAGCCAAATTCGAAATGTCTAGCTATTGCTCCCACACAAAAGCTGCCAGCATGTAAAGGTGTAGCTGGTTTTCACTGCCCCTTGGAACTGCATTCGCTGCCACACAGACATTCGCGTTCTGCAAAAGCTTTGGTTGGTAATGGGGCAACACTGTGTATCTCTCTCTTGCAGAGCCCGGCAGCCAAATTCGAAACGTCCAGCGATTGCTCCCAAACGAAAGCTGCCAGCACGGAAAGATATAGCTGGTTTTCACTGCCACTTGGATCTACGTTCACTGCCGCACAGACATTCGCGTTCTGCAAAAGCTTTGGTTGGTAATGGGGCAACACTGTGTATCTCTCTCTCGCACAGCCCGGCTGCCAAATTCGAAACGTCCAGCGATTGCTCCCAAACGAAAGCTGCCAGCACGGAAAGCTGTAGCTGGTTTTCACTGCCCCTTGGAACTCCATTCGCTGCCACACAGACATTCGCGTTCTGCAAAAGCTTTGGTTGGTAATGGGGCAACACTGTGTATCTCTCTCTCGCAGAGCCCGGCAGCCAAATTCGAAACGTCCAGCGATTGCTCCCAAACGAAAGCTGCCAGCACGGAAAGCTGTAGCTGGTTTTCACTGCCCCTTGGAACTGCATTCGCTGCCACACAGACATTCGTGTTCTGCAGAAGCTTTGGTTGGTAATGGGGCAACACTCTGTATCTCTCTCTCGCAGAGCCCGGCTGCCAAATTCAAACGTCCAGCGATTGCTCCGACACGAAATCTGCCAGCACTGAAAGCAGCAGCTGGTTTTCACTGCCCCTTGGAACTGCGTTCGCTGCCACACAGACATTCGCGTTCTGCAAAAGCTTTGGTTGGTAATGGGGCAACACTCTGTATCTCTCTCTCGCACAGCCCGGCAGCCAAATTCGAAATGTCCAGCGATTGCTCCCAAACGAAAGCTGCCAGCACGGAAAGCTGTAGCTGGTTTTCACTGCCCCTTGGAACTGCATTCGCTGCCACACAGACATTCGCGTTCTGCAAAAGCTTTGGTTGGTAATGGGGCAACACTGTGTATCTCTCTCTCACAGAGCCCGGCAGCCAAATTCCAAACGTCCAGCGATTGCGTACACACGAAAGCTGCCAACACTGAAACCTGTAGCTGGTTTTCACTGCCCCTTGGAACTCCATTCGCTGCCACACAGACATTCGCGTTCTGCAAAAGCTTTGGTTGGTAATGGGGCAACACTGTGTATCTCTCTCTCGCACAGCCCGGCAGCCAAATTCGAAACGTCCAGCGATTGCTCCCAAACGAAAGCTGCCAGCACGGAAAGCTGTAGCTGGTTTTCACTGCCCCTTGGAACTGCATTCGCTGCCACACAGACATTCGCGTTCTGCAGAAGCTTTGGTTGGTAATGGGGCAACACTCTTTATCTCTCTCTCGCAGAGCCCGGCAGCCAAATTCGACACGTCCAGCGATTGCTCCCAAACGAAAGCTGCCAGCATGGAAAGATATAGCTGGTTTTCACTGCCCCTTGGAACTGCATTCGCTGCCACGCAGACATTCGCCTTCTACAAAAGCTTTGCTTGGTAATGGGGAAACACTCTCTATCTCTCTCTCGCAGAGCCCGGCTGCCAAATTCCAAACGTCCAGCGATTGCTCCGACACGAAAGATGCCAGCACGGAAAGCAGTAGCTGGTTTTCACTGCCCCTTGGAAGTACATTCGCTGCCACACAGACATTCGCGTTCTGCAAAAGCTTTGGTTGGTAATGGGGCAACACTGTGTATGTCTCTCTCGCACAGCCCGGCAGCCAAATTCGAAATGTCTAGCTATTGCTCCCACACAAAAGCTGCCAGCATGTAAAGCTGTAGCTGGTTTTCACTGCCCCTTGGAACTGCATTCGCTGCCACACAGACATTCGCGTTCTGCAAAAGCTTTGGTTGGTAATGGGGCAACACTGTGTTCTCTCTTGCAGAGCCCGGCAGCCAAATTCGAAACGTCCAGCGATTGCTCCCAAACGAAAGCTGCCAGCAGGGAAAGATATAGCTGGTTTTCACTGCCCCTTGGATCTACGTTCACTGCCGCACAGACATTCGCGTTCTGCAAAAGCTTTGGGTGGTAATGGGGCAACACTGTGTATCTCTCTCTCGCACAGCCCGGCTGCCAAATTCGAAACGTCCAGCGATTGCTCCCAAACGAAAGCGCCAGCACGGAAAGCTGTAGCTGGTTTTCACTGCCCCTTGTAACTGCATTCGCTGCCACACAGACTTTCGCGTTCTGCAGAAGCTTTGGTTGGTAATGGGGCAACACTGTTTATCTCTCTCTCGCAGAGCCCGGCTGCCAAATTCGAAATGTCCAGCGATTGCTCCCAAACGGAAGCTGCCAGCACGGAAAGCTGTAGCTGGTTTTCACTGCCCCTTGGAACTGCATTCGCTGCCACACAGACATTCGCGTTCTGCAAAATCTTTGGTTGGTAATGGGGCAACACTGTGTATCTCTCTCTCACAGAGCCCGGCAGCCACATTCCAAACGTCCAGCGATTGCGTACACACGAAAGCTGCCAACACTGAAAGCTGTAGCTGGTTTTCACTGCCCCTTGGAACTCCATTCGCTGCCACACAGACATTCGCGTTCTGCAAAAGCTTTGGTTGGTAATGGGGCAACATTCTGTATCTCTCTCTCGCACAGCCCGGCAGCCAAATTCGAAACGTCCAGCGATTGCTCCCAAACGAAAGCTGCCAGCACGGAAAGCTGTAGCTGGTTTCCACTGCCCCTTGGAACTGCATTCGCTGCCACACAGACATTCGCGTTCTGCAGAAGCTTTGGTTGGTAATGGGGCAACACTGTGTATCTCTCTCTCGCAGAGCCCGGCAGCCAAATTCGAAACGTCCAGCGATTGCTCCCAAACGAAAGCTGCCAGCACGGAAAGCTGTAGCTGGTTTTCACTGCCCCTTGGAACTGCATTCGCTGCCACACAGACATTCGCGTTCTGCAGAAGCTTTGGTTGGTAATGGGGCAACACTGTGTATCTCTCTCTTGCAGAGCCCGGCAGCCAAATTCGAAATGTCCAGCGATTGCTCCCACACGAAAGCTGCCAGCACGGAAAGACATAGCTGGTTTTCACTGCCCCTTGGAACTGCATTCGCTGCCACACAGACATTCGCATTCTGCAAAAGCTTTGGTTGGTAATGGGGCAACACTGTGTATCTCTCTCTCGCAGAGCCCGGCTGCCAAATTCCAAACGTCCAGCGATTGCGTACACACGAAAGCTGCCAACACTGAAAGCTGTAGCTGGTTTTCACTGCCCCTTGGAACTACGTTCACTGCCACACAGACATTCGCGTTCTGCAAAAGCTTTGGTTGGTAATGGGGCAACACTCTGTATCTCTCTCTCGCAGAGCCCGGCTGCCAAATTCGAAACGTCCAGCGATTGCTCCCAAACGAAAGCTGCCAGCACAGAAAGCTGTAGCTGGTTTTCACTGCCCCTTGGAACTGCATTCGCTGCCACACAGACATTCGCGTTCTGCAGAAGCTTTGGTTGGTAATGGGGCAACACTCTTTTTCTCTCTCTCGCACAGCCCGGCAGCCAAATTCGACACGTCCAGCGATTGCTCCCAAACGAAAGCTGCCAGCATGGAAAGATATAGCTGGTTTTCACTGCCCCTTGGAACTGCATTCGCTGCCACATAGACATTCGCCTTCTACAAAAGCTTTACTTGGTAATGGGGAAACACTCTGTATCTCTCTCTCGCAGAGCCCGGCTGCCAAATTCCAAACGTCCAGCGATTGCTCCGACACGAAAGATGCCAGCACTGAAAGCAGTAGCTGGTTTTCACTGCCCCTTGGAACTACGTTCGCTGCCACACAGACATTCGCGTTCTGCAAAAGCTTTGGTTGGTAATGGGGCAACACTGTGTATGTCTCTCTCGCACAGCCCGGCAGCCAAATTCGAAATGTCTAGCTATTGCTCCCACACAAAAGCTGCCAGCATGTAAAGCTGTAGCTGGTTTTCACTGCCCCTTGGAACTGCATTCGCTGCCACACAGACATTCGCGTTCTGCAAAAGCTTTGGTTGGTAATGGGGCAACACTGTGTATCTCTCTCTCGCACAGCCCCGCAGCCAAATTCGAAACGTCCAGCGATTGCTCCCAAACGAAAGCTGCCAGCACGGAAAGCTGTAGCTGGTTTTCACTGCCCCTTGGAACTGCATTCGCTGCCACACAGACATTCGCGTTCTGCAGAAGCTTTGGTTGGTAATGGGGCAACACTGTGTATCTCTCTCTCGCAGAGCCCGGCAGCCAAATTCGAAACGTCCAGCGATTGCTCCCAAACGAAAGCTGCCAACACTGAAAGCTGTAGCTGGTTTTCACTGCCCCTTGGAACTGCATTCGCTGCCACACAGACATTCGCGTTCTGCAGAAGCTTTGGTTGGTAATGGGGCAACACTGTGTATCTCTCTCTTGCAGAGCCCGGCAGCCAAATTCGAAATGTCCAGCGATTGCGTACACACGAAAGCCGCCAACACTGAAAGCTGTAGCTGGTTTTCACTGCACCTTGGAACTACGTTCACTGCCACACAGACATTCGCGTTCTGCAAAAGCTTTGGTTGGTAATGGGGCAACACTGTGTATCTCTCTCTCGCAGAGCCCGGCTGCCAAATTCGAAACGTCCAGCGATTGCTCCCAAACGAAAGCTGCCAGCACGGAAAGCTGTAGCTGGTTTTCACTGCCCCTTGGAACTGCATTCGCTGCCACACAGACTTTCGCGTTCTGCAGAAGCTTTGGTTGGTAATGGGGCAACACTGTTTATCTCTCTCTCGCAGAGCCCGGCTGCCAAATTCGAAATGTCCAGCGATTGCTCCCAAACGGAAGCTGCCAGCACGGAAAGCTGTAGCTGGTTTTCACTGCCCCTTGGAACTGCATTCGCTGCCACACAGACATTCGCGTTCTGCAAAAGCTTTGGTTGGTAATGGGGCAACACTGTGTATCTCTCTCTCACAGAGCCCGGCAGCCAAATTCGACACGTCCAGCGATTGCTCCCAAACGAAAGCTGCCAGCATGGAAAGATATAGCTGGTTTTCACTGCCCCTTGGAACTGCATTCGCTGCCACACAGACATTCGCCTTCTACAAAAGCTTTGGTTGGTAATGGGGAAACACTCTGTATCTCTCTCTCGCAGAGCCCGGCTGCCAAATTTCAAACGTCCAGCGATTGCTCCGACACGAAAGATGCCAGCACTGAAAGCAGTAGCTGGTTTTCACTGCCCCTTGGAACTACGTTCGCTGCCACACAGACATTCGCGTTCTGCAAAAGCTTTGGTTGGTAATGGGGCAACACTGTGTATGTCTCTCTCGCACAGCCCGGCAGCCAAATTCGAAATGTCTAGCTATTGCTCCCACACAAAAGCTGCCAGCATGTAAAGCTGTAGCTGGTTTTCACTGCCCCTTGGAACTGCATTCGCTGCCACACAGACATTCGCGTTCTGCAAAAGCTTTGGTTGGTAATGGGGCAACACTGTGTATCTCTCTCTCACAAAGCCCGGCAGCCAAATTCCAAACGTCCAGCGATTGCGTACACACGAAAGCTGCCAACACTGAAAGCTGTAGCTGGTTTTCACTGCCCCTTGGAACTCCATTCGCTGCCACACAGACATTCGCGTTCTGCAAAAGCTTTGGTTGGTAATGGGGCAACACTCTGTATCTCTCTCTCGCACAGCCCGGCAGCCAAATTCGAAACGTCCAGCGATTGCTCCCAAACGAAAGCTGCCAGCACGGAAAGCTGTAGCTGGTTTTCACTGCCCCTTGGAACTGCATTCGCTGCCACACAGACATTCGCGTTCTGCAGAAGCTTTGGTTGGTAATGGGGCAACACTGTGTATCTCTCTCTCGCAGAGCCCGGCAGCCAAATTCGAAACGTCCAGCGATTGCTCCCAAACGAAAGCTGCCAGCACGGAAAGCTGTAGCTGGTTTTCACTGCCCCTTGGAACTGCATTCGCTGCCACACAGACATTCGTGTTCTGCAGAAGCTTTGGTTGGTAATGGGGCAACACTCTGTATCTCTCTCTCGCAGAGCCCGGCTGCCAAATTCCAAACGTCCAGCGATTGCGTACACACGAAAGCTGCCAACACTGAAAGCTGTAGCTGGTTTTCACTGCCCCTTGGAACTACGTTCACTGCCACACAGACATTCGCGTTCTGCAAAAGCTTTGGTTGGTAATGGGGCAACACTCTGTATCTCTCTCTCGCAGAGCCCGGCTGCCAAATTCCAAACGTCCAGCGATTGCTCCGACACGAAAGATGCCAGCACTGAAAGCAGTAGCTGGTTTTCACTGCCCCTTGGAACTACGTTCGCTGCCACACAGACATTCGCGTTCTGCAAAAGGTTTGGTTGGTAATGGGGCAACACTGTGTATGTCTCTCTCGCACAGCCCGGCAGCCAAATTCGAAATGTCTAGCTATTGCTCCCACACAAAAGCTGCCAGCATGTAAAGGTGTAGCTGGTTTTCACTGCCCCTTGGAACTGCATTCGCTGCCACACAGACATTCGCGTTCTGCAAAAGCTTTGGTTGGTAATGGGGCAACACTGTGTTTCTCTCTCTTGCAGAGCCCGGCAGCCAAATTCGAAACGTCCAGCGATTGCTCCCAAACGAAAGCTGCCAGCATGGAAAGATATAGCTGGTTTTCACTGCCCCTTGGAACTGCATGCGCTGCCACACAGACATTCGCGTTCTACAAAAGCTTTGCTTGGTAATGGGGAAACACTCTGTATCTCTCTCTCGCAGAGCCCGGCTGCCAAATTCCAAACGTCCAGCGATTGCTCCGACACGAAATCTGCCAGCACTGAAAGCAGCAGCTGGTTTTCACTGCCCCTTGGAACTGCGTTCGCTGCCACACAGACATTCGCGTTCTGCAAAAGCTTTGGTTGGTAATGGGGCAACACTCTGTATCTCTCTCTCGCACAGCCCGGCAGCCAAATTCGAAACGTCCAGCGATTGCTCCCAAACGAAAGCTGCCAGCACGGAAAGCTGTAGCTGGTTTTCACTGCCCCTTGGAACTGCATTCGCTGCCACACAGACATTCGCGTTCTGCAGAAGCTTTGGTTGGTAATGGGGCAACACTCTTTATCTCTCTCTCGCAGAGCCCGGCAGCCAAATTCGACACGTCCAGCGATTGCTCCCAAACGAAAGCTGCCAGCATGGAAAGATATAGCTGGTTTTCACTGCCCCTTGGAACTGCATTCGCTGCCACACAGACATTCGCCTTCTACAAAAGCTTTGCTTGGTAATGGGGAAACACTCTGTATCTCTCTCTCGCAGAGCCCGGCTGCCAAATTCCAAACGTCCAGCGATTGCTCCGACACGAAAGATGCCAGCACTGAAAGCAGTAGCTGGTTTTCACTGCCCCTTGGAACTACATTCGCTGCCACACAGACATTCGCGTTCTGCAAAAGCTTTGGTTGGTAATGGGGCAACACTGTGTATGTCTCTCTCGCACAGCCCGGCAGCCAAATTCGAAATGTCTAGCTATTGCTCCCACACAAAAGCTGCCAGCATGTAAAGCTGTAGCTGGTTTTCACTGCCCGTTGGAACTGCATTCGCTGCCACACAGACATTCGCGTTCTGCAAAAGCTTTGGTTGGTAATGGGGCAACACTGTGTTCTCTATTGCAGAGCCCGGCAGCCAAATTCGAAACGTCCAGCGATTGCTCCCAAACGAAAGCTGCCAGCAGGGAAAGATATAGCTGGTTTTCACTGCCCCTTGGATCTACGTTCACTGCCGCACAGACATTCGCGTTCTGCAAAAGCTTTGGGTGGTAATGGGGCAACACTGTGTATCTCTCTCTCGCACAGCCCGGCTGCCAAATTCGAAACGTCCAGCGATTGCTCCCAAACGAAAGCGCCAGCACGGAAAGCTGTAGCTGGTTTTCACTGCCCCTTGGAACTGCATTCGCTGCCACACAGACATTCGCGTTCTGCAGAAGCTTTGGTTGGTAATGGGGCAACACTCTGTATCTCTCTCTCGCAGAGCCCGGCAGCCAAATTCGAAACGTCCAGCGATTGCTCCCAAACGAAAGCTGCCAGCACGGAAAGCTGTAGCTGGTTTTCACTGCCCCTTGGAACTGCATTCGCTGCCACACAGACATTCGCGTTCTGCAGAAGCTTTGGTTGGTAATGGGGCAACACTGTGTATCTCTCTCTTGCAGAGCCCGGCAGCCAAATTCGAAATGTCCAGCGATTGCTCCCACACGAAAGCTGCCAGCACGGAAAGACATAGCTGGTTTTCACTGCCCCTTGGAACTGCATTCGCTGCCACACAGACATTCGCATTCTGCAAAAGCTTTGGTTGGTAATGGGGCAACACTGTGTATCTCTCTCTCGCAGAGCCCGGCTGCCAAATTCCAAACGTCCAGCGATTGCGTACACACGAAAGCTGCCAACACTGAAAGCTGTAGCTGGTTTTCACTGCCCCTTGGAACTACGTTCACTGCCACACAGACATTCGCGTTCTGCAAAAGCTTTGGGTGGTAATCGGGCAACACTGTGTATCTCTCTCTCGCACAGCCCGGCTGCCAAATTCGAAACGTCCAGCGATTGCTCCCAAACGAAAGCGCCAGCACGGAAAGCTGTAGCTGGTTTTCACTGCCCCTTGGAACTGCATTCGCTGCCACACAGACTTTCGCGTTCTGCAGAAGCTTTGGTTGGTAATGGGGCAACACTGTTTATCTCTCTCTCGCAGAGCCCGGCTGCCAAATTCGAAATGTCCAGCGATTGCTCCCAAACGGAAGCTGCCAGCACGGAAAGCTGTAGCTGGTTTTCACTGCCCCTTGGAACTGCATTCGCTGCCACACAGACATTCGCGTTCTGCAAAAGCTTTGGTTGGTAATGGGGCAACACTGTGTATCTCTCTCTCACAGAGCCCGGCAGCCACATTCCAAACGTCCAGCGATTGCGTACACACGAAAGCTGCCAACACTGAAAGCTGTAGCTGGTTTTCACTGCCCCTTGGAACTCCATTCGCTGCCACACAGACATTCGCGTTCTGCAAAAGCTTTGGTTGGTAATGGGGCAACATTCTGTATCTCTCTCTCGCACAGCCCGGCAGCCAAATTCGAAACGTCCAGCGATTGCTCCCAAACGAAAGCTGCCAGCACGGAAAGCTGTAGCTGGTTTTCACTGCCCCTTGGAACTGCATTCGCTGCCACACAGACATTCGCGTTCTGCAGAAGCTTTGGTTGGTAATGGGGCAACACTGTGTATCTCTCTCTCGCAGAACCCGGCAGCCAAATTCGAAACGTCCAGCGATTGCTCCCAAACGAAAGCTGCCAGCACGGAAAGCTGTAGCTGGTTTTCACTGCCCCTTGGAACTGCATTCGCTGCCACACAGACATTCGCGTTCTGCAGAAGCTTTGGTTGGTAATGGGGCAACACTGTGTATCTCTCTCTTGCAGAGCCCGGCAGCCAAATTCGAAATGTCCAGCGATTGCTCCCACACGAAAGCTGCCAGCACGGAAAGACATAGCTGGTTTTCACTGCCCCTTGGAACTGCATTCGCTGCCACACAGACATTCGCATTCTGCAAAAGCTTTGGTTGGTAATGGGGCAACACTGTGTATCTCTCTCTCGCAGAGCCCGGCTGCCAAATTCCAAACGTCCAGCGATTGCGTACACACGAAAGCTGCCAACACTGAAAGCTGTAGCTGGTTTTCACTGCCCCTTGGAACTACGTTCACTGCCACACAGACATTCGCGTTCTGCAAAAGCTTTGGTTGGTAATGGGGCAACACTCTGTATCTCTCTCTCGCAGAGCCCGGCAGCCAAATTCGAAACGTCCAGCGATTGCTCCCAAACGAAAGCTGCCAGCACGGAAAGCTGTAGCTGGTTTTCACTGCCCCTTGGAACTGCATTCGCTGCCACACAGACATTCGCGTTCTGCAGAAGCTTTGGTTGGTAATGGGGCAACACTGTGTATCTCTCTCTCGCAGAGCCCGGCAGCCAAATTCGAAACGTCCAGCGATTGCTCCCAAACGAAAGCTGCCAGCACGGAAAGCTGTAGCTGGTTTTCACTGCCCCTTGGAACTGCATTCGCTGCCACACAGACATTCGCGTTCTGCAAAAGCTTTGGTTGGTAATGGGGCAACACTGTGTATCTCTCTCTCGCAGAGCCCGGCTGCCAAATTCCAAACGTCCAGCGATTGCTCCCACACGAAAGCTGCCAACACTGAAAGCTGTAGCTGGTTTTCACTGCCCCTTGGAACTACGTTCACTGCCACACAGACATTCGCGTTCTGCAAAAGCTTTGGTTGGTAATGGGGCAACACTCTGTATCTCTCTCTCGCAGAGCCCGGCTGCCAAATTCGAAACGTCCAGCGATTGCTCCCAAACGAAAGCTGCCAGCACAGAAAGCTGTAGCTGGTTTTCACTGCCCCTTGGAACTGCATTCGCTGCCACACAGACATTCGCGTTCTGCAGAAGCTTTGGTTGGTAATGGGGCAACACTCTTTATCTCTCTCTCGCAGAGCCCGGCAGCCAAATTCGACACGTCCAGCGATTGCTCCCAAACGAAAGCTGCCAGCATGGAAAGATATAGCTGGTTTTCACTGCCCCTTGGAACTGCATTCGCTGCCACACAGACATTCGCCTTCTACAAAAGCTTTGCTTGGTAATGGGGAAACACTCTGTATCTCTCTCTCGCAGAGCCCGGCTGCCAAATTCCAAACGTCCAGCGATTGCTCCGATACGAAAGATGCCAGCACTGAAAGCAGTAGCTGGTTTTCACTGCCCCTTGGAACTACGTTCGCTGCCACACAGACATTCGCGTTCTGCAAAAGCTTTGGTTGGTAATGGGGCAACACTGTGTATGTCTCTCTCGCACAGCCCGGCAGCCAAATTCGAAATGTCTAGCTATTGCTCCCACACAAAAGCTGCCAGCATGTAAAGCTGTAGCTGGTTTTCACTGCCCCTTGGAACTGCATTCGCTGCCACACAGACATTCGCGTTCTGCAAAAGCTTTGGTTGGTAATGGGGCAACACTGTGTTCTCTCTTGCAGAGCCCGGCAGCCAAATTCGAAACGTCCAGCGATTGCTCCCAAACGAAAGCTGCCAGCAGGGAAAGATATAGCTGGTTTTCACTGCCCCTTGGATCTACGTTCACTGCCGCACAGACATTCGCGTTCTGCAAAAGCTTTTGGTGGTAATGGGGCAACACTGTGTATCTCTCTCTCGCACAGCCCGGCTGCCAAATTCGAAACGTCCAGCGATTGCTCCCAAACGGAAGCTGCCAGCACGGAAAGCTGTAGCTGGTTTTCACTGCCCCTTGGAACTGCATTCGCTGCCACACAGACATTCGCGTTCTGCAAAAGCTTTGGTTGGTAATGGGGCAACACTGTGTATCTCTCTCTCACAGAGCCCGGCAGCCACATTCCAAACGTCCAGCGATTGCGTACACACGAAAGCTGCCAACACTGAAAGCTGTAGCTGGTTTTCACTGCCCCTTGGAACTCCATTCGCTGCCACACAGACATTCGCGTTCTGCAAAAGCTTTGGTTGGTAATGGGGCAACATTCTGTATCTCTCTCTCGCACAGCCCGGCAGCCAAATTCGACACGTCCAGCGATTGCTCCCAAACGAAAGCTGCCAGCACGGAAAGCTGTAGCTGGTTTTCACTGCCCCTTGGAACTGCATTCGCTGCCACACAGACATTCGCGTTCTGCAGAAGCTTTGGTTGGTAATGGGGCAACACTGTGTATCTCTCTCTTGCAGAGCCCGGCAGCCAAATTCGAAATGTCCAGCGATTGCTCCCACACGAAAGCTGCCAGCACGGAAAGACATAGCTGGTTTTCACTGCCCCTTGGAACTGCATTCGCTGCCACACAGACATTCGCATTCTGCAAAAGCTTTGGTTGGTAATGGGGCAACACTGTGTATCTCTCTCTCGCAGAGCCCGGCTGCCAAATTCCAAACGTCCAGCGATTGCGTACACACGAAAGCTGCCAACACTGAAAGCTGTAGCTGGTTTTCACTGCCCCTTGGAACTACGTTCACTGCCACACAGACATTCGCGTTCTGCAAAAGCTTTGGTTGGTAATGGGGCAACACTCTGTATCTCTCTCTCGCAGAGCCCGGCTGCCAAATTCGAAACGTCCAGCGATTGCTCCCAAACGAAAGCTGCCAGCACAGAAAGCTGTAGCTGGTTTTCACTGCCCCTTGGAACTGCATTCGCTGCCACACAGACATTCGCGTTCTGCAGAAGCTTTGGTTGGTAATGGGGCAACACTCTTTTTCTCTCTCTCGCACAGCCCGGCAGCCAAATTCGACACGTCCAGCGATTGCTCCCAAACGAAAGCTGCCAGCATGGAAAGATATGGCTGGTTTTCACTGCCCCTTGGAACTGCATTCGCTGCCACACAGACATTCGCCTTCTACAAAAGCTTTGCTTGGTAATGGGGAAACACTCTGTATCTCTCTCTCGCAGAGCCCGGCTGCCAAATTCCAAACGTCCAGCGATTGCTCCGATACGAAAGATGCCAGCACTGAAAGCAGTAGCTGGTTTTCACTGCCCCTTGGAACTACGTTCGCTGCCACACAGACATTCGCGTTCTGCAAAAGGTTTGGTTGGTAATGGGGCAACACTGTGTATGTCTCTCTCGCACAGCCCGGCAGCCAAATTCGAAATGTCTAGCTATTGCTCCCACACAAAAGCTGCCAGCATGTAAAGGTGTAGCTGGTTTTCACTGCCCCTTGGAACTGCATTCGCTGCCACACAGACATTCGCGTTCTGCAAAAGCTTTGGTTGGTAATGGGGCAACACTGTGTATCTCTCTCTCGCACAGCCCCGCAGCCAAATTCGAAACGTCCAGCGATTGCTCCCAAACGAAAGCTGCCAGCACGGAAAGCTGTAGCTGGTTTTCACTGCCCCTTGGAACTGCATTCACTGCCACACAGACATTCGCGTTCTGCAGAAGCTTTGGTTGGTAATGGGGCAACACTGTGTATCTCTCTCTCACAGAGCCCGGCAGCCACATTCCAAACGTCCAGCGATTGCTCCCAAACGAAAGCTGCCAACACTGAAAGCTGTAGCTGGTTTTCACTGCCCCTTGGAACTGCATTCGCTGCCACACAGATATTCGTGTTCTGCAGAAGCTTTGGTTGGTAATGGGGCAACACTGTGTATCTCTCTCTTGCAGAGCCCGGCAGCCAAATTCGAAATGTCCAGCGATTGCGTACACACGAAAGCCGCCAACACTGAAAGCTGTAGCTGGTTTTCACTGCCCCTTGGAACTACGTTCACTGCCACACAGACATTCGCGTTCTGCAAAAGCTTTGGTTGGTAATGGGGCAACACTCTGTATCTCTCTCTCGCAGAGCCCGGCTGCCAAATTCGAAACGTCCAGCGATTGCTCCCAAACGAAAGCTGCCAGCACAGAAAGCTGTAGCTGGTTTTCACTGCCCCTTGGAACTGCATTCGCTGCCACACAGACATTCGCGTTCTGCAGAAGCTTTGGTTGGTAATGGGGCAACACTCTTTTTCTCTCTCTCGCACAGCCGGGCAGCCAAATTCGACACGTCCAGCGATTGCTCCCAAACGAAAGCTGCCAGCATGGAAAGATATAGCTGGTTTTCACTGCCCCTTGGAACTGCATTCGTTGCCACACAGACATTCGCCTTCTACAAAAGCTTTGCTTGGTAATGGGGAAACACTCTGTATCTCTCTCTCGCAGAGCCCGGCTGCCAAATTCCAAACGTCCAGCGATTGCTCCGACACGAAAGATGCCAGCACTGAAAGCAGTAGCTGGTTTTCACTGCCCCTTGGAACTACGTTCGCTGCCACACAGACATTCGCGTTCTGCAAAAGCTTTGGTTGGTAATGGGGCAACACTGTGTATGTCTCTCTCGCACAGCCCGGCAGCCAAATTCGAAATGTCTAGCTATTGCTCCCACACAAAAGCTGCCAGCATGTAAAGCTGTAGCTGGTTTTCACTGCCCCTTGGAACTGCATTCGCTGCCACACAGACATTCGCGTTCTGCAGAAGCTTTGGTTGGTAATGGGGCAACACTGTGTATCTCTCTCTCGCAGAGCCCGGCAGCCAAATTCGAAACGTCCAGCGATTGCTCCCAAACGAAAGCTGCCAACACTGAAAGCTGTAGCTGGTTTTCACTGCCCCTTGGAACTGCATTCGCTGCCACACAGACATTCGTGTTCTGCAGAAGCTTTGGTTGGTAATGGGGCAACACTCTGTATCTCTCTCTTGCAGAGCCCGGCAGCCAAATTCGAAATGTCCAGCGATTGCGTACACACGAAAGCCGCCAACACTGAAAGCTGTAGCTGGTTTTCACTGCCCCTTGGAACTACGTTCACTGCCACACAGACATTCGCGTTCTGCAAAAGCTTTGGTTGGTAATGGGGCAACACTGTGTATCTCTCTCTCGCAGAGCCCGGCTGCCAAATTCGAAACGTCCAGCGATTGCTCCCAAACGAAAGCTGCCAGCACGGAAAGCTGTAGCTGGTTTTCACTGCCCCTTGGAACTGCATTCGCTGCCACACAGACTTTCGCGTTCTGCAGAAGCTTTGGTTGGTAATGGGGCAACACTGTTTATCTCTCTCTCGCAGAGCCCGGCTGCCAAATTCGAAATGTCCAGCGATTGCTCCCAAACGAAAGCTGCCAGCATGGAAAGATATAGCTGGTTTTCACTGCCCCTTGGAACTGCATTCGCTGCCACACAGACATTCGCCTTCTACAAAAGCTTTGCTTGGTAATGGGGAAACACTCTGTATCTCTCTCTCGCACAGCCCGGCTGCCAAATTCCAAACGTCCAGCGATTGCTCCGACACGAAAGATGCCAGCACTGAAAGCTGTAGCTGGTTTTCACTGCCCCTTGGAACTACATTCGCTGCCACACAGACATTCGCGTTCTGCAAAAGCTTTGGTTGGTAATGGGGCAACACTGTGTATGTCTCTCTCGCACAGCCCGGCAGCCAAATTCGAAATGTCTAGCTATTGCTCCCACACAAAAGCTGCCAGCATGTAAAGCTGTAGCTGGTTTTCACTGCCCCTTGGAACTGCATTCGCTGCCACACAGACATTCGCGTTCTGCAAAAGCTTTGGTTGGTAATGGGGCAACACTGTGTATCTCTCTCTTGCAGAGCCCGGCAGCCAAATTCGAAACGTCCAGCGATTGCTCCCAAACGAAAGCTGCCAGCACGGAAAGATATAGCTGGTTTTCACTGCCACTTGGATCTACGTTCACTGCCGCACAGACATTCGCGTTCTGCAAAAGCTTTGGGTGGTAATGGGGCAACACTGTGTATCTCTCTCTCGCACAGCCCGGCTGCCAAATTCGAAACGTCCAGCGATTGCTCCCAAACGAAAGCTGCCAGCACGGAAAGCTGTAGCTGGTTTTCACTGCCCCTTGGAACTGCATTCGCTGCCACACAGACATTCGCGTTCTGCAGAAGCTTTGGTTGGTAATGGGGCAACACTGTGTATCTCTCTCTCGCAGAGCCCGGCAGCCAAATTCGAAACGTCCAGCGATTGCTCCCAAACGAAAGCTGCCAGCACGGAAAGCTGTAGCTGGTTTTCACTGCCCCTTGGAACTGCATTCGCTGCCACACAGACATTCGCGTTCTGCAGAAGCTTTGGTTGGTAATGGGGCAACACTGTGTATCTCTCTCTTGCAGAGCCCGGCAGCCAAATTCGAAATGTCCAGCGATTGCTCCCACACGAAAGCTGCCAGCACGGAAAGACATAGCTGGTTTTCACTGCCCCTTGGAACTGCATTCGCTGCCACACAGACATTCGCATTCTGCAAAAGCTTTGGTTGGTAATGGGGCAACACTGTGTATCTCTCTCTCGCAGAGCCCGGCTGCCAAATTCCAAACGTACAGCGATTGCGTACACACGAAAGCTGCCAACACTGAAAGCTGTAGCTGGTTTTCACTGCCCCTTGGAACTACGTTCACTGCCACACAGACATTCGCGTTCTGCAAAAGCTTTGGTTGGTAATGGGGCAACACTCTGTATCTCTCTCTCGCAGAGCCCGGCTGCCAAATTCGAAACGTCCAGCGATTGCTCCCAAACGAAAGCTGCCAGCACAGAAAGCTGTAGCTGGTTTTCACTGCCCCTTGGAACTGCATTCGCTGCCACACAGACATTCGCGTTCTGCAGAAGCTTTGGTTGGTAATGGGGCAACACTCTTTTTCTCTCTCTCGCACAGCCCGGCAGCCAAATTCGACACGTCCAGCGATTGCTCCCAAACGAAAGCTGCCAGCATGGAAAGATATAGCTGGTTTTCACTGCCCCTTGGAACTGCATTCGCTGCCACACAGACATTCGCCTTCTACAAAAGCTTTGCTTGGTAATGGGGAAACACTCTGTATCTCTCTCTCGCAGAGCCCGGCTGCCAAATTCCAAACGTCCAGCGATTGCTCCGACACGAAAGATGCCAGCACTGAAAGCAGTAGCTGGTTTTCACTGCCCCTTGGAACTACGTTCGCTGCCACACAGACATTCGCGTTCTGCAAAAGCTTTGGTTGGTAATGGGGCAACACTGTGTATGTCTCTCTCGCACAGCCCGGCAGCCAAATTCGAAATGTCTAGCTATTGCTCCCACACAAAAGCTGCCAGCATGTAAAGCTGTAGCTGGTTTTCACTGCCCCTTGGAACTGCATTCGCTGCCACACAGACATTCGCGTTCTGCAAAAGCTTTGGTTGGTAATGGGGCAACACTGTGTATCTCTCTCTCGCAGAGCCCGGCAGCCAAATTCGAAACGTCCAGCGATTGCTCCCAAACGAAAGCTGCCAACACTGAAAGCTGTAGCTGGTTTTCACTGCCCCTTGGAACTGCATTCGCTGCCACACAGACATTCGTGTTCTGCAGAAGCTTTGGTTGGTAATGGGGCAACACTGTGTATCTCTCTCTTGCAGAGCCCGGCAGCCAAATTCGAAATGTCCAGCGATTGCGTACACACGAAAGCCGCCAACACTGAAAGCTGTAGCTGGTTTTCACTGCCCCTTGGAACTACGTTCACTGCCACACAGACATTCGCGTTCTGCAAAAGCTTTGGTTGGTAATGGGGCAACACTGTGTATCTCTCTCTCGCAGAGCCCGGCTGCCAAATTCGAAACGTCCAGCGATTGCTCCCAAACGAAAGCTGCCAGCACGGAAAGCTGTAGCTGGTTTTCACTGCCCCTTGGAACTGCATTCGCTGCCACACAGACTTTCGCGTTCTGCAGAAGCTTTGGTTGGTAATGGGGCAACACTGTTTATCTCTCTCTCGCAGAGCCCGGCTGCCAAATTCGAAATGTCCAGCGATTGCTCCCAAACGGAAGCTGCCAGCACGGAAAGCTGTAGCTGGTTTTCACTGCCCCTTGGAACTGCATTCGCTGCCACACAGACATTCGCGTTCTGCAAAAGCTTTGGTTGGTAATGGGGCAACACTGTGTATCTCTCTCTCACAGAGCCCGGCAGCCACATTCCAAACGTCCAGCGATTGCGTACACACGAAAGCTGCCAACACTGAAAGCTGTAGCTGGTTTTCACTGCCCCTTGGAACTCCATTCGCTGCCACACAGACATTCGCGTTCTGCAAAAGCTTTGGTTGGTAATGGGGCAACACTCTGTATCTCTCTCTCGCACAGCCCGGCAGCCAAATTCGAAACGTCCAGCGATTGCTCCCAAACGAAAGCTGCCAGCATGGAAAGATATAGCTGGTTTTCACTGCCCCTTGGAACTGCATTCGCTGCCACACAGACATTCGCCTTCTACAAAAGCTTTGCTTGGTAATGGGGAAACACTCTGTATCTCTCTCTCGCACAGCCCGGCTGCCAAATTCCAAACGTCCAGCGATTGCTCCGACACGAAAGATGCCAGCACTGAAAGCTGTAGCTGGTTTTCACTGCCCCTTGGAACTACATTCGCTGCCACACAGACATTCGCGTTCTGCAAAAGCTTTGGTTGGTAATGGGGCAACACTGTGTATGTCTCTCTCGCACAGCCCGGCAGCCAAATTCGAAATGTCTAGCTATTGCTCCCACACAAAAGCTGCCAGCATGTAAAGGTGTAGCTGGTTTTCACTGCCCCTTGGAACTGCATTCGCTGCCACACAGACATTCGCGTTCTGCAAAAGCTTTGGTTGGTAATGGGGCAACACTGTGTATCTCTCTCTTGCAGAGCCCGGCAGCCAAATTCGAAACGTCCAGCGATTGCTCCCAAACGAAAGCTGCCAGCACGGAAAGATATAGCTGGTTTTCACTGCCACTTGGATCTACGTTCACTGCCGCACAGACATTCGCGTTCTGCAAAAGCTTTGGTTGGTAATGGGGCAACACTGTGTATCTCTCTCTCGCACAGCCCGGCTGCCAAATTCGAAACGTCCAGCGATTGCTCCCAAACGAAAGCTGCCAGCACGGAAAGCTGTAGCTGGTTTTCACTGCCCCTTGGAACTGCATTCGCTGCCACACAGACTTTCGCGTTCTGCAGAAGCTTTGGTTGGTAATGGGGCAACACTGTTTATCTCTCTCTCGCAGAGCCCGGCTGCCAAATTCGAAATGTCCAGCGATTGCTCCCAAACGGAAGCTGCCAGCACGGAAAGCTGTAGCTGGTTTTCACTGCCCCTTGGAACTGCATTCGCTGCCACACAGACATTCGCGTTCTGCAAAAGCTTTGGTTGGTAATGGGGCAACACTGTGTATCTCTCTCTCACAGAGCCCGGCAGCCACATTCCAAACGTCCAGCGATTGCGTACACACGAAAGCTGCCAACACTGAAAGCTGTAGCTGGTTTTCACTGCCCCTTGGAACTCCATTCGCTGCCACACAGACATTCGCGTTCTGCAAAAGCTTTGGTTGGTAATGGGGCAACATTCTGTATCTCTCTCTCGCACAGCCCGGCAGCCAAATTCGAAACGTCCAGCGATTGCTCCCAAACGAAAGCTGCCAGCACGGAAAGCTGTAGCTGGTTTTCACTGCCCCTTGGAACTGCATTCGCTGCCACACAGACATTCGCGTTCTGCAGAAGCTTTGGTTGGTAATGGGGCAACACTGTGTATCTCTCTCTCGCAGAGCCCGGCAGCCAAATTCGAAACGTCCAGCGATTGCTCCCAAACGAAAGCTGCCAGCACGGAAAGCTGTAGCTGGTTTTCACTGCCCCTTGGAACTGCATTCGCTGCCACACAGACATTCGCGTTCTGCAGAAGCTTTGGTTGGTAATGGGGCAACACTGTGTATCGCTCTCTTGCAGAGCCCGGCAGCCAAATTCGAAATGTCCAGCGATTGCTCCCACACGAAAGCTGCCAGCACGGAAAGCTGTAGCTGGTTTTCACTGCCCCTTGGAACTGCATTCGCTGCCACACAGACATTCGCGTTCTGCAGAAGCTTTGGTTGGTAATGGGGCAACACTGTGTATCTCTCTCTCGCAGAGCCCGGCAGCCAAATTCGAAACGTCCAGCGATTGCTCCCAAACGAAAGCTGCCAGCACGGAAAGCTGTAGCTGGTTTTCACTGCCCCTTGGAACTGCATTCGCTGCCACACAGACATTCGCGTTCTGCAGAAGCTTTGGTTGGTAATGGGGCAACACTGTGTATCGCTCTCTTGCAGAGCCCGGCAGCCAAATTCGAAATGTCCAGCGATTGCTCCCACACGAAAGCTGCCAGCACGGAAAGCTGTAGCTGGTTTTCACTGCCCCTTGGAACTGCATTCGCTGCCACACAGACATTCGCATTCTGCAAAAGCTTTGGTTGGTAATGGGGCAACACTGTGTATCTCTCTCTCGCAGAGCCCGGCTGCCAAATTCCAAACGTCCAGCGATTGCTCCGACACGAAAGATGCCAGCACTGAAAGCAGCAGCTGGTTTTCACTGCCCCTTGGAACTGCATTCGCTGCCACACAGACATTCGCGTTCTGCAGAAGCTTTGGTTGGTAATGGGGCAACACTGTGTATCTCTCTCTTGCAGAGCCCGGCAGCCAAATTCGAAATGTCCAGCGATTGCTCCCACACGAAAGCTGCCAGCACGGAAAGACATAGCTGGTTTTCACTGCCCCTTGGAACTGCATTCGCTGCCACACAGACATTCGCGTTCTGCAAAAGCTTTGGTTGGTAATGGGGCAACACTGTGTATCTCTCTCTCGCAGAGCCCGGCTGCCAAATTCCAAACGTCCAGCGATTGCGTACACACGAAAGCTGCCAACACTGAAAGCTGTAGCTGGTTTTCACTGCCCCTTGGAACTACGTTCACTGCCACACAGACATTCGCGTTCTGCAAAAGCTTTGGTTGGTAATGGGGCAACACTCTGTATCTCTCTCTCGCACAGCCCGGCTGCCAAATTCGAAACGTCCAGCGATTGCTCCCAAACGAAAGCGCCAGCACGGAAAGCTGTAGCTGGTTTTCACTGCCCCTTGGAACTGCATTCGCTGCCACACAGACTTTCGCGTTCTGCAGAAGCTTTGGTTGGTAATGGGGCAACACTGTGTATCTCTCTCTCGCAGAGCCCGGCTGCCAAATTCGAAATGTCCAGCGATTGCTCCCAAACGGAAGCTGCCAGCACGGAAAGCTGTAGCTGGTTTTCACTGCCCCTTGGAACTGCATTCGCTGCCACACAGACATTCGCGTTCTGCAAAAGCTTTGGTTGGTAATGGGGCAACACTGTGTATCTCTCTCTTGCAGAGCCCGGCAGCCAAATTCGAAACGTCCAGCGATTGCTCCCAAACGAAAGCTGCCAGCACGGAAAGATATAGCTGGTTTTCACTGCCACTTGGATCTACGTTCACTGCCGCACAGACATTCGCGTTCTGCAAAAGCTTTGGGTGGTAATGGGGCAACACTGTGTATCTCTCTCTCGCACAGCCCGGCTGCCAAATTCGAAACGTCCAGCGATTGCTCCCAAACGAAAGCTGCCAGCACGGAAAGCTGTAGCTGGTTTTCACTGCCCCTTGGAACTGCATTCGCTGCCACACAGACATTCGCGTTCTGCAGAAGCTTTGGTTGGTAATGGGGCAACACTGTGTATCTCTCTCTCGCAGAGCCCGGCAGCCAAATTCGAAACGTCCAGCGATTGCTCCCAAACGAAAGCTGCCAGCACGGAAAGCTGTAGCTGGTTTTCACTGCCCCTTGGAACTGCATTCGCTGCCACACAGACATTCGCGTTCTGCAGAAGCTTTGGTTGGTAATGGGGCAACACTGTGTATCTCTCTCTTGCAGAGCCCGGCAGCCAAATTCGAAATGTCCAGCGATTGCTCCCACACGAAAGCTGCCAGTACGGAAAGACATAGCTGGTTTTCACTGCCCCTTGGAACTGCATTCGCTGCCACACAGACATTCGCATTCTGCAAAAGCTTTGGTTGGTAATGGGGCAACACTGTGTATCTCTCTCTCGCAGAGCCCGGCTGCCAAATTCCAAACGTCCAGCGATTGCGTACACACGAAAGCTGCCAACACTGAAAGCTGTAGCTGGTTTTCACTGCCCCTTGGAACTACGTTCACTGCCACACAGACATTCGCGTTCTGCAAAAGCTTTGGTTGGTAATGGGGCAACACTCTGTATCTCTCTCTCGCAGAGCCCGGCTGCCAAATTCGAAACGTCCAGCGATTGCGTACACACGAAAGCTGCCAGCACGGAAAGCTGTAGCTGGTTTTCACTGCCCCTTGGAACTGCATTCGCTGCCACACAGACATTCGCGTTCTGCAGAAGCTTTGGTTGGTAATGGGGCAACACTGTGTATCTCTCTCTCGCAGAGCCCGGCAGCCAAATTCGAAACGTCCAGCGATTGCGTACACACGAAAGCTGCCAGCACGGAAAGCTGTAGCTGGTTTTCACTGCCCCTTGGAACTGCATTCGCTGCCACACAGACATTCGTGTTCTGCAAAAGCTTTGGGTGGTAATGGGGCAACACTGTGTATCTCTCTCTCGCACAGCCCGGCTGCCAAATTCCAAACGTCCAGCGATTTCTCCCACACGAAAGCTGCCAACACTGAAAGCTGTAGCTGGTTTTCACTGCCCCTTGGAACTACGTTCACTGCCACACAGACATTCGCGTTCTGCAAAAGCTTTGGTTGGTAATGGGGCAACACTCTGTATCTCTCTCTCGCAGAGCCCGGCTGCCAAATTCGAAACGTCCAGCGATTGCTCCCAAACGAAAGCTGCCAGCACAGAAAGCTGTAGCTGGTTTTCACTGCCCCTTGGAACTGCATTCGCTGCCACACAGACATTCGCGTTCTGCAGAAGCTTTGGTTGGTAATGGGGCAACACTCTTTATCTCTCTCTCGCACAGCCCGGCAGCCAAATTCGACACGTCCAGCGATTGCTCCCAAACGAAAGCTGCCAGCATGGAAAGATATAGCTGGTTTTCACTGCCCCTTGGAACTGCATTCGCTGCCACACAGACATTCGCCTTCTACAAAAGCTTTGCTTGGTAATGGGGAAACACTCTGTATCTCTCTCTCGCAGAGCCCAGCTGCCAAATTTCAAACGTCCAGCGATTGCTCCGACACGAAAGATGCCAGCACTGAAAGCAGTAGCTGGTTTTCACTGCCCCTTGGAACTACGTTCGCTGCCACACAGACATTCGCGTTCTGCAAAAGCTTTGGTTGGTAATGGGGCAACACTGTGTATGTCTCTCTCGCACAGCCCGGCAGCCAAATTCGAAATGTCTAGCTATTGCTCCCACACAAAAGCTGCCAACACTGAAAGCTGTAGCTGGTTTTCACTGCCCCTTGGAACTCCATTCGCTGCCACACAGACATTCGCGTTCTGCAAAAGCTTTGGTTGGTAATGGGGCAACACTCTGTATCTCTCTCTCGCAGAGCCCGGCAGCCAAATTCGAAACGTCCAGCGATTGCGTACACACGAAAGCTGCCAGCACGGAAAGCTGTAGCTGGTTTTCACTGCCCCTTGGAACTGCATTCGCTGCCACACAGACATTCGTGTTCTGCAGAAGCTTTGGTTGGTAATGGGGCAACACTCTGTATCTCTCTCTCGCAGAGCCCGGCTGCCAAATTCCAAACGTCCAGCGATTGTGTACACACGAAAGCTGCCAACACGGAAAGACATAGCTGGTTTTCACTGCCCCTTGGAACTACGTTCACTGCCACACAGACATTCGCGTTCTGCAAAAGCTTTGGTTGGTAATGGGGCAACACTCTGTATCTCTCTCTCGCAGAGCCCGGCTGCCAAATTCCAAATGTCCAGCGATTGCTCCGACACGAAAGATGCCAGCACTGAAAGCAGTAGCTGGTTTTCACTGCCCCTTGGAACTACGTTCGCTGCCACACAGACATTCGCGTTCTGCAAAAGGTTTGGTTGGTAATGGGGCAACACTGTGTATGTCTCTCTCGCACAGCCCCGCAGCCAAATTCGAAATGTCTAGCTATTGCTCCCACACAAAAGCTGCCAGCATGTAAAGGTGTAGCTGGTTTTCACTGCCCCTTGGAACTGCATTCGCTGCCACACAGACATTCGCGTTCTGCAAAAGCTTTGGTTGGTAATGGGGCAACACTGTGTTTCTCTCTCTTGCAGAGCCCGGCAGCCAAATTCGAAACGTCCAGCGATTGCTCCCAAACGAAAGCTGCCAGCATGGAAAGATATAGCTGGTTTTCACTGCCCCTTGGAACTGCATTCGTTGCCACACAGACATTCGCCTTCTACAAAAGCTTTGCTTGGTAATGGGGAAACACTCTGTATCTCTCTCTCGCAGAGCCCGGCTGCCAAATTCCAAACGTCCAGCGATTGCTCCGACACGAAAGATGCCAGCACTGAAAGCAGTAGCTGGTTTTCACTGCCCCTTGGAACTACGTTCGCTGCCACACAGACATTCGCGTTCTGCAAAAGCTTTGGTTGGTAATGGGGCAACACTGTGTATGTCTCTCTCGCACAGCCCGGCAGCCAAATTCGAAATGTCTAGCTATTGCTCCCAAACGAAAGCTGCCAGCACGGAAAGCTGTAGCTGGTTTTCACTGCCCCTTGGAACTGCATTCGCTGCCACACAGACATTCGCGTTCTGCAGAAGCTTTGGTTGGTAATGGGGCAACACTGTGTATCTCTCTCTCGCAGAGCCCGGCAGCCAAATTCGAAACGTCCAGCGATTGCTCCCAAACGAAAGCTGCCAACACTGAAAGCTGTAGCTGGTTTTCACTGCCCCTTGGAACTGCATTCGCTGCCACACAGACATTCGTGTTCTGCAGAAGCTTTGGTTGGTAATGGGGCAACACTGTGTATCTCTCTCTTGCAGAGCCCGGCAGCCAAATTCGAAATGTCCAGCGATTGCGTACACACGAAAGCCGCCAACACTGAAAGCTGTAGCTGGTTTTCACTGCCCCTTGGAACTACGTTCACTGCCACACATCAAATTCGCGTTCTGCAAAAGCTTTGGTTGGTAATGGGGCAACACTGTGTATCTCTCTCTCGCAGAGCCCGGCTGCCAAATTCGAAACGTCCAGCGATTGCTCCCAAACGAAAGCTGCCAGCACGGAAAGCTGTAGCTGGTTTTCACTGCCCCTTGGAACTGCATTCGCTGCCACACAGACTTTCGCGTTCTGCAGAAGCTTTGGTTGGTAATGGGGCAACACTGTTTATCTCTCTCTCGCAGAGCCCGGCTGCCAAATTCGAAATGTCCAGCGATTGCTCCCAAACGAAAGCTGCCAGCATGGAAAGATATAGCTGGTTTTCACTGCCCCTTGGAACTGCATTCGCTGCCACACAGACATTCGCCTTCTACAAAAGCTTTGCTTGGTAATGGGGAAACACTCTGTATCTCTCTCTCGCACAGCCCGGCTGCCAAATTCCCAACGTCCAGCGATTGCTCCGACACGAAAGATGCCAGCACTGAAAGCTGTAGCTGGTTTTCACTGCCCCTTGGAACTACATTCGCTGCCACACAGACATTCGCGTTCTGCAAAAGCTTTGGTTGGTAATGGGGCAACACTGTGTATGTCTCTCTCGCACAGCCCGGCAGCCAAATTCGAAATGTCTAGCTATTGCTCCCACACAAAAGCTGCCAGCATGTAAAGCTGTAGCTGGTTTTCACTGCCCCTTGGAACTGCATTCGCTGCCACACAGACATTCGCGTTCTGCAAAAGCTTTGGTTGGTAATGGGGCAACACTGTGTATCTCTCTCTTGCAGAGCCCGGCAGCCAAATTCGAAACGTCCAGCGATTGCTCCCAAACGAAAGCTGCCAGCACGGAAAGATATAGCTGGTTTTCACTGCCACTTGGATCTACGTTCACTGCCGCACAGACATTCGCGTTCTGCAAAAGCTTTGGGTGGTAATGGGGCAACACTGTGTATCTCTCTCTCGCACAGCCCGGCTGCCAAATTCGAAACGTCCAGCGATTGCTCCCAAACGAAAGCTGCCAGCACGGAAAGCTGTAGCTGGTTTTCACTGCCCCTTGGAACTGCATTCGCTGCCACACAGACATTCGCGTTCTGCAGAAGCTTTGGTTGGTAATGGGGCAACACTGTGTATCTCTCTCTCGCAGAGCCCGGCAGCCAAATTCGAAACGTCCAGCGATTGCTCCCAAACGAAAGCTGCCAGCACGGAAAGCTGTAGCTGGTTTTCACTGCCCCTTGGAACTGCATTCGCTGCCACACAGACATTCGCGTTCTGCAGAAGCTTTGGTTGGTAATGGGGCAACACTGTGTATCTCTCTCTTGCAGAGCCCGGCAGCCAAATTCGAAATGTCCAGCGATTGCTCCCACACGAAAGCTGCCAGCACGGAAAGACATAGCTGGTTTTCACTGCCCCTTGGAACTGCATTCGCTGCCACACAGACATTCGCATTCTGCAAAAGCTTTGGTTGGTAATGGGGCAACACTGTGTATCTCTCTCTCGCAGAGCCCGGCTGCCAAATTCCAAACGTACAGCGATTGCGTACACACGAAAGCTGCCAACACTGAAAGCTGTAGCTGGTTTTCACTGCCCCTTGGAACTACGTTCACTGCCACACAGACATTCGCGTTCTGCAAAAGCTTTGGTTGGTAATGGGGCAACACTCTGTATCTCTCTCTCGCAGAGCCCGGCTGCCAAATTCGAAACGTCCAGCGATTGCTCCCAAACGAAAGCTGCCAGCACAGAAAGCTGTAGCTGGTTTTCACTGCCCCTTGGAACTGCATTCGCTGCCACACAGACATTCGCGTTCTGCAGAAGCTTTGGTTGGTAATGGGGCAACACTCTGTATCTCTCTCTCGCAGAGCCCGGCTGCCAAATTCCAAACGTCCAGCGATTGCTCCGACACGAAAGATGCCAGCACTGAAAGCAGTAGCTGGTTTTCACTGCCCCTTGGAACTACGTTCGCTGCCACACAGACATTCGCGTTCTGCAAAAGCTTTGGTTGGTAATGGGGCAACACTGTGTATGTCTCTCTCGCACAGCCCGGCAGCCAAATTCGAAATGTCTAGCTATTGCTCCCACACAAAAGCTGCCAGCATGTAAAGCTGTAGCTGGTTTTCACTGCCCCTTGGAACTGCATTCGCTGCCACACAGACATTCGCGTTCTGCAAAAGCTTTGGTTGGTAATGGGGCAACACTGTGTATCTCTCTCTCGCACAGCCCCGCAGCCAAATTCGAAACGTCCAGCGATTGCTCCCAAACGAAAGCTGCCAGCACGGAAAGCTGTAGCTGGTTTTCACTGCCCCTTGGAACTGCATTCGCTGCCACACAGACATTCGCGTTCTGCAGAAGCTTTGGTTGGTAATGGGGCAACACTGTGTATCTCTCTCTCGCAGAGCCCGGCAGCCAAATTCGAAACGTCCAGCGATTGCTCCCAAACGAAAGCTGCCAACACTGAAAGCTGTAGCTGGTTTTCACTGCCCCTTGGAACTGCATTCGCTGCCACACAGACATTCGTGTTCTGCAGAAGCTTTGGTTGGTAATGGGGCAACACTATGTATCTCTCTCTTGCAGAGCCCGGCAGCCAAATTCGAAATGTCCAGCGATTGCGTACACACGAAAGCCGCCAACACTGAAAGCTGTAGCTGGTTTTCACTGCCCCTTGGAACTACGTTCACTGCCACACAGACATTCGCGTTCTGCAAAAGCTTTGGTTGGTAATGGGGCAACACTGTGTATCTCTCTCTCGCAGAGCCCGGCTGCCAAATTCGAAACGTCCAGCGATTGCTCCCAAACGAAAGCTGCCAGCACGGAAAGCTGTAGCTGGTTTTCACTGCCCCTTGGAACTGCATTCGCTGCCACACAGACTTTCGCGTTCTGCAGAAGCTTTGGTTGGTAATGGGGCAACACTGTTTATCTCTCTCTCGCAGAGCCCGGCTGCCAAATTCGAAATGTCCAGCGATTGCTCCCAAACGGAAGCTGCCAGCACGGAAAGCTGTAGCTGGTTTTCACTGCCCCTTGGAACTGCATTTGCTGCCACACAGACATTCGCGTTCTGCAAAAGCTTTGGTTGGTAATGGGGCAACACTGTGTATCTCTCTCTCACAGAGCCCGGCAGCCACATTCCAAACGTCCAGCGATTGCGTACACACGAAAGCTGCCAACACTGAAAGCTGTAGCTGGTTTTCACTGCCCCTTGGAACTCCATTCGCTGCCACACAGACATTCGCGTTCTGCAAAAGCTTTGGTTGGTAATGGGGCAACACTGTGTATCTCTCTCTCGCAGAGCCCGGCAGCCAAATTCGAAACGTCCAGCGATTGCTCCCAAACGAAAGCTGCCAGCACGGAAAGCTGTAGCTGGTTTTCACTGCCCCTTGGAACTGCATTCGCTGCCACACAGACATTCGTGTTCTGCAGAAGCTTTGGTTGGTAATGGGGCAACACTCTGTATCTCTCTCTCGCAGAGCCCGGCTGCCAAATTCCAAACGTCCAGCGATTGCGTACACACGAAAGCTGCCAATACTGAAAGCTGTAGCTGGTTTTCACTGCCCCTTGGAACTACGTTCACTGCCACACAGACATTCGCGTTCTGCAAAAGCTTTGGTTGGTAATGGGGCAACACTCTGTATCTCTCTCTCGCAGAGCCCGGCTGCCAAATTCCAAACGTCCAGCGATTGCTCCGACACGAAAGATGCCAGCACTGAAAGCAGTAGCTGGTTTTCACTGCCCCTTGGAACTACGTTCGCTGCCACACAGACATTCGCGTTCTGCAAAAGGTTTGGTTGGTAATGGGGCAACACTGTGTATGTCTCTCTCGCACAGCCCGGCAGACAAATTCGAAATGTCTAGCTATTGCTCCCACACAAAAGCTGCCAGCATGTAAAGGTGTAGCTGGTTTTCACTGCCCCTTGGAACTGCATTCGCTGCCACACAGACATTCGCGTTCTGCAAAAGCTTTGGTTGGTAATGGGGCAACACTGTGTTTCTCTCTCTTGCAGAGCCCGGCAGCCAAATTCGACACGTCCAGCGATTGCTCCCAAACGAAAGCTGCCAGCATGGAAAGATATAGCTGGTTTTCACTGCCCCTTGGAACTGCATGCGCTGCCACACAGACATTCGCGTTCTACAAAAGCTTTGCTTGGTAATGGGGAAACACTCTGTATCTCTCTCTCGCAGAGCCCGGCTGCCAAATTCCAAACGTCCAGCGATTGCTCCGACACGAAATCTGCCAGCACTGAAAGCAGCAGCTGGTTTTCACTGCCCCTTGGAACTGCGTTCGCTGCCACACAGACATTCGCGTTCTGCAAAAGCTTTGGTTGGTAATGGGGCAACACTCTGTATCTCTCTCTCGCACAGCCCGGCAGCCACATTCGAAACGTCCAGCGATTGCTCCCAAACGAAAGCTGCCAGCACGGAAAGCTGTAGCTGGTTTTCACTGCCCCTTGGAACTACGTTCGCTGCCACACAGACATTCGCGTTCTGCAAAAGCTTTGGTTGGTAATGGGGCAACACTGTGTATGTCTCTCTCGCACAGCCCGGCAGCCAAATTCGAAATGTCTAGCTATTGCTCCCACACAAAAGCTGCCAGCATGTAAAGCTGTAGCTGGTTTTCACTGCCCCTTGGAACTGCATTCGCTGCCACACAGACATTCGCGTTCTGCAAAAGCTTTGGTTGGTAATGGGGCAACACTGTGTATCTCTCTCTCGCACAGCCCCGCAGCCAAATTCGAAACGTCCAGCGATTGCTCCCAAACGAAAGCTGCCAGCACGGAAAGCTGTAGCTGGTTTTCACTGCCCCTTGGAACTGCATTCGCTGCCACACAGACATTCGCGTTCTGCAGAAACTTTGGTTGGTAATGGGGCAACACTGTGTATCTCTCTCTCGCAGAGCCCGGCAGCCAAATTCGAAACGTCCAGCGATTGCTCCCAAACGAAAGCTGCCAACACTGAAAGCTGTAGCTGGTTTTCACTGCCCCTTGGAACTGCATTCGCTGCCACACAGACATTCGTGTTCTGCAGAAGCTTTGGTTGGTAATGGGGCAACACTGTGTATCTCTCTCTTGCAGACCCCGGCAGCCAAATTCGAAATGTCCAGCGATTGCGTACACACGAAAGCCGCCAACACTGAAAGCTGTAGCTGGTTTTCACTGCCCCTTGGAACTACGTTCACTGCCACACAGACATTCGCGTTCTGCAAAAGCTTTGGTTGGTAATGGGGCAACACTGTGTATCTCTCTCTCGCAGAGCCCGGCTGCCAAATTCGAAACGTCCAGCGATTGCTCCCAAACGAAAGCTGCCAGCACGGAAAGCTGTAGCTGGTTTTCACTGCCCCTTGGAACTGCATTCGCTGCCACACAGACTTTCGCGTTCTGCAGAAGCTTTGGTTGGTAATGGGGCAACACTGTTTATCTCTCTCTCGCAGAGCCCGGCTGCCAAATTCGAAATGTCCAGCGATTGCTCCCAAACGGAAGCTGCCAGCACGGAAAGCTGTAGCTGGTTTTCACTGCCCCTTGGAACTGCATTCGCTGCCACACAGACATTCGCGTTCTGCAAAAGCTTTGGTTGGTAATGGGGCAACACTGTGTATCTCTCTCTCACAGAGCCCGGCAGCCACATTCCAAACGTCCAGCGATTGCGTACACACGAAAGCTGCCAACACTGAAAGCTGTAGCTGGTTTTCACTGCCCCTTGGAACTCCATTCGCTGCCACACAGACATTCGCGTTCTGCAAAAGCTTTGGTTGGTAATGGGGCAACACTCTGTATCTCTCTCTCGCACAGCCCGGCAGCCAAATTCGAAACGTCCAGCGATTGCTCCCAAACGAAAGCTGCCAGCATGGAAAGATATAGCTGGTTTTCACTGCCCCTTGGAACTGCATTCGCTGCCACACAGACATTCGCCTTCTACAAAAGCTTTGCTTGGTAATGGGGAAACACTCTGTATCTCTCTCTCGCACAGCCCGGCTGCCAAATTCCAAACGTCCAGCGATTGCTCCGACACGAAAGATGCCAGCACTGAAAGCTGTAGCTGGTTTTCACTGCCCCTTGGAACTACATTCGCTGCCACACAGACATTCGCGTTCTGCAAAAGCTTTGGTTGGTAATGGGGCAACACTGTGTATGTCTCTCTCGCACAGCCCGGCAGCCAAATTCGAAATGTCTAGCTATTGCTCCCACACAAAAGCTGCCAGCATGTAAAGGTGTAGCTGGTTTTCACTGCCCCTTGGAACTGCATTCGCTGCCACACAGACATTCGCGTTCTGCAAAAGCTTTGGTTGGTAATGGGGCAACACTGTGTATCTCTCTCTTGCAGAGCCCGGCAGCCAAATTCGAAACGTCCAGCGATTGCTCCCAAACGAAAGCTGCCAGCACGGAAAGATATAGCTGGTTTTCACTGCCACTTGGATCTACGTTCACTGCCGCACAGACATTCGCGTTCTGCAAAAGCTTTGGTTGGTAATGGGGCAACACTGTGTATCTCTCTCTCGCACAGCCCGGCTGCCAAATTCGAAACGTCCAGCGATTGCTCCCAAACGAAAGCTGCCAGCACGGAAAGCTGTAGCTGGTTTTCACTGCCCCTTGGAACTGCATTCGCTGCCACACAGACTTTCGCGTTCTGCAGAAGCTTTGGTTGGTAATGGGGCAACACTGTTTATCTCTCTCTCGCAGAGCCCGGCTGCCAAATTCGAAATGTCCAGCGATTGCTCCCAAACGGAAGCTGCCAGCACGGAAAGCTGTAGCTGGTTTTCACTGCCCCTTGGAACTGCATTCGCTGCCACACAGACATTCGCGTTCTGCAAAAGCTTTGGTTGGTAATGGGGCAACACTGTGTATCTCTCTCTCACAGAGCCCGGCAGCCACATTCCAAACGTCCAGCGATTGCGTACACACGAAAGCTGCCAACACTGAAAGCTGTAGCTGGTTTTCACTGCCCCTTGGAACTCCATTCGCTGCCACACAGACATTCGCGTTCTGCAAAAGCTTTGGTTGGTAATGGGGCAACATTCTGTATCTCTCTCTCGCACAGCCCGGCAGCCAAATTCGAAACGTCCAGCGATTGCTCCCAAACGAAAGCTGCCAGCACGGAAAGCTGTAGCTGGTTTTCACTGCCCCTTGGAACTGCATTCGCTGCCACACAGACATTCGCGTTCTGCAGAAGCTTTGGTTGGTAATGGGGCAACACTCTGTATCTCTCTCTCGCAGAGCCCGGCAGCCAAATTCGAAACGTCCAGCGATTGCTCCCAAACGAAAGCTGCCAGCACGGAAAGCTGTAGCTGGTTTTCACTGCCCCTTGGAACTGCATTCGCTGCCACACAGACATTCGCGTTCTGCAAAAGCTTTGGTTGGTAATGGGGCAACACTGTGTATCGCTCTCTTGCAGAGCCCGGCTGCCAAATTCCAAACGTCCAGCGATTGCTCCGACACGAAAGATGCCAGCACTGAAAGCAGCAGCTGGTTTTCACTGCCCCTTGGAACTGCATTCGCTGCCACACAGACATTCGCGTTCTGCAGAAGCTTTGGTTGGTAATGGGGCAACACTGTGTATCTCTCTCTTGCAGAGCCCGGCAGCCAAATTCGAAATGTCCAGCGATTGCTCCCACACGAAAGCTGCCAGCACGGAAAGACATAGCTGGTTTTCACTGCCCCTTGGAACTGCATTCGCTGCCACACAGACATTCGCGTTCTGCAAAAGCTTTGGTTGGTAATGGGGCAACACTGTGTATCTCTCTCTCGCAGAGCCCGGCTGCCAAATTCCAAACGTCCAGCGATTGCGTACACACGAAAGCTGCCAACACTGAAAGCTGTAGCTGGTTTTCACTGCCCCTTGGAACTACGTTCACTGCCACACAGACATTCGCGTTCTGCAAAAGCTTTGGGTGGTAATCGGGCAACACTGTGTATCTCTCTCTCGCACAGCCCGGCTGCCAAATTCGAAACGTCCAGCGATTGCTCCCAAACGAAAGCGCCAGCACGGAAAGCTGTAGCTGGTTTTCACTGCCCCTTGGAACTGCATTCGCTGCCACACAGACTTTCGCGTTCTGCAGAAGCTTTGGTTGGTAATGGGGCAACACTGTTTATCTCTCTCTCGCAGAGCCCGGCTGCCAAATTCGAAATGTCCAGCGATTGCTCCCAAACGGAAGCTGCCAGCACGGAAAGCTGTAGCTGGTTTTCACTGCCCCTTGGAACTGCATTCGCTGCCACACAGACATTCGCGTTCTGCAAAAGCTTTGGTTGGTAATGGGGCAACACTGTGTATCTCTCTCTCACAGAGCCCGGCAGCCATATTCCAAACGTCCAGCGATTGCGTACACACGAAAGCTGCCAACACTGAAAGCTGTAGCTGGTTTTCACTGCCCCTTGGAACTCCATTCGCTGCCACACAGACATTCGCGTTCTGCAAAAGCTTTGGTTGGTAATGGGGCAACATTCTGTATCTCTCTCTCGCACAGCCCGGCAGCCAAATTCGAAACGTCCAGCGATTGCTCCCAAACGAAAGCTGCCAGCACGGAAAGCTGTAGCTGGTTTTCACTGCCCCTTGGAACTGCATTCGCTGCCACACAGACATTCGCGTTCTGCAAAAGCTTTGGTTGGTAATGGGGCAACACTCTGTATCTCTCTCTCGCAGAACCCGGCAGCCAAATTCGAAACGTCCAGCGATTGCTCCCAAACGAAAGCTGCCAGCACGGAAAGCTGTAGCTGGTTTTCACTGCCCCTTGGAACTGCATTCGCTGCCACACAGACATTCGCGTTCTGCAGAAGCTTTGGTTGGTAATGGGGCAACACTGTGTATCTCTCTCTTGCAGAGCCCGGCAGCCAAATTCGAAATGTCCAGCGATTGCTCCCACACGAAAGCTGCCAGTACGGAAAGACATAGCTGGTTTTCACTGCCCCTTGGAACTGCATTCGCTGCCACACAGACATTCGCATTCTGCAAAAGCTTTGGTTGGTAATGGGGCAACACTGTGTATCTCTCTCTCGCAGAGCCCGGCTGCCAAATTCCAAACGTCCAGCGATTGCGTACACACGAAAGCTGCCAACACTGAAAGCTGTAGCTGGTTTTCACTGCCCCTTGGAACTACGTTCACTGCCACACAGACATTCGCGTTCTGCAAAAGCTTTGGTTGGTAATGGGGCAACACTCTGTATCTCTCTCTCGCAGAGCCCGGCTGCCAAATTCGAAACGTCCAGCGATTGCGTACACACGAAAGCTGCCAGCACGGAAAGCTGTAGCTGGTTTTCACTGCCCCTTGGAACTGCATTCGCTGCCACACAGACATTCGCGTTCTGCAGAAGCTTTGGTTGGTAATGGGGCAACACTGTGTATCTCTCTCTCGCAGAGCCCGGCAGCCAAATTCGAAACGTCCAGCGATTGCGTACACACGAAAGCTGCCAGCACGGAAAGCTGTAGCTGGTTTTCACTGCCCCTTGGAACTGCATTCGCTGCCACACAGACATTCGTGTTCTGCAAAAGCTTTGGGTGGTAATGGGGCAACACTGTGTATCTCTCTCTCGCACAGCCCGGCTGCCAAATTCCAAACGTCCAGCGATTTCTCCCACACGAAAGCTGCCAACACTGAAAGCTGTAGCTGGTTTTCACTGCCCCTTGGAACTACGTTCACTGCCACACAGACATTCGCGTTCTGCAAAAGCTTTGGTTGGTAATGGGGCAACACTCTGTATCTCTCTCTCGCAGAGCCCGGCTGCCAAATTCGAAACGTCCAGCGATTGCTCCCAAACGAAAGCTGCCAGCACAGAAAGCTGTAGCTGGTTTTCACTGCCCCTTGGAACTGCATTCGCTGCCACACAGACATTCGCGTTCTGCAGAAGCTTTGGTTGGTAATGGGGCAACACTCTTTATCTCTCTCTCGCACAGCCCGGCAGCCAAATTCGACACGTCCAGCGATTGCTCCCAAACGAAAGCTGCCAGCATGGAAAGATATAGCTGGTTTTCACTGCCCCTTGGAACTGCATTCGCTGCCACACAGACATTCGCCTTCTACAAAAGCTTTGCTTGGTAATGGGGAAACACTCTGTATCTCTCTCTCGCAGAGCCCAGCTGCCAAATTTCAAACGTCCAGCGATTGCTCCGACACGAAAGATGCCAGCACTGAAAGCAGTAGCTGGTTTTCACTGCCCCTTGGAACTACGTTCGCTGCCACACAGACATTCGCGTTCTGCAAAAGCTTTGGTTGGTAATGGGGCAACACTGTGTATGTCTCTCTCGCACAGCCCGGCAGCCAAATTCGAAATGTCTAGCTATTGCTCCCACACAAAAGCTGCCAACACTGAAAGCTGTAGCTGGTTTTCACTGCCCCTTGGAACTCCATTCGCTGCCACACAGACATTCGCGTTCTGCAAAAGCTTTGGTTGGTAATGGGGCAACACTCTGTATCTCTCTCTCGCAGAGCCCGGCAGCCAAATTCGAAACGTCCAGCGATTGCGTACACACGAAAGCTGCCAGCACGGAAAGCTGTAGCTGGTTTTCACTGCCCCTTGGAACTGCATTCGCTGCCACACAGACATTCGTGTTCTGCAGAAGCTTTGGTTGGTAATGGGGCAACACTCTGTATCTCTCTCTCGCAGAGCCCGGCTGCCAAATTCCAAACGTCCAGCGATTGCGTACACACGAAAGCTGCCAACACGGAAAGACATAGCTGGTTTTCACTGCCCCTTGGAACTACGTTCACTGCCACACAGACATTCGCGTTCTGCAAAAGCTTTGGTTGGTAATGGGGCAACACTCTGTATCTCTCTCTCGCAGAGCCCGGCTGCCAAATTCCAAACGTCCAGCGATTGCTCCGACACGAAAGATGCCAGCACTGAAAGCAGTAGCTGGTTTTCACTGCCCCTTGGAACTACGTTCGCTGCCACACAGACATTCGCGTTCTGCAAAAGGTTTGGTTGGTAATGGGGCAACACTGTGTATGTCTCTCTCGCACAGCCCCGCAGCCAAATTCGAAATGTCTAGCTATTGCTCCCACACAAAAGCTGCCAGCATGTAAAGGTGTAGCTGGTTTTCACTGCCCCTTGGAACTGCATTCGCTGCCACACAGACATTCGCGTTCTGCAAAAGCTTTGGTTGGTAATGGGGCAACACTGTGTTTCTCTCTCTTGCAGAGCCCGGCAGCCAAATTCGAAACGTCCAGCGATTGCTCCCAAACGAAAGCTGCCAGCATGGAAAGATATAGCTGTTTTTCACTGCCCCTTGGAACTGCATGCGCTGCCACACAGACATTCGCGTTCTACAAAAGCTTTGCTTGGTAATGGGGAAACACTCTGTATCTCTCTCTCGCAGAGCCCGGTTGCCAAATTCCAAACGTCCAGCGATTGCTCCGACACGAAATCTGCCAGCACGGAAAGCAGCAGCTGGTTTTCACTGCCCCTTGGAACTGCGTTCGCTGCCACACAGACATTCGCGTTCTGCAAAAGCTTTGGTTGGTAATGGGGCAACACTCTGTATCTCTCTCTCGCACAGCCCGGCAGCCAAATTCGAAACGTCCAGCGATTGCTCCCAAACGAAAGCTGCCAGCACGGAAAGCTGTAGCTGGTTTTCACTGCCCCTTGGAACTGCATTCGCTGCCACACAGACATTCGCGTTCTGCAAAAGCTTTGGTTGGTAATGGGGCAACACTGTGTATCTCTCTCTCACAGAGCCCGGCAGCCAAATTCCAAACGTCCAGCGATTGCGTACACACGAAAGCTGCCAACACTGAAAGCTGTAGCTGGTTTTCACTGCCCCTTGGAACTCCATTCGCTGCCACACAGACATTCGCGTTCTGCAAAAGCTTTGGTTGGTAATGGGGCAACACTGTGTATCTCTCTCTCGCAGAGCCCGGCAGCCAAATTCGAAACGTCCAGCGATTGCTCCCAAACGAAAGCTGCCAGCACGGAAAGCTGTAGCTGGTTTTCACTGCCCCTTGGAACTGCATTCGCTGCCACACAGACATTCGTGTTCTGCAGAAGCTTTGGTTGGTAATGGGGCAACACTCTGTATCTCTCTCTCGCAGAGCCCGGCTGCCAAATTCCAAACGTCCAGCGATTGCGTACACACGAAAGCTGCCAACACTGAAAGCTGTAGCTGGTTTTCACTGCCCCTTGGAACTACGTTCACTGCCACACAGACATTCGCGTTCTGCAAAAGCTTTGGTTGGTAATGGGGCAACACTCTGTATCTCTCTCTCGCAGAGCCCGGCTGCCAAATTCCAAACGTCCAGCGATTGCTCCGACACGAAAGATGCCAGCACTGAAAGCAGTAGCTGGTTTTCACTGCCCCTTGGAACTACGTTCGCTGCCACACAGACATTCGCGTTCTGCAAAAGGTTTGGTTGGTAATGGGGCAACACTGTGTATGTCTCTCTCGCACAGCCCGGCAGACAAATTCGAAATGTCTAGCTATTGCTCCCACACAAAAGCTGCCAGCATGTAAAGGTGTAGCTGGTTTTCACTGCCCCTTGGAACTCCATTCGCTGCCACACAGACATTCGCGTTCTGCAAAAGCTTTGGTTGGTAATGGGGCAACACTGTGTTTCTCTCTCTTGCAGAGCCCGGCAGCCAAATTCGACACGTCCAGCGATTGCTCCCAAACGAAAGCTGCCAGCATGGAAAGATATAGCTGGTTTTCACTGCCCCTTGGAACTGCATGCGCTGCCACACAGACATTCGCGTTCTACAAAAGCTTTGCTTGGTAATGGGGAAACACTCTGTATCTCTCTCTCGCAGAGCCCGGCTGCCAAATTCGAAACGTCCAGCGATTGCTCCGACACGAAATCTGCCAGCACTGAAAGCAGCAGCTGGTTTTCACTGCCCCTTGGAACTGCGTTCGCTGCCACACAGACATTCGCGTTCTGCAAAAGCTTTGGTTGGTAATGGGGCAACACTCTGTATCTCTCTCTCGCACAGCCCGGCAGCCAAATTCGAAACGTCCAGCGATTGCTCCCAAACGAAAGCTGCCAGCACGGAAAGCTGTAGCTGGTTTTCACTGCCCCTTGGAACTACGTTCGCTGCCACACAGACATTCGCGTTCTGCAAAAGCTTTGGTTGGTAATGGGGCAACACTGTGTATGTCTCTCTCGCACAGCCCGGCAGCCAAATTCGAAATGTCTAGCTATTGCTCCCACACAAAAGCTGCCAGCATGTAAAGCTGTAGCTGGTTTTCACTGCCCCTTGGAACTGCATTCGCTGCCACACAGACATTCGCGTTCTGCAAAAGCTTTGGTTGGTAATGGGGCAACACTGTGTATCTCTCTCTCGCACAGCCCCGCAGCCAAATTCGAAACGTCCAGCGATTGCTCCCAAACGAAAGCTGCCAGCACGGAAAGCTGTAGCTGGTTTTCACTGCCCCTTGGAACTGCATTCGCTGCCACACAGACATTCGCGTTCTGCAAAAGCTTTGGTTGGTAATGGGGCAACACTGTGTATCTCTCTCTCGCAGAGCCCGGCTGCCAAATTCCAAACGTCCAGCGATTGCTCCCAAACGAAAGCTGCCAACACTGAAAGCTGTAGCTGGTTTTCACTGCCCCTTGGAACTGCATTCGCTGCCACACAGACATTCGCGTTCTGCAGAAGCTTTGGTTGGTAATGGGGCAACACTGTGTATCTCTCTCTTGCAGAGCCCGGCAGCCAAATTCGAAATGTCCAGCGATTGCTCCCACACGAAAGCTGCCAGCACGGAAAGACATAGCTGGTTTTCACTGCCCCTTGGAACTGCATTCGCTGCCACACAGACATTCGCGTTCTGCAAAAGCTTTGGTTGGTAATGGGGCAACACTGTGTATCTCTCTCTCGCAGAGCCCGGCTGCCAAATTCCAAACGTCCAGCGATTGCGTACACACGAAAGCTGCCAACACTGAAAGCTGTAGCTGGTTTTCACTGCCCCTTGGAACTACGTTCACTGCCACACAGACATTCGCGTTCTGCAAAAGCTTTGGGTGGTAATCGGGCAACACTGTGTATCTCTCTCTCGCACAGCCCGGCTGCCAAATTCGAAACGTCCAGCGATTGCTCCCAAACGAAAGCGCCAGCACGGAAAGCTGTAGCTGGTTTTCACTGCCCCTTGGAACTGCATTCGCTGCCACACAGACTTTCGCGTTCTGCAGAAGCTTTGGTTGGTAATGGGGCAACACTGTTTATCTCTCTCTCGCAGAGCCCGGCTGCCAAATTCGAAATGTCCAGCGATTGCTCCCAAACGGAAGCTGCCAGCACGGAAAGCTGTAGCTGGTTTTCACTGCCCCTTGGAACTGCATTCGCTGCCACACAGACATTCGCGTTCTGCAAAAGCTTTGGTTGGTAATGGGGCAACACTGTGTATCTCTCTCTCACAGAGCCCGGCAGCCACATTCCAAACGTCCAGCGATTGCGTACACACGAAAGCTGCCAACACTGAAAGCTGTAGCTGGTTTTCACTGCCCCTTGGAACTCCATTCGCTGCCACACAGACATTCGCGTTCTGCAAAAGCTTTGGTTGGTAATGGGGCAACATTCTGTATCTCTCTCTCGCACAGCCCGGCAGCCAAATTCGAAACGTCCAGCGATTGCTCCCAAACGAAAGCTGCCAGCACGGAAAGCTGTAGCTGGTTTTCACTGCCCCTTGGAACTGCATTCGCTGCCACACAGACATTCGCGTTCTGCAAAAGCTTTGGTTGGTAATGGGGCAACACTCTGTATCTCTCTCTCGCAGAACCCGGCAGCCAAATTCGAAACGTCCAGCGATTGCTCCCAAACGAAAGCTGCCAGCACGGAAAGCTGTAGCTGGTTTTCACTGCCCCTTGGAACTGCATTCGCTGCCACACAGACATTCGCGTTCTGCAGAAGCTTTGGTTGGTAATGGGGCAACACTGTGTATCTCTCTCTTGCAGAGCCCGGCAGCCAAATTCGAAATGTCCAGCGATTGCTCCCACACGAAAGCTGCCAGTACGGAAAGACATAGCTGGTTTTCACTGCCCCTTGGAACTGCATTCGCTGCCACACAGACATTCGCGTTCTGCAGAAGCTTTGGTTGGTAATGGGGCAACACTGTGTATCTCTCTCTCGCAGAGCCCGGCTGCCAAATTCCAAACGTCCAGCGATTGCGTACACACGAAAGCTGCCAACACTGAAAGCTGTAGCTGGTTTTCACTGCCCCTTGGAACTACGTTCACTGCCACACAGACATTCGCGTTCTGCAAAAGCTTTGGTTGGTAATGGGGCAACACTCTGTATCTCTCTCTCGCAGAGCCCGGCTGCCAAATTCGAAACGTCCAGCGATTGCGTACACACGAAAGCTGCCAGCACGGAAAGCTGTAGCTGGTTTTCACTGCCCCTTGGAACTGCATTCGCTGCCACACAGACATTCGCGTTCTGCAGAAGCTTTGGTTGGTAATGGGGCAACACTGTGTATCTCTCTCTCGCAGAGCCCGGCAGCCAAATTCGAAACGTCCAGCGATTGCGTACACACGAAAGCTGCCAGCACGGAAAGCTGTAGCTGGTTTTCACTGCCCCTTGGAACTGCATTCGCTGCCACACAGACATTCGTGTTCTGCAAAAGCTTTGGGTGGTAATGGGGCAACACTGTGTATCTCTCTCTCGCACAGCCCGGCTGCCAAATTCCAAACGTCCAGCGATTTCTCCCACACGAAAGCTGCCAACACTGAAAGCTGTAGCTGGTTTTCACTGCCCCTTGGAACTACGTTCACTGCCACACAGACATTCGCGTTCTGCAAAAGCTTTGGTTGGTAATGGGGCAACACTCTGTATCTCTCTCTCGCAGAGCCCGGCTGCCAAATTCGAAACGTCCAGCGATTGCTCCCAAACGAAAGCTGCCAGCACAGAAAGCTGTAGCTGGTTTTCACTGCCCCTTGGAACTGCATTCGCTGCCACACAGACATTCGCGTTCTGCAGAAGCTTTGGTTGGTAATGGGGCAACACTCTTTATCTCTCTCTCGCACAGCCCGGCAGCCAAATTCGACACGTCCAGCGATTGCTCCCAAACGAAAGCTGCCAGCATGGAAAGATATAGCTGGTTTTCACTGCCCCTTGGAACTGCATTCGCTGCCACACAGACATTCGCCTTCTACAAAAGCTTTGCTTGGTAATGGGGAAACACTCTGTATCTCTCTCTCGCAGAGCCCAGCTGCCAAATTTCAAACGTCCAGCGATTGCTCCGACACGAAAGATGCCAGCACTGAAAGCAGTAGCTGGTTTTCACTGCCCCTTGGAACTACGTTCGCTGCCACACAGACATTCGCGTTCTGCAAAAGCTTTGGTTGGTAATGGGGCAACACTGTGTATGTCTCTCTCGCACAGCCCGGCAGCCAAATTCGAAATGTCTAGCTATTGCTCCCACACAAAAGCTGCCAACACTGAAAGCTGTAGCTGGTTTTCACTGCCCCTTGGAACTCCATTCGCTGCCACACAGACATTCGCGTTCTGCAAAAGCTTTGGTTGGTAATGGGGCAACACTCTGTATCTCTCTCTCGCAGAGCCCGGCAGCCAAATTCGAAACGTCCAGCGATTGCGTACACACGAAAGCTGCCAGCACGGAAAGCTGTAGCTGGTTTTCACTGCCTCTTTGAACTGCATTCGCTGCCACACAGACATTCGTGTTCTGCAGAAGCTTTGGTTGGTAATGGGGCAACACTCTGTATCTCTCTCTCGCAGAGCCCGGCTGCCAAATTCCAAACGTCCAGCGATTGCGTACACACGAAAGCTGCCAACACGGAAAGACATAGCTGGTTTTCACTGCCCCTTGGATCTACGTTCACTGCCACACAGACATTCGCGTTCTGCAAAAGCTTTGGTTGGTAATGGGGCAACACTCTGTATCTCTCTCTCGCAGAGCCCGGCTGCCAAATTCCAAACGTCCAGCGATTGCTCCGACACGAAAGATGCCAGCACTGAAAGCAGTAGCTGGTTTTCACTGCCCCTTGGAACTACGTTCGCTGCCACACAGACATTCGCGTTCTGCAAAAGGTTTGGTTGGTAATGGGGCAACACTGTGTATGTCTCTCTCGCACAGCCCCGCAGCCAAATTCGAAATGTCTAGCTATTGCTCCCACACAAAAGCTGCCAGCATGTAAAGGTGTAGCTGGTTTTCACTGCCCCTTGGAACTGCATTCGCTGCCACACAGACATTCGCTTTCTGCAAAAGCTTTGGTTGGTAATGGGGCAACACTGTGTTTCTCTCTCTTGCAGAGCCCGGCAGCCAAATTCGAAACGTCCAGCGATTGCTCCCAAACGAAAGCTGCCAGCATGGAAAGATATAGCTGTTTTTCACTGCCCCTTGGAACTGCATGCGCTGCCACACAGACATTCGCGTTCTACAAAAGCTTTGCTTGGTAATGGGGAAACACTCTGTATCTCTCTCTCGCAGAGCCCGGCTGCCAAATTCCAAACGTCCAGCGATTGCTCCGACACGAAATCTGCCAGCACGGAAAGCAGCAGCTGGTTTTCACTGCCCCTTGGAACTGCGTTCGCTGCCACACAGACATTCGCGTTCTGCAAAAGCTTTGGTTGGTAATGGGGCAACACTCTGTATCTCTCTCTCGCACAGCCCGGCAGCCAAATTCGAAACGTCCAGCGATTGCTCCCAAACGAAAGCTGCCAGCACGGAAAGCTGTAGCTGGTTTTCACTGCCCCTTGGAACTGCATTCGCTGCCACACAGACATTCGCGTTCTGCAAAAGCTTTGGTTGGTAATGGGGCAACACTGTGTATCTCTCTCTCACAGAGCCCGGCAGCCAAATTCCAAACGTCCAGCGATTGCGTACACACGAAAGCTGCCAACACTGAAAGCTGTAGCTGGTTTTCACTGCCCCTTGGAACTCCATTCGCTGCCACACAGACATTCGCGTTCTGCAAAAGCTTTGGTTGGTAATGGGGCAACACTGTGTATCTCTCTCTCGCAGAGCCCGGCAGCCAAATTCGAAACGTCCAGCGATTGCTCCCAAACGAAAGCTGCCAGCACGGAAAGCTGTAGCTGGTTTTCACTGCCCCTTGGAACTGCATTCGCTGCCACACAGACATTCGTGTTCTGCAGAAGCTTTGGTTGGTAATGGGGCAACACTCTGTATCTCTCTCTCGCAGAGCCCGGCTGCCAAATTCCAAACGTCCAGCGATTGCGTACACACGAAAGCTGCCAACACTGAAAGCTGTAGCTGGTTTTCACTGCCCCTTGGAACTACGTTCACTGCCACACAGACATTCGCGTTCTGCAAAAGCTTTGGTTGGTAATGGGGCAACACTCTGTATCTCTCTCTCGCAGAGCCCGGCTGCCAAATTCCAAACGTCCAGCGATTGCTCCGACACGAAAGATGCCAGCACTGAAAGCTGTAGCTGGTTTTCACTGCCCCTTGGAACTACGTTCGCTGCCACACAGACATTCGCGTTCTGCAAAAGGTTTGGTTGGTAATGGGGCAACACTGTGTATGTCTCTCTCGCACAGCCCGGCAGACAAATTCGAAATGTCTAGCTATTGCTCCCACACAAAAGCTGCCAGCATGTAAAGGTGTAGCTGGTTTTCACTGCCCCTTGGAACTGCATTCGCTGCCACACAGACATTCGCGTTCTGCAAAAGCTTTGGTTGGTAATGGGGCAACACTGTGTTTCTCTCTCTTGCAGAGCCCGGCAGCCAAATTCGACACGTCCAGCGATTGCTCCCAAACGAAAGCTGCCAGCATGGAAAGATATAGCTGGTTTTCACTGCCCCTTGGAACTGCATGCGCTGCCACACAGACATTCGCGTTCTACAAAAGCTTTGCTTGGTAATGGGGAAACACTCTGTATCTCTCTCTCGCAGAGCCCGGCTGCCAAATTCCAAACGTCCAGCGATTGCTCCGACACGAAATCTGCCAGCACTGAAAGCAGCAGCTGGTTTTCACTGCCCCTTGGAACTGCGTTCGCTGCCACACAGACATTCGCGTTCTGCAAAAGCTTTGGTTGGTAATGGGGCAACACTCTGTATCTCTCTCTCGCACAGCCCGGCAGCCAAATTCGAAACGTCCAGCGATTGCTCCCAAACGAAAGCTGCCAGCACGGAAAGCTGTAGCTGGTTTTCACTGCCCCTTGGAACTACGTTCGCTGCCACACAGACATTCGCGTTCTGCAAAAGCTTTGGTTGGTAATGGGGCAACACTGTGTATGTCTCTCTCGCACAGCCCGGCAGCCAAATTCGAAATGTCTAGCTATTGCTCCCACACAAAAGCTGCCAGCATGTAAAGCTGTAGCTGGTTTTCACTGCCCCTTGGAACTGCATTCGCTGCCACACAGACATTCGCGTTCTGCAAAAGCTTTGGTTGGTAATGGGGCAACACTGTGTATCTCTCTCTCGCACAGCCCCGCAGCCAAATTCGAAACGTCCAGCGATTGCTCCCAAACGAAAGCTGCCAGCACGGAAAGCTGTAGCTGGTTTTCACTGCCCCTTGGAACTGCATTCGCTGCCACACAGACATTCGCGTTCTGCAGAAACTTTGGTTGGTAATGGGGCAACACTGTGTATCTCTCTCTCGCAGAGCCCGGCAGCCAAATTCGAAACGTCCAGCGATTGCTCCCAAACGAAAGCTGCCAACACTGAAAGCTGTAGCTGGTTTTCACTGCCCCTTGGAACTGCATTCGCTGCCACACAGACATTCGTGTTCTGCAGAAGCTTTGGTTGGTAATGGGGCAACACTGTGTATCTCTCTCTTGCAGAGCCCGGCAGCCAAATTCGAAATGTCCAGCGATTGCGTACACACGAAAGCCGCCAACACTGAAAGCTGTAGCTGGTTTTCACTGCCCCTTGGAACTACGTTCACTGCCACACAGACATTCGCGTTCTGCAAAAGCTTTGGTTGGTAATGGGGCAACACTCTGTATCTCTCTCTCGCAGAGCCCGGCTGCCAAATTCCAAACGTCCAGCGATTGCGTACACACGAAAGCTGCCAACACTGAAAGCTGTAGCTGGTTTTCACTGCCCCTTGGAACTACGTTCACTGCCACACAGACATTCGCGTTCTGCAAAAGCTTTGGTTGGTAATGGGGCAACACTCTGTATCTCTCTCTCGCAGAGCCCGGCTGCCAAATTCCAAACGTCCAGCGATTGCTCCGACACGAAAGATGCCAGCACTGAAAGCTGTAGCTGGTTTTCACTGCCCCTTGGAACTACGTTCGCTGCCACACAGACATTCGCGTTCTGCAAAAGGTTTGGTTGGTAATGGGGCAACACTGTGTATGTCTCTCTCGCACAGCCCGGCAGACAAATTCGAAATGTCTAGCTATTGCTCCCACACAAAAGCTGCCAGCATGTAAAGGTGTAGCTGGTTTTCACTGCCCCTTGGAACTGCATTCGCTGCCACACAGACATTCGCGTTCTGCAAAAGCTTTGGTTGGTAATGGGGCAACACTGTGTTTCTCTCTCTTGCAGAGCCCGGCAGCCAAATTCGACACGTCCAGCGATTGCTCCCAAACGAAAGCTGCCAGCATGGAAAGATATAGCTGGTTTTCACTGCCCCTTGGAACTGCATTCGCTGCCACACAGACATTCGCCTTCTACAAAAGCTTTGCTTGGTAATGGGGAAACACTCTGTATCTCTCTCTCGCACAGCCCGGCTGCCAAATTCCAAACGTCCAGCGATTGCTCCGACACGAAAGATGCCAGCACGGAAAGCTGTAGCTGGTTTTCACTGCCCCTTGGAACTACATTCGCTGCCACACAGACATTCGCGTTCTGCAAAAGCTTTGGTTGGTAATGGGGCAACACTGTGTATGTCTCTCTCGCACAGCCCGGCAGCCAAATTCGAAATGTCTAGCTATTGCTCCCACACAAAAGCTGCCAGCATGTAAAGGTGTAGCTGGTTTTCACTGCCCCTTGGAACTGCATTCGCTGCCACACAGACATTCGCGTTCTGCAAAAGCTTTGGTTGGTAATGGGGCAACACTGTGTATCTCTCTCTTGCAGAGCCCGGCAGCCAAATTCGAAACGTCCAGCGATTGCTCCCAAACGAAAGCTGCCAGCACGGAAAGATATAGCTGGTTTTCACTGCCACTTGGATCTACGTTCACTGCCGCACAGACATTCGCGTTCTGCAAAAGCTTTGGTTGGTAATGGGGCAACACTGTGTATCTCTCTCTCGCACAGCCCGGCTGCCAAATTCGAAACGTCCAGCGATTGCTCCCAAACGAAAGCTGCCAGCACGGAAAGCTGTAGCTGGTTTTCACTGCCCCTTGGAACTGCATTCGCTGCCACACAGACATTCGTGTTCTGCAGAAGCTTTGGTTGGTAATGGGGCAACACTCTGTATCTCTCTCTCGCAGAGCCCGGCTGCCAAATTCCAAACGTCCAGCGATTGCGTACACACGAAAGCTGCCAACACTGAAAGCTGTAGCTGGTTTTCACTGCCCCTTGGAACTACGTTCACTGCCACACAGACATTCGCGTTCTGCAAAAGCTTTGGTTGGTAATGGGGCAACACTCTGTATCTCTCTCTCGCAGAGCCCGGCTGCCAAATTCCAAACGTCCAGCGATTGCTCCGACACGAAAGATGCCAGCACTGAAAGCTGTAGCTGGTTTTCACTGCCCCTTGGAACTACGTTCGCTGCCACACAGACATTCGCGTTCTGCAAAAGGTTTGGTTGGTAATGGGGCAACACTGTGTATGTCTCTCTCGCACAGCCCGGCAGACAAATTCGAAATGTCTAGCTATTGCTCCCACACAAAAGCTGCCAGCATGTAAAGGTGTAGCTGGTTTTCACTGCCCCTTGGAACTGCATTCGCTGCCACACAGACATTCGCGTTCTGCAAAAGCTTTGGTTGGTAATGGGGCAACACTGTGTTTCTCTCTCTTGCAGAGCCCGGCAGCCAAATTCGACACGTCCAGCGATTGCTCCCAAACGAAAGCTGCCAGCATGGAAAGATATAGCTGGTTTTCACTGCCCCTTGGAACTGCATGCGCTGCCACACAGACATTCGCGTTCTACAAAAGCTTTGCTTGGTAATGGGGAAACACTCTGTATCTCTCTCTCGCAGAGCCCGGCTGCCAAATTCCAAACGTCCAGCGATTGCTCCGACACGAAATCTGCCAGCACTGAAAGCAGCAGCTGGTTTTCACTGCCCCTTGGAACTGCGTTCGCTGCCACACAGACATTCGCGTTCTGCAAAAGCTTTGGTTGGTAATGGGGCAACACTCTGTATCTCTCTCTCGCACAGCCCGGCAGCCAAATTCGAAACGTCCAGCGATTGCTCCCAAACGAAAGCTGCCAGCACGGAAAGCTGTAGCTGGTTTTCACTGCCCCTTGGAACTACGTTCGCTGCCACACAGACATTCGCGTTCTGCAAAAGCTTTGGTTGGTAATGGGGCAACACTGTGTATGTCTCTCTCGCACAGCCCGGCAGCCAAATTCGAAATGTCTAGCTATTGCTCCCACACAAAAGCTGCCAGCATGTAAAGCTGTAGCTGGTTTTCACTGCCCCTTGGAACTGCATTCGCTGCCACACAGACATTCGCGTTCTGCAAAAGCTTTGGTTGGTAATGGGGCAACACTGTGTATCTCTCTCTCGCACAGCCCCGCAGCCAAATTCGAAACGTCCAGCGATTGCTCCCAAACGAAAGCTGCCAGCACGGAAAGCTGTAGCTGGTTTTCACTGCCCCTTGGAACTGCATTCGCTGCCACACAGACATTCGCGTTCTGCAGAAACTTTGGTTGGTAATGGGGCAACACTGTGTATCTCTCTCTCGCAGAGCCCGGCAGCCAAATTCGAAACGTCCAGCGATTGCTCCCAAACGAAAGCTGCCAACACTGAAAGCTGTAGCTGGTTTTCACTGCCCCTTGGAACTGCATTCGCTGCCACACAGACATTCGTGTTCTGCAGAAGCTTTGGTTGGTAATGGGGCAACACTGTGTATCTCTCTCTTGCAGAGCCCGGCAGCCAAATTCGAAATGTCCAGCGATTGCGTACACACGAAAGCCGCCAACACTGAAAGCTGTAGCTGGTTTTCACTGCCCCTTGGAACTACGTTCACTGCCACACAGACATTCGCGTTCTGCAAAAGCTTTGGTTGGTAATGGGGCAACACTCTGTATCTCTCTCTCGCAGAGCCCGGCTGCCAAATTCCAAACGTCCAGCGATTGCGTACACACGAAAGCTGCCAACACTGAAAGCTGTAGCTGGTTTTCACTGCCCCTTGGAACTACGTTCACTGCCACACAGACATTCGCGTTCTGCAAAAGCTTTGGTTGGTAATGGGGCAACACTCTGTATCTCTCTCTCGCAGAGCCCGGCTGCCAAATTCCAAACGTCCAGCGATTGCTCCGACACGAAAGATGCCAGCACTGAAAGCTGTAGCTGGTTTTCACTGCCCCTTGGAACTACGTTCGCTGCCACACAGACATTCGCGTTCTGCAAAAGGTTTGGTTGGTAATGGGGCAACACTGTGTATGTCTCTCTCGCACAGCCCGGCAGACAAATTCGAAATGTCTAGCTATTGCTCCCACACAAAAGCTGCCAGCATGTAAAGGTGTAGCTGGTTTTCACTGCCCCTTGGAACTGCATTCGCTGCCACACAGACATTCGCGTTCTGCAAAAGCTTTGGTTGGTAATGGGGCAACACTGTGTTTCTCTCTCTTGCAGAGCCCGGCAGCCAAATTCGACACGTCCAGCGATTGCTCCCAAACGAAAGCTGCCAGCATGGAAAGATATAGCTGGTTTTCACTGCCCCTTGGAACTGCATTCGCTGCCACACAGACATTCGCCTTCTACAAAAGCTTTGCTTGGTAATGGGGAAACACTCTGTATCTCTCTCTCGCACAGCCCGGCTGCCAAATTCCAAACGTCCAGCGATTGCTCCGACACGAAAGATGCCAGCACGGAAAGCTGTAGCTGGTTTTCACTGCCCCTTGGAACTACATTCGCTGCCACACAGACATTCGCGTTCTGCAAAAGCTTTGGTTGGTAATGGGGCAACACTGTGTATGTCTCTCTCGCACAGCCCGGCAGCCAAATTCGAAATGTCTAGCTATTGCTCCCACACAAAAGCTGCCAGCATGTAAAGGTGTAGCTGGTTTTCACTGCCCCTTGGAACTGCATTCGCTGCCACACAGACATTCGCGTTCTGCAAAAGCTTTGGTTGGTAATGGGGCAACACTGTGTATCTCTCTCTTGCAGAGCCCGGCAGCCAAATTCGAAACGTCCAGCGATTGCTCCCAAACGAAAGCTGCCAGCACGGAAAGATATAGCTGGTTTTCACTGCCACTTGGATCTACGTTCACTGCCGCACAGACATTCGCGTTCTGCAAAAGCTTTGGTTGGTAATGGGGCAACACTGTGTATCTCTCTCTCGCACAGCCCGGCTGCCAAATTCGAAACGTCCAGCGATTGCTCCCAAACGAAAGCTGCCAGCACGGAAAGCTGTAGCTGGTTTTCACTGCCCCTTGGAACTGCATTCGCTGCCACACAGACTTTCGCGTTCTGCAGAAGCTTTGGTTGGTAATGGGGCAACACTGTTTATCTCTCTCTCGCAGAGCCCGGCAGCCAAATTCGAAATGTCCAGCGATTGCTCCCAAACGGAAGCTGCCAGCACGGAAAGCTGTAGCTGGTTTTCACTGCCCCTTGGAACTGCATTCGCTGCCACACAGACATTCGCGTTCTGCAAAAGCTTTGGTTGGTAATGGGGCAACACTGTGTATCTCTCTCTCACAGAGCCCGGCAGCCACATTCCAAACGTCCAGCGATTGCGTACACACGAAAGCTGCCAACACTGAAAGCTGTAGCTGGTTTTCACTGCCCCTTGGAACTCCATTCGCTGCCACACAGACATTCGCGTTCTGCAAAAGCTTTGGTTGGTAATGGGGCAACATTCTGTATCTCTCTCTCGCACAGCCCGGCAGCCAAATTCGAAACGTCCAGCGATTGCTCCCAAACGAAAGCTGCCAGCACGGAAAGCTGTAGCTGGTTTTCACTGCCCCTTGGAACTGCATTCGCTGCCACACAGACATTCGCGTTCTGCAGAAGCTTTGGTTGGTAATGGGGCAACACTGTGTATCTCTCTCTCGCAGAGCCCGGCAGCCAAATTCGAAACGTCCAGCGATTGCTCCCAAACGAAAGCTGCCAGCACGGAAAGCTGTAGCTGGTTTTCACTGCCCCTTGGAACTGCATTCGCTGCCACACAGACATTCGCGTTCTGCAGAAGCTTTGGTTGGTAATGGGGCAACACTGTGTATCGCTCTCTTGCAGAGCCCGGCAGCCAAATTCGAAATGTCCAGCGATTGCTCCCACACGAAAGCTGCCAGCACGGAAAGCTGTAGCTGGTTTTCACTGCCCCTTGGAACTGCATTCGCTGCCACACAGACATTCGCATTCTGCAAAAGCTTTGGTTGGTAATGGGGCAACACTGTGTATCTCTCTCTCGCAGAGCCCGGCTGCCAAATTCCAAACGTCCAGCGATTGCGTACACACGAAAGCTGCCAACACTGAAAGCTGTAGCTGGTTTTCACTGCCCCTTGGAACTACGTTCACTGCCACACAGACATTCGCGTTCTGCAAAAGCTTTGGGTGGTAATCGGGCAACACTGTGTATCTCTCTCTCGCACAGCCCGGCTGCCAAATTCGAAACGTCCAGCGATTGCTCCCAAACGAAAGCGCCAGCACGGAAAGCTGTAGCTGGTTTTCACTGCCCCTTGGAACTGCATTCGCTGCCACACAGACTTTCGCGTTCTGCAGAAGCTTTGGTTGGTAATGGGGCAACACTGTTTATCTCTCTCTCGCAGAGCCCGGCTGCCAAATTCGAAATGTCCAGCGATTGCTCCCAAACGGAAGCTGCCAGCACGGAAAGCTGTAGCTGGTTTTCACTGCCCCTTGGAACTGCATTCGCTGCCACACAGACATTCGCGTTCTGCAAAAGCTTTGGTTGGTAATGGGGCAACACTGTGTATCTCTCTCTCACAGAGCCCGGCAGCCACATTCCAAACGTCCAGCGATTGCGTACACACGAAAGCTGCCAACACTGAAAGCTGTAGCTGGTTTTCACTGCCCCTTGGAACTCCATTCGCTGCCACACAGACATTCGCGTTCTGCAAAAGCTTTGGTTGGTAATGGGGCAACATTCTGTATCTCTCTCTCGCACAGCCCGGCAGCCAAATTCGAAACGTCCAGCGATTGCTCCCAAACGAAAGCTGCCAGCACGGAAAGCTGTAGCTGGTTTTCACTGCCCCTTGGAACTGCATTCGCTGCCACACAGACATTCGTGTTCTGCAAAAGCTTTGGGTGGTAATGGGGCAACACTGTGTATCTCTCTCTCGCACAGCCCGGCTGCCAAATTCCAAACGTCCAGCGATTTCTCCCACACGAAAGCTGCCAACACTGAAAGCTGTAGCTGGTTTTCACTGCCCCTTGGAACTACGTTCACTGCCACACAGACATTCGCGTTCTGCAAAAGCTTTGGTTGGTAATGGGGCAACACTCTGTATCTCTCTCTCGCAGAGCCCGGCTGCCAAATTCGAAACGTCCAGCGATTGCTCCCAAACGAAAGCTGCCAGCACAGAAAGCTGTAGCTGGTTTTCACTGCCCCTTGGAACTGCATTCGCTGCCACACAGACATTCGCGTTCTGCAGAAGCTTTGGTTGGTAATGGGGCAACACTCTTTATCTCTCTCTCGCACAGCCCGGCAGCCAAATTCGACACGTCCAGCGATTGCTCCCAAACGAAAGCTGCCAGCATGGAAAGATATAGCTGGTTTTCACTGCCCCTTGGAACTGCATTCGCTGCCACACAGACATTCGCCTTCTACAAAAGCTTTGCTTGGTAATGGGGAAACACTCTGTATCTCTCTCTCGCAGAGCCCAGCTGCCAAATTTCAAACGTCCAGCGATTGCTCCGACACGAAAGATGCCAGCACTGAAAGCAGTAGCTGGTTTTCACTGCCCCTTGGAACTACGTTCGCTGCCACACAGACATTCGCGTTCTGCAAAAGCTTTGGTTGGTAATGGGGCAACACTGTGTATGTCTCTCTCGCACAGCCCGGCAGCCAAATTCGAAATGTCTAGCTATTGCTCCCACACAAAAGCTGCCAACACTGAAAGCTGTAGCTGGTTTTCACTGCCCCTTGGAACTCCATTCGCTGCCACACAGACATTCGCGTTCTGCAAAAGCTTTGGTTGGTAATGGGGCAACACTCTGTATCTCTCTCTCGCAGAGCCCGGCAGCCAAATTCGAAACGTCCAGCGATTGCGTACACACGAAAGCTGCCAGCACGGAAAGCTGTAGCTGGTTTTCACTGCCCCTTGGAACTGCATTCGCTGCCACACAGACATTCGTGTTCTGCAGAAGCTTTGGTTGGTAATGGGGCAACACTCTGTATCTCTCTCTCGCAGAGCCCGGCTGCCAAATTCCAAACGTCCAGCGATTGCGTACACACGAAAGCTGCCAACACGGAAAGACATAGCTGGTTTTCACTGCCCCTTGGATCTACGTTCACTGCCACACAGACATTCGCGTTCTGCAAAAGCTTTGGTTGGTAATGGGGCAACACTCTGTATCTCTCTCTCGCAGAGCCCGGCTGCCAAATTCCAAACGTCCAGCGATTGCTCCGACACGAAAGATGCCAGCACTGAAAGCAGTAGCTGGTTTTCACTGCCCCTTGGAACTACGTTCGCTGCCACACAGACATTCGCGTTCTGCAAAAGGTTTGGTTGGTAATGGGGCAACACTGTGTATGTCTCTCTCGCACAGCCCCGCAGCCAAATTCGAAATGTCTAGCTATTGCTCCCACACAAAAGCTGCCAGCATGTAAAGGTGTAGCTGGTTTTCACTGCCCCTTGGAACTGCATTCGCTGCCACACAGACATTCGCGTTCTGCAAAAGCTTTGGTTGGTAATGGGGCAACACTGTGTTTCTCTCTCTTGCAGAGCCCGGCAGCCAAATTCGAAACGTCCAGCGATTGCTCCCAAACGAAAGCTGCCAGCATGGAAAGATATAGCTGTTTTTCACTGCCCCTTGGAACTGCATGCGCTGCCACACAGACATTCGCGTTCTACAAAAGCTTTGCTTGGTAATGGGGAAACACTCTGTATCTCTCTCTCGCAGAGCCCGGCTGCCAAATTCCAAACGTCCAGCGATTGCTCCGACACGAAATCTGCCAGCACGGAAAGCAGCAGCTGGTTTTCAGTGCCCCTTGGAACTGCGTTCGCTGCCACACAGACATTCGCGTTCTGCAAAAGCTTTGGTTGGTAATGGGGCAACACTCTGTATCTCTCTCTCGCACAGCCCGGCAGCCAAATTCGAAACGTCCAGCGATTGCTCCCAAACGAAAGCTGCCAGCACGGAAAGCTGTAGCTGGTTTTCACTGCCCCTTGGAACTGCATTCGCTGCCACACAGACATTCGCGTTCTGCAAAAGCTTTGGTTGGTAATGGGGCAACACTGTGTATCTCTCTCTCACAGAGCCCGGCAGCCAAATTCCAAACGTCCAGCGATTGCGTACACACGAAAGCTGCCAACACTGAAAGCTGTAGCTGGTTTTCACTGCCCCTTGGAACTCCATTCGCTGCCACACAGACATTCGCGTTCTGCAAAAGCTTTGGTTGGTAATGGGGCAACACTGTGTATCTCTCTCTCGCAGAGCCCGGCAGCCAAATTCGAAACGTCCAGCGATTGCTCCCAAACGAAAGCTGCCAGCACGGAAAGCTGTAGCTGGTTTTCACTGCCCCTTGGAACTGCATTCGCTGCCACACAGAGATTCGTGTTCTGCAGAAGCTTTGGTTGGTAATGGGGCAACACTCTGTATCTCTCTCTCGCAGAGCCCGGCTGCCAAATTCCAAACGTCCAGCGATTGCGTACACACGAAAGCTGCCAACACTGAAAGCTGTAGCTGGTTTTCACTGCCCCTTGGAACTACGTTCACTGCCACACAGACATTCGCGTTCTGCAAAAGCTTTGGTTGGTAATGGGGCAACACTCTGTATCTCTCTCTCGCAGAGCCCGGCTGCCAAATTCCAAACGTCCAGCGATTGCTCCGACACGAAAGATGCCAGCACTGAAAGCAGTAGCTGGTTTTCACTGCCCCTTGGAACTACGTTCGCTGCCACACAGACATTCGCGTTCTGCAAAAGGTTTGGTTGGTAATGGGGCAACACTGTGTATGTCTCTCTCGCACAGCCCGGCAGACAAATTCGAAATGTCTAGCTATTGCTCCCACACAAAAGCTGCCAGCATGTAAAGGTGTAGCTGGTTTTCACTGCCCCTTGGAACTGCATTCGCTGCCACACAGACATTCGCGTTCTGCAAAAGCTTTGGTTGGTAATGGGGCAACACTGTGTTTCTCTCTCTTGCAGAGCCCGGCAGCCAAATTCGACACGTCCAGCGATTGCTCCCAAACGAAAGCTGCCAGCATGGAAAGATATAGCTGGTTTTCACTGCCCCTTGGAACTGCATGCGCTGCCACACAGACATTCGCGTTCTACAAAAGCTTTGCTTGGTAATGGGGAAACACTCTGTATCTCTCTCTCGCAGAGCCCGGCTGCCAAATTCCAAACGTCCAGCGATTGCTCCGACACGAAATCTGCCAGCACTGAAAGCAGCAGCTGGTTTTCACTGCCCCTTGGAACTGCTTTCGCTGCCACACAGACATTCGCGTTCTGCAAAAGCTTTGGTTGGTAATGGGGCAACACTCTGTATCTCTCTCTCGCACAGCCCGGCAGCCAAATTCGAAACGTCCAGCGATTGCTCCCAAACGAAAGCTGCCAGCACGGAAAGCTGTAGCTGGTTTTCACTGCCCCTTGGAACTACGTTCGCTGCCACACAGACATTCGCGTTCTGCAAAAGCTTTGGTTGGTAATGGGGCAACACTGTGTATGTCTCTCTCGCACAGCCCGGCAGCCAAATTCGAAATGTCTAGCTATTGCTCCCACACAAAAGCTGCCAGCATGTAAAGCTGTAGCTGGTTTTCACTGCCCCTTGGAACTGCATTCGCTGCCACACAGACATTCGCGTTCTGCAAAAGCTTTGGTTGGTAATGGGGCAACACTGTGTATCTCTCTCTCGCACAGCCCCGCAGCCAAATTCGAAACGTCCAGCGATTGCTCCCAAACGAAAGCTGCCAGCACGGAAAGCTGTAGCTGGTTTTCACTGCCCCTTGGAACTGCATTCGCTGCCACACAGACATTCGCGTTCTGCAGAAACTTTGGTTGGTAATGGGGCAACACTGTGTATCTCTCTCTCGCAGGGCCCGGCAGCCAAATTCGAAACGTCCAGCGATTGCTCCCAAACGAAAGCTGCCAACACTGAAAGCTGTAGCTGGTTTTCACTGCCCCTTGGAACTGCATTCGCTGCCACACAGACATTCGTGTTCTGCAGAAGCTTTGGTTGGTAATGGGGCAACACTGTGTATCTCTCTCTTGCAGAGCCCGGCAGCCAAATTCGAAATGTCCAGCGATTGCGTACACACGAAAGCTGCCAACACTGAAAGCTGTAGCTGGTTTTCACTGCCCCTTGGAACTACGTTCACTGCCACACAGACATTCACGTTCTGCAAAAGCTTTGGTTGGTAATGGGGCAACACTGTGTATCTCTCTCTCACAGAGCCCGGCAGCCACATTCCAAACGTCCAGCGATTGCGTACACACGAAAGCTGCCAACACTGAAAGCTGTAGCTGGTTTTCACTGCCCCTTGGAACTCCATTCGCTGCCACACAGACATTCGCGTTCTGCAAAAGCTTTGGTTGGTAATGGGGCAACACTCTGTATCTCTCTCTCGCACAGCCCGGCAGCCAAATTCGAAACGTCCAGCGATTGCTCCCAAACGAAAGCTGCCAGCATGGAAAGATATAGCTGGTTTTCACTGCCCCTTGGAACTGCATTCGCTGCCACACAGACATTCGCCTTCTACAAAAGCTTTGCTTGGTAATGGGGAAACACTCTTTATCTCTCTCTCGCACAGCCCGGCTGCCAAATTCCAAACGTCCAGCGATTGCTCCGACACGAAAGATGCCAGCACTGAAAGCTGTAGCTGGTTTTCACTGCCCCTTGGAACTACATTCGCTGCCACACAGACATTCGCGTTCTGCAAAAGCTTTGGTTGGTAATGGGGCAACACTGTGTATGTCTCTCTCGCACAGCCCGGCAGCCAAATTCGAAATGTCTAGCTATTGCTCCCACACAAAAGCTGCCAGCATGTAAAGGTGTAGCTGGTTTTCACTGCCCCTTGGAACTGCATTCGCTGCCACACAGACATTCGCGTTCTGCAAAAGCTTTGGTTGGTAATGGGGCAACACTGTGTATCTCTCTCTTGCAGAGCCCGGCAGCCAAATTCGAAACGTCCAGCGATTGCTCCCAAACGAAAGCTGCCAGCACGGAAAGATATAGCTGGTTTTCACTGCCACTTGGATCTACGTTCACTGCCGCACAGACATTCGCGTTCTGCAAAAGCTTTGGTTGGTAATGGGGCAACACTGTGTATCTCTCTCTCGCACAGCCCGGCTGCCAAATTCGAAACGTCCAGCGATTGCTCCCAAACGAAAGCTGCCAGCACGGAAAGCTGTAGCTGGTTTTCACTGCCCCTTGGAACTGCATTCGCTGCCACACAGACTTTCGCGTTCTGCAGAAGCTTTGGTTGGTAATGGGGCAACACTGTTTATCTCTCTCTCGCAGAGCCCGGCTGCCAAATTCGAAATGTCCAGCGATTGCTCCCAAACGGAAGCTGCCAGCACGGAAAGCTGTAGCTGGTTTTCACTGCCCCTTGGAACTGCATTCGCTGCCACACAGACATTCGCGTTCTGCAAAAGCTTTGGTTGGTAATGGGGCAACACTGTGTATCTCTCTCTCACAGAGCCCGGCAGCCACATTCCAAACGTCCAGCGATTGCGTACACACGAAAGCTGCCAACACTGAAAGCTGTAGCTGGTTTTCACTGCCCCTTGGAACTCCATTCGCTGCCACACAGACATTCGCGTTCTGCAAAAGCTTTGGTTGGTAATGGGGCAACATTCTGTATCTCTCTCTCGCACAGCCCGGCAGCCAAATTCGAAACGTCCAGCGATTGCTCCCAAACGAAAGCTGCCAGCACGGAAAGCTGTAGCTGGTTTTCACTGCCCCTTGGAACTGCATTCGCTGCCACACAGACATTCGCGTTCTGCAGAAGCTTTGGTTGGTAATGGGGCAACACTGTGTATCTCTCTCTCGCAGAGCCCGGCAGCCAAATTCGAAACGTCCAGCGATTGCTCCCAAACGAAAGCTGCCAGCACGGAAAGCTGTAGCTGGTTTTCACTGCCCCTTGGAACTGCATTCGCTGCCACACAGACATTCGCGTTCTGCAGAAGCTTTGGTTGGTAATGGGGCAACACTGTGTATCGCTCTCTTGCAGAGCCCGGCAGCCAAATTCGAAATGTCCAGCGATTGCTCCCACACGAAAGCTGCCAGCACGGAAAGCTGTAGCTGGTTTTCACTGCCCCTTGGAACTGCATTCGCTGCCACACAGACATTCGCATTCTGCAAAAGCTTTGGTTGGTAATGGGGCAACACTGTGTATCTCTCTCTCGCAGAGCCCGGCTGCCAAATTCCAAACGTCCAGCGATTGCGTACACACGAAAGCTGCCAACACTGAAAGCTGTAGCTGGTTTTCACTGCCCCTTGGAACTGCATTCGCTGCCACACAGACATTCGCGTTCTGCAGAAGCTTTGGTTGGTAATGGGGCAACACTGTGTATCGCTCTCTTGCAGAGCCCGGCAGCCAAATTCGAAATGTCCAGCGATTGCTCCCACACGAAAGCTGCCAGCACGGAAAGCTGTAGCTGGTTTTCACTGCCCCTTGGAACTGCATTCGCTGCCACACAGACATTCGCATTCTGCAAAAGCTTTGGTTGGTAATGGGGCAACACTGTGTATCTCTCTCTCGCAGAGCCCGGCTGCCAAATTCCAAACGTCCAGCGATTGCGTACACACGAAAGCTGCCAACACTGAAAGCTGTAGCTGGTTTTCACTGCCCCTTGGAACTACGTTCACTGCCACACAGACATTCGCGTTCTGCAAAAGCTTTGGGTGGTAATCGGGCAACACTGTGTATCTCTCTCTCGCACAGCCCGGCTGCCAAATTCGAAACGTCCAGCGATTGCTCCCAAACGAAAGCGCCAGCACGGAAAGCTGTAGCTGGTTTTCACTGCCCCTTGGAACTGCATTCGCTGCCACACAGACTTTCGCGTTCTGCAGAAGCTTTGGTTGGTAATGGGGCAACACTGTTTATCTCTCTCTCGCAGAGCCCGGCTGCCAAATTCGAAATGTCCAGCGATTGCTCCCAAACGGAAGCTGCCAGCACGGAAAGCTGTAGCTGGTTTTCACTGCCCCTTGGAACTGCATTCGCTGCCACACAGACATTCGCGTTCTGCAAAAGCTTTGGTTGGTAATGGGGCAACACTGTGTATCTCTCTCTCACAGAGCCCGGCAGCCACATTCCAAACGTCCAGCGATTGCGTACACACGAAAGCTGCCAACACTGAAAGCTGTAGCTGGTTTTCACTGCCCCTTGGAACTCCATTCGCTGCCACACAGACATTCGCGTTCTGCAAAAGCTTTGGTTGGTAATGGGGCAACACTCTGTATCTCTCTCTCGCACAGCCCGGCAGCCAAATTCGAAACGTCCAGCGATTGCTCCCAAACGAAAGCTGCCAGCACGGAAAGCTGTAGCTGGTTTTCACTGCCCCTTGGAACTGCATTCGCTGCCACACAGACATTCGCGTTCTGCAAAAGCTTTGGTTGGTAATGGGGCAACACTCTGTATCTCTCTCTCGCAGAACCCGGCAGCCAAATTCGAAACGTCCAGCGATTGCTCCCAAACGAAAGCTGCCAGCACGGAAAGCTGTAGCTGGTTTTCACTGCCCCTTGGAACTGCATTCGCTGCCACACAGACATTCGCGTTCTGCAGAAGCTTTGGTTGGTAATGGGGCAACACTGTGTATCTCTCTCTTGCAGAGCCCGGCAGCCAAATTCGAAATGTCCAGCGATTGCTCCCACACGAAAGTTGCCAGTACGGAAAGACATAGCTGGTTTTCACTGCCCCTTGGAACTGCATTCGCTGCCACACAGACATTCGCATTCTGCAAAAGCTTTGGTTGGTAATGGGGCAACACTGTGTATCTCTCTCTCGCAGAGCCCGGCAGCCAAATTCCAAACGTCCAGCGATTGCGTACACACGAAAGCTGCCAACACTGAAAGCTGTAGCTGGTTTTCACTGCCCCTTGGAACTACGTTCACTGCCACACAGACATTCGCGTTCTGCAAAAGCTTTGGTTGGTAATGGGGCAACACTCTGTATCTCTCTCTCGCAGAGCCCGGCTGCCAAATTCGAAACGTCCAGCGATTGCTCCCAAACGAAAGCTGCCAGCACGGAAAGCTGTAGCTGGTTTTCACTGCCCCTTGGAACTGCATTCGCTGCCACACAGACATTCGCGTTCTGCAGAAGCTTTGGTTGGTAATGGGGCAACACTGTGTATCTCTCTCTCGCAGAGCCCGGCAGCCAAATTCGAAACGTCCAGCGATTGCGTACACACGAAAGCTGCCAGCACGGAAAGCTGTAGCTGGTTTTCACTGCCCCTTGGAACTGCATTCGCTGCCACACAGACATTCGTGTTCTGCAAAAGCTTTGGGTGGTAATGGGGCAACACTGTGTATCTCTCTCTCGCACAGCCCGGCTGCCAAATTCCAAACGTCCAGCGATTTCTCCCACACGAAAGCTGCCAACACTGAAAGCTGTAGCTGGTTTTCACTGCCCCTTGGAACTACGTTCACTGCCACACAGACATTCGCGTTCTGCAAAAGCTTTGGTTGGTAATGGGGCAACACTCTGTATCTCTCTCTCGCAGAGCCCGGCTGCCAAATTCGAAACGTCCAGCGATTGCTCCCAAACGAAAGCTGCCAGCACAGAAAGCTGTAGCTGGTTTTCACTGCCCCTTGGAACTGCATTCGCTGCCACACAGACATTCGCGTTCTGCAGAAGCTTTGGTTGGTAATGGGGCAACACTCTTTATCTCTCTCTCGCACAGCCCGGCAGCCAAATTCGACACGTCCAGCGATTGCTCCCAAACGAAAGCTGCCAGCATGGAAAGATATAGCTGGTTTTCACTGCCCCTTGGAACTGCATTCGCTGCCACACAGACATTCGCCTTCTACAAAAGCTTTGCTTGGTAATGGGGAAACACTCTCTATCTCTCTCTCGCAGAGCCCGGCTGCCAAATTTCAAACGTCCAGCGATTGCTCCGACACGAAAGATGCCAGCACTGAAAGCAGTAGCTGGTTTTCACTGCCCCTTGGAACTACGTTCGCTGCCACACAGACATTCGCGTTCTGCAAAAGCTTTGGTTGGTAATGGGGCAACACTGTGTATGTCTCTCTCGCACAGCCCGGCAGCCAAGTTCGAAATGTCTAGCTATTGCTCCCACACAAAAGCTGCCAACACTGAAAGCTGTAGCTGGTTTTCACTGCCCCTTGGAACTCCATTCGCTGCCACACAGACATTCGCGTTCTGCAAAAGCTTTGGTTGGTAATGGGGCAACACTCTGTATCTCTCTCTCGCAGAGCCCGGCAGCCAAATTCGAAACGTCCAGCGATTGCGTACACACGAAAGCTGCCAGCACGGAAAGCTGTAGCTGGTTTTCACTGCCCCTTGGAACTGCATTCGCTGCCACACAGACATTCGTGTTCTGCAGAAGCTTTGGTTGGTAATGGGGCAACACTCTGTATCTCTCTCTCGCAGAGCCCGGCTGCCAAATTCCAAACGTCCAGCGATTGCGTACACACGAAAGCTGCCAACACGGAAAGACATAGCTGGTTTTCACTGCCCCTTGGAACTACGTTCACTGCCACACAGACATTCGCGTTCTGCAAAAGCTTTGGTTGGTAATGGGGCAACACTGTGTATGTCTCTCTCGCACAGCCCCGCAGCCAAATTCGAAATGTCTTGCTATTGCTCCCACACAAAAGCTGCCAGCATGTAAAGGTGTAGCTGGTTTTCACTGCCCCTTGGAACTGCATTCGCTGCCACACAGACATTCGCGTTCTGCAAAAGCTTTGGTTGGTAATGGGGCAACACTGTGTTTCTCTCTCTTGCAGAGCCCGGCAGCCAAATTCGAAACGTCCAGCGATTGCTCCCAAACGAAAGCTGCCAGCATGGAAAGATATAGCTGGTTTTCACTGCCCCTTGGAACTGCATGCGCTGCCACACAGACATTCGCGTTCTACAAAAGCTTTGCTTGGTAATGGGGAAACACTCTGTATCTCTCTCTCGCAGAGCCCGGCTGCCAAATTCCAAACGTCCAGCGATTGCTCCGACACGAAATCTGCCAGCACGGAAAGCAGCAGCTGGTTTTCACTGCCCCTTGGAACTGCGTTCGCTGCCACACAGACATTCGCGTTCTGCAAAAGCTTTGGTTGGTAATGGGGCAACACTCTGTATCTCTCTCTCGCACAGCCCGGCAGCCAAATTCGAAACGTCCAGCGATTGCTCCCAAACGAAAGCTGCCAGCACGGAAAGCTGTAGCTGGTTTTCACTGCCCCTTGGAACTGCATTCGCTGCCACACAGACATTCGCGTTCTGCAAAAGCTTTGGTTGGTAATGGGGCAACACTGTGTATCTCTCTCTCACAGAGCCCGGCAGCCAAATTCCAAACGTCCAGCGATTGCGTACACACGAAAGCTGCCAACACTGAAAGCTGTAGCTGGTTTTAACTGCCCCTTGGAACTCCATTCGCTGCCACACAGACATTCGCGTTCTGCAAAAGCTTTGGTTGGTAATGGGGCAACACTGTGTATCTCTCTCTCGCACAGCCCGGCAGCCAAATTCGAAACGTCCAGCGATTGCTCCCAAACGAAAGCTGCCAGCACGGAAAGCTGTAGCTGGTTTTCACTGCCCCTTGGAACTGCATTCGCTGCCACACAGACATTCGCGTTCTGCAGAAGCTTTGGTTGGTAATGGGGCAACACTCTTTATCTCTCTCTCGCAGAGCCCGGCAGCCAAATTCGACACGTCCAGCGATTGCTCCCAAACGAAAGCTGCCAGCATGGAAAGATATAGCTGGTTTTCACTGCCCCTTGGAACTGCATTCGCTGCCACACAGACATTCGCCTTCTACAAAAGCTTTGCTTGGTAATGGGGAAACACTCTGTATCTCTCTCTCGCAGAGCCCGGCTGCCAAATTCCAAACGTCCAGCGATTGCTCCGACACGAAAGATGCCAGCACTGAAAGCAGTAGCTGGTTTTCACTGCCCCTTGGAAGTACATTCGCTGCCACACAGACATTCGCGTTCTGCAAAAGCTTTGGTTGGTAATGGGGCAACACTGTGTATGTCTCTCTCGCACAGCCCGGCAGCCAAATTCGAAATGTCTAGCTATTGCTCCCACACAAAAGCTGCCAGCATGTAAAGCTGTAGCTGGTTTTCACTGCCCCTTGGAACTGCATTCGCTGCCACACAGACATTCGCGTTCTGCAAAAGCTTTGGTTGGTAATGGGGCAACACTGTGTTCTCTCTTGCAGAGCCCGGCAGCCAAATTCGAAACGTCCAGCGATTGCTCCCAAACGAAAGCTGCCAGCAGGGAAAGATATAGCTGGTTTTCACTGCCCCTTGGATCTACGTTCACTGCCGCACAGACATTCGCGTTCTGCAAAAGCTTTGGGTGGTAATGGGGCAACACTGTGTATCTCTCTCTCGCACAGCCCGGCTGCCAAATTCGAAACGTCCAGCGATTGCTCCCAAACGAAAGCGCCAGCACGGAAAGCTGTAGCTGGTTTTCACTGCCCCTTGGAACTGCATTCGCTGCCACACAGACTTTCGCGTTCTGCAGAAGCTTTGGTTGGTAATGGGGCAACACTGTTTATCTCTCTCTCGCAGAGCCCGGCTGCCAAATTCGAAATGTCCAGCGATTGCTCCCAAACGGAAGCTGCCAGCACGGAAAGCTGTAGCTGGTTTTCACTGCCCCTTGGAACTGCATTCGCTGCCACACAGACATTCGCGTTCTGCAAAAGCTTTGGTTGGTAATGGGGCAACACTGTGTATCTCTCTCTCACAGAGCCCGGCAGCCACATTCCAAACGTCCAGCGATTGCGTACACACGAAAGCTGCCAACACTGAAAGCTGTAGCTGGTTTTCACTGCCCCTTGGAACTCCATTCGCTGCCACACAGACATTCGCGTTCTGCAAAAGCTTTGGTTGGTAATGGGGCAACATTCTGTATCTCTCTCTCGCACAGCCCGGCAGCCAAATTCGAAACGTCCAGCGATTGCTCCCAAACGAAAGCTGCCAGCACGGAAAGCTGTAGCTGGTTTTCACTGCCCCTTGGAACTGCATTCGCTGCCACACAGACATTCGCGTTCTGCAGAAGCTTTGGTTGGTAATGGGGCAACACTGTGTATCTCTCTCTCGCAGAGCCCGGCAGCCAAATTCGAAACGTCCAGCGATTGCTCCCAAACGAAAGCTGCCAGCACGGAAAGCTGTAGCTGGTTTTCACTGCCCCTTGGAACTGCATTCGCTGCCACACAGACATTCGCGTTCTGCAGAAGCTTTGGTTGGTAATGGGGCAACACTGTGTATCTCTCTCTTGCAGAGCCCGGCAGCCAAATTCGAAATGTCCAGCGATTGCTCCCACACGAAAGCTGCCAGCACGGAAAGACATAGCTGGTTTTCACTGCCCCTTGGAACTGCATTCGCTGCCACACAGACATTCGCATTCTGCAAAAGCTTTGGTTGGTAATGGGGCAACACTGTGTATCTCTCTCTCGCAGAGCCCGGCTGCCAAATTCGAAACGTCCAGCGATTGCGTACACACGAAAGCTGCCAACACTGAAAGCTGTAGCTGGTTTTCACTGCCCCTTGGAACTACGTTCACTGCCACACAGACATTCGCGTTCTGCAAAAGCTTTGGTTGGTAATGGGGCAACACTCTGTATCTCTCTCTCGCAGAGCCCGGCTGCCAAATTCGAAACGTCCAGCGATTGCTCCCAAACGAAAGCTGCCAGCACAGAAAGCTGTAGCTGGTTTTCACTGCCCCTTGGAACTTCATTCGCTGCCACACAGACATTCGCGTTCTGCAGAAGCTTTGGTTGGTAATGGGGCAACACTCTTTTTCTCTCTCTCGCACAGCCCGGCAGCCAAATTCGACACGTCCAGCGATTGCTCCCAAACGAAAGCTGCCAGCATGGAAAGATATAGCTGGTTTTCACTGCCCCTTGGAACTGCATTCGCTGCCACACAGACATTCGCCTTCTACAAAAGCTTTGCTTGGTAATGGGGAAACACTCTGTATCTCTCTCTCGCAGAGCCCGGCTGCCAAATTCCAAACGTCCAGCGATTGCTCCGACACGAAAGATGCCAGCACTGAAAGCAGTAGCTGGTTTTCACTGCCCCTTGGAACTACGTTCGCTGCCACACAGACATTCGCGTTCTGCAAAAGCTTTGGTTGGTAATGGGGCAACACTGTGTATGTCTCTCTCGCACAGCCCGGCAGCCAAATTCGAAATGTCTAGCTATTGCTCCCACACAAAAGCTGCCAGCATGTAAAGCTGTAGCTGGTTTTCACTGCCCCTTGGAACTGCATTCGCTGCCACACAGACATTCGCGTTCTGCAAAAGCTTTGGTTGGTAATGGGGCAACACTGTGTATCTCTCTCTCGCAGAGCCCGGCTGCCAAATTCGAAACGTCCAGCGATTGCTCCCAAACGAAAGCTGCCAGCACGGAAAGCTGTAGCTGGTTTTCACTGCCCCTTGGAACTGCATTCGCTGCCACACAGACTTTCGCGTTCTGCAGAAGCTTTGGTTGGTAATGGGGCAACACTGTTTATCTCTCTCTCGCAGAGCCCGGCTGCCAAATTCGAAATGTCCAGCGATTGCTCCCAAACGGAAGCTGCCAGCACGGAAAGCTGTAGCTGGTTTTCACTGCCCCTTGGATCTACGTTCACTGCCGCACAGACATTCGCGTTCTGCAAAAGCTTTGGTTGGTAATGGGGCAACACTGTGTATCTCTCTCTCACAGAGCCCGGCAGCCACATTCCAAACGTCCAGCGATTGCGTACACACGAAAGCTGCCAACACTGAAAGCTGTAGCTGGTTTTCACTGCCCCTTGGAACTCCATTCGCTGCCACACAGACATTCGCGTTCTGCAAAAGCTTTGGTTGGTAATGGGGCAACACTCTGTATCTCTCTCTCGCACAGCCCGGCAGCCAAATTCGAAACGTCCAGCGATTGCTCCCAAACGAAAGCTGCCAGCACGGAAAGCTGTAGCTGGTTTTCACTGCCCCTTGGAACTGCATTCGCTGCCACACAGACATTCGCGTTCTGCAGAAGCTTTGGTTGGTAATGGGGCAACACTGTGTATCTCTCTCTCGCAGAGCCCGGCAGCCAAATTCGAAACGTCCAGCGATTGCTCCCAAACGAAAGCTGCCAGCACGGAAAGCTGTAGCTGGTTTTCACTGCCCCTTGGAACTGCATTCGCTGCCACACAGACATTCGCGTTCTGCAGAAGCTTTGGTTGGTAATGGGGCAACACTGTGTATCTCTCTCTTGCAGAGCCCGGCAGCCAAATTCGAAATGTCCAGCGATTGCTCCCACACGAAAGCTGCCAGCACGGAAAGACATAGCTGGTTTTCACTGCCCCTTGGAACTGCATTCGCTGCCACACAGACATTCGCGTTCTGCAAAAGCTTTGGTTGGTAATGGGGCAACACTGTGTATCTCTCTCTCGCAGAGCCCGGCTGCCAAATTCCAAACGTCCAGCGATTGCTCCCACACGAAAGCTGCCAACACTGAAAGCTGTAGCTGGTTTTCACTGCCCCTTGGAACTACGTTCACTGCCACACAGACATTCGCGTTCTGCAAAAGCTTTGGTTGGTAATGGGGCAACACTCTGTATCTCTCTCTCGCAGAGCCCGGCTGCCAAATTCGAAACGTCCAGCGATTGCTCCCAAACGAAAGCTGCCAGCACGGAAAGCTGTAGGTGGTTTTCACTGCCCCTTGGAACTGCATTCGCTGCCACACAGACATTCGCGTTCTGCAGAAGCTTTGGTTGGTAATGGGGCAACACTGTGTATCTCTCTCTTGCAGAGCCCGGCAGCCAAATTCGAAATGTCCAGCGATTGCTCCCACACGAAAGCTGCCAGCACGGAAAGACATAGCTGGTTTTCACTGCCCCTTGGAACTGCATTCGCTGCCACACAGACATTCGCGTTCTGCAAAAGCTTTGGTTGGTAATGGGGAAACACTCTGTATCTCTCTCTCGCAGAGCCTGGCTGCCAAATTCCAAAAGTCCAGCGATTGCTCCGACACGAAAGATGCCAGCACTGAAAGCAGTAGCTGGTTTTCACTGCCCCTTGGAACTACATTCGCTGCCACACAGACATTCGCGTTCTGCAAAAGCTTTAGTTGGTAATGGGGCAACACTGTGTATGTCTCTCTCGCACAGCCCGGCAGCCAAATTCGAAATGTCTAGCTATTGCTCCCACACAAAAGCTGCCAGCATGTAAAGGTGTAGCTGGTTTTCACTGCCCCTTGGAACTGCATTCGCTGCCACACAGACATTCGCGTTCTGCAAAAGCTTTGGTTGGTAATGGGGCAACACTGTGTATCTCTCTCTTGCAGAGCCCGGCAGCCAAATTCGAAACGTCCAGCGATTGCTCCCAAACGAAAGCTGCCAGCACGGAAAGATATAGCTGGTTTTCACTGCCCCTTGGATCTACGTTCACTGCCGCACAGACATTCGCGTTCTGCAAAAGCTTTGGTTGGTAATGGGGCAACACTGTTTATCTCTCTCTCGCAGAGCCCGGCTGCCAAATTCGAAATGTCCAGCGATTGCTCCCAAACGGAAGCTGCCAGCACGGAAAGCTGTAGCTGGTTTTCACTGCCCCTTGGAACTGCATTCGCTGCCACACAGACATTCGCGTTCTGCAAAAGCTTTGGTTGGTAATGGGGCAACACTGTGTATCTCTCTCTCACAGAGCCCGGCAGCCACATTCCAAACGTCCAGCGATTGCGTACACACGAAAGCTGCCAACACTGAAAGCTGTAGCTGGTTTTCACTGCCCCTTGGAACTCCATTCGCTGCCACACAGACATTCGCGTTCTGCAAAAGCTTTGGTTGGTAATGGGGCAACACTCTGTATCTCTCTCTCGCACAGCCCGGCAGCCAAATTCCAAACGTCCAGCGATTGCGTACACACGAAAGCTGCCAGCACGGAAAGCTGTAGCTGGTTTTCACTGCCCCTTGGAACTGCATTCGCTGCCACACAGACATTCGCGTTCTGCAGAAGCTTTGGTTGGTAATGGGGCAACACTGTGTATCTCTCTCTCGCAGAGCCCGGCAGCCAAATTCGAAACGTCCAGCGATTGCTCCCAAACGAAAGCTGCCAGCACGGAAAGCTGTAGCTGGTTTTCACTGCCCCTTGGAACTGCATTCGCTGCCACACAGACATTCGCGTTCTGCAGAAGCTTTGGTTGGTAATGGGGCAACACTGTGTATCTCTCTCTTGCAGAGCCCGACAGCCAAATTCGAAATGTCCAGCGATTGCTCCCACACGAAAGCTGCCAGCACGGAAAGACATAGCTGGTTTTCACTGCCCCTTGGAACTGCATTCGCTGCCACACAGACATTCGCGTTCTGCAAAAGCTTTGGTTGGTAATGGGGCAACACTGTGTATCTCTCTCTCGCAGAGCCCGGCTGCCAAATTCCAAACGTCCAGCGATTGCTCCCACACGAAAGCTGCCAACACTGAAAGCTGTAGCTGGTTTTCACTGCCCCTTGGAACTACGTTCACTGCCACACAGACATTCGCGTTCTGCAAAAGCTTTGCTTGGTAATGGGGAAACACTCTGTATCTCTCTCTCGCAGAGCCCGGCTGCCAAATTCGAAATGTCTAGCTATTGCTCCCACACAAAAGCTGCCAGCATGTAAAGGTGTAGCTGGTTTTCACTGCCCCTTGGAACTGCATTCGCTGCCACACAGACATTCGCGTTCTGCAAAAGCTTTGGTTGGTAATGGGGCAACACTGTGTATCTCTCTCTTGCAGAGCCCGGCAGCCAAATTCGAAACGTCCAGCGATTGCTCCCAAACGAAAGCTGCCAGCACGGAAAGATATAGCTGGTTTTCACTGCCCCTTGGATCTACGTTCACTGCCGCACAGACATTCGTGTTCTGCAAAAGCTTTGGGTGGTAATGGGGCAACACTGTGTATCTCTCTCTCGCACAGCCCGGCTGCCAAATTCGAAACGTCCAGCGATTGCTCCCAAACGAAAGCTGCCAGCACGGAAAGCTGTAGCTGGTTTTCACTGCCCCTTGGAACTGCATTCGCTGCCACACAGACATTCGCGTTCTGCAGAAGCTTTGGTTGGTAATGGGGCAACACTGTGTATCTCTCTCTTGCAGAGCCCGGCAGCCAAATTCGAAATGTCCAGCGATTGCTCCCACACGAAAGCTGCCAGCACGGAAAGACATAGCTGGTTTTCACTGCCCCTTGGAACTGCATTCGCTGCCACACAGACATTCGCGTTCTGCAAAAGCTTTGGTTGGTAATGGGGCAACACTGTGTATCTCTCTCTCGCAGAGCCCGGCTGCCAAATTCCAAACGTCCAGCGATTGCTCCCACACGAAAGCTGCCAACACTGAAAGCTGTAGCTGGTTTTCACTGCCCCTTGGAACTACGTTCACTGCCACACAGACATTCGCGTTCTGCAAAAGCTTTGGTTGGTAATGGGGCAACACTCTGTATCTCTCTCTCGCAGAGCCCGGCTGCCAAATTCGAAACGTCCAGCGATTGCTCCCAAACGAAAGCTGCCAGCATGGAAAGATATAGCTGGTTTTCACTGCCCCTTGGAACTGCATTCGCTGCCACACAGACATTCGCCTTCTACAAAAGCTTTGCTTGGTAATGGGGAAACACTCTGTATCTCTCTCTCGCAGAGCCCGGCTGCCAAATTTCAAACGTCCAGCGATTGCTCCGACACGAAAGATGCCAGCACTGAAAGCAGTAGCTGGTTTTCACTGCCCCTTGGAACTACGTTCGCTGCCACACAGACATTCGCGTTCTGCAAAAGCTTTGGTTGGTAATGGGGCAACACTGTGTATGTCTCTCTCGCACAGCCCGGCAGCCAAATTCGAAATGTCTAGCTATTGCTCCCACACAAAAGCTGCCAGCATGTAAAGCTGTAGCTGGTTTTCACTGCCCCTTGGAACTGCATTCGCTGCCACACAGACATTCGCGTTCTGCAAAAGCTTTGGTTGGTAATGGGTCAACACTGTGTATCTCTCTCTTGCAGAGCCCGGCAGCCAAATTCGAAACGTCCAGCGATTGCTCCCAAACGAAAGCTGCCAGCATGGAAAGATATAGCTGGTTTTCACTGCCCCTTGGAACTGCATGCGCTGCCACACAGACATTCGCGTTCTACAAAAGCTTTGCTTGGTAATGGGGAAACACTCTGTATCTCTCTCTCGCAGAGCCCGGCTGCCAAATTCCAAACGTCCAGCGATTGCTCCGACACGAAATCTGCCAGCACTGAAAGCAGCAGCTGGTTTTCACTGCCCCTTGGAACTGCGTTCGCTGCCACACAGACATTCGCGTTCTGCAAAAGCTTTGGTTGGTAATGGGGCAACACTCTGTATCTCTCTCTCGCACAGCCCGGCAGCCAAATTCGAAACGTCCAGCGATTGCTCCCAAACGAAAGCTGCCAGCACGGAAAGCTGTAGCTGGTTTTCACTGCCCCTTGGAACTGCATTCGCTGCCACACAGACATTCGCGTTCTGCAAAAGCTTTGGTTGGTAATGGGGAAACACTCTGTATCTCTCTCTCACAGAGCCCGGCAGCCAAATTCCAAACGTCCAGCGATTGCGTACACACGAAAGCTGCCAACACTGAAAGCTGTAGCTGGTTTTCACTGCCCCTTGGAACTCCATTCGCTGCCACACAGACATTCGCGTTCTGCAAAAGCTTTGGTTGGTAATGGGGCAACACTCTGTATCTCTCTCTCGCACAGCCCGGCAGTCAAATTCGAAACGTCCAGCGATTGCTCCCAAACGAAAGCTGCCAACACTGAAAGCTGTAGCTGGTTTTCACTGCCCCTTGGAACTACGTTCACTGCCACACAGACATTCGCGTTCTGCAAAAGCTTTGGTTGGTAATGGGGCAACACTCTGTATCTCTCTCTCGCAGAGCCCGGCTGCCAAATTCGAAACGTCCAGCGATTGCTCCCAAACGAAAGCTGCCAGCACAGAAAGCTGTAGCTGGTTTTCACTGCCCCTTGGAACTGCATTCGCTGCCACACAGACATTCGCGTTCTGCAGAAGCTTTGGTTGGTAATGGGGCAACACTCTGTATCTCTCTCTCGCAGAGCCCGGCAGCCAAATTCGACACGTCCAGCGATTGCTCCCAAACGAAAGCTGCCAGCACGGAAAGCTGTAGCTGGTTTTCACTGCCCCTTGGAACTGCATTCGCTGCCACACAGACATTCGCCTTCTACAAAAGCTTTGCTTCGTAATGGGGCAACACTGTGTATCTCTCTCTCGCAGAGCCCGGCTGCCAAATTCCAAACGTCCAGCGATTGCTCCGACACGAAAGATGCCAGCACTGAAAGCAGTAGCTGGTTTTCACTGCCCCTTGGAACTACGTTCGCTGCCACACAGACATTCGCGTTCTGCAAAAGCTTTGGTTGGTAATGGGGCAACACTGTGTATGTCTCTCTCGCACAGCCCGGCAGCCAAATTCGAAATGTCTAGCTATTGCTCCCACACAAAAGCTGCCAGCATGTAAAGCTGTAGCTGGTTTTCACTGCCCCTTGGAACTGCATTCGCTGCCACACAGACATTCGCGTTCTGCAAAAGCTTTGGTTGGTAATGGGGCAACACTGTGTATCTCTCTCTCACAGAGCCCGGCAGCCAAATTCCAAACGTCCAGCGATTGCGTACACACGAAAGCTGCCAACACTGAAAGCTGTAGCTGGTTTTCACTGCCCCTTGGAACTCCATTCGCTGCCACACAGACATTCGCGTTCTGCAGAAGCTTTGGTTGGTAATGGGGCAACACTCTGTATCTCTCTCTCGCACAGCCCCGCAGCCAAATTCGAAACGTCCAGCGATTGCTCCCAAACGAAAGCTGCCAGCACGGAAAGCTGTAGCTGGTTTTCACTGCCCCTTGGAACTGCATTCGCTGCCACACAGACATTCGCGTTCTGCAGAAGCTTTGGTTGGTAATGGGGCAACACTGTGTATCTCTCTCTCGCAGAGCCCGGCAGCCAAATTCCAAACGTCCAGCGATTGCTCCCAAACGAAAGCTGCCAACACTGAAAGCTGTAGCTGGTTTTCACTGCCCCTTGGAACTGCATTCGCTGCCACACAGACATTCGTGTTCTGCAGAAGCTTTGGTTGGTAATGGGGCAACACTCTGTATCTCTCTCTTGCAGAGCCCGGCAGCCAAATTCGAAATGTCCAGCGATTGCGTACACACGAAAGCCGCCAACACTGAAAGCTGTAGCTGGTTTTCACTGCCCCTTGGAACTACGTTCACTGCCACACAGACATTCGCGTTCTGCAGAAGCTTTGGTTGGTAATGGGGCAACACTGTGTATCTCTCTCTCGCAGAGCCCGGCAGCCAAATTCGAAACGTCCAGCGATTGCTCCCAAACGAAAGCTGCCAGCACGGAAAGCTGTAGCTGGTTTTCACTGCCCCTTGGAACTGCATTCGCTGCCACACAGACATTCGCGTTCTGCAAAAGCTTTGGTTGGTAATGGGGCAACACTGTGTATCTCTCTCTCGCAGAGCCCGGCAGCCAAATTCGAAATGTCCAGCGATTGCTCCCACACGAAAGCTGCCAGCACGGAAAGACATAGCTGGTTTTCACTGCCCCTTGGAACTGCATTCGCTGCCACACAGACATTCGTGTTCTGCAAAAGCTTTGGTTGGTAATGGGGCAACACTGTGTATCTCTCTCTCGCAGAGCCCGGCTGCCAAATTCCAAACGTCCAGCGATTGCGTACACACGAAAGCTGCCAACACTGAAAGCTGTAGCTGGTTTTCACTGCCCCTTGGAACTACGTTCACTGCCACACAGACATTCGCGTTCTGCAAAAGCTTTGGTTGGTAATGGGGCAACACTCTGTATCTCTCTCTCGCAGAGCCCGGCAGCCAAATTCGAAACGTCCAGCGATTGCTCCCAAACGAAAGCTGCCAGCACAGAAAGCTGTAGCTGGTTTTCACTGCCCCTTGGAACTGCATTCGCTGCCACACAGACATTCGCGTTCTGCAGAAGCTTTGGTTGGTAATGGGGCAACACTCTTTTTCTCTCTCTTGCAGAGCCCGGCAGCCAAATTCGACACGTCCAGCGATTGCTCCCAAACGAAAGCTGCCAGCATGGAAAGATATAGCTGGTTTTCACTGCCCCTTGGAACTGCATGCGCTGCCACACAGACATTCGCCTTCTACAAAAGCTTTGCTTGGTAATGGGGAAACACTCTGTATCTCTCTCTCGCAGAGCCCGGCTGCCAAATTCCAAACGTCCAGCGATTGCTCCGACACGAAAGATGCCAGCACTGAAAGCAGTAGCTGGTTTTCACTGCCCCTTTGAACTACGTTCGCTGCCACACAGACATTCGCGTTCTGCAAAAGCTTTGGTTGGTAATGGGGCAACACTGTGTATGTCTCTCTCGCACAGCCCGGCAGCCAAATTCGAAATGTCTAGCTATTGCTCCCACACAAAAGCTGCCAGCATGTAAAGGTGTAGCTGGTTTTCACTGCCCCTTGGAACTGCATTCGCTGCCACACAGACATTCGCGTTCTGCAAAAGCTTTGGTTGGTAATGGGGCAACACTGTGTATCTCTCTCTTGCAGAGCCCGGCAGCCAAATTCGAAACGTCCAGCGATTGCTCCCAAACGAAAGCTGCCAGCACGGAAAGATATAGCTGGTTTTCACTGCCCCTTGGATCTACGTTCACTGCCGCACAGACATTCGCGTTCTGCAAAAGCTTTGGGTGGTAATGGGGCAACACTGTGTATCTCTCTCTCGCACAGCCCGGCTGCCAAATTCGAAACGTCCAGCGATTGCTCCCAAACGAAAGCTGCCAGCACGGAAAGCTGTAGCTGGTTTTCACTGCCCCTTGGAACTGCATTCGCTGCCACACAGACTTTCGCGTTCTGCAGAAGCTTTGGTTGGTAATGGGGCAACACTGTTTATCTCTCTCTCACAGAGCCCGGCAGCCACATTCCAAACGTCCAGCGATTGCGTACACACGAAAGCTGCCAACACTGAAAGCTGTAGCTGGTTTTCACTGCCCCTTGGAACTCCATTCGCTGCCACACAGACATTCGCGTTCTGCAAAAGCTTTGGTTGGTAATGGGGCAACACTCTGTATCTCTCTCTCGCACAGCCCGGCAGCCAAATTCGAAACGTCCAGCGATTGCTCCCAAACGAAAGCTGCCAGCACGGAAAGCTGTAGCTGGTTTTCACTGCCCCTTGGAACTGCATTCGCTGCCACACAGACATTCGCGTTCTGCAGAAGCTTTGGTTGGTAATGGGGCAACACTGTGTATCTCTCTCTTGCAGAGCCCGGCAGCCAAATTCGAAATGTCCAGCGATTGCTCCCACACGAAAGCTGCCAGCACGGAAAGACATAGCTGGTTTTCACTGCCCCTTGGAACTGCATTCGCTGCCACACAGACATTCGCGTTCTGCAAAAGCTTTGGTTGGTAATGGGGCAACACTGTGTATCTCTCTCTCGCAGAGCCCGGCTGCCAAATTCCAAACGTCCAGCGATTGCTCCCACACGAAAGCTGCCAACACTGAAAGCTGTAGCTGGTTTTCACTGCCCCTTGGAACTACGTTCACTGCCACACAGACATTCGCGTTCTGCAAAAGCTTTGGTTGGTAATGGGGCAACACTCTTTATCTCTCTCTCGCACAGCCCGGCAGCCAAATTCGACACGTCCAGCGATTGCTCCCAAACGAAAGCTGCCAGCACAGAAAGCTGTAGCTGGTTTTCACTGCCCCTTGGAACTGCATTCGCTGCCACACAGACATTCGCGTTCTGCAGAAGCTTTGGTTGGTAATGGGGCAACACTCTTTTTCTCTCTCTTGCAGAGCCCGGCAGCCAAATTCGACACGTCCAGCGATTGCTCCCAAACGAAAGCTGCCAGCATGGAAAGATATAGCTGGTTTTCACTGCCCCTTGGAACTGCATGCGCTGCCACACAGACATTCGCCTTCTACAAAAGCTTTGCTTGGTAATGGGGAAACACTCTGTATCTCTCTCTCGCAGAGCCCGGCTGCCAAATTCCAAACGTCCAGCGATTGCTCCGACACGAAAGATGCCAGCACTGAAAGCAGTAGCTGGTTTTCACTGCCCCTTTGAACTACGTTCGCTGCCACACAGACATTCGCGTTCTGCAAAAGCTTTGGTTGGTAATGGGGCAACACTGTGTATGTCTCTCTCGCACAGCCCGGCAGCCAAATTCGAAATGTCTAGCTATTGCTCCCACACAAAAGCTGCCAGCATGTAAAGGTGTAGCTGGTTTTCACTGCCCCTTGGAACTGCATTCGCTGCCACACAGACATTCGCGTTCTGCAAAAGCTTTGGTTGGTAATGGGGCAACACTGTGTATCTCTCTCTTGCAGAGCCCGGCAGCCAAATTCGAAACGTCCAGCGATTGCTCCCAAACGAAAGCTGCCAGCACGGAAAGATATAGCTGGTTTTCACTGCCCCTTGGATCTACGTTCACTGCCGCACAGACATTCGCGTTCTGCAAAAGCTTTGGGTGGTAATGGGGCAACACTGTGTATCTCTCTCTCGCACAGCCCGGCTGCCAAATTCGAAACGTCCAGCGATTGCTCCCAAACGAAAGCTGCCAGCACGGAAAGCTGTAGCTGGTTTTCACTGCCCCTTGGAACTGCATTCGCTGCCACACAGACTTTCGCGTTCTGCAGAAGCTTTGGTTGGTAATGGGGCAACACTGTTTATCTCTCTCTCACAGAGCCCGGCAGCCACATTCCAAACGTCCAGCGATTGCGTACACACGAAAGCTGCCAACACTGAAAGCTGTAGCTGGTTTTCACTGCCCCTTGGAACTCCATTCGCTGCCACACAGACATTCGCGTTCTGCAAAAGCTTTGGTTGGTAATGGGGCAACACTCTGTATCTCTCTCTCGCACAGCCCGGCAGCCAAATTCGAAACGTCCAGCGATTGCTCCCAAACGAAAGCTGCCAGCACGGAAAGCTGTAGCTGGTTTTCACTGCCCCTTGGAACTGCATTCGCTGCCACACAGACATTCGCGTTCTGCAGAAGCTTTGGTTGGTAATGGGGCAACACTGTGTATCTCTCTCTTGCAGAGCCCGGCAGCCAAATTCGAAATGTCCAGCGATTGCTCCCACACGAAAGCTGCCAGCACGGAAAGACATAGCTGGTTTTCACTGCCCCTTGGAACTGCATTCGCTGCCACACAGACATTCGCGTTCTGCAAAAGCTTTGGTTGGTAATGGGGCAACACTGTGTATCTCTCTCTCGCAGAGCCCGGCTGCCAAATTCCAAACGTCCAGCGATTGCTCCCACACGAAAGCTGCCAACACTGAAAGCTGTAGCTGGTTTTCACTGCCCCTTGGAACTACGTTCACTGCCACACAGACATTCGCGTTCTGCAAAAGCTTTGGTTGGTAATGGGGCAACACTCTTTATCTCTCTCTCGCACAGCCCGGCAGCCAAATTCGACACGTCCAGCGATTGCTCCCAAACGAAAGCTGCCAGCATGGAAAGATATAGCTGGTTTTCACTGCCCCTTGGAACTGCATTCGCTGCCACACAGACATTCGCCTTCTACAAAAGCTTTGCTTGGTAATGGGGAAACACTCTGTATCTCTCTCTCGCAGAGCCCGGCTGCCAAATTTCAAACGTCCAGCGATTGCTCCGACACGAAAGATGCCAGCACTGAAAGCAGTAGCTGGTTTTCACTGCCCCTTGGAACTACGTTCGCTGCCACACAGACATTCGCGTTCTGCAAAAGCTTTGGTTGGTAATGGGGCAACACTGTGTATGTCTCTCTCGCACAGCCCGGCAGCCAAATTCGAAATGTCTAGCTATTGCTCCCACACAAAAGCTGCCAGCATGTAAAGCTGTAGCTGGTTTTCACTGCCCCTTGGAACTGCATTCGCTGCCACACAGACATTCGCGTTCTGCAAAAGCTTTGGTTGGTAATGGGGCAACACTGTGTATCTCTCTCTCACAAAGCCCGGCAGCCAAATTCCAAACGTCCAGCGATTGCGTACACACGAAAGCTGCCAACACTGAAAGCTGTAGCTGGTTTTCACTGCCCCTTGGAACTCCATTCGCTGCCACACAGACATTCGCGTTCTGCAAAAGCTTTGGTTGGTAATGGGGCAACACTCTGTATCTCTCTCTCGCAGAGCCCGGCTGCCAAATTCGAAACGTCCAGCGATTGCTCCCAAACGAAAGCTGCCAGCACGGAAAGCTGTAGCTGGTTTTCACTGCCCCTTGGAACTGCATTCGCTGCCACACAGACATTCGCGTTCTGCAGAAGCTTTGGTTGGTAATGGGGCAACACTGTGTATCTCTCTCTCGCAGAGCCCGGCAGCCAAATTCGAAACGTCCAGCGATTGCTCCCAAACGAAAGCTGCCAGCACGGAAAGCTGTAGCTGGTTTTCACTGCCCCTTGGAACTGCATTCGCTGCCACACAGACATTCGTGTTCTGCAGAAGCTTTGGTTGGTAATGGGGCAACACTCTGTATCTCTCTCTCGCACAGCCCGGCAGCCAAATTCGAAACGTCCAGCGATTGCTCCCAAACGAAAGCTGCCAGCACGGAAAGCTGTAGCTGGTTTTCACTGCCCCTTGGAACTGCATTCGCTGCCACACAGACATTCGTGTTCTGCAGAAGCTTTGGTTGGTAATGGGGCAACACTCTGTATCTCTCTCTCGCACAGCCCGGCAGCCAAATTCGAAACGTCCAGCGATTGCTCCCAAACGAAAGCTGCCAGCACGGAAAGCTGTAGCTGGTTTTCACTGCCCCTTGGAACTGCATTCGCTGCCACACAGACATTCGCGTTCTGCAGAAGCTTTGGTTGGTAATGGGGCAACACTCTTTATCTCTCTCTCGCAGAGCCCGGCAGCCAAATTCGACACGTCCAGCGATTGCTCCCACACGAAAGCTGCCAGCATGGAAAGATATAGCTGGTTTTCACTGCCCCTTGGAACTGCATTCGCTGCCACACAGACATTCGCCTTCTACAAAAGCTTTGCTTGGTAATGGGGAAACACTCTGTATCTCTCTCTCGCACAGCCCGGCTGCCAAATTCCAAACGTCCAGCGATTGCTCCGACACGAAAGATGCCAGCACTGAAAGCAGTAGCTGGTTTTCACTGCCCCTTGGAACTACATTCGCTGCCACACAGACATTCGCGTTCTGCAAAAGCTTTGGTTGGTAATGGGGCAACACTGTGTATGTCTCTCTCGCACAGCCCGGCAGCCAAATTCGAAATGTCTAGCTATTGCTCCCACACAAAAGCTGCCAGCATGTAAAGGTGTAGCTGGTTTTCACTGCCCCTTGGAACTGCATTCGCTGCCACACAGACATTCGCGTTCTGCAAAAGCTTTGGTTGGTAATGGGGCAACACTGTGTATCTCTCTCTTGCAGAGCCCGGCAGCCAAATTCGAAACGTCCAGCGATTGCTCCCAAACGAAAGCTGCCAGCACGGAAAGATATAGCTGGTTTTCACTGCCCCTTGGATCTACGTTCACTGCCGCACAGACATTCGCGTTCTGCAAAAGCTTTGGGTGGTAATGGGGCAACACTGTGTATCTCTCTCTCGCACAGCCCGGCTGCCAAATTCGAAACGTCCAGCGATTGCTCCCAAACGAAAGCTGCCAGCACGGAAAGCTGTAGCTGGTTTTCACTGCCCCTTGGAACTGCATTCGCTGCCACACAGACTTTCGCGTTCTGCAGAAGCTTTGGTTGGTAATGGGGCAACACTGTTTATCTCTCTCTCGCAGAGCCCGGCTGCCAAATTCGAAATGTCCAGCGATTGCTCCCAAACGGAAGCTGCCAGCACGGAAAGCTGTAGCTGGTTTTCACTGCCCCTTGGAACTGCATTCGCTGCCACACAGACATTCGCGTTCTGCAAAAGCTTTGGTTGGTAATGGGGCAACACTGTGTATCTCTCTCTCACAGAGCCCGGCAGCCACATTCCAAACGTCCAGCGATTGCGTACACACGAAAGCTGCCAACACTGAAAGCTGTAGCTGGTTTTCACTGCCCCTTGGAACTCCATTCGCTGCCACACAGACATTCGCGTTCTGCAAAAGCTTTGGTTGGTAATGGGGCAACACTCTGTATCTCTCTCTCGCACAGCCCGGCAGCCAAATTCGAAACGTCCAGCGATTGCTCCCAAACGAAAGCTGCCAGCACGGAAAGCTGTAGCTGGTTTTCACTGCCCCTTGGAACTGCATTCGCTGCCACACAGACATTCGCGTTCTGCAGAAGCTTTGGTTGGTAATGGGGCAACACTGTGTATCTCTCTCTCGCAGAGCCCGGCAGCCAAATTCGAAACGTCCAGCGATTGCTCCCAAACGAAAGCTGCCAGCACGGAAAGCTGTAGCTGGTTTTCACTGCCCCTTGGAACTGCATTCGCTGCCACACAGACATTCGCGTTCTGCAAAAGCTTTGGTTGGTAATGGGGCAACACTGTGTATCTCTCTCTTGCAGAGCCCGGCAGCCAAATTCGAAATGTCCAGCGATTGCTCCCACACGAAAGCTGCCAGCACGGAAAGACATAGCTGGTTTTCACTGCCCCTTGGAACTGCAATCGCTGCCACACAGACATTCGCGTTCTGCAAAAGCTTTGGTTGGTAATGGGGCAACACTGTGTATCTCTCTCTCGCAGAGCCCGGCTGCCAAATTCCAAACGTCCAGCGATTGCGTACACACGAAAGCTGCCAACACTGAAAGCTGTAGCTGGTTTTCACTGCCCCTTGGAACTACGTTCACTGCCACACAGACATTCGCGTTCTGCAAAAGCTTTGGTTGGTAATGGGGCAACACTCTGTATCTCTCTCTCGCAGAGCCCGGCAGCCAAATTCGAAACGTCCAGCGATTGCTCCCAAACGAAAGCTGCCAGCACAGAAAGCTGTAGCTGGTTTTCACTGCCCCTTGGAACTGCATTCGCTGCCACACAGACATTCGCGTTCTGCAGAAGCTTTGGTTGGTAATGGGGCAACACTCTGTATCTCTCTCTCGCAGAGCCCGGCAGCCAAATTCGACACGTCCAGCGATTGCTCCCAAACGAAAGTTGCAAGCATGGAAAGATATAGCTGGTTTTCACTGCCCCTTGGAACTGCATTCGCTGCCACACAGACATTCGCCTTCTACAAAAGCTTTGCTTGGTAATGGGGCAACACTCTTTATCTCTCTCTCGCACAGCCCGGCAGCCAAATTCGACACGTCCAGCGATTGCTCCCAAACGAAAGCTGCCAGCATGGAAAGATATAGCTGGTTTTCACTGCCCCTTGGAACTGCATTCGCTGCCACACAGACATTCGTGTTCTGCAAAAGCTTTGGTTGGTAATGGGGAAACACTCTCTATCTCTCTCTCGCAGAGCCCGGCTGCCAAATTTCAAACGTCCAGCGATTGCTCCGACACGAAAGATGCCAGCACTGAAAGCAGTAGCTGGTTTTCACTGCCCCTTGGAACTACGTTCGCTGCCACACAGACATTCGCGTTCTGCAAAAGCTTTGGTTGGTAATGGGGCAACACTGTGTATGTCTCTCTCGCACAGCCCGGCAGCCAAGTTCGAAATGTCTAGCTATTGCTCCCACACAAAAGCTGCCAACACTGAAAGCTGTAGCTGGTTTTCACTGCCCCTTGGAACTGCATTCGCTGCCACACAGACATTCGCGTTCTGCAAAAGCTTTGGTTGGTAATGGGGCAACACTCTGTATCTCTCTCTCGCAGAGCCCGGCAGCCAAATTCGAAACGTCCAGCGATTGCGTACACACGAAAGCTGCCAGCACGGAAAGCTGTAGCTGGTTTTCACTGCCCCTTGGAACTGCATTCGCTGCCACACAGACATTCGTGTTCTGCAGAAGCTTTGGTTGGTAATGGGGCAACACTCTGTATCTCTCTCTCGCAGAGCCCGGCTGCCAAATTCCAAACGTCCAGCGATTGCGTACACACGAAAGCTGCCAACACGGAAAGACATAGCTGGTTTTCACTGCCCCTTGGAACTACGTTCACTGCCACACAGACATTCGCGTTCTGCAAAAGCTTTGGTTGGTAATGGGGCAACACTCTGTATCTCTCTCTCGCAGAGCCCGGCTGCCAAATTCCAAACGTCCAGCGATTGCTCCGACACGAAAGATGCCAGCACTGAAAGCAGTAGCTGGTTTTCACTGCCCCTTGGAACTACGTTCGCTGCCACACAGACATTCGCGTTCTGCAAAAGGTTTGGTTGGTAATGGGGCAACACTGTGTATGTCTCTCTCGCACAGCCCCGCAGCCAAATTCGAAATGTCTAGCTATTGCTCCCACACAAAAGCTGCCAGCATGTAAAGGTGTAGCTGGTTTTCACTGCCCCTTGGAACTGCATTCGCTGCCACACAGACATTCGCGTTCTGCAAAAGCTTTGGTTGGTAATGGGGCAACACTGTGTTTCTCTCTCTTGCAGAGCCCGGCAGCCAAATTCGAAACGTCCAGCGATTGCTCCCAAACGAAAGCTGCCAGCATGGAAAGATATAGCTGGTTTTCACTGCCCCTTGGAACTGCATGCGCTGCCACACAGACATTCGCGTTCTACAAAAGCTTTGCTTGGTAATGGGGAAACACTCTGTATCTCTCTCTCGCAGAGCCCGGCTGCCAAATTCCAAACGTCCAGCGATTGCTCCGACACGAAATCTGCCAGCACGGAAAGCAGCAGCTGGTTTTCACTGCCCCTTGGAACTGCGTTCGCTGCCACACAGACATTCGCGTTCTGCAAAAGCTTTGGTTGGTAATGGGGCAACACTCTGTATCTCTCTCTCGCACAGCCCGGCAGCCAAATTCGAAACGTCCAGCGATTGCTCCCAAACGAAAGCTGCCAGCACGGAAAGCTGTAGCTGGTTTTCACTGCCCCTTGGAACTGCATTCGCTGCCACACAGACATTCGCGTTCTGCAAAAGCTTTGGTTGGTAATGGGGCAACACTGTGTATCTCTCTCTCACAGAGCCCGGCAGCCAAATTCCATACGTCCAGCGATTGCGTACACACGAAAGCTGCCAACACTGAAAGCTGTAGCTGGTTTTCACTGCCCCTTGGAACTCCATTCGCTGCCACACAGACATTCGCGTTCTGCAAAAGCTTTGGTTGGTAATGGGGCAACACTGTGTATCTCTCTCTCGCACAGCCCGGCAGCCAAATTCGAAACGTCCAGCGATTGCTCCCAAACGAAAGCTGCCAGCACGGAAAGCTGTAGCTGGTTTTCACTGCCCCTTGGAACTGCATTCGCTGCCACACAGACATTCGCGTTCTGCAGAAGCTTTGGTTGGTAATGGGGCAACACTCTTTATCTCTCTCTCGCAGAGCCCGGCAGCCAAATTCGACACGTCCAGCGATTGCTCCCAAACGAAAGCTGCCAGCATGGAAAGATATAGCTGGTTTTCACTGCCCCTTGGAACTGCATTCGCTGCCACACAGACATTCGCCTTCTACAAAAGCTTTGCTTGGTAATGGGGAAACACTCTGTATCTCTCTCTCGCAGAGCCCGGCTGCCAAATTCCAAACGTCCAGCGATTGCTCCGACACGAAAGATGCCAGCACTGAAAGCAGTAGCTGGTTTTCACTGCCCCTTGGAAGTACATTCGCTGCCACACAGACATTCGCGTTCTGCAAAAGCTTTGGTTGGTAATGGGGCAACACTGTGTATGTCTCTCTCGCACAGCCCGGCAGCCAAATTCGAAATGTCTAGCTATTGCTCCCACACAAAAGCTGCCAGCATGTAAAGCTGTAGCTGGTTTTCACTGCCCCTTGGAACTGCATTCGCTGCCACACAGACATTCGCGTTCTGCAAAAGCTTTGGTTGGTAATGGGGCAACACTGTGTTCTCTCTTGCAGAGCCCGGCAGCCAAATTCGAAACGTCCAGCGATTGCTCCCAAACGAAAGCTGCCAGCAGGGAAAGATATAGCTGGTTTTCACTGCCCCTTGGATCTACGTTCACTGCCGCACAGACATTCGCGTTCTGCAAAAGCTTTGGGTGGTAATGGGGCAACACTGTGTATCTCTCTCTCGCACAGCCCGGCTGCCAAATTCGAAACGTCCAGCGATTGCTCCCAAACGAAAGCGCCAGCACGGAAAGCTGTAGCTGGTTTTCACTGCCCCTTGGAACTGCATTCGCTGCCACACAGACTTTCGCGTTCTGCAGAAGCTTTGGTTGGTAATGGGGCAACACTGTTTATCTCTCTCTCGCAGAGCCCGGCTGCCAAATTCGAAATGTCCAGCGATTGCTCCCAAACGGAAGCTGCCAGCACGGAAAGCTGTAGCTGGTTTTCACTGCCCCTTGGAACTGCATTCGCTGCCACACAGACATTCGCGTTCTGCAAAAGCTTTGGTTGGTAATGGGGCAACACTGTGTATCTCTCTCTCACAGAGCCCGGCAGCCACATTCCAAACGTCCAGCGATTGCGTACACACGAAAGCTGCCAACACTGAAAGCTGTAGCTGGTTTTCACTGCCCCTTGGAACTCCATTCGCTGCCACACAGACATTCGCGTTCTGCAAAAGCTTTGGTTGGTAATGGGGCAACATTCTGTATCTCTCTCTCGCACAGCCCGGCAGCCAAATTCGAAACGTCCAGCGATTGCTCCCAAACGAAAGCTGCCAGCACGGAAAGCTGTAGCTGGTTTTCACTGCCCCTTGGAACTGCATTCGCTGCCACACAGACATTCGCGTTCTGCAGAAGCTTTGGTTGGTAATGGGGCAACACTGTGTATCTCTCTCTCGCAGAGCCCGGCAGCCAAATTCGAAACGTCCAGCGATTGCTCCCAAACGAAAGCTGCCAGCACGGAAAGCTGTAGCTGGTTTTCACTGCCCCTTGGAACTGCATTCGCTGCCACACAGACATTCGCGTTCTGCAGAAGCTTTGGTTGGTAATGGGGCAACACTGTGTATCTCTCTCTTGCAGAGCCCGGCAGCCAAATTCGAAATGTCCAGCGATTGCTCCCACACGAAAGCTGCCAGCACGGAAAGACATAGCTGGTTTTCACTGCCCCTTGGAACTGCATTCGCTGCCACACAGACATTCGCATTCTGCAAAAGCTTTGGTTGGTAATGGGGCAACACTGTGTATCTCTCTCTCGCAGAGCCCGGCTGCCAAATTCGAAACGTCCAGCGATTGCGTACACACGAAAGCTGCCAACACTGAAAGCTGTAGCTGGTTTTCACTGCCCCTTGGAACTACGTTCACTGCCACACAGACATTCGCGTTCTGCAAAAGCTTTGGTTGGTAATGGGGCAACACTCTGTATCTCTCTCTCGCAGAGCCCGGCTGCCAAATTCGAAACGTCCAGCGATTGCTCCCAAACGAAAGCTGCCAGCACAGAAAGCTGTAGCTGGTTTTCACTGCCCCTTGGAACTTCATTCGCTGCCACACAGACATTCGCGTTCTGCAGAAGCTTTGGTTGGTAATGGGGCAACACTCTTTTTCTCTCTCTCGCACAGCCCGGCAGCCAAATTCGACACGTCCAGCGATTGCTCCCAAACGAAAGCTGCCAGCATGGAAAGATATAGCTGGTTTTCACTGCCCCTTGGAACTGCATTCGCTGCCACACAGACATTCGCCTTCTACAAAAGCTTTGCTTGGTAATGGGGAAACACTCTGTATCTCTCTCTCGCAGAGCCCGGCTGCCAAATTCCAAACGTCCAGCGATTGCTCCGACACGAAAGATGCCAGCACTGAAAGCAGTAGCTGGTTTTCACTGCCCCTTGGAACTACGTTCGCTGCCACACAGACATTCGCGTTCTGCAAAAGCTTTGGTTGGTAATGGGGCAACACTGTGTATGTCTCTCTCGCACAGCCCGGCAGCCAAATTCGAAATGTCTAGCTATTGCTCCCACACAAAAGCTGCCAGCATGTAAAGCTGTAGCTGGTTTTCACTGCCCCTTGGAACTGCATTCGCTGCCACACAGACATTCGCGTTCTGCAAAAGCTTTGGTTGGTAATGGGGCAACACTGTGTATCTCTCTCTCGCAGAGCCCGGCTGCCAAATTCGAAACGTCCAGCGATTGCTCCCAAACGAAAGCTGCCAGCACGGAAAGCTGTAGCTGGTTTTCACTGCCCCTTGGAACTGCATTCGCTGCCACACAGACATTCGCGTTCTGCAGAAGCTTTGGTTGGTAATGGGGCAACACTGTGTATCTCTCTCTCGCAGAGCCCGGCAGCCAAATTCGAAACGTCCAGCGATTGCTCCCAAACGAAAGCTGCCAGCACGGAAAGCTGTAGCTGGTTTTCACTGCCCCTTGGAACTGCATTCGCTGCCACACAGACATTCGCGTTCTGCAGAAGCTTTGGTTGGTAATGGGGCAACACTGTGTATCTCTCTCTTGCAGAGCCCGGCAGCCAAATTCGAAATGTCCAGCGATTGCTCCCACACGAAAGCTGCCAGCACGGAAAGACATAGCTGGTTTTCACTGCCCCTTGGAACTGCATTCGCTGCCACACAGACATTCGCATTCTGCAAAAGCTTTGGTTGGTAATGGGGCAACACTGTGTATCTCTCTCTCGCAGAGCCCGGCTGCCAAATTCGAAACGTCCAGCGATTGCGTACACACGAAAGCTGCCAACACTGAAAGCTGTAGCTGGTTTTCACTGCCCCTTGGAACTACGTTCACTGCCACACAGACATTCGCGTTCTGCAAAAGCTTTGGTTGGTAATGGGGCAACACTCTGTATCTCTCTCTCGCAGAGCCCGGCTGCCAAATTCGAAACGTCCAGCGATTGCTCCCAAACGAAAGCTGCCAGCACAGAAAGCTGTAGCTGGTTTTCACTGCCCCTTGGAACTTCATTCGCTGCCACACAGACATTCGCGTTCTGCAGAAGCTTTGGTTGGTAATGGGGCAACACTCTTTTTCTCTCTCTCGCACAGCCCGGCAGCCAAATTCGACACGTCCAGCGATTGCTCCCAAACGAAAGCTGCCAGCATGGAAAGATATAGCTGGTTTTCACTGCCCCTTGGAACTGCATTCGCTGCCACACAGACATTCGCCTTCTACAAAAGCTTTGCTTGGTAATGGGGAAACACTCTGTATCTCTCTCTCGCAGAGCCCGGCTGCCAAATTCCAAACGTCCAGCGATTGCTCCGACACGAAAGATGCCAGCACTGAAAGCAGTAGCTGGTTTTCACTGCCCCTTGGAACTACGTTCGCTGCCACACAGACATTCGCGTTCTGCAAAAGCTTTGGTTGGTAATGGGGCAACACTGTGTATGTCTCTCTCGCACAGCCCGGCAGCCAAATTCGAAATGTCTAGCTATTGCTCCCACACAAAAGCTGCCAGCATGTAAAGCTGTAGCTGGTTTTCACTGCCCCTTGGAACTGCATTCGCTGCCACACAGACATTCGCGTTCTGCAAAAGCTTTGGTTGGTAATGGGGCAACACTGTGTATCTCTCTCTCGCAGAGCCCGGCTGCCAAATTCGAAACGTCCAGCGATTGCTCCCAAACGAAAGCTGCCAGCACGGAAAGCTGTAGCTGGTTTTCACTGCCCCTTGGAACTGCATTCGCTGCCACACAGACTTTCGCGTTCTGCAGAAGCTTTGGTTGGTAATGGGGCAACACTGTTTATCTCTCTCTCGCAGAGCCCGGCTGCCAAATTCGAAATGTCCAGCGATTGCTCCCAAACGGAAGCTGCCAGCACGGAAAGCTGTAGCTGGTTTTCACTGCCCCTTGGATCTACGTTCACTGCGCACAGACATTCGCGTTCTGCAAAAGCTTTGGTTGGTAATGGGGCAACACTGTGTATCTCTCTCTCACAGAGCCCGGCAGCCACATTCCAAACGTCCAGCGATTGCGTACACACGAAAGCTGCCAACACTGAAAGCTGTAGCTGGTTTTCACTGCCCCTTGGAACTCCATTCGCTGCCACACAGACATTCGCGTTCTGCAAAAGCTTTGGTTGGTAATGGGGCAACACTCTGTATCTCTCTCTCGCACAGCCCGGCAGCCAAATTCGAAACGTCCAGCGATTGCTCCCAAACGAAAGCTGCCAGCACGGAAAGCTGTAGCTGGTTTTCACTGCCCCTTGGAACTGCATTCGCTGCCACACAGACATTCGCGTTCTGCAGAAGCTTTGGTTGGTAATGGGGCAACACTGTGTATCTCTCTCTCGCAGAGCCCGGCAGCCAAATTCGAAACGTCCAGCGATTGCTCCCAAACGAAAGCTGCCAGCACGGAAAGCTGTAGCTGGTTTTCACTGCCCCTTGGAACTGCATTCGCTGCCACACAGACATTCGCGTTCTGCAGAAGCTTTGGTTGGTAATGGGGCAACACTGTGTATCTCTCTCTTGCAGAGCCCGGCAGCCAAATTCGAAATGTCCAGCGATTGCTCCCACACGAAAGCTGCCAGCACGGAAAGACATAGCTGGTTTTCACTGCCCCTTGGAACTGCATTCGCTGCCACACAGACATTCGCGTTCTGCAAAAGCTTTGGTTGGTAATGGGGCAACACTGTGTATCTCTCTCTCGCAGAGCCCGGCTGCCAAATTCCAAACGTCCAGCGATTGCTCCCACACGAAAGCTGCCAACACTGAAAGCTGTAGCTGGTTTTCACTGCCCCTTGGAACTACGTTCACTGCCACACAGACATTCGCGTTCTGCAAAAGCTTTGGTTGGTAATGGGGCAACACTCTGTATCTCTCTCTCGCAGAGCCCGGCTGCCAAATTCGAAACGTCCAGCGATTGCTCCCAAACGAAAGCTGCCAGCACGGAAAGCTGTAGCTGGTTTTCACTGCCCCTTGGAACTGCATTCGCTGCCACACAGACATTCGCGTTCTGCAGAAGCTTTGGTTGGTAATGGGGCAACACTGTGTATCTCTCTCTTGCAGAGCCCGGCAGCCAAATTCGAAATGTCCAGCGATTGCTCCCACACGAAAGCTGCCAGCACGGAAAGACATAGCTGGTTTTCACTGCCCCTTGGAACTGCATTCGCTGCCACACAGACATTCGCGTTCTGCAAAAGCTTTGGTTGGTAATGGGGAAACACTCTGTATCTCTCTCTCGCAGAGCCCGGCTGCCAAATTCCAAAAGTCCAGCGATTGCTCCGACACGAAAGATGCCAGCACTGAAAGCAGTAGCTGGTTTTCACTGCCCCTTGGAACTACATTCGCTGCCACACAGACATTCGCGTTCTGCAAAAGCTTTAGTTGGTAATGGGGCAACACTGTGTATGTCTCTCTCGCACAGCCCGGCAGCCAAATTCGAAATGTCTAGCTATTGCTCCCACACAAAAGCTGCCAGCATGTAAAGGTGTAGCTGGTTTTCACTGCCCCTTGGAACTGCATTCGCTGCCACACAGACATTCGCGTTCTGCAAAAGCTTTGGTTGGTAATGGGGCAACACTGTGTATCTCTCTCTTGCAGAGCCCGGCAGCCAAATTCGAAACGTCCAGCGATTGCTCCCAAACGAAAGCTGCCAGCACGGAAAGATATAGCTGGTTTTCACTGCCCCTTGGATCTACGTTCACTGCCGCACAGACATTCGCGTTCTGCAAAAGCTTTGGTTGGTAATGGGGCAACACTGTTTATCTCTCTCTCGCAGAGCCCGGCTGCCAAATTCGAAATGTCCAGCGATTGCTCCCAAACGGAAGCTGCCAGCACGGAAAGCTGTAGCTGGTTTTCACTGCCCCTTGGAACTGCATTCGCTGCCACACAGACATTCGCGTTCTGCAAAAGCTTTGGTTGGTAATGGGGCAACACTGTGTATCTCTCTCTCACAGAGCCCGGCAGCCACATTCCAAACGTCCAGCGATTGCGTACACACGAAAGCTGCCAACACTGAAAGCTGTAGCTGGTTTTCACTGCCCCTTGGAACTCCATTCGCTGCCACACAGACATTCGCGTTCTGCAAAAGCTTTGGTTGGTAATGGGGCAACACTCTGTATCTCTCTCTCGCACAGCCCGGCAGCCAAATTCGAAACGTCCAGCGATTGCTCCCAAACGAAAGCTGCCAGCACGGAAAGCTGTAGCTGGTTTTCACTGCCCCTTGGAACTGCATTCGCTGCCACACAGACATTCGCGTTCTGCAGAAGCTTTGGTTGGTAATGGGGCAACACTGTGTATCTCTCTCTCGCAGAGCCCGGCAGCCAAATTCGAAACGTCCAGCGATTGCTCCCAAACGAAAGCTGCCAGCACGGAAAGCTGTAGCTGGTTTTCACTGCCCCTTGGAACTGCATTCGCTGCCACACAGACATTCGCGTTCTGCAGAAGCTTTGGTTGGTAATGGGGCAACACTGTGTATCTCTCTCTTGCAGAGCCCGACAGCCAAATTCGAAATGTCCAGCGATTGCTCCCACACGAAAGCTGCCAGCACGGAAAGACATAGCTGGTTTTCACTGCCCCTTGGAACTGCATTCGCTGCCACACAGACATTCGCGTTCTGCAAAAGCTTTGGTTGGTAATGGGGCAACACTGTGTATCTCTCTCTCGCAGAGCCCGGCTGCCAAATTCCAAACGTCCAGCGATTGCTCCCACACGAAAGCTGCCAACACTGAAAGCTGTAGCTGGTTTTCACTGCCCCTTGGAACTACGTTCACTGCCACACAGACATTCGCGTTCTGCAAAAGCTTTGCTTGGTAATGGGGAAACACTCTGTATCTCTCTCTCGCAGAGCCCGGCTGCCAAATTCGAAATGTCTAGCTATTGCTCCCACACAAAAGCTGCCAGCATGTAAAGGTGTAGCTGGTTTTCACTGCCCCTTGGAACTGCATTCGCTGCCACACAGACATTCGCGTTCTGCAAAAGCTTTGGTTGGTAATGGGGCAACACTGTGTATCTCTCTCTTGCAGAGCCCGGCAGCCAAATTCGAAACGTCCAGCGATTGCTCCCAAACGAAAGCTGCCAGCACGGAAAGATATAGCTGGTTTTCACTGCCCCTTGGATCTACGTTCACTGCCGCACAGACATTCGTGTTCTGCAAAAGCTTTGGGTGGTAATGGGGCAACACTGTGTATCTCTCTCTCGCACAGCCCGGCTGCCAAATTCGAAACGTCCAGCGATTGCTCCCAAACGAAAGCTGCCAGCACGGAAAGCTCTAGCTGGTTTTCACTGCCCCTTGGAACTGCATTCGCTGCCACACAGACATTCGCGTTCTGCAGAAGCTTTGGTTGGTAATGGGGCAACACTGTGTATCTCTCTCTTGCAGAGCCCGGCAGCCAAATTCGAAATGTCCAGCGATTGCTCCCACACGAAAGCTGCCAGCACGGAAAGACATAGCTGGTTTTCACTGCCCCTTGGAACTGCATTCGCTGCCACACAGACATTCGCGTTCTGCAAAAGCTTTGGTTGGTAATGGGGCAACACTGTGTATCTCTCTCTCGCAGAGCCCGGCTGCCAAATTCCAAACGTCCAGCGATTGCTCCCACACGAAAGCTGCCAACACTGAAAGCTGTAGCTGGTTTTCACTGCCCCTTGGAACTACGTTCACTGCCACACAGACATTCGCGTTCTGCAAAAGCTTTGGTTGGTAATGGGGCAACACTCTGTATCTCTCTCTCGCAGAGCCCGGCTGCCAAATTCGAAACGTCCAGCGATTGCTCCCAAACGAAAGCTGCCAGCATGGAAAGATATAGCTGGTTTTCACTGCCCCTTGGAACTGCATTCGCTGCCACACAGACATTCGCCTTCTACAAAAGCTTTGCTTGGTAATGGGGAAACACTCTGTATCTCTCTCTCGCAGAGCCCGGCTGCCAAATTTCAAACGTCCAGCGATTGCTCCGACACGAAAGATGCCAGCACTGAAAGCAGTAGCTGGTTTTCACTGCCCCTTGGAACTACGTTCGCTGCCACACAGACATTCGCGTTCTGCAAAAGCTTTGGTTGGTAATGGGGCAACACTGTGTATGTCTCTCTCGCACAGCCCGGCAGCCAAATTCGAAATGTCTAGCTATTGCTCCCACACAAAAGCTGCCAGCATGTAAAGCTGTAGCTGGTTTTCACTGCCCCTTGGAACTGCATTCGCTGCCACACAGACATTCGCGTTCTGCAAAAGCTTTGGTTGGTAATGGGGCAACACTGTGTATCTCTCTCTTGCAGAGCCCGGCAGCCAAATTCGAAACGTCCAGTGATTGCTCCCAAACGAAAGCTGCCAGCATGGAAAGATATAGCTGGTTTTCACTGCCCCTTGGAACTGCATGCGCTGCCACACAGACATTCGCGTTCTACAAAAGCTTTGCTTGGTAATGGGGAAACACTCTGTATCTCTCTCTCGCAGAGCCCGGCTGCCAAATTCCAAACGTCCAGCGATTGCTCCGACACGAAATCTGCCAGCACTGAAAGCAGCAGCTGGTTTTCACTGCCCCTTGGAACTGCGTTCGCTGCCACACAGACATTCGCGTTCTGCAAAAGCTTTGGTTGGTAATGGGGCAACACTGTGTATGTCTCTCTCGCACAGCCCGGCAGCCAAATTCGAAACGTCCAGCGATTGCTCCCAAACGAAAGCTGCCAGCACGGAAAGCTGTAGCTGGTTTTCACTGCCCCTTGGAACTGCATTCGCTGCCACACAGACATTCGCGTTCTGCAAAAGCTTTGGTTGGTAATGGGGAAACACTCTGTATCTCTCTCTCACAGAGCCCGGCAGCCAAATTCCAAACGTCCAGCGATTGCGTACACACGAAAGCTGCCAACACTGAAAGCTGTAGCTGGTTTTCACTGCCCCTTGGAACTCCATTCGCTGCCACACAGACATTCGCGTTCTGCAAAAGCTTTGGTTGGTAATGGGGCAACACTCTGTATCTCTCTCTCGCACAGCCCGGCAGCCAAATTCGAAACGTCCAGCGATTGCTCCCAAACGAAAGCTGCCAGCACGGAAAGCTGTAGCTGGTTTTCACTGCCCCTTGGAACTGCATTCGCTGCCACACAGACATTCGCCTTCTACAAAAGCTTTGCTTGGTAATGGGGAAACACTCTGTATCTCTCTCTCGCACAGCCCGGCTGCCAAATTCCAAACGTCCAGCGATTGCTCCGACACGAAAGATGCCAGCACTGAAAGCAGTAGCTGGTTTTCACTGCCCCTTGGAACTACATTCGCTGCCACACAGACATTCGCGTTCTGCAAAAGCTTTGGTTGGTAATGGGGCAACACTGTGTATGTCTCTCTCGCACAGCCCGGCAGCCAAATTCGAAATGTCTAGCTATTGCTCCCACACAAAAGCTGCCAGCATGTAAAGGTGTAGCTGGTGTTCACTGCCCCTTGGAACTGCATTCGCTGCCACACAGACATTCGCGTTCTGCAAAAGCTTTGGTTGGTAATGGGGCAACACTGTGTATCTCTCTCTTGCAGAGCCCGGCAGCCAAATTCGAAACGTCCAGCGATTGCTCCCAAACGAAAGCTGCCAGCACGGAAAGATATAGCTGGTTTTCACTGCCCCTTGGATCTACGTTCACTGCCGCACAGACATTCGCGTTCTGCAAAAGCTTTGGGTGGTAATGGGGCAACACTGTGTATCTCTCTCTCGCACAGCCCGTCTGCCAAATTCGAAACGTCCAGCGATTGCTCCCAAACGAAAGCTGCCAGCACGGAAAGCTGTAGCTGGTTTTCACTGCCCCTTGGAACTGCATTCGCTGCCACACAGACTTTCGCGTTCTGCAGAAGCTTTGGTTGGTAATGGGGCAACACTGTTTATCTCTCTCTCACAGAGCCCGGCAGCCACATTCCAAACGTCCAGCGATTGCGTACACACGAAAGCTGCCAACACTGAAAGCTGTAGCTGGTTTTCACTGCCCCTTGGAACTCCATTCGCTGCCACACAGACATTCGCGTTCTGCAAAAGCTTTGGTTGGTAATGGGGCAACACTCTGTATCTCTCTCTCGCACAGCCCGGCAGCCAAATTCGAAACGTCCAGCGATTGCTCCCAAACGAAAGCTGCCAGCACGGAAAGCTGTAGCTGGTTTTCACTGCCCCTTGGAACTGCATTCGCTGCCACACAGACATTCGCGTTCTGCAGAAGCTTTGGTTGGTAATGGGGCAACACTGTGTATCTCTCTCTCGCAGAGCCCGGCAGCCAAATTCGAAACGTCCAGCGATTGCTCCCAAACGAAAGCTGCCAGCACGGAAAGCTGTAGCTGGTTTTCACTGCCCGTTGGAACTGCATTCGCTGCCACACAGACATTCGCGTTCTGCAGAAGCTTTGGTTGGTAATGGGGCAACACTGTGTATCTCTCTCTTGCAGAGCCCGGCAGCCAAATTCGAAATGTCCAGCGATTGCTCCCACACGAAAGCTGCCAGCACGGAAAGACATAGCTGGTTTTCACTGCCCCTTGGAACTGCATTCGCTGCCACACAGACATTCGCGTTCTGCAAAAGCTTTGGTTGGTAATGGGGCAACACTGTGTATCTCTCTCTCGCAGAGCCCGGCTGCCAAATTCCAAACGTCCAGCGATTGCTCCCACACGAAAGCTGCCAACACTGAAAGCTGTAGCTGGTTTTCACTGCCCCTTGGAACTACGTTCACTGCCACACAGACATTCGCGTTCTGCAAAAGCTTTGGTTGGTAATGGGGCAACACTCTTTATCTCTCTCTCGCACAGCCCGGCAGCCAAATTCGACACGTCCAGCGATTGCTCCCAAACGAAAGCTGCCAGCATGGAAAGATATAGCTGGTTTTCACTGCCCCTTGGAACTGCATTCGCTGCCACACAGACATTCGCCTTCTACAAAAGCTTTGCTTGGTAATGGGGAAACACTCTGTATCTCTCTCTCGCAGAGCCCGGCTGCCAAATTTCAAACGTCCAGCGATTGCTCCGACACGAAAGATGCCAGCACTGAAAGCAGTAGCTGGTTTTCACTGCCCCTTGGAACTACGTTCGCTGCCACACAGACATTCGCGTTCTGCAAAAGCTTTGGTTGGTAATGGGGCAACACTGTGTATGTCTCTCTCGCACAGCCCGGCAGCCAAATTCGAAATGTCTAGCTATTGCTCCCACACAAAAGCTGCCAGCATGTAAAGCTGTAGCTGGTTTTCACTGCCCCTTGGAACTGCATTCGCTGCCACACAGACATTCGCGTTCTGCAAAAGCTTTGGTTGGTAATGGGGCAACACTGTGTATCTCTCTCTCACAAAGCCCGGCAGCCAAATTCCAAACGTCCAGCGATTGCGTACACACGAAAGCTGCCAACACTGAAAGCTGTAGCTGGTTTTCACTGCCCCTTGGAACTCCATTCGCTGCCACACAGACATTCGCGTTCTGCAAAAGCTTTGGTTGGTAATGGGGCAACACTCTGTATCTCCCTCTCGCAGAGCCCGGCTGCCAAATTCGAAACGTCCAGCGATTGCTCCCAAACGAAAGCTGCCAGCACGGAAAGCTGTAGCTGGTTTTCACTGCCCCTTGGAACTGCATTCGCTGCCACACAGACATTCGCGTTCTGCAGAAGCTTTGGTTGGTAATGGGGCAACACTGTGTATCTCTCTCTCGCAGAGCCCGGCAGCCAAATTCGAAACGTCCAGCGATTGCTCCCAAACGAAAGCTGCCAGCACGGAAAGCTGTAGCTGGTTTTCACTGCCCCTTGGAACTGCATTCGCTGCCACACAGACATTCGTGTTCTGCAGAAGCTTTGGTTGGTAATGGGGCAACACTCTGTATCTCTCTCTCGCACAGCCCGGCAGCCAAATTCGAAACGTCCAGCGATTCCTCCCAAACGAAAGCTGCCAGCACGGAAAGCTGTAGCTGGTTTTCACTGCCCCTTGGAACTGCATTCGCTGCCACACAGACATTCGCGTTCTGCAGAAGCTTTGGTTGGTAATGGGGCAACACTCTTTATCTCTCTCTCGCAGAGCCCGGCAGCCAAATTCGACACGTCCAGCGATTGCTCCCACACGAAAGCTGCCAGCATGGAAAGATATAGCTGGTTTTCACTGCCCCTTGGAACTGCATTCGCTGCCACACAGACATTCGCCTTCTACAAAAGCTTTGCTTGGTAATGGGGAAACACTCTGTATCTCTCTCTCGCACAGCCCGGCTGCCAAATTCCAAACGTCCAGCGATTGCTCCGACACGAAAGATGCCAGCACTGAAAGCAGTAGCTGGTTTTCACTGCCCCTTGGAACTACATTCGCTGCCACACAGACATTCGCGTTCTGCAAAAGCTTTGGTTGGTAATGGGGCAACACTGTGTATGTCTCTCTCGCACAGCCCGGCAGCCAAATTCGAAATGTCTAGCTATTGCTCCCACACAAAAGCTGCCAGCATGTAAAGGTGTAGCTGGTTTTCACTGCCCCTTGGAACTGCATTCGCTGCCACACAGACATTCGCGTTCTGCAAAAGCTTTGGTTGGTAATGGGGCAACACTGTGTATCTCTCTCTTGCAGAGCCCGGCAGCCAAATTCGAAACGTCCAGCGATTGCTCCCAAACGAAAGCTGCCAGCACGGAAAGATATAGCTGGTTTTCACTGCCCCTTGGATCTACGTTCACTGCCGCACAGACATTCGCGTTCTGCAAAAGCTTTGGGTGGTAATGGGGCAACACTGTGTATCTCTCTCTCGCACAGCCCGGCTGCCAAATTCGAAACGTCCAGCGATTGCTCCCAAACGAAAGCTGCCAGCACGGAAAGCTGTAGCTGGTTTTCACTGCCCCTTGGAACTGCATTCGCTGCCACACAGACTTTCGCGTTCTGCAGAAGCTTTGGTTGGTAATGGGGCAACACTGTTTATCTCTCTCTCGCAGAGCCCGGCTGCCAAATTCGAAATGTCCAGCGATTGCTCCCAAACGGAAGCTGCCAGCACGGAAAGCTGTAGCTGGTTTTCACTGCCCCTTGGAACTGCATTCGCTGCCACACAGACATTCGCGTTCTGCAAAAGCTTTGGTTGGTAATGGGGCAACACTGTGTATCTCTCTCTCACAGAGCCCGGCAGCCACATTCCAAACGTCCAGCGATTGCGTACACACGAAAGCTGCCAACACTGAAAGCTGTAGCTGGTTTTCACTGCCCCTTGGAACTCCATTCGCTGCCACACAGACATTCGCGTTCTGCAAAAGCTTTGGTTGGTAATGGGGCAACACTCTGTATCTCTCTCTCGCACAGCCCGGCAGCCAAATTCGAAACGTCCAGCGATTGCTCCCAAACGAAAGCTGCCAGCACGGAAAGCTGTAGCTGGTTTTCACTGCCCCTTGGAACTGCATTCGCTGCCACACAGACATTCGCGTTCTGCAGAAGCTTTGGTTGGTAATGGGGCAACACTGTGTATCTCTCTCTCGCAGAGCCCGGCAGCCAAATTCGAAACGTCCAGCGATTGCTCCCAAACGAAAGCTGCCAGCACGGAAAGCTGTAGCTGGTTTTCACTGCCCCTTGGAAGTGCATTCGCTGCCACACAGACATTCGCGTTCTGCAGAAGCTTTGGTTGGTAATGGGGCAACACTGTGTATCTCTCTCTTGCAGAGCCCGGCAGCCAAATTCGAAATGTCCAGCGATTGCTCCCACACGAAAGCTGCCAGCACGGAAAGACATAGCTGGTTTTCACTGCCCCTTGGAACTGCAATCGCTGCCACACAGACATTCGCGTTCTGCAAAAGCTTTGGTTGGTAATGGGGCAACACTGTGTATCTCTCTCTCGCAGAGCCCGGCTGCCAAATTCCAAACGTCCAGCGATTGCGTACACACGAAAGCTGCCAACACTGAAAGCTGTAGCTGGTTTTCACTGCCCCTTGGAACTACGTTCACTGCCACACAGACATTCGCGTTCTGCAAAAGCTTTGGTTGGTAATGGGGCAACACTCTGTATCTCTCTCTCGCAGAGCCCGGCTGCCAAATTCGAAACGTCCAGCGATTGCTCCCAAACGAAAGCTGCCAGCACAGAAAGCTGTAGCTGGTTTTCACTGCCCCTTGGAACTGCATTCGCTGCCACACAGACATTCGCGTTCTGCAGAAGCTTTGGTTGGTAATGGGGCAACACTGTGTATCTCTCTCTCGCAGAGCCCGGCAGCCAAATTCGACACGTCCAGCGATTGCTCCCAAACGAAAGCTGCCAGCACGGAAAGCTGTAGCTGGTTTTCACTGCCCCTTGGAACTGCATTCGCTGCCACACAGACATTCGCCTTCTACAAAAGCTTTGCTTCGTAATGGGGCAACACTGTGTATCTCTCTCTCGCTGAGCCCGGCTGCCAAATTCCAAACGTCCAGCGATTGCTCCGACACGAAAGATGCCAGCACTGAAAGCAGTAGCTGGTTTTCACTGCCCCTTGGAACTACGTTCGCTGCCACACAGACATTCGCGTTCTGCAAAAGCTTTGGTTGGTAATGGGGCAACACTGTGTATGTCTCTCTCGCACAGCCCGGCAGCCAAATTCGAAATGTCTAGCTATTGCTCCCACACAAAAGCTGCCAGCATGTAAAGCTGTAGCTGGTTTTCACTGCCCCTTGGAACTGCATTCGCTGCCACACAGACATTCGCGTTCTGCAAAAGCTTTGGTTGGTAATGGGGCAACACTGTGTATCTCTCTCTCACAGAGCCCGGCAGCCAAATTCGAAACGTCCAGCGATTGCTCCCAAACGAAAGCTGCCAGCACGGAAAGCTGTAGCTGGTTTTCACTGCCCCTTGGAAGTGCATTCGCTGCCACACAGACATTCGCGTTCTGCAGAAGCTTTGGTTGGTAATGGGGCAACACTGTGTATCTCTCTCTTGCAGAGCCCGGCAGCCAAATTCGAAATGTCCAGCGATTGCTCCCACACGAAAGCTGCCAGCACGGAAAGACATAGCTGGTTTTCACTGCCCCTTGGAACTGCAATCGCTGCCACACAGACATTCGCGTTCTGCAAAAGCTTTGGTTGGTAATGGGGCAACACTGTGTATCTCTCTCTCGCAGAGCCCGGCTGCCAAATTCCAAACGTCCAGCGATTGCGTACACACGAAAGCTGCCAACACTGAAAGCTGTAGCTGGTTTTCACTGCCCCTTGGAACTACGTTCACTGCCACACAGACATTCGCGTTCTGCAAAAGCTTTGGTTGGTAATGGGGCAACACTCTGTATCTCTCTCTCGCAGAGCCCGGCTGCCAAATTCGAAACGTCCAGCGATTGCTCCCAAACGAAAGCTGCCAGCACAGAAAGCTGTAGCTGGTTTTCACTGCCCCTTGGAACTGCATTCGCTGCCACACAGACATTCGCGTTCTGCAGAAGCTTTGGTTGGTAATGGGGCAACACTCTGTATCTCTCTCTCGCAGAGCCCGGCAGCCAAATTCGACACGTCCAGCGATTGCTCCCAAACGAAAGCTGCCAGCACGGAAAGCTGTAGCTGGTTTTCACTGCCCCTTGGAACTGCATTCGCTGCCACACAGACATTCGCCTTCTACAAAAGCTTTGCTTCGTAATGGGGCAACACTGTGTATCTCTCTCTCGCAGAGCCCGGCTGCCAAATTCCAAACGTCCAGCGATTGCTCCGACACGAAAGATGCCAGCACTGAAAGCAGTAGCTGGTTTTCACTGCCCCTTGGAACTACGTTCGCTGCCACACAGACATTCGCGTTCTGCAAAAGCTTTGGTTGGTAATGGGGCAACACTGTGTATGTCTCTCTCGCACAGCCCGGCAGCCAAATTCGAAATGTCTAGCTATTGCTCCCACACAAAAGCTGCCAGCATGTAAAGCTGTAGCTGGTTTTCACTGCCCCTTGGAACTGCATTCGCTGCCACACAGACATTCGCGTTCTGCAAAAGCTTTGGTTGGTAATGGGGCAACACTGTGTATCTCTCTCTCACAGAGCCCGGCAGCCAAATTCCAAACGTCCAGCGATTGCGTACACACGAAAGCTGCCAACACTGAAAGCTGTAGCTGGTTTTCACTGCCCCTTGGAACTCCATTCGCTGCCACACAGACATTCGCGTTCTGCAAAAGCTTTGGTTGGTAATGGGGCAACACTCTGTATCTCTCTCTCGCACAGCCCCGCAGCCAAATTCGAAACGTCCAGCGATTGCTCCCAAACGAAAGCTGCCAGCACGGAAAGCTGTAGCTGGTTTTCACTGCCCCTTGGAACTGCATTCGCTGCCACACAGACATTCGCGTTCTGCAGAAGCTTTGGTTGGTAATGGGGCAACACTGTGTATCTCTCTCTCGCAGAGCCCGGCAGCCAAATTCCAAACGTCCAGCGATTGCTCCCAAACGAAAGCTGCCAACACTGAAAGCTGTAGCTGGTTTTCACTGCCCCTTGGAACTGCATTCGCTGCCACACAGACATTCGTGTTCTGCAGAAGCTTTGGTTGGTAATGGGGCAACACTCTGTATCTCTCTCTCGCACAGCCCGGCAGCCAAATTCGAAACGTCCAGCGATTCCTCCCAAACGAAAGCTGCCAGCACGGAAAGCTGTAGCTGGTTTTCACTGCCCCTTGGAACTGCATTCGCTGCCACACAGACATTCGCGTTCTGCAGAAGCTTTGGTTGGTAATGGGGCAACACTCTTTATCTCTCTCTCGCAGAGCCCGGCAGCCAAATTCGACACGTCCAGCGATTGCTCCCACACGAAAGCTGCCAGCATGGAAAGATATAGCTGGTTTTCACTGCCCCTTGGAACTGCATTCGCTGCCACACAGACATTCGCCTTCTACAAAAGCTTTGCTTGGTAATGGGGAAACACTCTGTATCTCTCTCTCGCACAGCCCGGCTGCCAAATTCCAAACGTCCAGCGATTGCTCCGACATGAAAGATGCCAGCACTGAAAGCAGTAGCTGGTTTTCACTGCCCCTTGGAACTACATTCGCTGCCACACAGACATTCGCGTTCTGCAAAAGCTTTGGTTGGTAATGGGGCAACACTGTGTATGTCTCTCTCGCACAGCCCGGCAGCCAAATTCGAAATGTCTAGCTATTGCTCCCACACAAAAGCTGCCAGCATGTAAAGGTGTAGCTGGTTTTCACTGCCCCTTGGAACTGCATTCGCTGCCACACAGACATTCGCGTTCTGCAAAAGCTTTGGTTGGTAATGGGGCAACACTGTGTATCTCTCTCTTGCAGAGCCCGGCAGCCAAATTCGAAACGTCCAGCGATTGCTCCCAAACGAAAGCTGCCAGCACGGAAAGATATAGCTGGTTTTCACTGCCCCTTGGATCTACGTTCACTGCCGCACAGACATTCGCGTTCTGCAAAAGCTTTGGGTGGTAATGGGGCAACACTGTGTATCTCTCTCTCGCACAGCCCGGCTGCCAAATTCGAAACGTCCAGCGATTGCTCCCAAACGAAAGCTGCCAGCACGGAAAGCTGTAGCTGGTTTTCACTGCCCCTTGGAACTGCATTCGCTGCCACACAGACTTTCGCGTTCTGCAGAAGCTTTGGTTGGTAATGGGGCAACACTGTTTATCTCTCTCTCGCAGAGCCCGGCTGCCAAATTCGAAATGTCCAGCGATTGCTCCCAAACGGAAGCTGCCAGCACGGAAAGCTGTAGCTGGTTTTCACTGCCCCTTGGAACTGCATTCGCTGCCACACAGACATTCGCGTTCTGCAAAAGCTTTGGTTGGTAATGGGGCAACACTGTGTATCTCTCTCTCACAGAGCCCGGCAGCCACATTCCAAACGTCCAGCGATTGCGTACACACGAAAGCTGCCAACACTGAAAGCTGTAGCTGGTTTTCACTGCCCCTTGGAACTCCATTCGCTGCCACACAGACATTCGCGTTCTGCAAAAGCTTTGGTTGGTAATGGGGCAACACTCTGTATCTCTCTCTCGCACAGCCCGGCAGCCAAATTCGAAACGTCCAGCGATTGCTCCCAAACGAAAGCTGCCAGCACGGAAAGCTGTAGCTGGTTTTCACTGCCCCTTGGAACTGCATTCGCTGCCACACAGACATTCGCGTTCTGCAGAAGCTTTGGTTGGTAATGGGGCAACACTGTGTATCTCTCTCTCGCAGAGCCCGGCAGCCAAATTCGAAACGTCCAGCGATTGCTCCCAAACGAAAGCTGCCAGCACGGAAAGCTGTAGCTGGTTTTCACTGCCCCTTGGAAGTGCATTCGCTGCCACACAGACATTCGCGTTCTGCAGAAGCTTTGGTTGGTAATGGGGCAACACTGTGTATCTCTCTCTTGCAGAGCCCGGCAGCCAAATTCGAAATGTCCAGCGATTGCTCCCACACGAAAGCTGCCAGCACGGAAAGACATAGCTGGTTTTCACTGCCCCTTGGAACTGCAATCGCTGCCACACAGACATTCGCGTTCTGCAAAAGCTTTGGTTGGTAATGGGGCAACACTGTGTATCTCTCTCTCGCAGAGCCCGGCTGCCAAATTCCAAACGTCCAGCGATTGCGTACACACGAAAGCTGCCAACACTGAAAGCTGTAGCTGGTTTTCACTGCCCCTTGGAACTACGTTCACTGCCACACAGACATTCGCGTTCTGCAAAAGCTTTGGTTGGTAATGGGGCAACACTCTGTATCTCTCTCTCGCAGAGCCCGGCTGCCAAATTCGAAACGTCCAGCGATTGCTCCCAAACGAAAGCTGCCAGCACAGAAAGCTGTAGCTGGTTTTCACTGCCCCTTGGAACTGCATTCGCTGCCACACAGACATTCGCGTTCTGCAGAAGCTTTGGTTGGTAATGGGGCAACACTCTGTATCTCTCTCTCGCAGAGCCCGGCAGCCAAATTCGACACGTCCAGCGATTGCTCCCAAACGAAAGCTGCCAGCACGGAAAGCTGTAGCTGGTTTTCACTGCCCCTTGGAACTGCATTCGCTGCCACACAGACATTCGCCTTCTACAAAAGCTTTGCTTCGTAATGGGGCAACACTGTGTATCTCTCTCTCGCAGAGCCCGGCTGCCAAATTCCAAACGTCCAGCGATTGCTCCGACACGAAAGATGCCAGCACTGAAAGCAGTAGCTGGTTTTCACTGCCCCTTGGAACTACGTTCGCTGCCACACAGACATTCGCGTTCTGCAAAAGCTTTGGTTGGTAATGGGGCAACACTGTGTATGTCTCTCTCGCACAGCCCGGCAGCCAAATTCGAAATGTCTAGCTATTGCTCCCACACAAAAGCTGCCAGCATGTAAAGCTGTAGCTGGTTTTCACTGCCCCTTGGAACTGCATTCGCTGCCACACAGACATTCGCGTTCTGCAAAAGCTTTGGTTGGTAATGGGGCAACACTGTGTATCTCTCTCTCACAGAGCCCGGCAGCCAAATTCCAAACGTCCAGCGATTGCGTACACACGAAAGCTGCCAACACTGAAAGCTGTAGCTGGTTTTCACTGCCCCTTGGAACTCCATTCGCTGCCACACAGACATTCGCGTTCTGCAAAAGCTTTGGTTGGTAATGGGGCAACACTCTGTATCTCTCTCTCGCACAGCCCCGCAGCCAAATTCGAAACGTCCAGCGATTGCTCCCAAACGAAAGCTGCCAGCACGGAAAGCTGTAGCTGGTTTTCACTGCCCCTTGGAACTGCATTCGCTGCCACACAGACATTCGCGTTCTGCAGAAGCTTTGGTTGGTAATGGGGCAACACTGTGTATCTCTCTCTCGCAGAGCCCGGCAGCCAAATTCCAAACGTCCAGCGATTGCTCCCAAACGAAAGCTGCCAACACTGAAAGCTGTAGCTGGTTTTCACTGCCCCTTGGAACTGCATTCGCTGCCACACAGACATTCGTGTTCTGCAGAAGCTTTGGTTGGTAATGGGGCAACACTCTGTATCTCTCTCTTGCAGAGCCCGGCAGCCAAATTCGAAATGTCCAGCGATTGCGTACACACGAAAGCCGCCAACACTGAAAGCTGTAGCTGGTTTTCACTGCCCCTTGGAACTACGTTCACTGCCACACAGACATTCGCGTTCTGCAGAAGCTTTGGTTGGTAATGGGGCAACACTGTGTATCTCTCTCTCGCAGAGCCCGGCAGCCAAATTCGAAACGTCCAGCGATTGCTCCCAAACGAAAGCTGCCAGCACGGAAAGCTGTAGCTGGTTTTCACTGCCCCTTGGAACTGCATTCGCTGCCACACAGACATTCGCGTTCTGCAAAAGCTTTGGTTGGTAATGGGGCAACACTGTGTATCTCTCTCTCGCAGAGCCCGGCAGCCAAATTCGAAATGTCCAGCGATTGCTCCCACACGAAAGCTGCCAGCACGGAAAGACATAGCTGGTTTTCACTGCCCCTTGGAACTGCATTCGCTGCCACACAGACATTCGTGTTCTGCAAAAGCTTTGGTTGGTAATGGGGCAACACTGTGTATCTCTCTCTCGCAGAGCCCGGCTGCCAAATTCCAAACGTCCAGCGATTGCGTACACACGAAAGCTGCCAACACTGAAAGCTGTAGCTGGTTTTCACTGCCCCTTGGAACTACGTTCACTGCCACACAGACATTCGCGTTCTGCAAAAGCTTTGGTTGGTAATGGGGCAACACTCTGTATCTCTCTCTCGCAGAGCCCGGCAGCCAAATTCGAAACGTCCAGCGATTGCTCCCAAACGAAAGCTGCCAGCACAGAAAGCTGTAGCTGGTTTTCACTGCCCCTTGGAACTGCATTCGCTGCCACACAGACATTCGCGTTCTGCAGAAGCTTTGGTTGGTAATGGGGCAACACTCTTTTTCTCTCTCTTGCAGAGCCCGGCAGCCAAATTCGACACGTCCAGCGATTGCTCCCAAACGAAAGCTGCCAGCATGGAAAGATATAGCTGGTTTTCACTGCCCCTTGGAACTGCATGCGCTGCCACACAGACATTCGCCTTCTACAAAAGCTTTGCTTGGTAATGGGGAAACACTCTGTATCTCTCTCTCGCAGAGCCCGGCTGCCAAATTCCAAACGTCCAGCGATTGCTCCGACACGAAAGATGCCAGCACTGAAAGCAGTAGCTGGTTTTCACTGCCCCTTTGAACTACGTTCGCTGCCACACAGACATTCGCGTTCTGCAAAAGCTTTGGTTGGTAATGGGGCAACACTGTGTATGTCTCTCTCGCACAGCCCGGCAGCCAAATTCGAAATGTCTAGCTATTGCTCCCACACAAAAGCTGCCAGCATGTAAAGCTGTAGCTGGTTTTCACTGCCCCTTGGAACTGCATTCGCTGCCACACAGACATTCGCGTTCTGCAAAAGCTTTGGTTGGTAATGGGGCTACACTGTGTATCTCTCTCTCACAGAGCCCGGCAGCCAAATTCCAAACGTCCAGCGATTGCGTACACACGAAAGCTGCCAACACTGAAAGCTGTAGCTGGTTTTCACTGCCCCTTGGAACTCCAGTCGCTGCCACACAGACATTCGCGTTCTGCAAAAGCTTTGGTTGGTAATGGGGCAACACTCTGTATCTCTCTCTCGCACAGCCCCGCAGCCAAATTCGAAACGTCCAGCGATTGCTCCCAAACGAAAGCTGCCAGCACGGAAAGCTGTAGCTGGTTTTCACTGCCCCTTGGAACTGCATTCGCTGCCACACAGACATTCGCGTTCTGCAGAAGCTGTGGTTGGTAATGGGGCAACACTGTGTTTCTCTCTCTTGCAGAGCCCGGCAGCCAAATTCGAAACGTCCAGCGATTGCTCCCAAACGAAAGCTGCCAGCATGGAAAGATATAGCTGGTTTTCACTGCCCCTTGGAACTCCATTCGCTGCCACACAGACATTCGCGTTCTACAAAAGCTTTGCTTGGTAATGGGGAAACACTCTGTATCTCTCTCTCGCAGAGCCCGGCTGCCAAATTCCAAACGTCCAGCGATTGCTCCGACACGAAATCTGCCAGCACTGAAAGCAGCAGCTGGTTTTCACTGCCCCTTGGAACTGCGTTCGCTGCCACACAGACATTCGCGTTCTGCAAAAGCATTGGTTGGTAATGGGGCAACACTGTGTTTCTCTCTCTCGCACAGCCCCGCAGCCAAATTCGAAACGTCCAGCGATTGCTCCCAAACGAAAGCTGCCAGCACGGAAAGCTGTAGCTGGTTTTCACTGCCCCTTGGAACTGCATTCGCTGCCACACAGACTTTCGCGTTCTGCAGAAGCTGTGGTTGGTAATGGGGCAACACTGTGTATCTCTCTCTCGCAGAGCCCGGCAGCCAAATTCGAAACGTCCAGCGATTGCTCCCAAACGAAAGCTGCCAACACTGAAAGCTGTAGCTGGTTTTCACTGCCCCTTGGAACTGCATTCGCTGCCACACAGACATTCGTGTTCTGCAGAAGCTTTGGTTGGTAATGGGGCAAAAAGGTGTATCTCTCTCTTGCAGAGCCCGGCAGCCAAATTCGAAATGTCCAGCGATTGCGTACACACGAAAGCCGCCAACACTGAAAGCTGTAGCTGGTTTTCACTGCCCCTTGGAACTACGTTCACTGCCACACAGACATTCGCGTTCTGCAAAAGCTTTGGTTGGTAATGGGGCAACACTCTGTATCTCTCTCTCGCAGAGCCCGGCTGCCAAATTCGAAACGTCCAGCGATTGCGTACACACGAAAGCTGCCAACACTGAAAGCTGTAGCTGGTTTTCACTGCCCCTTGGAACTACGTTCACTGCCACACAGACATTCGCGTTCTGCAAAAGCTTTGGTTGGTAATGGGGCAACACTCTGTATCTCTCTCTCGCAGAGCCCGGCTGCCAAATTCGAAACGTCCAGCGATTGCTCCCAAACGAAAGCTGCCAGCACAGAAAGCTGTAGCTGGTTTTCACTGCCCCTTGGAACTGCATTCGCTGCCACACAGACATTCGCGTTCTGCAGAAGCTTTGGTTGGTAATGGGGCAACACTGTGTATCTCTCTCTTGCAGAGCCCGGCAGCCAAATTCGAAATGTCCAGCGATTGCTCCGACACGAAAGCTGCCAGCACGGAAAGCTGTAGCTGGTTTTCACTGCCCCTTGGAACTACGTTCACTGCCACACAGACATTCGCGTTCTGCAAAAGCTTTGGTTGGTAATGGGGCAACACTCTGTATCTCTCTCTCGCAGAGCCCGGCTGCCAAATTCCAAACGTCCAGCGATTGCTCCGACACGAAAGATGCCAGCACTGAAAGCAGTAGCTGGTTTTCACTGCCCCTTGGAACTACGTTCGCTGCCACACAGACATTCGCGTTCTGCAAAAGCTTTGGTTGGTAATGGGGCAACACTGTGTATGTCTCTCTCGCACAGCCCGGCAGCCAAATTCGAAATGTCTAGCTATTGCTCCCACACAAAAGCTGCCAGCATGTAAAGGTGTAGCTGGTTTTCACTGCCCCTTGGAACTGCATTCGCTGCCACACAGACATTCGCGTTCTGCAAAAGCTTTGGTTGGTAATGGGGCAACACTGTTTATCTCTCTCTCGCAGAGCCCGGCAGCCAAATTCGAAATGTCCATCGATTGCTCCCGAACGGAAGCTGCCAGCACGGAAAGCTGTAGCTGGTTTTCACTGCCCCTTGGAACTGCATTCGCTGCCACACAGACATTCGCGTTCTGCAAAAGCTTTGGTTGGTAATGGGGCAACACTGTGTATCTCTCTCTCGCAGAGCCCGGCTGCCAAATTCCAAACGTCCAGCGATTGCATACACACGAAAGCTGCCAACACTGAAAGCTGTAGCTGGTTTTCACTGCCCCTTGGAACTACGTTCACTGCCACACAGACATTCGCGTTCTGCAAAAGCTTTGGTTGGTAATGGGGCAACACTCTGTATCTCTCTCTCGCAGAGCCCGGCTGCCAAATTCGAAACGTGCAGCGATTGCTCCCAAACGAAAGCTGCCAGCACAGAAAGCTGTAGCTGGTTTTCACTGCCCCTTGGAACTGCATTCGCTGCCACACAGACATTCGCGTTCTGCAGAAGCTTTGGTTGGTAATGGGGCAACACTGTGTATCTCTCTCTTGCAGAGCCCGGCAGCCAAATTCGAAATGTCCAGCGATTGCTCCCACACGAAAACTGCCAGCACGGAAAGATATAGCTGGTTTTCACTGCCCCTTGGAACTGCATTCGCTGCCACACAGACATTCGCGTTCTGCAAAAGCTTTGGTTGGTAAAGGGCAACACTCTGTATCTCTCTCTCGCAGAGCCCGGCTGCCAAATTCCAAACGTCCAGCGATTGCGTACACACGAAAGCTGCCAACACTGAAAGCTGTAGCTGGTTTTCACTGCCCCTTGGAACTACGTTCGCTGCCACACAGACATTCGCGTTCTGCAAAAGGTTTGGTTGGTAATGGGGCAACACTGTGTATGTCTCTCTCGCACAGCCCGGCAGCCAAATTCGAAATGTGTAGCTATTGCTCCCACACAAAAGCTGCCAGCATGTAAAGGTGTAGCTGGTTTTCACTGCCCCTTGGAACTGCATTCGCTGCCACACAGACATTCGCGTTCTGCAAAAGCTTTGGTTGGTAATGGGGCAACACTGTGTTTCTCTCTCTTGCAGAGCCCGGCAGCCAAATTCGAAACGTCCAGCGATTGCTCCCAAACGAAAGTTGCAAGCATGGAAAGATATAGCTGGTTTTCACTGCCCCTTGGAACTGCATGCGCTGCCACACAGACATTCGCCTTCTACAAAAGCTTTGCTTGGTAATGGGGCAACACTGTGTATCTCTCTCTCGCAGAGCACGGCTGCCAAATTCCAAACGTCCAGCGATTGCTCCGACACGAAATCTGCCAGCACTGAAAGCAGCAGCTGGTTTTCACTGCCCCTTGGAACTGCGTTCGCTGCCACACAGACATTCGCGTTCTGCAGAAGCTTTGGTTGGTAATGGGGCAACACTGTGTATCTCTCTCTTGCAGAGCCCGGCAGCCAAATTCGAAATGTCCAGCGATTGCTCCCACACGAAAGCTGCCAGCACGGAAAGATATAGCTGGTTTTCACTGCCCCTTGGAACTGCATTCGCTGCCACACAGACATTCGCGTTCTGCAAAAGCTTTGGTTGGTAATGGGGCAACACTCTGTATCTCTCTCTCGCAGAGCCCGGCTGCCAAATTCCAAACGTCCAGCGATTGCTCCGACACGAAAGATGCCAGCACTGAAAGCAGTAGCTGGTTTTCACTGCCCCTTGGAACTACGTTCGCTGCCACACAGACATTCGCGTTCTGCAAAAGGTTTGCTTGGTAATGGGGCAACACAGTGTATGTCTCTCTCGCACAGCCCGGCAGCCAAATTCGAAATGTCTAGCTATTGCTCCCACACAAAAGCTGCCAGCATGTAAAGGTGTAGCTGGTTTTCACTGCCCCTTGGAACTGCATTCGCTGCCACACAGACATTCGCGTTCTGCAAAAGCTTTGGTTGGTAATGGGGCAACACTGTGTATCTCTCTCTTGCAGAGCCCGGCAGCCAAATTCGAAACGTCCAGCGATTGCTCCCAAACGAAAGCTGCCAGCACGGAAAGATATAGCTGGTTTTCACTGCCCCTTGGATCTACGTTCACTGCCGCACAGACATTCGCGTTCTGCAAAAGCTTTGGGTGGTAATGGGGCAACACTGTGTATCTCTCTCTCGCACAGCCCGGCTGCCAAATTCGAAACGTCCAGCGATTGCTCCCAAACGAAAGCTGCCAGCACGGAAAGCTGTAGCTGGTTTTCACTGCCCCTTGGAACTGCATTCGCTGCCACACAGACTTTCGCGTTCTGCAGAAGCTTTGGTTGGTAATGGGGCAACACTGTTTATCTCTCTCTCACAGAGCCCGGCAGCCACATTCCAAACGTCCAGCGATTGCGTACACACGAAAGCTGCCAACACTGAAAGCTGTAGCTGGTTTTCACTGCCCCTTGGAACTCCATTCGCTGCCACACAGACATTCGCGTTCTGCAAAAGCTTTGGGTGGTAATGGGGCAACACTCTGTATCTCTCTCTCGCACAGCCCGGCAGCCAAATTCGAAACGTCCAGCGATTGCTCCCAAACGAAAGCTGCCAGCACGGAAAGCTGTAGCTGGTTTTCACTGCCCCTTGGAACTGCATTCGCTGCCACACAGACATTCGCGTTCTGCAGAAGCTTTGGTTGGTAATGGGGCAACACTGTGTATCTCTCTCTCGCAGAGCCCGGCAGCCAAATTCGAAACGTCCAGCGATTGCTCCCAAACGAAAGCTGCCAGCACGGAAAGCTGTAGCTGGTTTTCACTGCCCTTTGGAACTGCATTCGCTGCCACACAGACATTCGCGTTCTGCAGAAGCTTTGGTTGGTAATGGGGCAACACTGTGTATCTCTCTCTTGCAGAGCCCGGCAGCCAAATTCGAAATGTCCAGCGATTGCTCCCACACGAAAGCTGCCAGCACGGAAAGACATAGCTGGTTTTCACTGCCCCTTGGAACTGCATTCGCTGCCACACAGACATTCGCGTTCTGCAAAAGCTTTGGTTGGTAATGGGGCAACACTGTGTATCTCTCTCTCGCAGAGCCCGGCAGCCAAATTCCAAACGTCCAGCGATTGCTCCCACACGAAAGCTGCCAACACTGAAAGCTGTAGCTGGTTTTCACTGCCCCTTGGAACTACGTTCAGTGCCACACAGACATTCGCGTTCTGCAAAAGCTTTGGTTGGTAATGGGGCAACACTCTTTATCTCTCTCTCGCACAGCCCGGCAGCCAAATTCGACACGTCCAGCGATTGCTCCCAAACGAAAGCTGCCAGCATGGAAAGATATAGCTGGTTTTCACTGCCCCTTGGAACTGCATTCGCTGCCACACAGACATTCGCCTTCTACAAAAGCTTTGCTTGGTAATGGGGAAACACTCTGTATCTCTCTCTCGCAGAGCCCGGCTGCCAAATTTCAAACGTCCAGCGATTGCTCCGACACGAAAGATGCCAGCACTGAAAGCAGTAGCTGGTTTTCACTGCCCCTTGGAACTACGTTCGCTGCCACACAGACATTCGCGTTCTGCAAAAGCTTTGGTTGGTAATGGGGCAACACTGTGTATGTCTCTCTCGCACAGCCCGGCAGCCAAATTCGAAATGTCTAGCTATTGCTCCCACACAAAAGCTGCCAGCATGTAAAGCTGTAGCTGGTTTTCACTGCCCCTTGGAACTGCATTCGCTGCCACACAGACATTCGCGTTCTGCAAAAGCTTTGGTTGGTAATGGGGCAACACTGTGTATCTCTCTCTCACAAAGCCCGGCAGCCAAATTCCAAACGTCCAGCGATTGCGTACACACGAAAGCTGCCAACACTGAAAGCTGTAGCTGGTTTTCACTGCCCCTTGGAACTCCATTCGCTGCCACACAGACATTCGCGTTCTGCAAAAGCTTTGGTTGGTAATGGGGCAACACTCTGTATCTCTCTCTCGCAGAGCCCGGCTGCCAAATTCGAAACGTCCAGCGATTGCTCCCAAACGAAAGCTGCCAGCACGGAAAGCTGTAGCTGGTTTTCACTGCCCCTTGGAACTGCATTCGCTGCCACACAGACATTCGCGTTCTGCAGAAGCTTTGGTTGGTAATGGGGCAACACTGTGTATCTCTCTCTCGCAGAGCCCGGCAGCCAAATTCGAAACGTCCAGCGATTGCTCCCAAACGAAAGCTGCCAGCACGGAAAGCTGTAGCTGGTTTTCACTGCCCCTTGGAACTGCATTCGCTGCCACACAGACATTCGTGTTCTGCAGAAGCTTTGGTTGGTAATGGGGCAACACTCTGTATCTCTCTCTCGCACAGCCCGGCAGCCAAATTCGAAACGTCCAGCGATTGCTCCCAAACGAAAGCTGCCAGCACGGAAAGCTGTAGCTGGTTTTCACTGCCCCTTGGAACTGCATTCGCTGCCACACAGACATTCGTGTTCTGCAGAAGCTTTGGTTGGTAATGGGGCAACACTCTGTATCTCTCTCTCGCACAGCCCGGCAGCCAAATTCGAAACGTCCAGCGATTGCTCCCAAACGAAAGCTGCCAGCACGGAAAGCTGTAGCTGGTTTTCACTGCCCCTTGGAACTGCATTCGCTGCCACACAGACATTCGCGTTCTGCAGAAGCTTTGGTTGGTAATGGGGCAACACTCTTTATCTCTCTCTCGCAGAGCCCGGCAGCCAAATTCGACACGTCCAGCGATTGCTCCCACACGAAAGCTGCCAGCATGGAAAGATATAGCTGGTTTTCACTGCCCCTTGGAACTGCATTCGCTGCCACACAGACATTCGCCTTCTACAAAAGCTTTGCTTGGTAATGGGGAAACACTCTGTATCTCTCTCTCGCACAGCCCGGCTGCCAAATTCCAAACGTCCAGCGATTGCTCCGACACGAAAGATGCCAGCACTGAAAGCAGTAGCTGGTTTTCACTGCCCCTTGGAACTACATTCGCTGCCACACAGACATTCGCGTTCTGCAAAAGCTTTGGTTGGTAATGGGGCAACACTGTGTATGTCTCTCTCGCACAGCCCGGCAGCCAAATTCGAAATGTCTAGCTATTGCTCCCACACAAAAGCTGCCAGCATGTAAAGGTGTAGCTGGTTTTCACTGCCCCTTGGAACTGCATTCGCTGCCACACAGATATTCGCGTTCTGCAAAAGCTTTGGTTGGTAATGGGGCAACACTGTGTATCTCTCTCTTGCAGAGCCCGGCAGCCAAATTCGAAACGTCCAGCGATTGCTCCCAAACGAAAGCTGCCAGCACGGAAAGATATAGCTGGTTTTCACTGCCCCTTGGATCTACGTTCACTGCCGCACAGACATTCGCGTTCTGCAAAAGCTTTGGGTGGTAATGGGGCAACACTGTGTATCTCTCTCTCGCACAGCCCGGCTGCCAAATTCGAAACGTCCAGCGATTGCTCCCAAACGAAAGCTGCCAGCACGGAAAGCTGTAGCTGGTTTTCACTGCCCCTTGGAACTGCATTCGCTGCCACACAGACTTTCGCGTTCTGCAGAAGCTTTGGTTGGTAATGGGGCAACACTGTTTATCTCTCTCTCGCAGAGCCCGGCTGCCAAATTCGAAATGTCCAGCGATTGCTCCCAAACGGAAGCTGCCAGCACGGAAAGCTGTAGCTGGTTTTCACTGCCCCTTGGAACTGCATTCGCTGCCACACAGACATTCGCGTTCTGCAAAAGCTTTGGTTGGTAATGGGGCAACACTGTGTATCTCTCTCTCACAGAGCCCGGCAGCCACATTCCAAACGTCCAGCGATTGCGTACACACGAAAGCTGCCAACACTGAAAGCTGTAGCTGGTTTTCACTGCCCCTTGGAACTCCATTCGCTGCCACACAGACATTCGCGTTCTGCAAAAGCTTTGGTTGGTAATGGGGCAACACTCTGTATCTCTCTCTCGCACAGCCCGGCAGCCAAATTCGAAACGTCCAGCGATTGCTCCCAAACGAAAGCTGCCAGCACGGAAAGCTGTAGCTGGTTTTCACTGCCCCTTGGAACTGCATTCGCTGCCACACAGACATTCGCGTTCTGCAGAAGCTTTGGTTGGTAATGGGGCAACACTGTGTATCTCTCTCTCGCAGAGCCCGGCAGCCAAATTCGAAACGTCCAGCGATTGCTCCCAAACGAAAGCTGCCAGCACGGAAAGCTGTAGCTGGTTTTCACTGCCCCTTGGAACTGCATTCGCTGCCACACAGACATTCGCGTTCTGCAGAAGCTTTGGTTGGTAATGGGGCAACACTGTGTATCTCTCTCTTGCAGAGCCCGGCAGCCAAATTCGAAATGTCCAGCGATTGCTCCCACACGAAAGCTGCCAGCACGGAAAGACATAGCTGGTTTTCACTGCCCCTTGGAACTGCAATCGCTGCCACACAGACATTCGCGTTCTGCAAAAGCTTTGGTTGGTAATGGGGCAACACTGTGTATCTCTCTCTCGCAGAGCCCGGCTGCCAAATTCCAAACGTCCAGCGATTGCGTACACACGAAAGCTGCCAACACTGAAAGCTGTAGCTGGTTTTCACTGCCCCTTGGAACTACGTTCACTGCCACACAGACATTCGCGTTCTGCAAAAGCTTTGGTTGGTAATGGGGCAACACTCTGTATCTCTCTCTCGCAGAGCCCGGCTGCCAAATTCGAAACGTCCAGCGATTGCTCCCAAACGAAAGCTGCCAGCACGGAAAGCTGTAGCTGGTTTTCACTGCCCCTTGGAACTGCATTCGCTGCCACACAGACATTCGCGTTCTGCAGAAGCTTTGGTTGGTAATGGGGCAACACTGTGTATCTCTCTCTCGCAGAGCCCGGCAGCCAAATTCGAAACGTCCAGCGATTGCTCCCAAACGAAAGCTGCCAGCACGGAAAGCTGTAGCTGGTTTTCACTGCCCCTTGGAACTGCATTCGCTGCCACACAGACATTCGTGTTCTGCAGAAGCTTTGGTTGGTAATGGGGCAACACTCTGTATCTCTCTCTCGCACAGCCCGGCAGCCAAATTCGAAACGTCCAGCGATTGCTCCCAAACGAAAGCTGCCAGCACGGAAAGCTGTAGCTGGTTTTCACTGCCCCTTGGAACTGCATTCGCTGCCACACAGACATTCGTGTTCTGCAGAAGCTTTGGTTGGTAATGGGGCAACACTCTGTATCTCTCTCTCGCACAGCCCGGCAGCCAAATTCGAAACGTCCAGCGATTGCTCCCAAACGAAAGCTGCCAGCACGGAAAGCTGTAGCTGGTTTTCACTGCCCCTTGGAACTGCATTCGCTGCCACACAGACATTCGCGTTCTGCAGAAGCTTTGGTTGGTAATGGGGCAACACTCTTTATCTCTCTCTCGCAGAGCCCGGCAGCCAAATTCGACACGTCCAGCGATTGCTCCCACACGAAAGCTGCCAGCATGGAAAGATATAGCTGGTTTTCACTGCCCCTTGGAACTGCATTCGCTGCCACACAGACATTCGCCTTCTACAAAAGCTTTGCTTGGTAATGGGGAAACACTCTGTATCTCTCTCTCGCACAGCCCGGCTGCCAAATTCCAAACGTCCAGCGATTGCTCCGACACGAAAGATGCCAGCACTGAAAGCAGTAGCTGGTTTTCACTGCCCCTTGGAACTACATTCGCTGCCACACAGACATTCGCGTTCTGCAAAAGCTTTGGTTGGTAATGGGGCAACACTGTGTATGTCTCTCTCGCACAGCCCGGCAGCCAAATTCGGAATGTCTAGCTATTGCTCCCACACAAAAGCTGCCAGCATGTAAAGGTGTAGCTGGTTTTCACTGCCCCTTGGAACTGCATTCGCTGCCACACAGACATTCGCGTTCTGCAAAAGCTTTGGTTGGTAATGGGGCAACACTGTGTATCTCTCTCTTGCAGAGCCCGGCAGCCAAATTCGAAACGTCCAGCGATTGCTCCCAAACGAAAGCTGCCAGCACGGAAAGATATAGCTGGTTTTCACTGCCCCTTGGATCTACGTTCACTGCCGCACAGACATTCGCGTTCTGCAAAAGCTTTGGGTGGTAATGGGGCAACACTGTGTATCTCTCTCTCGCACAGCCCGGCTGCCAAATTCGAAACGTCCAGCGATTGCTCCCAAACGAAAGCTGCCAGCACGGAAAGCTGTAGCTGGTTTTCACTGCCCCTTGGAACTGCATTCGCTGCCACACAGACTTTCGCGTTCTGCAGAAGCTTTGGTTGGTAATGGGGCAACACTGTTTATCTCTCTCTCGCAGAGCCCGGCTGCCAAATTCGAAATGTCCAGCGATTGCTCCCAAACGGAAGCTGCCAGCACGGAAAGCTGTAGCTGGTTTTCACTGCCCCTTGGAACTGCATTCGCTGCCACACAGACATTCGCGTTCTGCAAAAGCTTTGGTTGGTAATGGGGCAACACTGTGTATCTCTCTCTCACAGAGCCCGGCAGCCACATTCCAAACGTCCAGCGATTGCGTACACACGAAAGCTGCCAACACTGAAAGCTGTAGCTGGTTTTCACTGCCCCTTGGAACTCCATTCGCTGCCACACAGACATTCGCGTTCTGCAAAAGCTTTGGTTGGTAATGGGGCAACACTCTGTATCTCTCTCTCGCACAGCCCGGCAGCCAAATTCGAAACGTCCAGCGATTGCTCCCAAACGAAAGCTGCCAGCACGGAAAGCTGTAGCTGGTTTTCACTGCCCCTTGGAACTGCATTCGCTGCCACACAGACATTCGCGTTCTGCAGAAGCTTTGGTTGGTAATGGGGCAACACTGTGTATCTCTCTCCCGCAGAGCCCGGCAGCCAAATTCGAAACGTCCAGCGATTGCTCCCAAACGAAAGCTGCCAGCACGGAAAGCTGTAGCTGGTTTTCACTGCCCCTTGGAACTGCATTCGCTGCCACACAGACATTCGCGTTCTGCAGAAGCTTTGGTTGGTAATGGGGCAACACTGTGTATCTCTCTCTTGCAGAGCCCGGCAGCCAAATTCGAAATGTCCAGCGATTGCTCCCACACGAAAGCTGCCAGCACGGAAAGACATAGCTGGTTTTCACTGCCCCTTGGAACTGCAATCGCTGCCACACAGACATTCGCGTTCTGCAAAAGCTTTGGTTGGTAATGGGGCAACACTGTGTATCTCTCTCTCGCAGAGCCCGGCTGCCAAATTCCAAACGTCCAGCGATTGCGTACACACGAAAGCTGCCAACACTGAAAGCTGTAGCTGGTTTTCACTGCCCCTTGGAACTACGTTCACTGCCACACAGACATTCGCGTTCTGCAAAAGCTTTGGTTGGTAATGGGGCAACACTCTGTATCTCTCTCTCGCAGAGCCCGGCAGCCAAATTCGAAACGTCCAGCGATTGCTCCCAAACGAAAGCTGCCAGCACAGAAAGCTGTAGCTGGTTTTCACTGCCCCTTGGAACTGCATTCGCTGCCACACAGACATTCGCGTTCTGCAGAAGCTTTGGTTGGTAATGGGGCAACACTCTGTATCTCTCTCTCGCAGAGCCCGGCAGCCAAATTCGACACGTCCAGCGATTGCTCCCAAACGAAAGCTGCCAGCACGGAAAGCTGTAGCTGGTTTTCACTGCCCCTTGGAACTGCATTCGCTGCCACACAGACATTCGCCTTCTACAAAAGCTTTGCTTGGTAATGGGGCAACACTGTGTATCTCTCTCTCGCAGAGCCCGGCTGCCAAATTCCAAACGTCCAGCGATTGCTCCGACACGAAAGATGCCAGCACTGAAAGCAGTAGCTGGTTTTCACTGCCCCTTGGAACTACGTTCGCTGCCACACAGACATTCGCGTTCTGCAAAAGCTTTGGTTGGTAATGGGGCAACACTCTGTATCTCTCTCTCGCACAGCCCCGCAGCCAAATTCGAAACGTCCAGCGATTGCTCCCAAAAGAAAGCTGCCAGCACGGAAAGCTGTAGCTGGTTTTCACTGCCCCTTGGAACTGCATTCGCTGCCACACAGACATTCGCGTTCTGCAGAAGCTTTGGTTGGTAATGGGGCAACACTGTGTATCTCTCTCTCGCAGAGCCCGGCAGCCAAATTCCAAACGTCCAGCGATTGCTCCCAAACGAAAGCTGCCAACACTGAAAGCTGTAGCTGGTTTTCACTGCCCCTTGGAACTGCATTCGCTGCCACACAGACATTCGTGTTCTGCAGAAGCTTTGGTTGGTAATGGGGCAACACTCTGTATCTCTCTCTTGCAGAGCCCGGCAGCCAAATTCGAAATGTCCAGCGATTGCTCCCACACGAAAGCCGCCAACACTGAAAGCTGTAGCTGGTTTTCACTGCCCCTTGGAACTACGTTCACTGCCACACAGACATTCGCGTTCTGCAGAAGCTTTGGTTGGTAATGGGGCAACACTGTGTATCTCTCTCTCGCAGAGCCCGGCAGCCAAATTCGAAACGTCCAGCGATTGCTCCCAAACGAAAGCTGCCAGCACGGAAAGCTGTAGCTGGTTTTCACTGCCCCTTGGAACTGCATTCGCTGCCACACAGACATTCGCGTTCTGCAAAAGCTTTGGTTGGTAATGGGGCAACACTGTGTATCTCTCTCTCGCAGAGCCCGGCTGCCAAATTCCAAACGTCCAGCGATTGCGTACACACGAAAGCTGCCAACACTGAAAGCTGTAGCTGGTTTTCACTGCCCCTTGGAACTACGTTCACTGCCACACAGACATTCGCGTTCTGCAAAAGCTTTGGTTGGTAATGGGGCAACACTCTGTATCTCTCTCTCGCAGAGCCCGGCAGCCAAATTCGAAACGTCCAGCGATTGCTCCCAAACGAAAGCTGCCAGCACAGAAAGCTGTAGCTGGTTTTCACTGCCCCTTGGAACTGCATTCGCTGCCACACAGACATTCGCGTTCTGCAGAAGCTTTGGTTGGTAATGGGGCAACACTCTTTTTCTCTCTCTCGCACAGCCCGGCAGCCAAATTCGACACGTCCAGCGATTGCTCCCAAACGAAAGCTGCCAGCATGGAAAGATATAGCTGGTTTTCACTGCCCCTTGGAACTGCATGCGCTGCCACACAGACATTCGCCTTCTACAAAAGCTTTGCTTGGTAATGGGGAAACACTCTGTATCTCTCTCTCGCAGAGCCCGGCTGCCAAATTCCAAACGTCCAGCGATTGCTCCGACACGAAAGATGCCAGCACTGAAAGCAGTAGCTGGTTTTCACTGCCCCTTTGAACTACGTTCGCTGCCACACAGACATTCGCGTTCTGCAAAAGCTTTGGTTGGTAATGGGGCAACACTGTGTATGTCTCTCTCGCACAGCCCGGCAGCCAAATTCGAAATGTCTAGCTATTGCTCCCACACAAAAGCTGCCAGCATGTAAAGCTGTAGCTGGTTTTCACTGCCCCTTGGAACTGCATTCGCTGCCACACAGACATTCGCGTTCTGCAAAAGCTTTGGTTGGTAATGGGGCAACACTGTGTATCTCTCTCTCACAGAGCCCGGCAGCCAAATTCCAAACGTCCAGCGATTGCGTACACACGAAAGCTGCCAACACTGAAAGCTGTAGCTGGTTTTCACTGCCCCTTGGAACTCCAGTCGCTGCCACACAGACATTCGCGTTCTGCAAAAGCTTTGGTTGGTAATGGGGCAACACTCTGTATCTCTCTCTCGCACAGCCCCGCAGCCAAATTCGAAACGTCCAGCGATTGCTCCCAAACGAAAGCTGCCAGCACGGAAAGCTGTAGCTGGTTTTCACTGCCCCTTGGAACTGCATTCGCTGCCACACAGACATTCGCGTTCTGCAGAAGCTGTGGTTGGTAATGGGGCAACACTGTGTTTCTCTCTCTTGCAGAGCCCGGCAGCCAAATTCGAAACGTCCAGCGATTGCTCCCAAACGAAAGCTGCCAGCATGGAAAGATATAGCTGGTTTTCACTGCCCCTTGGAACTGCATTCGCTGCCACACAGACATTCGCGTTCTGCAGAAGCTGTGGTTGGTAATGGGGCAACACTGTGTATCTCTCTCTCGCAGAGCCCGGCAGCCAAATTCGAAACGTCCAGCGATTGCTCCCAAACGAAAGCTGCCAACACTGAAAGCTGTAGCTGGTTTTCACTGCCCCTTGGAACTGCATTCGCTGCCACACAGACATTCGTGTTCTGCAGAAGCTTTGGTTGGTAATGGGGCAAAAAGGTGTATCTCTCTCTTGCAGAGCCCGGCAGCCAAATTCGAAATGTCCAGCGATTGCGTACACACGAAAGCCGCCAACACTGAAAGCTGTAGCTGGTTTTCACTGCCCCTTGGAACTACGTTCACTGCCACACAGACATTCGCGTTCTGCAAAAGCTTTGGTTGGTAATGGGGCAACACTCTGTATCTCTCTCTCGCAGAGCCCGGCTGCCAAATTCGAAACGTCCAGCGATTGCGTACACACGAAAGCTGCCAACACTGAAAGCTGTAGCTGGTTTTCACTGCCCCTTGGAACTACGTTCACTGCCACACAGACATTCGCGTTCTGCAAAAGCTTTGGTTGGTAATGGGGCAACACTCTGTATCTCTCTCTCGCAGAGCCCGGCTGCCAAATTCGAAACGTCCAGCGATTGCTCCCAAACGAAAGCTGCCAGCACAGAAAACTGTAGCTGGTTTTCACTGCCCCTTGGAACTGCATTCGCTGCCACACAGACATTCGCGTTCTGCAGAAGCTTTGGTTGGTAATGGGGCAACACTGTGTATCTCTCTCTTGCAGAGCCCGGCAGCCAAATTCGAAATGTCCAGCGATTGCTCCGACACGAAAGCTGCCAGCACGGAAAGCTGTAGCTGGTTTTCACTGCCCCTTGGAACTACGTTCACTGCCACACAGACATTCGCGTTCTGCAAAAGCTTTGGTTGGTAATGGGGCAACACTCTGTATCTCTCTCTCGCAGAGCCCGGCTGCCAAATTCCAAACGTCCAGCGATTGCTCCGACACGAAAGATGCCAGCACTGAAAGCAGTAGCTGGTTTTCACTGCCCCTTGGAACTACGTTCGCTGCCACACAGACATTCGCGTTCTGCAAAAGGTTTGGTTGGTAATGGGGCAACACTGTGTATGTCTCTCTCGCACAGCCCGGCAGCCAAATTCGAAATGTCTAGCTATTGCTCCCACACAAAAGCTGCCAGCATGTAAAGGTGTAGCTGGTTTTTACTGCCCCTTGGAACTGCATTCGCTGCCACACAGACATTCGCGTTCTGCAGAAGCTTTGGTTGGTAATGGGGCAACACTGTTTATCTCTCTCTCGCACAGCCCGGCAGCCAAATTCGAAACGTCCAGCGATTGCTCCCAAACGAAAGCTGCCAGCATGGAAAGATATAGCTGGTTTTCACTGCCCCTTGGAACTGCATTCGCTGCCACACAGACATTCGCGTTCTGCAGAAGCTTTGGTTGGTAATGGGGCAACACTGTGTATCTCTCTCTCGCAGAGCCCGGCTGCCAAATTCCAAACGTCCAGCGATTGCTCCGACACGAAAGATGCCAGCACTGAAAGCAGTAGCTGGTTTTCACTGCCCCTTGGAACTACGTTCGCTGCCACACAGACATTCGCGTTCTGCAAAAGCTTTGGTTGGTAATGGGGCAACACTGTGTATGTCTCTCTCGCACAGCCCGGCAGCCAAATTCGAAATGTCTAGCTATTGCTCCCACACAAAAGCTGCCAGCATGTAAAGGTGTAGCTGGTTTTCACTGCCCCTTGGAACTGCATTCGCTGCCACACAGACATTCGCGTTCTGCAAAAGCTTTGGTTGGTAATGGGGCAACACTGTTTATCTCTCTCTCGCAGAGCCCGGCAGCCAAATTCGAAATGTCCATCGAGTGCTCCCAAACGGAAGCTGCCAGCACGGAAAGCTGTAGCTGGTTTTCACTGCCCCATGGAACTGCATTCCCTGCCACACAGACATTCGCGTTCTGCAAAAGGTTTGGTTGGTAATGGGGCAACACTGTGTATCTCTCTCTCGCAGAGCCCGGCTGCCAAATTCCAAACGTCCAGCGATTGCGTACACACGAAAGCTGCCAACACTGAAAGCTCTAGCTGGTTTTCACTGCCCCTTGGAACTACGTTCACTGCCACACAGACATTCGCGTTCTGCAAAAGCTTTGGTTGGTAATGGGGCAACACTCTGTATCTCTCTCTCGCAGAGCCCGGCTGCCAAATTCGAAACGTGCAGCGATTGCTCCCAAACGAAAGCTGCCAGCACAGAAAGCTGTAGCTGGTTTTCACTGCCCCTTGGAACTGCATTCGCTGCCACACAGACATTCGCGTTCTGCAGAAGCTTTGGTTGGTAATGGGGCAACACTGTGTATCTCTCTCTTGCAGAGCCCGGCAGCCAAATTCGAAATGTCCAGCGATTGCTCCCACACGAAAACTGCCAGCACGGAAAGATATAGCTGGTTTTCACTGCCCCTTGGAACTGCATTCGCTGCCACACAGACATTCGCGTTCTGCAAAAGCTTTGGTTGGTAAAGGGCAACACTCTGTATCTCTCTCTCGCAGAGCCCGGCTGCCAAATTCCAAACGTCCAGCGATTGCGTACACACGAAAGCTGCCAACACTGAAAGCTGTAGCTGGTTTTCACTGCCCCTTGGAACTACGTTCGCTGCCACACAGACATTCGCGTTCTGCAAAAGCTTTGGTTGGTAATGGGGCAACACTGTGTATGTCTCTCTCGCACAGCCCGGCAGCCAAATTCGAAATGTCTAGCTATTGCTCCCACACAAAAGCTGCCAGCATGTAAAGGTGTAGCTGGTTTTCACTGCCCCTTGGAACTGCATTCGCTGCCACACAGACATTCGCGTTCTTCAAAAGCTTTGGTTGGTAATGGGGCAACACTGTGTTTCTCTCTCTTGCAGAGCCCGGCAGCCAAATTCGAAACGTCCAGCGATTGCTCCCAAACGAAAGTTGCAAGCATGGAAAGATATAGCTGGTTTTCACTGCCCCTTGGAACTGCATGCGCTGCCACACAGACATTCGCCTTCTACAAAAGCTTTGCTTGGTAATGGGGCAACACTGTGTATCTCTCTCTCGCAGAGCACGGCTGCCAAATTCCAAACGTCCAGCGATTGCTCCGACACGAAATCTGCCAGCACTGAAAGCAGCAGCTGGTTTTCACTGCCCCTTGGAACTGCGTTCGCTGCCACACAGACATTCGCGTTCTGCAGAAGCTTTGGTTGGTAATGGGGCAACACTGTGTATCTCTCTCTCACAGAGCCCGGCAGCCACATTCCAAACGTCCAGCGATTGCGTACACACGAAAGCTGCCAACACTGAAAGCTGTAGCTGGTTTTCACTGCCCCTTGGAACTCCATTCGCTGCCACACAGACATTCGCGTTCTGCAAAAGCTTTGGTTGGTAATGGGGCAACACTCTGTATCTCTCTCTCGCACAGCCCGGCAGCCAAATTCGAAACGTCCAGCGATTGCTCCCAAACGAAAGCTGCCAGCACGGAAAGCTGTAGCTGGTTTTCACTGCCCCTTGGAACTGCATTCGCTGCCACACAGACATTCGCGTTCTGCAGAAGCTTTGGTTGGTAATGGGGCAACACTGTGTATCTCTCTCTCGCAGAGCCCGGCAGCCAAATTCGAAACGTCCAGCGATTGCTCCCAAACGAAAGCTGCCAGCACGGAAAGCTGTAGCTGGTTTTCACTGCCCGTTGGAACTGCATTCGCTGCCACACAGACATTCGCGTTCTGCAGAAGCTTTGGTTGGTAATGGGGCAACACTGTGTATCTCTCTCTTGCAGAGCCCGGCAGCCAAATTCGAAATGTCCAGCGATTGCTCCCACACGAAAGCTGCCAGCACGGAAAGACATAGCTGGTTTTCACTGCCCCTTGGAACTGCATTCGCTGCCACACAGACATTCGCGTTCTGCAAAAGCTTTGGTTGGTAATGGGGCAACACTGTGTATCTCTCTCTCGCAGAGCCCGGCTGCCAAATTCCAAACGTCCAGCGATTGCTCCCACACGAAAGCTGCCAACACTGAAAGCTGTAGCTGGTTTTCACTGCCCCTTGGAACTACGTTCACTGCCACACAGACATTCGCGTTCTGCAAAAGCTTTGGTTGGTAATGGGGCAACACTCTTTATCTCTCTCTCGCACAGCCCGGCAGCCAAATTCGACACGTCCAGCGATTGCTCCCAAACGAAAGCTGCCAGCATGGAAAGATATAGCTGGTTTTCACTGCCCCTTGGAACTGCATTCGCTGCCACACAGACATTCGCCTTCTACAAAAGCTTTGCTTGGTAATGGGGAAACACTCTGTATCTCTCTCTCGCAGAGCCCGGCTGCCAAATTTCAAACGTCCAGCGATTGCTCCGACACGAAAGATGCCAGCACTGAAAGCAGTAGCTGGTTTTCACTGCCCCTTGGAACTACGTTCGCTGCCACACAGACATTCGCGTTCTGCAAAAGCTTTGGTTGGTAATGGGGCAACACTGTGTATGTCTCTCTCGCACAGCCCGGCAGCCAAATTCGAAATGTCTAGCTATTGCTCCCACACAAAAGCTGCCAGCATGTAAAGCTGTAGCTGGTTTTCACTGCCCCTTGGAACTGCATTCGCTGCCACACAGACATTCGCGTTCTGCAAAAGCTTTGGTTGGTAATGGGGCAACACTGTGTATCTCTCTCTCACAAAGCCCGGCAGCCAAATTCCAAACGTCCAGCGATTGCGTACACACGAAAGCTGCCAACACTGAAAGCTGTAGCTGGTTTTCACTGCCCCTTGGAACTCCATTCGCTGCCACACAGACATTCGCGTTCTGCAAAAGCTTTGGTTGGTAATGGGGCAACACTCTGTATCTCTCTCTCGCAGAGCCCGGCTGCCAAATTCGAAACGTCCAGCGATTGCTCCCAAACGAAAGCTGCCAGCACGGAAAGCTGTAGCTGGTTTTCACTGCCCCTTGGAACTGCATTCGCTGCCACACAGACATTCGCGTTCTGCAGAAGCTTTGGTTGGTAATGGGGCAACACTGTGTATCTCTCTCTCGCAGAGCCCGGCAGCCAAATTCGAAACGTCCAGCGATTGCTCCCAAACGAAAGCTGCCAGCACGGAAAGCTGTAGCTGGTTTTCACTGCCCCTTGGAACTGCATTCGCTGCCACACAGACATTCGTGTTCTGCAGAAGCTTTGGTTGGTAATGGGGCAACACTCTGTATCTCTCTCTCGCACAGCCCGGCAGCCAAATTCGAAACGTCCAGCGATTGCTCCCAAACGAAAGCTGCCAGCACGGAAAGCTGTAGCTGGTTTTCACTGCCCCTTGGAACTGCATTCGCTGCCACACAGACATTCGCGTTCTGCAGAAGCTTTGGTTGGTAATGGGGCAACACTCTTTATCTCTCTCTCGCAGAGCCCGGCAGCCAAATTCGACACGTCCAGCGATTGCTCCCACACGAAAGCTGCCAGCATGGAAAGATATAGCTGGTTTTCACTGCCCCTTGGAACTGCATTCGCTGCCACACAGACATTCGCCTTCTACAAAAGCTTTGCTTGGTAATGGGGAAACACTCTGTATCTCTCTCTCGCAGAGCCCGGCTGCCAAATTCCAAACGTCCAGCGATTGCTCCGACACGAAAGATGCCAGCACTGAAAGCAGTAGCTGGTTTTCACTGCCCCTTGGAACTACATTCGCTGCCACACAGACATTCGCGTTCTGCAAAAGCTTTGGTTGGTAATGGGGCAACACTGTGTATGTCTCTCTCGCACAGCCCGGCAGCCAAATTCGAAATGTCTAGCTATTGCTCCCACACAAAAGCTGCCAGCATGTAAAGGTGTAGCTGGTTTTCACTGCCCCTTGGAACTGCATTCGCTGCCACACAGACATTCGCGTTCTGCAAAAGCTTTGGTTGGTAATGGGGCAACACTGTGTATCTCTCTCTTGCAGAGCCCGGCAGCCAAATTCGAAACGTCCAGCGATTGCTCCCAAACGAAAGCTGCCAGCACGGAAAGATATAGCTGGTTTTCACTGCCCCTTGGATCTACGTTCACTGCCGCACAGACATTCGCGTTCTGCAAAAGCTTTGGGTGGTAATGGGGCAACACTGTGTATCTCTCTCTCGCACAGCCCGGCTGCCAAATTCGAAACGTCCAGCGATTGCTCCCAAACGAAAGCTGCCAGCACGGAAAGCTGTAGCTGGTTTTCACTGCCCCTTGGAACTGCATTCGCTGCCACACAGACTTTCGCGTTCTGCAGAAGCTTTGGTTGGTAATGGGGCAACACTGTTTATCTCTCTCTCGCAGAGCCCGGCTGCCAAATTCGAAATGTCCAGCGATTGCTCCCAAACGGAAGCTGCCAGCACGGAAAGCTGTAGCTGGTTTTCACTGCCCCTTGGAACTGCATTCGCTGCCACACAGACATTCGCGTTCTGCAAAAGCTTTGGTTGGTAATGGGGCAACACTGTGTATCTCTCTCTCACAGAGCCCGGCAGCCACATTCCAAACGTCCAGCGATTGCGTACACACGAAAGCTGCCAACACTGAAAGCTGTAGCTGGTTTTCACTGCCCCTTGGAACTCCGTTCGCTGCCACACAGACATTCGCGTTCTGCAAAAGCTTTGGTTGGTAATGGGGCAACACTCTGTATCTCTCTCTCGCACAGCCCGGCAGCCAAATTCGAAACGTCCAGCGATTGCTCCCAAACGAAAGCTGCCAGCACGGAAAGCTGTAGCTGGTTTTCACTGCCCCTTGGAACTGCATTCGCTGCCACACAGACATTCGCGTTCTGCAGAAGCTTTGGTTGGTAATGGGGCAACACTGTGTATCTCTCTCTCGCAGAGCCCGGCAGCCAAATTCGACACGTCCAGCGATTGCTCCCAAACGAAAGCTGCCAGCACGGAAAGCTGTAGCTGGTTTTCACTGCCCCTTGGAACTGCATTCGCTGCCACACAGACATTCGCGTTCTGCAGAAGCTTTGGTTGGTAATGGGGCAACACTGTGTATCTCTCTCTTGCAGAGCCCGGCAGCCAAATTCGAAATGTCCAGCGATTGCTCCCACACGAAAGCTGCCAGCACGGAAAGACATAGCTGGTTTTCACTGCCCCTTGGAACTGCAATCGCTGCCACACAGACATTCGCGTTCTGCAAAAGCTTTGGTTGGTAATGGGGCAACACTGTGTATCTCTCTCTCGCAGAGCCCGGCTGCCAAATTCCAAACGTCCAGCGATTGCGTACACACGAAAGCTGCCAACACTGAAAGCTGTAGCTGGTTTTCACTGCCCCTTGGAACTACGTTCACTGCCACACAGACATTCGCGTTCTGCAAAAGCTTTGGTTGGTAATGGGGCAACACTCTGTATCTCTCTCTCGCAGAGCCCGGCAGCCAAATTCGAAACGTCCAGCGATTGCTCCCAAACGAAAGCTGCCAGCACAGAAAGCTGTAGCTGGTTTTCACTGCCCCTTGGAACTGCATTCGCTGCCACACAGACATTCGCGTTCTGCAGAAGCTTTGGTTGGTAATGGGGCAACACTCTGTATCTCTCTCTCGCAGAGCCCGGCAGCCAAATTCGACACGTCCAGCGATTGCTCCCAAACGAAAGCTGCCAGCACGGAAAGCTGTAGCTGGTTTTCACTGCCCCTTGGAACTGCATTCGCTGCCACACAGACATTCGCCTTCTACAAAAGCTTTGCTTGGTAATGGGGCAACACTGTGTATCTCTCTCTCGCAGAGCCCGGCTGCCAAATTCCAAACGTCCAGCGATTGCTCCGACACGAAAGATGCCAGCACTGAAAGCAGTAGCTGGTTTTCACTGCCCCTTGGAACTACGTTCGCTGCCACACAGACATTCGCGTTCTGCAAAAGCTTTGGTTGGTAATGGGGCAACACTGTGTATGTCTCTCTCGCACAGCCCGGCAGCCAAATTCGAAATGTCTAGCTATTGCTCCCACACAAAAGCTGCCAGCATGTAAAGCTGTAGCTGGTTTTCACTGCCCCTTGGAACTGCATTCGCTGCCACACAGACATTCGCGTTCTGCAAAAGCTTTGCTTGGTAATGGGGCAACACTGTGTATCTCTCTCTCACAGAGCCCGGCAGCCAAATTCCAAACGTCCAGCGATTGCGTACACACGAAAGCTGCCAACACTGAAAGCTGTAGCTGGTTTTCACTGCCCCTTGGAACTCCAGTCGCTGCCACACAGACATTCGCGTTCTGCAAAAGCTTTGGTTGGTAATGGGGCAACACTCTGTATCTCTCTCTCGCACAGCCCCGCAGCCAAATTCGAAACGTCCAGCGATTGCTCCCAAACGAAAGCTGCCAGCACGGAAAGCTGTAGCTGGTTTTCACTGCCCCTTGGAACTGCATTCGCTGCCACACAGACATTCGCGTTCTGCAGAAGCTGTGGTTGGTAATGGGGCAACACTGTGTTTCTCTCTCTTGCAGAGCCCGGCAGCCAAATTCGAAACGTCCAGCGATTGCTCCCAAACGAAAGCTGCCAGCATGGAAAGATATAGCTGGTTTTCACTGCCCCTTGGAACTGCATGCGCTGCCACACAGACATTCGCGTTCTACAAAAGCTTTGCTTGGTAATGGGGAAACACTCTGTATCTCTCTCTCGCAGAGCCCGGCTGCCAAATTCCAAACGTCCAGCGATTGCTCCGACACGAAATCTGCCAGCACTGAAAGCAGCAGCTGGTTTTCACTGCCCCTTGGAACTGCGTTCGCTGCCACACAGACATTCGCGTTCTGCAAAAGCATTGGTTGGTAATGGGGCAACACTGTGTTTCTCTCTCTCGCACAGCCCCGCAGCCAAATTCGAAACGTCCAGCGATTGCTCCCACACGAAAGCTGCCAGCACGGAAAGACATAGCTGGTTTTCACTGCCCCTTGGAACTGCATTCGCTGCCACACAGACATTCGCGTTCTGCAAAAGCTTTGGTTGGTAATGGGGCAACACTGTGTATCTCTCTCTCGCAGAGCCCGGCTGCCAAATTCCAAACGTCCAGCGATTGCTCCCACACGAAAGCTGCCAACACTGAAAGCTGTAGCTGGTTTTCACTGCCCCTTGGAACTACGTTCACTGCCACACAGACATTCGCGTTCTGCAAAAGCTTTGGTTGGTAATGGGGCAACACTCTTTATCTCTCTCTCGCACAGCCCGGCAGCCAAATTCGACACGTCCAGCGATTGCTCCCAAACGAAAGCTGCCAGCATGGAAAGATATAGCTGGTTTTCACTGCCCCTTGGAACTGCATTCGCTGCCACACAGACATTCGCCTTCTACAAAAGCTTTGCTTGGTAATGGGGAAACACTCTGTATCTCTCTCTCGCAGAGCCCGGCTGCCAAATTTCAAACGTCCAGCGATTGCTCCGACACGAAAGATGCCAGCACTGAAAGCAGTAGCTGGTTTTCACTGCCCCTTGGAACTACGTTCGCTGCCACACAGACATTCGCGTTCTGCAAAAGCTTTGGTTGGTAATGGGGCAACACTGTGTATGTCTCTCTCGCACAGCCCGGCAGCCAAATTCGAAATGTCTAGCTATTGCTCCCACACAAAAGCTGCCAGCATGTAAAGCTGTAGCTGGTTTTCACTGCCCCTTGGAACTGCATTCGCTGCCACACAGACATTCGCGTTCTGCAAAAGCTTTGGTTGGTAATGGGGCAACACTGTGTATCTCTCTCTCACAAAGCCCGGCAGCCAAATTCCAAACGTCCAGCGATTGCGTACACACGAAAGCTGCCAACACTGAAAGCTGTAGCTGGTTTTCACTGCCCCTTGGAACTCCATTCGCTGCCACACAGACATTCGCGTTCTGCAAAAGCTTTGGTTGGTAATGGGGCAACACTCTGTATCTCTCTCTCGCAGAGCCCGGCTGCCAAATTCGAAACGTCCAGCGATTGCTCCCAAACGAAAGCTGCCAGCACGGAAAGCTGTAGCTGGTTTTCACTGCCCCTTGGAACTGCATTCGCTGCCACACAGACATTCGCGTTCTGCAGAAGCTTTGGTTGGTAATGGGGCAACACTGTGTATCTCTCTCTCGCAGAGCCCGGCAGCCAAATTCGAAACGTCCAGCGATTGCTCCCAAACGAAAGCTGCCAGCACGGAAAGCTGTAGCTGGTTTTCACTGCCCCTTGGAACTGCATTCGCTGCCACACAGACATTCGTGTTCTGCAGAAGCTTTGGTTGGTAATGGGGCAACACTCTGTATCTCTCTCTCGCACAGCCCGGCAGCCAAATTCGAAACGTCCAGCGATTGCTCCCAAACGAAAGCTGCCAGCACGGAAAGCTGTAGCTGGTTTTCACTGCCCCTTGGAACTGCATTCGCTGCCACACAGACATTCGCGTTCTGCAGAAGCTTTGGTTGGTAATGGGGCAACACTCTTTATCTCTCTCTCGCAGAGCCCGGCAGCCAAATTCGACACGTCCAGCGATTGCTCCCACACGAAAGCTGCCAGCATGGAAAGATATAGCTGGTTTTCACTGCCCCTTGGAACTGCATTCGCTGCCACACAGACATTCGCCTTCTACAAAAGCTTTGCTTGGTAATGGGGAAACACTCTGTATCTCTCTCTCGCACAGCCCGGCTGCCAAATTCCAAACGTCCAGCGATTGCTCCGACACGAAAGATGCCAGCACTGAAAGCAGTAGCTGGTTTTCACTGCCCCTTGGAACTACATTCGCTGCCACACAGACATTCGCGTTCTGCAAAAGCTTTGGTTGGTAATGGGGCAACACTGTGTATGTCTCTCTCGCACAGCCCGGCAGCCAAATTCGAAATGTCTAGCTATTGCTCCCACACAAAAGCTGCCAGCATGTAAAGGTGTAGCTGGTTTTCACTGCCCCTTGGAACTGCATTCGCTGCCACACAGACATTCGCGTTCTGCAAAAGCTTTGGTTGGTAATGGGGCAACACTGTGTATCTCTCTCTTGCAGAGCCCGGCAGCCAAATTCGAAACGTCCAGCGATTGCTCCCAAACGAAAGCTGCCAGCACGGAAAGATATAGCTGGTTTTCACTGCCCCTTGGATCTACGTTCACTGCCGCACAGACATTCGCGTTCTGCAAAAGCTTTGGGTGGTAATGGGGCAACACTGTGTATCTCTCTCTCGCACAGCCCGGCTGCCAAATTCGAAACGTCCAGCGATTGCTCCCAAACGAAAGCTGCCAGCACGGAAAGCTGTAGCTGGTTTTCACTGCCCCTTGGAACTGCATTCGCTGCCACACAGACTTTCGCGTTCTGCAGAAGCTTTGGTTGGTAATGGGGCAACACTGTTTATCTCTCTCTCGCAGAGCCCGGCTGCCAAATTCGAAATGTCCAGCGATTGCTCCCAAACGGAAGCTGCCAGCACGGAAAGCTGTAGCTGGTTTTCACTGCCCCTTGGAACTGCATTCGCTGCCACACAGACATTCGCGTTCTGCAAAAGCTTTGGTTGGTAATGGGGCAACACTGTGTATCTCTCTCTCACAGAGCCCGGCAGCCACATTCCAAACGTCCAGCGATTGCGTACACACGAAAGCTGCCAACACTGAAAGCTGTAGCTGGTTTTCACTGCCCCTTGGAACTCCGTTCGCTGCCACACAGACATTCGCGTTCTGCAAAAGCTTTGGTTGGTAATGGGGCAACACTCTGTATCTCTCTCTCGCACAGCCCGGCAGCCAAATTCGAAACGTCCAGCGATTGCTCCCAAACGAAAGCTGCCAGCACGGAAAGCTGTAGCTGGTTTTCACTGCCCCTTGGAACTGCATTCGCTGCCACACAGACATTCGCGTTCTGCAGAAGCTTTGGTTGGTAATGGGGCAACACTGTGTATCTCTCTCTCGCAGAGCCCGGCAGCCAAATTCGACACGTCCAGCGATTGCTCCCAAACGAAAGCTGCCAGCACGGAAAGCTGTAGCTGGTTTTCACTGCCCCTTGGAACTGCATTCGCTGCCACACAGACATTCGCGTTCTGCAGAAGCTTTGGTTGGTAATGGGGCAACACTGTGTATCTCTCTCTTGCAGAGCCCGGCAGCCAAATTCGAAATGTCCAGCGATTGCTCCCACACGAAAGCTGCCAGCACGGAAAGACATAGCTGGTTTTCACTGCCCCTTGGAACTGCAATCGCTGCCACACAGACATTCGCGTTCTGCAAAAGCTTTGGTTGGTAATGGGGCAACACTGTGTATCTCTCTCTCGCAGAGCCCGGCTGCCAAATTCCAAACGTCCAGCGATTGCGTACACACGAAAGCTGCCAACACTGAAAGCTGTAGCTGGTTTTCACTGCCCCTTGGAACTACGTTCACTGCCACACAGACATTCGCGTTCTGCAAAAGCTTTGGTTGGTAATGGGGCAACACTCTGTATCTCTCTCTCGCAGAGCCCGGCAGCCAAATTCGAAACGTCCAGCGATTGCTCCCAAACGAAAGCTGCCAGCACAGAAAGCTGTAGCTGGTTTTCACTGCCCCTTGGAACTGCATTCGCTGCCACACAGACATTCGCGTTCTGCAGAAGCTTTGGTTGGTAATGGGGCAACACTCTTTATCTCTCTCTCGCAGAGCCCGGCTGCCAAATTCCAAACGTCCAGCGATTGCTCCGACACGAAAGCTGCCAGCACAGAAAGCTGTAGCTGGTTTTCACTGCCCCTTGGAACTACGTTCGCTGCCACACAGACATTCGCGTTCTGCAAAAGGTTTGGTTGGTAATGGGGCAACACTGTGTATGTCTCTCTCGCACAGCCCGGCAGCCAAATTCGAAATGTCTAGCTATTGCTCACACAAAAAAGCTGCCAGCATGTAAAGGTGTAGCTGGTTTTCACTGCCCCTTGGAACTGCATTCGCTGCCACACAGACATTCGCGTTCTGCAGAAGCTTTGGTTGGTAATGGGGCAACACTGTTTATCTCTCTCTCGCAGAGCCCGGCAGCCAAATTCGAAATGTCCATCGATTGCTCCCAAACGGAAGCTGCCAGCACGGAAAGCTGTAGCTGGTTTTCACTGCCCCTTGGAACTGCATTCGCTGCCACACAGACATTCGCGTTCTGCAAAAGCTTTGGTTGGTAATGGGGCAACACTCTGTATCTCTCTCTCGCAGAGCCCGGCTGCCAAATTCCAAACGTCCAGCGATTGCGTACACACGAAAGCTGCCAACACTGAAAGCTGTAGCTGGTTTTCACTGCCCCTTGGAACTACGTTCACTGCCACACAGACATTCGCGTTCTGCAAAAGCTTTGGTTGGTAATGGGGCAACACTCTGTATCTCTCTCTCGCAGAGCCCGGCTGCCAAATTCGAAACGTCCAGCGATTGCTCCCAAACGAAAGCTGCCAGCACAGAAAGCTGTAGCTGGTTTTCACTGCCCCTTGGAACTGCATTCGCTGCCACACAGACATTCGCGTTCTGCAGAAGCTTTGGTTGGTAATGGGGCAACACTGTGTATCTCTCTCTTGCAGAGCCCGGCAGCCAAATTCGAAATGTCCAGCGATTGCTCCCACACGAAAGCTGCCAGCACGGAAAGATATAGCTGGTTTTCACTGCCCCTTGGAACTGCATTCGCTGCCACACAGACATTCGCGTTCTGCAAAAGCTTTGGTTGGTAATGGGCAACACTCTGTATCTCTCTCTCGCAGAGCCCGGCTGCCAAATTCCAAACGTCCAGCGATTGCGTACACACGAAAGCTGCCAACACTGAAAGCTGTAGCTGGTTTTCACTGCCCCTTGGAACTACGTTCGCTGCCACACAGACATTCGCGTTCTGCAAAAGGTTTGGTTGGTAATGGGGCAACACTGTGTATGTCTCTCTCGCACAGCCCGGCAGCCAAATTCGAAATGTCTAGCTATTGCTCACACAAAAAAGCTGCCAGCATGTAAAGGTGTAGCTGGTTTTCACTGCCCCTTGGAACTGCATTCGCTGCCACACAGACATTCGCGTTCTGCAAAAGCTTTGGTTGGTAATGGGGCAACACTGTGTTTCTCTCTCTTGCAGAGCCCGGCAGCCAAATTCGAAACGTCCAGCGATTGCTCCCAAACGAAAGTTGCAAGCATGGAAAGATATAGCTGGTTTTCACTGCCCCTTGGAACTGCATGCGTTGCCACACAGACATTCGCCTTCTACAAAAGCTTTGCTTGGTAATGGGGAAACACTCTGTATCTCTCTCTCGCAGAGCACGGCTGCCAAATTCCAAACGTCCAGCGATTGCTCCGACACGAAATCTGCCAGCACTGAAAGCAGCAGCTGGTTTTCACTGCCCCTTGGAACTGCGTTCGCTGCCACACAGACATTCGCGTTCTGCAGAAGCTTTGGTTGGTAATGGGGCAACACTGTGTATCTCTCTCTTGCAGAGCCCGGCAGCCAAATTCGAAATGTCCAGCGATTGCTCCCACACGAAAGCTGCCAGCACGGAAAGACATAGCTGGTTTTCACTGCCCCTTGGAACTGCATTCGCTGCCACACAGACATTCGCGTTCTGCAAAAGCTTTGGTTGGTAATGGGGCAACACTGTGTATCTCTCTCTCACAGAGCCCGGCAGCCACATTCCAAACGTCCAGCGATTGCGTACACACGAAAGCTGCCAACACTGAAAGCTGTAGCTGGTTTTCACTGCCCCTTGGAACTGCATTCGCTGCCACACAGACATTCGCGTTCTGCAAAAGCTTTGGTTGGTAATGGGGCAACACTCTGTATCTCTCTCTCGCACAGCCCGGCAGCCAAATTCGAAACGTCCAGCGATTGCTCCCAAACGAAAGCTGCCAGCACGGAAAGCTGTAGCTGGTTTTCACTGCCCCTTGGAACTGCATTCGCTGCCACACAGACTTTCGCGTTCTGCAGAAGCTTTGGTTGGTAATGGGGCAACACTGTGTATCTCTCTCTCGCAGAGCCCGGCAGCCAAATTCGAAATGTCCAGCGATTGCGTACACACGAAAGCTGCCAACACTGAAAGCTGTAGCTGGTTTTCACTGCCACTTGGAACTACGTTCACTGCCACACAGACATTCGCGTTCTGCAAAAGCTTTGGTTGGTAATGGGGCAACACTCTGTATCTCTCTCTCGCAGAGCCCGGCTGCCAAATTCGAAACGTCCAGCGATTGCGTACACACGAAAGCTGCCAACACTGAAAGCTGTAGCTGGTTTTCACTGCCCCTTGGAACTACGTTCACTGCCACACAGACATTCGCGTTCTGCAAAAGCTTTGGTTGGTAATGGGGCAACACTGTGTATCTCTCTCTCGCAGAGCCCGGCTGCCAAATTCGAAACGTCCAGCGATTGCGTACACACGAAAGCTGCCAACACTGAAAGCTGTAGCTGGTTTTCACTGCCCCTTGGAACTACGTTCACTGCCACACAGACATTCGCGTTCTGCAAAAGCTTTGGTTGGTAATGGGGCAACACTCTGTATCTCTCTCGCAGAGCCCGGCAGCCAAATTCGAAACGTCCAGCGATTGCTCCCAAACGAAAGCTGCCAGCACAGAAAGCTGTAGCTGGTTTTCACTGCCCCTTGGAACTGCATTCGCTGCCACACAGACATTCGCGTTCTGCAGAAGCTTTGGTTGGTAATGGGGCAACACTGTGTATCTCTCTCTTGCAGAGCCCGGCAGCCAAATTCGAAACGTCCAGCGATTTCTCCCAAACGAAAGCTGCCAGCACAGAAAGCTGTAGCTGGTTTTCACTGCCCCTTGGAACTGCATTCGCTGCCACACAGACATTCGCGTTCTGCAAAAGCTTTGGTTGGTAATGGGGCAACACTCTGTATCTCTCTCTCGCAGAGCCCGGCTGCCAAATTCCAAACGTCCAGCGATTGCTCCGACACGAAAGATGCCAGCACTGAAAGCAGTAGCTGGTTTTCACTGCCCCTTGGAACTACGTTCGCTGCCACACAGACATTCGCGTTCTGCAAAAGGTTTGGTTGGTAATGGGGCAACACTGTGTATGTCTCTCTCGCACAGCCCGGCAGCCAAATTCGAAATGTCTAGCTATTGCTCCCACACAAAAGCTGCCAGCATGTAAAGGTGTAGCTGGTGTTCACTGCCCCTTGGAACTGCATTCGCTGCCACACAGACATTCGCGTTCTGCAAAAGCTTTGGTTGGTAATGGGGCAACACTCTGTATCTCTCTCTCGCAGAGCCCGGCTGCCAAATTCCAAACGTCCAGCGATTGCTCCGACACGAAAGATGCCAGCACTGAAAGCAGTAGCTGGTTTTCACTGCCCCTTGGAACTACGTTCGCTGCCACACAGACATTCGCGTTCTGCAAAAGGTTTGGTTGGTAATGGGGCAACACTGTGTATGTCTCTCTCGCACAGCCCGGCAGCCAAATTCGAAATGTCTAGCTATTGCTCCCACACAAAAGCTGCCAGCATGTAAAGGTGTAGCTGGTGTTCACTGCCCCTTGGAACTGCATTCGCTGCCACACAGACATTCGCGTTCTGCAAAAGCTTTGGTTGGTAATGGGGCAACACTGTGTATCTCTCTCTCACAGAGCCCGGCAGCCACATTCCAAACGTCCAGCGATTGCGTACACACGAAAGCTGCCAGCACGGAAAGCTGTAGCTGGTTTTCACTGCCCCTTGGAACTGCATTCGCTGCCACACAGACATTCGCGTTCTGCAGAAGCTTTGGTTGGTAATGGGGCAACACTGTGTATCTCTCTCTCGCACAGCCCGGCAGCCAAATTCGAAACGTCCAGCGATTGCTCCCAAACGAAAGCTGCCAGCACGGAAAGCTGTAGCTGGTTTTCACTGCCCCTTGGAACTGCATTCGCTGCCACACAGACATTCGTGTTCTGCAGAAGCTTTGGTTGGTAATGGGGCAACACTGTGTATCTCTCTCTTGCAGAGCCCGGCAGCCAAATTCGAAATGTCCAGCGATTGCGTACACACGAAAGCTGCCAACACTGAAAGCTGTAGCTGGTTTTCACTGCCACTTGGAACTACGTTCACTGCCACACAGACATTCGCGTTCTGCAAAAGCTTTGGTTGGTAACGGGGCAACACTCTGTATCTCTCTCTCGCAGAGCCCGGCTGCCAAATTCGAAACGTCCAGCGATTGCGTACACACGAAAGCTGCCAACACTGAAAGCTGTAGCTGGTTTTCACTGCCCCTTGGAACTACGTTCACTGCCACACAGACATTTGCGTTCTGCAAAAGCTTTGGTTGGTAATGGGGCAACACTCTGTATCTCTCTCTCGCACAGCCCGGCAGCCAAATTCGAAACGTCCAGCGATTGCTCCCAAACGAAAGCTGCCAGCACGGAAAGCTGTAGCTGGTTTTCACTGCCCCTTGGAACTGCATTCGCTGCCACACAGACATTCGCGTTCTGCAGAAGCTTTGGTTGGTAATGGGGCAACACTGTGTATCTCTCTCTTGCAGAGCCCGGCAGCCAAATTCGAAACGTCCAGCGATTTCTCCCAAACGAAAGCTGCCAGCACAGAAAGCTGTAGCTGGTTTTCACTGCCCCTTGGAACTGCATTCGCTGCCACACAGACATTCGCGTTCTGCAGAAGCTTTGGTTGGTAATGGGGCAACACTCTTTATCTCTCTCTCGCACAGCCCGGCAGCCAAATTCGACACGTCCAGCGATTGCTCCCAAACGAAAGCTGCCAGCATGGAAAGATATAGCTGGTTTTCACTGCCCCTTGGAACTGCATTCGCTGCCACACAGACATTCGCCTTCTACAAAAGCTTTGCTTGGTAATGGGGCAACACTCTGTATCTCTCTCTCGCAGAGCCCGGCTGCCAAATTCCAAACGTCCAGCGATTGCTCCGACACGAAAGATGCCAGCACTGAAAGCAGTAGCTGGTTTTCACTGCCCCTTGGAACTACGTTCGCTGCCACACAGACATTCGCGTTCTGCAAAAGCTTTGGTTGGTAATGGGGCAACACTGTGTATGTCTCTCTCGCACAGCCCGGCAGCCAAATTCGAAATGTCTAGCTATTGCTCCCACACAAAAGCTGCCAGCATGTAAAGGTGTAGCTGGTTTTCACTGCCCCTTGGAACTGCATTCGCTGCCACACAGACATTCGCGTTCTGCAAAAGCTTTGGTTGGTAATGGGGCAACACTGTTTATCTCTCTCTCGCAGAGCCCGGCAGCCAAATTCGAAATGTCCATCGATTGCTCCCAAATGGAAGCTGCCAGCACGGAAAGCTGTAGCTGGTTTTCACTGCCCCTTGGAACTGCATTCGCTGCCACACAGACATTCGCGTTCTGCAAAAGCTTTGGTTGGTAATGGGGCAACACTCTGTATCTCTCTCTCGCAGAGCCCGGCTGCCAAATTCCAAACGTCCAGCGATTGCGTACACACGAAAGCTGCCAACACTGAAAGCTGTAGCTGGTTTTCACTGCCCCTTGGAACTACGTTCACTGCCACACAGACATTCGCGTTCTGCAAAAGCTTTGGTTGGTAATGGGGCAACACTCTGTATCTCTCTCTCGCAGAGCCCGGCTGCCAAATTCGAAACGTCCAGCGATTGCTCCCAAACGAAAGCTGCCAGCACAGAAAGCTGTAGCTGGTTTTCACTGCCCCTTGGAACTGCATTCGCTGCCACACAGACATTCGCGTTCTGCAGAAGCTTTGGTTGGTAATGGGGCAACACTGTGTATCTCTCTCTTGCAGAGCCCGGCAGCCAAATTCGAAATGTCCAGCGATTGCTCCCACACGAAAGCTGCCAGCACGGAAAGATATAGCTGGTTTTCACTGCCCCTTGGAACTGCATTCGCTGCCACACAGACATTCGCGTTCTGCAAAAGCTTTGGTTGGTAATGGGCAACACTCTGTATCTCTCTCTCGCAGAGCACGGCTGCCAAATTCCAAACGTCCAGCGATTGCTCCGACACGAAATCTGCCAGCACTGAAAGCAGCAGCTGGTTTTCACTGCCCCTTGGAACTGCGTTCGCTGCCACACAGACATTCGCGTTCTGCAGAAGCTTTGGTTGGTAATGGGGCAACACTGTGTATCTCTCTCTTGCAGAGCCCGGCAGCCAAATTCGAAATGTCCATCGATTGCTCCCAAACGGAAGCTGCCAGCACGGAAAGCTGTAGCTGGTTTTCACTGCCCCTTGGAACTGCATTCGCTGCCACACAGACATTCGCGTTCTGCAAAAGCTTTGGTTGGTAATGGGGCAACACTCTGTATCTCTCTCTCGCAGAGCCCGGCTGCCAAATTCCAAACGTCCAGCGATTGCGTACACACGAAAGCTGCCAACACTGAAAGCTGTAGCTGGTTTTCACTGCCCCTTGGAACTACGTTCACTGCCACACAGACATTCGCGTTCTGCAAAAGCTTTGGTTGGTAATGGGGCAACACTCTGTATCTCTCTCTCGCAGAGCCCGGCTGCCAAATTCGAAACGTCCAGCGATTGCTCCCAAACGAAAGCTGCCAGCACAGAAAGCTGTAGCTGGTTTTCACTGCCCCTTGGAACTGCATTCGCTGCCACACAGACATTCGCGTTCTGCAGAAGCTTTGGTTGGTAATGGGGTAACACTGTGTATCTCTCTCTTGCAGAGCCCGGCAGCCAAATTCGAAATGTCCAGCGATTGCTCCCACACGAAAGCTGCCAGCACGGAAAGATATAGCTGGTTTTCACTGCCCCTTGGAACTGCATTCGCTGCCACACAGACATTCGCGTTCTGCAAAAGCTTTGGTTGGTAATGGGCAACACTCTGTATCTCTCTCTCGCAGAGCACGGCTGCCAAATTCCAAACGTCCAGCGATTGCTCCGACACGAAATCTGCCAGCACTGAAAGCAGCAGCTGGTTTTCACTGCCCCTTGGAACTGCGTTCGCTGCCACACAGACATTCGCGTTCTGCAGAAGCTTTGGTTGGTAATGGGGCAACACTGTGTATCTCTCTCTTGCAGAGCCCGGCAGCCAAATTCGAAATGTCCAGCGATTGCTCCCACACGAAAGCTGCCAGCACGGAAAGACATAGCTGGTTTTCACTGCCCCTTGGAACTGCATTCGCTGCCACACAGACATTCGCGTTCTGCAAAAGCTTTGGTTGGTAATGGGGCAACACTGTGTATCTCTCTCTCACAGAGCCCGGCAGCCACATTCCAAACGTCCAGCGATTGCGTACACACGAAAGCTGCCAACACTGAAAGCTGTAGCTGGTTTTCACTGCCCCTTGGAACTCCATTCGCTGCCACACAGACATTCGCGTTCTGCAAAAGCTTTGGTTGGTAATGGGGCAACACTCTGTATCTCTCTCTCGCACAGCCCCGCAGCCAAATTCGAAACGTCCAGCGATTGCTCCCAAACGAAAGCTGCCAGCACGGAAAGCTGTAGCTGGTTTTCACTGCACCTTGGAACTGCATTCGCTGCCACACAGACTTTCGCGTTCTGCAGAAGCTTTGGTTGGTAATGGGGCAACACTGTGTATCTCTCTCTCGCAGAGCCCGGCAGCCAAATTCGAAACGTCCAGCGATTGCTCCCAAACGAAAGCTGCCAGCACGGAAAGCTGTAGCTGGTTTTCACTGCCCCTTGGAACTGCATTCGCTGCCACACAGACATTCGTGTTCTGCAGAAGCTTTGGTTGGTAATGGGGCAACACTGTGTATCTCTCTCTTGCAGAGCCCGGCAGCCAAATTCGAAATGTCCAGCGATTGCGTACACACGAAAGCTGCCAACACTGAAAGCTGTAGCTGGTTTTCACTGCCACTTGGAACTACGTTCACTGCCACACAGACATTCGCGTTCTGCAAAAGCTTTGGTTGGTAATGGGGCAACACTCTGTATCTCTCTCTCGCAGAGCCCGGCTGCCAAATTCGAAACGTCCAGCGATTGCGTACACACGAAAGCTGCCAACACTGAAAGCTGTAGCTGGTTTTCACTGCCCCTTGGAACTACGTTCACTGCCACACAGACATTCGCGTTCTGCAAAAGCTTTGGTTGGTAATGGGGCAACACTGTGTATCTCTCTCTCGCAGAGCCCGGCTGCCAAATTCGAAACGTCCAGCGATTGCGTACACACGAAAGCTGCCAACACTGAAAGCTGTAGCTGGTTTTCACTGCCCCTTGGAACTACGTTCACTGCCACACAGACATTCGCGTTCTGCAAAAGCTTTGGTTGGTAATGGGGCAACACTCTGTATCTCTCTCTCGCAGAGCCCGGCAGCCAAATTCGAAACGTCCAGCGATTGCTCCCAAACGAAAGCTGCCAGCACAGAAAGCTGTAGCTGGTTTTCACTGCCCCTTGGAACTGCATTCGCTGCCACACAGACATTCGCGTTCTGCAGAAGCTTTGGTTGGTAATGGGGCAACACTGTGTATCTCTCTCTTGCAGAGCCCGGCAGCCAAATTCGAAACGTCCAGCGATTTCTCCCAAACGAAAGCTGCCAGCACAGAAAGCTGTAGCTGGTTTTCACTGCCCCTTGGAACTGCATTCGCTGCCACACAGACATTCGCGTTCTGCAAAAGCTTTGGTTGGTAATGGGGCAACACTCTGTATCTCTCTCTCGCAGAGCCCGGCTGCCAAATTCCAAACGTCCAGCGATTGCTCCGACACGAAAGATGCCAGCACTGAAAGCAGTAGCTGGTTTTCACTGCCCCTTGGAACTACGTTCGCTGCCACACAGACATTCGCGTTCTGTAAAAGGTTTGGTTGGTAATGGGGCAACACTGTGTATGTCTCTCTCGCACAGCCCGGCAGCCAAATTCGAAATGTCTAGCTATTGCTCCCACACAAAAGCTGCCAGCATGTAAAGGTGTAGCTGGTGTTCACTGCCCCTTGGAACTGCATTCGCTGCCACACAGACATTCGCGTTCTGCAGAAGCTTTGGTTGGTAATGGGGCAACACTGTGTATCTCTCTCTCACAGAGCCCGGCAGCCACATTCCAAACGTCCAGCGATTGCGTACACACGAAAGCTGCCAACACTGAAAGCTGTAGCTGGTTTTCACTGCCCCTTGGAACTCCATTCGCTGCCACACAGACATTCGCGTTCTGCAAAAGCTTTGTTTGGTAATGGGGCAACACTCTGTATCTCTCTCTCGCACAGCCCGGCAGCCAAATTCGAAACGTCCAGCGATTGCTCCCAAACGAAAGCTGCCAGCACGGAAAGCTGTAGCTGGTTTTCACTGCCCCTTGGAACTGCATTCGCTGCCACACAGACATTCGCGTTCTGCAGAAGCTTTGGTTGGTAATGGGGCAACACTGTGTATCTCTCTCTCGCAGAGCCCGGCAGCCAAATTCGAAACGTCCAGCGATTGCTCCCAAACGAAAGCTGCCAGCACGGAAAGCTGTAGCTGGTTTTCACTGCCCCTTGGAACTGCATTCGCTGCCACACAGACATTCGTGTTCTGCAGAAGCTTTGGTTGGTAATGGGGCAACACTCTGTATCTCTCTCTTGCAGAGCCCGGCAGCCAAATTCGAAATGTCCAGCGATTGCGTACACACGAAAGCTGCCAACACTGAAAGCTGTAGCTGGTTTTCACTGCCACTTGGAACTACGTTCACTGCCACACAGACATTCGCGTTCTGCAAAAGCTTTGGTTGGTAATGGGGCAACACTCTGTATCTCTCTCTCGCAGAGCCCGGCTGCCAAATTCGAAACGTCCAGCGATTGCGTACACACGAAAGCTGCCAACACTGAAAGCTGTAGCTGGTTTTCACTGCCCCTTGGAACTACGTTCACTGCCACACAGACATTCGCGTTCTGCAAAAGCTTTGGTTGGTAATGGGGCAACACTCTGTATCTCTCTCTCGCACAGCCCGGCAGCCAAATTCGAAACGTCCAGCGATTGCTCCCAAACGAAAGCTGCCAGCACGGAAAGCTGTAGCTGGTTTTCACTGCCCCTTGGAACTGCATTCGCTGCCACACAGACATTCGCGTTCTGCAGAAGCTTTGGTTGGTAATGGGGCAACACTGTGTATCTCTCTCTTGCAGAGCCCGGCTGCCAAATTCGAAACGTCCAGCGATTTCTCCCAAACGAAAGCTGCCAGCACAGAAAGCTGTAGCTGGTTTTCACTGCCCCTTGGAACTGCATTCGCTGCCACACAGACATTCGCGTTCTGCAGAAGCTTTGGTTGGTAATGGGGCAACACTCTTTATCTCTCTCTCGCACAGCCCGGCAGCCAAATTCGACACGTCCAGCGATTGCTCCCAAACGAAAGCTGCCAGCATGGAAAGATATAGCTGGTTTTCACTGCCCCTTGGAACTGCATTCGCTGCCACACAGACATTCGCCTTCTACAAAAGCTTTGCTTGGTAATGGGGCAACACTCTGTATCTCTCTCTCGCAGAGCCCGGCTGCCAAATTCCAAACGTCCAGCGATTGCTCCGACACGAAAGATGCCAGCACTGAAAGCAGTAGCTGGTTTTCACTGCCCCTTGGAACTACGTTCGCTGCCACACAGACATTCGCGTTCTGCAAAAGCTTTGGTTGGTAATGGGGCAACACTGTGTATGTCTCTCTCGCACAGCCCGGCAGCCAAATTCGAAATGTCTAGCTATTGCTCCCACACAAAAGCTGCCAGCATGTAAAGGTGTAGCTGGTTTTCACTGCCCCTTGGAACTGCATTCGCTGCCACACAGACATTCGCGTTCTGCAAAAGCTTTGGTTGGTAATGGGGCAACACTGTTTATCTCTCTCTCGCAGAGCCCGGCAGCCAAATTCGAAATGTCCATCGATTGCTCCCAAACGGAAGCTGCCAGCACGGAAAGCTGTAGCTGGTTTTCACTGCCCCTTGGAACTGCATTCGCTGCCACACAGACATTCGCGTTCTGCAAAAGCTTTGGTTGGTAATGGGGCAACACTCTGTATCTCTCTCTCGCAGAGCCCGGCTGCCAAATTCCAAACGTCCAGCGATTGCGTACACACGAAAGCTGCCAACACTGAAAGCTGTAGCTGGTTTTCACTGCCCCTTGGAACTACGTTCACTGCCACACAGACATTCGCGTTCTGCAAAAGCTTTGGTTGGTAATGGGGCAACACTCTGTATCTCTCTCTCGCAGAGCCCGGCTGCCAAATTCGAAACGTCCAGCGATTGCTCCCAAACGAAAGCTGCCAGCACAGAAAGCTGTAGCTGGTTTTCACTGCCCCTTGGAACTGCATTCGCTGCCACACAGACATTCGCGTTCTGCAGAAGCTTTGGTTGGTAATGGGGCAACACTGTGTATCTCTCTCTTGCAGAGCCCGGCAGCCAAATTCGAAATGTCCAGCGATTGCTCCCACACGAAAGCTGCCAGCACGGAAAGATATAGCTGGTTTTCACTGCCCCTTGGAACTGCATTCGCTGCCACACAGACATTCGCGTTCTGCAAAAGCTTTGGTTGGTAATGGGCAACACTCTGTATCTCTCTCTCGCAGAGCCCGGCTGCCAAATTCCAAACGTCCAGCGATTGCGTACACACGAAAGCTGCCAACACTGAAAGCTGTAGCTGGTTTTCACTGCCCCTTGGAACTACGTTCGCTGCCACACAGACATTCGCGTTCTGCAAAAGGTTTGGTTGGTAATGGGGCAACACTGTGTATGTCTCTCTCGCACAGCCCGGCAGCCAAATTCGAAATGTCTAGCTATTGCTCCCACACAAAAGCTGCCAGCATGTAAAGGTGTAGCTGGTTTTCACTGCCCCTTGGAACTGCATTCGCTGCCACACAGACATTCGCGTTCTGCAAAAGCTTTGGTTGGTAATGGGGCAACACTGTGTTTCTCTCTCTTGCAGAGCCCGGCAGCCAAATTCGAAACGTCCAGCGATTGCTCCCAAACGAAAGTTGCATGCATGGAAAGATATAGCTGGTTTTCACTGCCCCTTGGAACTGCATGCGTTGCCACACAGACATTCGCCTTCTACAAAAGCTTTGCTTGGTAATGGGGAAACACTCTGTATCTCTCTCTCGCAGAGCACGGCTGCCAAATTCCAAACGTCCAGCGATTGCTCCGACACGAAATCTGCCAGCACTGAAAGCAGCAGCTGGTTTTCACTGCCCCTTGGAACTGCGTTCGCTGCCACACAGACATTCGCGTTCTGCAGAAGCTTTGGTTGGTAATGGGGCAACACTGTGTATCTCTCTCTTGCAGAGCCCGGCAGCCAAATTCGAAATGTCCAGCGATTGCTCCCACACGAAAGCTGCCAGCACGGAAAGACATAGCTGGTTTTCACTGCCCCTTGGAACTGCATTCGCTGCCACACAGACATTCGCGTTCTGCAAAAGCTTTGGTTGGTAATGGGGCAACACTCTGTATCTCTCTCTCGCAGAGCCCGGCTGCCAAATTCCAAACGTCCAGCGATTGCTCCGACACGAAAGATGCCAGCACTGAAAGCAGTAGCTGGTTTTCACTGCCCCTTGGAACTACGTTCGCTGCCACACAGACATTCGCGTTCTGCAAAAGGTTTGGTTGGTAATGGGGCAACACTGTGTATGTCTCTCTCGCACAGCCCGGCAGCCAAATTCGAAATGTCTAGCTATTGCTCCCACACAAAAGCTGCCAGCATGTAAAGGTGTAGCTGGTTTTCACTGCCCCTTGGAACTGCATTCGCTGCCACACAGACATTCGCGTTCTGCAAAAGCTTTGGTTGGTAATGGGGCAACACTGTGTATCTCTCTCTCACAGAGCCCGGCAGCCACATTCCAAACGTCCAGCGATTGCGTACACACGAAAGCTGCCAACACTGAAAGCTGTAGCTGGTTTTCACTGCCCCTTGGAACTACGTTCACTGCCACACAGACATTCGCGTTCTGCAAAAGCTTTGGTTGGTAATGGGGCAACACTCTGTATCTCTCTCTCGCAGAGCCCGGCAGCCAAATTCGAAACGTCCAGCGATTGCTCCCAAACGAAAGCTGCCAGCACGGAAAGCTGTAGCTGGTTTTCACTGCCCCTTGGAACTGCATTCGCTGCCACACAGACATTCGCGTTCTGCAGAAGCTTTGGTTGGTAATGGGGCAACACTGTGTATCTCTCTCTCGCAGAGCCCGGCAGCCAAATTCCAAACGTCCAGCGATTGCGTACACACGAAAGCTGCCAGCACGGAAAGCTGTAGCTGGTTTTCACTGCCCCTTGGAACTGCATTCGCTGCCACACAGACATTCGTGTTCTGCAGAAGCTTTGGTTGGTAATGGGGCAACACTGTGTATCTCTCTCTTGCAGAGCCCGGCAGCCAAATTCGAAATGTCCAGCGATTGCGTACACACGAAAGCTGCCAACACTGAAAGCTGTAGCTGGTTTTCACTGCCACTTGGAACTACGTTCACTGCCACACAGACATTCGCGTTCTGCAAAAGCTTTGGTTGGTAATGGGGCAACACTCTGTATCTCTCTCTCGCAGAGCCCGGCTGCCAAATTCGAAACGTCCAGCGATTGCGTACACACGAAAGCTGCCAACACTGAAAGCTGTAGCTGGTTTTCACTGCCCCTTGGAACTACGTTCACTGCCACACAGACATTCGCGTTCTGCAAAAGCTTTGGTTGGTAATGGGGCAACACTGTGTATCTCTCTCTCGCAGAGCCCGGCTGCCAAATTCGAAACGTCCAGCGATTGCGTACACACGAAAGCTGCCAACACTGAAAGCTGTAGCTGGTTTTCACTGCCCCTTGGAACTACGTTCACTGCCACACAGACATTCGCGTTCTGCAAAAGCTTTGGTTGGTAATGGGGCAACACTCTGTATCTCTCTCTCGCAGAGCCCGGCAGCCAAATTCGAAACATCCAGCGATTGCTCCCAAACGAAAGCTGCCAGCACAGAAAGCTGTAGCTGGTTTTCACTGCCCCTTGGAACTGCATTCGCTGCCACACAGACATTCGCGTTCTGCAGAAGCTTTGGTTGGTAATGGGGCAACACTGTGTATCTCTCTCTTGCAGAGCCCGGCAGCCAAATTCGAAACGTCCAGCGATTTCTCCCAAACGAAAGCTGCCAGCACAGAAAGCTGTAGCTGGTTTTCACTGCCCCTTGGAACTGCATTCGCTGCCACACAGACATTCGCGTTCTGCAGAAGCTTTGGTTGGTAATGGGGCAACACTCTTTATCTCTCTCTCGCACAGCCCGGCAGCCAAATTCGACACGTCCAGCGATTGCTCCCAAACGAAAGCTGCCAGCATGGAAAGATATAGCTGGTTTTCACTGCCCCTTGGAACTGCATTCGCTGCCACACAGACATTCGCCTTCTACAAAAGCTTTGCTTGGTAATGGGGCAACACTCTGTATCTCTCTCTCGCAGAGCCCGGCTGCCAAATTCCAAACGTCCAGCGATTGCTCCGACACGAAAGATGCCAGCACTGAAAGCAGTAGCTGGTTTTCACTGCCCCTTGGAACTACGTTCACTGCCACACAGACATTCGCGTTCTGCAAAAGCTTTGGTTGGTAATGGGGCAACACTGTGTATGTCTCTCTCGCACAGCCCGGCAGCCAAATTCGAAATGTCTAGCTATTGCTCCCACACAAAAGCTGCCAGCATGTAAAGGTGTAGCTGGTTTTCACTGCCCCTTGGAACTGCATTCGCTGCCACACAGACATTCGCGTTCTGCAAAAGCTTTGGTTGGTAATGGGGCAACACTGTGTATCTCTCTCTCACAGAGCCCGGCAGCCAAATTCCAAACGTCCAGCGATTGCTCCCAAACGAAAGCTGCCAACACTGAAAGCTGTAGCTGGTTTTCACTGCCCCTTGGAACTGCATTCGCTGCCACACAGACATTCGCGTTCTGCAAAAGCTTTGGTTGGTAATGGGGCAACACTCTGTATCTCTCTCTCGCACAGCCCGGCTGCCAAATTCCAAACGTCCAGCGATTGCGTACACACGAAAGCTGCCAACACTGAAAGCTGTAGCTGGTTTTCACTGCCCCTTGGAACTACGTTCACTGCCACACAGACATTCGCGTTCTGCAAAAGCTTTGGTTGGTAATGGGGCAACACTCTGTATCTGTCTCTCGCAGAGCCCGGCTGCCAAATTCCAAACGTCCAGCGATTGCTCCCAAACGAAAGCTGCCAGCACAGAAAGCTGTAGCTGGTTTTCACTGCCCCTTGGAACTGCATTCGCTGCCACACAGACATTCGCGTTCTGCAGAAGCTTTGGTTGGTAATGGGGCAACACTGTGTATCTCTCTCTTGCAGAGCCCGGCAGCCAAATTCGAAATGTCCAGCGATTGCTCCCACACGAAAGCTGCCAGCACGGAAAGATATAGCTGGTTTTCACTGCCCCTTGGAACTGCATTCGCTGCCACACAGACATTCGCGTTCTGCAAAAGCTTTGGTTGGTAATGGGCAACACTCTGTATCTCTCTCTCGCAGAGCCCGGCAGCCAAATTCCAAACGTCCAGCGATTGCGTACACACGAAAGCTGCCAACACTGAAAACTGTAGCTGGTTTTCACTGCCCCTTGGAACTGCATTCGCTGCCACACAGACATTCGCGTTCTGCAAAAGCTTTGGTTGGTAATGGGGCAACACTGTGTTTCTGTCTCTTGCAGAGCCCGGCAGCCAAATTCGAAACGTCCAGCGATTGCTCCCAAACGAAAGCTGCCAGCATGGAAAGATATAGCTGGTTTTCACTGCCCCTTGGAACTGCATGCGCTGCCACACAGACATTCGCCTTCTACAAAAGCTTTGCTTGGTAATGGGGAAACACTCTGTATCTCTCTCTCGCAGAGCCCGGCTGCCAAATTCCAAACGTCCAGCGATTGCTCCGACACGAAATCTGCCAGCACTGAAAGCAGCAGCTGGTTTTCACTGCCCCTTGGAACTGCGTTCGCTGCCACACAGACATTCGCGTTCTGCAAAAGCTTTGGTTGGTAATGGGGCAACACTCTGTATCTCTCTCTCGCAGAGCCCGGCTGCCAAATTCGAAACGTCCAGCGATTGCTCCCAAAAGAAAGCTGCCAGCACAGAAAGCTGTAGCTGGTTTTCACTGCCCCTTGGAACTGCATTCGCTGCCACACAGACATTCGCGTTCTGCAAAAGCTTTGGTTGGTAATGGGGCAACACTGTGTTTCTCTCTCTTGCAGAGCCCGGCAGCCAAATTCGAAACGTCCAGCGATTGCTCCCAAACGAAAGTTGCAAGCATGGAAAGATATAGCTGGTTTTCACTGCCCCTTGGAACTGCATGCGCTGCCACACAGACATTCGCCTTCTACAAAAGCTTTGCTTGGTAATGGGGAAACACTCTGTATCTCTCGCAGAGCACGGCTGCCAAATTCCAAACGTCCAGTTATTGCTCCGACACGAAATCTGCCAGCACTGAAAGCAGCAGCTGGTTTTCACTGCCCCTTGGAACTGCATTCGCTGCCACACAGACATTCGCGTTCTGCAAAAGCTTTGGTTGGTAATGGGGCAACACTGTGTATCTCTCTCTCGCAGAGCCCGGCTGCCAAATTCCAAACGTCCAGCGATTGCTCCGACACGAAAGATGCCAGCACTGAAAGCAGTAGCTGGTTTTCACTGCCCCTTGGAACTACGTTCGCTGCCACACAGACATTCGCGTTCTGCAAAAGCTTTGGTTGGTAATGGGGCAACACTCTGTATCTCTCTCTCGCAGAGCCCGGCTGCCAAATTCCAAACGTCCAGCGATTGCTCCGACACGAAAGATGCCAGCACTGAAAGCAGTAGCTGGTTTTCACTGCCCCTTGGAACTACGTTCACTGCCACACAGACATTCGCGTTCTGCAAAAGCTTTGGTTGGTAATGGGGCAACACTGTGTATGTCTCTCTCGCACAGCCCGGCAGCCAAATTCGAAATGTCTAGCTATTGCTCCCACACAAAAGCTGCCAGCATGTAAAGGTGTAGCTGGTTTTCACTGCCCCTTGGAACTGCATTCGCTGCCACACAGACATTCGCGTTCTGCAAAAGCTTTGGTTGGTAATGGGGCAACACTGTGTATCTCTCTCTCACAGAGCCCGGCAGCCAAATTCCAAACGTCCAGCGATTGCTCCCAAACGAAAGCTGCCAACACTGAAAGCTGTAGCTGGTTTTCACTGCCCCTTGGAACTGCATTCGCTGCCACACAGACATTCGCGTTCTGCAAAAGCTTTGGTTGGTAATGGGGCAACACTCTGTATCTCTCTCTCGCACAGCCCGGCTGCCAAATTCCAAACGTCCAGCGATTGCGTACACACGAAAGCTGCCAACACTGAAAGCTGTAGCTGGTTTTCACTGCCCCTTGGAACTACGTTCACTGCCACACAGACATTCGCGTTCTGCAAAAGCTTTGGTTGGTAATGGGGCAACACTCTGTATCTGTCTCTCGCAGAGCCCGGCTGCCAAATTCCAAACGTCCAGCGATTGCTCCCAAACGAAAGCTGCCAGCACAGAAAGCTGTAGCTGGTTTTCACTGCCCCTTGGAACTGCATTCGCTGCCACACAGACATTCGCGTTCTGCAGAAGCTTTGGTTGGTAATGGGGCAACACTGTGTATCTCTCTCTTGCAGAGCCCGGCAGCCAAATTCGAAATGTCCAGCGATTGCTCCCACACGAAAGCTGCCAGCACGGAAAGATATAGCTGGTTTTCACTGCCCCTTGGAACTGCATTCGCTGCCACACAGACATTCGCGTTCTGCAAAAGCTTTGGTTGGTAATGGGCAACACTCTGTATCTCTCTCTCGCAGAGCCCGGCAGCCAAATTCCAAACGTCCAGCGATTGCGTACACACGAAAGCTGCCAACACTGAAAACTGTAGCTGGTTTTCACTGCCCCTTGGAACTGCATTCGCTGCCACACAGACATTCGCGTTCTGCAAAAGCTTTGGTTGGTAATGGGGCAACACTGTGTTTCTGTCTCTTGCAGAGCCCGGCAGCCAAATTCGAAACGTCCAGCGATTGCTCCCAAACGAAAGCTGCCAGCATGGAAAGATATAGCTGGTTTTCACTGCCCCTTGGAACTGCATGCGCTGCCACACAGACATTCGCCTTCTACAAAAGCTTTGCTTGGTAATGGGGAAACACTCTGTATCTCTCTCTCGCAGAGCCCGGCTGCCAAATTCCAAACGTCCAGCGATTGCTCCGACACGAAATCTGCCAGCACTGAAAGCAGCAGCTGGTTTTCACTGCCCCTTGGAACTGCGTTCGCTGCCACACAGACATTCGCGTTCTGCAAAAGCTTTGGTTGGTAATGGGGCAACACTCTGTATCTCTCTCTCGCAGAGCCCGGCTGCCAAATTCGAAACGTCCAGCGATTGCTCCCAAAAGAAAGCTGCCAGCACAGAAAGCTGTAGCTGGTTTTCACTGCCCCTTGGAACTGCATTCGCTGCCACACAGACATTCGCGTTCTGCAAAAGCTTTGGTTGGTAATGGGGCAACACTGTGTTTCTCTCTCTTGCAGAGCCCGGCAGCCAAATTCGAAACGTCCAGCGATTGCTCCCAAACGAAAGTTGCAAGCATGGAAAGATATAGCTGGTTTTCACTGCCCCTTGGAACTGCATGCGCTGCCACACAGTCATTCGCCTTCTACAAAAGCTTTGCTTGGTAATGGGGAAACACTCTGTATCTCTCGCAGAGCACGGCTGCCAAATTCCAAACGTCCAGTGATTGCTCCGACACGAAATCTGCCAGCACTGAAAGCAGCAGCTGGTTTTCACTGCCCCTTGGAACTGCATTCGCTGCCACACAGACATTCGCGTTCTGCAAAAGCTTTGGTTGGTAATGGGGCAACACTGTGTATCTCTCTCTCGCAGAGCCCGGCTGCCAAATTCCAAACGTCCAGCGATTGCTCCGACACGAAAGATGCCAGCACTGAAAGCAGTAGCTGGTTTTCACTGCCCCTTGGAACTACGTTCGCTGCCACACAGACATTCGCGTTCTGCAAAAGCTTTGGTTGGTAATGGGGCAACACTCTGTATCTCTCTCTCGCAGAGCCCGGCTGCCAAATTCCAAACGTCCAGCGATTGCTCCGACACGAAAGATGCCAGCACTGAAAGCAGTAGCTGGTTTTCACTGCCCCTTGGAACTACGTTCACTGCCACACAGACATTCGCGTTCTGCAAAAGCTTTGGTTGGTAATGGGGCAACACTGTGTATGTCTCTCTCGCACAGCCCGGCAGCCAAATTCGAAATGTCTAGCTATTGCTCCCACACAAAAGCTGCCAGCATGTAAAGGTGTAGCTGGTTTTCACTGCCCCTTGGAACTGCATTCGCTGCCACACAGACATTCGCGTTCTGCAAAAGCTTTGGTTGGTAATGGGGCAACACTGTGTATCTCTCTCTCACAGAGCCCGGCAGCCAAATTCCAAACGTCCAGCGATTGCTCCCAAACGAAAGCTGCCAACACTGAAAGCTGTAGCTGGTTTTCACTGCCCCTTGGAACTCCATTCGCTGCCACACAGACATTCGCGTTCTGCAAAAGCTTTGGTTGGTAATGGGGCAACACTCTGTATCTCTCTCTCGCACAGCCCGGCAGCCAAATTCGAAACGTCCAGCGATTGCTCCCAAACGAAAGCTGCCAGCACGGAAAGCTGTAGCTGGTTTTCACTGCCCCTTGGAACTGCATTCGCTGCCACACAGACATTCGCGTTCTGCAAAAGCTTTGGTTGGTAATGGGGTAACACTCTGTATCTCTCTCTCGCACAGCCCGGCTGCCAAATTCCAAACGTCCAGCGATTGCGTACACACGAAAGCTGCCAACACTGAAAGCTGTAGCTGGTTTTCACTGCCCCTTGGAACTACGTTCACTGCCACACAGACATTCGCGTTCTGCAAAAGCTTTGGTTGGTAATGGGGCAACACTCTGTATCTGTCTCTCGCAGAGCCCGGCTGCCAAATTCCAAACGTCCAGCGATTGCTCCCAAACGAAAGCTGCCAGCACAGAAAGCTGTAGCTGGTTTTCACTGCCCCTTGGAACTGCATTCGCTGCCACACAGACATTCGCGTTCTGCAGAAGCTTTGGTTGGTAATGGGGCAACACTGTGTATCTCTCTCTTGCAGAGCCCGGCAGCCAAATTCGAAATGTCCAGCGATTGCTCCCACACGAAAGCTGCCAGCACGGAAAGATATAGCTGGTTTTCACTGCCCCTTGGAACTGCATTCGCTGCCACACAGACATTCGCGTTCTGCAAAAGCTTTGGTTGGTAATGGGCAACACTCTGTATCTCTCTCTCGCAGAGCCCGGCAGCCAAATTCCAAACGTCCAGCGATTGCGTACACACGAAAGCTGCCAACACTGAAAACTGTAGCTGGTTTTCACTGCCCCTTGGAACTGCATTCGCTGCCACACAGACATTCGCGTTCTGCAAAAGCTTTGGTTGGTAATGGGGCAACACTGTGTTTCTGTCTCTTGCAGAGCCCGGCAGCCAAATTCGAAACGTCCAGCGATTGCTCCCAAACGAAAGCTGCCAGCATGGAAAGATATAGCTGGTTTTCACTGCCCCTTGGAACTGCATGCGCTGCCACACAGACATTCGCCTTCTACAAAAGCTTTGCTTGGTAATGGGGAAACACTCTGTATCTCTCTCTCGCAGAGCCCGGCTGCCAAATTCCAAACGTCCAGCGATTGCTCCGACACGAAATCTGCCAGCACTGAAAGCAGCAGCTGGTTTTCACTGCCCCTTGGAACTGCGTTCGCTGCCACACAGACATTCGCGTTCTGCAAAAGCTTTGGTTGGTAATGGGGCAACACTCTGTATCTCTCTCTCGCACAGCCCGGCTGCCAAATTCGAAACGTCCAGCGATTGCTCCCAAAAGAAAGCTGCCAGCACAGAAAGCTGTAGCTGGTTTTCACTGCCCCTTGGAACTGCATTCGCTGCCACACAGACATTCGCGTTCTGCAAAAGCTTTGGTTGGTAATGGGGCAACACTGTTTATCTCTCTCTCGCAGAGCCCGGCAGCCAAATTCGAAATGTCCATCGATTGCTCCCAAACGGAAGCTGCCAGCACGGAAAGCTGTAGCTGGTTTTCACTGCCCCTTGGAACTACGTTCACTGCCACACAGACATTCGCGTTCTGCAAAAGCTTTGGTTGGTAATGGGGCAACACTCTGTATCTCTCTCTCGCAGAGCCCGGCTGCCAAATTCGAAACGTCCAGAGATTGCTCCCAAACGAAAGCTGCCAGCACAGAAAGCTCTAGCTGGTTTTCACTGCCCCTTGGAACTGCATTCGCTGCCACACAGACATTCGCGTTCTGCAGAAGCTTGATTGGTAATGGGGCAACACTGTGTATCTCTCTCTGGCAGAGCCCGGCAGCCAAATTCGAAATGTCCAGCGATTGCTCCCACACGAAAGCTGCCAGCACGGAAAGATATAGCTGGTTTTCACTGCCCCTTGGAACTGCATTCGCTGCCACACAGACATTCGCGTTCTGCAAAAGCTTTGGTTGGTAATGGGCAACACTCTGTATCTCTCTCTCGCAGAGCCCGGCTGCCAAATTCCAAACGTCCAGCGATTGCGTACACACGAAAGCTGCCAACACTGAAAGCTGTAGCTGGTTTTCACTGCCCCTTGGAACTACGTTCGCTGCCACACAGACATTCGCGTTCTGCAAAAGGTTTGGTTGGTAATGGGGCAACACTGTGTATGTCTCTCTCGCACAGCCCGGCAGCCAAATTCGAAATGTCTAGCTATTGCTCCCACACAAAAGCTGCCAGCATGTAAAGGTGTAGCTGGTTTTCACTGCCCCTTGGAACTGCATTCGCTGCCACACAGACATTCGCGTTCTGCAAAAGCTTTGGTTGGTAATGGGGCAACACTGTGTTTCTCTCTCTTGCAGAGCCCGGCAGCCAAATTCGAAACGTCCAGCGATTGCTCCCAAACGAAAGTTGCAAGCATGGAAAGATATAGCTGGTTTTCACTGCCCCTTGGAACTGCATGCGCTGCCACACAGACATTCGCCTTCTACAAAAGCTTTGCTTGGTAATGGGGAAACACTCTGTATCTCTCGCAGAGCACGGCTGCCAAATTCCAAACGTCCAGTGATTGCTCCGACACGAAATCTGCCAGCACTGAAAGCAGCAGCTGGTTTTCACTGCCCCTTGGAACTGCGTTCGCTGCCACACAGACATTCGCGTTCTGCAGAAGCTTTGGTTGGTAATGGGGCAACACTGTGTATCTCTCTCTTGCAGAGCCCGGCAGCCAAATTCGAAATGTCCAGCGATTGCTCCCACACGAAAGCTGCCAGCACGGAAAGACATAGCTGGTTTTCACTGCCCCTTGGAACTGCATTCGCTGCCACACAGACATTCGCGTTCTGCAAAAGCTTTGGTTGGTAATGGGGCAACACTGTGTATCTCTCTCTCGCAGAGCCCGGCTGCCAAATTCCAAACGTCCAGCGATTGCTCCGACACGAAAGATGCCAGCACTGAAAGCAGTAGCTGGTTTTCACTGCCCCTTGGAACTACGTTCGCTGCCACACAGACATTCGCGTTCTGCAAAAGGTTTGGTTGGTAATGGGGCAACACTGTGTATGTCTCTCTCGCACAGCCCGGCAGCCAAATTCGAAATGTCTAGCTATTGCTCCCACACAAAAGCTGCCAGCATGTAAAGGTGTAGCTGGCTTTCACTGCCCCTTGGAACTGCATTCGCTGCCACACAGACATTCGCGTTCTGCAAAAGCTTTGGTTGGTAATGGGGCAACACTGTGTATCTCTCTCTCACAGAGCCCGGCAGCCACATTCCAAACGTCCAGCGATTGCGTACACACGAAAGCTGCCAACACTGAAAGTTGTAGCTGGTTTTCACTGCCCCTTGGAACTCCATTCGCTGCCACACAGACATTCGCGTTCTGCAAAAGCTTTGGTTGGTAATGGGGCAACACTCTGTATCTCTCTCTCGCACAGCCCGGCAGCCAAATTCGAAACGTCCAGCGATTGCTCCCAAATGAAAGCTGCCAGCACGGAAATGTGTAGCTGGTTTTCACTGCCCCTTGGAACTGCATTCGCTGCCACACAGACTTTCGCGCTCTGCAGAAGCTTTGGTTGGTAATGGGGCAACACTGTGTATCTCTCTCTCGCAGAGCCCGGCAGCCAAATTCGAAACGTCCAGCGATTGCTCCCAAACGAAAGCTGCCAGCACGGAAAGCTGTAGCTGGTTTTCACTGCCCCTTGGAACTGCATTCGCTGCCACACAGACATTCGCGTTCTGCAGAATCTTTGGTTGGTAATGGGGCAATACTGTGTATCTCTCTCTTGCAGAGCCCGGCAGCCAAATTCGAAATGTCCAGCGATTTCTCCCACACGAAAGCTGCCAGCACGGAAAGATATAGCTGGTTTTCACTGCCCCTTGGAACTGCATTCGCTGCCACACAGACATTCGCGTTCTGCAAAAGCTTTGGTTGGTAATGGGGCAACACTCTGTATCTCTCTCTCGCAGAGCCCGGCTGCCAAATTCCAAACGTCCAGCGATTGCGTACTCAGGAAAGCTGCCAACACTGAAAGCTGTAGCTGGTTTTCACTGCCCCTTGGAACTACGTTCACAGCCACACAGACATTCGCGTTCTGCAAAAGCTTTGGTTGGTAATGGGGCAACACTCTTTATCTCTCTCTCGCAGAGCCCGGCAGCCAAATTCGACACGTCCAGCGATTGCTGCCAAACGAAAGCTGCTAGCATGGAAAGATATAGCTGGTTTTCACTGCCCCTTGGAACTGCATTCGCTGCCACACAGACATTCGCCTTCTACAAAAGCTTTGCTTGGTAATGGGGAAACACTCTGTATCTCTCTCTCGCAGAGCCCGGCTGCCAAATTGCAAATGTCCAGGGATTGCTCCGACACGAAAGATGCCAGCACTGAAAGCAGCAGCTGGTTTTCACTGCCCCTTGGAACTACGTTCCCTGCCACACAGACATTCGCGTTCTGCAAAAGGTTTGGTTGGTAATGGGGCAACACTGTGTATGTATCTCTCGCACAGCCCGGCAGCCAAATTCGAAATGTCTAGCTATTGCTGCCACACAAAAGCTGCCAGCATGTAAAGGTGTAGCTGGTTTTCACTGCCCCTTGGAACTGCATTCGCTGCCACACAGACATTCGCGTTCTGCAAAAGCTTTGGTTGGTAATGGGGCAACACTGTGTTTCTCTCTCTCACAGAGCCCGGCAGCCAAATTCCAAACGTCCAGCGATTGCGTACACACGAAAGCTGCCAACACTGAAAGCTGTAGCTGGTTTTCACTGCCCCTTGGAACTCCATTCGCTGCCACACAGACATTCGCGTTCTGCAAAAGCTTGGTTGGTAATGGGGCAACACTCTGTATCTCTCTCTCGCACAGCCCGGCAGCCAAATTCGAAACGTCCAGCGATTGCTCCCAAACGAAAGCTGCCAGCACGGAAAGCTGTAGCTGGTTTTCACTGCCCCTTGGAACTGCATTCGCTGCCACACAGACATTCGCGTTCTGCAGAAGCTTTGGTTGGTAATGGCGCAACACTGTGTATCTCTCTCTCGCAGAGCCCGGCAGCCAAATTCGAAACGTCCAGCGATTGCTCCCAAACGAAAGCTGCCAGCATGGAAAGCTGTAGCTGGTTTTCACTGCCCCTTGGAACTGCATTCGCTGCCACACAGACATTCGCGTTCTGCAAAAGCTTTGGTTGGTAATGGGGCAACACTGTGTATCTCTCTCTCGCAGAGCCCGGCTGCCAAATTCCAAACGTCCAGCGATTGCTCCCACACGAAAGCTGCCAACACTGAAAGCTGTAGCTGGTTTTCACTGCCGCTTGGAACTACGTTCACTGCCACACAGACATTCGCGTTCTGCAAAAGCTTTGGTTGGTAATGGGGCAACACTCTGTATCTCTCTCTCGCAGAGCCCGGCAGCCAAATTCGAAACGTCCAGCGATTGCTCCCAAACGAAAGCTGCCAGCACAGAAAGCTGTAGCTGGTTTTCACTGCCCCTTGGAACTGCATTCGCTGGCACACAGACATTCGCGTTCTGCAGAATCTTTGGTTGGTAATGGGGCAACACTGTGTATCTCTCTCTTGCAGAGCCCGGCAGCCAAATTCGAAATGTCCAGCGATTGCTCCCACACGAAAGCTGCCAGCACGGAAAGATATAGCTGGTTTTCACTGCCCCTTGGAACTGCATTCGCTGCCACACAGACATTCGCGTTCTGCAAAAGCTTTGGTTGGTAATGGGGCAACACTCTGTATCTCTCTCTCGCAGAGCCCGGCTGCCAAATTCCAAACGTCCAGCGATTGCGTACACACGAAAGCTGCCAACACTGAAAGCTGTAGCTGGTTTTCACTGCCCCTTGGAACTACGTTCACAGCCACACAGACATTCGCGTTCTGCAAAAGCTTTGGTTGGTAATGGGGCAACACTCTTTATCTCTCTCTCGCAGAGCCCGGCAGCCAAATTCGACACGTCCAGCGATTGCTCCCAAACGAGAGCTGCTAGCATGGAAAGATATAGCTGGTTTTCACTGCCCCTTGGAACTGCATTCGCTGCCACACAGACATTCGCCTTCTACAAAAGCTTTGCTTGGTAATGGGGAAACACTCTGTATCTCTCTCTCGCAGAGCCCGGCTGCCAAATTCCAAACGTCCAGGGATTGCTCCGACACGAAAGATGCCAGCACTGAAAGCAGCAGCTGGTTTTCACTGCCCCTTGGAACTACGTTCCCTGCCACACAGACATTCGCGTTCTGCAAAAGGTTTGGTTGGTAATGGGGCAACACTGTGTATGTATCTCTCGCACAGCCCGGCAGCCAAATTCGAAATGTCTAGCTATTGCTCCCCCACAAAAGCTGCCAGCATGTAAAGGTGTAGCTGGTTTTCACTGCCCCTTGGAACTGCATTCGCTGCCACACAGACATTCGCGTTCTGCAAAAGCTTTGGTTGGTAATGGGGCAACACTGTGTTTCTCTCTCTCACAGAGCCCGGCAGCCAAATTCCAAACGTCCAGCGATTGCGTAGACACGAAAGCTGCCAACAGTGAAAGCTGTAGCTGGTTTTCACTGCCCCTTGGAACTCCATTCGCTGCCACACAGACATTCGCGTTCTGCAAAAGCTTTGGTTGGTAATGGGGCAACACTCTGTATGTCTCTCTCGCACAGCCCGGCAGCCAAATTCGAAACGTCCAGCGATTGCTCCCAAACGAAAGCTGCCAGCACGGAAAGCTGTAGCTGGTTTTCACTGCCCCTTGGAACTGCATTCGCTGCCACACAGACATTCGCGTTCTGCAGAAGCTTTGGTTGGTAATGGCGCAACACTGTGTATCTCTCTCTCGCAGAGCCCGGCAGCCAAATTCGAAACGTCCAGCGATTGCTCCCAAACGAAAGCTGCCAGCACGGAAAGCTGTAGCTGGTTTTCACTGCCCCTTGGAACTGCATTCGCTGCCACACAGACATTCGCGTTCTGCAAAAGCTTTGGTTGGTAATGGGGCAACACTGTGTATCTCTCTCTCGCAGAGCCCGGCTGCCAAATTCCAAACGTCCAGCGATTGCTCCGACACGAAAGATGCCAGCACTGAAAGCAGTAGCTGGTTTTCACTGCCCCTTGGAACTACGTTCGCTGCCACACAGACATTCGCGTTCTGCAAAAGCTTTGGTTGGTAATGGGGCAACACTCTGTATCTCTCTCTCGCACAGCCCGGCAGCCAAATTCGAAACGTCCAGCGATTGCTCCCAAACGAAAGCTGCCAGCACGGAAAGCTGTAGCTGGTTTTCACTGCCCCTTGGAACTGCATTCGCTGCCACACAGACATTCGCGTTCTGCAGAAGCTTTGGTTGGTAATGGGGCAACACTGTGTATCTCTCTCTCGCAGAGCCCGGCAGCCAAATTCGAAACGTCCAGCGATTGCTCCCAAACGAAAGCTGCCAGCACGGAAAGCTGTAGCTGGTTTTCACTGCCCCTTGGAACTGCATTCGCTGCCACACAGACATTCGTGTTCTGCAGAAGCTTTGGTTGGTAATGGGGCAACACTCTGTATCTCTCTCTCGCAGAGCCCGGCTGCCAAATTCCAAACGTCCAGCGATTGCGTACACACGAAAGCTGCCAACACTGAAAGCTGTAGCTGGTTTTCACTGCCCCTTGGAACTACGTTCACTGCCACACAGACATTCGCGTTCTGCAAAAGCTTTGGTTGGTAATGGGGCAACACTCTGTATCTCTCTCTCGCAGAGCCCGGCTGCCAAATTCCAAACGTCCAGCGATTGCTCCGACACGAAAGATGCCAGCACTGAAAGCAGTAGCTGGTTTTCACTGCCCCTTGGAACTACGTTCGCTGCCACACAGACATTCGCGTTCTGCAAAAGGTTTGGTTGGTAATGGGGCAACACTGTGTATGTCTCTCTCGCACAGCCCGGCAGCCAAATTCGAAATGTCTAGCTATTGCTCCCACACAAAAGCTGCCAGCATGTAAAGGTGTAGCTGGTTTTCACTGCCCCTTGGAACTGCATTCGCTGCCACACAGACATTCGCGTTCTGCAAAAGCTTTGGTTGGTAATGGGGCAACACTGTGTTTCTCTCTCTTGCAGAGCCCGGCAGCCAAATTCGAAACGTCCAGCGATTGCTCCCAAACGAAAGCTGCCAGCATGGAAAGATATAGCTGGTTTTCACTGCCCCTTGGAACTGCATGCGCTGCCACACAGACATTCGCGTTCTACAAAAGCTTTGCTTGGTAATGGGGAAACACTCTGTATCTCTCTCTCGCAGAGCCCGGCTGCCAAATTCCAAACGTCCAGCGATTGCTCCGACACGAAATCTGCCAGCACTGAAAGCAGCAGCTGGTTTTCACTGCCCCTTGGAACTGCGTTCGCTGCCACAAAGACATTCGCGTTCTGCAAAAGCTTTGGTTGGTAATGGGGCAACACTCTGTATCTCTCTCTCGCACAGCCCGGCAGCCAAATTCGAAACGTCCAGCGATTGCTCCCAAACGAAAGCTGCCAGCACGGAAAGCTGTAGCTGGTTTTCACTGCCCCTTGGAACTGCATTCGCTGCCACACAGTCATTCGCGTTCTGCAAAAGCTTTGCTTGGTAATGGGGAAACACTCTGTATCTCTCTCTCACAGAGCCCGGCTGCCAAATTCCAAACGTCCAGCGATTGCGTACACACGAAAGCTGCCAACACTGAAAGCTGTAGCTGGTTTTCACTGCCCCTTGGAACTCCATTCGCTGCCACACAGACATTCGCGTTCTGCAAAAGCTTTGGTTGGTAATGGGGCAACACTGTGTATCTCTCTCTCGCAGAGCCCGGCTGCCAAATTCGAAACGTCCAGCGATTGCTCCCAAACGAAAGCTGCCAGCACAGAAAGCTGTAGCTGGTTTTCACTGCCCCTTGGAACTGCATTCGCTGCCACACAGACATTCGCGTTCTGCAGAAGCTTTGGTTGGTAATGGGGCAACACTGTGTATCTCTCTCTCGCAGAGCCCGGCAGCCAAATTCGACACGTCCAGCGATTGCTCCCAAACGAAAGCTGCCAGCATGGAAAGATATAGCTGGTTTTCACTGCCCCTTGGAACTGCATTCGCTGCCACACAGACATTCGCCTTCTACAAAAGCTTTGCTTGGTAATGGGGAAACACTCTGTATCTCTCTCTCGCAGAGCCCGGCTGCCAAATTTCAAACGTCCAGCGATTGCTCCGACACGAAAGATGCCAGCACTGAAAGCAGTAGCTGGTTTTCACTGCCCCTTGGAACTACGTTCGCTGCCACACAGACATTCGCGTTCTGCAAAAGCTTTGGTTGGTAATGGGGCAACACTGTGTATCTCTCTCTCGCAGAGCCCGGCTGCCAAATTCCAAACGTCCAGCGATTGCTCCGACACGAAAGATGCCAGCACTGAAAGCAGTAGCTGGTTTTCACTGCCCCTTGGAACTACGTTCGCTGCCACACAGACATTCGCGTTCTGCAAAAGGTTTGGTTGGTAATGGGGCAACACTGTGTATGTCTCTCTCGCACAGCCCGGCAGCCAAATTCGAAATGTCTAGCTATTGCTCCCACACAAAAGCTGCCAGCATGTAAAGGTGTAGCTGGTTTTCACTGCCCCTTGGAACTGCATTCGCTGCCACACAGACATTCGCGTTCTGCAAAAGCTTTGGTTGGTAATGGGGCAACACTGTGTATCTCTCTCTCGCAGAGCCCGGCAGCCAAATTCGAAACGTCCAGCGATTGCTCCCAAACGAAAGCTGCCAGCACGGAAAGCTGTAGCTGGTTTTCACTGCCCCTTGGAACTGCATTCGCTGCCACACAGACATTCGCGTTCTGCAAAAGCTTTGGTTGGTAATGGGGCAACACTGTGTATCTCTCTCTCGCAGAGCCCGGCTGCCAAATTCCAAACGTCCAGCGATTGCTCCCACACGAAAGCTGCCAACACTGAAAGCTGTAGCTGGTTTTCACTGCCCCTTGGAACTACGTTCACTGCCACACAGACATTCGCGTTCTGCAAAAGCTTTGGTTGGTAATGGGGCAACACTCTGTATCTCTCTCTCGCAGAGCCCGGCTGCCAAATTCGAAACGTCCAGCGATTGCTCCCAAACGAAACCTGCCAGCATGGAAAGATATAGCTGGTTTTCACTGCCCCTTGGAACTGCATTCGCTGCCACACAGACATTCGCCTTCTACAAAAGCTTTGCTTGGTAATGGGGAAACACTCTGTATCTCTCTCTCGCAGAGCCCGGCTGCCAAATTTCAAACGTCCAGCGATTGCTCCGACACGAAAGATGCCAGCACTGAAAGCAGTAGCTGGTTTTCACTGCCCCTTGGAACTACGTTCGCTGCCACACAGACATTCGCGTTCTGCAAAAGCTTTGGTTGGTAATGGGGCAACACTGTGTATGTCTCTCTCGCACAGCCCGGCAGCCAAATTCGAAATGTCTAGCTATTGCTCCCACACAAAAGCTGCCAGCATGTAAAGCTGTAGCTGGTTTTCACTGCCCCTTGGAACTGCATTCGCTGCCACACAGACATTCGCGTTCTGCAAAAGCTTTGGTTGGTAATGGGGCAACACTGTGTATCTCTCTCTCACAAAGCCCGGCAGCCAAATTCCAAACGTCCAGCGATTGCGTACACACGAAAGCTGCCAACACTGAAAGCTGTAGCTGGTTTTCACTGCCCCTTGGAACTCCATTCGCTGCCACACAGACATTCGCGTTCTGCAAAAGCTTTGGTTGGTAATGGGGCAACACTCTGTATCTCTCTCTCGCAGAGCCCGGCAGCCAAATTCGAAACGTCCAGCGATTGCTCCCAAACGAAAGCTGCCAGCACGGAAAGCTGTAGCTGGTTTTCACTGCCCCTTGGAACTGCATTCGCTGCCACACAGACATTCGCGTTCTGCAGAAGCTTTGGTTGGTAATGGGGCAACACTGTGTATCTCTCTCTCGCAGAGCCCGGCAGCCAAATTCGAAACGTCCAGCGATTGCTCCCAAACGAAAGCTGCCAGCACGGAAAGCTGTAGCTGGTTTTCACTGCCCTTTGGAACTGCATTCGCTGCCACACAGACATTCGTGTTCTGCAGAAGCTTTGGTTGGTAATGGGGCAACACTCTTTATCTCTCTCTCGCAGAGCCCGGCAGCCAAATTCGACACGTCCAGCGATTGCTCCCAAACGAAAGCTGCTAGCATGGAAAGATATAGCTGGTTTTCACTGCCCCTTGGAACTGCATTCGCTGCCACACAGACATTCGCCTTCTACAAAAGCTTTGCTTGGTAATGGGGAAACACTCTGTATCTCTCTCTCGCAGAGCCCGGCTGCCAAATTCCAAACGTCCAGGGATTGCTCCGACACGAAAGATGCCAGCACTGAAAGCAGCAGCTGGTTTTCACTGCCCCTTGGAACTACGTTCCCTGCCACACAGACATTCGCGTTCTGCAAAAGGTTTGGTTGGTAATGGGGCAACACTGTGTATGTATCTCTCGCACAGCCCGGCAGCCAAATTCGAAATGTCTAGCTATTGCTCCCACACAAAAGCTGCCAGCATGTAAAGGTGTAGCTGGTTTTCACTGCCCCTTGGAACTGCATTCGCTGCCACACAGACATTCGCGTTCTGCAAAAGCTTTGGTTGGTAATGGGGCAACACTGTGTATCTCTCTCTCACAAAGCCCGGCAGCCAAATTCCAAACGTCCAGCGATTGCGTACACACGAAAGCTGCCAACACTGAAAGCTGTAGCTGGTTTTCACTGCCCCTTGGAACTCCATTCGCTGCCACACAGACATTCGCGTTCTGCAAAAGCTTTGGTTGGTAATGGGGCAACACTCTGTATCTCTCTCTCGCAGAGCCCGGCAGCCAAATTCGAAACGTCCAGCGATTGCTCCCAAACGAAAGCTGCCAGCACGGAAAGCTGTAGCTGGTTTTCACTGCCCCTTGGAACTGCATTGGCTGCCACACAGACATTCGCGTTCTGCAGAAGCTTTGGTTGGTAATGGGGCAACACTGTGTATCTCTCTCTCGCAGAGCCCGGCAGCCAAATTCGAAACGTCCAGCGATTGCTCCCAAACGAAAGCTGCCAGCACGGAAAGCTGTAGCTGGTTTTCACTGCCCCTTGGAACTGCATTCGCTGCCACACAGACATTCGCGTTCTGCAGAAGCTTTGGTTGGTAATGGGGCAACACTCTGTATCTCTCTCTCGCAGAGCCCGGCTGCCAAATTCGAAACGTCCAGCGATTGCTCCCAAACGAAAGCTGCCAGCACAGAAAGCTGTAGCTGGTTTTCACTGCCCCTTGGAACTGCATTCGCTGCCACACAGACATTCGCGTTCTGCAGAAGCTTTGGTTGGTAATGGGGCAACACTCTTTATCTCTCTCTCGCACAGCCCGGCAGCCAAATTCGACACGTCCAGCGATTGCTCCCAAACGAAAGCTGCCAGCATGGAAAGATATAGCTGGTTTTCACTGCCCCTTGGAACTGCATTCGCTGCCACACAGACATTCGCCTTCTACAAAAGCTTTGCTTGGTAATGGGGAAACACTCTGTATCTCTCTCTCGCAGAGCCCGGCTGCGAAATTTCAAACGTCCAGCGATTGCTCCGACACGAAAGATGCCAGCACTGAAAGCAGTAGCTGGTTTTCACTGCCCCTTGGAACTACGTTCGCTGCCACACAGACATTCGCGTTCTGCAAAAGCTTTGGTTGGTAATGGGGCAACACTGTGTATGTCTCTCTCGCACAGCCCGGCAGCCAAATTCGAAATGTCTAGCTATTGCTCCCACACAAAAGCTGCCAGCATGTAAAGCTGTAGCTGGTTTTCACTGCCCCTTGGAACTGCATTCGCTGCCACACAGACATTCGCGTTCTGCAAAAGCTTTGGTTGGTAATGGGGCAACACTGTGTATCTCTCTCTCACAAAGCCTGGCAGCCAAATTCCAAACGTCCAGCGATTGCGTACACACGAAAGCTGCCAACACTGAAAGCTGTAGCTGGTTTTCACTGCCCCTTGGAACTCCATTCGCTGCCACACAGACATTCGCGTTCTGCAAAAGCTTTGGTTGTTAATGGGGCAACACTCTGTATCTCTCTCTCGCACAGCCCGGCAGCCAAATTCGAAACGTCCAGCGATTGCTCCCAAACGAAAGCTGCCAGCACGGAAAGCTGTAGCTGGTTTTCACTGCCCCTTGGAACTGCATTCGCTGCCACACAGACATTCGCGTTCTGCAGAAGCTTTGGTTGGTAATGGGGCAACACTGTGTATCTCTCTCTCGCAGAGCCCGGCAGCCAAATTCGAAACGTCCAGCGATTGCGTACACACGAAAGCTGCCAACACTGAAAGCTGTAGCTGGTTTTCACTGCCCCTTGGAACTACGTTCACTGCCACACAGACATTCGCGTTCTGCAGAAGCTTTGGTTGGTAATGGGGCAACACTGTGTATCTCTCTCTCGCAGAGCCCGGCTGCCAAATTCCAAACGTCCAGCGATTGCTCCGACACGAAAGATGCCAGCACTGAAAGCTGTAGCTGGTTTTCACTGCCCCTTGGAACTACGTTCGCTGCCACACAGACATTCGCGTTCTGCAAAAGGTTTGGTTGGTAATGGGGCAACACTGTGTATGTCTCTCTCGCAGAGCCCGGCAGCCAAATTCGAAATGTCTAGCTATTGCTCCCACACAAAAGCTGCCAGCATGTAAAGGTGTAGCTGGTTTTCACTGCCCCTTGGAACTGCATTCGCTGCCACACAGACATTCGCGTTCTGCAAAAGCTTTGGTTGGTAATGGGGCAACACTGTGTTTCTCTCTCTTGCAGAGCCCGGCAGCTAAATTCGAAACGTCCAGCGATTGCTCCGAAACGAAAGCTGCCAGCATGGAAAGATATAGCTGGTTTTCACTGCCCCTTGGAACTGCATGCGCTGCCACACACACATTCGCCTTCTACAAAAGCTTTGCTTGGTAATGGGGAAACACTCTGTATCTCTCTCTCGCAGAGCCCGGCTGCCAAATTCCAAACGTCCAGCGATTGCTCCGACACGAAATCTGCCAGCACTGAAAGCAGCAGCTGGTTTTCACTGCCCCTTGGAACTGCGTTCGCTGCCACACAGACATTCGCGTTCTGCAAAAGCTTTGGTTGGTAATGGGGCAACACTCTGTATCTCCCTCTCGCACAGCCCGGCAGCCAAATTCGAAACGTCCAGCGATTGCTCCCAAACGAAAGCTGCCAGCACGGAAAGCTGTAGCTGGTTTTCACTGCCCCTTGGAACTGCATTCGCTGCCACACAGACATTCGCGTTCTGCAAAAGCTTTGGTTGGTAATGGGGCAACACTGTGTATCTCTCTCTCACAGAGCCCGGCAGCCAAATTCCAAACGTCCAGCGATTGCGTACACACGAAAGCTGCCAACACTGAAAGCTGTAGCTGGTTTTCACTGCCCCTTGGAACTCCATTCGCTGCCACACAGACATTCGCGTTCTGCAAAAGCTTTGGTTGGTAATGGGGCAACAATGTGTATCTCTCTCTCGCAGAGCCCGGCAGCCAAATTCGAAACGTCCAGCGATTGCTCCCAAACGAAAGCTGCCAACACTGAAAGCTGTAGCTGGTTTTCACTGCCCCTTGGAACTGCATTCGCTGCCACACAGACATTCGTGTTCTGCAGAAGCTTTGGTTGGTAATGGGGCAACACTGTGTATCTCTCTCTTGCAGAGCCCGGCAGCCAAATTCGAAATGTCCAGCGATTGCGTACACACGAAAGCCGCCAACACTGAAAGCTGTAGCTGGTTTTCACTGCCCCTTGGAACTACGTTCACTGCCACACAGACATTCGCGTTCTGCAACAGCTTTGGTTGGTAATGGGGCAACACTGTGTATCTCTCTCTCGCAGAGCCCGGCTGCCAAATTCGAAACGTCCAGCGATTGCTCCCAAACGAAAGCTGCCAGCACGGAAAGCTGTAGCTGGTTTTCACTGCCCCTTGGAACTGCATTCGCTGCCACACAGACTTTCGCGTTCTGCAAAAGCTTTGGTTGGTAATGGGGCAACACTGTTTATCTCTCTCTCGCAGAGCCCGGCTGCCAAATTCGAAATGTCCAGCGATTGCTCCCAAACGGAAGCTGCCAGCACGGAAAGCTGTAGCTGGTTTTCACTGCCCCTTGGAACTGCATTCGCTGCCACACAGACATTCGCGTTCTGCAAAAGCTTTGGTTGGTAATGGGGCAACACTGTGTATCTCTCTCTCACAGAGCCCGGCAGCCACATTCCAAACGTCCAGCGATTGCGTACACACGAAAGCTGCCAACACTGAAAGCTGTAGCTGGTTTTCACTGCCCCTTGGAACTCCATTCGCTGCCACACAGACATTCGCGTTCTGCAAAAGCTTTGGTTGGTAATGGGGCAACACTCTGTATCTCTCTCTCGCACAGCCCGGCAGCCAAATTCGAAACGTCCAGCGATTGCTCCCAAACGAAAGCTGCCAGCACGGAAAGCTGTAGCTGGTTTTCACTGCCCCTTGGAACTGCATTCGCTGCCACACAGACATTCGCGTTCTGCAAAAGCTTTGGTTGGTAATGGGGCAACACTGTGTATCTCTCTCTCGCAGAGCCCGGCTGCCAAATTCCAAACGTCCAGCGATTGCTCCCACACGAAAGCTGCCAACACTGAAAGCTGTAGCTGGTTTTCACTGCCCCTTGGAACTACGTTCACTGCCACACAGACATTCGCGTTCTGCAAAAGCTTTGGTTGGTAATGGGGCAACACTCTGTATCTCTCTCTCGCAGAGCCCGGCTGCCAAATTCGAAACGTCCAGCGATTGCTCCCAAACGAAAGCTGCCAGCACAGAAAGCTGTAGCTGGTTTTCACTGCCCCTTGGAACTGCATTCGCTGCCACACAGACTTTCGCGTTCTGCAGAAGCTTTGGTTGGTAATGGGGCAACACTCTTTATCTCTCTCTCGCACAGCCCGGCAGCCAAATTCGACACGTCCAGCGATTGCTCCCAAACGAAAGCTGCCAGCATGGAAAGATATAGCTGGTTTTCACTGCCCCTTGGAACTGCATTCGCTGCCACACAGACATTCGCCTTCTACAAAAGCTTTGCTTGGTAATGGGGAAACACTCTGTATCTCTCTCTCGCAGAGCCCGGCTGCCAAATTTCAAACGTCCAGCGATTGCTCCGACACGAAAGATGCCAGCACTGAAAGCAGTAGCTGGTTTTCACTGCCCCTTGGAACTACGTTCGCTGCCACACAGACATTCGCGTTCTGCAAAAGCTTTGGTTGGTAATGGGGCAACACTGTGTATGTCTCTCTCGCACAGCCCGGCAGCCAAATTCGAAATGTCTAGCTATTGCTCCCACACAAAAGCTCCCAGCATGTAAAGCTGTAGCTGGTTTTCACTGCCCCTTGGAACTGCATTCGCTGCCACACAGACATTCGCGTTCTGCAAAAGCTTTGGTTGGTAATGGGGCAACACTGTGTATCTCTCTCTCACAAAGCCCGGCAGCCAAATTCCAAACGTCCAGCGATTGCGTACACACGAAAGCTGCCAACACTGAAAGCTGTAGCTGGTTTTCACTGCCCCTTGGAACTCCATTCGCTGCCACACAGACATTCGCGTTCTGCAAAAGCTTTGGTTGGTAATGGGGCAACACTCTGTATCTCTCTCTCGCAGAGCCCGGCAGCCAAATTCGAAACGTCCAGCGATTGCTCCCAAACGAAAGCTGCCAGCACGGAAAGCTGTAGCTGGTTTTCACTGCCCCTTGGAACTGCATTCGCTGCCACACAGACATTCGCGTTCTGCAGAAGCTTTGGTTGGTAATGGGGCAACACTGTGTATCTCTCTCTCGCAGAGCCCGGCAGCCAAATTCGAAACGTCCAGCGATTGCTCCCAAACGAAAGCTGCCAGCACGGAAAGCTGTAGCTGGTTTTCACTGCCCCTTGGAACTGCATTCGCTGCCACACAGACATTCGTGTTCTGCAGAAGCTTTGGTTGGTAATGGGGCAACACTCTGTATCTCTCTCTCGCAGAGCCCGGCTGCCAAATTCCAAACGTCCAGCGATTGCGTACACACGAAAGCTGCCAACACTGAAAGCTGTAGCTGGTTTTCACTGCCCCTTGGAACTACGTTCACTGCCACACAGACATTCGCGTTCTGCAAAAGCTTTGGTTGGTAATGGGGAAACACTCTGTATCTCTCTCTCGCAGAGCCCGGCTGCCAAATTCCAAACGTCCAGCGATTGCTCCGACACGAAAGATGCCAGCACTGAAAGCAGTAGCTGGTTTTCACTGCCCCTTGGAACTACGTTCGCTGCCACACAGACATTCGCGTTCTGCAAAAGGTTTGGTTGGTAATGGGGCAACACTGTGTATGTCTCTCTCGCACAGCCCGGCAGCCAAATTCGAAATGTCTAGCTATTGCTCCCACACAAAAGCTGCCAGCATGTAAAGGTGTAGCTGGTTTTCACTGCCCCTTGGAACTGCATTCGCTGCCACACAGACATTCGCGTTCTGCAAAAGCTTTGGTTGGTAATGGGGCAACACTGTGTATCTCTCTCTCACAGAGCCCGGCAGCCAAATTCCAAACGTCCAGCGATTGCGTACACACGAAAGCTGCCAACACTGAAAGCTGTAGCTGGTTTTCACTGCCCCTTGGAACTCCATTCGCTGCCACACAGACATTCGCGTTCTGCAAAAGCTTTGGTTGGTAATGGGGCAACACTGTTTATCTCTCTCTCGCACTGCCCGGCAGCCAAATTCGAAACGTCCAGCGATTGCTCCCAAACGAAAGCTGCCAGCACGGAAAGCTGTAGCTGGTTTTCACTGCCCCTTGGAACTGCATTCGCTGCCACACAGACATTCGCGTTCTGCAAAAGCTTTGGTTGGTAATGGGGCAACACTCTTTATCTCTCTCTCGCAGAGCCCGGCAGCCAAATTCGACACGTCCAGCGATTGCTCCCAAACGAAAGCTGCCAGCATGGAAAGATATAGCTGGTTTTCACTGCCCCTTGGAACTGCATTCGCTGCCACACAGACATTCGCCTTCTACAAAAGCTTTGCTTGGTAATGGGGAAACACTCTGTATCTCTCTCTCGCAGAGCCCGGCTGCCAAATTCCAAACGTCCAGCGATTGCTCCGACACGAAAGATGCCAGCACTGAAAGCAGTAGCTGGTTTTCACTGCCCCTTGGAACTACATTCGCTGCCACACAGACATTCGCGTTCTGCAAAAGCTTTGGTTGGTAATGGGGCAACACTGTGTATGTCTCTCTCGCACAGCCCGGCAGCCAAATTCGAAATGTCTAGCTATTGCTCCCACACAAAAGCTGCCAGCATGTAAAGCTGTAGCTGGTTTTCACTGCCCCGTGGAACTGCATTCGCTGCCACACAGACATTCGCGTTCTGCAAAAGCTTTGGTTGGTAATGGGGCAACACTGTGTATCTCTCTCTCACAGAGCCCGGCAGCCACATTCCAAACGTCCAGCGATTGCGTACACACGAAAGCTGCCAACACTGAAAGCTGTAGCTGGTTTTCACTGCCCCTTGGAACTCCATTCGCTGCCACACAGACATTCGCGTTCTGCAAAAGCTTTGGTTGGTAATGGGGCAACATTCTGTATCTCTCTCTCGCACAGCCCGGCAGCCAAATTCGAAACGTCCAGCGATTGCTCCCAAACGAAAGCTGCCAGCACGGAAAGCTGTAGCTGGTTTTCACTGCCCCTTGGAACTGCATTCGCTGCCACACAGACATTCGCGTTCTGCAAAAGCTTTGGTTGGTAATGGGGCAACACTGTGTATCTCTCTCTCGCAGAGCCCGGCAGCCAAATTCGAAACGTCCAGCGATTGCTCCCAAACGAAAGCTGCCAGCACGGAAAGCTGTAGCTGGTTTTCACTGCCCCTTGGAACTGCATTCGCTGCCACACAGACATTCGCGTTCTGCAGAAGCTTTGGTTGGTAATGGGGCAACACTGTGTATCTCTCTCTTGCAGAGCCCGGCAGCCAAATTCGAAATGTCCAGCGATTGCTCCCACACGAAAGCTGCCAGCACGGAAAGACATAGCTGGTTTTCACTGCCCCTTGGAACTGCATTCGCTGCCACACAGACATTCGCATTCTGCGAAAGCTTTGGTTGGTAATGGGGCAACACTGTGTATCTCTCTCTCGCAGAGCCCGGCTGCCAAATTCCAAACGTCCAGCGATTGCTCCGACACGAAAGATGCCAGCACTGAAAGCAGCAGCTGGTTTTCACTGCCCCTTGGAACTGCATTCGCTGCCACACAGACATTCGCGTTCTGCAGAAGCTTTGGTTGGTAATGGGGCAACACAGTGTATCTCTCTCTTGCAGAGCCCGGCAGCCAAATTCGAAATGTCCAGCGATTGCTCCCACACGAAAGCTGCCAGCACGGAAAGACATAGCTGGTTTTCACTGCCCCTTGGAACTGCATTCGCTGCCACACAGACATTCGCGTTCTGCAAAAGCTTTGGTTGGTAATGGGGCAACACTGTGTATCTCTCTCTCGCAGAGCCCGGCTGCCAAATTCCAAACGTCCAGCGATTGCGTACACACGAAAGCTGCCAACACTGAAAGCTGTAGCTGGTTTTCACTGCCCCTTGGAACTACGTTCACTGCCACACAGACATTCGCGTTCTGCAAAAGCTTTGGTTGGTAATGGGGCAACACTCTGTATCTCTCTCTCGCACAGCCCGGCTGCCAAATTCGAAACGTCCAGCGATTGCTCCCAAACGAAAGCGCCAGCACGGAAAGCTGTAGCTGGTTTTCACTGCCCCTTGGAACTGCATTCGCTGCCACACAGACATTCGCGTTCTGCAGAAGCTTTGGTTGGTAATGGGGCAACACTGTGTATCTCTCTCTCGCAGAGCCCGGCAGCCAAATTCGAAACGTCCAGCGATTGCTCCCAAACGAAAGCTGCCAGCACGGAAAGCTGTAGCTGGTTTTCACTGCCCCTTGGAACTGCATTCGCTGCCACACAGACATTCGCGTTCTGCAGAAGCTTTGGTTGGTAATGGGGCAACACTGTGTATCTCTCTCTCACAGAGCCCGGCAGCCACATTCCAAACGTCCAGCGATTGCGTACACACGAAAGCTGCCAACACTGAAAGCTGTAGCTGGTTTTCACTGCCCCTTGGAACTCCATTCGCTGCCACACAGACATTCGCGTTCTGCAAAAGCTTTGGTTGGTAATGGGGCAACATTCTGTATCTCTCTCTCGCACAGCCCGGCAGCCAAATTCGAAACGTCCAGCGATTGCTCCCAAACGAAAGCTGCCAGCACGGAAAGCTGTAGCTGGTTTTCACTGCCCCTTGGAACTGCATTCGCTGCCACACAGACATTCGCGTTCTGCAGAAGCTTTGGTTGGTAATGGGGCAACACTGTGTATCTCTCTCTCGCAGAGCCCGGCAGCCAAATTCGAAACGTCCAGCGATTGCTCCCAAACGAAAGCTGCCAGCACGGAAAGCTGTAGCTGGTTTTCACTGCCCCTTGGAACTGCATTCGCTGCCACACAGACATTCGCGTTCTGCAGAAGCTTTGGTTGGTAATGGGGCAACACTTTGTATCTCTCTCTTGCAGAGCCCGGCAGCCAAATTCGAAATGTCCAGCGATTGCTCCCACACGAAAGCTGCCAGCACGGAAAGACATAGCTGGTTTTCACTGCCCCTTGGAACTGCATTCGCTGCCACACAGACATTCGCATTCTGCAAAAGCTTTGGTTGGTAATGGGGCAACACTGTGTATCTCTCTCTCGCAGAGCCCGGCTGCCAAATTCCAAACGTCCAGCGATTGCGTACACACGAAAGCTGCCAACACTGAAAGCTGTAGCTGGTTTTCACTGCCCCTTGGAACTACGTTCACTGCCACACAGACATTCGCGTTCTGCAAAAGCTTTGGTTGGTAATGGGGCAACACTCTGTATCTCTCTCTCGCAGAGCCCGGCTGCCAAATTCGAAACGTCCAGCGATTGCTCCCAAACGAAAGCTGCCAGCACGGAAAGCTGTAGCTGGTTTTCACTGCCCCTTGGAACTGCATTCGCTGCCACACAGACATTCGCGTTCTGCAGAAGCTTTGGTTGGTAATGGGGCAACACTGTGTATCTCTCTCTCGCAGAGCCCGGCAGCCAAATTCGAAACGTCCAGCGATTGCTCCCAAACGAAAGCTGCCAGCACGGAAAGCTGTAGCTGGTTTTCACTGCCCCTTGGAACTGCATTCGCTGCCACACAGACATTCGCGTTCTGCAAAAGCTTTGGTTGGTAATGGGGCAACACTGTGTATCTCTCTCTCGCAGAGCCCGGCTGCCAAATTCCAAACGTCCAGCGATTGCTCCCACACGAAAGCTGCCAACACTGAAAGCTGTAGCTGGTTTTCACTGCCCCTTGGAACTACGTTCACTGCCACACAGACATTCGCGTTCTGCAAAAGCTTTGGTTGGTAATGGGGCAACACTCTTTATCTCTCTCTCGCAGAGCCCGGCTGCCAAATTCGAAACGTCCAGCGATTGCTCCCAAACGAAAGCTGCCAGCACAGAAAGCTGTAGCTGGTTTTCACTGCCCCTTGGAACTGCATTCGCTGCCACACAGACATTCGCGTTCTGCAGAAGCTTTGGTTGGTAATGGGGCAACACTCTTTATCTCTCTCTCGCACAGCCCGGCAGCCAAATTCGACACGTCCAGCGATTGCTCCCAAACGAAAGCTGCCAGCATGGAAAGATATAGCTGGTTTTCACTGCCCCTTGGAACTGCATTCGCTGCCACACAGACATTCGCCTTCTACAAAAGCTTTGCTTGGTAATGGGGAAACACTCTGTATCTCTCTCTCGCAGAGCCCGGCTGCCAAATTTCAAACGTCCAGCGATTGCTCCGACACGAAAGATGCCAGCACTGAAAGCAGTAGCTGGTTTTCACTGCCCCTTGGAACTACGTTCGCTGCCACACAGACATTCGCGTTCTGCAAAAGCTTTGGTTGGTAATGGGGCAACACTGTGTATGTCTCTCTCGCACAGCCCGGCAGCCAAATTAGAAATGTCTAGCTATTGCTCCCACACAAAAGCTGCCAGCATGTAAAGCTGTAGCTGGTTTTCACTGCCCCTTGGAACTGCATTCGCTGCCACACAGACATTCGCGTTCTGCAAAAGCTTTGGTTGGTAATGGGGCAACACTGTGTATCTCTCTCTCACAAAGCCCGGCAGCCAAATTCCAAACGTCCAGCGATTGCGTACACACGAAAGCTGCCAACAATGAAAGCTGTAGCTGGTTTTCACTGCCCCTTGGAACTCCATTCGCTGCCACACAGACATTCGCGTTCTGCAAAAGCTTTGGTTGGTAATGGGGCAACACTCTGTATCTCTCTCTCGCAGAGCCCGGCAGCCAAATTCGAAACGTCCAGCGATTGCTCCCAAACGAAAGCTGCCAACACTGAAAGCTGTAGCTGGTTTTCACTGCCCCTTGGAACTCCATTCGCTGCCACACAGACATTCGTGTTCTGCAGAAGCTTTGGTTGGTAATGGGGCAACACTGTGTATCTCTCTCTTGCAGAGCCCGGCAGCCAAATTCGAAATGTCCAGCGATTGCGTACACACGAAAGCCGCCAACACTGAAAGCTGTAGCTGGTTTTCACTGCCCCTTGGAACTACGTTCACTGCCACACAGACATTCGCGTTCTGCAAAAGCTTTGGTTGGTAATGGGGCAACACTGTGTATCTCTCTCTCGCAGAGCCCGGCTGCCAAATTCGAAACGTCCAGCGATTGCTCCCAAACGAAAGCTGCCAGCACTGAAAGCAGCAGCTGGTTTTCACTGCCCCTTGGAACTGCGTTCGCTGCCACACAGACATTCGCGTTCTGCAAAAGCTTTGGTTGGTAATGGGGCAACACTGTGTATCTCTCTCTCACAGAGCCCGGCAGCCAAATTCCAAACGTCCAGCGATTGCGTACACACGAAAGCTGCCAACACTGAAAGCTGTAGCTGGTTTTCACTGCCCCTTGGAACTCCATTCGCTGCCACACAGTCATTCGCGTTCTTCAAAAGCTTTGGTTGGTAATGGGGCAACACTGTGTATCTCTCTCTCGCACAGCCCGGCAGCCAAATTCGAAACGTCCAGCGATTGCTCCCAAACGAAAGCTGCCAGCACGGAAAGCTGTAGCTGGTTTTCACTGCCCCTTGGAACTGCATTCGCTGCCACACAGACATTCGCGTTCTGCAAAAGCTTTGGTTGGTAATGGGGCAACACTCTTTATCTCTCTCTCGCAGAGCCCGGCAGCCAAATTCGACACGTCCAGCGATTGCTCCCAAACGAAAGCTGCCAGCATGGAAAGATATAGCTGGTTTTCACTGCCCCTTGGAACTGCATTCGCTGCCACACAGACATTCGCCTTCTACAAAAGCTTTGCTTGGTAATGGGGAAACACTCTGTATCTCTCTCTCGCAGAGCCCGGCTGCCAAATTCCAAACGTCCAGCGATTGCTCCGACACGAAAGATGCCAGCACTGAAAGCAGTAGCTGGTTTTCACTGCCCCTTGGAACTACATTCGCTGCCACACAGACATTCGCGTTCTGCAAAAGCTTTGGTTGGTAATGGGGCAACACTGTGTATGTCTCTCTCGCACAGCCCGGCAGCCAAATTCGAAATGTCTAGCTATTGCTCCCACACAAAAGCTGCCAGCATGTAAAGCTGTAGCTGGTTTTCACTGCCCCTTGGAACTGCATTCGCTGCCACACAGACATTCGCGTTCTGCAAAAGCTTTGGTTGGTAATGGGGCAACACTGTGTTCTCTCTTGCAGAACCCGGCAGCCAAATTCGAAACGTCCAGCGATTGCTCCCAAACGAAAGCTGCCAGCAGGGAAAGATATAGCTGGTTTTCACTGCCCCTTGGATCTACGTTCACTGCCGCACAGACATTCGCGTTCTGCAAAAGCTTTGGGTGGTAATGGGGCAACACTGTGTATCTCTCTCTCGCACAGCCCGGCTGCCAAATTCGAAACGTCCAGCGATTGCTCCCAAACGAAAGCGCCAGCACGGAAAGCTGTAGCTGGTTTTCACTGCCCCTTGGAACTGCATTCGCTGCCACACAGACTTTCGCGTTCTGCAGAAGCTTTGGTTGGTAATGGGGCAACACTGTTTATCTCTCTCTCGCACAGCCCGGCAGCCAAATTCGAAATGTCTAGCTATTGCTCCCACACAAAAGCTGCCAGCACGGAAAGCTGTAGCTGGTTTTCACTGCCCCTTGGAACTGCATTCGCTGCCACACAGACATTCGCGTTCTGCAAAAGCTTTGGTTGGTAATGGGGCAACACTGTGTATCTCTCTCTCACAGAGCCCGGCAGCCACATTCCAAACGTCCAGCGATTGCGTACACACGAAAGCTGCCAACACTGAAAGCTGTAGCTGGTTTTCACTGCCCCTTGGAACTCCATTCGCTGCCACACAGACATTCGCGTTCTGCAAAAGCTTTGGTTGGTAATGGGGCAACACTCTGTATCTCTCTCTCGCACAGCCCGGCAGCCAAATTCCAAACGTCCACCGATTGCACCCAAACGAAAGCTGCCAGCACGGAAAGCTGTAGCTGGTTTTCACTGCCCCTTGGAACTGCATTCGCTGCCACACAGACATTCGCGTTCTGCAGAAGCTTTGGTTGGTAATGGGGCAACACTGTGTATCTCTCTCTCGCAGAGCCCGGCAGCCAAATTCGAAACGTCCAGCGATTGCTCCCAAACGAAAGCTGCCAGCACGGAAAGCTGTAGCTGGTTTTCACTGCCCCTTGGAACTGCATTCGCTGCCACACAGACATTCGCGTTCTGCAGAAGCTTTGGTTGGTAATGGGGCAACACTGTGTATCTCTCTCTTGCAGAGCCCGGCAGCCAAATTCGAAATGTCCAGCGATTGCTCCCACACGAAAGCTGCCAGCACGGAAAGACATAGCTGGTTTTCACTGCCCCTTGGAACTGCATTCGCTGCCACACAGACATTCGCATTCTGCAAAAGCTTTGGTTGGTAATGGGGCAACACTGTGTATCTCTCTCTCGCAGAGCCCGGCTGCCAAATTCCAAACGTCCAGCGATTGCGTACACACGAAAGCTGCCAACACTGAAAGCTGTAGCTGGTTTTTACTGCCCCTTGGAACTACGTTCACTGCCACACAGACATTCGCGTTCTGCAAAAGCTTTGGTTGGTAATGGGGCAACACTCTGTATCTCTCTCTCGCAGAGCCCGGCTGCCAAATTCGAAACGTCCAGCGATTGCTCCCAAACGAAAGCTGCCAGCACAGAAAGCTGTAGCTGGTTTTCACTGCCCCTTGGAACTGCATTCGCTGCCACACAGACATTCGCGTTCTGCAGAAGCTTTGGTTGGTAATGGGGCAACACTCTTTTTCTCTCTCTCGCACAGCCCGGCAGCCAAATTCGACACGTCCAGCGATTGCTCCCAAACGAAAGCTGCCAGCATGGAAAGATATAGCTGGTTTTCACTGCCCCTTGGAACTGCATTCGCTGCCACACAGACATTCGCCTTCTACAAAAGCTTTGGTTGGTAATGGGGCAACACTCTGTATCTCTCTCTCGCAGAGCCCGGCTGCCAAATTCCAAACGTCCAGCGATTGCTCCGACACGAAAGATGCCAGCACTGAAAACAGTAGCTGGTTTTCACTGCCCCTTGGAACTACGTTCGCTGCCACACAGACATTCGCGTTCTGCAAAAGCTTTGGTTGGTAATGGGGCAACACTGTGTATGTCTCTCTCGCACAGCCCGGCAGCCAAATTCGAAATGTCTAGCTATTGCTCCCACACAAAAGCTGCCAGCATGTAAAGCTGTAGCTGGTTTTCACTGCCCCTTGGAACTGCATTCGCTGCCACACAGACATTCGCGTTCTGCAAAAGCTTTGGTTGGTAATGGGGCAACACTGTGTATCTCTCTCTCGCACAGCCCCGCAGCCAAATTCGAAACGTCCAGCGATTGCTCCCAAACGAAAGCTGCCAGCACTGAAAGCTGTAGCTGGTTTTCACTGCCCCTTGGAACTGCATTCGCTGCCACACAGACATTCGTGTTCTGCAGAAGCTTTGGTTGGTAATGGGGAAACACTCTGTATCTCTCTCTTGCAGAGCCCGGCAGCCAAATTCGAAATGTCCAGCGATTGCGTACACACGAAAGCCGCCAACACTGAAAGCTGTAGCTGGTTTTCACTGCCCCTTGGAACTACGTTCACTGCCACACAGACATTCGCGTTCTGCAAAAGCTTTGGTTGGTAATGGGGCAACACTGTGTATCTCTCTCTCGCACAGCCCGGCTGCCAAATTCGAAACGTCCAGCGATTGCTCCCAAACGGAAGCTGCCAGCACGGAAAGCTGTAGCTGGTTTTCACTGCCCCTTGGAACTGCATTCGCTGCCACACAGACATTCGCGTTCTGCAAAAGCTTTGGTTGGTAATGCGGCAACACTGTGTATCTCTCTCTCACAGAGCCCGGCAGCCACATTCCAAACGTCCAGCGATTGCGTACACACGAAAGCTGCCAACACTGAAAGCTGTAGCTGGTTTTCACTGCCCCTTGGAACTCCATTCGCTGCCACACAGACATTCGCGTTCTGCAGAAGCTTTGGTTGGTAATGGGGCAACACTCTGTATCTCTCTCTCGCACAGCCCGGCAGCCAAATTCGACACGTCCAGCGATTGCTCCCAAACGAAAGCTGCCAGCATGGAAAGATATAGCTGGTTTTCACTGCCCCTTGGAACTGCATTCGCTGCCACACAGACATTCGCCTTCTACAAAAGCTTTGCTTGGTAATGGGGCAACACTGTGTATCTCTCTCTCGCAGAGCCCGGCTGCCAAATTTCAAACGTCCAGCGATTGCTCCGACACGAAAGATGCCAGCACTGAAAGCTGTAGCTGGTTTTCACTGCCCCTTGGAACTGCATTCGCTGCCACACAGACATTCGCGTTCTGCAAAAGCTTTGGTTGGTAATGGGGCAACACTGTGTATCTCTCTCTCACAAAGCCCGGCAGCCAAATTCCAAACGTCCAGCGATTGCGTACACACGAAAGCTGCCAACACTGAAAGCTGTAGCTGGTTTTCACTGCCCCTTGGAACTGCATTCGCTGCCACACAGACATTCGCGTTCTGCAAAAGCTTTGGTTGGTAATGGGGCAACACTCTGTATCTCTCTCTCGCACAGCCCGGCAGCCAAATTCGAAACGTCCAGCGATTGCTCCCAAACGAAAGCTGCCAGCACGGAAAGCTGTAGCTGGTTTTCACTGCCCCTTGGAACTGCATTCGCTGCCACACAGACATTCGCGTTCTGCAGAAGCTTTGGTTGGTAATGGGGCAACACTCTTTATCTCTCTCTCGCAGAGCCCGGCAGCCAAATTCGACACGTCCAGCGATTGCTCCCAAACGAAAGCTGCCAGCATGGAAAGATATAGCTGGTTTTCACTGCCCCTTGGAACTGCATTCGCTGCCACACAGACATTCGCCTTCTACAAAAGCTTTGCTTGGTAATGGGGAAACACTCTGTATCTCTCTCTCGCAGAGCCCGGCTGCCAAATTCCAAACGTCCAGCGATTGCTCCGACACGAAAGATGCCAGCACTGAAAGCAGTAGCTGGTTTTCACTGCACCTTGGAACTACATTCGCTGCCACACAGACATTCGCGTTCTGCAAAAGCTTTGGGTGGTAATGGGGCAACACTGTGTATGTCTCTCTCGCACAGCCCGGCAGCCAAATTCGAAATGTCTAGCTATTGCTCCCACACAAAAGCTGCCAGCACGGAAAGCTGTAGCTGGTTTTCACTGCCCCTTGGAACTGCATTCGCTGCCACACAGACATTCGCGTTCTGCAAAAGCTTTGGTTGGTAATGGGGCAACACTGTGTATCTCTCTCTCACAGAGCCCGGCAGCCAAATTCCAAACGTCCAGCGATTGCGTACACACGAAAGCTGCCAACACTGAAAGCTGTAGCTGGTTTTCACTGCCCCTTGGAACTCCATTCGCTGCCACACAGACATTCGCGTTCTGCAAAAGCTTTGGTTGGTAATGGGGCAACACTCTGTATCTCTCTCTCGCACAGCCCGGCAGCCGAATTCCAAACGTCCACCGATTGCACCCAAACGAAAGCTGCCAGCACGGAAAGCTGTAGCTGGTTTTCACTGCCCCTTGGAACTGCATTCGCTGCCACACAGACATTCGCGTTCTGCAGAAGCTTTGGTTGGTAATGGGGCAACACTGTGTATCTCTCTCTCGCAGAGCCCGGCTGCCAAATTCCAAACGTCCAGCGATTGCTCCCACACGAAAGCTGCCAACACTGAAAGCTGTAGCTGGTTTTCACTGCCCCTTGGAACTACGTTCACTGCCACATAGACATTCGCGTTCTGCAAAAGCTTTGGTTGGTAATGGGGCAACACTCTGTATCTCTCTCTCGCAGAGCCCGGCTGCCAAATTCGAAACGTCCAGCGATTGCTCCCAAACGAAAGCTGCCAGCACAGAAAGCTGTAGCTGGTTTTCACTGCCCCTTGGAACTGCATTCGCTGCCACACAGACATTCGCGTTCTGCAGAAGCTTTGGTTGGTAATGGGGCAACACTCTTTTTCTCTCTCTCGCACAGCCCGGCAGCCAAATTCGACACGTCCAGCGATTGCTCCCAAACGAAAGCTGCCAGCACGGAAAGCTGTAGCTGGTTTTCACTGCCCCTTGGAACTGCATTCGCTGCCACACAGACATTCGCCTTCTACAAAAGCTTTGCTTGGTAATGGGGAAACACTCTGTATCTCTCTCTCGCAGAGCCCGGCTGCCAAATTCCAAACGTCCAGCGATTGCTCCGACACGAAAGATGCCAGCACTGAAAGCAGTAGCTGGTTTTCACTGCCCCTTGGAACTACGTTCGCTGCCACACAGACATTCGCGTTCTGCAAAAGCTTTGGTTGGTAATGGGGCAACACTGTGTATGTCTCTCTCGCACAGCCCGGCAGCCAAATTCGAAATGTCTAGCTATTGCTCCCACACAAAAGCTGCCAGCATGTAAAGGTGTAGCTGGTTTTCACTGCCCCTTGGAACTGCATTCGCTGCCACACAGACATTCGCGTTCTGCAAAAGCTTTGGTTGGTAATGGGGCAACACTGTGTATCTCTCTCTCGCAGAGCCCGGCAGCCAAATTCGAAACGTCCAGCGATTGCTCCCAAACGAAAGCTGCCAACACTGAAAGCTGTAGCTGGTTTTCACTGCCCCTTGGAACTGCATTCGCTGCCACACAGACATTCGTGTTCTGCAGAAGCTTTGGTTGGTAATGGGGCAACACTGTGTATCTCTCTCTTGCAGAGCCCGGCAGCCAAATTCGAAATGTCCAGCGATTGCGTACACACGAAAGCCGCCAACACTGAAAGCTGTAGCTGGTTTTCACTGCCCCTTGGAACTCCATTCGCTGCCACACAGACATTCGCGTTCTGCAAAAGCTTTGGTTGGTAATGGGGCAACACTGTGTATCTCTCTCACACAGAGCCCGGCAGCCACATTCCAAACGTCCAGCGATTGCGTACACACGAAAGCTGCCAACACTGAAAGCTGTAGCTGGTTTTCACTGCCCCTTGGAACTCCATTCGCTGCCACACAGACATTCGCGTTCTGCAAAAGCTTTGGTTGGTAATGGGGCAACACTCTGTATCTCTCTCTCGCACAGCCCGGCAGCCAAATTCGAAACGTCCAGCGATTGCTCCCAAACGAAAGCTGCCAGCATGGAAAGATATAGCTGGTTTTCACTGCCCCTTGGAACTGCATTCGCTGCCACACAGACATTCGCCTTCTACAAAAGCTTTGCTTGGTAATGGGGAAACACTCTGTATCTCTCTCTCGCACAGCCCGGCTGCCAAATTCCAAACGTCCAGCGATTGCTCCGACACGAAAGATGCCAGCACTGAAAGCAGTAGCTGGTTTTCACTGCCCCTTGGAACTACATTCGCTGCCACACAGACATTCGCGTTCTGCAAAAGCTTTGGTTGGTAATGGGGCAACACTGTGTATGTCTCTCTCGCACAGCCCGGCAGCCAAATTCGAAATGTCTAGCTATTGCTCCCACACAAAAGCTGCCAGCATGTAAAGGTGTAGCTGGTTTTCACTGCCCCTTGGAACTGCATTCGCTGCCACACAGACATTCGCCTTCTACAAAAGCTTTGCTTGGTAATGGGGAAACACTCTGTATCTCTCTCTCGCACAGCCCGGCTGCCAAATTCCAAACGTCCAGCGATTGCTCCGACACGAAAGATGCCAGCACTGAAAGCAGTAGCTGGTTTTCACTGCCCCTTGGAACTACATTCGCTGCCACACAGACATTCGCGTTCTGCAAAAGCTTTGGTTGGTAATGGGGCAACATTCTGTATCTCTCTCTCGCACAGCCCGGCAGCCAAATTCGAAACGTCCAGCGATTGCTCCCAAACGAAAGCTGCCAGCACGGAAAGCTGTAGCTGGTTTTCACTGCCCCTTGGAACTGCATTCGCTGCCACACAGACATTCGCGTTCTGCAAAAGCTTTGGTTGGTAATGGGGCAACACTGTGTATCTCTCTCTCGCAGAGCCCGGCAGCCAAATTCGAAACGTCCAGCGATTGCTCCCAAACGAAAGCTGCCAGCACGGAAAGCTGTAGCTGGTTTTCACTGCCCCTTGGAACTGCATTCGCTGCCACACAGACATTCGCGTTCTGCAGAAGCTTTGGTTGGTAATGGGGCAACACTGTGTATCTCTCTCTTGCAGAGCCCGGCAGCCAAATTCGAAATGTCCAGCGATTGCTCCCACACGAAAGCTGCCAGCACGGAAAGACATAGCTGGTTTTCACTGCCCCTTGGAACTGCATTCGCTGCCACACAGACATTCGCATTCTGCGAAAGCTTTGGTTGGTAATGGGGCAACACTGTGTATCTCTCTCTCGCAGAGCCCGGCTGCCAAATTCCAAACGTCCAGCGATTGCTCCGACACGAAAGATGCCAGCACTGAAAGCAGCAGCTGGTTTTCACTGCCCCTTGGAACTGCATTCGCTGCCACACAGACATTCGCGTTCTGCAGAAGCTTTGGTTGGTAATGGGGCAACACAGTGTATCTCTCTCTTGCAGAGCCCGGCAGCCAAATTCGAAATGTCCAGCGATTGCTCCCACACGAAAGCTGCCAGCACGGAAAGACATAGCTGGTTTTCACTGCCCCTTGGAACTGCATTCGCTGCCACACAGATATTCGCGTTCTGCAAAAGCTTTGGTTGGTAATGGGGCAACACTGTGTATCTCTCTCTCGCAGAGCCCGGCTGCCAAATTCCAAACGTCCAGCGATTGCGTACACACGAAAGCTGCCAACACTGAAAGCTGTAGCTGGTTTTCACTGCCCCTTGGAACTACGTTCACTGCCACACAGACATTCGCGTTCTGCAAAAGCTTTGGTTGGTAATGGGGCAACACTCTGTATCTCTCTCTCGCACAGCCCGGCTGCCAAATTCGAAACGTCCAGCGATTGCTCCCAAACGAAAGCGCCAGCACGGAAAGCTGTAGCTGGTTTTCACTGCCCCTTGGAACTGCATTCGCTGCCACACAGACATTCGCGTTCTGCAGAAGCTTTGGTTGGTAATGGGGCAACACTGTGTATCTCTCTCTCGCAGAGCCCGGCAGCCAAATTCGAAACGTCCAGCGATTGCTCCCAAACGAAAGCTGCCAGCACGGAAAGCTGTAGCTGGTTTTCACTGCCCCTTGGAACTGCATTCGCTGCCACACAGACATTCGCGTTCTGCAGAAGCTTTGGTTGGTAATGGGGCAACACTGTGTATCTCTCTCTCACAGAGCCCGGCAGCCACATTCCAAACGTCCAGCGATTGCGTACACACGAAAGCTGCCAACACTGAAAGCTGTAGCTGGTTTTCACTGCCCCTTGGAACTCCATTCGCTGCCACACAGACATTCGCGTTCTGCAAAAGCTTTGGTTGGTAATGGGGCAACATTCTGTATCTCTCTCTCGCACAGCCCGGCAGCCAAATTCGAAACGTCCAGCGATTGCTCCCAAACGAAAGCTGCCAGCACGGAAAGCTGTAGCTGGTTTTCACTGCCCCTTGGAACTGCATTCGCTGCCACACAGACATTCGCGTTCTGCAGAAGCTTTGGTTGGTAATGGGGCAACACTGTGTATCTCTCTCTCGCAGAGCCCGGCAGCCAAATTCGAAACGTCCAGCGATTGCTCCCAAACGAAAGCTGCCAGCACGGAAAGCTGTAGCTGGTTTTCACTGCCCCTTGGAACTGCATTCGCTGCCACACAGACATTCGCGTTCTGCAGAAGCTTTGGTTGGTAATGGGGCAACACTTTGTATCTCTCTCTTGCAGAGCCCGGCAGCCAAATTCGAAATGTCCAGCGATTGCTCCCACACGAAAGCTGCCAGCACGGAAAGACATAGCTGGTTTTCACTGCCCCTTGGAACTGCATTCGCTGCCACACAGACATTCGCATTCTGCAAAAGCTTTGGTTGGTAATGGGGCAACACTGTGTATCTCTCTCTCGCAGAGCCCGGCTGCCAAATTCCAAACGTCCAGCGATTGCGTACACACGAAAGCTGCCAACACTGAAAGCTGTAGCTGGTTTTCACTGCCCCTTGGAACTACGTTCACTGCCACACAGACATTCGCGTTCTGCAAAAGCTTTGGTTGGTAATGGGGCAACACTCTGTATCTCTCTCTCGCAGAGCCCGGCTGCCAAATTCGAAACGTCCAGCGATTGCTCCCAAACGAAAGCTGCCAGCACGGAAAGCTGTAGCTGGTTTTCACTGCCCCTTGGAACTGCATTCGCTGCCACACAGACATTCGCGTTCTGCAGAAGCTTTGGTTGGTAATGGGGCAACACTGTGTATCTCTCTCTCGCAGAGCCCGGCAGCCAAATTCGAAACGTCCAGCGATTGCTCCCAAACGAAAGCTGCCAGCACGGAAAGCTGTAGCTGGTTTTCACTGCCCCTTGGAACTGCATTCGCTGCCACACAGACATTCGCGTTCTGCAAAAGCTTTGGTTGGTAATGGGGCAACACTGTGTATCTCTCTCTCGCAGAGCCCGGCTGCCAAATTCCAAACGTCCAGCGATTGCTCCCACACGAAAGCTGCCAACACTGAAAGCTGTAGCTGGTTTTCACTGCCCCTTGGAACTACGTTCACTGCCACACAGACATTCGCGTTCTGCAAAAGCTTTGGTTGGTAATGGGGCAACACTCTTTATCTCTCTCTCGCAGAGCCCGGCTGCCAAATTCGAAACGTCCAGCGATTGCTCCCAAACGAAAGCTGCCAGCACAGAAAGCTGTAGCTGGTTTTCACTGCCCCTTGGAACTGCATTCGCTGCCACACAGACATTCGCGTTCTGCAGAAGCTTTGGTTGGTAATGGGGCAACACTCTTTATCTCTCTCTCGCACAGCCCGGCAGCCAAATTCGACACGTCCAGCGATTGCTCCCAAACGAAAGCTGCCAGCATGGAAAGATATAGCTGGTTTTCACTGCCCCTTGGAACTGCATTCGCTGCCACACAGACATTCGCCTTCTACAAAAGCTTTGCTTGGTAATGGGGAAACACTCTGTATCTCTCTCTCGCAGAGCCCGGCTGCCAAATTTCAAACGTCCAGCGATTGCTCCGACACGAAAGATGCCAGCACTGAAAGCAGTAGCTGGTTTTCACTGCCCCTTGGAACTACGTTCGCTGCCACACAGACATTCGCGTTCTGCAAAAGCTTTGGTTGGTAATGGGGCAACACTGTGTATGTCTCTCTCGCACAGCCCGGCAGCCAAATTAGAAATGTCTAGCTATTGCTCCCACACAAAAGCTGCCAGCATGTAAAGCTGTAGCTGGTTTTCACTGCCCCTTGGAACTGCATTCGCTGCCACACAGACATTCGCGTTCTGCAAAAGCTTTGGTTGGTAATGGGGCAACACTGTGTATCTCTCTCTCACAAAGCCCGGCAGCCAAATTCCAAACGTCCAGCGATTGCGTACACACGAAAGCTGCCAACAATGAAAGCTGTAGCTGGTTTTCACTGCCCCTTGGAACTCCATTCGCTGCCACACAGACATTCGCGTTCTGCAAAAGCTTTGGTTGGTAATGGGGCAACACTCTGTATCTCTCTCTCGCAGAGCCCGGCAGCCAAATTCGAAACGTCCAGCGATTGCTCCCAAACGAAAGCTGCCAACACTGAAAGCTGTAGCTGGTTTTCACTGCCCCTTGGAACTCCATTCGCTGCCACACAGACATTCGTGTTCTGCAGAAGCTTTGGTTGGTAATGGGGCAACACTGTGTATCTCTCTCTTGCAGAGCCCGGCAGCCAAATTCGAAATGTCCAGCGATTGCGTACACACGAAAGCCGCCAACACTGAAAGCTGTAGCTGGTTTTCACTGCCCCTTGGAACTACGTTCACTGCCACACAGACATTCGCGTTCTGCAAAAGCTTTGGTTGGTAATGGGGCAACACTGTGTATCTCTCTCTCGCAGAGCCCGGCTGCCAAATTCGAAACGTCCAGCGATTGCTCCCAAACGAAAGCTGCCAGCACTGAAAGCAGCAGCTGGTTTTCACTGCCCCTTGGAACTGCGTTCGCTGCCACACAGACATTCGCGTTCTGCAAAAGCTTTGGTTGGTAATGGGGCAACACTGTGTATCTCTCTCTCACAGAGCCCGGCAGCCAAATTCCAAACGTCCAGCGATTGCGTACACACGAAAGCTGCCAACACTGAAAGCTGTAGCTGGTTTTCACTGCCCCTTGGAACTCCATTCGCTGCCACACAGTCATTCGCGTTCTTCAAAAGCTTTGGTTGGTAATGGGGCAACACTGTGTATCTCTCTCTCGCACAGCCCGGCAGCCAAATTCGAAACGTCCAGCGATTGCTCCCAAACGAAAGCTGCCAGCACGGAAAGCTGTAGCTGGTTTTCACTGCCCCTTGGAACTGCATTCGCTGCCACACAGACATTCGCGTTCTGCAAAAGCTTTGGTTGGTAATGGGGCAACACTCTTTATCTCTCTCTCGCAGAGCCCGGCAGCCAAATTCGACACGTCCAGCGATTGCTCCCAAACGAAAGCTGCCAGCATGGAAAGATATAGCTGGTTTTCACTGCCCCTTGGAACTGCATTCGCTGCCACACAGACATTCGCCTTCTACAAAAGCTTTGCTTGGTAATGGGGAAACACTCTGTATCTCTCTCTCGCAGAGCCCGGCTGCCAAATTCCAAACGTCCAGCGATTGCTCCGACACGAAAGATGCCAGCACTGAAAGCAGTAGCTGGTTTTCACTGCCCCTTGGAACTACATTCGCTGCCACACAGACATTCGCGTTCTGCAAAAGCTTTGGTTGGTAATGGGGCAACACTGTGTATGTCTCTCTCGCACAGCCCGGCAGCCAAATTCGAAATGTCTAGCTATTGCTCCCACACAAAAGCTGCCAGCATGTAAAGCTGTAGCTGGTTTTCACTGCCCCTTGGAACTGCATTCGCTGCCACACAGACATTCGCGTTCTGCAAAAGCTTTGGTTGGTAATGGGGCAACACTGTGTTCTCTCTTGCAGAACCCGGCAGCCAAATTCGAAACGTCCAGCGATTGCTCCCAAACGAAAGCTGCCAGCAGGGAAAGATATAGCTGGTTTTCACTGCCCCTTGGATCTACGTTCACTGCCGCACAGACATTCGCGTTCTGCAAAAGCTTTGGGTGGTAATGGGGCAACACTGTGTATCTCTCTCTCGCACAGCCCGGCTGCCAAATTCGAAACGTCCAGCGATTGCTCCCAAACGAAAGCGCCAGCACGGAAAGCTGTAGCTGGTTTTCACTGCCCCTTGGAACTGCATTCGCTGCCACACAGACTTTCACGTTCTGCAGAAGCTTTGGTTGGTAATGGGGCAACACTGTTTATCTCTCTCTCGCACAGCCCGGCAGCCAAATTCGAAATGTCTAGCTATTGCTCCCACACAAAAGCTGCCAGCACGGAAAGCTGTAGCTGGTTTTCACTGCCCCTTGGAACTGCATTCGCTGCCACACATACATTCGCGTTCTGCAAAAGCTTTGGTTGGTAATGGGGCAACACTGTGTATCTCTCTCTCACAGAGCCCGGCAGCCACATTCCAAACGTCCAGCGATTGCGTACACACGAAAGCTGCCAACACTGAAAGCTGTAGCTGGTTTTCACTGCCCCTTGGAACTCCATTCGCTGCCACACAGACATTCGCGTTCTGCAAAAGCTTTGGTTGGTAATGGGGCAACACTCTGTATCTCTCTCTCGCACAGCCCGGCAGCCAAATTCCAAACGTCCACCGATTGCACCCAAACGAAAGCTGCCAGCACGGAAAGCTGTAGCTGGTTTTCACTGCCCCTTGGAACTGCATTCGCTGCCACACAGACATTCGCGTTCTGCAGAAGCTTTGGTTGGTAATGGGGCAACACTGTGTATCTCTCTCTCGCAGAGCCCGGCAGCCAAATTCGAAACGTCCAGCGATTGCTCCCAAACGAAAGCTGCCAGCACGGAAAGCTGTAGCTGGTTTTCACTGCCCCTTGGAACTGCATTCGCTGCCACACAGACATTCGCGTTCTGCAGAAGCTTTGGTTGGTAATGGGGCAACACTGTGTATCTCTCTCTTGCAGAGCCCGGCAGCCAAATTCGAAATGTCCAGCGATTGCTCCCACACGAAAGCTGCCAGCACGGAAAGACATAGCTGGTTTTCACTGCCCCTTGGAACTGCATTCGCTGCCACACAGACATTCGCATTCTGCAAAAGCTTTGGTTGGTAATGGGGCAACACTGTGTATCTCTCTCTCGCAGAGCCCGGCTGCCAAATTCCAAACGTCCAGCGATTGCGTACACACGAAAGCTGCCAACACTGAAAGCTGTAGCTGGTTTTTACTGCCCCTTGGAACTACGTTCACTGCCACACAGACATTCGCGTTCTGCAAAAGCTTTGGTTGGTAATGGGGCAACACTCTGTATCTCTCTCTCGCAGAGCCCGGCTGCCAAATTCGAAACGTCCAGCGATTGCTCCCAAACGAAAGCTGCCAGCACAGAAAGCTGTAGCTGGTTTTCACTGCCCCTTGGAACTGCATTCGCTGCCACACAGACATTCGCGTTCTGCAGAAGCTTTGGTTGGTAATGGGGCAACACTCTTTTTCTCTCTCTCGCACAGCCCGGCAGCCAAATTCGACACGTCCAGCGATTGCTCCCAAACGAAAGCTGCCAGCATGGAAAGATATAGCTGGTTTTCACTGCCCCTTGGAACTGCATTCGCTGCCACACAGACATTCGCCTTCTACAAAAGCTTTGGTTGGTAATGGGGCAACACTCTGTATCTCTCTCTCGCAGAGCCCGGCTGCCAAATTCCAAACGTCCAGCGATTGCTCCGACACGAAAGATGCCAGCACTGAAAACAGTAGCTGGTTTTCACTGCCCCTTGGAACTACGTTCGCTGCCACACAGACATTCGCGTTCTGCAAAAGCTTTGGTTGGTAATGGGGCAACACTGTGTATGTCTCTCTCGCACAGCCCGGCAGCCAAATTCGAAATGTCTAGCTATTGCTCCCACACAAAAGCTGCCAGCATGTAAAGCTGTAGCTGGTTTTCACTGCCCCTTGGAACTGCATTCGCTGCCACACAGACATTCGCGTTCTGCAAAAGCTTTGGTTGGTAATGGGGCAACACTGTGTATCTCTCTCTCGCACAGCCCCGCAGCCAAATTCGAAACGTCCAGCGATTGCTCCCAAACGAAAGCTGCCAGCACGGAAAGCTGTAGCTGGTTTTCACTGCCCCTTGGAACTGCATTCGCTGCCACACAGACATTCGCGTTCTGCAGAAGCTTTGGTTGGTAATGGGGCAACACTGTGTATCTCTCTCTCGCAGAGCCCGGCAGCCAAATTCGAAACGTCCAGCGATTGCTCCCAAACGAAAGCTGCCAACACTGAAAGCTGTAGCTGGTTTTCACTGCCCCTTGGAACTGCATTCGCTGCCACACAGACATTCGTGTTCTGCAGAAGCTTTGGTTGGTAATGGGGAAACACTCTGTATCTCTCTCTTGCAGAGCCCGGCAGCCAAATTCGAAATGTCCAGCGATTGCGTACACACGAAAGCCGCCAACACTGAAAGCTGTAGCTGGTTTTCACTGCCCCTTGGAACTACGTTCACTGCCACACAGACATTCGCGTTCTGCAAAAGCTTTGGTTGGTAATGGGGCAACACTGTGTATCTCTCTCTCGCACAGCCCGGCTGCCAAATTCGAAACGTCCAGCGATTGCTCCCAAACGGAAGCTGCCAGCACGGAAAGCTGTAGCTGGTTTTCACTGCCCCTTGGAACTGCATTCGCTGCCACACAGACATTCGCGTTCTGCAAAAGCTTTGGTTGGTAATGCGGCAACACTGTGTATCTCTCTCTCACAGAGCCCGGCAGCCACATTCCAAACGTCCAGCGATTGCGTACACACGAAAGCTGCCAACACTGAAAGCTGTAGCTGGTTTTCACTGCCCCTTGGAACTCCATTCGCTGCCACACAGACATTCGCGTTCTGCAGAAGCTTTGGTTGGTAATGGGGCAACACTCTGTATCTCTCTCTCGCACAGCCCGGCAGCCAAATTCGACACGTCCAGCGATTGCTCCCAAACGAAAGCTGCCAGCATGGAAAGATATAGCTGGTTTTCACTGCCCCTTGGAACTGCATTCGCTGCCACACAGACATTCGCCTTCTACAAAAGCTTTGCTTGGTAATGGGGCAACACTGTGTATCTCTCTCTCGCAGAGCCCGGCTGCCAAATTTCAAACGTCCAGCGATTGCTCCGACACGAAAGATGCCAGCACTGAAAGCTGTAGCTGGTTTTCACTGCCCCTTGGAACTGCATTCGCTGCCACACAGACATTCGCGTTCTGCAAAAGCTTTGGTTGGTAATGGGGCAACACTGTGTATCTCTCTCTCACAAAGCCCGGCAGCCAAATTCCAAACGTCCAGCGATTGCGTACACACGAAAGCTGCCAACACTGAAAGCTGTAGCTGGTTTTCACTGCCCCTTGGAACTGCATTCGCTGCCACACAGACATTCGCGTTCTGCAAAAGCTTTGGTTGGTAATGGGGCAACACTCTGTATCTCTCTCTCGCACAGCCCGGCAGCCAAATTCGAAACGTCCAGCGATTGCTCCCAAACGAAAGCTGCCAGCACGGAAAGCTGTAGCTGGTTTTCACTGCCCCTTGGAACTGCATTCGCTGCCACACAGACATTCGCGTTCTGCAGAAGCTTTGGTTGGTAATGGGGCAACACTCTTTATCTCTCTCTCGCAGAGCCCGGCAGCCAAATTCGACACGTCCAGCGATTGCTCCCAAACGAAAGCTGCCAGCATGGAAAGATATAGCTGGTTTTCACTGCCCCTTGGAACTGCATTCGCTGCCACACAGACATTCGCCTTCTACAAAAGCTTTGCTTGGTAATGGGGAAACACTCTGTATCTCTCTCTCGCAGAGCCCGGCTGCCAAATTCCAAACGTCCAGCGATTGCTCCGACACGAAAGATGCCAGCACTGAAAGCAGTAGCTGGTTTTCACTGCACCTTGGAACTACATTCGCTGCCACACAGACATTCGCGTTCTGCAAAAGCTTTGGGTGGTAATGGGGCAACACTGTGTATGTCTCTCTCGCACAGCCCGGCAGCCAAATTCGAAATGTCTAGCTATTGCTCCCACACAAAAGCTGCCAGCACGGAAAGCTGTAGCTGGTTTTCACTGCCCCTTGGAACTGCATTCGCTGCCACACAGACATTCGCGTTCTGCAAAAGCTTTGGTTGGTAATGGGGCAACACTGTGTATCTCTCTCTCACAGAGCCCGGCAGCCAAATTCCAAACGTCCAGCGATTGCGTACACACGAAAGCTGCCAACACTGAAAGCTGTAGCTGGTTTTCACTGCCCCTTGGAACTCCATTCGCTGCCACACAGACATTCGCGTTCTGCAAAAGCTTTGGTTGGTAATGGGGCAACACTCTGTATCTCTCTCTCGCACAGCCCGGCAGCCGAATTCCAAACGTCCACCGATTGCACCCAAACGAAAGCTGCCAGCACGGAAAGCTGTAGCTGGTTTTCACTGCCCCTTGGAACTGCATTCGCTGCCACACAGACATTCGCGTTCTGCAGAAGCTTTGGTTGGTAATGGGGCAACACTGTGTATCTCTCTCTCGCAGAGCCCGGCTGCCAAATTCCAAACGTCCAGCGATTGCTCCCACACGAAAGCTGCCAACACTGAAAGCTGTAGCTGGTTTTCACTGCCCCTTGGAACTACGTTCACTGCCACATAGACATTCGCGTTCTGCAAAAGCTTTGGTTGGTAATGGGGCAACACTCTGTATCTCTCTCTCGCAGAGCCCGGCTGCCAAATTCGAAACGTCCAGCGATTGCTCCCAAACGAAAGCTGCCAGCACAGAAAGCTGTAGCTGGTTTTCACTGCCCCTTGGAACTGCATTCGCTGCCACACAGACATTCGCGTTCTGCAGAAGCTTTGGTTGGTAATGGGGCAACACTCTTTTTCTCTCTCTCGCACAGCCCGGCAGCCAAATTCGACACGTCCAGCGATTGCTCCCAAACGAAAGCTGCCAGCACGGAAAGCTGTAGCTGGTTTTCACTGCCCCTTGGAACTGCATTCGCTGCCACACAGACATTCGCCTTCTACAAAAGCTTTGCTTGGTAATGGGGAAACACTCTGTATCTCTCTCTCGCAGAGCCCGGCTGCCAAATTCCAAACGTCCAGCGATTGCTCCGACACGAAAGATGCCAGCACTGAAAGCAGTAGCTGGTTTTCACTGCCCCTTGGAACTACGTTCGCTGCCACACAGACATTCGCGTTCTGCAAAAGCTTTGGTTGGTAATGGGGCAACACTGTGTATGTCTCTCTCGCACAGCCCGGCAGCCAAATTCGAAATGTCTAGCTATTGCTCCCACACAAAAGCTGCCAGCATGTAAAGGTGTAGCTGGTTTTCACTGCCCCTTGGAACTGCATTCGCTGCCACACAGACATTCGCGTTCTGCAAAAGCTTTGGTTGGTAATGGGGCAACACTGTGTATCTCTCTCTCGCAGAGCCCGGCAGCCAAATTCGAAACGTCCAGTGATTGCTCCCAAACGAAAGCTGCCAACACTGAAAGCTGTAGCTGGTTTTCACTGCCCCTTGGAACTGCATTCGCTGCCACACAGACATTCGTGTTCTGCAGAAGCTTTGGTTGGTAATGGGGCAACACTGTGTATCTCTCTCTTGCAGAGCCCGGCAGCCAAATTCGAAATGTCCAGCGATTGCGTACACACGAAAGCCGCCAACACTGAAAGCTGTAGCTGGTTTTCACTGCCCCTTGGAACTCCATTCGCTGCCACACAGACATTCGCGTTCTGCAAAAGCTTTGGTTGGTAATGGGGCAACACTGTGTATCTCTCTCACACAGAGCCCGGCAGCCACATTCCAAACGTCCAGCGATTGCGTACACACGAAAGCTGCCAACACTGAAAGCTGTAGCTGGTTTTCACTGCCCCTTGGAACTCCATTCGCTGCCACACAGACATTCGCGTTCTGCAAAAGCTTTGGTTGGTAATGGGGCAACACTCTGTATCTCTCTCTCGCACAGCCCGGCAGCCAAATTCGAAACGTCCAGCGATTGCTCCCAAACGAAAGCTGCCAGCATGGAAAGATATAGCTGGTTTTCACTGCCCCTTGGAACTGCATTCGCTGCCACACAGACATTCGCCTTCTACAAAAGCTTTGCTTGGTAATGGGGAAACACTCTGTATCTCTCTCTCGCACAGCCCGGCTGCCAAATTCCAAACGTCCAGCGATTGCTCCGACACGAAAGATGCCAGCACTGAAAGCAGTAGCTGGTTTTCACTGCCCCTTGGAACTACATTCGCTGCCACACAGACATTCGCGTTCTGCAAAAGCTTTGGTTGGTAATGGGGCAACACTGTGTATGTCTCTCTCGCACAGCCCGGCAGCCAAATTCGAAATGTCTAGCTATTGCTCCCACACAAAAGCTGCCAGCATGTAAAGGTGTAGCTGGTTTTCACTGCCCCTTGGAACTGCATTCGCTGCCACACAGACATTCGCCTTCTACAAAAGCTTTGCTTGGTAATGGGGAAACACTCTGTATCTCTCTCTCGCACAGCCCGGCTGCCAAATTCCAAACGTCCAGCGATTGCTCCGACACGAAAGATGCCAGCACTGAAAGCAGTAGCTGGTTTTCACTGCCCCTTGGAACTACATTCGCTGCCACACAGACATTCGCGTTCTGCAAAAGCTTTGGTTGGTAATGGGGCAACACTGTGTATCTCTCTCTTGCAGAGCCCGGCAGCCAAATTCGAAACGTCCAGCGATTGCTCCCAAACGAAAGCTGCCAGCACGGAAAGATATAGCTGGTTTTCACTGCCACTTGGATCTACGTTCACTGCCGCACAGACATTCGCGTTCTGCAAAAGCTTTGGGTGGTAATGGGGCAACACTGTGTATCTCTCTCTCGCACAGCCCGGCTGCCAAATTCGAAACGTCCAGCGATTGCTCCCAAACGAAAGCTGCCAGCACGGACAGCTGTAGCTGGTTTTCACTGCCCCTTGGAACTGCATTCGCTGCCACACAGACTTTCGCGTTCTGCAGAAGCTTTGGTTGGTAATGGGGCAACACTGTTTATCTCTCTCTCGCAGAGCCCGGCTGCCAAATTCGAAATGTCCAGCGATTGCTCCCAAACGGAAGCTGCCAGCACGGAAAGCTGTAGCTGGTTTTCACTGCCCCTTGGAACTGCATTCGCTGCCACACAGACATTCGCGTTCTGCAAAAGCTTTGGTTGGTAATGGGGCAACACTGTGTATCTCTCTCTCACAGAGCCCGGCAGCCACATTCCAAACGTCCAGCGATTGCGTACACACGAAAGCTGCCAACACTGAAAGCTGTAGCTGGTTTTCACTGCCCCTTGGAACTCCATTCGCTGCCACACAGACATTCGCGTTCTGCAAAAGCTTTGGTTGGTAATGGGGCAACACTCTGTATCTCTCTCTCGCACAGCCCGGCAGCCAAATTCGAAACGTCCAGCGATTGCTCCCAAACGAAAGCTGCCAGCACGGAAAGCTGTAGCTGGTTTTCACTGCCCCTTGGAACTGCATTCGCTGCCACACAGACATTCGCGTTCCGCAGAAGCTTTGGTTGGTAATGGGGCAACACTGTGTATCTCTCTCTCGCAGAGCCCGGCAGCCAAATTCGAAACGTCCAGCGATTGCTCCCACACGAAAGCTGCCAACACTGAAAGCTGTAGCTGGTTTTCACTGCCCCTTGGAACTGCATTCGCTGCCACACAGACATTCGCGTTCTGCAAAAGCTTTGGTTGGTAATGGGGCAACACTCTGTATCTGTCTCTCGCAGAGCCCGGCTGCCAAATTCGAAACGTCCAGCGATTGCGTACACACGAAAGCTGCCAACACTGAAAGCTGTAGCTGGTTTTCACTGCCCCTTGGAACTGCATTCGCTGCCACACAGACATTCGCGTTCTGCAGAAGCTTTGGTTGGTAATGGGGCAACACTGTGTATCTCTCTCTTGCAGAGCCCGGCAGCCAAATTCGAAATGTCCAGCGATTGCTCCCACACGAAAGCTGCCAGCACGGAAAGACATAGCTGGTTTTCACTGCCCCTTGGAACTGCATTCGCTGCCACACAGACATTCGCGTTCTGCAAAAGCTTTGGTTGGTAATGGGGCAACACTCTGTATCTCTCTCTCGCAGAGCCCGGCTGCCAAATTCCAAACGTCCAGCGATTGCTCCCACACGAAAGCTGCCAACACTGAAAGCTGTAGCTGGTTTTCACTGCCCCTTGGAACTACGTTCACTGCCACACAGACATTCGCGTTCTGCAAAAGCTTTGGTTGGTAATGGGGCAACACTCTGTATCTCTCTCTCGCACAGCCCGGCAGCCAAATTCGAAACGTCCAGCGATTGCTCCCAAACGAAAGCTGCCAGCATGGAAAGCTGTAGCTGGTTTTCACTGCCCCTTGGAACTGCATTCGCTGCCACACAGACATTCGCGTTCTGCAAAAGCTTTGGTTGGTAATGGGGCAACACTGTGTATCTCTCTCTCACAGAGCCCGGCAGCCACATTCCAAACGTCCAGCGATTGCGTACACACGAAAGCTGCCAACACTGAAAGCTGTAGCTGGTTTTCACTGCCCCTTGGAACTCCATTCGCTGCCACACAGACATTCGCGTTCTGCAAAAGCTTTGGTTGGTAATGGGGCAACACTCTGTATCTCTCTCTCGCACAGCCCGGCAGCCAAATTCGAAACGTCCAGCGATTGCTCCCAAACGAAAGCTGCCAGCACGGAAAGCTGTAGCTGGTTTTCACTGCCCCTTGGAACTGCATTCGCTGCCACACAGACATTCGCGTTCTGCAGAAGCTTTGGTTGGTAATGGGGCAACACTGTGTATCTCTCTCTCGCACAGCCCGGCAGCCAAATTCGAAATGTCTAGCTATTGCTCCCACACAAAAGCTGCCAGCATGTAAAGGTGTAGCTGGTTTTCACTGCCCCTTGGAACTGCATTCGCTGCCACACAGACATTCGCCTTCTACAAAAGCTTTGCTTGGTAATGGGGAAACACTCTGTATCTCTCTCTCGCACAGCCCGGCTGCCAAATTCCAAACGTCCAGCGATTGCTCCGACACGAAAGATGCCAGCACTGAAAGCAGTAGCTGGTTTTCACTGCCCCTTGGAACTACATTCGCTGCCACACAGACATTCGCGTTCTGCAAAAGCTTTGGTTGGTAATGGGGCAACACTGTGTATCTCTCTCTTGCAGAGCCCGGCAGCCAAATTCGAAACGTCCAGCGATTGCTCCCAAACGAAAGCTGCCAGCACGGAAAGATATAGCTGGTTTTCACTGCCACTTGGATCTACGTTCACTGCCGCACAGACATTCGCGTTCTGCAAAAGCTTTGGGTGGTAATGGGGCAACACTGTGTATCTCTCTCTCGCACAGCCCGGCTGCCAAATTCGAAACGTCCAGCGATTGCTCCCAAACGAAAGCTGCCAGCACGGACAGCTGTAGCTGGTTTTCACTGCCCCTTGGAACTGCATTCGCTGCCACACAGACTTTCGCGTTCTGCAGAAGCTTTGGTTGGTAATGGGGCAACACTGTTTATCTCTCTCTCGCAGAGCCCGGCTGCCAAATTCGAAATGTCCAGCGATTGCTCCCAAACGGAAGCTGCCAGCACGGAAAGCTGTAGCTGGTTTTCACTGCCCCTTGGAACTGCATTCGCTGCCACACAGACATTCGCGTTCTGCAAAAGCTTTGGTTGGTAATGGGGCAACACTGTGTATCTCTCTCTCACAGAGCCCGGCAGCCACATTCCAAACGTCCAGCGATTGCGTACACACGAAAGCTGCCAACACTGAAAGCTGTAGCTGGTTTTCACTGCCCCTTGGAACTCCATTCGCTGCCACACAGACATTCGCGTTCTGCAAAAGCTTTGGTTGGTAATGGGGCAACACTCTGTATCTCTCTCTCGCACAGCCCGGCAGCCAAATTCGAAACGTCCAGCGATTGCTCCCAAACGAAAGCTGCCAGCACGGAAAGCTGTAGCTGGTTTTCACTGCCCCTTGGAACTGCATTCGCTGCCACACAGACATTCGCGTTCTGCAGAAGCTTTGGTTGGTAATGGGGCAACACTGTGTATCTCTCTCTCGCAGAGCCCGGCAGCCAAATTCGAAACGTCCAGCGATTGCTCCCACACGAAAGCTGCCAACACTGAAAGCTGTAGCTGGTTTTCACTGCCCCTTGGAACTGCATTCGCTGCCACACAGACATTCGCGTTCTGCAAAAGCTTTGGTTGGTAATGGGGCAACACTCTGTATCTCTCTCTCGCAGAGCCCGGCTGCCAAATTCGAAACGTCCAGCGATTGCTCCCAAACGAAAGCTGCCAGCACAGAAAGCTGTAGCTGGTTTTCACTGCCCCTTGGAACTGCATTCGCTGCCACACAGACATTCGCGTTCTGCAGAAGCTTTGGTTGGTAATGGGGCAACACTGTGTATCTCTCTCTTGCAGAGCCCGGCAGCCAAATTCGAAATGTCCAGCGATTGCTCCCACACGAAAGCTGCCAGCACGGAAAGACATAGCTGGTTTTCACTGCCCCTTGGAACTGCATTCGCTGCCACACAGACATTCGCGTTCTGCAAAAGCTTTGGTTGGTAATGGGGCAACACTCTGTATCTCTCTCTCGCAGAGCCCGGCTGCCAAATTCCAAACGTCCAGCGATTGCTCCCACACGAAAGCTGCCAACACTGAAAGCTGTAGCTGGTTTTCACTGCCCCTTGGAACTACGTTCACTGCCACACAGACATTCGCGTTCTGCAAAAGCTTTGGTTGGTAATGGGGCAACACTCTGTATCTCTCTCTCGCACAGCCCGGCAGCCAAATTCGAAACGTCCAGCGATTGCTCCCAAACGAAAGCTGCCAGCATGGAAAGCTGTAGCTGGTTTTCACTGCCCCTTGGAACTGCATTCGCTGCCACACAGACATTCGCGTTCTGCAAAAGCTTTGGTTGGTAATGGGGCAACACTGTGTATCTCTCTCTCACAGAGCCCGGCAGCCACATTCCAAACGTCCAGCGATTGCGTACACACGAAAGCTGCCAACACTGAAAGCTGTAGCTGGTTTTCACTGCCCCTTGGAACTCCATTCGCTGCCACACAGACATTCGCGTTCTGCAAAAGCTTTGGTTGGTAATGGGGCAACACTCTGTATCTCTCTCTCGCACAGCCCGGCAGCCAAATTCGAAACGTCCAGCGATTGCTCCCAAACGAAAGCTGCCAGCACGGAAAGCTGTAGCTGGTTTTCACTGCCCCTTGGAACTGCATTCGCTGCCACACAGACATTCGCGTTCTGCAGAAGCTTTGGTTGGTAATGGGGCAACACTGTGTATCTCTCTCTCGCAGAGCCCGGCAGCCAAATTCGAAACGTCCAGCGATTGCTCCCAAACGAAAGCTGCCAGCACGGAAAGCTGTAGCTGGTTTTCACTGCCCCTTGGAACTGCATTCGCTGCCACACAGACATTCGCGTTCTGCAGAAGCTTTGGTTGGTAATGGGGCAACACTGTGTATCTCTCTCTTGCAGAGCCCGGCAGCCAAATTCGAAATGTCCAGCGATTGCTCCCACACGAAAGCTGCCAGCACGGAAAGACATAGCTGGTTTTCACTGCCCCTTGGAACTGCATTCGCTGCCACACAGACATTCGCGTTCTGCAAAAGCTTTGGTTGGTAATGGGGCAACACTGTGTATCTCTCTCTCGCAGAGCCCGGCTGCCAAATTCCAAACGTCCAGCGATTGCTCCCACACGAAAGCTGCCAACACTGAAAGCTGTAGCTGGTTTTCACTGCCCCTTGGAACTACGTTCACTGCCACACAGACATTCGCGTTCTGCAAAAGCTTTGGTTGGTAATGGGGCAACACTCTGTATCTCTCTCTCGCAGAGCCGGCTGCCAAATTCGAAATGTCTAGCTATTGCTCCCACACAAAAGCTGCCAGCATGTAAAGGTGTAGCTGGTTTTCACTGCCCCTTGGAACTGCATTCGCTGCCACACAGACATTCGCGTTCTGCAAAAGCTTTGGTTGGTAATGGGGCAACACTGTGTATCTCTCTCTTGCAGAGCCCGGCAGCCAAATTCGAAACGTCCAGCGATTGCTCCCAAACGAAAGCTGCCAGCACGGAAAGATATAGCTGGTTTTCACTGCCCCTTGGATCTACGTTCACTGCCGCACAGACATTCGCGTTCTGCAAAAGCTTTGGGTGGTAATGGGGCAACACTGTGTATCTCTCTCTCGCACAGCCCGGCTGCCAAATTCGAAACGTCCAGCGATTGCTCCCAAACGAAAGCTGCCAGCACGGAAAGCTGTAGCTGGTTTTCACTGCCCCTTGGAACTGCATTCGCTGCCACACAGACTTTCGCGTTCTGCAGAAGCTTTGGTTGGTAATGGGGCAACACTCTGTATCTCTCTCTCGCAGAGCCCGGCAGCCAAATTCGAAATGTCCAGCGATTGCTCCCAAACGGAAGCTGCCAGCACGGAAAGCTGTAGCTGGTTTTCACTGCCCCTTGGAACTGCATTCGCTGCCACACAGACATTCGCGTTCTGCAGAAGCTTTGGTTGGTAATGGGGCAACACTGTGTATCTCTCTCTTGCAGAGCCCGGCAGCCAAATTCGAAATGTCCAGCGATTGCTCCCACACGAAAGCTGCCAGCATGTAAAGGTGTAGCTGGTTTTCACTGCCCCTTGGAACTGCATTCGCTGCCACACAGACATTCGCGTTCTGCAAAAGGTTTGGTTGGTAATGGGGCAACACTGTGTATCTCTCTCTCGCAGAGCCCGGCTGCCAAATTCCAAACGTCCAGCGATTGCGTACACACGAAAGCTGCCAACACTGAAAGCTGTAGCTGGTTTTCACTGCCCCTTGGAACTACGTTCACTGCCACACAGACATTCGCGTTCTGCAAAATCTTTGGTTGGTAATGGGGCAACACTCTGTATCTCTCTCTCGCAGAGCCCGGCTGCCAAATTCGAAACGTCCAGCGATTGCTCCCAAACGAAAGCTGCCAGCACAGAAAGCTGTAGCTGGTTTTCACTGCCCCTTGGAACTGCATTCGCTGCCACACAGACATTCGCGTTCTGCAGAAGCTTTGGTTGGTAATGGGGCAACACTCTTTATCTCTCTCTCGCACAGCCCGGCAGCCAAATTCGACACGTCCAGCGATTGCTCCCAAACGAAAGCTGCCAGCATGGAAAGATATAGCTGGTTTTCACTGCCCCTTGGAACTGCATTCGCTGCCACACAGACATTCGCCTTCTACAAAAGCTTTGCTTGGTAATGGGGAAACACTCTGTATCTCTCTCTCGCAGAGCCCGGCTGCCAAATTTCAAACGTCCAGCGATTGCTCCGACACGAAAGATGCCAGCACTGAAAGCAGTAGCTGGTTTTCACTGCCCCTTGGAACTACGTTCGCTGCCACACAGACATTCGCGTTCTGCAAAAGCTTTGGTTGGTAATGGGGCAACACTGTGTATGTCTCTCTCGCACAGCCCGGCAGCCAAATTCGAAATGTCTAGCTATTGCTCCCACACAAAAGCTGCCAGCATGTAAAGCTGTAGCTGGTTTTCACTGCCCCTTGGAACTGCATTCGCTGCCACACAGACATTCGCGTTCTGCAAAAGCTTTGGTTGGTAATGGGGCAACACTGTGTATCTCTCTCTCACAAAGCCCGGCAGCCAAATTCCAAACGTCCAGCGATTGCGTACACACGAAAGCTGCCAACACTGAAAGCTGTAGCTGGTTTTCACTGCCCCTTGGAACTCCATTCGCTGCCACACAGACATTCGCGTTCTGCAAAAGCTTTGGTTGGTAATGGGGCAACACTCTGTATCTCTCTCTCGCAGAGCCCGGCTGCCAAATTCGAAACGTCCAGCGATTGCTCCCAAACGAAAGCTGCCAGCACGGAAAGCTGTAGCTGGTTTTCACTGCCCCTTGGAACTGCATTCGCTGCCACACAGACATTCGCGTTCTGCAGAAGCTTTGGTTGGTAATGGGGCAACACTGTGTATCTCTCTCTCGCAGAGCCCGGCAGCCAAATTCGAAACGTCCAGCGATTGCTCCCAAACGAAAGCTGCCAGCACGGAAAGCTGTAGCTGGTTTTCACTGCCCCTTGGAACTGCATGCGCTGCCACACAGACATTCGCGTTCTACAAAAGCTTTGCTTGGTAATGGGGAAACACTCTGTATCTCTCTCTCGCAGAGCCCGGCTGCCAAATTCCAAACGTCCAGCGATTGCTCCGACACGAAATCTGCCAGCACTGAAAGCAGCAGCTGGTTTTCACTGCCCCTTGGAACTGCGTTCGCTGCCACACAGACATTCGCGTTCTGCAAAAGCTTTGGTTGGTAATGGGGCAACACTCTGTATCTCTCTCTCGCACAGCCCGGCAGCCAAATTCGAAACGTCCAGCGATTGCTCCCAAACGAAAGCTGCCAGCATGGAAAGATATAGCTGGTTTTCACTGCCCCTTGGAACTGCATTCGCTGCCACACAGACATTCGCCTTCTACAAAAGCTTTGCTTGGTAATGGGGAAACACTCTGTATCTCTCTCTCGCACAGCCCGGCTGCCAAATTCCAAACGTCCAGCGATTGCTCCGACACGAAAGATGCCAGCACTGAAAGCAGTAGCTGGTTTTCACTGCCCCTTGGAACTACATTCGCTGCCACACAGACATTCGCGTTCTGCAAAAGCTTTGGTTGGTAATGGGGCAACACTGTGTATGTCTCTCTCGCACAGCCCGGCAGCCAAATTCGAAATGTCTAGCTATTGCTCCCACACAAAAGCTGCCAGCATGTAAAGGTGTAGCTGGTTTTCACTGCCCCTTGGAACTGCATTCGCTGCCACACAGACATTCGCGTTCTGCAAAAGCTTTGGTTGGTAATGGGGCAACACTGTGTATCTCTCTCTTGCAGAGCCCGGCAGCCAAATTCGAAACGTCCAGCGATTGCTCCCAAACGAAAGCTGCCAGCACGGAAAGATATAGCTGGTTTTCACTGCCCCTTGGATCTACGTTCACTGCCGCACAGACATTCGCGTTCTGCAAAAGCTTTGGGTGGTAATGGGGCAACACTGTGTATCTCTCTCTCGCACAGCCCGGCTGCCAAATTCGAAACGTCCAGCGATTGCTCCCAAACGAAAGCTGCCAGCACGGAAAGCTGTAGCTGGTTTTCACTGCCCCTTGGAACTGCATTCGCTGCCACACAGACTTTCGCGTTCTGCAGAAGCTTTGGTTGGTAATGGGGCAACACTCTGTATCTCTCTCTCGCAGAGCCCGGCAGCCAAATTCGAAATGTCCAGCGATTGCTCCCAAACGGAAGCTGCCAGCACGGAAAGCTGTAGCTGGTTTTCACTGCCCCTTGGAACTGCATTCGCTGCCACACAGACATTCGCGTTCTGCAAAAGCTTTGGTTGGTAATGGGGCAACACTGTGTATCTCTCTCTCACAGAGCCCGGCAGCCACATTCCAAACGTCCAGCGATTGCGTACACACGAAAGCTGCCAACACTGAAAGCTGTAGCTGGTTTTCACTGCCCCTTGGAACTCCATTAGCTGCCACACAGACATTCGCGTTCTGCAAAAGCTTTGGTTGGTAATGGGGCAACACTCTGTATCTCTCTCTCGCACAGCCCGGCAGCCAAATTCGAAACGTCCAGCGATTGCTCCCAAACGAAAGCTGCCAGCACGGAAAGCTGTAGCTGGTTTTCACTGCCCCTTGGATCTGCATTCGCTGCCACACAGACATTCGCGTTCTGCAGAAGCTTTGGTTGGTAATGGGGCAACACTGTGTATCTCTCTCTCGCAGAGCCCGGCAGCCAAATTCGAAACGTCCAGCGATTGCTCCCAAACGAAAGCTGCCAGCACGGAAAGCTGTAGCTGGTTTTCAGTGCCCCTTGGAACTGCATTCGCTGCCACACAGACATTCGCGTTCTGCAGAAGCTTTGGTTGGTAATGGGGCAACACTGTGTATCTCTCTCTCGCAGAGCCCGGCAGCCAAATTCGAAACGTCCAGCGATTGCTCCCAAACGAAAGCTGCCAGCACGGAAAGCTGTAGCTGGTTTTCACTGCCCCTTGGAACTGCATTCGCTGCCACACAGACATTCGTGTTCTGCAGAAGCTTTGGTTGGTAATGGGGCAACACTGTGTATCTCTCTCTCGCAGAGCCCGGCAGCCAAATTCGAAACGTCCAGCGATTGCTCCCAAACGAAAGCTGCCAGCACGGAAAGCTGTAGCTGGTTTTCACTGCCCCTTGGAACTGCATTCGCTGCCACACAGACATTCGCGTTCTGCAGAAGCTTTGGTTGGTAATGGGGCAACACTGTGTATCTCTCTCTTGCAGAGCCCGGCAGCCAAATTCGAAATGTCCAGCGATTGCTCCCACACGAAAGCTGCCAGCACGGAAAGACATAGCTGGTTTTCACTGCCCCTTGGAACTGCATTCGCTGCCACACAGACATTCGCGTTCTGCAAAAGCTTTGGTTGGTAATGGGGCAACACTGTGTATCTCTCTCTCGCAGAGCCCGGCTGCCAAATTCCAAACGTCCAGCGATTGCTCCCACACGAAAGCTGCCAACACTGAAAGCTGTAGCTGGTTTTCACTGCCCCTTGGAACTACGTTCACTGCCACACAGACATTCGCGTTCTGCAAAAGCTTTGGTTGGTAATGGGGCAACACTCTGTATCTCTCTCTCGCAGAGCCCGGCTGCCAAATTCCAAACGTCCAGCGATTGCTCCGATACGAAAGATGCCAGCACTGAAAGCAGTAGCTGGTTTTCACTGCCCCTTGGAACTACGTTCGCTGCCACACAGACATTCGCGTTCTGCAAAAGGTTTGGTTGGTAATGGGGCAACACTGTGTATGTCTCTCTCGCACAGCCCGGCAGCCAAATTCGAAATGTCTAGCTATTGCTCCCACACAAAAGCTGCCAGCATGTAAAGGTGTAGCTGGTTTTCACTGCCCCTTGGAATTGCATTCGCTGCCACACAGACATTCGCGTTCTGCAAAAGCTTTGGTTGGTAATGGGGCAACACTGTGTTTCTCTCTCTTGCAGAGCCCGGCAGCCAAATTCGAAACGTCCAGCGATTGCTCCCAAACGAAAGCTGCCAGCATGGAAAGATATAGCTGGTTTTCACTGCCCCTTGGAACTGCATGCGCTGCCACACAGACATTCGCGTTCTACAAAAGCTTTGCTTGGTAATGGGGAAACACTCTGTATCTCTCTCTCGCAGAGCCCGGCTGCCAAATTCCAAACGTCCAGCGATTGCTCCGACACGAAATCTGCCAGCACTGAAAGCAGCAGCTGGTTTTCACTGCCCCTTGGAACTGCGTTCGCTGCCACACAGACATTCGCGTTCTGCAAAAGCTTTGGTTGGTAATGGGGCAACACTCTGTATCTCTCTCTCGCACAGCCCGGCAGCCAAATTCGAAACGTCCAGCGATTGCTCCCAAACGAAAGCTGCCAGCACGGAAAGCTGTAGCTGGTTTTCACTGCCCCTTGGAACTGCATTCGCTGCCACACAGACATTCGCGTTCTGCAAAAGCTTTGGTTGGTAATGGGGCAACACTGTGTATCTCTCTCTCACAGAGCCCGGCAGCCAAATTCCAAACGTCCAGCGATTGCGTACACACGAAAGCTGCCAACACTGAAAGCTGTAGCTGGTTTTCACTGCCCCTTGGAACTCCATTCGCTGCCACACAGACTTTCGCGTTCTGCAAAAGCTTTGGTTGGTAATGGGGCAACACTCTGTATCTCTCTCTCGCACAGCCCGGCAGCCAAATTCGAAACGTCCAGCGATTGCTCCCAAACGAAAGCTGCCAGCACGGAAAGCTGTAGCTGGTTTTCACTGCCCCTTGGAACTGCATTCGCTGCCACACAGACATTCGCGTTCTGCAGAAGCTTTGGTTGGTAATGGGGCAACACTCTTTATCTCTCTCTCGCAGAGCCCGGCAGCCAAATTCGACACGTCCAGCGATTCCTCCCAAACGAAAGCTGCCAGCATGGAAAGATATAGCTGGTTTTCACTGCCCCTTGGAACTGCATTCGCTGCCACACAGACATTCGCCTTCTACAAAAGCTTTGCTTGGTAATGGGGAAACACTCTGTATCTCTCTCTCGCACAGCCCGGCTGCCAAATTCCAAACGTCCAGCGATTGCTCCGACACGAAAGATGCCAGCACTGAAAGCAGTAGCTGGTTTTCACTGCCCCTTGGAACTACATTCGCTGCCACACAGACATTCGCGTTCTGCAAAAGCTTTGGTTGGTAATGGGGCAACACTGTGTATGTCTCTCTCGCACAGCCCGGCAGCCAAATTCGAAATGTCTAGCTATTGCTCCCACACAAAAGCTGCCAGCATGTAAAGGTGTAGCTGGTTTTCACTGCCCCTTGGAACTGCATTCGCTGCCACACAGACATTCGCGTTCTGCAAAAGGTTTGGTTGGTAATGGGGCAACACTGTGTATCTCTCTCTTGCAGAGCCCGGCAGCCAAATTCGAAACGTCCAGCGATTGCTCCCAAACGAAAGCTGCCAGCACGGAAAGATATAGCTGGTTTTCACTGCCCCTTGGATCTACGTTCACTGCCGCACAGACATTCGCGTTCTGCAAAAGCTTTGGGTGGTAATGGGGCAACACTGTGTATCTCTCTCTCGCACAGCCCGGCTGCCAAATTCGAAACGTCCAGCGATTGCTCCCAAACGAAAGCTGCCAGCACGGAAAGCTGTAGCTGGTTTTCACTGCCCCTTGGAACTGCATTCGCTGCCACACAGACTTTCGCGTTCTGCAGAAGCTTTGGTTGGTAATGGGGCAACACTGTTTATCTCTCTCTCGCAGAGCCCGGCTGCCAAATTCGAAATGTCCAGCGATTGCTCCCAAACGGAAGCTGCCAGCACGGAAAGCTGTAGCTGGTTTTCACTGCCCCTTGGAACTGCATTCGCTGCCACACAGACATTCGCGTTCTGCAAAAGCTTTGGTTGGTAATGGGGCAACACTGTGTATCTCTCTCTCACAGAGCCCGGCAGCCACATTCCAAACGTCCAGCGATTGCGTACACACGAAAGCTGCCAACACTGAAAGCTGTAGCTGGTTTTCACTGCCCCTTGGAACACCATTCGCTGCCACACAGACATTCGCGTTCTGCAAAAGCTTTGGTTGGTAATGGGGCAACACTCTGTATCTCTCTCTCGCACAGCCCGGCAGCCAAATTCGAAACGTCCAGCGATTGCTCCCAAACGAAAGCTGCCAGCACGGAAAGCTGTAGCTGGTTTTCACTGCCCCTTGGAACTGCATTCGCTGCCACACAGACATTCGCGTTCTGCAGAAGCTTTGGTTGGTAATGGGGCAACACTCTTTATCTCTCTCTCGCAGAGCCCGGCAGCCAAATTCGAAACGTCCAGCGATTGCTCCCAAACGAAAGCTGCCAGCACGGAAAGCTGTAGCTGGTTTTCACTGCCCCTTGGAACTGCATTCGCTGCCACACAGACATTCGCGTTCTGCAAAAGCTTTGCTTGGTAATGGGGCAACACTGTGTATCTCTCTCTTGCAGAGCCCGGCAGCCAAATTCGAAATGTCCAGCGATTGCTCCCACACGAAAGCTGCCAGCACGGAAAGACATAGATGGTTTTCACTGCCCCGTGGAACTGCAATCGCTGCCACACAGACATTCGCGTTCTGCAAAAGCTTTGGTTGGTAATGGGGCAACACTGTGTATGTCTCTCTCGCACAGCCCGGCAGCCAAATTCGAAATGTCTAGCTATTGCTCCCACACAAAAGCTGCCAGCATGTAAAGCTGTAGCTGGTTTTCACTGCCCCTTGGAACTGCATTCGCTGCCACACAGACATTCGCGTTCTGCAAAAGCTTTGGTTGGTAATGGGGCAACACTGTGTATCTCTCTCTCACAGAGCCCGGCAGCCAAATTCCAAACGTCCAGCGATTGCGTACACACGAAAGCTGCCAACACTGAAAGCTGTAGCTGGTTTTCACTGCCCCTTGGAACTCCATTCGCTGCCACACAGACATTCGCGTTCTGCAAAAGCTTTGGTTGGTAATGGGGCAACACTGTGTATCTCTCTCTCGCAGAGCCCGGCAGCCAAATTCGAAACGTCCAGCGATTGCTCCGACACGAAAGATGCCAGCACTGAAAGCAGTAGCTGGTTTTCACTGCCCCTTTGAACTACGTTCGCTGCCACACAGACATTCGCGTTCTGCAAAAGCTTTGGTTGGTAATGGGGCAACACTGTGTATGTCTCTCTCGCACAGCCCGGCAGCCAAATTCGAAATGTCTAGCTATTGCTCCCACACAAAAGCTGCCAGCATGTAAAGCTGTAGCTGGTTTTCACTGCCCCTTGGAACTGCATTCGCTGCCACACAGACATTCGTGTTCTGCAGAAGCTTTGGTTGGTAATGGGGCAAAAAGGTGTATCTCTCTCTTGCAGAGCCCGGCAGCCAAATTCGAAATGTCCAGCGATTGCGTACACACGAAAGCCGCCAACACTGAAAGCTGTAGCTGGTTTTCACTGCCCCTTGGAACTACGTTCACTGCCACACAGACATTCGCGTTCTGCAAAAGCTTTGGTTGGTAATGGGGCAACACTCTGTATCTCTCTCTCGCAGAGCCCGGCTGCCAAATTCGAAACGTCCAGCGATTGCGTACACACGAAAGCTGCCAACACTGAAAGCTGTAGCTGGTTTTCACTGCCCCTTGGAACTACGTTCACTGCCACACAGACATTCGCGTTCTGCAAAAGCTTTGGTTGGTAATGGGGCAACACTCTGTATCTCTCTCTCGCAGAGCCCGGCTGCCAAATTCGAAACGTGCAGCGATTGCTCCCAAACGAAAGCTGCCAGCACAGAAAGCTGTAGCTGGTTTTCACTGCCCCTTGGAACTGCATTCGCTGCCACACAGACATTCGCGTTCTGCAGAAGCTTTGGTTGGTAATGGGGCAACACTGTGTATCTCTCTCTTGCAGAGCCCGGCAGCCAAATTCGAAATGTCCAGCGATTGCTCCCACACGAAAGCTGCCAGCACGGAAAGCTGTAGCTGGTTTTCACTGCCCCTTGGAACTACGTTCACTGCCACACAGACATTCGCGTTCTGCAAAAGCTTTGGTTGGTAATGGGGCAACACTCTGTATCTCTCTCTCGCAGAGCCCGGCTGCCAAATTCCAAACGTCCAGCGATTGCTCCGACACGAAAGATGCCAGCACTGAAAGCAGTAGCTGGTTTTCACTGCCCCTTGGAACTACGTTCGCTGCCACACAGACATTCGCGTTCTGCAAAAGGTTTGGTTGGTAATGGGGCAACACTGTGTATGTCTCTCTCGCACAGCCCGGCTGCCAAATTCGAAATGTCTAGCTATTGCTCCCACACAAAAGCTGCCAGCATGTAAAGGTGTAGCTGGTTTTCACTGCCCCTTGGAACTGCATTCGCTGCCACACAGACATTCGCGTTCTGCAAAAGCATTGGTTGGTAATGGGGCAACACTGTGTTTCTCTCTCTTGCAGAGCCCGGCAGCCAAATTCGAAACGTCCAGCGATTGCTCCCAAACGAAAGCTGCCAGCATGGAAAGATATAGCTGGTTTTCACTGCCCCTTGGAACTGCATTCGCTGCCACACAGACATTCGCGTTCTGCAAAAGCTTTGGTTGGTAATGGGGCAACACTGTGTATCTCTCTCTCGCAGAGCCCGGCTGCCAAATTCCAAATGTCCAGCGATTGCTCCCACACGAAAGCTGCCAACACTGAAAGCTGTAGCTGGTTTTCACTGCCCCTTGGAACTACGTTCACTGCCACACAGACATTCGCGTTCTGCAAAAGCTTTGGTTGGTAATGGGGCAACACTCTGTATCTCTCTCTCGCAGAGCCCGGCTGCCAAATTCGAAACGTCCAGCGATTGCTCCGACACGAAATCAGCCAGCACTGAAAGCAGCAGCTGGTTTTCACTGCCCCTTGGAACTACGTTCGCTGCCACACAGACATTCGCGTTCTGCAAAAGGTTTGGTTGGTAATGGGGCAACACTGTGTATGTCTCTCTCGCACAGCCCGGCAGCCAAATTCGAAATGTCTAGCTATTGCTCCCACACAAAAGCTGCCAGCATGTAAAGGTGTAGCTGGTTTTCACTGCCCCTTGGAACTGCATTCGCTGCCACACAGACATTCGCGTTCTGCAAAAGCATTTGTTGGTAATGGGGCAACACTGTGTTTCTCTCTCTTGCAGAGCCCGGCAGCCAAATTCGAAACGTCCAGCGATTGCTCCCAAACGAAAGCTGCCAGCATGGAAAGATATAGCTGGTTTTCACTGCCCCTTGAAACTGCATTCGCTGCCACACAGACATTCGCGTTCTGCAAAAGCTTTGCTTGGTAATGGGGAAACACTCTGTATCTCTCTCTCGCAGAGCCCGGCTGCCAAATTTGAAACGTCCAGCGATTGCTCCGACACGAAATCTGCCAGCACTGAAAGCAGCAGCTGGTTTTCACTGCCCCTTGGAACTGCGTTCGCTGCCACACAGACATTCGCGTTCTGCAAAAGCTTTGGTTGGTAATGGGGCAACACTCTGTATCTCTCTCTCGCACAGCCCGGCAGCCAAATTCGAAACGTCCAGCGATTGCTCCCAAACGAAAGCTGCCAGCATGGAAAGCTGTAGCTGGTTTTCACTGCCCCTTGGAACTGCATTCGCTGCCACACAGACATTCGCGTTCTGCAAAAGCTTTGGTTGGTAATGGGGCAACACTGTGTATCTCTCTCTCACAGAGCCCGGCAGCCAAATTCCAAACGTCCAGCGATTGCGTACACACGAAAGCTGCCAACACTGAAAGCTGTAGCTGGTTTTCACTGCCCCTTGGAACTCCATTCGCTGCCACACAGACATTCGCGTTCTGCAAAAGCTTTGGTTGGTAATGGGGCAACACTGTGTATCTCTCTCTCGCAGAGCCCGGCAGCCAAATTCGAAACGTCCAGCGATTGCTCCCAAACGAAAGCTGCCAGCACGGAAAGCTGTAGCTGGTTTTCACTGCCCCTTGGAACTGCATTCGCTGCCACACAGACATTCGCGTTCTGCAAAAGCTTTGGTTGGTAATGGGGCAACACTCTGTATCTCTCTCTCGCAGAGCCCGGCTGCCAAATTCCAAACGTCCAGCGATTGCTCCGACACGAAATCTGCCAGCACTGAAAGCAGCAGCTGGTTTTCACTGCCCCTTGCAACTGCGTTCGCTGCCACACAGACATTCGCGTTCTGCAAAAGCTTTGGTTGGTAATGGGGCAACACTGTGTATCTCTCTCTCGCACAGCCCGGCAGCCAAATTCGAAACGTCCAGCGATTGCTCCCAAACGAAAGCTGCCAGCACGGAAAGCTGTAGCTGGTTTTCACTGCCCCTTGGAACTGCATTCGCTGCCACACAGACATTCGCGTTCTGCAGAAGCTTTGGTTGGTAATGGGGCAACACTGTGTATCTCTCTCTTGCAGAGCCCGGCAGCCAAATTCGAAATGTCCAGCGATTGCTCCCACACGAAAGCTGCCAGCACGGAAAGACATAGCTGGTTTTCACTGCCCCTTGGAACTGCATTCGCTGCCACACAGACATTCGCGTTCTGCAGAAGCTTTGGTTGGTAATGGGGCAACACTGTGTATCTCTCTCTCGCAGAGCCCGGCTGCCAAATTCCAAACGTCCAGCGATTGCGTACACACGAAAGCTGCCAACACTGAAAGCTGTAGCTGGTTTTCACTGCCCCTTGGAACTACGTTCACTGCCACACAGACATTCGCGTTCTGCAAAAGCTTTGGTTGGTAATGGGGCAACACTCTGTATCTCTCTCTCGCAGAGCCCGGCTGCCAAATTCGAAACGTCCAGCGATTGCTCCCAAACGAAAGCTGCCAGCACAGAAAGCTGTAGCTGGTTTTCACTGCCCCTTGGAACTGCATTCGCTGCCACACAGACATTCGCGTTCTGCAGAAGCTTTGGTTGGTAATGGGGCAACACTGTGTATCTCTCTCTTGCAGAGCCCGGCAGCCAAATTCGAAATGTCCAGCGATTGCTCCCACACGAAAGCTGCCAGCACGGAAAGCTGTAGCTGGTTTTCACTGCCCCTTGGAACTGCATTCGCTGCCACACAGACATTCGCGTTCTGCAAAAGCTTTGGTTGGTAATGGGGCAACACTGTGTATCTCTCTCTCGCAGAGCCCGGCTGCCAAATTCCAAACGTCCAGCGATTGCGTACACACGAAAGCTGACAACACTGAAAGCTGTAGCTGGTTTTCACTGCCCCTTGGAACTACGTTCACTGCCACACAGACATTCGCGTTCTGCAAAAGCTTTGGTTGGTAATGGGGCAACACTCTTTATCTCTCTCTCGCAGAGCCCGGCAGCCAAATTCGACACGTCCAGCGATTGCTCCCAAACGAAAGCTGCCAGCACAGAAAGCTGTAGCTGGTTTTCACTGCCCCTTGGAACTGCATTCGCTGCCACACAGACATTCGCGTTCTGCAGAAGCTTTGGTTGGTAATGGGGCAACACTCTTTTTCTCTCTCTCGCACAGCCCGGCAGCCAAATTCGACACGTCCAGCGATTGCTCCCAAACGAAAGCTGCCAGCGTGGAAAGATATAGCTGGTTTTCACTTCCCCTTGGAACTGCATTCGCTGCCACACAGACATTCGCCTTCTACAAAAGCTTTGCTTGGTAATGGGGAAACACTCTGTATCTCTCTCTCGCAGAGCCCGGCTGCCAAATTCCAAACGTCCAGCGATTGCTCCCAAACGAAAGCTGCCAGCACGGAAAGCTGTAGCTGGTTTTCACTGCCCCTTTGAACTACGTTCGCTGCCACACAGACATTCGCGTTCTGCAAAAGCTTTGGTTGGTAATGGGGCAACACTGTGTATGTCTCTCTCGCACAGCCCGGCAGCCAAATTCGAAATGTCTAGCTATTGCTCCCACACAAAAGCTGCCAGCATGTAAAGCTGTAGCTGGTTTTCACTGCCCCTTGGAACTGCATTCGCTGCCACACAGACATTCGCGTTCTGCAAAAGCTTTGGTTGGTAATGGGGCAACACTGTGTATCTCTCTCTCGCAGAGCCCGGCTGCCAAATTCCAAACGTCCAGCGATTGCGTACACACGAAAGCTGCCAACACTGAAAGCTGTAGCTGGTTTTCACTGCCCCTTGGAACTCCAGTCGCTGCCACACAGACATTCGCGTTCTGCAAAAGCTTTGGTTGGTAATGGGGCAACACTCTGTATCTATCTCTCGCACAGCCCCGCAGCCAAATTCGAAACGTCCAGCGATTGCTCCCAAACGAAAGCTGCCAGCACGGAAAGCTGTAGCTGGTTTTCACTGCCCCTTGGAACTGCATTCGCTGCCACACAGACATTCGCGTTCTGCATAAGCTGTGGTTGGTAATGGGGCAACACTGTGTTTCTCTCTCTTGCAGAGCCCGGCAGCCAAATTCGAAACGTCCAGCGATTGCTCCCAAACGAAAGCTGCCAGCATGGAAAGATATAGCTGGTTTTCACTGCCCCTTGGAACTGCATGCGCTGCCACACAGACATTCGCGTTCTGCAAAAGCTTTGGTTGGTAATGGGGCAACACTGTGTTTCTCTCTCTCGCACAGCCCGGCTGCCAAATTCCAAACGTCCAGCGATTGCTCCCAAACGAAAGCTGCCAGCACGGAAAGCTGTAGCTGGTTTTCACTGCCCCTTTGAACTACGTTCGCTGCCACACAGACATTCGCGTTCTGCAAAAGCTTTGGTTGGTAATGGGGCAACACTGTGTATGTCTCTCTCGCACAGCCCGGCAGCCAAATTCGAAATGTCTAGCTATTGCTCCCACACAAAAGCTGCCAGCATGTAAAGCTGTAGCTGGTTTTCACTGCCCCTTGGAACTGCATTCGCTGCCACACAGACATTCGCGTTCTGCAAAAGCTTTGGTTGGTAATGGGGCAACACTGTGTATCTCTCTCTCGCAGAGCCCGGCTGCCAAATTCCAAACGTCCAGCGATTGCGTACACACGAAAGCTGCCAACACTGAAAGCTGTAGCTGGTTTTCACTGCCCCTTGGAACTCCAGTCGCTGCCACACAGACATTCGCGTTCTGCAAAAGCTTTGGTTGGTAATGGGGCAACACTCTGTATCTCTCTCTCGCACAGCCCCGCAGCCAAATTCGAAACGTCCAGCGATTGCTCCCAAACGAAAGCTGCCAGCACGGAAAGCTGTAGCTGGTTTTCACTGCCCCTTGGAACTGCATTCGCTGCCACACAGACATTCGCGTTCTGCATAAGCTGTGGTTGGTAATGGGGCAACACTGTGTTTCTCTCTCTTGCAGAGCCCGGCAGCCAAATTCGAAACGTCCAGCGATTGCTCCCAAACGAAAGCTGCCAGCATGGAAAGATATAGCTGGTTTTCACTGCCCCTTGGAACTGCATGCGCTGCCACACAGACATTCGCGTTCTACAAAAGCTTTGCTTGGTAATGGGGAAACACTCTGTATCTCTCTCTCGCAGAGCCCGGCTGCCAAATTCCAAACGTCCAGCGATTGCTCCGACACGAAATCTGCCAGCACTGAAAGCAGCAGCTGGTTTTCACTGCCCCTTGGAACTGCGTTCGCTGCCACACAGACATTCGCGTTCTGCAAAAGCATTGGTTGGTAATGGGGCAACACTGTGTTTCTCTCTCTCGCACAGCCCCGCAGCCAAATTCGAAACGTCCAGCGATTGCTCCCAAACGAAAGCTGCCAGCACGGAAAGCTGTAGCTGGTTTTCACTGCCCCTTGGAACTGCATTCGCTGCCACACAGACATTTGCGTTCTGCAGAAGCTGTGGTTGGTAATGGGGCAACACTGTGTATCTCTCTCTCGCAGAGCCCGGCAGCCAAATTCGAAACGTCCAGCGATTGCTCCCAAACGAAAGCTGCCAACACTGAAAGCTGTAGCTGGTTTTCACTGCCCCTTGGAACTGCATTCGCTGCCACACAGACATTCGTGTTCTGCAGAAGCTTTGGTTGGTAATGGGGCAAAAAGGTGTATCTCTCTCTTGCAGAGCCCGGCAGCCAAATTCGAAATGTCCAGCGATTGCGTACACACGAAAGCCGCCAACACTGAAAGCTGTAGCTGGTTTTCACTGCCCCTTGGAACTACGTTCACTGCCACACAGACATTCGCGTTCTGCAAAAGCTTTGCTTGGTAATGGGGAAACACTCTGTATCTCTCTCTCGCAGAGCCCGGCTGCCAAATTTGAAACGTCCAGCGATTGCTCCGACACGAAATCTGCCAGCACTGAAAGCAGCAGCTGGTTTTCACTGCCCCTTGGAACTGCGTTCGCTGCCACACAGACATTCGCGTTCTGCAAAAGCTTTGGTTGGTAATGGGGCAACACTCTGTATCTCTCTCTCGCACAGCCCGGCAGCCAAATTCGAAACGTCCAGCGATTGCTCCCAAACGAAAGCTGCCAGCATGGAAAGCTGTAGCTGGTTTTCACTGCCCCTTGGAACTGCATTCGCTGCCACACAGACATTCGCGTTCTGCAAAAGCTTTGGTTGGTAATGGGGCAACACTGTGTATCTCTCTCTCACAGAGCCCGGCAGCCAAATTCCAAACGTCCAGCGATTGCGTACACACGAAAGCTGCCAACACTGAAAGCTGTAGCTGGTTTTCACTGCCCCTTGGAACTCCATTCGCTGCCACACAGACATTCGCGTTCTGCAAAAGCTTTGGTTGGTAATGGGGCAACACTGTGTATCTCTCTCTCGCAGAGCCCGGCAGCCAAATTCGAAACGTCCAGCGATTGCTCCCAAACGAAAGCTGCCAGCACGGAAAGCTGTAGCTGGTTTTCACTGCCCCTTGGAACTGCATTCGCTGCCACACAGACATTCGCGTTCTGCAAAAGCTTTGGTTGGTAATGGGGCAACACTCTGTATCTCTCTCTCGCAGAGCCCGGCTGCCAAATTCCAAACGTCCAGCGATTGCTCCGACACGAAATCTGCCAGCACTGAAAGCAGCAGCTGGTTTTCACTGCCCCTTGCAACTGCGTTCGCTGCCACACAGACATTCGCGTTCTGCAAAAGCTTTGGTTGGTAATGGGGCAACACTGTGTATCTCTCTCTCGCACAGCCCGGCAGCCAAATTCGAAACGTCCAGCGATTGCTCCCAAACGAAAGCTGCCAGCACGGAAAGCTGTAGCTGGTTTTCACTGCCCCTTGGAACTGCATTCGCTGCCACACAGACATTCGCGTTCTGCAGAAGCTTTGGTTGGTAATGGGGCAACACTGTGTATCTCTCTCTTGCAGAGCCCGGCAGCCAAATTCGAAATGTCCAGCGATTGCTCCCACACGAAAGCTGCCAGCACGGAAAGACATAGCTGGTTTTCACTGCCCCTTGGAACTGCATTCGCTGCCACACAGACATTCGCGTTCTGCAGAAGCTTTGGTTGGTAATGGGGCAACACTGTGTATCTCTCTCTCGCAGAGCCCGGCTGCCAAATTCCAAACGTCCAGCGATTGCGTACACACGAAAGCTGCCAACACTGAAAGCTGTAGCTGGTTTTCACTGCCCCTTGGAACTACGTTCACTGCCACACAGACATTCGCGTTCTGCAAAAGCTTTGGTTGGTAATGGGGCAACACTCTGTATCTCTCTCTCGCAGAGCCCGGCTGCCAAATTCGAAACGTCCAGCGATTGCTCCCAAACGAAAGCTGCCAGCACAGAAAGCTGTAGCTGGTTTTCACTGCCCCTTGGAACTGCATTCGCTGCCACACAGACATTCGCGTTCTGCAGAAGCTTTGGTTGGTAATGGGGCAACACTGTGTATCTCTCTCTTGCAGAGCCCGGCAGCCAAATTCGAAATGTCCAGCGATTGCTCCCACACGAAAGCTGCCAGCACGGAAAGCTGTAGCTGGTTTTCACTGCCCCTTGGAACTGCATTCGCTGCCACACAGACATTCGCGTTCTGCAAAAGCTTTGGTTGGTAATGGGGCAACACTGTGTATCTCTCTCTCGCAGAGCCCGGCTGCCAAATTCCAAACGTCCAGCGATTGCGTACACACGAAAGCTGCCAACACTGAAAGCTGTAGCTGGTTTTCACTGCCCCTTGGAACTACGTTCACTGCCACACAGACATTCGCGTTCTGCAAAAGCTTTGGTTGGTAATGGGGCAACACTCTTTATCTCTCTCTCGCAGAGCCCGGCAGCCAAATTCGACACGTCCAGCGATTGCTCCCAAACGAAAGCTGCCAGCACAGAAAGCTGTAGCTGGTTTTCACTGCCCCTTGGAACTGCATTCGCTGCCACACAGACATTCGCGTTCTGCAGAAGCTTTGGTTGGTAATGGGGCAACACTCTTTTTCTCTCTCTCGCACAGCCCGGCAGCCAAATTCGACACGTCCAGCGATTGCTCCCAAACGAAAGCTGCCAGCGTGGAAAGATATAGCTGGTTTTCACTTCCCCTTGGAACTGCATTCGCTGCCACACAGACATTCGCCTTCTACAAAAGCTTTGCTTGGTAATGGGGAAACACTCTGTATCTCTCTCTCGCAGAGCCCGGCTGCCAAATTCCAAACGTCCAGCGATTGCTCCCAAACGAAAGCTGCCAGCACGGAAAGCTGTAGCTGGTTTTCACTGCCCCTTTGAACTACGTTCGCTGCCACACAGACATTCGCGTTCTGCAAAAGCTTTGGTTGGTAATGGGGCAACACTGTGTATGTCTCTCTCGCACAGCCCGGCAGCCAAATTCGAAATGTCTAGCTATTGCTCCCACACAAAAGCTGCCAGCATGTAAAGCTGTAGCTGGTTTTCACTGCCCCTTGGAACTGCATTCGCTGCCACACAGACATTCGCGTTCTGCAAAAGCTTTGGTTGGTAATGGGGCAACACTGTGTATCTCTCTCTCGCAGAGCCCGGCTGCCAAATTCCAAACGTCCAGCGATTGCGTACACACGAAAGCTGCCAACACTGAAAGCTGTAGCTGGTTTTCACTGCCCCTTGGAACTCCAGTCGCTGCCACACAGACATTCGCGTTCTGCAAAAGCTTTGGTTGGTAATGGGGCAACACTCTGTATCTATCTCTCGCACAGCCCCGCAGCCAAATTCGAAACGTCCAGCGATTGCTCCCAAACGAAAGCTGCCAGCACGGAAAGCTGTAGCTGGTTTTCACTGCCCCTTGGAACTGCATTCGCTGCCACACAGACATTCGCGTTCTGCATAAGCTGTGGTTGGTAATGGGGCAACACTGTGTTTCTCTCTCTTGCAGAGCCCGGCAGCCAAATTCGAAACGTCCAGCGATTGCTCCCAAACGAAAGCTGCCAGCATGGAAAGATATAGCTGGTTTTCACTGCCCCTTGGAACTGCATGCGCTGCCACACAGACATTCGCGTTCTGCAAAAGCTTTGGTTGGTAATGGGGCAACACTGTGTTTCTCTCTCTCGCACAGCCCGGCTGCCAAATTCCAAACGTCCAGCGATTGCTCCCAAACGAAAGCTGCCAGCACGGAAAGCTGTAGCTGGTTTTCACTGCCCCTTTGAACTACGTTCGCTGCCACACAGACATTCGCGTTCTGCAAAAGCTTTGGTTGGTAATGGGGCAACACTGTGTATGTCTCTCTCGCACAGCCCGGCAGCCAAATTCGAAATGTCTAGCTATTGCTCCCACACAAAAGCTGCCAGCATGTAAAGCTGTAGCTGGTTTTCACTGCCCCTTGGAACTGCATTCGCTGCCACACAGACATTCGCGTTCTGCAAAAGCTTTGGTTGGTAATGGGGCAACACTGTGTATCTCTCTCTCGCAGAGCCCGGCTGCCAAATTCCAAACGTCCAGCGATTGCGTACACACGAAAGCTGCCAACACTGAAAGCTGTAGCTGGTTTTCACTGCCCCTTGGAACTCCAGTCGCTGCCACACAGACATTCGCGTTCTGCAAAAGCTTTGGTTGGTAATGGGGCAACACTCTGTATCTCTCTCTCGCACAGCCCCGCAGCCAAATTCGAAACGTCCAGCGATTGCTCCCAAACGAAAGCTGCCAGCACGGAAAGCTGTAGCTGGTTTTCACTGCCCCTTGGAACTGCATTCGCTGCCACACAGACATTCGCGTTCTGCATAAGCTGTGGTTGGTAATGGGGCAACACTGTGTTTCTCTCTCTTGCAGAGCCCGGCAGCCAAATTCGAAACGTCCAGCGATTGCTCCCAAACGAAAGCTGCCAGCATGGAAAGATATAGCTGGTTTTCACTGCCCCTTGGAACTGCATGCGCTGCCACACAGACATTCGCGTTCTACAAAAGCTTTGCTTGGTAATGGGGAAACACTCTGTATCTCTCTCTCGCAGAGCCTGGCTGCCAAATTCCAAACGTCCAGCGATTGCTCCGACACGAAATCTGCCAGCACTGAAAGCAGCAGCTGGTTTTCACTGCCCCTTGGAACTGCGTTCGCTGCCACACAGACATTCGCGTTCTGCAAAAGCATTGGTTGGTAATGGGGCAACACTGTGTTTCTCTCTCTCGCACAGCCCCGCAGCCAAATTCGAAACGTCCAGCGATTGCTCCCAAACGAAAGCTGCCAGCACGGAAAGCTGTAGCTGGTTTTCACTGCCCCTTGGAACTGCATTCGCTGCCACACAGACATTTGCGTTCTGCAGAAGCTGTGGTTGGTAATGGGGCAACACTGTGTATCTCTCTCTCGCAGAGCCCGGCAGCCAAATTCGAAACGTCCAGCGATTGCTCCCAAACGAAAGCTGCCAACACTGAAAGCTGTAGCTGGTTTTCACTGCCCCTTGGAACTGCATTCGCTGCCACACAGACATTCGTGTTCTGCAGAAGCTTTGGTTGGTAATGGGGCAAAAAGGTGTATCTCTCTCTTGCAGAGCCCGGCAGCCAAATTCGAAATGTCCAGCGATTGCGTACACACGAAAGCCGCCAACACTGAAAGCTGTAGCTGGTTTTCACTGCCCCTTGGAACTACGTTCACTGCCACACAGACATTCGCGTTCTGCAAAAGCTTTGGTTGGTAATAGGGCAACACTCTGTATCTCTCTCTCGCAGAGCCCGGCTGCCAAATTCGAAACGTCCAGCGATTGCGTACACACGAAAGCTGCCAACACTGAAAGCTGTAGCTGGTTTTCACTGCCCCTTGGAACTACGTTCACTGCCACACAGACATTCGCGTTCTGCAAAAGGTTTGGTTGGTAATGGGGCAACACTGTGTATGTCTCTCTCGCACAGCCCGGCAGCCAAATTCGAAATGTCTAGCTATTGCTCCCACACAAAAGCTGCCAGCATGTAAAGGTGTAGCTGGTTTTCACTGCCCCTTGGAACTGCATTCGCTGCCACACAGACATTCGCGTTCTGCAAAAGCATTGGTTGGTAATGGGGCAACACTGTGTTTCTCTCTCTTGCAGAGCCCGGCAGCCAAATTCGAAACGTCCAGCGATTGCTCCCAAACGAAAGCTGCCAGCATGGAAAGATATAGCTGGTTTTCACTGCCCCTTGGAACTGCATGCGCTGCCACACAGACATTCGCGTTCTACAAAAGCTTTGCTTGGTAATGGGGCAACACTGTGTATCTCTCTCTCACAGAGCCCGGCAGCCACATTCCAAACGTCCAGCGATTGCGTACACACGAAAGCTGCCAACACTGAAAGCTGTAGCTGGTTTTCACTGCCCCTTGGAACTCCATTCGCTGCCACACAGACATTCGCGTTCTGCAAAAGCTTTGGTTGGTAATGGGGCAACACTCTGTATCTCTCTCTCGCACAGCCCGGCAGCCAAATTCGAAACGTCCAGCGATTGCTCCCAAACGAAAGCTGCCAGCACGGAAAGCTGTAGCTGGTTTTCACTGCCCCTTGGAACTGCATTCGCTGCCACACAGACATTCGCGTTCTGCAGAAGCTTTGGTTGGTAATGGGGCAACACTGTGTATCTCTCTCTCGCAGAGCCCGGCAGCCAAATTCGAAACGTCCAGCGATTGCTCCCAAACGAAAGCTGCCAGCACTGAAAGCTGTAGCTGGTTTTCACTGCCCCTTGGAACTGCATTCGCTGCCACACAGACATTCGCGTTCTGCAGAAGCTTTGGTTGGTAATGGGGCAACACTGTGTATCTCTCTCTCGCAGAGCCCGGCAGCCAAATTCGAAATGTCCAGCGATTGCTCCCACACGAAAGCTGCCAGCACGGAAAGACATAGCTGGTTTTCACTGCCCCTTGGAACTGCATTCGCTGCCACACAGACATTCGCGTTCTGCAAAAGCTTTGGTTGGTAATGGGGCAACACTGTGTATCTCTCTCTCGCAGAGCCCGGCTGCCAAATTCCAAATGTCCAGCGATTGCTCCCACATGAAAGCTGCCAACACTGAAAGCTGTAGCTGGTTTTCACTGCCCCTTGGAACTACGTTCACTGCCACACAGACATTCGCGTTCTGCAAAAGCTTTGGTTGGTAATGGGGCAACACTCTGTATCTCTCTCTCGCAGAGCCCGGCTGCCAAATTCGAAACGTCCAGCGATTGCTCCGACACGAAATCTGCCAGCACTGAAAGCAGCCGCTGGTTTTCACTGCCCCTTGGAACTACGTTCGCTGCCACACAGACATTCGCGTTCTGCAAAAGGTTTGGTTGGTAATGGGGCAACACTGTGTATGTCTCTCTCGCACAGCCCGGCAGCCAAATTCGAAATGTCTAGCTATTGCTCCCACACAAAAGCTGCCAGCATGTAAAGGTGTAGCTGGTTTTCACTGCCCCTTGGAACTGCATTCGCTGCCACACAGACATTCGCGTTCTGCAAAAGCATTGGTTGGTAATGGGGCAACACTGTGTTTCTCTCTCTTGCAGAGCCCGGCAGCCAAATTCGAAACGTCCAGCGATTGCTCCCAAACGAAAGCTGCCAGCATGGAAAGATATATCTGGTTTTCACTGCCCCTTGAAACTGCATTCGCTGCCACACAGACATTCGCGTTCTGCAAAAGCTTTGCTTGGTAATGGGGAAACACTCTGTATCTCTCTCTCGCAGAGCCCGGCTGCCAAATTTGAAACGTCCAGCGATTGCTCCGACACGAAATCTGCCAGCACTGAAAGCAGCAGCTGGTTTTCACTGCCCCTTGGAACTGCGTTCGCTGCCACACAGACATTCGCGTTCTGCAAAAGCTTTGGTTGGTAATGGGGCAACACTGTGTATCTCTCTCTTGCAGAGCCCGGCAGCCAAATTCGAAATGTCCAGTGATTGCTCCCACACGAAAGCTGCCAGCACGGAAAGACATAGCTGGTTTTCACTGCCCCTTGGAACTGCATTCGCTGCCACACAGACATTCGCGTTCTGCAAAAGCTTTGGTTGGTAATGGGGCAACACTGTGTATCTCTCTCTCGCAGAGCCCGGCTGCCAAATTCCAAACGTCCAGCGATTGCGTACACACGAAAGCTGCCAACACTGAAAGCTGTAGCTGGTTTTCACTGCCCCTTGGAACTACGTTCACTGCCACACAGACATTCGCGTTCTGCAAAAGCTTTGGTTGGTAATGGGGCAACACTCTGTATCTCTCTCTCGCAGAGCCCGGCTGCCAAATTCGAAACGTCCAGCGATTGCTCCCAAACGAAAGCTGCCAGCACAGAAAGCTGTAGCTGGTTTTCACTGCCCCTTGGAACTGCATTCGCTGCCACACAGACATTCGCGTTCTGCAGAAGCTTTGGTTGGTAATGGGGCAACACTGTGTATCTCTCTCTTGCAGAGCCCGGCAGCCAAATTCGAAATGTCCAGCGATTGCTCCCACACGAAAGCTGCCAGCACGGAAAGCTGTAGCTGGTTTTCACTGCCCCTTGGAACTGCATTCGCTGCCACACAGACATTCGCGTTCTGCAAAAGCTTTGGTTGGTAATGGGGCAACACTGTGTATCTCTCTCTCGCAGAGCCCGGCTGCCAAATTCCAAACGTCCAGCGATTGCGTACACACGAAAGCTGCCAACACTGAAAGCTGTAGCTGGTTTTCACTGCCCCTTGGAACTACGTTCACTGCCACACAGACATTCGCGTTCTGCAAAAGCTTTGGTTGGTAATGGGGCAACACTCTTTATCTCTCTCTCGCAGAGCCCGGCAGCCAAATTCGACACGTCCAGCGATTGCTCCCAAACGAAAGCTGCCAGCACGGAAAGCTGTAGCTGGTTTTCACTGCCCCTTGGAACTGCATTCGCTGCCACACAGACATTCGCGTTCTGCAGAAGCTTTGGTTGGTAATGGGGCAACACTCTTTTTCTCTCTCTCGCACAGCCCGGCAGCCAAATTCGACACGTCCAGCGATTGCTCCCAAACGAAAGCTGCCAGCATGGAAAGATATAGCTGGTTTTCACTTCCCCTTGGAACTGCATTCGCTGCCACACAGACATTCGCCTTCTACAAAAGCTTTGCTTGGTAATGGGGAAACACTCTGTATCTCTCTCTCGCAGAGCCCGGCTGCCAAATTCCAAACGTCCAGCGATTGCTCCGACACGAAAGATGCCAGCACTGAAAGCAGTAGCTGGTTTTCACTGCCCCTTTGAACTACGTTCGCTGCCACACAGACATTCGCGTTCTGCAAAAGGTTTGGTTGGTAATGGGGCAACACTGTGCATCTCTCTCTTGCAGAGCCCGGCAGCCAAATTCGAAATGTCCAGCGATTGCGTACACACGAAAGCTGCCAACACTGAAAGCTGTAGCTGGTTTTCACTGCCCCTTGGAACTACGTTCACTGCCACACAGACATTCGCGGTCTGCAAAAGCTTTGGTTGGTAATGGGGCAACACTCTGTATCTCTCTCTCGCAGAGCCCGGCTGCCAAATTCCAAACGTCCAGCGATTGCGTACACACGAAAGCTGCCAACACTGAAAGCTGTAGCTGGTTTTCACTGCCCCTTGGAACTACGTTCACTGCCACACAGACATTCGCGTTCTGCAAAAGCTTTGGTTGGTAATGGGGCAACACTCTGTATCTCTCTCTCGCAGAGCCCGGCTGCCAAATTCCAAACGTCCAGCGATTGCTCCCAAACGAAAGCTGCCAGCACAGAAAGCTGTAGCTGGTTTTCACTGCCCCTTGGAACTGCATTCGCTGCCACACAGACATTCGCGTTCTGCAGAAGCTTTGGTTGGTAATGGGGCAACACTCTGTATCTCTCTCTCGCAGAGCCCGGCAGCCAAATTCGACACGTCCAGTGATTGCTCCCAAACGAAAGCTGCTAGCATGGAAAGATATAGCTGGTTTTCACTGCCCCTTGGAACTGCATTCGCTGCCACACAGACATTCGCCTTCTGCAAAAGCTTTGCTTGGTAATGGGGAAACACTCTGTATCTCTCTCTCGCAGAGCCCGGCTGCCAAATTCCAAACGTCCAGCGATTGCTCCCAAACGAAAGATGCCAGCACTGAAAGCAGTAGCTGGTTTTCACTGCCCCTTGGAACTGCATTCGCTGTCACACAGACATTCGCGTTCTGCAAAAGCTTTGGTTGGTAATGGGGCAACACTCTGTATCTCTCTCTCGCAGAGCCCGGCAGCCAAATTCGAAACGTCCAGCGATTGCTCCCAAACGAAAGCTGCCAGCACGGAAAGCTGTAGCTGGTTTTCACTGCCCCTTGGAACTGCATTCGCTGCCACACAGACATTCGCGTTCTGCAAAAGCTTTGGTTGGTAATGGGGCAACACTCTGTATCTCTCTCTCGCAGAGCCCGGCAGCCAAATTCGAAACGTCCAGCGATTGCTCCCAAACGAAAGCTGCCAGCACAGAAAGATATAGCTGGTTTTCACTGCGCCTTGGATCTACGTTCACTGCCACACAGACATTCGCGTTCTGCAAAAGCTTTGGTTGGTAATGGGGCAACACTGTGTATCTCTCTCTCGCACAGCCCGGCTGCCAAATTCGAAACGTCCAGCGATTGCTCCCAAACGAAAGCTGCCAGCACGGAAAGCTGTAGCTGGTTTTCACTGCCCCTTGGAAATGCATTCGCTGCCACACAGACTTTCGCGTTCTGCAGAAGCTTTGGTTGGTAATGGGGCAACACTGTTTATCTCTCTCTCGCAGAGCCCGGCAGCCAAATTCGAAACGTCCAGCGATTGCTCCCAAATGAAAGCTGCCAGTACGGAAAGCTCTAGCTGGTTTTCACTGCCCCTTGGAACTGCATTCGCTGCCACACAGACATTCGCGTTCTGCAAAAGCTTTGGTTGGTAATGGGGCAACACTCTGTATCTCTCTCACGCAGAGCCCGGCAGCCAAATTCGAAACGTCCAGCGATTGCTCCCAAACGAAAGCTGCCAGCACGGAAAGCTGTAGCTGGTTTTCACTGCGCCTTGGAACTGCATTCGCTGCCACACAGACATTCGCGTTCTGCAGAAGCTTTGGTTGGTAATGGGGCAACACTGTGTATCTCTCTCTCGCAGAGCCCGGCAGCCAAATTCGAAACGTCCAGCGATTGCTCCCAAACGAAAGCTGCCAGCACGGAAAGCTGTAGCTGGTTTTCACTGCCCCTTGGAACTGCATTCGCTGCCACACAGACATTCGCGTTCTGCAGAAGCTTTGGTTGGTAATGGGGCAACACTGTGTATATCTCTCTTGCAGAGCCCGGCAGCCAAATTCGAAATGTCCAGCGATTGCTCCCACACGAAAGCTGCCAGCACGGAAAGATATAGCTGGTTTTCACTGCCCCTTGGAACTGCATTCGCTGCCACACAGACATTCGCGTTCTGCAGAAGCTTTGGTTGGTAATGGGGCAACACTGTGTATATCTCTCTTGCAGAGCCCGGCAGCCAAATTCGAAACGTCCAGCGATTGCGTACACACGAAAGCTGCCAACACTGAAAGCTGTAGCTGGTTTTCACTGCCCCTTGGAACTCCATTCGCTGCCACACAGACATTCGCGTTCTGCAAAAGCTTTGGTTGGTAATGGGCAACACTCTGTATCTCTCTCTCGCAGAGCCCGGCAGCCAAATTCGAAACGTCCAGCGATTGCTCCCAAACGAAAGCTGCCAGCACGGAAAGATATAGCTGGTTTTCACTGCCCCTTGGATCTACGTTCACTGCCACACAGACATTCGCGTTCTGCAGAAGCTTTGGTTGGTAATGGGGCAACACTGTGTATCTCTCTCTCGCACAGCCCGGCTGCCAAATTCGAAACGTCCAGCGATTGCTCCCAAACGAAAGCTGCCAGCACGGAAAGCTGTAGCTGGTTTTCACTGCCCCTTGGAACTGCATGCGCTGCCACACAGACATTCGCGTTCTGCAGAAGCTTTGGTTGGTAATGGGGCAACACTCTTTATCTCTCTCTCGCAGAGCCCGGCTGCCAAATTCGAAAGGTCCAGCGATTGCTCCCAAACGAAAGCTGCCAGCATGGAAAGATATAGCTGGTTTTCACTGCCCCTTGGAACTGCATGCGCTGCCACACAGACATTCGACTTCTACAAAAGCTTTGCTTGGTAATGGGGAAACACTCTGTATCTCTCTCTCGCAGAGCCCGGCAGCCAAATTCGAAACGTCCAGCGATTGCTCCCAAACGAAATCTGCCAGCACTGAAAGCAGTAGCTGGTTTTCACTGCCCCTTGGAACTGCGTTCGCTGCCACACAGACATTCGCGTTCTGCAAAAGCTTTGTTTGGTAATGGGGCAACACTGTGTATGTCTCTCTCGCACAGCCCGGCAGCCAAATTCGAAATGTCTAGCTATTGCTCCCACACAAAAGCTGCCAGCATGTAAAGGTGTAGCTGGTTTTCACTGCCCCTTGGAACTGCATTCGCTGCCACACAGACATTCGCGTTCTGCAAAAGCTTTGGTTGGTAATGGGTTAACACTGTGTATCTCTCTCTCGCAGAGCCCGGCAGCCAAATTCGAAACGTCCAGCGATTGCTCCCAAACGAAAGCTGTCAGCACGGACAGCTGTAGCTGGTTTTCACTGCCCCTTGGAACTCCATTCGCTGCCACACAAACATTCGCGTTCTGCAAAAGCTTTGGTTGGTAATGGGGCAACACGGTGTATCTCTCTCTCGCAAAGCCCGGCAGCCAAATTCGAAATGTCCATCGATTGCTCCCAAACGGAAGCTGCCAGCACTGAAAGCTGTAGCTGGTTTTCACTGCCCCTTGGAACTCCATTCGCTGCCACACAGACATTCGCGTTCTGCAAAAGCTTTGGTTGGTAATGGGGCAACACTGTGTATCTCTCTCTCGCAGAGCCCGGCAGCCAAATTCCAAACGTCCAGCGATTGCGTACACACGAAAGCTGCCAACACTGAAAGCTGTAACTGGTTTTCACTGCCCCTTGGAACTCCATTCGCTGCCACACAGACATTCGCGTTCTGCAAAAGCTTTGGTTGGTAATGGGGCAACACTCTGTATCTCTCTCTCGCCAAGCCCGGCAGCCAAATTCGAAACGTCCAGCGATTGCTCCCAAACGAAAGCTGCCAGCACGGAAAGCTGTAGCTGGTTTTCACTGCCCCTTGGAACTGCATTCGCTGCCACACAGACATTCGCGTTCTGCAGAAGCTTTGGTTGGTAATGGGGCAACACTGTGTATCTCTCTCTTGCAGAGCCCGGCAGCCAAATTCGAAATGTCCAGCGATTGCTCCCACACGAAAGCTGCCAGCACGGAAAGACATAGCTGGTTTTCACTGCCCCTTGGAACTGCATTCGCTGCCACACAGACATTCGCGTTCTGCAAAAGCTTTGGTTGGTAATGGGGAAACACTCTGTATCTCTCTCTCGCAGAGCCCGGCTGCCAAATTCCAAACGTCCAGCGATTGCGTACACACGAAAGCTGCCAACACTGAAAGCTGTAGCTGGTTTTCACTGCCCCTTGGAACTACGTTCACTGCCACACAGACATTCGCGTTCTGCAAAAGCTTTGGTTGGTAATGGGGCAACACTCTGTATCTCTCCCTCGCAGAGCCCGGCTGCCAAATTCGAAACGTCCAGCGATTGCTCCCAAACGAAAGCTGCCAGCACAGAAAGCTGTAGCTGGTTTTCACTGCCCCTTGGAACTGCATTCGCTGCCACACAGACATTCGCGTTCTGCAGAAGCTTTCGTTGGTAATGGGGCAACACTCTTTATCTCTCTCTCGCACAACCCGGCAGCCAAATTCGACACGTCCAGCGATTGCTCCCACACGAAAGCTGCCAGCATGGAAAGATATAGCTGGTTTTCACTGCCCCTTGGAACTGCATTCGCTGCCACACAGACATTCGCCTTCTACAAAAGCTTTGCTTGGTAATGGGGAAACACTGTGTATCTCTCTCTCGCAGAGCCCGGCTGCCAAATTCCAAACGTCCAGCGATTGCTCCGACACGAAATCTGCCAGCACTGAAAGCAGTAGCTGGTTTTCACTGCCCCTTGGAACTACGTTCGCTGCCACACAGACATTCGCGTTCTGCAAAAGCTTTGGTTGGTAATGGGGCAACACTGTGTATGTCTCTCTCGCAAAGCCCGGCAGCCAAATTCGAAATGTCTAGCTATTGCTCCCACACAAAAGCTGCCAGCATGTAAAGGTGTAGCTGGTTTTCACTGCCCCTTGGAACTGCATTCGCTGCCACACAGACATTCGCGTTCTGCAAAAGCTTTGGTTGGTAATGGGGCAACACTCTGTATCTCTCTCTCGCACAGCCCGGCAGCCAAATTCGAAACGTCCAGCGATTGCTCCCAAACGAAAGCTGCCAGCACGGAAAGCTGTAGCTGGTTTTCACTGCCCCTTGGAACTGCATTCGCTGCCACACAGACATTCGCGTTCTGCAGAAGCTTTGGTTGGTAATGGGGCAACACTGTGTATCTCTCTCTCGCAGAGCCCGGCAGCCAAATTCGAAACGTCCAGCGATTGCTCCCAAACGAAAGCTGCCAGCACGGAAAGCTGTAGCTGGTTTTCACTGCCCCTTGGAACTGCATTCGCTGCCACACAGACATTCGCGTTCTGCAGAAGCTTTGGTTGGTAATGGGGCAACACTGTGTATCTCTCTCTTGCAGAGCCCGGCAGCCAAATTCGAAATGTCCAGCGATTGCGTACACACGAAAGCTGCCAACACTGAAAGCTGTAGCTGGTTTTCACTGCCCCTTGGAACTACGTTCACTGCCACACAGACATTCGCGGTCTGCAAAAGCTTTGGTTGGTAATGGGGCAACACTCTGTATCTCTCTCTCGCAGAGCCCGGCTGCCAAATTCCAAACGTCCAGCGATTGCGTACACACGAAAGCTGCCAACACTGAAAGCTGTAGCTGGTTTTCACTGCCCCTTGGAACTACGTTCACTGCCACACAGACATTCGCGTTCTGCAAAAGCTTTGGTTGGTAATGGGGCAACACTCTGTATCTCTCTCTCGCAGAGCCCGGCTGCCAAATTCCAAACGTCCAGCGATTGCTCCCAAACGAAACCTGCCAGCACAGAAAGCTGTAGCTGGTTTTCACTGCCCCTTGGAACTGCATTCGCTGCCACACAGACATTCGCGTTCTGCAGAAGCTTTGGTTGGTAATGGGGCAACACTCTGTATCTCTCTCTCGCAGAGCCCGGCAGCCAAATTCGACACGTCCAGTGATTGCTCCCAAACGAAAGCTGCTAGCATGGAAAGATATAGCTGGTTTTCACTGCCCCTTGGAACTGCATTCGCTGCCACACAGACATTCGCCTTCTACAAAAGCTTTGCTTGGTAATGGGGAAACACTCTGTATCTCTCTCTCGCAGAGCCCGGCTGCCAAATTCCAAACGTCCAGCGATTGCTCCCAAACGAAAGATGCCAGCACTGAAAGCAGTAGCTGGTTTTCACTGCCCCTTGGAACTGCATTCGCTGTCACACAGACATTCGCGTTCTGCAAAAGCTTTGGTTGGTAATGGGGCAACACTCTGTATCTCTCTCTCGCAGAGCCCGGCAGCCAAATTCGAAACGTCCAGCGATTGCTCCCAAACGAAAGCTGCCAGCACGGAAAGCTGTAGCTGGTTTTCACTGCCCCTTGGAACTGCATTCGCTGCCACACAGACATTCGCGTTCTGCAAAAGCTTTGGTTGGTAATGGGGCAACACTCTGTATCTCTCTCTCGCAGAGCCCGGCAGCCAAATTCGAAACGTCCAGCGATTGCTCCCAAACGAAAGCCGCCAGCACAGAAAGATATAGCTGGTTTTCACTGCGCCTTGGATCTACGTTCACTGCCACACAGACATTCGCGTTCTGCAAAAGCTTTGGTTGGTAATGGGGCAACACTGTGTATCTCTCTCTCGCACAGCCCGGCTGCCAAATTCGAAACGTCCAGCGATTGCTCCCAAACGAAAGCTGCCAGCACGGAAAGCTGTAGCTGGTTTTCACTGCCCCTTGGAAATGCATTCGCTGCCACACAGACTTTCGCGTTCTGCAGAAGCTTTGGTTGGTAATGGGGCAACACTGTTTATCTCTCTCTCGCAGAGCCCGGCAGCCAAATTCGAAACGTCCAGCGATTGCTCCCAAATGAAAGCTGCCAGTACGGAAAGCTCTAGCTGGTTTTCACTGCCCCTTGGAACTGCATTCGCTGCCACACAGACATTCGCGTTCTGCAAAAGCTTTGGTTGGTAATGGGGCAACACTCTGTATCTCTCTCACGCAGAGCCCGGCAGCCAAATTCGAAACGTCCAGCGATTGCTCCCAAACGAAAGCTGCCAGCACGGAAAGCTGTAGCTGGTTTTCACTGCGCCTTGGAACTGCATTCGCTGCCACACAGACATTCGCGTTCTGCAGAAGCTTTGGTTGGTAATGGGGCAACACTGTGTATCTCTCTCTCGCAGAGCCCGGCAGCCAAATTCGAAACGTCCAGCGATTGCTCCCAAACGAAAGCTGCCAGCACGGAAAGCTGTAGCTGGTTTTCACTGCCCCTTGGAACTGCATTCGCTGCCACACAGACATTCGCGTTCTGCAGAAGCTTTGGTTGGTAATGGGGCAACACTGTGTATATCTCTCTTGCAGAGCCCGGCAGCCAAATTCGAAATGTCCAGCGATTGCTCCCACACGAAAGCTGCCAGCACGGAAAGATATAGCTGGTTTTCACTGCCCCTTGGAACTGCATTCGCTGCCACACAGACATTCGCGTTCTGCAGAAGCTTTGGTTGGTAATGGGGCAACACTGTGTATATCTCTCTTGCAGAGCCCGGCAGCCAAATTCGAAACGTCCAGCGATTGCGTACACACGAAAGCTGCCAACACTGAAAGCTGTAGCTGGTTTTCACTGCCCCTTGGAACTGCATGCGCTGCCACACAGACATTCGCGTTCTGCAGAAGCTTTGGTTGGTAATGGGGCAACACTCTTTATCTCTCTCTCGCAGAGCCCGGCTGCCAAATTCGAAAGGTCCAGCGATTGCTCCCAAACGAAAGCTGCCAGCATGGAAAGATATAGCTGGTTTTCACTGCCCCTTGGAACTGCATGCGCTGCCACACAGACATTCGACTTCTACAAAAGCTTTGCTTGGTAATGGGGAAACACTCTGTATCTCTCTCTCGCAGAGCCCGGCAGCCAAATTCGAAACGTCCAGCGATTGCTCCCAAACGAAATCTGCCAGCACTGAAAGCAGTAGCTGGTTTTCACTGCCCCTTGGAACTGCGTTCGCTGCCACACAGACATTCGCGTTCTGCAAAAGCTTTGTTTGGTAATGGGGCAACACTGTGTATGTCTCTCTCGCACAGCCCGGCAGCCAAATTCGAAATGTCTAGCTATTGCTCCCACACAAAAGCTGCCAGCATGTAAAGGTGTAGCTGGTTTTCACTGCCCCTTGGAACTGCATTCGCTGCCACACAGACATTCGCGTTCTGCAAAAGCTTTGGTTGGTAATGGGTTAACACTGTGTATCTCTCTCTCGCAGAGCCCGGCAGCCAAATTCGAAACGTCCAGCGATTGCTCCCAAACGAAAGCTGTCAGCACGGACAGCTGTAGCTGGTTTTCACTGCCCCTTGGAACTGCATTCGCTGCCACACAGACATTCGCGTTCTGCAGAAGCTTTGGTTGGTAATGGGGCAACACTGTGTATCTCTCTCTCGCAGAGCCCGGCAGCCAAATTCGAAACGTCCAGCTATTGCTCCCAAACGAAAGCTGCCAGCACGGAAAGCTGTAGCTGGTTTTCACTGCCCCTTGGAACTGCATTCGCTGCCACACAGACATTCGCGTTCTGCAGAAGCTTTGGTTGGTAATGGGGCAACACTGTGTATCTCTCTCTTGCAGAGCCCGGCAGCCAAATTCGAAATGTCCAGCGATTGCTCCCACACGAAAGCTGCCAGCACGGAAAGCTGTAGCTGGTTTTCACTGCCCCTTGGAACTGCATTCGCTGCCACACAGACATTCGCGTTCTGCAAAGGTTTGGTTGGTAATGGGGAAACACTCTGTATCTCTCTCTCGCAGAGCCCGGCTGCCAAATTCCAAACGTCCAGCGATTGCGTACACACGAAAGCTGCCAACACTGAAAGCTGTAGCTGGTTTTCACTGCCCCTTGGAACTACGTTCACTGCCACACAGACATTCGCGTTCTGCAAAAGCTTTGGTTGGTAATGGGGCAACACTCTGTATCTCTCTCTCGCAGAGCCCGGCTGCCAAATTCGAAACGTCCAGCGATTGCTCCCAAACGAAAGCTGCCAGCACAGAAAGCTGTAGCTGGTTTTCACTGCCCCTTGGAACTGCATTCGCTGCCACACAGACATTCGCGTTCTGCAGAAGCTTTGGTTGGTAATGGGGCAACACTCTTTATCTCTCTCTCGCACAGCCCGGCAGCCAAATTCGACACGTCCAGCGATTGCTCCCACACGAAAGCTGCCAGCATGGAAAGATATAGCTGGTTTTCACTGCCCCTTGGAACTGCATTCGCTGCCACACAGACATTCGCCTTCTACAAAAGCTTTGCTTGGTAAAGGGGAAACACTCTGTATCTCTCTCTCGCAGAGCCCGGCTGCCAAATTCCAAACGTCCAGCGATTGCTCCGACACGAAAGATGCCAGCACTGAAAGCAGTAGCTGGTTTTCACTGCCCCTTGGAACTACGTTCGCTGCCACACAGACATTCGCGTTCTGCAAAAGCTTTGGTTGGTAATGGGGCAACACTGTGTATGTCTCTCTCGCACAGCCCGGCAGCCAAATTCGAAATGTCTAGCTATTGCTTCCACACAAAAGCTGCCAGCATGTAAAGGTGTAGCTGGTTTTCACTGCCCCTTGGAACTGCATTCGCTGCCACACAGACATTCGCGTTCTGCAAAAGCTTTGGTTGGTAATGGGGCAACACTGTGTATATCTCTCTCTCGCACAGCCCGGCAGCCAAATTCGAAACGTCCAGCGATTGCTCCCAAACGAAAGCTGCCAGCACGGAAAGCTGTAGCTGGTTTTCACTGCCCCTTGGAACTGCATTCGCTGCCACACAGACATTTGCGTTCTGCAGAAGCTTTGGTTGGTAATGGGGCAACACTGTGTATCTCTCTCTCGCAGAGCCCGGCAGCCAAATTCGAAACGTCCAGCGATTGCTCCCAAACGAAAGCTGCCAGCACGGAAAGCTGTAGCTGGTTTTCACTGCCCCTTGGAACTGCATTCGCTGCCACACAGACATTCGCGTTCTGCAGAAGCTTTGGTTGGTAATGGGGCAACACTGTGTATCTCTCTCTTGCAGAGCCCGGCAGCCAAATTCGAAATGTCCAGCGATTGCGTACACACGAAAGCTGCCAACACTGAAAGCTGTAGCTGGTTTTCACTGCCCCTTGGAACTACGTTCACTGCCACACAGACATTCGCGTTCTGCAAAAGCTTTGGTTGGTAATGGGGCAACACTCTGTATCTCTCTCTCGCACAGCCCGGCTGCCAAATTCGAAACGTCCAGCGATTGCTCCCAAACGAAAGCTGCCAACACTGAAAGCTGTAGCTGGTTTTCACTGCCCCTTGGAACTACGTTCACTGCCACACAGACATTCGCGTTCTGCAAAAGCTTTGGTTGGTAATGGGGCAACACTCTGTATCTCTCTCTCGCAGAGCCCGGCTGCCAAATTCCAAACGTCCAGCGATTGCTCCCAAACGAAAGCTGCCAGCACAGAAAGCTGTAGCTGGTTTTCACTGCCCCTTGGAACTGCATTCGCTGCCACACAGACATTCGCGTTCTGCAGAAGCTTTGGTTGGTAATGGGGCAACACTCTGTATCTTTCTCTCGCAGAGCCCGGCAGCCAAATTCGACACGTCCAGCGATTGCTCCCAAACGAAAGCTGCTAGCATGGAAAGATATAGCTGGTTTTCACTGCCCCTTGGAACTGCATTCGCTGCCACACAGACATTCGCCTTCTACAAAAGCTTTGCTTGGTAATGGGGAAACACTCTGTATCTCTCTCTCGCAGAGCCCGGCTGCCAAATTCCAAACGGCCAGCGATTGCTCCGACACGAAAGATGCCAGCACTGAAAGCAGTAGCTGGTTTTCACTGCCCCTTGGAACTACGTTCGCTGCCACACAGACATTCGCGTTCTGCAAAAGGTTTGGTTGGTAATGGGGCAATACTGTGTATGTCTCTCTCGCACAGCCCGGCAGCCAAATTCGAAATGTCTAGCTATTGCTCCCACACAAAAGCTGCCAGCATGTAAAGGTGTAGCTGGTTTTCACTGCCCCTTGGAACTGCGTTCGCTGCCACACAGACATTCGCGTTCTGCAAAAGCTTTGCTTGGTAATGGGGCAACACTCTGTATCTCTCTCTCGCACAGCCCGGCAGCCAAATTCGAAACGTCCAGCGATTGCTCCCAAACGAAAGCTGCCAGCACGGAAAGCTGTAGCTGGTTTTCACTGCCCCTTGGAACTGCATTCGCTGCCACACAGACATTCGCGTTCTGCAAAAGCTTTGGTTGGTAATGGGGCAACACTGTGTATCTCTCTCTCACAGAGCCCGGTAGCCAAATTCGAAACGTCCAGCGATTGCGTACACACGAAAGCTGCCAACACTGAAAGCTGTAGCTGGTTTTCACTGCCCCTTGGAACTGCATTCGCTGCCACACAGACATTCGCGTTCTGCAAAAGCTTTGGTTGGTAATGGGGCAACACTCTGTATCTCTCTCTCGCACAGCCCGGCAGCCAAATTTGAAACGTCCAGCGATTGCTCCCAAACGAAAGCTGCCAGCACGGAAAGCTGTAGCTGGTTTTCACTGCCCCTTGGAACTGCATTCGCTGCCACACAGACATTCGCGTTCTGCAGAAGCTTTGGTTGGTAATGGGGCAACACTGTGTATCTCTCTCTCGCAGAGCCCGGCTGCCAAATTCAAAACGTCCAGCTATTGCTCCCAAACGAAAGCTGCCAGCACGGAAAGCTGTAGCTGGTTTTCACTGCCCCTTGGAACTGCATTCGCTGCCACACAGACATTCGCGTTCTGCAGAAGTTTTTGTTGGTAATGGGGCAACACTGTGTATCTCTCTCTTGCAGAGCCCGGCAGCCAAATTCGAAATGTCCAGCGATTGCTCCCACACGAAAGCTGCCAGCATGGAAAGATATAGCTGGTTTTCACTGCCCCTCGGAACTGCATTCGCTGCCACAAGGACATTCGCGTTCTGCAAAAGCTTTGGTTGGTAATGGGGCAACACTGTGTATCTCTCTCTCGCAGAGCCCGGCAGCCAAATACCAAACGTCCAGCCACTGTGCCCAAACGATAGATGCCAGCACTGAAAGCAGTAGCTGGTTTTCACTGCCCCTTGGAACTGCATTCGCTGCCACACAGACATTCGCGTTCTGCAGAAGGTTTGGTTGGTAATGGGGCAACATTCTGTATCTCTCTCTCGCAGAGCCCGGCAGCCAAATTCGAAACGTCCAGCGATTGCTCCCAAACGAAAGCTGCCAGCACGGAAAGCTGTAGCTGGTTTTCACTGCCCCTTGGAACTGCATTCGCTGCCACACAGACATTCGCGTTCTGCAAAAGCTTTGGTTGGTAATGGGGCAACACTCTGTATCTCTCTCTCGCAGAGCCCGGCTGCCAAATTCCAAACGTCCAGCGATTGCGTACACACGAAAGCTGCCAACACTGACAGCTGTAGCTGGTTTTCACTGCCCCTTGGAACTCCATTCGCTGCCACACAGACATTCGCGTTCTGCAAAAGCTTTGGTTGGTAATGGGGCAACACTCTGTATCTCTCTCTCGCAGAGCCCGGCTGCCAAATTCGAAACATCCAGCGCTTGCTCCCAAACGAAAGCTGCCAGCACGGAAAGATATAGCTGGTTTTCACTGCCCCTTGGATCTACGTTCACTGCCACACAGACATTCGCGTTCTGCAAAAGCTTTGGTTGGTAATGGGGCAACACTGTGTATCTCTCTCTCGCACAGCCCGGCTGCCAAATTCGAAACGTCCAGCGATTGCTCCCAAACGAAAGCTGCCAGCACGGAAAGCTGTAGCTGGTTTTCACTGCCCCTTGGAACTGCATTCGCTGCCACACAGACATTCGCGTTCTGCAGAAGCTTTGGTTGGTAATGGGGCAACACTGTTTATCTCTCTCTCGCAGAGCCCGGCTGCCAAATTCGAAACGTCCAGCGATTGCTCCCAAACGAAAGCTGCCAGCATGGAAAGATATAGCTGGTTTTCACTGCCCCTTGGAACTGCATGCGCTGCCACACAGACATTCGCCTTCTACAAAAGCTTTGCTTGCTAATGGGGAAACACTCTGTATCTCTCTCTCGCAGAGCCCGGCAGCCAAATTCGAAACGTCCAGCGATTGCTCCGACACGAAATCTGCCAGCACTGAAAGCAGTAGCTGGTTTTCACTGCCCCTTGGAACTGCGTTCGCTGCCACACAGACATTCGCGTTCTGCAAAAGCTTTGGTTGGTAATGGGGCAACACTTTGTATGTCTCTCTCGCACAGCCCGGCAGCCAAATTCGAAATGTCTAGCTATTGCTCCCACACAAAAGCTGCCAGCATGTAAAGGTGTAGCTGGTTTTCACTGCCCCTTGGAACTGCATTCGCTGCCACACAGACATTCGCGTTCTGCAGAAGCTTTGGTTGGTAATGGGGCAACACTGTTTATCTCTCTCTCGCAGAGCCCGGCAGCCAAATTCGAAATGTCCAGCGATTGCTCCCACACGAAAGCTGCCAGCACGGAAAGCTATAGTTGGTTTTCACTGCCCCTTGGAACTGCATTCGCTGCCACAAGGACATTCGCGTTCTGCAAAAGCTTTGGTTGGTAATGGGGCAACACTGTGTATCTCTCTCTCGCAGAGCCCGGCAGCCAAATACCAAACGTGCAGTGATTGCGTACACACGAAAGCTGCCAACACTGAAAGCTGTAGCTGGTTTTCACTGCCCCTTGGAACTCCATTCGCTGCCACACAGACATTCGCGTTCTGCAAAAGCTTTGGTTGGTAATGGGGCAACACTCTGTATCTCTCTCTCGCACAGCCCGGCAGCCAAATTCGAAACGTCCAGCGATTGCTCCCAAACGAAAGCTGCTAGCACGGAAAGCTGTAGCTGGTTTTCACTGCCCCTTGGAACTGCATTCGCTGCCACACAGACATTCGCGTTCTGCAGAAGCTTTGGTTGGTAATGGGGCAACACTGTGTATCTCTCTCTCGCAGAGCCCGGCAGCCAAATTCGAAACGTCCAGCGATTGCTCCCAAACGAAAGCTGCCAGCACGGAAAGCTGTAGCTGGTTTTCACTGCCCCTTGGAACTGCATTCGCTGCCACACAGACATTCGCGTTCTGCAGAAGCTTTGGTTGGTAATGGGGCAACACTGTGTATATCTCTCTTGCAGAGCCCGGCAGCCAAACTCGAAATGTCTAGCGATTCCTCCCACACGAAAGCTGCCAGCATGGAAAGATATAGCTGGTTTTCACTGCCCCTTGGAACTGCATTCGCTGCCACACAGACATTCGCGTTCTGCAAAAGCTTTGGTTGGTAATGGGGCAACACTCTGTATCTCTCTCTCGCACAGCCCGGCTGCCAAATTCGAAACGTCCAGCGATTGCTCCCAAACGAAAGCTGCCAGCACGGAAAGCTGTAGCTGGTTTTCACTGCCCCTTGGAACTGCATTCGCTGCCACACAGACATTCGCGTTCTGCAAAAGCTTTGGTTGGTAATGGGGCAACACTCTGTATCTCTCTCTCGCAGAGCCCGGCAGCCAAATTCGAAACGTCCAGCGATTGCTCCCAAACGAAAGCTGCCAGCACGGAAAGATATAGCTGGTTTTCACTGCCCCTTGGATCTACGTTCACTGCCACACAGACATTCGCCGTCTGCAAAAGCTTTGGTTGGTAATGGGGCAACGCTGTGTATCTCTCTCTCGCACAGCCCGGCTGCCAAATTCGAAACGTCCAGCGATTGCTCCGAAACGAAAGCTGCCAGCACGGAAAGCTGTAGCTGGTTTTCACTGCCCCTTGGAACTGCATTCGCTGCCACACAGACATTCGCGTTCTGCAGAAGCTTTGGTTGGTAATGGGGCAACACTGTTTATCTCTCTCTCGCAGAGCCCGGCTGCCAAATTCGAAACGTCTAGCGATTGCTCCCAAACGAAAGCTGCCAGCATGGAAAGATATAGCTGGTTTTCACTGCCCCTTGGAACTGCATGCGCTGCCACACAGACATTCGCCTTCTACAAAAGCTTTGCTTGCTAATGGGGAAACACTCTGTATCTCTCTCTCGCAGAGCCCGGCTGCCAAATTCGAAACGTCCAGCGATTGCTCCGACACGAAATCTGCCAGCACTGAAAGCAGTAGCTGGTTTTCACTGCCCCTTGGAACTGCGTTCGCTGCCACACAGACATTCGCGTTCTGCAAAAGCTTTGGTTGGTAATGGGGCAACACTTTGTATGTCTGTCTCGCACAGCTCGGCAGCCAAATTCGAAATGTCTAGCTATTGCTCCCACACAAAAGCTGCCAGCATGTAAAGGTGTAGCTGGTTTTCACTGCCCCTTGGAACTGCATTCGCTGCCACACAGACATTCGCGTTCTGCAAAAGCTTTGGTTGGTAATGGGGCAACACTGTTTATCTCTCTCTCGCAGAGCCCGGCAGCCAAATTCGAAACGTTTAGCGATTACTCCCAAACGAAAGCTGCCAGCATGGAAAGATATAGCTGGTTTTCACTGCCCCTTGGAACTGCATTCGCTGCCACACAGACATTCGCGTTCTGCAAAAGCTTTGGTTGGTAATGGGGCAACACTGTGTATCTCTCTCTCGCAGAGCCCGGCTGCCAAATTCCAAACGTCCAGCGATTGCTCCGACACGAAATCTGCCAGCACTGAAAGCAGCAGCTGGTTTTCACTGCCCCTTGGAACTGCGTTCGCTGCCACACAGACATTCGCGTTCTGCAAAAGCTTTGCTTGGTAATGGGGCAACACTCTGTATCTCTCTCTCGCACAGCCCGGCAGCCAAATTCGAAACGTCCAGCGATTGCTCCCAAACGAAAGCTGCCAGCACGGAAAGCTGTAGCTGGTTTTCACTGCCCCTTGGAACTGCATTCGCTGCCACACAGACATTCGCGTTCTGCAGAAGCTTTGGTTGGTAATGGGGCAACACTGTGTATCTCTCTCTCACAGAGCCCGGTAGCCAAATTCGAAACGTCCAGCGATTGCGTACACACGAAAGCTGCCAACACTGAAAGCTGTAGCTGGTTTTCACTGCCCCTTGGAACTGCATTCGCTGCCACACAGACATTCGCGTTCTGCAAAAGCTTTGGTTGGTAATGGGGCAACACTCTGTATCTCTCTCTCGCACAGCCCGGCAGCCAAATTTGAAACGTCCAGCGATTGCTCCCAAACGAAAGCTGCCAGCACGGAAAGCTGTAGCTGGTTTTCACTGCCCCTTGGAACTGCATTCGCTGCCACACAGACATTCGCGTTCTGTAGAAGCTTTGGTTGGTAATGGGGCAACACTGTGTATCTCTCTCTCGCAGAGCCCGGCTGCCAAATTCAAAACGTCCAGCTATTGCTCCCAAACGAAAGCTGCCAGCACGGAAAGCTGTAGCTGGTTTTCACTGCCCCTTGGAACTGCATTCGCTGCCACACAGACATTCGCGTTCTGCAGAAGTTTTTGTTGGTAATGGGGCAACACTGTGTATCTCTCTCTTGCAGAGCCCGGCAGCCAAATTCGAAATGTCCAGCGATTGCTCCCACACGAAAGCTGCCAGCATGGAAAGATATAGCTGGTTTTCACTGCCCCTTGGAACTGCATTCGCTGCCACAAGGACATTCGCGTTCTGCAAAAGCTTTGGTTGGTAATGGGGCAACACTGTGTATCTCTCTCTCGCAGAGCCCGGCAGCCAAATACCAAACGTCCAGCCACTGTGCCCAAACGATAGATGCCAGCACTGAAAGCAGTAGCTGGTTTTCACTGCCCCTTGGAACTGCATTCGCTGCCACACAGACATTCGCGTTCTGAAAAAGCTTTGGTTGGTAATCGGGCAACACTGTGTATCTCTCTCTTGCAGAGTCCGGCAGCCAAATACCAAACGTCCAGCCACTGTGCCCAAACGAAAGCTGCCAGCACAGAAAGCTGTAGCTGGTTTTCACTGCCCCTTGGAACTGCATTCGCTGCCACACAGACATTCGCGTTCTGCAGAAGCTTTGGTTGGTAATGGGGCAACATTCTGTATCTCTCTCTCGCAGAGCCCGGCAGCCAAATTCGAAACGTCCAGCGATTGCTCCCAAACGAAAGCTGCCAGCACGGAAAGCTGTAGCTGGTTTTCACTGCCCCTTGGAACTGCATTCGCTGCCACACAGACATTCGCGTTCTGCAAAAGCTTTGGTTGGTAATGGGGCAACACTCTGTATCTCTCTCTCGCAGAGCCCGGCTGCCAAATTCCAAACGTCCAGCGATTGCGTACACACGAAAGCTGCCAACACTGAAAGCTGTAGCTGGTTTTCACTGCCCCTTGGAACTCCATTCGCTGCCACACAGACATTCGCGTTCTGCAAAAGCTTTGGTTGGTAATGGGGCAACACTCTGTATCTCTCTCTCGAAGAGCCCGGCAGCCAAATTCGAAACGTCCAGCGATTGCTCCCAAACGAAAGCTGCCAGCACGGAAAGCTGTAGCTGGTTTTCACTGCCCCTTGGAACTGCATTCGCTGCCACACAGACATTCGCGTTCTGCAAAAGCTTTGGTTGGTAATGGGGCAACACTCTGTATCTCTCTCTCGCCAAGCCCGGCAGCCAAATTCGAAACGTCCAGCGATTGCTCCCAAACGAAAGCTGCCAGCACGGAAAGATATAGCTGGTTTTCACTGCCCCTTGGATCTACGTTCACTGCCACACAGACATTCGCGTTCTGCAAAAGCTTTGGTTGGTAATGGGGCAACACTGTGTATCTCTCTCTCGCACAGCCCGGCTGCCAAATTCGAAACGTCCAGCGATTGCTCCCAAACGAAAGCTGCCAGCACGGAAAGCTGTAGCTGGTTTTCACTGCCCCTTGGAACTGCATTCGCTGCCACACAGACATTCGCGTTCTGCAGAAGCTTTGGTTGGTAATGGGGCAACACTGTTTATCTCTCTCTCGCAGAGCCCGGCTGCCAAATTCGAAACGTCCAGCGATTGCTCCCAAACGAAAGCTGCCAGCATGGAAAGATATAGCTGGTTTTCACTGCCCCTTGGAACTGCATGCGCTGCCACACAGACATTCGCCTTCTACAAAAGCTTTGCTTGCTAATGGGGAAACACTCTGTATCTCTCTCTCGCAGAGCCCGGCTGCCAAATTCGAAACGTCCAGCGATTGCTCCGACACGAAATCTGCCAGCACTGAAAGCAGTAGCTGGTTTTCACTGCCCCTTGGAACTGCATTCGCTGCCACACAGACATTCGCCTTCTGCAAAAGCTTTGGTTGGTAATGGGGCAACACTTTGTATGTCTCTCTCGCACAGCCCGGCAGCCAAATTCGAAATGTCTAGCTATTGCTCCCACACAAAAGCTGCCAGCATGTAAAGGTGTAGCTGGTTTTCACTGCCCCTTGGAACTGCATTCGCTGCCACACAGACATTCGCGTTCTGCAGAAGCTTTGGTTGGTAATGGGGCAACACTGTTTATCTCTCTCTCGCAGAGCCCGGCAGCCAAATTCGAAATGTCCAGCGATTGCTCCCACACGAAAGCTGCCAGCACGGAAAGCTATAGTTGGTTTTCACTGCCCCTTGGAACTGCATTCGCTGCCACAAGGACATTCGCGTTCTGCAAAAGCTTTGGTTGGTAATGGGGCAACACTGTGTATCTCTCTCTCGCAGAGCCCGGCAGCCAAATACCAAACGTGCAGTGATTGCGTACACACGAAAGCTGCCAACACTGAAAGCTGTAGCTGGTTTTCACTGCCCCTTGGAACTGCATTCGCTGCCACACAGACATTCGCGTTCTGCAAAAGCTTTGGTTGGTAATGGGGCAACACTCTGTATCTCTCTCTCGCACAGCCCGGCAGCCAAATTCGAAACGTCCAGCGATTGCTCCCAAACGAAAGCTGCCAGCACGGAAAGATATAGCTGGTTTTCACTGCCCCTTGGATCTACGTTCACTGCCACACAGACATTCGCCGTCTGCAAAAGCTTTGGTTGGTAATGGGGCAACGCTGTGTATCTCTCTCTCGCACAGCCCGGCTGCCAAATTCGAAACGTCCAGCGATTGCTCCGAAACGAAAGCTGCCAGCACGGAAAGCTGTAGCTGGTTTTCACTGCCCCTTGGAACTGCATTCGCTGCCACACAGACATTCGCGTTCTGCAGAAGCTTTGGTTGGTAATGGGGCAACACTCTGTATCTCTCTCTCGCAGAGCCCGGCTGCCAAATTCGAAACGTCTAGCGATTGCTCCCAAACGAAAGCTGCCAGCATGGAAAGATATAGCTGGTTTTCACTGCCCCTTGGAACTGCATGCGCTGCCACACAGACATTCGCCTTCTACAAAAGCTTTGCTTGCTAATGGGGAAACACTCTGTATCTCTCTCTCGCAGAGCCCGGCTGCCAAATTCGAAACGTCCAGCGATTGCTCCGACACGAAATCTGCCAGCACTGAAAGCAGTAGCTGGTTTTCACTGCCCCTTGGAACTGCGTTCGCTGCCACACAGACATTCGCGTTCTGCAAAAGCTTTGGTTGGTAATGGGGCAACACTTTGTATGTCTCTCTTGCACAGCCCGGCAGCCAAATTCGAAATGTCTAGCTATTGATCCCACACAAAAGCTGCCAGCATGTAAAGGTGTAGCTGGTTTTCACTGCCCCTTGGAACTGCATTCGCTGCCACACAGACATTCGCGTTCTGCAAAAGCTTTGGTTGGTAATGGGGCAACACTGTTTATCTCTCTCTCGCAGAGCCCGGCAGCCAAATTCGAAACGTCCAGCGATTGCTCCCAAACGAAAGCTGCCAGCATGGAAAGATATAGCTGGTTTTCACTGCCCCTTGGAACTGCATTCGCTGCCACACAGACATTCGCGTTCTGCAAAAGCTTTGGTTGGTAATGGGGCAACACTGTGTATCTCTCTCTCGCAGAGCCCGGCAGCCAAATACCAAACGTGCAGTGATTGCGTACACACGAAAGCTGCCAACACTGAAAGCTGTAGCTGGTTTTCACTGCCCCTTGGAACTGCATTCGCTGCCACACAGACATTCGCGTTCTGCAAAAGCTTTGGTTGGTAATGGGGCAACACTCTGTATCTCTCTCTCGCACAGCCCGGCAGCCAAATTCGAAACGTCCAGCGATTGCTCCCAAACGAAAGCTGCCAGCACGGAAAGATATAGCTGGTTTTCACTGCCCCTTGGATCTACGTTCACTGCCACACAGACATTCGCCGTCTGCAAAAGCTTTGGTTGGTAATGGGGCAACGCTGTGTATCTCTCTCTCGCACAGCCCGGCTGCCAAATTCGAAACGTCCAGCGATTGCTCCGAAACGAAAGCTGCCAGCACGGAAAGCTGTAGCTGGTTTTCACTGCCCCTTGGAACTGCATTCGCTGCCACACAGACATTCGCGTTCTGCAGAAGCTTTGGTTGGTAATGGGGCAACACTCTGTATCTCTCTCTCGCAGAGCCCGGCTGCCAAATTCGAAACGTCTAGCGATTGCTCCCAAACGAAAGCTGCCAGCATGGAAAGATATAGCTGGTTTTCACTGCCCCTTGGAACTGCATGCGCTGCCACACAGACATTCGCCTTCTACAAAAGCTTTGCTTGCTAATGGGGAAACACTCTGTATCTCTCTCTCGCAGAGCCCGGCTGCCAAATTCGAAACGTCCAGCGATTGCTCCGACACGAAATCTGCCAGCACTGAAAGCAGTAGCTGGTTTTCACTGCCCCTTGGAACTGCGTTCGCTGCCACACAGACATTCGCGTTCTGCAAAAGCTTTGGTTGGTAATGGGGCAACACTTTGTATGTCTCTCTTGCACAGCCCGGCAGCCAAATTCGAAATGTCTAGCTATTGATCCCACACAAAAGCTGCCAGCATGTAAAGGTGTAGCTGGTTTTCACTGCCCCTTGGAACTGCATTCGCTGCCACACAGACATTCGCGTTCTGCAAAAGCTTTGGTTGGTAATGGGGCAACACTGTTTATCTCTCTCTCGCAGAGCCCGGCAGCCAAATTCGAAACGTCCAGCGATTGCTCCCAAACGAAAGCTGCCAGCATGGAAAGATATAGCTGGTTTTCACTGCCCCTTGGAACTGCATTCGCTGCCACACAGACATTCGCGTTCTGCAAAAGCTTTGGTTGGTAATGGGGCAACACTGTGTATCTCTCTCTCGCAGAGCCCGGCAGCCAAATTCGAAACGTCCAGCGATTGCTCCCAAACGAAAGCTGTCAGCACGGACAGCTGTAGCTGGTTTTCACTGCCCCTTGGAACTGCATTCGCTGCCACACAAACATTCGCGTTCTGCAAAAGCTTTGGTTGGTAATGGGGCAACACTGTGTATCTCTCTCTCGCAAAGCCCGGCAGCCAAATTCGAAATGTCCATCGATTGCTCCCAAACGAAAGCTGCCAGCACTGAAAGCTGTAGCTGGTTTTCACTGCCCCTTGGAACTGCATTCGCTGCCACACAGACATTCGCGTTCTGCAGAAGCTTTGGTTGGTAATGGGGCAACACTGTGTATCTCTCTCTTGCAGAGCCCGGCAGCCAAATTCGAAATGTCCAGCGATTGCTCCCACACGAAAGCTGCCAGCACGGAAAGATATAGCTGGTTTTCACTGCCCCTTGGAACTGCATTCGCTGCCACACAGACATTCGCGTTCTGCAAAAGCTTTGGTTGGTAATGGGGCAACACTCTGTATCTCTCTCTCGCAGAGTCCGGCTGCCAAATTCCAAACGTCCAGCGATTGCGTACACACGAAAGCTGCCAACACTGAAAGCTGTAGCTGGTTTTCACTGCCCCTTGGAACTCCATTCGCTGCCACACAGACATTCGCGTTCTGCAAAAGCTTTGGTTGGTAATGGGGCAACACTCTGTATCTCGCTCTCGCAAAGCCCGGCAGCCAAATTCGAAATGTCCAGCGATTGCTCCCAAACGAAAGCTGTCAGCACGGACAGCTGCAGCTGGTTTTCACTGCCCCTTGGAACTGCATTCGCTGCCACAAGGACATTCGCGTTCTGCAAAAGCTTTGGTTGGTAATGGGGCAACACTGTGTATCTCTCCCTCGTAGAGCCCGGCTGCCAAATTCGAAACTTCCAGCGATTGCTCCCAAACGGAAGCTGCCAGCACGGAAAGCTGTAGCTGGTTTTCACTGCCCCTTGGAACTCCATTCGCTGCCACACAGACATTCGCGTTCTGCAGAAGCTTTGGTTGGTAATGGGGCAACACTGTGTATCTCTCTCTTGCAGAGCCCGGCAGCCAAATTCGAAATGTCCAGCGATTGCTCCCACACGAAAGCTGCCAGCACGGAAAGATATAGCTGGTTTTCACTGCCCCTTGGAACTGCATTCGCTGCCACACAGACATTCGCGTTCTGCAAATCTTTGGTTGGTAATGGGGCAACACTGTTTATCTCTCTCTCGCAGAGCCCGGCTGCCAAATTCCAAACGCCCAGCGATTGCGTACACACGAAAGCTGCCAACACTGAAAGCTGTAGCTGGTTTTCACTGCCCCTTGGAACTACATTCGCTGCCACACAGACATTCGCGTTCTGCTAAAGCTTTGGTTGGTAATGGGGCAACACTGTGTATCTCTCTCTCGCAGAGCCCGGCAGCCAAATACCAAACGTCCAGCCACTGTGCCCAAACGATAGATGCCAGTACTGAAAGCAGTAGCTGGTTTTCACTGCCCCTTGGACCTCCATTCGCTGCCACAAGGACATTCGCGTTCTGCAAAAGCTTTGGTTGGTAATGGGGCAACAGTGTTTATCTCTCTCTCGCAGAGCCCGGCAGCCAAATTCCAAACGTCCAGCGATTGCTCCCAAACGAAAGCTGCCAGCACGGAAAGCTGTAGCTGGTTTTCACTGCCCCTTGGAACTGCATTCGCTGCCACACAGACATTCGCGTTCTGCAAAAGCTTTGGTTGGTAATGGGTCAACACTATGTATGTCTCTCTCGCAGAGCCCGGCAGCCAAATTCGAAACGTCCAGCGATTGCTCCCAAACGAAAGCTGCCAGCACGGAAAGCTGTAGCTGGTTTTCACTGCCCCTTGGAACTGCATTCGCTGCCACACAGACATTCGCGTTCTGCAAAAGCTTTGGTTGGTAATGGGGCAACACTCTGTATCTCTCTCTCGCAGAGCCCGGCTGCCAAATTCCAAACGTCCAGCGATTGCTCCCAAACGAAAGCTGCCAGCACGGAAAGCTGTAGCTGGTTTTCACTGCCCCTTGGAACTGCATTCGCTGCCACACAGACATTCGCGTTCTGCAGAAGTTTTTGTTGGTAATGGGGCAACACTGTGTATCTCTCTCTTGCAGAGCCCGGCAGCCAAATTCGAAATGTCCAGCGATTGCTCCCACACGAAAGCTGCCAGCACGGAAAGCTATAGTTGGTTTTCACTGCCCCTTGGAACTGCATTCGCTGCCACAAGGACATTCGCGTTCTGCAAAAGCTTTGGTTGGTAATGGGGCAACACTGTGTATCTCTCTCTCGCAGAGCCCGGCAGCCAAATACCAAACGTGCAGTGATTGCGTACACACGAAAGCTGCCAACACTGAAAGCTGTAGCTGGTTTTCACTGCCCCTTGGAACTCCATTCGCTGCCACACAGACATTCGCGTTCTGCAAAAGCTTTGGTTGGTAATGGGGCAACACTCTGTATCTCTCTCTCGCAGAGCCCGGCAGCCAAATTCGAAACGTCCAGCGATTGCTCCCAAACGAAAGCTGCTAGCACGGAAAGCTGTAGCTGGTTTTCACTGCCCCTTGGAACTGCATTCGCTGCCACACAGACATTCGCGTTCTGCAGAAGCTTTGGTTGGTAATGGGGCAACACTGTGTATCTCTCTCTCGCAGAGCCCGGCAGCCAAATTCGAAACGTCCAGCGATTGCTCCCAAACGAAAGCTGCCAGCACGGAAAGCTGTAGCTGGTTTTCACTGCCCCTTGGAACTGCATTCGCTGCCACACAGACATTCGCGTTCTGCAGAAGCTTTGGTTGGTAATGGGGCAACACTGTGTATATCTCTCTTGCAGAGCCCGGCAGCCAAACTCGAAATGTCTAGCGATTCCTCCCACACGAAAGCTGCCAGCACGGAAAGATATAGCTGGTTTTCACTGCCCCTTGGAACTGCATTCGCTGCCACACAGACATTCGCGTTCTGCAAAAGCTTTGGTTGGTAATGGGGCAACACTCTGTATCTCTCTCTCGCAGAGCCCGGCTGCCAAATTCGAAACGTCCAGCGATTGCTCCCAAACGAAAGCTGCCAGCACGGAAAGCTGTAGCTGGTTTTCACTGCCCCTTGGAACTGCATTCGCTGCCACACAGACATTCGCGTTCTGCAAAAGCTTTGGTTGGTAATGGGGCAACACTCTGTATCTCTCTCTCGCAGAGCCCGGCAGCCAAATTCGAAACGTCCAGCGATTGCTCCCAAACGAAAGCTGCCAGCACGGAAAGATATAGCTGGTTTTCACTGCCCCTTGGATCTACGTTCACTGCCACACAGACATTCGCCGTCTGCAAAAGCTTTGGTTGGTAATGGGGCAACGCTGTGTATCTCTCTCTCGCACAGCCCGGCTGCCAAATTCGAAACGTCCAGCGATTGCTCCGAAACGAAAGCTGCCAGCACGGAAAGCTGTAGCTGGTTTTCACTGCCCCTTGGAACTGCATTCGCTGCCACACAGACATTCGCGGTCTGCAGAAGCTTTGGTTGGTAATGGGGCAACACTGTTTATCTCTCTCTCGCAGAGCCCGGCTGCCAAATTCGAAACGTCTAGCGATTGCTCCCAAACGAAAGCTGCCAGCATGGAAAGATATAGCTGGTTTTCACTGCCCCTTGGAACTGCATGCGCTGCCACACAGACATTCGCCTTCTACAAAAGCTTTGCTTGCTAATGGGGAAACACTCTGTATCTCTCTCTCGCAGAGCCCGGCTGCCAAATTCGAAACGTCCAGCGATTGCTCCGACACGAAATCTGCCAGCACTGAAAGCAGTAGCTGGTTTTCACTGCCCCTTGGAACTGCGTTCGCTGCCACACAGACATTCGCGTTCTGCAAAAGCTTTGGTTGGTAATGGGGCAACACTTTGTATGTCTCTCTCGCACAGCCCGGCAGCCAAATTCGAAATGTCTAGCTATTGCTCCCACACAAAAGCTGCCAGCATGTAAAGGTGTAGCTGGTTTTCACTGCCCCTTGGAACTGCATTCGCTGCCACACAGACATTCCTGTTCTGCAAAAGCTTTGGTTGGTAATGGGGCAACACTGTTTATCTCTCTCTCGCAGAGCCCGGCAGCCAAATTCGAAACGTCCAGCGATTGCTCCCAAACGAAAGCTGCCAGCATGGAAAGATATACCTGGTTTTCACTGCCCCTTGGAACTGCATTCGCTGCCACACAGACATTCGCGTTCTGCAAAAGCTTTGGTTGGTAATGGGGCAACACTGTGTATCTCTCTCTCGCAGAGCCCGGCAGCCAAATTCGAAACGTACAGCGATTGCTCCCAAACGAAAGCTGTCAGCACGGACAGCTGTAGCTGGTTTTCACTGCCCCTTGGAACTCCATTCGCTGCCACACAAACATTCGCGTTCTGCAAAAGCTTTGGTTGGTAATGGGGCAACACTGTGTATCTCTCTCTCGCAAAGCCCGGCAGCCAAATTCGAAATGTCCATCGATTGCTCCCAAACGAAAGCTGCCAGCACTGAAAGCTGTAGCTGGTTTTCACTGCCCCTTGGAACTGCATTCGCTGCCACACAGACATTCGCGTTCTGCAGAAGCTTTGCTTGGTAATGGGGCAACACTTTGTATGTCTCTCTCGCACAGCCCGGCAGCCAAATTCGAAATGTCTAGCTATTGCTCCCACACAAAAGCTGCCAGCATGTAAAGGTGTAGCTGGTTTTCACTGCCCCTTGGAACTGCATTCGCTGCCACACAGACATTCGCGTTCTGCAAAAGCTTTGGTTGGTAATGGGGCAACACTGTTTATCTCTCTCTCGCAGAGCCCGGCAGCCAAATTCGAAACGTCCAGCGATTGCTCCCAAACGAAAGCTGCCAGCATGGAAAGATATACCTGGTTTTCACTGCCCCTTGGAACTGCATTCGCTGCCACACAGACATTCGCGTTCTGCAAAAGCTTTGGTTGGTAATGGGGCAACACTGTGTATCTCTCTCTCGCAGAGCCCGGCAGCCAAATTCGAAACGTACAGCGATTGCTCCCAAACGAAAGCTGTCAGCACGGACAGCTGTAGCTGGTTTTCACTGCCCCTTGGAACTCCATTCGCTGCCACACAAACATTCGCGTTCTGCAAAAGCTTTGGTTGGTAATGGGGCAACACTGTGTATCTCTCTCTCGCAAAGCCCGGCAGCCAAATTCGAAATGTCCATCGATTGCTCCCAAACGAAAGCTGCCAGCACTGAAAGCTGTAGCTGGTTTTCACTGCCCCTTGGAACTGCATTCGCTGCCACACAGACATTCGCGTTCTGCAGAAGCTTTGCTTGGTAATGGGGCAACACTGTGTATCTCTCTCTTGCAGAGCCCGGCAGCCAAATTCGAAATGTCCAGCGATTGCTCCCACACGAAAGCTGCCAGCACGGAAAGATATAGCTGGTTTTCACTGCCCCTTGGAACTGCATTCGCTGCCACACAGACATTCGCGTTCTGCAAAAGCTTTGGTTGGTAATGGGGCAACACTCTGTATCTCTCTCTCGCAGAGCCCGGCTGCCAAATTCCAAACGTCCAGCGATAGCGTACACACGAAAGCTGCCAACACTGAAAGCTGTAGCTGGTTTTCACTGCCCCTTGGAACTCCATTCGCTGCCACACAGACATTCGCGTTCTGCAAAAGCTTTGGTTGGTAATGGGGCAACACTCTGTATCTCGCTCTCGCAAAGCCCGGCAGCCAAATTCGAAATGTCCAGCGATTGCTCCCAAACGAAAGCTGTCAGCACGGACAGCTGCAGCTGGTTTTCACTGCCCCTTGGAACTGCATTCGCTGCCACAAGGACATTCGCGTTCTGCAAAAGCTTTGGTTGGTAATGGGGCAACACTGTGTATCTCTCCCTCGTAGAGCCCGGCTGCCAAATTCGAAACGTCCAGCGATTGCTCCCAAACGAAAGCTGCCAGCACGGAAAGCTGTAGCTGGTTTTCACTGCCCCTTGGAACTCCATTCGCTGCCACACAGACATTCGCGTTCTGCAGAAGCTTTGGTTGGTAATGGGGCAACACTGTGTATCTCTCTCTTGCAGAGCCCGGCAGCCAAATTCGAAATGTCCAGCGATTGCTCCCACACGAAAGCTGCCAGCACGGAAAGATATAGCTGGTTTTCACTGCCCCTTGGAACTGCATTCGCTGCCACACAGACATTCGCGTTCTGCAAATCTTTGGTTGGTAATGGGGCAACACTGTTTATCTCTCTCTCGCAGAGCCCAGCTGCCAAATTCCAAACGTCCAGCGATTCCGTACACACGAAAGCTGCCAACACTGAAAGCTGTAGCTGGTTTTCACTGCCCCTTGGAACTACATTCGCTGCCACACAGACATTCGCGTTCTGCTAAAGCTTTGGTTGGTAATGGGGCAACACTGTGTATCTCTCTCTCGCAGAGCCCGGCAGCCAAATACCAAACGTCCAGCCACTGTGCCCAAACGATAGATGCCAGTACTGAAAGCAGTAGCTGGTTTTCACTGCCCCTTGGACCTCCATTCGCTGCCACAAGGACATTCGCGTTCTGCAAAAGCTTTGGTTGGTAATGGGGCAACAGTGTTTATCTCTCTCTCGCAGAGCCCGGCAGCCAAATTCCAAACGTCCAGCGATTGCTCCCAAACGAAAGCTGCCAGCACGGAAAGCTGTAGCTGGTTTTCACTGCCCCTTGGAACTGCATTCGCTGCCACACAGACATTCGCGTTCTGCAAAAGCTTTGGTTGGTAATGGGTCAACACTATGTATGTCTCTCTCGCAGAGCCCGGCAGCCAAATTCGAAACGTCCAGCGATTGCTCCCAAACGAAAGCTGCCAGCACGGAAAGCTGTAGCTGGTTTTCACTGCCCCTTGGAACTGCATTCGCTGCCACACAGACATTCGCGTTCTGCAAAAGCTTTGGTTGGTAATGGGGCAACACTCTGTATCTCTCTCTCGCAGAGCCCGGCTGCCAAATTCCAAACGTCCAGCGATTGCTCCCAAACGAAAGCTGCCAGCACGGAAAGCTGTAGCTGGTTTTCACTGCCCCTTGGAACTGCATTCGCTGCCACACAGACATTCGCGTTCTGCAGAAGTTTTTGTTGGTAATGGGGCAACACTGTGTATCTCTCTCTTGCAGAGCCCGGAAGCCAAATTCGAAATGTCCAGCGATTGCTCCCACACGAAAGCTGCCAGCACGGAAAGCTATAGTTGGTTTTCACTACCCCTTGGAACTGCATTCGCTGCCACACAGACATTCGCGTTCTGCAAAAGCTTTGGTTGGTAATGGGGCAACACTGTGTATCTCTCTCTCGCAGAGCCCGGCAGCCAAATACCAAACGTCCAGCCACTGTGCCCAAACGATAGATGCCAGCACTGAAAGCAGTATCTGGTTTTCACTGCCCCTTGGACCTCCATTCGCTGCCACAAGGACATTCGCGTTCTGCAAAAGCTTTGGTTGGTAATGGGGCAACACTGTGTATCTCTCTCTCGTAGAGCCCGGCTGCCAAATTCGAAACGTCCAGCGATTGCTCCCAAACGAAAGCTGCCAGCACAGAAAGCTGTAGCTGGTTTTCACTGCCCCTTGGAACTGCATTCGCTGCCACACAGACATTCGCGTTCTGCAAAAGCTTTGGTTGGTAATCGGGCAACACTGTGTATCTCTCTCTTGCAGAGCCCGGCAGCCAAATACCAAACGTCCAGCCACTGTGCCCAAACGAAAGCTGCCAGCACAGAAAGCTGTAGCTGGTTTTCACTGCCCCTTGGAACTGCATTCGCTGCCACACAGACATTCGCGTTCTGCTAAAGCTTTGGTTGGTAATGGGGCAACACTGTGTATCTCTCTCTCGCAGAGCCCGGCAGCCAAATTCGAAACGTCCAGCGATTGCTCCCAAACGAAAGCTGCCAGCACGGAAAGCTGTAGCTGGTTTTCACTGCCCCTTGGAACTCCATTCGCTGCCACACAGACATTCGCGTTCTGCAAAAGCTTTGGTTGGTAATGGGGGAACACTCTGTATCTCTCTCTCGCAGAGCCCGGCAGCCAAATTCGAAATGTCCAGCGATTGCTCCCAAACGAAAGCTGCCAGCACGGAAAGCTGTAGCTGGTTTTCACTGCCCCTTGGAACTGCATTCGCTGCCACACAGACATTCGCGTTCTGCAAAAGCTTTGGTTGGTAATGGGGCAACACTGTTTATCTCTCTCTCGCAGAGCCCGGCAGCCAAATTCGAAACGTCCAGCGATTGCTCCCAAACGAAAGCTGCCAGCACGGAAAGATATAGCTGGTTTTCACTGCCCCTTGGATCTACGTTCACTGCCACACAGACATTCGCGTTCTGCAAAAGCTTTGGTTGGTAATGGGGCAACACTATGTATCTCTCTCTCGCAGAGCCCGGCTGCCAAATTCCAAACGTCCAGCGATTGCGTACACAAGAAAGCTGCCAACACTGAAAGCTGTAGCTGGTTTTCACTGCCCCTTGGAACTGCGTTCGCTGCCACACAGACATTCGCGTTCTGCAAAAGCTTTGGTTGGTAATGGGGCAACACTCTGTATCTCGCTCTCGCAAAGCCCGGCAGCCAAATTCGAAATGTCCAGCGATTGCTCCCAAACGAAAGCTGCCAGCACGGAAAGGTGTAGCTGGTTTTCACTGCCCCTTGCAACTACGTTCACTGCCACACAGACATTCGCGTTCTGCAAAAGGTTTGGTTGGTAATGGGGCAACACTGTTTATCTCTCTCTCGCAGAGCCCGGCTGCCAAATTCCAAACGTCCAGCGATTGCTCCCAAACGAAAGCTGCCAGCACGGAAAGCTGTAGCTGGTTTTCACTGCCCCTTGGAACTGCATTCGCTGCCACACAGACATTCGCGTTCTGCAAAAGCTTTGGTTGGTAATGGGGCAACACTCTGTATCTCTCTGTCGCAGAGCCCGGCAGCCAAATTCGAAACGTCCAGCGATTGCTCCCAAACGAAAGCTGTCAGCACGGAAAGCTGTAGCTGGTTTTCACTGCCCCTTGGAACTGCGTTCGCTGCCACACAGACATTCGCGTTCTGCTAAAGCTTTGGTTGGTAATGGGGCAACACTGTGTATCTCTCTCTCGCACAGCCCGGCTGCCAAATTCGAAACGTCCAGCCACTGTGCCCAAACGATAGATGCCAGTACTGAAAGCAGTAGCTGGTTTTCACTGCCCCTTGGACCTCCATTCGCTGCCACACAGACATTCGCGTTCTGCAAAAGCTTTGGTTGGTAATGGGGCAACACTCTGTATCTCTCTCTCGCAGAGCCCGGCAGCCAAATTCGAAACGTCCAGCGATTGCTCCCAAACGAAACCTGCCAGCACGGAAAGATATAGCTGGTTTTTACTGCCCCTTGGATCTACGTTCACTGCCACACAGACATTCGCGTTCTGCAAAAGCTTTGGTTGGTAATGGGGCAACACTGTGTATCTCTCTCTCGCACAGCCCGGCTGCCAAATTCGAAACGTCCAGCGATTGCTCCCAAACGAAAGCTGCCAGCACGGAAAGCTGTAGCTGGTTTTCACTGCCCCTTGGAACTGCATTCGCTGCCACACAGACATTCGCGTTCTGCAGAAGCTTTGGTTGGTAATGGGGCAACACTGTTTATCTCTCTCTTGCAGAGCCCGGCTGCCAAATTCGAAACGTCCAGCGATTGCTCCCAAACGAAAGCTGCCAGCATGGAAAGATATAGCTGGTTTTCACTGCCCCTTGGAAGTGCATGCGCTGCCACACAGACATTCGCCTTCTACAAAAGCTTTGCTTGCTAATGGGGAAACACTCTGTATCTCTCTCTCGCAGAGCCCGGCTGCCAAATTCGAAACGTCCAGCGATTGCTCCGACACGAAATCTGCCAGCACTGAAAGCAGTACCTGGTTTTCACTGCCCCTTGGAACTGCGTTCGCTGCCACACAGACATTCGCGTTCTGCAAAAGCTTTGGTTGGTAATGGGGCAACACTTTGTATGTCTCTCTCGCACAGCCCGGCAGCCAAATTCGAAATGTCCAGCGATTGCTCCCAAACGAAAGCTGCCAGCATGTAAAGGTGTAGCTGGTTTTCACTGCCCCTTGGAACTGCATTCGCTGCCACACAGACATTCGCGTTCTGCAAAAGCTTTGGTTGGTAATGGGGCAACACTGTTTATCTCTCTCTCGCAGAGCCCGGCAGCCAAATTCGAAACGTCCAGCGATTGCTCCCAAACGAAAGCTGCCAGCACGGAAAGATATAGCTGGTTTTCACTGCCCCTTGGAACTGCATTCGCTGCCACACAGACATTCGCGTTCTGCAAAAGCTTTGGTTGGTAATGGGGCAACACTCTGTATCTCGCTCTCGCAAAGCCCGGCAGCCAAATTCGAAATGTCCATCGATTGCTCCCAAACGAAAGCTGCCAGCACTGAAAGCTGTAGCTGGTTTTCACTGCCCCTTGGAACTGCATTCGCTGCCACACAGACATTCGCGTTCTGCAGAAGCTTTGGTTGGTAATGGGGCAACACTGTGTATCTCTCTCTTGCAGAGCCCGGCAGCCAAATTCGAAATGTCCAGCGATTGCTCCCACACGAAAGCTGCCAGCACGGAAAGATATAGCTGGTTTTCACTGCCCCTTGGAACTGCATTCGCTGCCACACAGACATTCGCGTTCTGCAAAAGCTTTGGTTGGTAATGGGGCAACACTCTGTATCTCTCTCTCGCAGAGCCCGGCTGCCAAATTCCAAACGTCCAGCGATTGCTCCGAAACGAAAGCTGCCAGCACGGAAAGCTGTAGCTGGTTTTCACTGCCCCTTGGAACTCCATTCGCTGCCACACAGACATTCGCGTTCTGCAAAAGCTTTGGTTGGTAATGGGGCAACACTCTGTATCTCGCTCTCGCAAAGCCCGGCAGCCAAATTCGAAATGTCCAGCGATTGCTCCCAAACGAAAGCTGCCAGCACGGAAAGGTGTAGCTGGTTTTCACTGCCCCTTGCAACTACGTTCACTGCCACACAGACATTCGCGTTCTGCAGAAGCTTTGGTTGGTAATGGGGCAACACTGTGTATCTCTCCCTCGTAGAGCCCGGCTGCCAAATTCGAAACGTCCAGCGATTGCTCCCAAACGAAAGCTGCCAGCACGGAAAGCTGTAGCTGGTTTTCACTGCCCCTTGGAACTACGTTCGCTGCCACACAGACATTCGCGTTCTGCAGAAGCTTTGGTTGGTAATGGGGCAACACTGTGTATCTCTCTCTTGCAGAGCCCGGCAGCCAAATTCGAAATGTCCAGCGATTGCTCCCACACGAAAGCTGCCAGCACGGAAAGATATAGCTGGTTTTCACTGCCCCTTGGAACTGCATTCGCTGCCACACAGACATTCGCGTTCTGCAAAAGCTTTGGTTGGTAATGGGGCAACACTGTTTATCTCTCTCTCGCAGAGCCCGGCTGCCAAATTCCAAACGTCCAGCGATTGCTCCCAAACGAAAGCTGCCAGCACGGAAAGCTGTAGCTGGTTTTCACTGCCCCTTGGAACTGCATTCGCTGCCACACAGACATTCGCGTTCTGCAAAAGCTTTGGTTCGTAATGGGGCAACACTCTGTATCTCTCTGTCGCAGAGCCCGGCAGCCAAATTCGAAACGTCCAGCCACTGTGCCCAAACGATAGATGCCAGTACTGAAAGCAGTAGCTGGTTTTCACTGCCCCTTGGACCTCCATTCGCTGCCACAAGGACATTCGCGTTCTGCAAAAGCTTTGGTTGGTAATGGGGCAACACTCTGTATCTCTCTCTCGCAGAGCCCGGCAGCCAAATTCGAAACGTCCAGCGATTGCTCCCAAACGAAACCTGCCAGCACGGAAAGATATAGCTGGTTTTTACTGCCCCTTGGATCTACGTTCACTGCCACACAGACATTCGCGTTCTGCAAAAGCTTTGGTTGGTAATGGGGCAACACTGTGTATCTCTCTCTCGCACAGCCCGGCTGCCAAATTCGAAACGTCCAGCGATTGCTCCCAAACGAAAGCTGCCAGCACGGAAAGCTGTAGCTGGTTTTCACTGCCCCTTGGAACTGCATTCGCTGCCACACAGACATTCGCGTTCTGCAGAAGCTTTGGTTGGTAATGGGGCAACACTGTTTATCTCTCTCTCGCAGAGCCCGGCTGCCAAATTCGAAACGTCCAGCGATTGCTCCCAAACGAAAGCTGCCAGCATGGAAAGATATAGCTGGTTTTCACTGCCCCTTGGAACTGCATGCGCTGCCACACAGACATTCGCCTTCTACAAAAGCTTTGCTTGCTAATGGGGAAACACTCTGTATCTCTCTCTCGCAGAGCCCGGCTGCCAAATTCGAAACGTCCAGCGATTGCTCCGACACGAAATCTGCCAGCACTGAAAGCAGTACCTGGTTTTCACTGCCCCTTGGAACTGCGTTCGCTGCCACACAGACATTCGCGTTCTGCAAAAGCTTTGGTAGGTAATGGGGCAACACTTTGTATGTCTCTCTCGCACAGCCCGGCAGCCAAATTCGAAATGTCCAGCGATTGCTCCCAAACGAAAGCTGCCAGCATGTAAAGGTGTAGCTGGTTTTCACTGACCCTTGGAACTGCATTCGCTGCCACACAGACATTCGCGTTCTGCAAAAGCTTTGGTTGGTAATGGGGCAACACTGTTTATCTCTCTCTCGCAGAGCCCGGCAGCCAAATTCGAAACGTCCAGCGATTGCTCCCAAACGAAAGCTGCCAGCACGGAAAGATATAGCTGGTTTTCACTGCTCCTTGGAACTGCATTCGCTGCCACACAGACATTCGCGTTCTGCAAAAGCTTTGGTTGGTAATGGGGCAACACTGTGTATCTCTCTCTCGCAGAGCCCGGCAGCCAAATTCGAAACGTCCAGCGATTCCTCCCAAACGAAAGCTGTCAGCACGGACAGCTGTAGCTGGTTTTCACTGCCCCTTGGAACTCCATTCGCTGCCACACAAACATTCGCGTTCTGCAAAAGCTTTGGTTGGTAATGGGGCAACACTCTGTATCTCGCTCTCGCAAAGCCCGGCAGCCAAATTCGAAATGTCCATCGATTGCTCCCAAACGAAAGCTGCCAGCACTGAAAGCTGTAGCTGGTTTTCACTGCCCCTTGGAACTGCATTCGCTGCCACACAGACATTCGCGTTCTGCAGAAGCTTTGGTTGGTAATGGGGCAACACTGTGTATCTCTCTCTCGCAGAGCCCGGCAGCCAAATTCGAAACGTCCAGCGATTGCTCCCACACGAAAGCTGCCAGCACGGAAAGATATAGCTGGTTTTCACTGCCCTTTGGAACTGCATTCGCTGCCACACAGACATTCGCGTTCTGCAAAAGCTTTGGTTGGTAATGGGGCAACACTCTGTATCTCTCTCTCGCAGAGCCCGGCTGCCAAATTCCAAACGTCCAGCGATTGCGTACACACGAAAGCTGCCAGCACTGAAAGCTGTAGCTGGTTTTCACTGCCCCTTGGAACTCCATTCGCTGCCACACAGACATTCGCGTTCTGCAAAAGCTTTGGTTGGTAATGGGGCAACACTCTGTATCTCGCTCTCGCAAAGCCCGGCAGCCAAATTCGAAATGTCCAGCGATTGCTCCCAAACGAAAGCTGCCAGCACGGAAAGGTGTAGCTGGTTTTCACTGCCCCTTGCAACTACGTTCACTGCCACACAGACATTCGCGTTCTGCAGAAGCTTTGGTTGGTAATGGGGCAACACTGTGTATCTCTCCCTCGTAGAGCCCGGCTGCCAAATTCGAAACGTCCAGCGATTGCTCCCAAACGAAAGCTGCCAGCACGGAAAGCTGTAGCTGGTTTTCACTGCCCCTTGGAACTGCATTCGCTGCCACACAGACATTCGCGTTCTGCAAAAGCTTTGGTTGGTAATGGGTCAACACTATGTATGTCTCTCTCGCAGAGCCCGGCAGCCAAATTCGAAACGTCCAGCGATTGCTCCCAAATGAAAGCTGCCAGCACGGAAAGCTGTAGCTGGTTTTCACTGCCCCTTGGAACTGCATTCGCTGCCACACAGACATTCGCGTTCTGCAGAAGTTTTTGTTGGTAATGGGGCAACACTGTGTATCTCTCTCTTGCAGAGCCCGGCAGCCAAATTCGAAATGTCCAGCGATTGCTCCCACACGAAAGCTGCCAGCACGGAAAGCTATAGTTGGTTTTCACTGCCCCTTGGAACTGCATTCGCTGCCACACAGACATTCGCGTTCTGCAAAAGCTTTGGTTGGTAATGGGGCAACACTGTTTATCTCTCTCTCGCAGAGCCCGGCTGCCAAATTCCAAACGTCCAGCGATTGCTCCCAAACGAAAGCTGCCAGCACGGAAAGCTGTAGCTGGTTTTCACTGCCCCTTGGAACTGCATTCGCTGCCACACAGACATTCGCGTTCTGCAAAAGCTTTGGTTCGTAATGGGGCAACACTCTGTATCTCTCTGTCGCAGAGCCCGGCAGCCAAATTCGAAACGTCCAGCCACTGTGCCCAAACGATAGATGCCAGTACTGAAAGCAGTAGCTGGTTTTCACTGCCCCTTGGACCTCCATTCGCTGCCACAAGGACATTCGCGTTCTGCAAAAGCTTTGGTTGGTAATGGGGCAACACTCTGTATCTCTCTCTCGCAGAGCCCGGCAGCCAAATTCGAAACGTCCAGCGATTGCTCCCAAACGAAACCTGCCAGCACGGAAAGATATAGCTGGTTTTTACTGCCCCTTGGATCTACGTTCACTGCCACACAGACATTCGCGTTCTGCAAAAGCTTTGGTTGGTAATGGGGCAACACTCTGTATCTCTCTCTCGCAGAGCCCGGCTGCCAAATTCGAAACGTCCAGCGATTGCTCCCAAACGAAAGCTGCCAGCACGGAAAGCTGTAGCTGGTTTTCACTGCCCCTTGGAACTGCATTCGCTGCCACACAGACATTCGCGTTCTGCAGAAGCTTTGGTTGGTAATGGGGCAACACTGTTTATCTCTCTCTCGCAGAGCCCGGCTGCCAAATTCGAAACGTCCAGCGATTGCTCCCAAACGAAAGCTGCCAGCATGGAAAGATATAGCTGGTTTTCACTGCCCCTTGGAACTGCATGCGCTGCCACACAGACATTCGCCTTCTGCAAAAGCTTTGCTTGCTAATGGGGAAACACTCTGTATCTCTCTCTCGCAGAGCCCGGCTGCCAAATTCGAAACGTCCAGCGATTGCTCCGACACGAAATCTGCCAGCACTGAAAGCAGTACCTGGTTTTTACTGCCCCTTGGAACTGCGTTCGCTGCCACACAGACATTCGCGTTCTGCAAAAGCTTTGGTAGGTAATGGGGCAACACTTTGTATGTCTCTCTCGCACAGCCCGGCAGCCAAATTCGAAATGTCCAGCGATTGCTCCCAAACGAAAGCTGCCAGCATGTAAAGGTGTAGCTGGTTTTCACTGACCCTTGGAACTGCATTCGCTGCCACACAGACATTCGCGTTCTGCAAAAGCTTTGGTTGGTAATGGGGCAACACTGTTTATCTCTCTCTCGCAGAGCCCGGCAGCCAAATTCGAAACGTCCAGCGATTGCTCCCAAACGAAAGCTGCCAGCACGGAAAGATATAGCTGGTTTTCACTGCCCCTTGGAACTGCATTCGCTGCCACACAGACATTCGCGTTCTGCAAAAGCTTTGGTTGGTAATGGGGCAACACTGTGTATCTCTCTCTCGCAGAGCCCGGCAGCCAAATTCGAAACGTCCAGCGATTCCTCCCAAACGAAAGCTGTCAGCACGGACAGCTGTAGCTGGTTTTCACTGCCCCTTGGAACTCCATTCGCTGCCACACAAACATTCGCGTTCTGCAAAAGCTTTGGTTGGTAATGGGGCAACACTCTGTATCTCGCTCTCGCAAAGCCCGGCAGCCAAATTCGAAATGTCCATCGATTGCTCCCAAACGAAAGCTGCCAGCACTGAAAGCTGTAGCTGGTTTTCACTGCCCCTTGGAACTCCATTCGCTGCCACACAGACATTCGCGTTCTGCAGAAGCTTTGGTTGGTAATGGGGCAACACTGTGTATCTCTCTCTTGCAGAGCCCGGCAGCCAAATTCGAAATGTCCAGCGATTGCTCCCACACGAAAGCTGCCAGCACGGAAAGATATAGCTGGTTTTCACTACCCCTTGGAACTGCATTCGCTGCCACACAGACATTCGCGTTCTGCAAAAGCTTTGGTTGGTAATGGGGCAACACTGTGTATCTCTCTCTCGCAGAGCCCGGCAGCCAAATACCAAACGTCCAGCCACTGTGCCCAAACGATAGATGCCAGCACTGAAAGCAGTATCTGGTTTTCACTGCCCCTTGGACCTCCATTCGCTGCCACAAGGACATTCGCGTTCTGCAAAAGCTTTGGTTGGTAATGGGGCAACACTGTGTATCTCTCTCTCGTAGAGCCCGGCTGCCAAATTCGAAACGTCCAGCGATTGCTCCCAAACGAAAGCTGCCAGCACAGAAAGCTGTAGCTGGTTTTCACTGCCCCTTGGAACTGCATTCGCTGCCACACAGACATTCGCGTTCTGCAAAAGCTTTGGTTGGTAATCGGGCAACACTGTGTATCTCTCTCTTGCAGAGCCCGGCAGCCAAATACCAAACGTCCAGCCACTGTGCCCAAACGAAAGCTGCCAGCACAGAAAGCTGTAGCTGGTTTTCACTGCCCCTTGGAACTGCATTCGCTGCCACACAGACATTCGCGTTCTGCTAAAGCTTTGGTTGGTAATGGGGCAACACTGTGTATCTCTCTCTCGCAGAGCCCGGCAGCCAAATTCGAAACGTCCAGCGATTGCTCCCAAACGAAAGCTGCCAGCACGGAAAGCTGTAGCTGGTTTTCACTGCCCCTTGGAACTCCATTCGCTGCCACACAGACATTCGCGTTCTGCAAAAGCTTTGGTTGGTAATGGGGGAACACTCTGTATCTCTCTCTCGCAGAGCCCGGCAGCCAAATTCGAAATGTCCAGCGATTGCTCCCAAACGAAAGCTGCCAGCACGGAAAGCTGTAGCTGGTTTTCACTGCCCCTTGGAACTGCATTCGCTGCCACACAGACATTCGCGTTCTGCAAAAGCTTTGGTTGGTAATGGGGCAACACTGTTTATCTCTCTCTCGCAGAGCCCGGCAGCCAAATTCGAAACGTCCAGCGATTGCTCCCAAACGAAAGCTGCCAGCACGGAAAGATATAGCTGGTTTTCACTGCCCCTTGGATCTACGTTCACTGCCACACAGACATTCGCGTTCTGCAAAAGCTTTGGTTGGTAATGGGGCAACACTATGTATCTCTCTCTCGCAGAGCCCGGCTGCCAAATTCCAAACGTCCAGCGATTGCGTACACAAGAAAGCTGCCAACACTGAAAGCTGTAGCTGGTTTTCACTGCCCCTTGGAACTGCGTTCGCTGCCACACAGACATTCGCGTTCTGCAAAAGCTTTGGTTGGTAATGGGGCAACACTCTGTATCTCGCTCTCGCAAAGCCCGGCAGCCAAATTCGAAATGTCCAGCGATTGCTCCCAAACGAAAGCTGCCAGCACGGAAAGGTGTAGCTGGTTTTCACTGCCCCTTGCAACTACGTTCACTGCCACACAGACATTCGCGTTCTGCAAAAGGTTTGGTTGGTAATGGGGCAACACTGTTTATCTCTCTCTCGCAGAGCCCGGCTGCCAAATTCCAAACGTCCAGCGATTGCTCCCAAACGAAAGCTGCCAGCACGGAAAGCTGTAGCTGGTTTTCACTGCCCCTTGGAACTGCATTCGCTGCCACACAGACATTCGCGTTCTGCAAAAGCTTTGGTTGGTAATGGGGCAACACTCTGTATCTCTCTGTCGCAGAGCCCGGCAGCCAAATTCGAAACGTCCAGCGATTGCTCCCAAACGAAAGCTGTCAGCACGGAAAGCTGTAGCTGGTTTTCACTGCCCCTTGGAACTGCGTTCGCTGCCACACAGACATTCGCGTTCTGCTAAAGCTTTGGTTGGTAATGGGGCAACACTGTGTATCTCTCTCTCGCACAGCCCGGCTGCCAAATTCGAAACGTCCAGCCACTGTGCCCAAACGATAGATGCCAGTACTGAAAGCAGTAGCTGGTTTTCACTGCCCCTTGGACCTCCATTCGGTGCCACACAGACATTCGCGTTCTGCAAAAGCTTTGGTTGGTAATGGGGCAACACTCTGTATCTCTCTCTCGCAGAGCCCGGCAGCCAAATTCGAAACGTCCAGCGATTGCTCCCAAACGAAACCTGCCAGCACGGAAAGATATAGCTGGTTTTTACTGCCCCTTGGATCTACGTTCACTGCCACACAGACATTCGCGTTCTGCAAAAGCTTTGGTTGGTAATGGGGCAACACTGTGTATCTCTCTCTCGCACAGCCCGGCTGCCAAATTCGAAACGTCCAGCGATTGCTCCCAAACGAAAGCTGCCAGCACGGAAAGCTGTAGCTGGTTTTCACTGCCCCTTGGAACTGCATTCGCTGCCACACAGACATTCGCGTTCTGCAGAAGCTTTGGTTGGTAATGGGGCAACACTGTTTATCTCTCTCTCGCAGAGCCCGGCTGCCAAATTCGAAACGTCCAGCGATTGCTCCCAAACGAAAGCTGCCAGCATGGAAAGATATAGCTGGTTTTCACTGCCCCTTGGAAGTGCATGCGCTGCCACACAGACATTCGCCTTCTACAAAAGCTTTGCTTGCTAATGGGGAAACACTCTGTATCTCTCTCTCGCAGAGCCCGGCTGCCAAATTCGAAACGTCCAGCGATTGCTCCGACACGAAATCTGCCAGCACTGAAAGCAGTACCTGGTTTTCACTGCCCCTTGGAACTGCGTTCGCTGCCACACAGACATTCGCGTTCTGCAAAAGCTTTGGTTGGTAATGGGGCAACACTTTGTATGTCTCTCTCGCACAGCCCGGCAGCCAAATTCGAAATGTCCAGCGATTGCTCCCAAACGAAAGCTGCCAGCATGTAAAGGTGTAGCTGGTTTTCACTGCCCCTTGGAACTGCATTCGCTGCCACACAGACATTCGCGTTCTGCAAAAGCTTTGGTTGGTAATGGGGCAACACTGTTTATCTCTCTCTCGCAGAGCCCGGCAGCCAAATTCGAAACGTCCAGCGATTGCTCCCAAACGAAAGCTGCCAGCACGGAAAGATATAGCTGGTTTTCACTGCCCCTTGGAACTGCATTCGCTGCCACACAGACATTCGCGTTCTGCAAAAGCTTTGGTTGGTAATGGGGCAACACTCTGTATCTCGCTCTCGCAAAGCCCGGCAGCCAAATTCGAAATGTCCATCGATTGCTCCCAAACGAAAGCTGCCAGCACTGAAAGCTGTAGCTGGTTTTCACTGCCCCTTGGAACTGCATTCGCTGCCACACAGACATTCGCGTTCTGCAGAAGCTTTGGTTGGTAATGGGGCAACACTGTGTATCTCTCTCTTGCAGAGCCCGGCAGCCAAATTCGAAATGTCCAGCGATTGCTCCCACACGAAAGCTGCCAGCACGGAAAGATATAGCTGGTTTTCACTGCCCCTTGGAACTGCATTCGCTGCCACACAGACATTCGCGTTCTGCAAAAGCTTTGGTTGGTAATGGGGCAACACTCTGTATCTCTCTCTCGCAGAGCCCGGCTGCCAAATTCCAAACGTCCAGCGATTGCTCCGAAACGAAAGCTGCCAGCACGGAAAGCTGTAGCTGGTTTTCACTGCCCCTTGGAACTCCATTCGCTGCCACACAGACATTCGCGTTCTGCAAAAGCTTTGGTTGGTAATGGGGCAACACTCTTTATCTCGCTCTCGCAAAGCCCGGCAGCCAAATTCGAAATGTCCAGCGATTGCTCCCAAACGAAAGCTGCCAGCACGGAAAGGTGTAGCTGGTTTTCACTGCCCCTTGCAACTACGTTCACTGCCACACAGACATTCGCGTTCTGCAGAAGCTTTGGTTGGTAATGGGGCAACACTGTGTATCTCTCCCTCGTAGAGCCCGGCTGCCAAATTCGAAACGTCCAGCGATTGCTCCCAAACGAAAGCTGCCAGCACGGAAAGCTGTAGCTGGTTTTCACTGCCCCTTGGAACTACGTTCGCTGCCACACAGACATTCGCGTTCTGCAGAAGCTTTGGTTGGTAATGGGGCAACACTGTGTATCTCTCTCTTGCAGAGCCCGGCAGCCAAATTCGAAATGTCCAGCGATTGCTCCCACACGAAAGCTGCCAGCACGGAAAGATATAGCTGGTTTTCACTGCCCCTTGGAACTGCATTCGCTGCCACACAGACATTCGCGTTCTGCAAAAGCTTTGGTTGGTAATGGGGCAACACTGTTTATCTCTCTCTCGCAGAGCCCGGCTGCCAAATTCCAAACGTCCAGCGATTGCTCCCAAACGAAAGCTGCCAGCACGGAAAGCTGTAGCTGGTTTTCACTGCCCCTTGGAACTGCATTCGCTGCCACACAGACATTCGCGTTCTGCAAAAGCTTTGGTTCGTAATGGGGCAACACTCTGTATCTCTCTGTCGCAGAGCCCGGCAGCCAAATTCGAAACGTCCAGCCACTGTGCCCAAACGATAGATGCCAGTACTGAAAGCAGTAGCTGGTTTTCACTGCCCCTTGGACCTCCATTCGCTGCCACAAGGACATTCGCGTTCTGCAAAAGCTTTGGTTGGTAATGGGGCAACACTCTGTATCTCTCTCTCGCAGAGCCCGGCAGCCAAATTCGAAACGTCCAGCGATTGCTCCCAAACGAAACCTGCCAGCACGGAAAGATATAGCTGGTTTTTACTGCCCCTTGGATCTACGTTCACTGCCACACAGACATTCGCGTTCTGCAAAAGCTTTGGTTGGTAATGGGGCAACACTGTGTATCTCTCTCTCGCAGAGCCCGGCTGCCAAATTCGAAACGTCCAGCGATTGCTCCCAAACGAAAGCTGCCAGCACGGAAAGCTGTAGCTGGTTTTCACTGCCCCTTGGAACTGCATTCGCTGCCACACAGACATTCGCGTTCTGCAGAAGCTTTGGTTGGTAATGGGGCAACACTGTTTATCTCTCTCTCGCAGAGCCCGGCTGCCAAATTCGAAACGTCCAGCGATTGCTCCCAAACGAAAGCTGCCAGCATGGAAAGATATAGCTGGTTTTCACTGCCCCTTGGAACTGCATGCGCTGCCACACAGACATTCGCCTTCTACAAAAGCTTTGCTTGCTAATGGGGAAACACTCTGTATCTCTCTCTCGCAGAGCCCGGCTGCCAAATTCGAAACGTCCAGCGATTGCTCCGACACGAAATCTGCCAGCACTGAAAGCAGTACCTGGTTTTCACTGCCCCTTGGAACTGCGTTCGCTGCCACACAGACATTCGCGTTCTGCAAAAGCTTTGGTAGGTAATGGGGCAACACTTTGTATGTCTCTCTCGCACAGCCCGGCAGCCAAATTCGAAATGTCCAGCGATTGCTCCCAAACGAAAGCTGCCAGCATGTAAAGGTGTAGCTGGTTTTCACTGACCCTTGGAACTGCATTCGCTGCCACACAGACATTCGCGTTCTGCAAAAGCTTTGGTTGGTAATGGGGCAACACTGTTTATCTCTCTCTCGCAGAGCCCGGCAGCCAAATTCGAAACGTCCAGCGATTGCTCCCAAACGAAAGCTGCCAGCACGGAAAGATATAGCTGGTTTTCACTGCCCCTTGGAACTGCATTCGCTGCCACACAGACATTCGCGTTCTGCAAAAGCTTTGGTTGGTAATGGGGCAACACTGTGTATCTCTCTCTCGCAGAGCCCGGCAGCCAAATTCGAAACGTCCAGCGATTCCTCCCAAACGAAAGCTGTCAGCACGGACAGCTGTAGCTGGTTTTCACTGCCCCTTGGAACTCCATTCGCTGCCACACAAACATTCGCGTTCTGCAAAAGCTTTGGTTGGTAATGGGGCAACACTCTGTATCTCGCTCTCGCAAAGCCCGGCAGCCAAATTCGAAATGTCCATCGATTGCTCCCAAACGAAAGCTGCCAGCACTGAAAGCTGTAGCTGGTTTTCACTGCCCCTTGGAACTCCATTCGCTGCCACACAGACATTCGCGTTCTGCAGAAGCTTTGGTTGGTAATGGGGCAACACTCTGTATCTCGCTCTCGCAAAGCCCGGCAGCCAAATTCGAAATGTCCAGCGATTGCTCCCAAACGAAAGCTGCCAGCACGGAAAGGTGTAGCTGGTTTTCACTGCCCCTTGCAACTACGTTCACTGCCACACAGACATTCGCGTTCTGCAGAAGCTTTGGTTGGTAATGGGGCAACACTGTGTATCTCTCCCTCGTAGAGCCCGGCTGCCAAATTCGAAACGTCCAGCGATTGCTCCCAAACGAAAGCTGCCAGCACGGAAAGCTGTAGCTGGTTTTCACTGCCCCTTGGAACTGCATTCGCTGCCACACAGACATTCGCGTTCTGCAAAAGCTTTGGTTGGTAATGGGTCAACACTATGTATGTCTCTCTCGCAGAGCCCGGCAGCCAAATTCGAAACGTCCAGCGATTGCTCCCAAATGAAAGCTGCCAGCACGGAAAGCTGTAGCTGGTTTTCACTGCCCCTTGGAACTGCATTCGCTGCCACACAGACATTCGCGTTCTGCAGAAGTTTTTGTTGGTAATGGGGCAACACTGTGTATCTCTCTCTTGCAGAGCCCGGCAGCCAAATTCGAAATGTCCAGCGATTGCTCCCACACGAAAGCTGCCAGCACGGAAAGCTATAGTTGGTTTTCACTGCCCCTTGGAACTGCATTCGCTGCCACACAGACATTCGCGTTCTGCAAAAGCTTTGGTTGGTAATGGGGCAACACTGTTTATCTCTCTCTCGCAGAGCCCGGCTGCCAAATTCCAAACGTCCAGCGATTGCTCCCAAACGAAAGCTGCCAGCATGGAAAGCTGTAGCTGGTTTTCACTGCCCCTTGGAACTGCATTCGCTGCCACACAGACATTCGCGTTCTGCAAAAGCTTTGGTTCGTAATGGGGCAACACTCTGTATCTCTCTGTCGCAGAGCCCGGCAGCCAAATTCGAAACGTCCAGCCACTGTGCCCAAACGATAGATGCCAGTACTGAAAGCAGTAGCTGGTTTTCACTGCCCCTTGGACCTCCATTCGCTGCCACAAGGACATTCGCGTTCTGCAAAAGCTTTGGTTGGTAATGGGGCAACACTCTGTATCTCTCTCTCGCAGAGCCCGGCAGCCAAATTCGAAACGTCCAGCGATTGCTCCCAAACGAAACCTGCCAGCACGGAAAGATATAGCTGGTTTTTACTGCCCCTTGGATCTACGTTCACTGCCACACAGACATTCGCGTTCTGCAAAAGCTTTGGTTGGTAATGGGGCAACACTGTGTATCTCTCTCTCGCACAGCCCGGCTGCCAAATTCGAAACGTCCAGCGATTGCTCCCAAACGAAAGCTGCCAGCACGGAAAGCTGTAGCTGGTTTTCACTGCCCCTTGGAACTGCATTCGCTGCCACACAGACATTCGCGTTCTGCAGAAGCTTTGGTTGGTAATGGGGCAACACTGTTTATCTCTCTCTCGCAGAGCCCGGCTGCCAAATTCGAAACGTCCAGCGATTGCTCCCAAACGAAAGCTGCCAGCATGGAAAGATATAGCTGGTTTTCACTGCCCCTTGGAACTGCATGCGCTGCCACACAGACATTCGCCTTCTACAAAAGCTTTGCTTGCTAATGGGGAAACACTCTGTATCTCTCTCTCGCAGAGCCCGGCTGCCAAATTCGAAACGTCCAGCGATTGCTCCGACACGAAATCTGCCAGCACTGAAAGCAGTACCTGGTTTTCACTGCCCCTTGGAACTGCGTTCGCTGCCACACAGACATTCGCGTTCTGCAAAAGCTTTGGTAGGTAATGGGGCAACACTTTGTATGTCTCTCTCGCACAGCCCGGCAGCCAAATTCGAAATGTCCAGCGATTGCTCCCAAACGAAAGCTGCCAGCATGTAAAGGTGTAGCTGGTTTTCACTGACCCTTGGAACTGCATTCGCTGCCACACAGACATTCGCGTTCTGCAAAAGCTTTGGTTGGTAATGGGGCAACACTGTTTATCTCTCTCTCGCAGAGCCCGGCAGCCAAATTCGAAACGTCCAGCGATTGCTCCCAAACGAAAGCTGCCAGCACGGAAAGATATAGCTGGTTTTCACTGCCCCTTGGAACTGCATTCGCTGCCACACAGACATTCGCGTTCTGCAAAAGCTTTGGTTGGTAATGGGGCAACACTGTGTATCTCTCTCTCGCAGAGCCCGGCAGCCAAATTCGAAACGTCCAGCGATTCCTCCCAAACGAAAGCTGTCAGCACGGACAGCTGTAGCTGGTTTTCACTGCCCCTTGGAACTCCATTCGCTGCCACACAGACATTCGCGTTCTGCAGAAGCTTTGGTTGGTAATGGGGCAACACTGTGTATCTCTCTCTTGCAGAGCCCGGCAGCCAAATTCGAAATGTCCAGCGATTGCTCCCACACGAAAGCTGCCAGCACGGAAAGATATAGCTGGTTTTCACTGCCCTTTGGAACTGCATTCGCTGCCACACAGACATTCGCGTTCTGCAAAAGCTTTGGTTGGTAATGGGGCAACACTCTGTATCTCTCTCTCGCAGAGCCCGGCTGCCAAATTCCAAACGTCCAGCGATTGCGTACACACGAAAGCTGCCAGCACTGAAAGCTGTAGCTGGTTTTCACTGCCCCTTGGAACTCCATTCGCTGCCACACAGACATTCGCGTTCTGCAAAAGCTTTGGTTGGTAATGGGGTAACACTCTGTATCTCGCTCTCGCAAAGCCCGGCAGCCAAATTCGAAACGTCCAGCGATTGCTCCCAAACGAAAGCTGCCAGCACGGAAAGCTGTAGCTGGTTTTCACTGCCCCTTGGAACTGCATTCGCTGCCACACAGACATTCGCGTTCTGCAGAAGTTTTTGTTGGTAATGGGGCAACACTGTGTATCTCTCTCTTGCAGAGCCCGGCAGCCAAATTCGAAATGTCCAGCGATTGCTCCCACACGAAAGCTGCCAGCACGGAAAGCTATAGTTGGTTTTCACTGCCCCTTGGAACTGCATTCGCTGCCACACAGACATTCGCGTTCTGCAAAAGCTTTGGTTGGTAATGGGGCAACACTGTGTATCTCTCTCTCGCAGAGCCCGGCAGCCAAATACCAAACGTCCAGCCACTGTGCCCAAACGATAGATGCCAGCACTGAAAGCAGTAGCTGGTTTTCACTGCCCCTTGGACCTCCATTCGCTGCCACAAGGACATTCGCGTTCTGCAAAAGCTTTGGTTGGTAATGGGGCAACACTGTGTATCTCTCTCTCGTAGAGCCCGGCTGCCAAATTCGAAACGTCCAGCGATTGCTCCCAAACGAAAGCTGCCAGCACAGAAAGCTGTAGCTGGTTTTCACTGCCCCTTGGACCTCCATTCGCTGCCACAAGGACATTCGCGTTCTGCAAAAGCTTTGGTTGGTAATGGGGCAACACTCTGTATCTCTCTCTCGCAGAGCCCGGCAGCCAAATTCGAAACGTCCAGCGATTGCTCCCAAACGAAACCTGCCAGCACGGAAAGATATAGCTGGTTTTCACTGCCCCTTGGATCTACGTTCACTGCCACACAGACATTCGCGTTCTGCAAAAGCTTTGGTTGGTAATGGGGCAACACTGTGTATCTCTCTCTCGCACAGCCCAGCTGCCAAATTCCAAACGTCCAGCGATTGCTCCCAAACGAAAGCTGCCAGCACGGAAAGCTGTAGCTGGTTTTCACTGCCCCTTGGAACTGCATTCGCTGCCACACAGACATTCGCGTTCTGCAGAAGCTTTGGTTGGTAATGGGGCAACACTCTTTATCTCTCTCTCGCAGAGCCCGGCTGCCAAATTCGAAACGTCCAGCGATTGCTCCCAAACGAAAGCTGCCAGCATGGAAAGATATAGCTGGTTTTCACTGCCCCTTGGAAGTGCATGCGCTGCCACACAGACATTCGCCTTCTACAAAAGCTTTGCTTGCTAATGGGGAAACACTCTGTATCTCTCTCTCGCAGAGCCCGGCTGCCAAATTCGAAACGTCCAGCGATTGCTCCGACACGAAATCTGCCAGCACTGAAAGCAGTAGCTGGTTTTCACTGCCCCTTGGAACTGCGTTCGCTGCCACACAGACATTCGCGTTCTGCAAAAGCTTTGGTTGGTAATGGGGCAACACTTTGTATGTCTCTCTCGCACAGCCCGGCAGCCAAATTCGAAATGTCCAGCGATTGCTCCCAAACGAAAGCTGCCAGCATGTAAAGGTGTAGCTGGTTTTCACTGCCCCTTGGAACTGCATTCGCTGCCACACAGACATTCGCGTTCTGCAAAAGCTTTGGTTGGTAATGGGGCAACACTGTTTATCTCTCTCTCGCAGAGCCCGGCAGCCAAATTCGAAACGTCCAGCGATTGCTCCCAAACGAAAGCTGCCAGCACGGAAAGATATAGCTGGTTTTCACTGCCCCTTGGAACTGCATTCGCTGCCACACAGACATTCGCGTTCTGCAAAACCTTTGGTTGGTAATGGGGCAACACTGTGTATCTCTCTCTCGCAGAGCCCGGCAGCCAAATTCGAAACGTCCAGCGATTGCTCCCAAACGAAAGCTGTCAGCACGGACAGCTGTAGCTGGTTTTCACTGCCCCTTGGAACTCCATTCGCTGCACACAAACATTCGCGTTCTGCAAAAGCTTTGGTTGGTAATGGGGCAACACTCTGTATCTCGCTCTCGCAAAGCCCGGCAGCCAAATTCGAAATGTCCATCGATTGCTCCCAAACGAAAGCTGCCAGCACTGAAAGCTGTAGCTGGTTTTCACTGCCCCTTGGAACTGCATTCGCTGCCACACAGACATTCGCGTTCTGCAGAAGCTTTGGTTGGTAATGGGGAAACACTCTGTATCTCTCTCTCGCAGAGCCCGGCTGCCAAATTCCAAACGTCCAGCGATTGCTCCGACACGAAAGATGCCAGCACTGAAAGCAGTAGCTGGTTTTCACTGCCCCTTGGAACTACGTTCGCTGCCACACAGACATTCGCGTACTGCAAAAGGTTTGGTTGGTAATGGGGCAACACTGTGTATGTCTCTCTCGCACAGCCCGGCAGCCAAATTCGAAATGTCTAGCTATTGCTCCCACACAAAAGCTGCCAGCATGTAAAGGTGTAGCTGGTTTTCACTGCCCCTTGGAACTGCATTCGCTGCCACACAGACATTCGCGTTCTGCAAAAGCTTTGGTTGGTAATGGGGCAACACTGTGTATCTCTCTCTCACAGAGCCCGGTAGCCAAATTCGAAACGTCCAGCGATTGCGTACACACGAAAGCTGCCAACACTGAAAGCTGTAGCTGGTTTTCACTGCCCCTTGGAACTCCATTCGCTGCCACACAGACATTCGCGTTCTGCAAAAGCTTTGGTTGGTAATGGGGCAACACTCTGTATCTCTCTCTCGCACAGCCCGGCAGCCAAATTCGAAACGTCCAGCGATTGCTCCCAAACGAAAGCTGCCAGCACGGAAAGCTGTAGCTGGTTTTCACTGCCCCTTGGAACTGCATTCGCTGCCACACAGACATTCGCGTTCTGCAGAAGCTTTGGTTGGTAATGGGGCAACACTGTGTATCTCTCTCTCGCAGAGCCCGGCTGCCAAATTCGAAACGTCCAGCTATTGCTCCCAAACGAAAGCTGCCAGCACGGAAAGCTGTAGCTGGTTTTCACTGCCCCTTGGAACTGCATTCGCTGCCACACAGACATTCGCGTTCTGCAGAAGTTTTTGTTGGTAATGGGGCAACACTGTGTATCTCTCTCTTGCAGAGCCCGGCAGCCAAATTCGAAATGTCCTGCGATTGCTCCCACACGAAAGCTGCCAGCACGGGAAGCTATAGTTGGTTTTCACTGCCCCTTGGAACTGCATTCGCTGCCACAAGGACATTCGCGTTCTGCAAAAGCTTTGGTTGGTAATGGGGCAACACTGTGTATCTCTCTCTCGCAGAGCCCGGCAGCCAAATACCAAACGTCCAGCCACTGTGCCCAAACGAAAGCTGCCAGCACAGAAAGCTGTAGCTGGTTTTCACTGCCCCTTGGAACTGCATTCGCTGCCACACAGACATTCGCGTTCTGCAGAAGCTTTGGTTGGTAATGGGGCAACACTCTGTATCTCTCACTCGCAGAGCCCGGCAGCCAAATTCGAAACGTCCAGCGATTGCTCCCAAACGAAAGCTGCCAGCACGGAAAGCTGTAGCTGGTTTTCACTGCCCCTTGGAACTGCATTCGCTGCCACACAGACATTCGCGTTCTGCAAAAGCTTTGGTTGGTAATGGGGCAACACTCTGTATCTCTCTCTCGCCAAGCCCGGCAGCCAAATTCGAAACGTCCAGCGATTGCTCCCAAACGAAAGCTGCCAGCATGGAAAGATGTAGGTGGTTTTCACTGCCCCTTGGAACTCCATTCGCTGCCACACAGACATTCGCGTTCTGCAAAAGCTTTGCTTGCTAATGGGGAAACACTCTGTATCTCTCTCTCGCAGAGCCTGGCTGCCAAATTCGAAACGTCCAGCGATTGCTCCAACACGAAATCTGCCAGCACTGAAAGCAGTAGCTGGTTTTCACTGCCCCTTGGAACTGCGTTCGCTGCCACACAGACATTCGCGTTCTGCAAAACCTTTGGTTGGTAATGGGGCAACACTTTGTATGTCTCTCTCGCACAGCCCGGCAGCCAAATTCGAAATGTCTAGCTATTGCTCCCACACAAAATCTGCCAGCATGTAAAGGTGTAGCTGGTTTTCACTGCCCCTTGGAACTGCATTCGCTGCCACACAGACATTCACGTTCTGCAGAAGCTTTGGTTGGTAATGGGGCAACACTGTGTATCTCTCTCTTGCAGAGCCCGGCAGCCAAATTCGAAATGTCCAGCGATTGCTCCCACACGAAAGCTGCCAGCACGGAAAGATATAGCTGGTTTTCACTGCCCCTTGGAACTGCATTCGCTGCCACAAGGACATTCGCGTTCTGCAAAAGCTTTGGTTGGTAATGGGGCAACACTGTGTATCTCTCTCTCGCAGAGCCCGGCAGCCAAATACCAAACGTGCAGTGATTGCGTACACACGAAAGCTGCCAACACTGAAAGCTGTAGCTGGTTTTCACTGCCCCTTGGAACTCCATTCGCTGCCACACAGACATTCGCGTTCTGCTAAAGCTTTGGTTGGTAATGGGGCAACACTGTGTATCTCTCTCTCGCAGAGCCCGGCAGCCAAATACCAAACGTCCAGCCACTGTGCCCAAACGATAGATGCCAGTACTGAAAGCAGTAGCTGGTTTTCACTGCCCCTTGGACCTCCATTCGCTGCCACAAGGACATTCGCGTTCTGCAAAAGCTTTGGTTGGTAATGGGGGAACACTCTGTATCTCTCTCTCGCAGAGCCCGGCAGCCAAATTCGAAACGTCCAGCGATTGCTCCCAAACGAAAGCTGCCAGCACGGAAAGCTGTAGCTGGTTTTCACTGCCCCTTGGAACTGCATTCGCTGCCACACAGACATTCGCGTTCTGCAAAAGCTTTGGTAGGTAATGGGGCAACACTTTGTATGTCTCTCTCGCACAGCCCGGCAGCCAAATTCGAAATGTCCAGCGATTGCTCCCAAACGAAAGCTGCCAGCATGTAAAGGTGTAGCTGGTTTTCACTGCCCCTTGGAACTGCATTCGCTGCCACACAGACATTCGCGTTCTGCAAAAGCTTTGGTTGGTAATGGGGCAACACTGTTTATCTCTCTCTCGCAGAGCCCGGCAGCCAAATTCGAAACGTCCAGCGATTGCTCCCAAACGAAAGCTGCCAGCACGGAAAGATATAGCTGGTTTTCACTGCCCCTTGGAACTGCATTCGCTGCCACACAGACATTCGCGTTCTGCAAAAGCTTTGGTTGGTAATGGGGCAACACTGTGTATCTCTCTCTCGCAGAGCCCGGCAGCCAAATTCGAAACGTCCAGCGATTCCTCCCAAACGAAAGCTGTCAGCACGGACAGCTGTAGCTGGTTTTCACTGCCCCTTGGAACTCCATTCGCTGCCACACAGACATTCGCGTTCTGCAAAAGCTTTGGTTGGTAATGGGGCAACACTGTGTATCTCTCTCTCGCAGAGCCCGGCTGCCAAATTCCAAACGTCCAGCGATTGCGTACACAAGAAAGCTGCCAACACTGAAAGCTGTAGCTGGTTTTCACTGCCCCTTGGAACTCCATTCGCTGCCACACAGACATTCGCGTTCTGCAAAAGCTTTGGTTGGTAATGGGGCAACACTCTGTATCTCGCTCTCGCAAAGCCCGGCAGCCAAATTCGAAATGTCCAGCGATTGCTCCCAAACGAAAGCTGCCAGCACGGAAAGGTGTAGCTGGTTTTCACTGCCCCTTGCAACTACGTTCACTGCCACACAGACATTCGCGTTCTGCAAAAGCTTTGGTTGGTAATGGGGCAACACTGTGTATCTCTCCCTCGTAGAGCCCGGCTGCCAAATTCGAAACGTCCAGCGATTGCTCCCAAACGAAAGCTGCCAGCACGGAAAGCTGTAGCTGGTTTTCACTGCCCCTTGGAAATGCATTCGCTGCCACACAGACATTCGTGTTCTGCAGAAGCTTTGGTTGGTAATGGGGCAACACTCTGTATCTCTCTCTTGCAGAGCCCGGCAGCCAAATTCGAAATGTCCAGCGATTGCTCCCACACGAAAGCTGCCAGCACGGAAAGATATAGCTGGTTTTCACTGCCCCTTGGAACTGCATTCGCTGCCACACAGACATTCGCGTTCTGCAGAAGCTTTGGTTGGTAATGGGGCAACACTGTGTATCTCTCTCTTGCAGAGCCCGGCAGCCAAATTCGAAATGTCCAGCGATTGCTCCCACACGAAAGCTGCCAGCACGGAAAGATATAGCTGGTTTTCACTGCCCCTTGGAACTGCATTCGCTGCCACACAGACATTCGCGTTCTGCTAAAGCTTTGGTTGGTAATGGGGCAACACTCTGTATCTCTCTCTCGCAGAGCCCGGCTGCCAAATTCCAAACGTCCAGCGATTGCTCCGAAACGAAAGCTGCCAGCACGGAAAGCTGTAGCTGGTTTTCACTGCCCCTTGGAACTCCATTCGCTGCCACACAGACATTCGCGTTCTGCAAAAGCTTTGGTTGGTAATGGGGCAACACTCTGTATCTCGCTCTCGCAAAGCCCGGCAGCCAAATTCGAAATGTCCAGCGATTGCTCCCAAACGAAAGCTGCCAGCACGGAAAGGTGTAGCTGGTTTTCACTGCCCCTTGCAACTACGTTCACTGCCACACAGACATTCGCGTTCTGCAGAAGCTTTGGTTGGTAATGGGGCAACACTGTGTATCTCTCCCTCGTAGAGCCCGGCTGCCAAATTCGAAACGTCCAGCGATTGCTCCCAAATGAAAGCTGCCAGCACGGAAAGCTGTAGCTGGTTTTCACTGCCCCTTGGAACTACGTTCGCTGCCACACAGACATTCGCGTTCTGCAGAAGCTTTGGTTGGTAATGGGGCAACACTGTGTATCTCTCTCTTGCAGAGCCCGGCAGCCAAATTCGAAATGTCCAGCGATTGCTCCCAAACGAAAGCTGCCAGCACGGAAAGATATAGCTGGTTTTCACTGCCCCTTGGAACTGCATTCGCTGCCACACAGACATTCGCGTTCTGCAAAAGCTTTGGTTGGTAATGGGGCAACACTGTTTATCTCTCTCTCGCAGAGCCCGGCTGCCAAATTCCAAACGTCCAGCGATTGCTCCCAAACGAAAGCTGCCAGCACGGAAAGCTGTAGCTGGTTTTCACTGCCCCTTGGAACTGCATTCGCTGCCACACAGACATTCGCGTTCTGCAAAAGCTTTGGTTGGTAATGGGGCAACACTCTGTATCTCTCTGTCGCAGAGCCCGGCAGCCAAATTCGAAACGTCCAGCGATTGCTCCCAAACGAAAGCTGTCAGCACGGAAAGCTGTAGCTGGTTTTCACTGCCCCTTGGAACTGCGTTCGCTGCCACACAGACATTCGCGTTCTGCTAAAGCTTTGGTTGGTAATGGGGCAACACTGTGTATCTCTCTCTCGCAGAGCCCGGCAGCCAAATTCGAAACGTCCAGCCACTGTGCCCAAACGATAGATGCCAGTACTGAAAGCAGTAGCTGGTTTTCACTGCCCCTTGGACCTCCATTCGCTGCCACAAGGACATTCGCGTTCTGCAAAAGCTTTGGTTGGTAATGGGGCAACACTCTGTATCTCTCTCTCGCAGAGCCCGGCAGCCAAATTCGAAACGTCCAGCGATTGCTCCCAAACGAAACCTGCCAGCACGGAAAGATATAGCTGGTTTTTACTGCCCCTTGGATCTACGTTCACTGCCACACAGACATTCGCGTTCTGCAAAAGCTTTGGTTGGTAATGGGGCAACACTGTGTATCTCTCTCTCGCAGAGCCCGGCTGCCAAATTCGAAACGTCCAGCGATTGCTCCCAAACGAAAGCTGCCAGCACGGAAAGCTGTAGCTGGTTTTCACTGCCCCTTGGAACTGCATTCGCTGCCACACAGACATTCGCGTTCTGCAGAAGCTTTGGTTGGTAATGGGGCAACACTGTTTATCTCTCTCTCGCAGAGCCCGGCTGCCAAATTCGAAACGTCCAGCGATTGCTCCCAAACGAAAGCTGCCAGCATGGAAAGATATAGCTGGTTTTCACTGCCCCTTGGAACTGCATGCGCTGCCACACAGACATTCGCCTTCTACAAAAGCTTTGCTTGCTAATGGGGAAACACTCTGTATCTCTCTCTCGCAGAGCCCGGCTGCCAAATTCGAAACGTCCAGCGATTGCTCCGACACGAAATCTGCCAGCACTGAAAGCAGTACCTGGTTTTCACTGCCCCTTGGAACTGCGTTCGCTGCCACACAGACATTCGCGTTCTGCAAAAGCTTTGGTAGGTAATGGGGCAACACTTTGTATGTCTCTCTCGCACAGCCCGGCAGCCAAATTCGAAATGTCCAGCGATTGCTCCCAAACGAAAGCTGCCAGCATGTAAAGGTGTAGCTGGTTTTCACTGCCCCTTGGAACTGCATTCGCTGCCACACAGACATTCGCGTTCTGCAAAAGCTTTGGTTGGTAATGGGGCAACACTGTTTATCTCTCTCTCGCAGAGCCCGGCAGCCAAATTCGAAACGTCCAGCGATTGCTCCCAAACGAAAGCTGCCAGCACGGAAAGATATAGCTGGTTTTCACTGCCCCTTGGAACTGCATTCGCTGCCACACAGACATTCGCGTTCTGCAAAAGCTTTGGTTGGTAATGGGGCAACACTGTGTATCTCTCTCTCGCAGAGCCCGGCAGCCAAATTCGAAACGTCCAGCGATTCCTCCCAAACGAAAGCTGTCAGCACGGACAGCTGTAGCTGGTTTTCACTGCCCCTTGGAACTCCATTCGCTGCCACACAAACATTCGCGTTCTGCAAAAGCTTTGGTTGGTAATGGGGCAACACTCTGTATCTCGCTCTCGCAAAGCCCGGCAGCCAAATTCGAAATGTCCATCGATTGCTCCCAAACGAAAGCTGCCAGCACTGAAAGCTGTAGCTGGTTTTCACTGCCCCTTGGAACTGCATTCGCTGCCACACAGACATTCGCGTTCTGCAGAAGCTTTGGTTGGTAATGGGGCAACACTGTGTATCTCTCTCTTGCAGAGCCCGGCAGCCAAATTCGAAATGTCCAGCGATTGCTCCCACACGAAAGCTGCCAGCACGGAAAGATATAGCTGGTTTTCACTGCCCCTTGGAACTGCATTCGCTGCCACACAGACATTCGCGTTCTGCAAAAGCTTTGGTTGGTAATGGGGCAACACTCTGTATCTCTCTCTCGCAGAGCCCGGCTGCCAAATTCCAAACGTCCAGCGATTGCGTACACACGAAAGCTGCCAGCACGGAAAGCTGTAGCTGGTTTTCACTGCCCCTTGGAACTCCATTCGCTGCCACACAGACATTCGCGTTCTGCAAAAGCTTTGGTTGGTAATGGGGCAACACTCTGTATCTCGCTCTCGCAAAGCCCGGCAGCCAAATTCGAAATGTCCAGCGATTGCTCCCAAACGAAAGCTGCCAGCACGGAAAGGTGTAGCTGGTTTTCTCTGCCCCTTGCAACTACGTTCACTGCCACACAGACATTCGCGTTCTGCAGAAGCTTTGGTTGGTAATGGGGCAACACTGTGTATCTCTCCCTCGTAGAGCCCGGCTGCCAAATTCGAAACGTCCAGCGATTGCTCCCAAACGAAAGCTGCCAGCACGGAAAGCTGTAGCTGGTTTTCACTGCCCCTTGGAACTGCATTCGCTGCCACACAGACATTCGCGTTCTGCAAAAGCTTTGGTTGGTAATGGGTCAACACTATGTATGTCTCTCTCGCAGAGCCCGGCAGCCAAATTCGAAACGTCCAGCGATTGCTCCCAAACGAAAGCTGCCAGCACGGAAAGCTGTAGCTGGTTTTCACTGCCCCTTGGAACTGCATTCGCTGCCACACAGACATTCGCGTTCTGCAGAAGTTTTTGTTGGTAATGGGGCAACACTGTGTATCTCTCTCTTGCAGAGCCCGGCAGCCAAATTCGAAATGTCCAGCGATTGCTCCCACACGAAAGCTGCCAGCACGGAAAGCTATAGTTGGTTTTCACTGCCCCTTGGAACTGCATTCGCTGCCACACAGACATTCGCGTTCTGCAAAAGCTTTGGTTGGTAATGGGGCAACACTGTGTATCTCTCTCTCGCAGAGCCCGGCAGCCAAATAACAAACGTCCAGCCACTGTGCCCAAACGATAGATGCCAGCACTGAAAGCAGTAGCTGGTTTTCACTGCCCCTTGGACCTCCATTCGCTGCCACAAGGACATTCGCGTTCTGCAAAAGCTTTGGTTGGTAATGGGGCAACACTGTGTATCTCTCTCTCGTAGAGCCCGGCTGCCAAATTCGAAACGTCCAGCGATTGCTCCCAAACGAAAGCTGCCAGCACAGAAAGCTGTAGCTGGTTTTCACTGCCCCTTGGACCTCCATTCGCTGCCACAAGGACATTCGCGTTCTGCAAAAGCTTTGGTTGGTAATGGGGCAACACTCTGTATCTCTCTCTCGCAGAGCCCGGCAGCCAAATTCGAAACGTCCAGCGATTGCTCCCAAACGAAACCTGCCAGCACGGAAAGATATAGCTGGTTTTCACTGCCCCTTGGATCTACGTTCACTGCCACACAGACATTCGCGTTCTGCAAAAGCTTTGGTTGGTAATGGGGCAACACTGTGTATCTCTCTCTCGCACAGCCCAGCTGCCAAATTCCAAACGTCCAGCGATTGCTCCCAAACGAAAGCTGCCAGCACGGAAAGCTGTAGCTGGTTTTCACTGCCCCTTGGAAATGCATTCGCTGCCACACAGACATTCGCGTTCTGCAGAAGCTTTGGTTGGTAATGGGGCAACACTCTTTATCTCTCTCTCGCAGAGCCCGGCTGCCAAATTCGAAACGTCCAGCGATTGCTCCCAAACGAAAGCTGCCAGCATGGAAAGATATAGCTGGTTTTCACTGCCCCTTGGAACTGCATGCGCTGCCACACAGACATTCGCCTTCTACAAAAGCTTTGCTTGCTAATGGGGAAACATTCTGTATCTCTCTCTCGCAGAGCCCGGCTGCCAAATTCGAAACGTCCAGCGATTGCTCCGACACGAAATCTGCCAGCACTGAAAGCAGTAGCTGGTTTTCACTGCCCCTTGGAACTGCGTTCGCTGCCACACAGACATTCGCGTTCTGCAAAAGCTTTGGTTGGTAATGGGGCAACACTTTGTATGTCTCTCTCGCACAGCCCGGCAGCCAAATTCGAAATGTCCAGCGATTGCTCCCAAACGAAAGCTGCCAGCATGTAAAGGTGTAGCTGGTTTTCACTGCCCCTTGGAACTGCATTCGCTGCCACACAGACATTCGCGTTCTGCAAAAGCTTTGGTTGGTAATGGGGCAACACTGTTTATCTCTCTCTTGCAGAGCCCGGCAGCCAAATTCGAAACGTCCAGCGATTGCTCCCAAACGAAAGCTGCCAGCACGGAAAGATATAGCTGGTTTTCACTGCCCCTTGGAACTGCATTCGCTGCCACACAGACATTCGCGTTCTGCAAAAGCTTTGGTTGGTAATGGGGCAACACTGTGTATCTCTCTCTCGCAGAGCCCGGCAGCCAAATTCGAAACGTCCAGCGATTGCTCCCAAACGAAAGCTGTCAGCACGGACAGCTGTAGCTGGTTTTCACTGCCCCTTGGAACTCCATTCGCTGCACACAAACATTCGCGTTCTGCAAAAGCTTTGGTTGGTAATGGGGCAACACTCTGTATCTCGCTCTCGCAAAGCCCGGCAGCCAAATTCGAAATGTCCATCGATTGCTCCCAAACGAAAGCTGCCAGCACTGAAAGCTGTAGCTGGTTTTCACTGCCCCTTGGAACTGCATTCGCTGCCACACAGACATTCGCGTTCTGCAGAAGCTTTGGTTGGTAATGGGGCAACACTCTGTATCTCTCTCTCGCAGAGCCCGGCAGCCAAATTCGACACGTCCAGCGATTGCTCCCAAACGAAAGCTGCTAGCATGGAAAGATATAGCTGGTTTTCACTGCCCCTTGGAACTGCATTCGCTGCCACACAGACATTCGCCTTCTACAAAATCTTTGCTTGGTAATGGGGAAACACTCTGTATCTCTCTCTCGCAGAGCCCGGCTGCCAAATTCCAAACGTCCAGCGGTTGCTCCGACACGAAAGATGCCAGCACTGAAAGCAGTAGCTGGTTTTCACTGCCCCTTGGAACTACGTTCGCTGCCACACAGACATTCGCGTACTGCAAAAGCTTTGGTTGGTAATGGGGCAACACTCTGTATCTCTCTCTCGCACAGCCCGGCAGCCAAATTCGAAACGTCCAGCGATTGCTCCCAAACGAAAGCTGCCAGCACGGAAAGCTGTAGCTGGTTTTCACTGCCCCTTGGAACTGCATTCGCTGCCACACAGACATTCGCGTTCTGCAGAAGCTTTGGTTGGTAATGGGGCAACACTGTGTATCTCTCTCTCGCAGAGCCCGGCTGCCAAATTCGAAACGTCCAGCTATTGCTCCCAAACGAAAGCTGCCAGCACGGAAAGCTGTAGCTGGTTTTCACTGCCCCTTGGAACTGCATTCGCTGCCACACAGACATTCGCGTTCTGCAGAAGTTTTTGTTGGTAATGGGGCAACACTGTGTATCTCTCTCTTGCAGAGCCCGGCAGCCAAATTCGAAATGTCCAGCGATTGCTCCCACACGAAAGCTGCCAGCACGGGAAGCTATAGTTGGTTTTCACTGCCCCTTGGAACTGCATTCGCTGCCACAAGGACATTCGCGTTCTGCAAAAGCTTTGGTTGGTAATGGGGCAACACTGTGTATCTCTCTCTCGCAGAGCCCGGCAGCCAAATTCCAAACGTCCAGCCACTGTGCCCAAACGATAGATGCCAGCACTGAAAGCAGTAGCTGGTTTTCACTGCCCCTTGGAACTGCATTCGCTGCCACACAGACATTCGCGTTCTGCAGAAGTTTTTGTTGGTAATGGGGCAACACTGTGTATCTCTCTCTTGCAGAGCCCGGCAGCCAAATACCAAACGTCCAGCCACTGTGCCCAAACGAAAGCTGCCAGCACAGAAAGCTGTAGCTGGTTTTCACTGCCCCTTGGAACTGCATTCGCTGCCACACAGACATTCGCGTTCTGCAGAAGCTTTGGTTGGTAATGGGGCAACACTGTGTATCTCTCTCTCGCAGAGCCCGGCAGCCAAATTCGAAACGTCCAGCGATTGCTCCCAAACGAAAGCTGCCAGCACGGAAAGCTGTAGCTGGTTTTCACTGCCCCTTGGAACTGCATTCGCTGCCACACAGACATTCGCGTTCTGCAAAAGCTTTGGTTGGTAATGGGGCAACACTCTGTATCTCTCTCTCGCAGAGCCCGGCTGCCAAATTCCAAACGTCCAGCGATTGCGTACACACGAAAGCTGCCAACACTGAAAGCTGTAGCTGGTTTTCACTGCCCCTTGGAACTCCATTCGCTGCCACACAGACATTCGCGTTCTGCAAAAGCTTTGGTTGGTAATGGGGCAACTCTCTGTATCTCTCTCTCGAAGAGCCCGGCAGCCAAATTCGAAACGTCCAGCGATTGCTCCCAAACGAAAGCTGCCAGCACGGAAAGCTGTAGCTGGTTTTCACTGCCCCTTGGAACTGCATTCGCTGCCACACAGACATTCGCGTTTTGCAAAAGCTTTGGTTGGTAATGGGGCAACACTGTATCTCTCTCTCGCCAAGCCCGGCAGCCAAATTCGAAACGTCCAGCGATTGCTCCCAAACGAAAGCTGCCAGCACGGAAAGATATAGCTGGTTTTCACTGCCCCTTGGATCTACGTTCACTGCCACACAGACATTCGCGTTCTGCAAAAGCTTTGGTTGGTAATGGGGCAACACTGTGTATCTCTCTCTCGCACAGCCCGGCTGCCAAATTCGAAACGTCCAGCGATTGCTCCCAAACGAAAGCTGCCAGCACGGAAAGCTGTAGCTGGTTTTCACTGCCCCTTGGAACTGCATTCGCTGCCACACAGACATTCGCGTTCTGCAGAAGCTTTGGTTGGTAATGGGGCAACACTGTTTATCTCTCTCTCGCAGAGCCCGGCTGCCAAATTCGAAACGTCCAGCGATTGCTCCCAAACGAAAGCTGCCAGCATGGAAAGATATAGCTGGTTTTCACTGCCCCTTGGAACTGCATGCGCTGCCACACAGACATTCGCCTTCTACAAAAGCTTTGCTTGCTAATGGGGAAACACTCTGTATCTCTCTCTCGCAGAGCCCGGCTGCCAAATTCGAAACGTCCAGCGATTGCTCCGACACGAAATCTGCCAGCACTGAAAGCAGCAGCTGGTTTTCACTGCCCCTTGGAACTGTGTTCGCTGCCACACAGACATTCGCGTTCTGCAAAAGCTTTGGTTGGTAATGGGGCAACACTTTGTATGTCTCTCTCGCACAGCCCGGCAGCCAAATTCGAAATGTCTAGCTATTGCTCCCACACAAAAGCTGCCAGCATGTAAAGGTGTAGCTGGTTTTCACTGCCCCTTGGAACTGCATTCGCTGCCACACAGACATTCGCGTTCTGCAGAAGCTTTGGTTGGTAATGGGGCAACACTGTTTATCTCTCTCTCGCAGAGCCCGGCAGCCAAATTCGAAACGTCCAGCGATTGCTCCCAAACGAAAGCTGCCAGCACGGAAAGATATAGCTGGTTTTCACTGCCCCTTGGAACTGCATTCGCTGCCACACAGACATTCGCGTTCTGCAAAAGCTTTGGTTGGTAATGGGGCAACACTGTTTATCTCTCTCTCGCAGAGCCCGGCTGCCAAATTCCAAACGTCCAGCGATTGCGTACACACGAAAGCTGCCAACACTGAAAGCTGTAGCTGGTTTTCACTGCCCCTTGGAACTCCATTCGCTGCCACACAGACATTCGCGTTCTGCAAAAGCTTTGGTTGGTAATGGGGCAACACTCTGTATCTCTCTGTCGCAGAGCCCGGCAGCCAAATTCGAAACGTCCAGCGATTGCTCCCAAACGAAAGCTGTCAGCACGGAAAGCTGTAGCTGGTTTTCACTGCCCCTTGGAACTGCGTTCGCTGCCACACAGACATTCGCGTTCTGCAGAAGCTTTGGCTGGTAATGGGGCAACACTGTGTATCTCTCTCTCGCAGAGCCCGGCAGCCAAATACCAAACGTCCAGCCACTGTGCCCAAACGATAGATGCCAGTACTGAAAGCAGTAGCTGGTTTTCACTGCCCCTTGGACCTCCATTCGCTGCCACAAGGACATTCGCGTTCTGCAAAAGCTTTGGTTGGTAATGGGGCAACAGTGTTTATCTCTCTCTCGCAGAGCCCGGCAGCCAAATTCCAAACGTCCAGCGATTGCTCCCAAACGAAAGCTGCCAGCACGGAAAGCTTTAGCTGGTTTTCACTGCCCCTTGGAACTGCACTCGCTGCCACACAGACATTCGCGTTCTGCAAAAGCTTTGGTTGGTAATGGGTCAACACTATGTATGTCTCTCTCGCAGAGCCCGGCAGCCAAATTCGAAATGTCCAGCGATTGCTCCCAAACGAAAGCTGCCAGCACGGAAAGCTGTAGCTGGTTTTCACTGCCCCTTGGAACTGCATTCGCTGCCACACAGACATTCGCGTTCTGCAGAAGTTTTTGTTGGTAATGGGGCAACACTGTGTATCTCTCTCTTGCAGAGCCCGGCAGCCAAATTCGAAATGTCCAGCGATTGCTCCCACACGAAAGCTGCCAGCACGGAAAGCTATAGTTGGTTTTCACTGCCCCTTGGAACTGCATTCGCTGCCACAAGGACATTCGCGTTCTGCAAAAGCTTTGGTTGGTAATGGGGCAACACTGTGTATCTCTCTCTCGCAGAGCCCGGCAGCCAAATACCAAACGTGCAGTGATTGCGTACACACGAAAGCTGCCAACACTGAAAGCTGTAGCTGGTTTTCACTGCCCCTTGGAACTCCATTCGCTGCCACACAGACATTCGCGTTCTGCAAAAGCTTTGGTTGGTAATGGGGCAACACTCTGTATCTCTCTCTCGCACAGCCCGGCAGCCAAATTCGAAACGTCCAGCGATTGCTCCCAAACGAAAGCTGCTAGCACGGAAAGCTGTAGCTGGTTTTCACTGCCCCTTGGAACTGCATTCGCTGCCACACAGACATTCGCGTTCTGCAGAAGCTTTGGTTGGTAATGGGGCAACACTGTGTATCTCTCTCTCACAGAGCCCGGTAGCCAAATTCGAAACGTCCAGCGATTGCGTACACACGAAAGCTGCCAACACTGAAAGCTGTAGCTGGTTTTCACTGCCCCTTGGAACTCCATTCGCTGCCACACAGACATTCGCGTTCTGCAAAAGCTTTGGTTGGTAATGGGGCAACACTCTGTATCTCTCTCTCGCACAGCCCGGCAGCCAAATTCGAAACGTCCAGCGATTGCTCCCAAACGAAAGCTGCCAGCACGGAAAGCTGTAGCTGGTTTTCACTGCCCCTTGGAACTGCATTCGCTGCCACACAGACATTCGCGTTCTGCAGAAGTTTTTGTTGGTAATGGGGCAACACTGTGTATCTCTCTCTTGCAGAGCCCGGCAGCCAAATTCGAAATGTCCAGCGATTGCTCCCACATGAAAGCTGCCAGCACGGGAAGCTATAGTTGGTTTTCACTGCGCCTTGGAACTGCATTCGCTGCCACAAGGACATTCGCGTTCTGCACAAGCTTTGGTTGGTAATGGGGCAACACTGTGTATCTCTCTCTCGCAGAGCCCGGCAGCCAAATACCAAACGTCCAGCCACTGTGCCCAAACGATAGATGCCAGCACTGAAAGCAGTAGCTGGTTTTCACTGCCCCTTGGAACTGCATTCGCTGCCACACAGACATTCGCGTTCTGCAAAAGCTTTGGTTGGTAATCGGGCAACACTGTGTATCTCTCTCTTGCAGAGCCCGGCAGCCAAATACCAAACGTCCAGCCACTGTGCCCAAACGAACGCTGCCAGCACAGAAAGCTGTAGCTGGTTTTCACTGCCCCTTGGAACTGCATTCGCTGCCACACAGACATTCGCGTTCTGCAGAAGCTTTGGTTGGTAATGGGGCAACACTCTGTATCTCTCTCTCGCAGAGCCCGGCAGCCAAATTCGAAACGTCCAGCGATTGCTCCCAAACGAAAGCTGCCAGCACGGAAAGCTGTAGCTGGTTTTCACTGCCCCTTGGAACTGCATTCGCTGCCACACAGACATTCGCGTTCTGCAAAAGCTTTGGTTGGTAATGGGGCAACACTCTGTATCTCTCTCTCGAAGAGCCCGGCAGCCAAATTCGAAACGTCCAGCGATTGCTCCCAAACGAAAGCTGCCAGCACGGAAAGCTGTAGCTGGTTTTCACTGCCCCTTGGAACTGCATTCGCTGCCACACAGACATTCGCGTTTTGCAAAAGCTTTGGTTGGTAATGGGGCAACACTCTGTATCTCTCTCTCGCCAAGCCCGGCAGCCAAATTCGAAACGTCCAGCGATTGCTCCCAAACGAAAGCTGCCAGCACGGAAAGATATAGCTGGTTTTCACTGCCCCTTGGATCTACGTTCACTGCCACACAGACATTCGCGTTCTGCAAAAGCTTTGGTTGGTAATGGGGCAACACTGTGTATCTCTCTCTCGCACAGCCCGGCTGCCAAATTCGAAACGTCCAGCGATTGCTCCCAAACGAAAGCTGCCAGCACGGAAAGCTGTAGCTGGTTTTCACTGCCCCTTGGAACTGCATTCGCTGCCACACAGACATTCGCGTTCTGCAGAAGCTTTGGTTGGTAATGGGGCAACACTGTTTATCTCTCTCTCGCAGAGCCCGGCTGCCAAATTCGAAACGTCCAGCGATTGCTCCCAAACGAAAGCTGCCAGCATGGAAAGATATAGCTGGTTTTCACTGCCCCTTGGAACTGCATGCGCTGCCACACAGACATTCGCCTTCTACAAAAGCTTTGCTTGCTAATGGGGAAACACTCTGTATCTCTCTCTCGCAGAGCCCGGCTGCCAAATTCGAAACGTCCAGCGATTGCTCCGACACGAAATCTGCCAGCACTGAAAGCAGCAGCTGGTTTTCACTGCCCCTTGGAACTGCGTTCGCTGCCACACAGACATTCGCGTTCTGCAAAAGCTTTGGTTGGTAATGGGGCAACACTTTGTATGTCTCTCTCGCACAGCCCGGCAGCCAAATTCGAAATGTCTAGCTATTGCTCCCACACAAAAGCTGCCAGCATGTAAAGGTGTAGCTGGTTTTCACTGCCCCTTGGAACTGCATTCGCTGCCACACAGACATTCGCGTTCTGCAGAAGCTTTGGTTGGTAATGGGGCAACACTGTTTATCTCTCTCTCGCAGAGCCCGGCAGCCAAATTCGAAACGTCCAGCGATTGCTCCCAAACGAAAGCTGCCAGCACGGAAAGATATAGCTGGTTTTCACTGCCCCTTGGAACTGCATTCGCTGCCACACAGACATTCGCGTTCTGCAAAAGCTTTGGTTGGTAATGGGGCAACACTGTGTATCTCTCCCTCGTAGAGCCAGGCTGCCAAATTCGAAACGTCCAGCGATTGCTCCCAAACGAAAGCTGCCAGCACGGAAAGCTGTAGCTGGTTTTCACTGCCCCTTGGAACTCCATTCGCTGCCACACAGATATTCGCGTTCTGCAGAAGCTTTGGTTGGTAATGGGGCAACACTGTGTATCTCTCTCTTGCAGAGCCCGGCAGCCAAATTCGAAATGTCCAGCGATTGCTCCCACACGAAAGCTGCCAGCACGGAAAGATATAGCTGGTTTTCACTGCCCCTTGGAACTGCATTCGCTGCCACACAGACATTCGCGTTCTGCAAAAGCTTTGGTTGGTAATGGGGCAACACTGTTTATCTCTCTCTCGCAGAGCCCGGCTGCCAAATTCCAAACGTCCAGCGATTGCGTACACACGAAAGCTGCCAACACTGAAAGCTGTAGCTGGTTTTCACTGCCCCTTGGAACTCCATTCGCTGCCACACAGACATTCGCGTTCTGCAAAAGCTTTGGTTGGTAATGGGGCAACACTCTGTATCTCTCTGTCGCAGAGCCCGGCAGCCAAATTCGAAACGTCCAGCGATTGCTCCCAAACGAAAGCTGTCAGCACGGAAAGCTGTAGCTGGTTTTCACTGCCCCTTGGAACTGCGTTCGCTGCCACACAGACATTCGCGTTCTGCAGAAGCTTTGGCTGGTAATGGGGCAACACTGTGTATCTCTCTCTCGCAGAGCCCGGCAGCCAAATACCAAACGTCCAGCCACTGTGCCCAAACGATAGATGCCAGTACTGAAAGCAGTAGCTGGTTTTCACTGCCCCTTGGACCTCCATTCGCTGCCACAAGGACATTCGCGTTCTGCAAAAGCTTTGGTTGGTAATGGGGCAACAGTGTTTATCTCTCTCTCGCAGAGCCCGGCAGCCAAATTCCAAACGTCCAGCGATTGCTCCCAAACGAAAGCTGCCAGCACGGAAAGCTTTAGCTGGTTTTCACTGCCCCTTGGAACTGCACTCGCTGCCACACAGACATTCGCGTTCTGCAAAAGCTTTGGTTGGTAATGGGTCAACACTATGTATGTCTCTCTCGCAGAGCCCGGCAGCCAAATTCGAAATGTCCAGCGATTGCTCCCAAACGAAAGCTGCCAGCACGGAAAGCTGTAGCTGGTTTTCACTGCCCCTTGGAACTGCATTCGCTGCCACACAGACATTCGCGTTCTGCAGAAGTTTTTGTTGGTAATGGGGCAACACTGTGTATCTCTCTCTTGCAGAGCCCGGCTGCCAAATTCGAAATGTCCAGCGATTGCTCCCACACGAAAGCTGCCAGCACGGAAAGCTATAGTTGGTTTTCACTGCCCCTTGGAACTGCATTCGCTGCCACAAGGACATTCGCGTTCTGCAAAAGCTTTGGTTGGTAATGGGGCAACACTGTGTATCTCTCTCTCGCAGAGCCCGGCAGCCAAATACCAAACGTGCAGTGATTGCGTACACACGAAAGCTGCCAACACTGAAAGCTGTAGCTGGTTTTCACTGCCCCTTGGAACTCCATTCGCTGCCACACAGACATTCGCGTTCTGCAAAAGCTTTGGTTGGTAATGGGGCAACACTCTGTATCTCTCTCTCGCACAGCCCGGCAGCCAAATTCGAAACGTCCAGCGATTGCTCCCAAACGAAAGCTGCTAGCACGGAAAGCTGTAGCTGGTTTTCACTGCCCCTTGGAACTGCATTCGCTGCCACACAGACATTCGCGTTCTGCAGAAGCTTTGGTTGGTAATGGGGCAACACTGTGTATCTCTCTCTCACAGAGCCCGGTAGCCAAATTCGAAACGTCCAGCGATTGCGTACACACGAAAGCTTCCAACACTGAAAGCTGTAGCTGGTTTTCACTGCCCCTTGGAACTCCATTCGCTGCCACACAGACATTCGCGTTCTGCAAAAGCTTTGGTTGGTAATGGGGCAACACTCTGTATCTCTCTCTCGCACAGCCCGGCAGCCAAATTCGAAACGTCCAGCGATTGCTCCCAAACGAAAGCTGCCAGCATGGAAAGCTGTAGCTGGTTTTCACTGCCCCTTGGAACTGCATTCGCTGCCACACAGACATTCGCGTTCTGCTAAAGCTTTGGCTGGTAATGGGGCAACACTGTGTATCTCTCTCTCGCAGAGCCCGGCTGCCAAATTCGAAACGTCCAGCTATTGCTCCCAAACGAAAGCTGCCAGCACGGAAAGCTGTAGCTGGTTTTCACTGCCCCTTGGAACTGCATTCGCTGCCACACAGACATTCGCGTTCTGCAGAAGTTTTTGTTGGTAATGGGGCAACACTGTGTATCTCTCTCTTGCAGAGCCCGGCAGCCAAATTCGAAATGTCCAGCGATTGCTCCCACATGAAAGCTGCCAGCACGGGAAGCTATAGTTGGTTTTCACTGCCCCTTGGAACTGCATTCGCTGCCACAAGGACATTCGCGTTCTGCAAAAGCTTTGGTTGGTAATGGGGCAACACTGTGTATCTCTCTCTCGCAGAGCCCGGCAGCCAAATACCAAACGTCCAGCCACTGTGCCCAAACGATAGATGCCAGCACTGAAAGCAGTAGCTGGTTTTCACTGCCCCTTGGAACTGCATTCGCTGCCACACAGACATTCGCGTTCTGCAAAAGCTTTGGTTGGTAATCGGGCAACACTGTGTATCTCTCTCTTGCAGAGCCCGGCAGCCAAATACCAAACGTCCAGCCACTGTGCCCAAACGAACGCTGCCAGCACAGAAAGCTGTAGCTGGTTTTCACTGCCCCTTGGAACTGCATTCGCTGCCACACAGACATTCGCGTTCTGCAGAAGCTTTGGTTGGTAATGGGGCAACACTCTGTATCTCTCTCTCGCAGAGCCCGGCAGCCAAATTCGAAACGTCCAGCGATTGCTCCCAAACGAAAGCTGCCAGCACGGAAAGCTGTAGCTGGTTTTCACTGCCCCTTGGAACTCCATTCGCTGCCACACAGACATTCGCGTTCTGCAAAAGCTTTGGTTGGTAATGGGGCAACACTCTGTATCTCTCTCTCGCAGAGCCCGGCTGCCAAATTCCAAACGTCCAGCGATTGCGTACACACGAAAGCTGCCAACACTGAAAGCTGTAGCTGGTTTTCACTGCCCCTTGGAACTCCATTCGCTGCCACACAGACATTCGCGTTCTGCAAAAGCTTTGGTTGGTAATGGGGCAACACTCTGTATCTCTCTCTCGAAGAGCCCGGCAGCCAAATTCGAAACGTCCAGCGATTGCTCCCAAACGAAAGCTGCCAGCACGGAAAGCTGTAGCTGGTTTTCACTGCCCCTTGGAACTGCATTCGCTGCCACACAGACATTCGCGTTCTGCAAAAGCTTTGGTTGGTAATGGGGCAACACTCTGTATCTCTCTCTCGCCAAGCCCGGCAGCCAAATTCGAAACGTCCAGCGATTGCTCCCAAACGAAAGCTGCCAGCACGGAAAGATATAGCTGGTTTTCACTGCCCCTTGGATCTACGTTCACTGCCACACAGACATTCACGTTCTGCAAAAGCTTTGGTTGGTAATGGGGCAACACTGTGTATCTCTCTCTCGCAGAGCCCGGCAGCCAAATTCGAAACGTCCAGCGATTGCTCCCAAACGAAAGCTGCCAGCACGGAAAGCTGTAGCTGGTTTTCACTGCCCCTTGGAACTGCATTCGCTGCCACACAGACATTCGCGTTCTGCAGAAGCTTTGGTTGGTAATGGGGCAACACTGTTTATCTCTCTCTCGCAGAGCCCGGCTGCCAAATTCGAAACGTCCAGCGATTGCTCCCAAACGAAAGCTGCCAGCATGGAAAGATATAGCTGGTTTTCACTGCCCCTTGGAACTGCATGCGCTGCCACACAGACATTCGCCTTCTACAAAAGCTTTGCTTGCTAATGGGGAAACACTCTGTATCTCTCTCTCGCAGAGCCCGGCTGCCAAATTCGAAACGTCCAGCGATTGCTCCGACACGAAATCTGCCAGCACTGAAAGCAGCAGCTGGTTTTCACTGCCCCTTGGAACTGCGTTCGCTGCCACACAGACATTCGCGTTCTGCAAAAGCTTTGGTTGGTAATGGGGCAACACTTTGTATGTCTCTCTCGCACAGCCCGGCAGCCAAATTCGAAATGTCTAGCTATTGCTCCCACACAAAAGCTGCCAGCATGTAAAGGTGTAGCTTGTTTTCACTGCCCCTTGGAACTGCATTCGCTGCCACACAGACATTCGCGTTCTGCAGAAGCTTTGGTTGGTAATGGGGCAACACTGTTTATCTCTCTCTCGCAGAGCCCGGCAGCCAAATTCGAAACGTCCAGCGATTGCTCCCAAACGAAAGCTGCCAGCACGGAAAGATATAGCTGGTTTTCACTGCCCCTTGGAACTGCATTCGCTGCCACACAGACATTCGCGTTCTGCAAAAGCTTTGGTTGGTAATGGGGCAACACTGTGTATCTCTCCCTCGTAGAGCCCGGCTGCCAAATTCGAAACGTCCAGCGATTGCTCCCAAACGAAAGCTGCCAGCACGGAAAGCTGTAGCTGGTTTTCACTGCCCCTTGGAACTGCATTCGCTGCCACACAGACATTCGCGTTCTGCAGAAGCTTTGGTTGGTAATGGGGCAACACTGTGTATCTCTCTCTTGCAGAGCCCGGCAGACAAATTCGAAATGTCCAGCGATTGCTCCCACACGAAAGCTGCCAGCACGGAAAGATATAGCTGGTTTTCACTGCCCCTTGGAACTGCATTCGCTGCCACACAGACATTCGCGTTCTGCAAAAGCTTTGGTTGGTAATGGGGCAACACTGTTTATCTCTCTCTCGCAGAGCCCGGCTGCCAAATTCCAAACGTCCAGCGATTGCGTACACACGAAAGCTGCCAACACTGAAAGCTGTAGCTGGTTTTCACTGCCCCTTGGAACTCCATTCGCTGCCACACAGACATTCGCGTTCTGCAAAAGCTTTGGTTGGTAATGGGGCAACACTCTGTATCTCTCTCTCGCACAGCCCGGCAGCCAAATTCGAAACGTCCAGCGATTGCTCCCAAACGAAAGCTGTCAGCACGGAAAGCTGTAGCTGGTTTTCACTGCCCCTTGGAACTGCGTTCGCTGCCACACAGACATTCGCGTTCTGCTAAAGCTTTGGCTGGTAATGGGGCAACACTGTGTATCTCTCTCTCGCAGAGCCCGGCAGCCAAATACCAAACGTCCAGCCACTGTGCCCAAACGATAGATGCCAGTACTGAAAGCAGTAGCTGGTTTTCACTGCCCCTTGGACCTCCAGTCGCTGCCACAAGGACATTCGCGTTCTGCAAAAGCTTTGGTTGGTAATGGGGCAACAGTGTTTATCTCTCTCTCGCAGAGCCCGGCAGCCAAATTCCAAACGTCCAGCGATTGCTCCCAAACGAAAGCTGCCAGCACGGAAAGCTTTAGCTGGTTTTCACTGCCCCTTGGAACTGCACTCGCTGCCACAAGGACATTCGCGTTCTGCAAAAGCTTTGGTTGGTAATGGGTCAACACTATGTATGTCTCTCTCGCAGAGCCCGGCAGCCAAATTCGAAACGTCCAGCGATTGCTCCCAAACGAAAGCTGCCAGCACGGAAAGCTGTAGCTGGTTTTCACTGCCCCTTGGAACTGCATTCGCTGCCACACAGACATTCGCGTTCTGCAGAAGTTTTTGTTGGTAATGGGGCAACACTGTGTATCTCTCTCTTGCAGAGCCCGGCAGCCAAATTCGAAATGTCCAGCGATTGCTCCCACACGAAAGCTGCCAGCACGGAAAGCTATAGTTGGTTTTCACTGCCCCTTGGAACTGCATTCGCTACCACAAGGACATTCGCGTTCTGCAAAAGCTTTGGTTGGTAATGGGGCAACACTGTGTATCTCTCTCTCGCAGAGCCCGGCAGCCAAATACCAAACGTGCAGTGATTGCGTACACACGAAAGCTGCCAACACTGAAAGCTGTAGCTGGTTTTCACTGCCCCTTGGAACTCCATTCGCTGCCACACAGACATTCGCGTTCTGCAAAAGCTTTGGTTGGTAATGGGGCAACACTCTGTATCTCTCTCTCGCACAGCCCGGCAGCCAAATTCGAAACGTCCAGCGATTGCTCCCAAACGAAAGCTGCTAGCACGGAAAGCTGTAGCTGGTTGTCACTGCCCCTTGGAACTGCATTCGCTGCCACACAGACATTCGCGTTCTGCAGAAGCTTTGGTTGGTAATGGGGCAACACTGTGTATCTCTCTCTCGCACAGCCCGGCTGCCAAATTCGAAACGTCCAGCGATTGCTCCCAAACGAAAGCTGCCAGCACTGAAAGCTGTAGCTGGTTTTCACTGCCCCTTGGAACTGCATTCGCTGCCACACAGACATTCGCGTTCTGCAGAAGCTTTGGTTGGTAATGGGGCAACACTTTGTATATCTCTCTTGCAGAGCCCGGCAGCCAAATTCGAAATGTCCAGCGATTGCTCCCACACGAAAGCTGCCAGCACGGAAAGATATAGCTGGTTTTCACTGCCCCTTGGAACTGCATTCGCTGCCACACAGACATTCGCGTTCTGCAAAAGCTTTGGTTGGTAATGGGGCAACACTCTGTATCTCTCTCTCGCACAGCCCGGCTGCCAAATTCGAAACGTCCAGCGATTGCTCCCAAACGAAAGCTGCCAGCACGGAAAGCTGTAGCTGGTTTTCACTGCCCCTTGGAACTGCATTCGCTGCCACACAGACATTCGCGTTCTGCAAAAGCTTTGGTTGGTAATGGGGCAACAATCTGTATCTCTCTCTCGCAGAGCCCGGCAGCCAAATTCGAAACGTCCAGCGATTGCTCCCAAACGAAAGCTGCCAGCACGGAAAGATATAGCTGGTTTTCACTGCCCCTTGGATCTACGTTCACTGCCACACAGACATTCGCGTTCTGCAAAAGCTTTGGTTGGTAATGGGGCAACGCTGTGTATCTCTCTCTCGCACAGCCCGGCTGCCAAATTCGAAACGTCCAGCGATTGCTCCCAAACGAAAGCTGCCAGCACGGAAAGCTGTAGCTGGTTTTCACTGCCCCTTGGAACTGCATTCGCTGCCACACAGACATTCGCGTTCTGCAGAAGCTTTGGTTGGTAATGGGGCAACACTGTTTATCTCTCTCTCGCAGAGCCCGGCTGCCAAATTCGAAACGTCTAGCGATTGCTCCCAAACGAAAGCTGCCAGCATGGAAAGATATAGCTGGTTTTCACTGCCCCTTGGAACTGCATGCGCTGCCACACAGACATTCGCCTTCTACAAAATCTTTGCTTGCTAATGGGGAAACACTCTGTATCTCTCTCTCGCAGAGCCCGGCTGCCAAATTCGAAACGTCCAGCGATTGCTCCGACACGAAATCTGCCAGCACTGAAAGCAGTAGCTGGTTTTCACTGCCCCTTGGAACTGCGTTCGCTGCCACACAGACATTCGCGTTCTGCAAAAGCTTTGGTTGGTAATGGGGCAACACTTTGTATGTCTCTCTCGCACAGCCCGGCAGCCAAATTCGAAATGTCTAGCTATTGCTCCCACACAAAAGCTGCCAGCATGTAAAGGTGTAGCTGGTTTTCACTGCCCCTTGGAACTGCATTCGCTGCCACACAGACATTCGCGTTCTGCAAAAGCTTTGGTTGGTAATGGGGCAACACTGTTTATCTCTCTCTCGCAGAGCCCGGCAGCCAAATTCGAAACGTCCAGCGATTGCTCCCAAACGAAAGCTGCCAGCATGGAAAGATATAGCTGGTTTTCACTGCCCCTTGGAACTGCATTCGCTGCCACACAGACATTCGCGTTCTGCAAAAGCTTTGGTTGGTAATGGGGCAACACTTTGTATCTCTCTCTCGCAGAGCCCGGCAGCCAAATTCGAAACGTCCAGCGATTGCTCCCAAACGAAAGCTGTCAGCACGGACAGCTGTAGCTGGTTTTCACTGCCCCTTGGAACTCCATTCGCTGCCACACAAACATTCGCGTTCTGCAAAAGCTTTGGTTGGTAATGGGGCAACACTCTGTATCTCGCTCTCGCAAAGCCCGGCAGCCAAATTCGAAATGTCCAGCGATTGCTCCCAAACGAAAGCTGTCAGCACGGACAGCTGCAGCTGGTTTTCACTGCCCCTTGGAACTGCATTCGCTGCCACAAGGACATTCGCGTTCTGCAAAAGCTTTGGTTGGTAATGGGGCAACACTGTGTATCTCTCCCTCGTAGAGCCCGGCTGCCAAATTCGAAACGTCCAGCGATTGCTCCCAAACGAAAGCTGCCAGCACGGAAAGCTGTAGCTGGTTTTCACTGCCCCTTGGAACTGCATTCGCTGCCACACAGACATTTGCGTTCTGCAGAAGCTTTGGTTGGTAATGGGGCAACACTGTTTATCTCTCTCTTGCAGAGCCCGGCAGCCAAATTCGAAATGTCCAGCGATTGCTCCCACACGAAAGCTGCCAGCACGGAAAGATATAGCTGGTTTTCACTGCCCCTTGGAACTGCATTCGCTGCCACACAGACATTCGCGTTCTGCAAATCTTTGGTTGGTAATGGGGCAACAATGTTTATCTCTCTCTCGCAGAGCCCGGCTGCCAAATTCCAAACGTCCAGCGATTGCGTACACACGAAAGCTGCCAACACTGAAAGCTGTAGCTGGTTTTCACTGCCCCTTGGAACTCCATTCGCTGCCACACAGACATTCGCGTTCTGCTAAAGCTTTGGTTGGTAATGGGGCAACACTGTGTATCTCTCTCTCGCAGAGCCCGGCAGCCAAATACCAAACGTCCAGCCACTGTGCCCAAACGATAGATGCCAGTACTGAAAGCAGTAGCTGGTTTTCACTGCCCCTTGGACCTCCATTCGCTGCCACAAGGACATTCGCGTTCTGCAAAAGCTTTGGTTGGTAATGGGGCAACAGTGTTTATCTCTCTCTCGCAGAGCCCGGCAGCCAAATTCCAAACGTCCAGCGATTGCTCCCAAACGAAAGCTGCCAGCACGGAAAGCTGTAGCTGGTTTTCACTGCCCCTTGGAACTGCATTCGCTGCCACACAGACATTCGCGTTCTGCAAAAGCTTTGGTTGGTAATGGGGCAACACTCTGTATCTCTCTCTCGCAGAGCCCGGCTGCCAAATTCCAAACGTCCAGCGATTGCTCCCAAACGAAAGCTGCCAGCACGGAAAGCTGTAGCTGGTTTTCACTGCCCCTTGGAACTGCATTCGCTGCCACACAGACATTCGCGTTCTGCAGAAGTTTTTGTTGGTAATGGGGCAACACTGTGTATCTCTCTCTTGCAGAGCCCGGCAGCCAAATTCGAAATGTCCAGCGATTGCTCCCACACGAAAGCTGCCAGCACGGAAAGCTATAGTTGGTTTTCACTACCCCTTGGAACTGCATTCGCTGCCACACAGACATTCGCGTTCTGCAAAAGCTTTGGTTGGTAATGGGGCAACACTGTGTATCTCTCTCTCGCAGAGCCCGGCAGCCAAATACCAAACGTCCAGCCACTGTGCCCAAACGATAGATGCCAGCACTGAAAGCAGTATCTGGTTTTCACTGCCCCTTGGACCTCCAATCGCTGCCACAAGGACATTCGCGTTCTGCAAAAGCTTTGGTTGGTAATGGGGCAACACTGTGTATCTCTCTCTCGTAGAGCCCGGCTGCCAAATTCGAAACGTCCAGCGATTGCTCCCAAACGAAAGCTGCCAGCACAGAAAGCTGTAGCTGGTTTTCACTGCCCCTTGGAACTGCATTCGCTGCCACACAGACATTCGCGTTCTGCAGAAGCTTTGGTTGGTAATCGGGCAACACTGTGTATCTCTCTCTTGCAGAGCCCGGCAGCCAAATACGAAACGTCCAGCCACTGTGCCCAAACGAAAGCTGCCAGCACAGAAAGCTGTAGCTGGTTTTCACTGCCCCTTGGAACTGCATTCGCTGCCACACAGACATTCGCGTTCTGCTAAAGCTTTGGTTGGTAATGGGGCAACACTGTGTATCTCTCTCTCGCAGAGCCCGGCAGCCAAATTCGAAACGTCCAGCGATTGCTCCCAAACGAAACCTGCCAGCACGGAAAGATATAGCTGGTTTTCACTGCCCCTTGGAACTCCATTCGCTGCCACACAGACATTCGCGTTCTGCAGAAGCTTTGGTTGGTAATGGGGCAACACTGTTTATCTCTCTCTCGCAGAGCTCGGCAGCCAAATTCGAAACGTCCAGCGATTGCTCCCAAACGAAAGCTGCCAGCACGGAAAGATATAGCTGGTTTTCACTGCCCCTTGGATCTACGTTCACTGCCACACAGACATTCGCGTTCTGCAAAAGCTTTGGTTGGTAATGGGGCAACACTCTGTATCTCTCTCTCGCAGAGCCCGGCTGCCAAATTCCAAACGTCCAGCGATTGCGTACACAAGAAAGCTGCCAACACTGAAAGCTGTAGCTGGTTTTCACTGCCCCTTGGAACTCCATTCGCTGCCACAAAGACATTCGCGTTCTGCTAAAGCTTTGGTTGGTAATGGGGCAACACTGTGTATCTCTCTCTCGCAGAGCCCGGCAGCCAAATACCAAACGTCCAGCCACTGTGCCCAAACGATAGATGCCAGTACTGAAAGCAGTAGCTGGTTTTCACTGCCCCTTGGACCTCCATTCGCTGCCACAAGGACATTCGCGTTCTGCAAAAGCTTTGTTTGGTAATGGGGCAACAGTGTTTATCTCTCTCTCGCAGAGCCCGGCAGCCAAATTCCAAACGTCCAGCGATTGCTCCCAAACGAAAGCTGCCAGCACGGAAAGCTGTAGCTGGTTTTCACTGCCCCTTGGAACTGCATTCGCTGCCACACAGACATTCGCGTTCTGCAAAAGCTTTGGTTGGTAATGGGGCAACACTCTGTATCTCTCTCTCGCAGAGCCCGGCTGCCAAATTCCAAACGTCCAGCGATTGCTCCCAAACGAAAGCTGCCAGCACGGAAAGCTGTAGCTGGTTTTCACTGCCCCTTGGAACTGCATTCGCTGCCACACAGACATTCGCGTTCTGCAGAAGTTTTTGTTGGTAATGGGGCAACACTGTGTATCTCTCTCTTGCAGAGCCCGGCAGCCAAATTCGAAATGTCCAGCGATTGCTCCCACACGAAAGCTGCCAGCACGGAAAGTTATAGTTGGTTTTCACTACCCCTTGGAACTGCATTCGCTGCCACACAGACATTCGCGTTCTGCAAAAGCTTTGGTTGGTAATGGGGCAACACTGTGTATCTCTCTCTCGCAGAGCCCGGCAGCCAAATACCAAACGTCCAGCCACTGTGCCCAAACGATAGATGCCAGCACTGAAAGCAGTATCTGGTTTTCACTGCCCCTTGGACCTCCAATCGCTGCCACAAGGACATTCGCGTTCTGCAAAAGCTTTGGTTGGTAATGGGGCAACACTGTGTATCTCTCTCTCGCAGAGCCCGGCAGCCAAATTCGAAACGTCCAGCGATTGCTCCCAAACGAAAGCTGCCAGCACGGAAAGCTGTAGCTGGTTTTCACTGCCCCTTGCAACTACGTTCGCTGCCACACAGACATTCGCGTTCTGCAAAAGCTTTGGTTGGTAATGGGGGAACACTCTGTATCTCTCTCTCGCAGAGCCCGGCAGCCAAATTCGAAACGTCCAGCGATTGCTCCCAAACGAAAGCTGCCAGCACGGAAAGCTGTAGCTGGTTTTCACTGCCCCTTGGAACTGCATTCGCTGCCACACAGACATTCGCGTTCTGCAGAAGCTTTGGTTGGTAATGGGGCAACACTGTTTGTCTCTCTCTCGCAGAGCCCGGCAGCCAAATTCGAAACGTCCAGCGATTGCTCCCAAACGAAAGCTGCCAGCACGGAAAGATATAGCTGGTTTTCACTGCCCCTTGGATCTACGTTCACTGCCACACAGACATTCGCGTTCTGCAAAAGCTTTGGTTGGTAATGGGGCAACACTCTGTATCTCTCTCTCGCAGAGCCCGGCTGCCAAATTCCAAACATCCAGCGATTGCGTACACAAGAAAGCTGCCAACACTGAAAGCTGTAGCTGGTTTTCACTGCCCCTTGGAACTCCATTCGCTGCCACAAAGACATTCGCGTTCTGCTAAAGCTTTGGTTGGTAATGGGGCAACACTGTGTATCTCTCTCTCGCAGAGCCCGGCAGCCAAATACCAAACCTCCAGCCACTGTGCCCAAACGATAGATGCCAGTACTGAAAGCAGTAGCTGGTTTTCACTGCCCCTTGGACCTCCATTCGCTGCCACAAGGACATTCGCGTTCTGCAAAAGCTTTGGTTGGTAATGGGGCAACAGTGTTTATCTCTCTCTCGCAGAGCCCGGCAGCCAAATTCCAAACGTCCAGCGATTGCTCCCAAACGAAAGCTGCCAGCACGGAAAGCTGTAGCTGGTTTTCACTGCCCCTTGGAACTGCATTCGCTGCCACACAGACATTCGCGTTCTGCAAAAGCTTTGGTTGGTAATGGGGCAACACTCTGTATCTCTCTCTCGCAGAGCCCGGCTGCCAAATTCCAAACGTCCAGCGATTGCTCCCAAACGAAAGCTGCCAGCACGGAAAGCTGTAGCTGGTTTTCACTGCCCCTTGGAACTGCATTCGCTGCCACACAGACATTCGCGTTCTGCAGAAGTTTTTGTTGGTAATGGGGCAACACTGTGTATCTCTCTCTTGCAGAGCCCGGCAGCCAAATTCGAAATGTCCAGCGATTGCTCCCACACGAAAGCTGCCAGCATGGAAAGCTATAGTTGGTTTTCACTACCCCTTGGAACTGCATTCGCTGCCACACAGACATTCGCGTTCTGCAAAAGCTTTGGTTGGTAATGGGGCAACACTGTGTATCTCTCTCTCGCAGAGCCCGGCAGCCAAATACCAAACGTCCAGCCACTGTGCCCAAACGATAGATGCCAGCACTGAAAGCAGTATCTGGTTTTCACTGCCCCTTGGACCTCCATTCGCTGCCACAAGGACATTCGCGTTCTGCAAAAGCTTTGGTTGGTAATGGGGCAACACTGTGTATCTCTCTCTCGTAGAGCCCGGCTGCCAAATTCGAAACGTCCAGCGATTGCTCCCAAACGAAAGCTGCCAGCACAGAAAGCTGTAGCTGGTTTTCACTGCCCCTTGGAACTGCATTCGCTGCCACACAGACATTCGCGTTCTGCAGAAGCTTTGGTTGGTAATCGGGCAACACTGTGTATCTCTCTCTTGCAGAGCCCGGCAGCTAAATACCAAACGTCCAGCCACTGTGCCCAAACGAAAGCTGCCAGCACAGAAAGCTGTAGCTGGTTTTCACTGCCCCTTGGAACTGCATTCGCTGCCACACAGACATTCGCGTTCTGCTAAAGCTTTGGTTGGTAATGGGGCAACACTGTGTATCTCTCTCTCGCAGAGCCCGGCAGCCAAATTCGAAACGTCCAGCGATTGCTCCCAAACGAAAGCTGCCAGCACGGAAAGCTGTAGCTGGTTTTCACTGCCCCTTGGATCTACGTTCACTGCCACACAGACATTCGCGTTCTGCAAAAGCTTTGGTTGGTAATGGGGCAACACTCTGTATCTCTCTCTCGCAGAGCCCGGCTGCCAAATTCCAAACGTCCAGCGATTGCGTACACAAGAAAGCTGCCAACACTGAAAGCTGTAGCTGGTTTTCACTGCCCCTTGGAACTCCATTCGCTGCCACACAGACATTCGCGTTCTGCAAAAGCTTTGGTTGGTAATGGGGCAACACTCTGTATCTCGCTCTCGCAAAGCCCGGCAGCCAAATTCGAAATGTCCAGCGATTGCTCCCACACGAAAGCTGCCAGCACGGAAAGATATAGCTGGTTTTCACTGCCCCTTGGAACTGCATTCGCTGCCACACAGACATTCGCGTTCTGCAAAAGCTTTGGTTGGTAATGGGGCAACACTGTTTATCTCTCTCTCGCAGAGCCCGGCAGCCAAATTCGAAACGTCCAGCGATTGCTCCCAAACGAAAGCTGCCAGCACGGAAAGCTGTAGCTGGTTTTCACTGCCCCTTGGAACTGCATTCGCTGCCACACAGACATTCGCGTTCTGCAAAAGCTTTGGTTGGTAATGGGGCAACACTCTGTATCTCTCTCTCGCAGAGCCCGGCAGCCAAATTCGAAACGTCCAGCGATTGCTCCCAAACGAAAGCTGCCAGCACGGAAAGATATAGCTGGTTTTCACTGCCCCTTGGATCTACGTTCACTGCCACACAGACATTCGCGTTCTGCAAAAGCTTTGGTTGGTAATGGGGCAACGCTGTGTATCTCTCTCTCGCACAGCCCGGCTGCCAAATTCGAAACGTCCAGCGATTGCTCCCAAACGAAAGCTGCCAGCACGGAAAGCTGTAGCTGGTTTTCACTGCCCCTTGGAACTGCATTCGCTGCCACACAGACATTCGCGTTCTGCAGAAGCTTTGGTTGGTAATGGGGCAACACTGTTTATCTCTCTCTCGCAGAGCCCGGCTGCCAAATTCGAAACGTCTAGCGATTGCTCCCAAACGAAAGCTGCCAGCATGGAAAGATATAGCTGGTTTTCACTGCCCCTTGGAACTGCATGCGCTGCCACACAGACATTCGCCTTCTACAAAAGCTTTGCTTGCTAATGGGGAAACACTCTGTATCTCTCTCTCGCAGAGCCCGGCTGCCAAATTCGAAACGTCCAGCGATTGCTCCGACACGAAATCTGCCAGTACTGAAAGCAGTAGCTGGTTTTCACTGCCCCTTGGAACTGCGTTCGCTGCCACACAGACATTCGCGTTCTGCAAAAGCTTTGGTTGGTAATGGGGCAACACTTTGTATGTCTCTCTCGCACAGCCCGGCAGCCAAATTCGAAATGTCTAGCTATTGCTCCCAAACGAAAGCTGCCAGCACAGAAAGCTGTAGCTGGTTTTCACTGCCCCTTGGAACTCCATTCGCTGCCACACAGACATTCGCGTTCTGCAAAAGCTTTGGTTGGTAATGGGGCAACACTGTTTATCTCTCTCTCGCAGAGCCCGGCAGCCAAATTCGAAAGGTCCAGCGATTGCTCCGAAACGAAAGCTGCCAGCATGGAAAGATATAGCTGGTTTTCACTGCCCCTTGGAACTGCATTCGCTGCCACACAGACATTCGCGTTCTGCAAAAGCTTTGGTTGGTAATGGGGCAACACTCTGTATCTCTCTCTCGCAGAGCCCGGCTGCCAAATTCCAAACGTCCAGCGATTGCGTACACAAGAAAGCTGCCAACACTGAAAGCTGTAGCTGGTTTTCACTGCCCCTTGGAACTCCATTCGCTGCCACACAGACATTCGCGTTCTGCAAAAGCTTTGGTTGGTAATGGGGCAACACTCTGTATCTCGCTCTCGCAAAGCCCGGCAGCCAAATTCGAAATGTCCAGCGATTGCTCCCACACGAAAGCTGCCAGCACGGAAAGATATAGCTGGTTTTCACTGCCCCTTGGAACTGCATTCGCTGCCACACAGACATTCGCGTTCTGCAAAAGCTTTGGTTGGTAATGGGGCAACACTGTTTATCTCTCTCTCGCAGAGCCCGGCAGCCAAATTCGAAACGTCCAGCGATTGCTCCCAAACGAAAGCTGCCAGCACGGAAAGCTGTAGCTGGTTTTCACTGCCCCTTGGAACTGCATTCGCTGCCACACAGACATTCGCGTTCTGCAAAAGCTTTGGTTGGTAATGGGGCAACACTCTGTATCTCTCTCTCGCAGAGCCCGGCAGCCAAATTCGAAACGTCCAGCGATTGCTCCCAAACGAAAGCTGCCAGCACGGAAAGATATAGCTGGTTTTCACTGCCCCTTGGATCTACGTTCACTGCCACACAGACATTCGCGTTCTGCAAAAGCTTTGGTTGGTAATGGGGCAACGCTGTGTATCTCTCTCTCGCACAGCCCGGCTGCCAAATTCGAAACGTCCAGCGATTGCTCCCAAACGAAAGCTGCCAGCACGGAAAGCTGTAGCTGGTTTTCACTGCCCCTTGGAACTGCATTCGCTGCCACACAGACATTCGCGTTCTGCAGAAGCTTTGGTTGGTAATGGGGCAACACTGTTTATCTCTCTCTCGCAGAGCCCGGCTGCCAAATTCGAAACGTCTAGCGATTGCTCCCAAACGAAAGCTGCCAGCATGGAAAGATATAGCTGGTTTTCACTGCCCCTTGGAACTGCATGCGCTGCCACACAGACATTCGCCTTCTACAAAAGCTTTGCTTGCTAATGGGGAAACACTCTGTATCTCTCTCTCGCAGAGCCCGGCTGCCAAATTCGAAACGTCCAGCGATTGCTCCGACACGAAATCTGCCAGTACTGAAAGCAGTAGCTGGTTTTCACTGCCCCTTGGAACTGCGTTCGCTGCCACACAGACATTCGCGTTCTGCAAAAGCTTTGGTTGGTAATGGGGCAACACTTTGTATGTCTCTCTCGCACAGCCCGGCAGCCAAATTCGAAATGTCTAGCTATTGCTCCCAAACGAAAGCTGCCAGCACAGAAAGCTGTAGCTGGTTTTCACTGCCCCTTGGAACTCCATTCGCTGCCACACAGACATTCGCGTTCTGCAAAAGCTTTGGTTGGTAATGGGGCAACACTGTTTATCTCTCTCTCGCAGAGCCCGGCAGCCAAATTCGAAAGGTCCAGCGATTGCTCCCAAACGAAAGCTGCCAGCATGGAAAGATATAGCTGGTTTTCACTGCCCCTTGGAACTGCATTCGCTGCCACACAGACATTCGCGTTCTGCAAAAGCTTTGGTTGGTAATGGGGCAACACTGTGTATCTCTCTCTCGCAGAGCCCGGCAGCCAAATTCGAAACGTCCAGCGATTGCTCCCAAACGAAAGCTGTCAGCACGGACAGCTGTAGCTGGTTTTCACTGCCCCTTGGAACTCCATTCGCTGCCACACAAACATTCGCGTTCTGCAAAAGCTTTGGTTGGTAATGGGGCAACACTGTGTATCTCTCTCTCGAAAGCCCGGCAGCCAAATTCGAAATGTCCATCGATTGCTCCCAAACGAAAGCTGCCAGCACTGAAAGCTGTAGCTGGTTTTCACTGCCCCTTGGAACTGCATTCGCTGCCACACAGACATTCGCGTTCTGCAGAAGCTTTGGTTGGTAATGGGGCAACACTGTGTATCTCTCTCTTGCAGAGCCCGGCAGCCAAATTCGAAATGTCCAGCGATTGCTCCCACACGAAAGCTGCCAGCACGGAAAGATATAGCTGGTTTTCACTGCCCCTTGGAACTGCATTCGCTGCCACACAGACATTCGCGTTCTGCAAAAGCTTTGGTTGGTAATGGGGCAACACTCTGTATCTCTCTCTCGCAGAGCCCGGCTGCCAAATTCCAAACGTCCAGCGATTGCGTACACACGAAAGCTGCCAACACTGAAAGCTGTAGCTGGTTTTCACTGCCCCTTGGAACTCCATTCGCTGCCACACAGACATTCGCGTTCTGCAAAAGCTTTGGTTGGTAATGGGGCAACACTCTGTATCTCGCTCTCGCAAAGCCCGGCAGCCAAATTCGAAATGTCCAGCGATTGCTCCCAAACGAAAGCTGTCAGCACGGACAGCTGCAGCTGGTTTTCACTGCCCCTTGGAACTGCATTCGCTGCCACAAGGACATTCGCGTTCTGCAAAAGCTTTGGTTGGTAATGGGGCAACACTGTGTATCTCTCCCTCGTAGAGCCCGGCTGCCAAATTCGAAACGTCCAGCGATTGCTCCCAAACGAAAGCTGCCAGCACGGAAAGCTGTAGCTGGTTTTCACTGCCCCTTGGAACTGCATTCGCTGCCACACAGACATTTGCGTTCTGCAGAAGCTTTGGTTGGTAATGGGGCAACACTGTGTATCTCTCTCTTGCAGAGCCCGGTAGCCAAATTCGAAATGTCCAGCGATTGCTCCCACACGAAAGCTGCCAGCACGGAAAGATATAGCTGGTTTTCACTGCCCCTTGGAACTGCATTCGCTGCCACACAGACATTCGCGTTCTGCAAATCTTTGGTTGGTAATGGGGCAACAATGTTTATCTCTCTCTCGCAGAGCCCGGCTGCCAAATTCCAAACGTCCAGCGATTGCGTACACACGAAAGCTGCCAACACTGAAAGCTGTAGCTGGTTTTCACTGCCCCTTGGAACTCCATTCGCTGCCACACAGACATTCGCGTTCTGCTAAAGCTTTGGTCGGTAATGGGGCAACACTGTGTATCTCTCTCTCGCAGAGCCCGGCAGCCAAATACCAAACGTCCAGCCACTGTGCCCAAACGATAGATGCCAGTACTGAAAGCAGTAGCTGGTTTTCACTGCCCCTTGGACCTCCAGTCGCTGCCACAAGGACATTCGCGTTCTGCAAAAGCTTTGGTTGGTAATGGGGCAACAGTGTTTATCTCTCTCTCGCAGAGCCCGGCAGCCAAATTCCAAACGTCCAGCGATTGCTCCCAAACGAAAGCTGCCAGCACGGAAAGCTGTAGCTGGTTTTCACTGCCCCTTGGAACTGCATTCGCTGCCACACAGATATTCGCGTTCTGCAAAAGCTTTAGTTGGTAATGGGGCAACACTCTGTATCTCTCTCTCGCAGAGCCCGGCTGCCAAATTCCAAACGTCCAGCGATTGCTCCCAAACGAAAGCTGCCAGCACGGAAAGCTGTAGCTGGTTTTCACTGCCCCTTGGAACTGCATTCGCTGCCACACAGACATTCGCGTTCTGCAGAAGTTTTTGTTGGTAATGGGGCAACACTGTGTATCTCTCTCTTGCAGAGCCCGGCAGCCATATTCGAAATGTCCAGCGATTGCTCCCACACGAAAGCTGCCAGCACGGAAAGCTATAGTTGGTTTTCACTACCCCTTGGAACTGCATTCGCTGCCACACAGACATTCGCGTTCTGCAAAAGCTTTGGTTGGTAATGGGGCAACACTGTGTATCTCTCTCTCGCAGAGCCCGGCAGCCAAATACCAAACGTCCAGCCACTGTGCCCAAACGATAGATGCCAGCACTGAAAGCAGTATCTGGTTTTCACTGCCCCTTGGACCTCCATTCGCTGCCACAAGGACATTCGCGTTCTGCAAAAGCTTTGGTTGGTAATGGGGCAACACTGTGTATCTCTCTCTCGTAGAGCCCGGCTGCCAAATTCGAAACGTCCAGCGATTGCTCCCAAACGAAAGCTGCCAGCACAGAAAGCTGTAGCTGGTTTTCACTGCCCCTTGGAACTGCATTCGCTGCCACACAGACATTCGCGTTCTGCAGAAGCTTTGGTTGGTAATCGGGCAACACTGTGTATCTCTCTCTTGCAGAGCCCGGCAGCCAAATACCAAACGTCCAGCCACTGTGCCCAAACGAAAGCTGCCAGCATGGAAAGCTGTAGCTGGTTTTCACTGCCCCTTGGAACTGCATGCGCTGCCACACAGACATTCGCCTTCTACAAAAGCTTTGCTTGCTAATGGGGAAACACTCTGTATCTCTCTCTCGCAGAGCCCGGCTGCCAAATTCGAAACGTCCAGCGATTGCTCCGACACGAAATCTGCCAGCACGGAAAGCAGTACCTGGTTTTCACTGCCCCTTGGAACTGCGTTCGCTGCCACACAGACATTCGCGTTCTGCAAAAGCTTTGGTAGGTAATGGGGCAACACTTTGTATGTCTCTCTCGCACAGCCCGGCAGCCAAATTCGAAATGTCCAGCGATTGCTCCCAAACGAAAGCTGCCAGCATGTAAAGGTGTAGCTGGTTTTCACTGCCCCTTGGAACTGCATTCGCTGCCACACAGACATTCGCGTTCTGCAAAAGCTTTGGTTGGTAATGGGGCAACACTGTTTATCTCTCTCTCGCAGAGCCCGGCAGCCAAATTCGAAACGTCCAGCGATTGCTCCCAAACGAAAGCTGCCAGCACGGAAAGATATAGCTGGTTTTCACTGCCCCTTGGAACTGCATTCGCTGCCACACAGACATTCGCGTTCTGCAAAAGCTTTGGTTGGTAATGGGGCAACACTGTGTATCTCTCTCTCGCAGAGCCCGGCAGCCAAATTCGAAACGTCCAGCGATTCCTCCCAAACGAAAGCTGTCAGCACGGACAGCTGTAGCTGGTTTTCACTGCCCCTTGGAACTCCATTCGCTGCCACACAAACATTCGCGTTCTGCAAAAGCTTTGGTTGGTAATGGGGCAACACTCTGTATCTCGCTCTCGCAAAGTCCGGCAGCCAAATTCGAAATGTCCATCGATTGCTCCCAAACGAAAGCTGCCAGCACTGAAAGCTGTAGCTGGTTTTCACTGCCCCTTGGAACTGCATTCGCTGCCACACAGACATTCGCGTTCTGCAAAAGCTTTGGTTGGTAATGGGGCAACACTCTGTATCTCTCTGTCGCAGAGCCCGGCAGCCAAATTCGAAACGTCCAGCGATTGCTCCCAAACGAAAGCTGTCAGCACGGAAAGCTGTAGCTGGTTTTCACTGCCCCTTGGAACTGCGTTCGCTGCCACACAGACATTCGCGTTCTGCAGAAGCTTTGGTTGGTAATGGGGCAACACTGTGTATCTCTCTCTCGCAGAGCCCGGCAGCCAAATTCGAAACGTCCAGCCACTGTGCCCAAACGATAGATGCCAGTACTGAAAGCAGTAGCTGGTTTTCACTGCCCCTTGGACCTCCATTCGCTGCCACAAGGACATTCGCGTTCTGCAAAAGCTTTGGTTGGTAATGGGGCAACACTCTGTATCTCTCTCTCGCAGAGCCCGGCAGCCAAATTCGAAACGTCCAGCGATTGCTCCCAAACGAAACCTGCCAGCACGGAAAGATATAGCTGGTTTTTACTGCCCCTTGGATCTACGTTCACTGCCACACAGACATTCGCGTTGTGCAAAAGCTTTGGTTGGTAATGGGGCAACACTGTGTATCTCTCTCTCGCACAGCCCGGCTGCCAAATTCGAAACGTCCAGCGATTGCTCCCAAACGAAAGCTGCCAGCACGGAAAGCTGTAGCTGGTTTTCACTGCCCCTTGGAACTGCATTCGCTGCCACACAGACATTCGCGTTCTGCAGAAGCTTTGGTTGGTAATGGGGCAACACTGTTTATCTCTCTCTCGCAGAGCCCGGCTGCCAAATTCGAAACGTCCAGCGATTGCTCCCAAACGAAAGCTGCCAGCATGGAAAGATATAGCTGGTTTTCACTGCCCCTTGGAACTGCATGCGCTGCCACACAGACATTCGCCTTCTACAAAAGCTTTGCTTGCTAATGGGGAAACACTCTGTATCTCTCTCTCGCAGAGCCCGGCTGCCAAATTCGAAACGTCCAGCGATTGCTCCGACACGAAATCTGCCAGCACTGAAAGCAGTACCTGGTTTTCACTGCCCCTTGGAACTGCGTTCGCTGCCACACAGACATTCGCGTTCTGCAAAAGCTTTGGTAGGTAATGGGGCAACACTTTGTATGTCTCTCTCGCACAGCCCGGCAGCCAAATTCGAAATGTCCAGCGATTGCTCCCAAACGAAAGCTGCCAGCATGTAAAGGTGTAGCTGGTTTTCACTGCCCCTTGGAACTGCATTCGCTGCCACACAGACATTCGCGTTCTGCAAAAGCTTTGGTTGGTAATGGGGCAACACTGTGTATCTCTCTCTCGCAGAGCCCGGCAGCCAAATTCGAAACGTCCAGCGATTCCTCCCAAACGAAAGCTGTCAGCACGGACAGCTGTAGCTGGTTTTCACTGCCCCTTGGAACTCCATTCGCTGCCACACAAACATTCGCGTTCTGCAAAAGCTTTGGTTGGTAATGGGGCAACACTCTGTATCTCGCTCTCGCAAAGCCCGGCAGCCAAATTCGAAATGTCCATCGATTGCTCCCAAACGAAAGCTGCCAGCACTGAAAGCTGTAGCTGGTTTTCACTGCCCCTTGGAACTGCATTCGCTGCCACACAGACATTCGCGTTCTGCAGAAGCTTTGGTTGGTAATGGGGCAACACTGTGTATCTCTCTCTTGCAGAGCCCGGCAGCCAAATTCGAAATGTCCAGCGATTGCTCCCACACGAAAGCTGCCAGCACGGAAAGATATAGCTGGTTTTCACTGCCCCTTGGAACTGCATTCGCTGCCACACAGACATTCGCGTTCTGCAAAAGCTTTGGTTGGTAATGGGGCAACACTCTGTATCTCTCTCTCGCAGAGCCCGGCTGCCAAATTCCAAACGTCCAGCGATTGCGTACACACGAAAGCTGCCAGCACTGAAAGCTGTAGCTGGTTTTCACTGCCCCTTGGAACTCCATTCGCTGCCACACAGACATTCGCGTTCTGCAAAAGCTTTGGTTGGTAATGGGGCAACACTCTGTATCTCGCTCTCGCAAAGCCCGGCAGCCAAATTCGAAATGTCCAGCGATTGCTCCCAAACGAAAGCTGCCAGCACGGAAAGGTGTAGCTGGTTTTCACTGCCCCTTGCAACTACGTTCACTGCCACACAGACATTCGCGTTCTGCAGAAGCTTTGGTTGGTAATGGGGCAACACTGTGTATCTCTCCCTCGTAGAGCCCGGCTGCCAAATTCCAAACGTCCAGCGATTGCTCCCAAACGAAAGCTGCCAGCACGGAAAGCTGTAGCTGGTTTTCACTGCCCCTTGGAACTGCATTCGCTGCCACACAGACATTCGCGTTCTGCAGAAGCTTTGGTTGGTAATGGGGCAACACTGTGTATCTCTCTCTTGCAGAGCCCGGCAGCCAAATTCGAAATGTCCAGCGATTGCTCCCACACGAAAGCTGCCAGCACGGAAAGATATAGCTGGTTTTCACTGCCCCTTGGAACTGCATTCGCTGCCACACAGACATTCGCGTTCTGCAAAAGCTTTGGTTGGTAATGGGGCAACAATGTTTATCTCTCTCTCGCAGAGCCCGGCTGCCAAATTCCAAACGTCCAGCGATTGCGTACACACGAAAGCTGCCAACACTGAAAGCTGTAGCTGGTTTTCACTGCCCCTTGGAACTCCATTCGCTGCCACACAGACATTCGCGTTCTGCTAAAGCTTTGGTCGGTAATGGGGCAACACTGTGTATCTCTCTCTCGCAGAGCCCGGCAGCCAAATACCAAACGTCCAGCCACTGTGCCCAAACGATAGATGCCAGTACTGAAAGCAGTAGCTGGTTTTCACTGCCCCTTGGACCTCCAGTCGCTGCCACAAGGACATTCGCGTTCTGCAAAAGCTTTGGTTGGTAATGGGGCAACAGTGTTTATCTCTCTCTCGCAGAGCCCGGCAGCCAAATTCCAAACGTCCAGCGATTGCTCCCAAACGAAAGCTGCCAGCACGGAAAGCTGTAGCTGGTTTTCACTGCCCCTTGGAACTGCATTCGCTGCCACACAGATATTCGCGTTCTGCAAAAGCTTTGGTTGGTAATGGGGCAACACTCTGTATCTCTCTCTCGCAGAGCCCGGCTGCCAAATTCCAAACGTCCAGCGATTGCTCCCAAACGAAAGCTGCCAGCACGGAAAGCTGTAGCTGGTTTTCACTGCCCCTTGGAACTGCATTCGCTGCCACACAGACATTCGCGTTCTGCAGAAGTTTTTGTTGGTAATGGGGCAACACTGTGTATCTCTCTCTTGCAGAGCCCGGCAGCCATATTCGAAATGTCCAGCGATTGCTCCCACACGAAAGCTGCCAGCACGGAAAGCTATAGTTGGTTTTCACTACCCCTTGGAACTGCATTCGCTGCCACACAGACATTCGCGTTCTGCAAAAGCTTTGGTTGGTAATGGGGCAACACTGTGTATCTCTCTCTCGCAGAGCCCGGCAGCCAAATACCAAACGTCCAGCCACTGTGCCCAAACGATAGATGCCAGCACTGAAAGCAGTATCTGGTTTTCACTGCCCCTTGGACCTCCATTCGCTGCCACAAGGACATTCGCGTTCTGCAAAAGCTTTGGTTGGTAATGGGGCAACACTGTGTATCTCTCTCTCGTAGAGCCCGGCTGCCAAATTCGAAACGTCCAGCGATTGCTCCCAAACGAAAGCTGCCAGCACAGAAAGCTGTAGCTGGTTTTCACTGCCCCTTGGAACTGCATTCGCTGCCACACAGACATTCGCGTTCTGCAGAAGCTTTGGTTGGTAATCGGGCAACACTGTGTATCTCTCTCTTGCAGAGCCCGGCAGCCAAATACCAAACGTCCAGCCACTGTGCCCAAACGAAAGCTGCCAGCATGGAAAGCTGTAGCTGGTTTTCACTGCCCCTTGGAACTGCATGCGCTGCCACACAGACATTCGCCTTCTACAAAAGCTTTGCTTGCTAATGGGGAAACACTCTGTATCTCTCTCTCGCAGAGCCCGGCTGCCAAATTCGAAACGTCCAGCGATTGCTCCGACACGAAATCTGCCAGCACGGAAAGCAGTACCTGGTTTTCACTGCCCCTTGGAACTGCGTTCGCTGCCACACAGACATTCGCGTTCTGCAAAAGCTTTGGTAGGTAATGGGGCAACACTTTGTATGTCTCTCTCGCACAGCCCGGCAGCCAAATTCGAAATGTCCAGCGATTGCTCCCAAACGAAAGCTGCCAGCATGTAAAGGTGTAGCTGGTTTTCACTGCCCCTTGGAACTGCATTCGCTGCCACACAGACATTCGCGTTCTGCAAAAGCTTTGGTTGGTAATGGGGCAACACTGTTTATCTCTCTCTCGCAGAGCCCGGCAGCCAAATTCGAAACGTCCAGCGATTGCTCCCAAACGAAAGCTGCCAGCACGGAAAGATATAGCTGGTTTTCACTGCCCCTTGGAACTGCGTTCGCTGCCACACAGACATTCGCGTTCTGCAGAAGCTTTGGTTGGTAATGGGGCAACACTGTGTATCTCTCTCTCGCAGAGCCCGGCAGCCAAATTCGAAACGTCCAGCCACTGTGCCCAAACGATAGATGCCAGTACTGAAAGCAGTAGCTGGTTTTCACTGCCCCTTGGACCTCCATTCGCTGCCACAAGGACATTCGCGTTCTGCAAAAGCTTTGGTTGGTAATGGGGCAACACTCTGTATCTCTCTCTCGCAGAGCCCGGCAGCCAAATTCGAAACGTCCAGCGATTGCTCCCAAACGAAACCTGCCAGCACGGAAAGATATAGCTGGTTTTTACTGCCCCTTGGATCTACGTTCACTGCCACACAGACATTCGCGTTGTGCAAAAGCTTTGGTTGGTAATGGGGCAACACTGTGTATCTCTCTCTCGCACAGCCCGGCTGCCAAATTCGAAACGTCCAGCGATTGCTCCCAAACGAAAGCTGCCAGCACGGAAAGCTGTAGCTGGTTTTCACTGCCCCTTGGAACTGCATTCGCTGCCACACAGACATTCGCGTTCTGCAGAAGCTTTGGTTGGTAATGGGGCAACACTGTTTATCTCTCTCTCGCAGAGCCCGGCTGCCAAATTCGAAACGTCCAGCGATTGCTCCCAAACGAAAGCTGCCAGCATGGAAAGATATAGCTGGTTTTCACTGCCCCTTGGAACTGCATGCGCTGCCACACAGACATTCGCCTTCTACAAAAGCTTTGCTTGCTAATGGGGAAACACTCTGTATCTCTCTCTCGCAGAGCCCGGCTGCCAAATTCGAAACGTCCAGCGATTGCTCCGACACGAAATCTGCCAGCACTGAAAGCAGTACCTGGTTTTCACTGCCCCTTGGAACTGCGTTCGCTGCCACACAGACATTCGCGTTCTGCAAAAGCTTTGGTAGGTAATGGGGCAACACTTTGTATGTCTCTCTCGCACAGCCCGGCAGCCAAATTCGAAATGTCCAGCGATTGCTCCCAAACGAAAGCTGCCAGCATGTAAAGGTGTAGCTGGTTTTCACTGCCCCTTGGAACTGCATTCGCTGCCACACAGACATTCGCGTTCTGCAAAAGCTTTGGTTGGTAATGGGGCAACACTGTGTATCTCTCTCTCGCAGAGCCCGGCAGCCAAATTCGAAACGTCCAGCGATTCCTCCCAAACGAAAGCTGTCAGCACGGACAGCTGTAGCTGGTTTTCACTGCCCCTTGGAACTCCATTCGCTGCCACACAAACATTCGCGTTCTGCAAAAGCTTTGGTTGGTAATGGGGCAACACTCTGTATCTCGCTCTCGCAAAGCCCGGCAGCCAAATTCGAAATGTCCATCGATTGCTCCCAAACGAAAGCTGCCAGCACTGAAAGCTGTAGCTGGTTTTCACTGCCCCTTGGAACTGCATTCGCTGCCACACAGACATTCGCGTTCTGCAGAAGCTTTGGTTGGTAATGGGGCAACACTGTGTATCTCTCTCTTGCAGAGCCCGGCAGCCAAATTCGAAATGTCCAGCGATTGCTCCCACACGAAAGCTGCCAGCACGGAAAGATATAGCTGGTTTTCACTGCCCCTTGGAACTGCATTCGCTGCCACACAGACATTCGCGTTCTGCAAAAGCTTTGGTTGGTAATGGGGCAACACTCTGTATCTCTCTCTCGCAGAGCCCGGCTGCCAAATTCCAAACGTCCAGCGATTGCGTACACACGAAAGCTGCCAGCACTGAAAGCTGTAGCTGGTTTTCACTGCCCCTTGGAACTCCATTCGCTGCCACACAGACATTCGCGTTCTGCAAAAGCTTTGGTTGGTAATGGGGCAACACTCTGTATCTCGCTCTCGCAAAGCCCGGCAGCCAAATTCGAAATGTCCAGCGATTGCTCCCAAACGAAAGCTGCCAGCACGGAAAGGTGTAGCTGGTTTTCACTGCCCCTTGCAACTACGTTCACTGCCACACAGACATTCGCGTTCTGCAGAAGCTTTGGTTGGTAATGGGGCAACACTGTGTATCTCTCCCTCGTAGAGCCCGGCTGCCAAATTCCAAACGTCCAGCGATTGCTCCCAAACGAAAGCTGCCAGCACGGAAAGCTGTAGCTGGTTTTCACTGCCCCTTGGAACTGCATTCGCTGCCACACAGACATTCGCGTTCTGCAGAAGCTTTGGTTGGTAATGGGGCAACACTGTGTATCTCTCTCTTGCAGAGCCCGGCAGCCAAATTCGAAATGTCCAGCGATTGCTCCCACACGAAAGCTGCCAGCACGGAAAGATATAGCTGGTTTTCACTGCCCCTTGGAACTGCATTCGCTGCCACACAGACATTCGCGTTCTGCAAAAGCTTTGGTTGGTAATGGGGCAACACTGTTTATCTCTCTCTCGCACAACCCGGCTGCCAAATTCCAAACGTCCAGCGATTGCGTACACACGAAAGCTGCCAACACTGAAAGCTGTAGCTGGTTTTCACTGCCCCTTGGAACTGCGTTCGCTGCCACACAGACATTCGCGTTCTGCTAAAGCTTTGGTTGGTAATGGGGCAACACTGTGTATCTCTCTCTCGCAGAGCCCGGCAGCCAAATACCAAACGTCCAGCCACTGTGCCCAAACGATAGATGCCAGTACTGAAAGCAGTAGCTGGTTTTCACTGCCCCTTGGACCTCCATTCGCTGCCACAAGGACATTCGCGTTCTGCAAAAGCTTTGGTTGGTAATGGGGCAACAGTGTTTATCTCTCTCTCGCAGAGCCCGGCAGCCAAATTCCAAACGTCCAGCGATTGCTCCCAAACGAAAGCTGCCAGCACGGAAAGCTGTAGCTGGTTTTCACTGCCCCTTGGAACTGCATTCGCTGCCACACAGACATTCGCGTTCTGCAAAAGCTTTGGTTGGTAATGGGTCAACACTATGTATGTCTCTCTCGCAGAGCCCGGCAGCCAAATTCGAAACGTCCAGCGATTGCTCCCAAACGAAAGCTGCCAGCACGGAAAGCTGTAGCTGGTTTTCACTGCCCCTTGGAACTGCATTCGCTGCCACACAGACATTCGCGTTCTGCAGAAGTTTTTGTTGGTAATGGGGCAACACTGTGTATCTCTCTCTTGCAGAGCCCGGCAGCCAAATTCGAAATGTCCAGCGATTGCTCCCACACGAAAGCTGCCAGCACGGAAAGCTATAGTTGGTTTTCACTGCCCCTTGGAACTGCATTCGCTGCCACACAGACATTCGCGTTCTGCAAAAGCTTTGGTTGGTAATGGGGCAACACTGTGTATCTCTCTCTCGCCGAGCCCGGCAGCCAAATACCAAAAGTCCAGCCACTGTGCCCAAACGATAGATGCCAGCACTGAAAGCAGTAGCTGGTTTTCACTGCCCCTTGGACCTCCATTCGCTGCCACAAGGACATTCGCGTTCAGCAAAAGCTTTGGTTGGTAATGGGGCAACACTGTGTATCTCTCTCTCGTAGATCCCGGCTGCCAAATTCGAAACGTCCAGCGATTGCTCCCAAACGAAAGCTGCCAGCACAGAAAGCTGTAGCTGGTTTTCACTGCCCCTTGGACCTCCATTCGCTGCCACACAGACATTCGCGTTCTGTAAAAGCTTTGGTTGGTAATGGGGCAACACTCTGTATCTCTCTCTCGCAGAGCCCGGCAGCCAAATTCGAAACGTCCAGCGATTGCTCCCAAACGAAAGCTGCCAGCACGGAAAGCTGTAGCTGGTTTTCACTGCCCCTTGGAACTGCATTCGCTGCCACACAGACATTCGCGTTCTGCAGAAGCTTTGGTTGGTAATGGGGCAACACTCTTTATCTCTCTCTCGCAGAGCCCGGCTGCCAAATTCGAAACGTCCAGCGATTGCTCCCAAACGAAAGCTGCCAGCATGGAAAGATATAGCTGGTTTTCACTGCCCCTTGGAACTGCATGCGCTGCCACACAGACATTCGCCTTCTACAAAAGCTTTGCTTGCTAATGGGGAAACACTCTGTATCTCTCTCTCGCAGAGCCCGGCTGCCAAATTCGAAACGTCCAGCGATTGCTCCGACACGAAATCTGCCAGCACTGAAAGCAGTAGCTGGTTTTCACTGCCCCTTGGAATTGCGTTCGCTGCCACACAGACATTCGCGTTCTGCAAAAGCTTTGGTTGGTAATGGGGCAACACTTTGTATGTCTCTCTCGCACAGCCCGGCAGCCAAATTCGAAATGTCCTGCGATTGCTCCCAAACGAAAGCTGCCAGCATGTAAAGGTGTAGCTGGTTTTCACTGCCCCTTGGAACTGCATTCGCTGCCACACAGACATTCGCGTTCTGCAAAAGCTTTGGTTGGTAATGGGGCAACACTGTGTATCTCTCTCTCGCAGAGCCCGGCAGCCAAATTCGAAACGTCCAGCGATTCCTCCCAAACGAAAGCTGTCAGCACGGACAGCTGTAGCTGGTTTTCACTGCCCCTTGGAACTCCATTCGCTGCCACACAAACATTCGCGTTCTGCAAAAGCTTTGGTTGGTAATGGGGCAACACTCTGTATCTCGCTCTCGCAAAGCCCGGCAGCCAAATTCGAAATGTCCATCGATTGCTCCCAAACGAAAGCTGACAGCACTGAAAGCTGTAGCTGGTTTTCACTGCCCCTTGGAACTGCATTCGCTGCCACACAGACATTCGCGTTCTGCAGAAGCTTTGGTTGGTAATGGGGCAACACTGTGTATCTCTCTCTTGCAGAGCCCGGCAGCCAAATTCGAAATGTCCAGCGATTGCTCCCACACGAAAGCTGCCAGCACGGAAAGATATAGCTGGTTTTCACTGCCCCTTGGAACTGCATTCGCTGCCACACAGACATTCGCGTTCTGCAAAAGCTTTGGTTGGTAATGGGGCAACAATCTGTATCTCTCTCTCGCAGAGCCCGGCTGCCAAATTCCAAACGTCCAGCGATTGCGTACACACGAAAGCTGCCAGCACTGAAAGCTGTAGCTGGTTTTCACTGCCCCTTGGAACTCCATTCGCTGCCACACAGACATTCGCGTTCTGCAAAAGCTTTGGTTGGTAATGGGGCAACACTCTGTATCTCGCTCTCGCAAAGCCCGGCAGCCAAATTCGAAATGTCCAGCGATTGCTCCCAAACGAAAGCTGCCAGCACGGAAAGGTGTAGCTGGTTTTCACTGCCCCTTGCAACTACGTTCACTGCCACACAGACATTCGCGTTCTGCAGAAGCTTTGGTTGGTAATGGGGCAACACTGTGTATCTCTCCCTCGTAGAGCCCGGCTGCCAAATTCCAAACGTCCAGCGATTGCTCCCAAACGAAAGCTGCCAGCACGGAAAGCTGTAGCTGGTTTTCACTGCCCCTTGGAACTGCATTCGCTGCCACACAGACATTCGCGTTCTGCAGAATCTTTGGTTGGTAATGGGGCAACACTGTGTATCTCTCTCTTGCAGAGCCCGGCAGCCAAATTCGAAATGTCCAGCGATTGCTCCCACACGAAAGCTGCCAGCACGGAAAGATATAGCTGGTTTTCACTGCCCCTTGGAACTGCATTCGCTGCCACACAGACATTCGCGTTCTGCAAAAGCTTTGGTTGGTAATGGGGCAACACTGTTTATCTCTCTCTCGCACAACCCGGCTGCCAAATTCCAAACGTCCAGCGATTGCGTACACACGAAAGCTGCCAACACTGAAAGCTGTAGCTGGTTTTCACTGCCCCTTGGAACTGCGTTCGCTGCCACACAGACATTCGCGTTCTGCTAAAGCTTTGGTTGGTAATGGGGCAACACTGTGTATCTCTCTCTCGCAGAGCCCGGCAGCCAAATACCAAACGTCCAGCCACTGTGCCCAAACGATAGATGCCAGTACTGAAAGCAGTAGCTGGTTTTCACTGCCCCTTGGACCTCCATTCGCTGCCACAAGGACATTCGCGTTCTGCAAAAGCTTTGGTTGGTAATGGGGCAACAGTGTTTATCTCTCTCTCGCAGAGCCCGGCAGCCAAATTCCAAACGTCCAGCGATTGCTCCCAAACGAAAGCTGCCAGCACGGAAAGCTGTAGCTGGTTTTCACTGCCCCTTGGAACTGCATTCGCTGCCACACAGACATTCGCGTTCTGCAAAAGCTTTGGTTGGTAATGGGTCAACACTATGTATGTCTCTCTCGCAGAGCCCGGCAGCCAAATTCGAAACGTCCAGCGATTGCTCCCAAACGAAAGCTGCCAGCACGGAAAGCTGTAGCTGGTTTTCACTGCCCCTTGGAACTGCATTCGCTGCCACACAGACATTCGCGTTCTGCAGAAGTTTTTGTTGGTAATGGGGCAACACTGTGTATCTCTCTCTTGCAGAGCCCGGCAGCCAAATTCGAAATGTCCAGCGATTGCTCCCACACGAAAGCTGCCAGCACGGAAAGCTATAGTTGGTTTTCACTGCCCCTTGGAACTGCATTCGCTGCCACACAGACATTCGCGTTCTGCAAAAGCTTTGGTTGGTAATGGGGCAACACTGTGTATCTCTCTCTCGCCGAGCCCGGCAGCCAAATACCAAAAGTCCAGCCACTGTGCCCAAACGATAGATGCCAGCACTGAAAGCAGTAGCTGGTTTTCACTGCCCCTTGGACCTCCATTCGCTGCCACAAGGACATTCGCGTTCAGCAAAAGCTTTGGTTGGTAATGGGGCAACACTGTGTATCTCTCTCTCGTAGATCCCGGCTGCCAAATTCGAAACGTCCAGCGATTGCTCCCAAACGAAAGCTGCCAGCACAGAAAGCTGTAGCTGGTTTTCACTGCCCCTTGGACCTCCATTCGCTGCCACACAGACATTCGCGTTCTGTAAAAGCTTTGGTTGGTAATGGGGCAACACTCTGTATCTCTCTCTCGCAGAGCCCGGCAGCCAAATTCGAAACGTCCAGCGATTGCTCCCAAACGAAAGCTGCCAGCACGGAAAGCTGTAGCTGGTTTTCACTGCCCCTTGGAACTGCATTCGCTGCCACACAGACATTCGCGTTCTGCAGAAGCTTTGGTTGGTAATGGGGCAACACTCTTTATCTCTCTCTCGCAGAGCCCGGCTGCCAAATTCGAAACGTCCAGCGATTGCTCCCAAACGAAAGCTGCCAGCATGGAAAGATATAGCTGGTTTTCACTGCCCCTTGGAACTGCATGCGCTGCCACACAGACATTCGCCTTCTACAAAAGCTTTGCTTGCTAATGGGGAAACACTCTGTTTCTCTCTCTCGCAGAGCCCGGCTGCCAAATTCGAAACGTCCAGCGATTGCTCCGACACGAAATCTGCCAGCACTGAAAGCAGTAGCTGGTTTTCACTGCCCCTTGGAATTGCGTTCGCTGCCACACAGACATTCGCGTTCTGCAAAAGCTTTGGTTGGTAATGGGGCAACACTTTGTATGTCTCTCTCGCACAGCCCGGCAGCCAAATTCGAAATGTCCAGCGATTGCTCCCAAACGAAAGCTGCCAGCATGTAAAGGTGTAGCTGGTTTTCACTGCCCCTTGGAACTGCATTCGCTGCCACACAGACATTCGCGTTCTGCAAAAGCTTTGGTTGGTAATGGGGCAACACTGTTTATCTCTCTGTCGCACAGCCCGGCAGCCAAATTCGAAACGTCCAGCGATTCCTCCCAAACGAAAGCTGTCAGCACGGACAGCTGTAGCTGGTTTTCACTGCCCCTTGGAACTCCATTCGCTGCCACACAAACATTCGCGTTCTGCAAAAGCTTTGGTTGGTAATGGGGCAACACTCTGTATCTCGCTCTCGCAAAGCCCGGCAGCCAAATTCGAAATGTCCATCGATTGCTCCCAAACGAAAGCTGCCAGCACTGAAAGCTGTAGCTGGTTTTCACTGCCCCTTGGAACTGCATTCGCTGCCACACAGACATTCGCGTTCTGCAAAAGCTTTGGTTGGTAATGGGGCAACACTCTGTATCTCTCTGTCGCAGAGCCCGGCAGCCAAATTCGAAACGTCCAGCGATTGCTCCCAAACGAAAGCTGTCAGCACGGAAAGCTGTAGCTGGTTTTCACTGCCCCTTGGAACTGCGTTCGCTGCCACACAGACATTCGCGTTCTGCTAAAGCTTTGGTTGGTAATGGGGCAACACTGTGTATCTCTCTCTCGCAGAGCCCGGCAGCCAAATTCGAAACGTCCAGCCACTGTGCCCAAACGATAGATGCCAGTACTGAAAGCAGTAGCTGGTTTTCACTGCCCCTTGGACCTCCATTCGCTGCCACAAGGACATTCGCGTTCTGCAAAAGCTTTGGTTGGTAATGGGGCAACACTCTGTATCTCTCTCTCGCAGAGCCCGGCAGCCAAATTCGAAACGTCCAGCGATTGCTCCCAAACGAAACCTGCCAGCACGGAAAGATATAGCTGGTTTTTACTGCCCCTTGGATCTACGTTCACTGCCACACAGACATTCGCGTTCTGCAAAAGCTTTGGTTGGTAATGGGGCAACACTGTGTATCTCTCTCTCGCACAGCCCGGCTGCCAAATTCGAAACGTCCAGCGATTGCTCCCAAACGAAAGCTGCCAGCACGGAAAGCTGTAGCTGGTTTTCACTGCCCCTTGGAACTGCATTCGCTGCCACACAGACATTCGCGTTCTGCAGAAGCTTTGGTTGGTAATGGGGCAACACTGTTTATCTCTCTCTCGCAGAGCCCGGCTGCCAAATTCGAAACGTCCAGCGATTGCTCCCAAACGAAAGCTGCCAGCATGGAAAGATATAGCTGGTTTTCACTGCCCCTTGGAACTGCATGCGCTGCCACACAGACATTCGCCTTCTACAAAAGCTTTGCTTGCTAATGGGGAAACACTCTGTATCTCTCTCTCGCAGAGCCCGGCTGCCAAATTCGAAACGTCCAGCGATTGCTCCGACACGAAATCTGCCAGCACTGAAAGCAGTACCTGGTTTTCACTGCCCCTTGGAACTGCGTTCGCTGCCACACAGACATTCGCGTTCTGCAAAAGCTTTGGTAGGTAATGGGGCAACACTTTGTATGTCTCTCTCGCACAGCCCGGCAGCCAAATTCGAAATGTCCAGCGATTGCTCCCAAACGAAAGCTGCCAGCATGTAAAGGTGTAGCTGGTTTTCACTGCCCCTTGGAACTGCATTCGCTGCCACACAGACATTCGCGTTCTGCAAAAGCTTTGGTTGGTAATGGGGCAACACTGTTTATCTCTCTCTCGCAGAGCCCGGCAGCCAAATTCGAAACGTCCAGCGATTGCTCCCAAACGAAAGCTGCCAGCACGGAAAGATATAGCTGGTTTTCACTGCCCCTTGGAACTGCATTCGCTGCCACACAGACATTCGCGTTCTGCAAAAGCTTTGGTTGGTAATGGGGCAACACTGTGTATCTCTCTATCGCAGAGCCCGGCAGCCAAATTCGAAACGTCCAGCGATTCCTCCCAAACGAAAGCTGTCAGCACGGACAGCTGTAGCTGGTTTTCACTGCCCCTTGGAACTCCATTCGCTGCCACACAAACATTCGCGTTCTGCAAAAGCTTTGGTTGGTAATGGGGCAACACTCTGTATCTCTCTCTCGCAGAGCCCGGCAGCCAAATTCGAAACGTCCAGCGATTGCTCCCAAACGAAAGCTGCCAGCACTGAAAGCTGTAGCTGGTTTTCACTGCCCCTTGGAACTGCATTCGCTGCCACACAGACATTCGCGTTCTGCAAAAGCTTTGGTTGGTAATGGGGCAACACTCTGTATCTCTCTCTCGCAGAGCCCGGCAGCCAAATTCGAAACGTCCAGCGATTGCTCCCAAACGAAAGCTGTCAGCACGGACAGCTGTAGCTGGTTTTCACTGCCCCTTGGAACTCCATTCGCTGCACACAAACATTCGCGTTCTGCAAAAGCTTTGGTTGGTAATGGGGCAACACTCTGTATCTCGCTCTCGCAAAGCCCGGCAGCCAAATTCGAAATGTCCATCGATTGCTCCCAAACGAAAGCTGCCAGCACTGAAAGCTGTAGCTGGTTTTCACTACCCCTTGGAACTGCATTCGCTGCCACACAGACATTCGCGTTCTGCAGAAGCTTTGGTTGGTAATGGGGCAACACTGTGTATCTCTCTCTTGCAGAGCCCGGCAGCCAAATTCGAAATGTCCAGCGATTGCTCCCACACGAAAGCTGCCAGCACGGAAAGATATAGCTGGTTTTCACTGCCCCTTGGAACTGCATTCGCTGCCACACAGACATTCGCGTTCTGCAAAAGCTTTGGTTGGTAATGGGGCAACACTGTTTATCTCTCTCTCGCAGAGCCCGGCTGCCAAATTCCAAACGTCCAGCGATTGCGTACACACGAAAGCTGCCAACAGTGAAAGCTGTAGCTGGTTTTCACTGCCCCTTGGAACTGCGTTCGCTGCCACACAGACATTCGCGTTCTGCTAAAGCTTTGGTTGGTAATGGGGCAACACTGTGTATCTCTCTCTCGAAGAGCCCGGCAGCCAAATACCAAACGTCCAGCCACTGTGCCCAAACGATAGATGCCAGTACTGAAAGCAGTAGCTGGTTTTCACTGCCCGTTGGACCTCCATTCGCAGCCACAAGGACATTCGCGTTCTGCAAAAGCTTTGGTTGGTAATGGGGCAACAGTGTTTATCTCTCTCTCGCAGAGCCCGGCAGCCAAATTCCAAACGTCCAGCGATTGCTCCCAAACGAAAGCTGCCAGCACGGAAAGCTGTAGCTGGTTTTCACTGCCCCTTGGAACTGCATTCGCTGCCACACAGACATTCGCGTTCTGCAAAAGCTTTGGTTGGTAATGGGTCAACACTATGTATGTCTCTCTCGCAGAGCCCGGCAGCCAAATACCAAACGTCCAGCCACTGTGCCCAAACGAAAGCTGCCAGCATGTAAAGGTGTAGCTGGTTTTCACTGCCCCTTGGAACTGCATTCGCTGCCACACAGACATTCGCGTTCTGCAAAAGCTTTGGTTGGTAATGGGGCAACACTGTTTATCTCTCTCTCGCAGAGCCCGGCAGCCAAATTCGAAATGTCCAGCGATTGCTCCCAAACGAAAGCTGCCAGCACTGAAAGCTGTAGCTGGTTTTCACTGCCCCTTGGAACTGCATTCGCTGCCACACAGACATTCGCGTTCTGCAGAAGCTTTGGTTGGTAATGGGGCAACACTGTGTATCTCTCTCTCGCAGAGCCCGGCTGCCAAATTCCAAACGTCCAGCGATTGCGTACACACGAAAGCTGCCAGCACTGAAAGCTGTAGCTGGTTTTCACTGCCCCTTGGAACTCCATTCGCTGCCACACAGACATTCGCGTTCTGCAAAAGCTTTGGTTGGTAATGGGGCAACACTCTGTATCTCGCTCTCGCAAAGCCCGGCAGCCAAATTCGAAATGTCCAGCGATTGCTCCCAAACGAAAGCTGCCAGCACGGAAAGGTGTAGCTGGTTTTCACTGCCCCTTGCAACTACGTTCACTGCCACACAGACATTCGCGTTCTGCAGAAGCTTTGGTTGGTAATGGGGCAACACTGTGTATCTCTCCCTCGTAGAGCCCGGCTGCCAAATTCGAAACGTCCAGCGATTGCTCCCAAACGAAAGCTGCCAGCACGGAAAGCTGTAGCTGGTTTTCACTGCCCCTTGGAACTGCATTCGCTGCCACACAGACATTCGCGTTCTGCAGAAGCTTTGGTTGGTAATGGGACAACACTGTGTATCTCTCTCTTGCAGAGCCCGGCAGCCAAATTCGAAATGTCCAGCGATTGCTCCCACACGAAAGCTGCCAGCACGGAAAGATATAGCTGGTTTTCACTGCCCCTTGGAACTGCATTCGCTGCCACACAGACATTCGCGTTCTGCAAAAGCTTTGGTTGGTAATGGGGCAACACTGTTTATCTCTCTCTCGCACAACCCGGCTGCCAAATTCCAAACGTCCAGCGATTGCGTACACACGAAAGCTGCTAACACTGAAAGCTGTAGCTGGTTTTCACTGCCCCTTGGAACTGCGTTCGCTGCCACACAGACATTCGCGTTCTGCAAAAGCTTTGGTTGGTAATGGGGCAACACTCTGTATCTCGCTCTCGCAAAGCCCGGCAGCCAAATTCGAAATGTCCAGCGATTGCTCCCAAACGAAAGCTGCCAGCACGGAAAGGTGTAGCTGGTTTTCACTGCCCCTTGCAACTACGTTCACTGCCACACAGACATTCGCGTTCTGCAGAAGCTTTGGTTGGTAATGGGGCAACACTGTGTATCTCTCCCTCGTAGAGCCCGGCTGCCAAATTCGAAACGTCCAGCGATTGCTCCCAAACGAAAGCTGCCAGCACGGAAAGCTGTAGCTGGTTTTCACTGCCCCTTGGAACTGCATTCGCTGCCACACAGACATTCGCGTTCTGCAGAAGCTTTGGTTGGTAATGGGGCAACACTGTGTATCTCTCTCTTGCAGAGCCCGGCAGCCAAATTCGAAATGTCCAGCGATTGCTCCCACACGAAAGCTGCCAGCACGGAAAGATATAGCTGGTTTTCACTGCCCCTTGGAACTGCATTCGCTGCCACACAGACATTCGCGTTCTGCAAAAGCTTTGGTTGGTAATGGGGCAACACTGTTTATCTCTCTCTCGCACAACCCGGCTGCCAAATTCCAAACGTCCAGCGATTGCGTACACACGAAAGCTGCTAACACTGAAAGCTGTAGCTGGTTTTCACTGCCCCTTGGAACTGCGTTCGCTGCCACACAGACATTCGCGTTCTGCTAAAGCTTTGGTTGGTAATGGGGCAACACTGTGTATCTCTCTCTCGCAGAGCCCGGCAGCCAAATACCAAACGTCCAGCCACTGTGCCCAAACGATAGATGCCAGTACTGAAAGCAGTAGCTGGTTTTCACTGCCCCTTGGACCTCCATTCGCTGCCACAAGGACATTCGCGTTCTGCAAAAGCTTTGGTTGGTAATGGGGCAACAGTGTTTATCTCTCTCTCGCAGAGCCCGGCAGCCAAATTCCAAACGTCCAGCGATTGCTCCCAAACGAAAGCTGCCAGCACGGAAAGCTGTAGCTGGTTTTCACTGCCCCTTGGAACTGCATTCGCTGCCACACAGACATTCGCGTTCTGCAAAAGCTTTGGTTCGTAATGGGTCAACACTATGTATGTCTCTCTCGCAGAGCCCGGCAGCCAAATTCGAAACGTCCAGCGATTGCTCCCAAACGAAAGCTGCCAGCACGGAAAGCTGTAGCTGGTTTTCACTGCCCCTTGGAACTGCATTCGCTGCCACACAGACATTCGCGTTCTGCAGAAGTTTTTGTTGGTAATGGGGCAACACTGTGTATCTCTCTCTTGCAGAGCCCGGCAGCCAAATTCGAAATGTCCAGCGATTGCTCCCACACGAAAGCTGCCAGCACGGAAAGCTATAGTTGGTTTTCACTGCCCCTTGGAACTGCATTCGCTGCCACACAGACATTCGCGTTCTGCAAAAGCTTTGGTTGGTAATGGGGCAACACTGTGTATCTCTCTCTCGCAGAGCCCGGCAGCCAAATACCAAACGTCCAGCCACTGTGCCCAAACGATAGATGCCAGCACTGAAAGCAGTAGCTGGTTTTCACTGCCCCTTGGACCTCCATTCGCTGCCACAAGGACATTCGCGTTCAGCAAAAGCTTTGGTTGGTAATGGGGCAACACTGTGTATCTCTCTCTCGTAGAGCCCGGCTGCCAAATTCGAAACGTCCAGGGATTGCTCCCAAACGAAAGCTGCCAGCACAGAAAGCTGTAGCTGGTTTTCACTGCCCCTTGGACCTCCATTCGCTGCCACAAGGACATTCGCGTTCTGCAAAAGCTTTGGTTGGTAATGGGGCAACACTCTGTATCTCTCTCTCGCAGAGCCCGGCAGCCAAATTCGAAACGTCCAGCGATTGCTCCCAAACGAAACCTGCCAGCACGGAAAGATATAGCTGGTTTTCACTGCCCCTTGGATCTACGTTCACTGCCACACAGACATTCGCGTTCTGCAAAAGCTTTGGTTGGTAATGGGGCAACACTCTGTATCTCTCTCTCGCAGAGCCCGGCAGCCAAATTCGAAACGTCCAGCGATTGCTCCCAAACGAAAGCTGCCAGCACGGAAAGCTGTAGCTGGTTTTCACTGCCCCTTGGAACTGCATTCGCTGCCACACAGACATTCGCGTTCTGCAGAAGCTTTGGTTGGTAATGGGGCAACACTCTTTATCTCTCTCTCGCAGAGCCCGGCTGCCAAATTCGAAACGTCCAGCGATTGCTCCCAAACGAAAGCTGCCAGCATGGAAAGATATAGCTGGTTTTCACTGCCCCTTGGAACTGCATGCGCTGCCACACAGACATTTGCCTTCTACAAAAGCTTTGCTTGCTAATGGGGAAACACTCTGTATCTCTCTCTCGCAGAGCCCGGCTGCCAAATTCGAAACGTCCAGCGATTGCTCCGACACGAAATCTGCCAGCACTGAAAGCAGTAGCTGGTTTTCACTGCCCCTTGGAATTGCGTTCGCTGCCACACAGACATTCGCGTTCTGCAAAAGCTTTGGTTGGTAATGGGGCAACACTTTGTATGTCTCTCTCGCACAGCCCGGCAGCCAAATTCGAAATGTCCAGCGATTGCTCCCAAACGAAAGCTGCCAGCATGTAAAGGTGTAGCTGGTTTTCACTGCCCCTTGGAACTGCATTCGCTGCCACACAGACATTCGCGTTCTGCAAAAGCTTTGGTTGGTAATGGGGCAACACTGTTTATCTCTCTGTCGCACAGCCCGGCAGCCAAATTCGAAACGTCCAGCGATTCCTCCCAAACGAAAGCTGTCAGCACGGACAGCTGTAGCTGGTTTTCACTGCCCCTTGGAACTCCATTCGCTGCCACACAAACATTCGCGTTCTGCAAAAGCTTTGGTTGGTAATGGGGCAACACTCTGTATCTCGCTCTCGCAAAGCCCGGCAGCCAAATTCGAAATGTCCATCGATTGCTCCCAAACGAAAGCTGCCAGCACTGAAAGCTGTAGCTGGTTTTCACTGCCCCTTGGAACTGCATTCGCTGCCACACAGACATTCGCGTTCTGCAAAAGCTTTGGTTGGTAATGGGGCAACACTCTGTATCTCTCTGTCGCAGAGCCCGGCAGCCAAATTCGAAACGTCCAGCGATTGCTCCCAAACGAAAGCTGTCAGCACGGAAAGCTGTAGCTGGTTTTCACTGCCCCTTGGAACTGCGTTCGCTGCCACACAGACATTCGCGTTCTGCTAAAGCTTTGGTTGGTAATGGGGCAACACTGTGTATCTCTCTCTCGCAGAGCCCGGCAGCCAAATTCGAAACGTCCAGCCACTGTGCCCAAACGATAGATGCCAGTACTGAAAGCAGTAGCTGGTTTTCACTGCCCCTTGGACCTCCATTCGCTGCCACAAGGACATTCGCGTTCTGCAAAAGCTTTTGTTGGTAATGGGGCAACACTCTGTATCTCTCTCTCGCAGAGCCCGGCAGCCAAATTCGAAACGTCCAGCGATTGCTCCCAAACGAAACCTGCCAGCACGGAAAGATATAGCTGGTTTTTACTGCCCCTTGGATCTACGTTCACTGCCACACAGACATTCGCGTTCTGCAAAAGCTTTGGTTGGTAATGGGGCAACACTGTGTATCTCTCTCTCGCACAGCCCGGCTGCCAAATTCGAAACGTCCAGCGATTGCTCCCAAACGAAAGCTGCCAGCACGGAAAGCTGTAGCTGGTTTTCACTGCCCCTTGGAACTGCATTCGCTGCCACACAGACATTCGCGTTCTGCAGAAGCTTTGGTTGGTAATGGGGCAACACTGTTTATCTCTCTCTCGCAGAGCCCGGCTGCCAAATTCGAAACGTCCAGCGATTGCTCCCAAACGAAAGCTGCCAGCATGGAAAGATATAGCTGGTTTTCACTGCCCCTTGGAACTGCATGCGCTGCCACACAGACATTCGCCTTCTACAAAAGCTTTGCTTGCTAATGGGGAAACACTCTGTATCTCTCTCTCGCAGAGCCCGGCTGCCAAATTCGAAACGTCCAGCGATTGCTCCGACACGAAATCTGCCAGCACTGAAAGCAGTACCTGGTTTTCACTGCCCCTTGGAACTGCGTTCGCTGCCACACAGACATTCGCGTTCTGCAAAAGCTTTGGTAGGTAATGGGGCAACACTTTGTATGTCTCTCTCGCAGAGCCCGGCAGCCAAATTCGAAATGTCCAGCGATTGCTCCCAAACGAAAGCTGCCAGCATGTAAAGGTGTAGCTGGTTTTCACTGCCCCTTGGAACTGCATTCGCTGCCACACAGACATTCGCGTTCTGCAAAAGCTTTGGTTGGTAATGGGGCAACACTGTTTATCTCTCTCTCGCAGAGCCCGGCAGCCAAATTCGAAACGTCCAGCGATTCCTCCCAAACGAAAGCTGTCAGCACGGACAGCTGTAGCTGGTTTTCACTGCCCCTTGGAACTCCATTCGCTGCCACACAAACATTCGCGTTCTGCAAAAGCTTTGGTTGGTAATGGGGCAACACTCTTTATCTCTCTCTCGCAGAGCCCGGCTGCCAAATTCGAAACGTCCAGCGATTGCTCCGACACGAAATCTGCCAGCACTGAAAGCTGTAGCTGGTTTTCACTGCCCCTTGGAACTGCATTCGCTGCCACACAGACATTCGCGTTCTGCAAAAGCTTTGGTTGGTAATGGGGCAACACTGTGTATCTCTCTCTCGCAGAGCCCGGCAGCCAAATTCGAAACGTCCAGCGATTGCTCCCAAACGAAAGCTGTCAGCACGGACAGCTGTAGCTGGTTTTCACTGCCCCTTGGAACTCCATTCGCTGCACACAAACATTCGCGTTCTGCAAAAGCTTTGGTTGGTAATGGGGCAACACTCTGTATCTCGCTCTCGCAAAGCCCGGCAGCCAAATTCGAAATGTCCATCGATTGCTCCCAAACGAAAGCTGCCAGCACTGAAAGCTGTAGCTGGTTTTCACTGCCCCTTGGAACTGCATTCGCTGCCACACAGACATTCGCGTTCTGCAAAAGCTTTGGTTGGTAATGGGGCAACACTGTGTATCTCTCTCTCGCAGAGCCCGGCAGCCAAATTCGAAACGTCCAGCGATTGCTCCCAAACGAAAGCTGTCAGCACGGACAGCTGTAGCTGGTTTTCACTGCCCCTTGGAACTCCATTCGCTGCACACAAACATTCGCGTTCTGCAAAAGCTTTGGTTGGTAATGGGGCAACACTGTGTATCTCGCTCTCGCAAAGCCCGGCAGCCAAATTCGAAATGTCCATCGATTGCTCCCAAACGAAAGCTGCCAGCACTGAAAGCTGTAGCTGGTTTTCACTACCCCTTGGAACTGCATTCGCTGCCACACAGACATTCGCGTTCTGCAGAAGCTTTGGTTGGTAATGGGGCAACACTGTGTATCTCTCTCTTGCAGAGCCCGGCAGCCAAATTCGAAATGTCCAGCGATTGCTCCCACACGAAAGCTGCCAGCACGGAAAGATATAGCTGGTTTTCACTGCCCCTTGGAACTGCATTCGCTGCCACACAGACATTCGCGTTCTGCAAAAGCTTTGGTTGGTAATGGGGCAACACTGTTTATCTCTCTCTCGCAGAGCCCGGCTGCCAAATTCCAAACGTCCAGCGATTGCGTACACACGAAAGCTGCCAACAGTGAAAGCTGTAGCTGGTTTTCACTGCCCCTTGGAACTGCGTTCGCTGCCACACAGACATTCGCGTTCTGCTAAAGCTTTGGTTGGTAATGGGGCAACACTGTGTATCTCTCTCTCGAAGAGCCCGGCAGCCAAATACCAAACGTCCAGCCACTGTGCCCAAACGATAGATGCCAGTACTGAAAGCAGTAGCTGGTTTTCACTGCCCGTTGGACCTCCATTCGCAGCCACAAGGACATTCGCGTTCTGCAAAAGCTTTGGTTGGTAATGGGGCAACAGTGTTTATCTCTCTCTCGCAGAGCCCGGCAGCCAAATTCCAAACGTCCAGCGATTGCTCCCAAACGAAAGCTGCCAGCACGGAAAGCTGTAGCTGGTTTTCACTGCCCCTTGGAACTGCATTCGCTGCCACACAGACATTCGCGTTCTGCAAAAGCTTTGGTTGGTAATGGGTCAACACTATGTATGTCTCTCTCGCAGAGCCCGGCAGCCAAATTCGAAACGTCCAGTGATTGCTCCCAAACGAAAGCTGCCAGCACGGAAAGCTGTAGCTGGTTTTCACTGCCCCTTGGAACTGCATTCGCTGCCACACAGACATTCGCGTTCTGCAGAAGTTTTTGTTGGTAATGGGGCAACACTGTGTATATCCCTCTTGCAGAGCCCGGCAGCCAAATTCGAAATGTCCAGCGATTGCTCCCACACGAAAGCTGCCAGCACGGAAAGCTATAGTTGGTTTTCACTGCCCCTTGGAACTGCATTCGCTGCCACACAGACATTCGCGTTCTGCAAAAGCTTTGGTTGGTAATGGGGCAACACTGTGTATCTCTCTCTCGCAGAGCCCGGCAGCCAAATACCAAACGTCCAGCCACTGTGCCCAAACGAAAGCTGCCAGCATGTAAAGGTGTAGCTGGTTTTCACTGCCCCTTGGAACTGCATTCGCTGCCACACAGACATTCGCGTTCTGCAAAAGCTTTGGTTGGTAATGGGGCAACACTGTTTATCTCTCTCTCGCAGAGCCCGGCAGCCAAATTCGAAATGTCCATCGATTGCTCCCAAACGAAAGCTGCCAGCACTGAAAGCTGTAGCTGGTTTTCACTGCCCCTTGGAACTGCATTCGCTGCCACACAGACATTCGCGTTCTGCAGAAGCTTTGGTTGGTAATGGGGCAACACTGTGTATCTCTCTCTCGCAGAGCCCGGCTGCCAAATTCCAAACGTCCAGCGATTGCGTACACACGAAAGCTGCCAGCACTGAAAGCTGTAGCTGGTTTTCACTGCCCCTTGGAACTCCATTCGCTGCCACACAGACATTCGCGTTCTGCAAAAGCTTTGGTTGGTAATGGGGCAACACTCTGTATCTCGCTCTCGCAAAGCCTGGCAGCCAAATTCGAAATGTCCAGCGATTGCTCCCAAACGAAAGCTGCCAGCACGGAAAGGTGTAGCTGGTTTTCACTGCCCCTTGCAACTACGTTCACTGCCACACAGACATTCGCGTTCTGCAGAAGCTTTGGTTGGTAATGGGGCAACACTGTGTATCTCTCCCTCGTAGAGCCCGGCTGCCAAATTCGAAACGTCCAGCGATTGCTCCCAAACGAAAGCTGCCAGCACGGAAAGCTGTAGCTGGTTTTCACTGCCCCTTGGAACTGCATTCGCTGCCACACAGACATTCGCGTTCTGCAGAAGCTTTGGTTGGTAATGGGGCAACACTGTGTATCTCTCTCTTGCAGAGCCCGGCAGCCAAATTCGAAATGTCCAGCGATTGCTCCCACACGAAAGCTGCCAGCACGGAAAGATATAGCTGGTTTTCACTGCCCCTTGGAACTGCATTCGCTGCCACACAGACATTCGCGTTCTGCAAAAGCTTTGGTTGGTAATGGGGCAACACTGTTTATCTCTCTCTCGCACAACCCGGCTGCCAAATTCCAAACGTCCAGCGATTGCGTACACACGAAAGCTGCTAACACTGAAAGCTGTAGCTGGTTTTCACTGCCCCTTGGAACTGCGTTCGCTGCCACACAGACATTCGCGTTCTGCAAAAGCTTTGGTTGGTAATGGGGCAACACTCTGTATCTCGCTCTCGCAAAGCCCGGCAGCCAAATTCGAAATGTCCAGCGATTGCTCCCAAACGAAAGCTGCCAGCACGGAAAGGTGTAGCTGGTTTTCACTGCCCCTTGCAACTACGTTCACTGCCACACAGACATTCGCGTTCTGCAGAAGCTTTGGTTGGTAATGGGGCAACGCTGTGTATCTCTCCCTCGTAGAGCCCGGCTGCCAAATTCGAAACGTCCAGCGATTGCTCCCAAACGAAAGCTGCCAGCACGGAAAGCTGTAGCTGGATTTCACTGCCCCTTGGAACTGCATTCGCTGCCACACAGACATTCGCGTTCTGCAGAAGCTTTGGTTGGTAATGGGGCAACACTGTGTATCTCTCTCTTGCAGAGCCCGGCAGCCAAATTCGAAATGTCCAGCGATTGCTCCCACACGAAAGCTGCCAGCACGGAAAGATATAGCTGGTTTTCACTGCCCCTTGGAACTGCATTCGCTGCCACACAGACATTCGCGTTCTGCAAAAGCTTTGGTTGGTAATGGGGCAACACTGTTTATCTCTCTCTCGCACAACCCGGCTGCCAAATTCCAAACGTCCAGCGATTGTGTACACACGAAAGCTGCTAACACTGAAAGCTGTAGCTGGTTTTCACTGCCCCTTGGAACTGCGTTCGCTGCCACACAGACATTCGCGTTCTGCTAAAGCTTTGGTTGGTAATGGGGCAACACTGTGTATCTCTCTCTCGCAGAGCCCGGCAGCCAAATACCAAACGTCCAGCCACTGTGCCCAAACGATAGATGCCAGTACTGAAAGCAGTAGCTGGTTTTCACTGCCCCTTGGACCTCCATTCGCTGCCACAAGGACATTCGCGTTCTGCAAAAGCTTTGGTTGGTAATGGGGCAACAGTGTTTATCTCTCTCTCGCAGAGCCCGGCAGCCAAATTCCAAACGTCCAGCGATTGCTCCCAAACGAAAGCTGCCAGCACGGAAAGCTGTAGCTGGTTTTCACTGCCCCTTGGAACTGCATTCGCTGCCACACAGACATTCGCGTTCTGCAAAAGCTTTGGTTCGTAATGGGTCAACACTATGTATGTCTCTCTCGCAGAGCCCGGCAGCCAAATTCGAAACGTCCAGCGATTGCTCCCAAACGAAAGCTGCCAGCACGGAAAGCTGTAGCTGGTTTTCACTGCCCCTTGGAACTGCATTCGCTGCCACACAGACATTCGCGTTCTGCAGAAGTTTTTGTTGGTAATGGGGCAACACTGTGTATCTCTCTCTTGCAGAGCCCGGCAGCCAAATTCGAAATGTCCAGCGATTGCTCCCACACGAAAGCTGCCAGCACGGAAAGCTATAGTTGGTTTTCACTGCCCCTTGGAACTGCATTCGCTGCCACACAGACATTCGCGTTCTGCAAAAGCTTTGGTTGGTAATGGGGCAACACTGTGTATCTCTCTCTCGCAGAGCCCGGCAGCCAAATACCAAACGTCCAGCCACTGTGCCCAAACGATAGATGCCAGCACTGAAAGCAGTAGCTGGTTTTCACTGCCCCTTGGACCTCCATTCGCTGCCACAAGGACATTCGCGTTCAGCAAAAGCTTTGGTTGGTAATGGGGCAACACTGTGTATCTCTCTCTCGTAGAGCCCGGCTGCCAAATTCGAAACGTCCAGCGATTGCTCCCAAACGAAAGCTGCCAGCACAGAAAGCTGTAGCTGGTTTTCACTGCCCATTGGACCTCCATTCGCTGCCACAAGGACATTCGCGTTCTGCAAAAGCTTTGGTTGGTAATGGGGCAACACTCTGTATCTCTCTCTCGCAGAGCCCGGCAGCCAAATTCGAAACGTCCAGCGATTGCTCCCAAACGAAACCTGCCAGCACGGAAAGATATAGCTGGTTTTCACTGCCCCTTGGATCTACGTTCACTGCCACACAGACATTCGCGTTCTGCAAAAGCTTTGGTTGGTAATGGGGCAACACTCTGTATCTCTCTCTCGCAGAGCCCGGCAGCCAAATTCGAAACGTCCAGCGATTGCTCCCAAACGAAAGCTGCCAGCACGGAAAGCTGTAGCTGGTTTTCACTGCCCCTTGGAACTGCATTCGCTGCCACACAGACATTCGCGTTCTGCAGAAGCTTTGGTTGGTAATGGGGCAACACTCTTTATCTCTCTCTCGCAGAGCCCGGCTGCCAAATTCGAAACGTCCAGCGATTGCTCCCAAACGAAAGCTGCCAGCATGGAAAGATATAGCTGGTTTTCACTGCCCCTTGGAACTGCATGCGCTGCCACACAGACATTCGCCTTCTACAAAAGCTTTGCTTGCTAATGGGGAAACACTCTGTATCTCTCTCTCGCAGAGCCCGGCTGCCAAATTCGAAACGTCCACCGATTGCTCCGACACGAAATCTGCCAGCACTGAAAGCAGTAGCTGGTTTTCACTGCCCCTTGGAATTGCGTTCGCTGCCACACAGACATTCGCGTTCTGCAAAAGCTTTGGTTGGTAATGGGGCAACACTTTGTATGTCTCTCTCGCACAGCCCGGCAGCCAAATTCGAAATGTCCAGCGATTGCTCCCAAACGAAAGCTGCCAGCATGTAAAGGTGTAGCTGGTTTTCACTGCCCCTTGGAACTGCATTCGCTGCCACACAGACATTCGCGTTCTGCAAAAGCTTTGGTTGGTAATGGGGCAACACTGTTTATCTCTCTGTCGCACAGCCCGGCAGCCAAATTCGAAACGTCCAGCGATTCCTCCCAAACGAAAGCTGTCAGCACGGACAGCTGTAGCTGGTTTTCACTGCCCCTTGGAACTCCATTCGCTGCCACACAAACATTCGCGTTCTGCAAAAGCTTTGGTTGGTAATGGGGCAACACTCTGTATCTCGCTCTCGCAAAGCCCGGCAGCCAAATTCGAAATGTCCATCGATTGCTCCCAAACGAAAGCTGCCAGCACTGAAAGCTGTAGCTGGTTTTCACTGCCCCTTGGAACTGCATTCGCTGCCACACAGACATTCGCGTTCTGCAAAAGCTTTGGTTGGTAATGGGGCAACACTCTGTATCTCTCTGTCGCAGAGCCCGGCAGCCAAATTCGAAACGTCCAGCGATTGCTCCCAAACGAAAGCTGTCAGCACGGAAAGCTGTAGCTGGTTTTCACTGCCCCTTGGAACTGCGTTCGCTGCCACACAGACATTCGCGTTCTGCTAAAGCTTTGGTTGGTAATGGGGCAACACTGTGTATCTCTCTCTCGCAGAGCCCGGCAGCCAAATTCGAAACGTCCAGCCACTGTGCCCAAACGATAGATGCCAGTACTGAAAGCAGTAGCTGGTTTTCACTGCCCCTTGGACCTCCATTCGCTGCCACAAGGACATTCGCGTTCTGCAAAAGCTTTGGTTGGTAATGGGGCAACACTCTGTATCTCTCTCTCGCAGAGCCCGGCAGCCAAATTCGAAACGTCCAGCGATTGCTCCCAAACGAAACCTGCCAGCACGGAAAGATATAGCTGGTTTTTACTGCCCCTTGGATCTACGTTCACTGCCACACAGACATTCGCGTTCTGCAAAAGCTTTGGTTGGTAATGGGGCAACACTGTGTATCTCTCTCTCGCACAGCCCGGCTGCCAAATTCGAAACGTCCAGCGATTGCTCCCAAACGAAAGCTGCCAGCACGGAAAGCTGTAGCTGGTTTTCACTGCCCCTTGGAACTGCATTCGCTGCCACACAGACATTCGCGTTCTGCAGAAGCTTTGGTTGGTAATGGGGCAACACTGTTTATCTCTCTCTCGCAGAGCCCGGCTGCCAAATTCGAAACGTCCAGCGATTGCTCCCAAACGAAAGCTGCCAGCATGGAAAGATATAGCTGGTTTTCACTGCCCCTTGGAACTGCATGCGCTGCCACACAGACATTCGCCTTCTACAAAAGCTTTGCTTGCTAATGGGGAAACACTCTGTATCTCTCTCTCGCAGAGCCCGGCTGCCAAATTCGAAACGTCCAGCGATTGCTCCGACACGAAATCTGCCAGCACTGAAAGCAGTACCTGGTTTTCACTGCCCCTTGGAACTGCGGTCGCTGCCACACAGACATTCGCGTTCTGCAAAAGCTTTGGTTGGTAATGGGGCAACACTGTGTATCTCTCTCTCGCAGAGCCCGGCAGCCAAATTCGAAACGTCCAGCGATTGCTCCCAAACGAAAGCTGTCAGCACGGACAGCTGTAGCTGGTTTTCACTGCCCCTTGGAACTCCATTCGCTGCACACAAACATTCGCGTTCTGCAAAAGCTTTGGTTGGTAATGGGGCAACACTCTGTATCTCGCTCTCGCAAAGCCCGGCAGCCAAATTCGAAATGTCCATCGATTGCTCCCAAACGAAATCTGCCAGCACTGAAAGCTGTAGCTGGTTTTCACTACCCCTTGGAACTGCATTCGCTGCCACACAGACATTCGCGTTCTGCAGAAGCTTTGGTTGGTAATGGGGCAACACTGTGTATCTCTCTCTTGCAGAGCCCGGCAGCCAAATTCGAAATGTCCAGCGATTGCTCCCACACGAAAGCTGCCAGCACGGAAAGATATAGCTGGTTTTCACTGCCCCTTGGAACTGCATTCGCTGCCACACAGACATTCGCGTTCTGCAAAAGCTTTGGTTGGTAATGGGGCAACACTGTTTATCTCTCTCTCGCAGAGCCCGGCTGCCAAATTCCAAACGTCCAGCGATTGCGTACACACGAAAGCTGCCAACAGTGAAAGCTGTAGCTGGTTTTCACTGCCCCTTGGAACTGCGTTCGCTGCCACACAGACATTCGCGTTCTGCTAAAGCTTTGGTTGGTAATGGGGCAACACTGTGTATCTCTCTCTCGAAGAGCCCGGCAGCCAAATACCAAACGTCCAGCCACTGTGCCCAAACGATAGATGCCAGTACTGAAAGCAGTAGCTGGTTTTTACTGCCCGTTGGACCTCCATTCGCAGCCACAAGGACATTCGCGTTCTGCAAAAGCTTTGGTTGGTAATGGGGCAACAGTGTTTATCTCTCTCTCGCAGAGCCCGGCAGCCAAATTCCAAACGTCCAGCGATTGCTCCCAAACGAAAGCTGCCAGCACGGAAAGCTGTAGCTGGTTTTCACTGCCCCTTGGAACTGCATTCGCTGCCACACAGACATTCGCGTTCTGCAAAAGCTTTGGTTGGTAATGGGGCAACACTCTGTATGTCTCTCTCGCAGAGCCCGGCAGCCAAATTCGAAACGTCCAGTGATTGCTCCCAAACGAAAGCTGCCAGCACGGAAAGCTGTAGCTGGTTTTCACTGCCCCTTGGAACTGCATTCGCTGCCACACAGACATTCGCGTTCTGCAGAAGTTTTTGTTGGTAATGGGGCAACACTGTGTATATCCCTCTTGCAGAGCCCGGCAGCCAAATTCGAAATGTCCAGCGATTGCTCCCACACGAAAGCTGCCAGCACGGAAAGCTATAGTTGGTTTTCACTGCCCCTTGGAACTGCATTCGCTGCCACACAGACATTCGCGTTCTGCAAAAGCTTTGGTTGGTAATGGGGCAACACTGTGTATCTCTCTCTCGCAGAGCCCGGCAGCCAAATACCAAACGTCCAGCCACTGTGCCCAAACGAAAGCTGCCAGCATGTAAAGGTGTAGCTGGTTTTCACTGCCCCTTGGAACTGCATTCGCTGCCACACAGACATTCGCGTTCTGCAAAAGCTTTGGTTGGTAATGGGGCAACACTGTTTATCTCTCTCTCGCAGAGCCCGGCAGCCAAATTCGAAATGTCCATCGATTGCTCCCAAACGAAAGCTGCCAGCACTGAAAGCTGTAGCTGGTTTTCACTGCCCCTTGGAACTGCATTCGCTGCCACACAGACATTCGCGTTCTGCAGAAGCTTTGGTTGGTAATGGGGCAACACTGTGTATCTCTCTCTCGCAGAGCCCGGCTGCCAAATTCCAAACGTCCAGCGATTGCGTACACACGAAAGCTGCCAGCACTGAAAGCTGTAGCTGGTTTTCACTGCCCCTTGGAACTCCATTCGCTGCCACACAGACATTCGCGTTCTGCAAAAGCTTTGGTTGGTAATGGGGCAACACTCTGTATCTCGCTCTCGCAAAGCCCGGCAGCCAAATTCGAAATGTCCAGCGATTGCTCCCAAACGAAAGCTGCCAGCACGGAAAGGTGTAGCTGGTTTTCACTGCCCCTTGCAACTACGTTCACTGCCACACAGACATTCGCGTTCTGCAGAAGCTTTGGTTGGTAATGGGGCAACACTGTGTATCTCTCCCTCGTAGAGCCCGGCTGCCAAATTCGAAACGTCCAGCGATTGCTCCCAAACGAAAGCTGCCAGCACGGAAAGCTGTAGCTGGTTTTCACTGCCCCTTGGAACTGCATTCGCTGCCACACAGACATTCGCGTTCTGCAGAAGCTTTGGTTGGTAATGGGGCAACACTGTGTATCTCTCTCTTGCAGAGCCCGGCAGCCAAATTCGAAATGTCCAGCGATTGCTCCCACACGAAAGCTGCCAGCACGGAAAGATATAGCTGGTTTTCACTGCCCCTTGGAACTGCATTCGCTGCCACACAGACATTCGCGTTCTGCAAAAGCTTTGGTTGGTAATGGGGCAACACTGTTTATCTCTCTCTCGCACAACCCGGCTGCCAAATTCCAAACGTCCAGCGATTGCGTACACACGAAAGCTGCTAACACTGAAAGCTGTAGCTGGTTTTCACTGCCCCTTGGAACTGCGTTCGCTGCCACACAGACATTCGCGTTCTGCTAAAGCTTTGGTTGGTAATGGGGCAACACTGTGTATCTCTCTCTCGCAGAGCCCGGCAGCCAAATACCAAACGTCCAGCCACTGTGCCCAAACGATAGATGCCAGTACTGAAAGCAGTAGCTGGTTTTCACTGCCCCTTGGAACTCCATTCGCTGCCACAAGGACATTCGCGTTCTGCAAAAGCTTTGGTTGGTAATGGGGCAACAGTGTTTATCTCTCTCTCGCAGAGCCCGGCAGCCAAATTCGAAACGTCCAGCGATTGCTCCGACACGAAATCTGCCAGCACTGAAAGCAGTACCTGGTTTTCACTGCCCCTTGGAACTGCGTTCGCTGCCACACAGACATTCGCGTTCTGCAAAAGCTTTGGTAGGTAATGGGGCAACACTTTGTATGTCTCTCTCGCACAGCCCGGCAGCCAAATTCGAAATGTCCAGCGATTGCTCCCAAACGAAAGCTGCCAGCATGTAAAGGTGTAGCTGGTTTTCACTGCCCCTTGGAACTGCATTCGCTGCCACACAGACATTCGCGTTCTGCAAAAGCTTTGGTTGGTAATGGGGCAACACTGTTTATCTCTCTCTCGCAGAGCCCGGCAGCCAAATTCGAAACGTCCAGCGATTCCTCCCAAACGAAAGCTGTCAGCACGGACAGCTGTAGCTGGTTTTCACTGCCCCTTGGAACTCCATTCGCTGCCACACAAACATTCGCGTTCTGCAAAAGCTTTGGTTGGTAATGGGGCAACACTCTTTATCTCTCTCTCGCAGAGCCCGGCTGCCAAATTCGAAACGTCCAGCGATTGCTCCCAAACGAAAGCTGCCAGCACTGAAAGCTGTAGCTGGTTTTCACTGCCCCTTGGAACTGCATTCGCTGCCACACAGACATTCGCGTTCTGCAAAAGCTTTGGTTGGTAATGGGGCAACACTGTGTATCTCTCTCTCGCAGAGCCCGGCAGCCAAATTCGAAACGTCCAGCGATTGCTCCCAAACGAAAGCTGTCAGCACGGACAGCTGTAGCTGGTTTTCACTGCCCCTTGGAACTCCATTCGCTGCACACAAACATTCGCGTTCTGCAAAAGCTTTGGTTGGTAATGGGGCAACACTCTGTATCTCGCTCTCGCAAAGCCCGGCAGCCAAATTCGAAATGTCCATCGATTGCTCCCAAACGAAAGCTGCCAGCACTGAAAGCTGTAGCTGGTTTTCACTGCCCCTTGGAACTGCATTCGCTGCCACACAGACATTCGCGTTCTGCAAAAGCTTTGGTTGGTAATGGGGCAACACTGTGTATCTCTCTCTCGCAGAGCCCGGCAGCCAAATTCGAAACGTCCAGCGATTGCTCCCAAACGAAAGCTGTCAGCACGGACAGCTGTAGCTGGTTTTCACTGCCCCTTGGAACTCCATTCGCTGCACACAAACATTCGCGTTCTGCAAAAGCTTTGGTTGGTAATGGGGCAACACTGTGTATCTCGCTCTCGCAAAGCCCGGCAGCCAAATTCGAAATGTCCATCGATTGCTCCCAAACGAAAGCTGCCAGCACTGAAAGCTGTAGCTGGTTTTCACTACCCCTTGGAACTGCATTCGCTGCCACACAGACATTCGCGTTCTGCAGAAGCTTTGGTTGGTAATGGGGCAACACTGTGTATCTCTCTCTTGCAGATCCCGGCAGCCAAATTCGAAATGTCCAGCGATTGCTCCCACACGAAAGCTGCCAGCACGGAAAGATATAGCTGGTTTTCACTGCCCCTTGGAACTGCATTCGCTGCCACACAGACATTCGCGTTCTGCAAAAGCTTTGGTTGGTAATGGGGCAACACTGTTTATCTCTCTCTCGCAGAGCCCGGCTGCCAAATTCCAAACGTCCAGCGATTGCGTACACACGAAAGCTGCCAACAGTGAAAGCTGTAGCTGGTTTTCACTGCCCCTTGGAACTGCGTTCGCTGCCACACAGACATTCGCGTTCTGCTAAAGCTTTGGTTGGTAATGGGGCAACACTGTGTATCTCTCTCTCGAAGAGCCCGGCAGCCAAATACCAAACGTCCAGCCACTGTGCCCAAACGATAGATGCCAGTACTGAAAGCAGTAGCTGGTTTTCACTGCCCGTTGGACCTCCATTCGCAGCCACAAGGACATTCGCGTTCTGCAAAAGCTTTGGTTGGTAATGGGGCAACAGTGTTTATCTCTCTCTCGCAGAGCCCGGCAGCCAAATTCCAAACGTCCAGCGATTGCTCCCAAACGAAAGCTGCCAGCACGGAAAGTTGTAGCTGGTTTTCACTGCCCCTTGGAACTGCATTCGCTGCCACACAGACATTCGCGTTCTGCAAAAGCTTTGGTTGGTAATGGGTCAACACTATGTATGTCTCTCTCGCAGAGCCCGGCAGCCAAATTCGAAACGTCCAGTGATTGCTCCCAAACGAAAGCTGCCAGCACGGAAAGCTGTAGCTGGTTTTCACTGCCCCTTGGAACTGCATTCGCTGCCACACAGACATTCGCGTTCTGCAGAAGTTTTTGTTGGTAATGGGGCAACACTGTGTATATCCCTCTTGCAGAGCCCGGCAGCCAAATTCGAAATGTCCAGCGATTGCTCCCACACGAAAGCTGCCAGCACGGAAAGCTATAGTTGGTTTTCACTGCCCCTTGGAACTGCATTCGCTGCCACACAGACATTCGCGTTCTGCAAAAGCTTTGGTTGGTAATGGGGCAACACTGTGTATCTCTCTCTCGCAGAGCCCGGCAGCCAAATACCAAACGTCCAGCCACTGTGCCCAAACGAAAGCTGCCAGCATGTAAAGGTGTAGCTGGTTTTCACTGCCCCTTGGAACTGCATTCGCTGCCACACAGACATTCGCGTTCTGCAAAAGCTTTGGTTGGTAATGGGGCAACACTGTTTATCTCTCTCTCGCAGAGCCCGGCAGCCAAATTCGAAATGTCCATCGATTGCTCCCAAACGAAAGCTGCCAGCACTGAAAGCTGTAGCTGGTTTTCACTGCCCCTTGGAACTGCATTCGCTGCCACACAGACATTCGCGTTCTGCAGAAGCTTTGGTTGGTAATGGGGCAACACTGTGTATCTCTCTCTCGCAGAGCCCGGCTGCCAAATTCCAAACGTCCAGCGATTGCGTACACACGAAAGCTGCCAGCACTGAAAGCTGTAGCTGGTTTTCACTGCCCCTTGGAACTCCATTCGCTGCCACACAGACATTCGCGTTCTGCAAAAGCTTTGGTTGGTAATGGGGCAACACTCTGTATCTCGCTCTCGCAAAGCCTGGCAGCCAAATTCGAAATGTCCAGCGATTGCTCCCAAACGAAAGCTGCCAGCACGGAAAGGTGTAGCTGGTTTTCACTGCCCCTTGCAACTACGTTCACTGCCACACAGACATTCGCGTTCTGCAGAAGCTTTGGTTGGTAATGGGGCAACACTGTGTATCTCTCCCTCGTAGAGCCCGGCTGCCAAATTCGAAACGTCCAGCGATTGCTCCCAAACGAAAGCTGCCAGCACGGAAAGCTGTAGCTGGTTTTCACTGCCCCTTGGAACTGCATTCGCTGCCACACAGACATTCGCGTTCTGCAGAAGCTTTGGTTGGTAATGGGGCAACACTGTGTATCTCTCTCTTGCAGAGCCCGGCAGCCAAATTCGAAATGTCCAGCGATTGCTCCCACACGAAAGCTGCCAGCACGGAAAGATATAGCTGGTTTTCACTGCCCCTTGGAACTGCATTCGCTGCCACACAGACATTCGCGTTCTGCAAAAGCTTTGGTTGGTAATGGGGCAACACTGTTTATCTCTCTCTCGCACAACCCGGCTGCCAAATTCCAAACGTCCAGCGATTGCGTACACACGAAAGCTGCTAACACTGAAAGCTGTAGCTGGTTTTCACTGCCCCTTGGAACTGCGTTCGCTGCCACACAGACATTCGCGTTCTGCAAAAGCTTTGGTTGGTAATGGGGCAACACTCTGTATCTCGCTCTCGCAAAGCCCGGCAGCCAAATTCGAAATGTCCAGCGATTGCTCCCAAACGAAAGCTGCCAGCACGGAAAGGTGTAGCTGGTTTTCACTGCCCCTTGCAACTACGTTCACTGCCACACAGACATTCGCGTTCTGCAGAAGCTTTGGTTGGTAATGGGGCAACGCTGTGTATCTCTCCCTCGTAGAGCCCGGCTGCCAAATTCGAAACGTCCAGCGATTGCTCCCAAACGAAAGCTGCCAGCACGGAAAGCTGTAGCTGGTTTTCACTGCCCCTTGGAACTGCATTCGCTGCCACACAGACATTCGCGTTCTGCAGAAGCTTTGGTTGGTAATGGGGCAACACTGTGTATCTCTCTCTTGCAGAGCCCGGCAGCCAAATTCGAAATGTCCAGCGATTGCTCCCACACGAAAGCTGCCAGCACGGAAAGATATAGCTGGTTTTCACTGCCCCTTGGAACTGCATTCGCTGCCACACAGACATTCGCGTTCTGCAAAAGCTTTGGTTGGTAATGGGGCAACACTGTTTATCTCTCTCTCGCACAACCCGGCTGCCAAATTCCAAACGTCCAGCGATTGTGTACACACGAAAGCTGCTAACACTGAAAGCTGTAGCTGGTTTTCACTGCCCCTTGGAACTGCGTTCGCTGCCACACAGACATTCGCGTTCTGCTAAAGCTTTGGTTGGTAATGGGGCAACACTGTGTATCTCTCTCTCGCAGAGCCCGGCAGCCAAATACCAAACGTCCAGCCACTGTGCCCAAACGATAGATGCCAGTACTGAAAGCAGTAGCTGGTTTTCACTGCCCCTTGGACCTCCATTCGCTGCCACAAGGACATTCGCGTTCTGCAAAAGCTTTGGTTGGTAATGGGGCAACAGTGTTTATCTCTCTCTCGCAGAGCCCGGCAGCCAAATTCCAAACGTCCAGCGATTGCTCCCAAACGAAAGCTGCCAGCACGGAAAGCTGTAGCTGGTTTTCACTGCCCCTTGGAACTGCATTCGCTGCCACACAGACATTCGCGTTCTGCAAAAGCTTTGGTTCGTAATGGGTCAACACTATGTATGTCTCTCTCGCAGAGCCCGGCAGCCAAATTCGAAACGTCCAGCGATTGCTCCCAAACGAAAGCTGCCAGCACGGAAAGCTGTAGCTGGTTTTCACTGCCCCTTGGAACTGCATTCGCTGCCACACAGACATTCGCGTTCTGCAGAAGTTTTTGTTGGTAATGGGGCAACACTGTGTATCTCTCTCTTGCAGAGCCCGGCAGCCAAATTCGAAATGTCCAGCGATTGCTCCCACACGAAAGCTGCCAGCACGGAAAGCTATAGTTGGTTTTCACTGCCCCTTGGAACTGCATTCGCTGCCACACAGACATTCGCGTTCTGCAAAAGCTTTGGTTGGTAATGGGGCAACACTGTGTATCTCTCTCTCGCAGAGCCCGGCAGCCAAATACCAAACGTCCAGCCACTGTGCCCAAACGATAGATGCCAGCACTGAAAGCAGTAGCTGGTTTTCACTGCCCCTTGGACCTCCATTCGCTGCCACAAGGACATTCGCGTTCAGCAAAAGCTTTGGTTGGTAATGGGGCAACACTGTGTATCTCTCTCTCGTAGAGCCCGGCTGCCAAATTCGAAACGTCCAGCGATTGCTCCCAAACGAAAGCTGCCAGCACAGAAAGCTGTAGCTGGTTTTCACTGCCCCTTGGACCTCCATTCGCTGCCACAAGGACATTCGCGTTCTGCAAAAGCTTTGGTTGGTAATGGGGCAACACTCTGTATCTCTCTCTCGCAGAGCCCGGCAGCCAAATTCGAAACGTCCAGCGATTGCTCCCAAACGAAACCTGCCAGCACGGAAAGATATAGCTGGTTTTCACTGCCCCTTGGATCTACGTTCACTGCCACACAGACATTCGCGTTCTGCAAAAGCTTTGGTTGGTAATGGGGCAACACTCTGTATCTCTCTCTCGCAGAGCCCGGCAGCCAAATTCGAAACGTCCAGCGATTGCTCCCAAACGAAAGCTGCCAGCACGGAAAGCTGTAGCTGGTTTTCACTGCCCCTTGGAACTGCATTCGCTGCCACACAGACATTCGCGTTCTGCAGAAGCTTTGGTTGGTAATGGGGCAACACTCTTTATCTCTCTCTCGCAGAGCCCGGCTGCCAAATTCGAAACGTCCAGCGATTGCTCCCAAACGAAAGCTGCCAGCATGGAAAGATATAGCTGGTTTTCACTGCCCCTTGGAACTGCATGCGCTGCCACACAGACATTCGCCTTCTACAAAAGCTTTGCTTGCTAATGGGGAAACACTCTGTATCTCTCTCTCGCAGAGCCCGGCTGCCAAATTCGAAACGTCCACCGATTGCTCCGACACGAAATCTGCCAGCACTGAAAGCAGTAGCTGGTTTTCACTGCCCCTTGGAATTGCGTTCGCTGCCACACAGACATTCGCGTTCTGCAAAAGCTTTGGTTGGTAATGGGGCAACACTTTGTATGTCTCTCTCGCACAGCCCGGCAGCCAAATTCGAAATGTCCAGCGATTGCTCCCAAACGAAAGCTGCCAGCATGTAAAGGTGTAGCTGGTTTTCACTGCCCCTTGGAACTGCATTCGCTGCCACACAGACATTCGCGTTCTGCAAAAGCTTTGGTTGGTAATGGGGCAACACTGTTTATCTCTCTGTCGCACAGCCCGGCAGCCAAATTCGAAACGTCCAGCGATTCCTCCCAAACGAAAGCTGTCAGCACGGACAGCTGTAGCTGGTTTTCACTGCCCCTTGGAACTCCATTCGCTGCCACACAAACATTCGCGTTCTGCAAAAGCTTTGGTTGGTAATGGGGCAACACTCTGTATCTCGCTCTCGCAAAGCCCGGCAGCCAAATTCGAAATGTCCATCGATTGCTCCCAAACGAAAGCTGCCAGCACTGAAAGCTGTAGCTGGTTTTCACTGCCCCTTGGAACTGCATTCGCTGCCACACAGACATTCGCGTTCTGCAAAAGCTTTGGTTGGTAATGGGGCAACACTCTGTATCTCTCTGTCGCAGAGCCCGGCAGCCAAATTCGAAACGTCCAGCGATTGCTCCCAAACGAAAGCTGTCAGCACGGAAAGCTGTAGCTGGTTTTCACTGCCCCTTGGAACTGCGTTCGCTGCCACACAGACATTCGCGTTCTGCTAAAGCTTTGGTTGGTAATGGGGCAACACTGTGTATCTCTCTCTCGCAGAGCCCGGCAGCCAAATTCGAAACGTCCAGCCACTGTGCCCAAACGATAGATGCCAGTACTGAAAGCAGTAGCTGGTTTTCACTGCCCCTTGGACCTCCATTCGCTGCCACAAGGACATTCGCGTTCTGCAAAAGCTTTGGTTGGTAATGGGGCAACACTCTGTATCTCTCTCTCGCAGAGCCCGGCAGCCAAATTCGAAACGTCCAGCGATTGCTCCCAAACGAAACCTGCCAGCACGGAAAGATATAGCTGGTTTTTACTGCCCCTTGGATCTACGTTCACTGCCACACAGACATTCGCGTTCTGCAAAAGCTTTGGTTGGTAATGGGGCAACACTGTGTATCTCTCTCTCGCACAGCCCGGCTGCCAAATTCGAAACGTCCAGCGATTGCTCCCAAACGAAAGCTGCCAGCACGGAAAGCTGTAGCTGGTTTTCACTGCCCCTTGGAACTGCATTCGCTGCCACACAGACATTCGCGTTCTGCAGAAGCTTTGGTTGGTAATGGGGCAACACTGTTTATCTCTCTCTCGCAGAGCCCGGCTGCCAAATTCGAAACGTCCAGCGATTGCTCCCAAACGAAAGCTGCCAGCATGGAAAGATATAGCTGGTTTTCACTGCCCCTTGGAACTGCATGCGCTGCCACACAGACATTCGCCTTCTACAAAAGCTTTGCTTGCTAATGGGGAAACACTCTGTATCTCTCTCTCGCAGAGCCCGGCTGCCAAATTCGAAACGTCCAGCGATTGCTCCGACACGAAATCTGCCAGCACTGAAAGCAGTACCTGGTTTTCACTGCCCCTTGGAACTGCGTTCGCTGCCACACAGACATTCGCGTTCTGCAAAAGCTTTGGTTGGTAATGGGGCAACACTGTGTATCTCTCTCTCGCAGAGCCCGGCAGCCAAATTCGAAACGTCCAGCGATTGCTCCCAAACGAAAGCTGTCAGCACGGACAGCTGTAGCTGGTTTTCACTGCCCCTTGGAACTCCATTCGCTGCACACAAACATTCGCGTTCTGCAAAAGCTTTGGTTGGTAATGGGGCAACACTCTGTATCTCGCTCTCGCAAAGCCCGGCAGCCAAATTCGAAATGTCCATCGATTGCTCCCAAACGAAAGCTGCCAGCACTGAAAGCTGTAGCTGGTTTTCACTACCCCTTGGAACTGCATTCGCTGCCACACAGACATTCGCGTTCTGCAGAAGCTTTGGTTGGTAATGGGGCAACACTGTGTATCTCTCTCTTGCAGAGCCCGGCAGCCAAATTCGAAATGTCCAGCGATTGCTCCCACACGAAAGCTGCCAGCACGGAAAGATATAGCTGGTTTTCACTGCCCCTTGGAACTGCATTCGCTGCCACACAGACATTCGCGTTCTGCAAAAGCTTTGGTTGGTAATGGGGCAACACTGTTTATCTCTCTCTCGCAGAGCCCGGCTGCCAAATTCCAAACGTCCAGCGATTGCGTACACACGAAAGCTGCCAACAGTGAAAGCTGTAGCTGGTTTTCACTGCCCCTTGGAACTGCGTTCGCTGCCACACAGACATTCGCGTTCTGCTAAAGCTTTGGTTGGTAATGGGGCAACACTGTGTATCTCTCTCTCGAAGAGCCCGGCAGCCAAATACCAAACGTCCAGCCACTGTGCCCAAACGATAGATGCCAGTACTGAAAGCAGTAGCTGGTTTTCACTGCCCGTTGGACCTCCATTCGCAGCCACAAGGACATTCGCGTTCTGCAAAAGCTTTGGTTGGTAATGGGGCAACAGTGTTTATCTCTCTCTCGCAGAGCCCGGCAGCCAAATTCCAAACGTCCAGCGATTGCTCCCAAACGAAAGCTGCCAGCACGGAAAGCTGTAGCTGGTTTTCACTGCCCCTTGGAACTGCATTCGCTGCCACACAGACATTCGCGTTCTGCAAAAGCTTTGGTTGGTAATGGGGCAACACTCTGTATGTCTCTCTCGCAGAGCCCGGCAGCCAAATTCGAAACGTCCAGTGATTGCTCCCAAACGAAAGCTGCCAGCACGGAAAGCTGTAGCTGGTTTTCACTGCCCCTTGGAACTGCATTCGCTGCCACACAGACATTCGCGTTCTGCAGAAGTTTTTGTTGGTAATGGGGCAACACTGTGTATATCCCTCTTGCAGAGCCCGGCAGCCAAATTCGAAATGTCCAGCGATTGCTCCCACACGAAAGCTGCCAGCACGGAAAGCTATAGTTGGTTTTCACTGCCCCTTGGAACTGCATTCGCTGCCACACAGACATTCGCGTTCTGCAAAAGCTTTGGTTGGTAATGGGGCAACACTGTGTATCTCTCTCTCGCAGAGCCCGGCAGCCAAATACCAAACGTCCAGCCACTGTGCCCAAACGAAAGCTGCCAGCATGTAAAGGTGTAGCTGGTTTTCACTGCCCCTTGGAACTGCATTCGCTGCCACACAGACATTCGCGTTCTGCAAAAGCTTTGGTTGGTAATGGGGCAACACTGTTTATCTCTCTCTCGCAGAGCCCGGCAGCCAAATTCGAAATGTCCATCGATTGCTCCCAAACGAAAGCTGCCAGCACTGAAAGCTGTAGCTGGTTTTCACTGCCCCTTGGAACTGCATTCGCTGCCACACAGACATTCGCGTTCTGCAGAAGCTTTGGTTGGTAATGGGGCAACACTGTGTATCTCTCTCTCGCAGAGCCCGGCTGCCAAATTCCAAACGTCCAGCGATTGCGTACACACGAAAGCTGCCAGCACTGAAAGCTGTAGCTGGTTTTCACTGCCCCTTGGAACTCCATTCGCTGCCACACAGACATTCGCGTTCTGCAAAAGCTTTGGTTGGTAATGGGGCAACACTCTGTATCTCGCTCTCGCAAAGCCCGGCAGCCAAATTCGAAATGTCCAGCGATTGCTCCCAAACGAAAGCTGCCAGCACGGAAAGGTGTAGCTGGTTTTCACTGCCCCTTGCAACTACGTTCACTGCCACACAGACATTCGCGTTCTGCAGAAGCTTTGGTTGGTAATGGGGCAACACTGTGTATCTCTCCCTCGTAGAGCCCGGCTGCCAAATTCGAAACGTCCAGCGATTGCTCCCAAACGAAAGCTGCCAGCACGGAAAGCTGTAGCTGGTTTTCACTGCCCCTTGGAACTGCATTCGCTGCCACACAGACATTCGCGTTCTGCAGAAGCTTTGGTTGGTAATGGGGCAACACTGTGTATCTCTCTCTTGCAGAGCCCGGCAGCCAAATTCGAAATGTCCAGCGATTGCTCCCACACGAAAGCTGCCAGCACGGAAAGATATAGCTGGTTTTCACTGCCCCTTGGAACTGCATTCGCTGCCACACAGACATTCGCGTTCTGCAAAAGCTTTGGTTGGTAATGGGGCAACACTGTTTATCTCTCTCTCGCACAACCCGGCTGCCAAATTCCAAACGTCGAGCGATTGCGTACACACGAAAGCTGCTAACACTGAAAGCTGTAGCTGGTTTTCACTGCCCCTTGGAACTGCGTTCGCTGCCACACAGACATTCGCGTTCTGCTAAAGCTTTGGTTGGTAATGGGGCAACACTGTGTATCTCTCTCTCGCAGAGCCCGGCAGCCAAATACCAAACGTCCAGCCACTGTGCCCAAACGATAGATGCCAGTACTGAAAGCAGTAGCTGGTTTTCACTGCCCCTTGGAACTCCATTCGCTGCCACAAGGACATTCGCGTTCTGCAAAAGCTTTGGTTGGTAATGGGGCAACAGTGTTTATCTCTCTCTCGCAGAGCACGGCAGCCAAATTCCAAACGTCCAGCGATTGCTCCCAAACGAAAGCTGCCAGCACGGAAAGCTGTAGCTGGTTTTCACTGCCCCTTGGAACTGCATTCGCTGCCACACAGACATTCGCGTTCTGCAAAAGCTTTGGTTCGTAATGGGTCAACACTATGTATGTCTCTCTCGCAGAGCCCGGCAGCCAAATTCGAAACGTCCAGCGATTGCTCCCAAACGAAAGCTGCCAGCACGGAAAGCTGTAGCTGGTTTTCACTGCCCCTTGGAACTGCATTCGCTGCCACACAGACATTCGCGTTCTGCAGAAGTTTTTGTTGGTAATGGGGCAACACTGTGTATCTCTCTCTTGCAGAGCCCGGCAGCCAAATTCGAAATGTCCAGCGATTGCTCCCACACGAAAGCTGCCAGCACGGAAAGCTATAGTTGGTTTTCACTGCCCCTTGGAACTGCATTCGCTGCCACACAGACATTCGCGTTCTGCAAAAGCTTTGGTTGGTAATGGGGCAACACTGTGTATCTCTCTCTCGCAGAGCCCGGCAGCCAAATACCAAACGTCCAGCCACTGTGCCCAAACGATAGATGCCAGCACTGAAAGCAGTAGCTGGTTTTCACTGCCCCTTGGACCTCCATTCGCTGCCACAAGGACATTCGCGTTCAGCAAAAGCTTTGGTTGGTAATGGGGCAACACTGTGTATCTCTCTCTCGTAGAGCCCGGCTGCCAAATTCGAAACGTCCAGCGATTGCTCCCAAACGAAAGCTGCCAGCACAGAAAGCTGTAGCTGGTTTTCACTGCCCCTTGGACCTCCATTCGCTGCCACAAGGACATTCGCGTTCTGCAAAAGCTTTGGTTGGTAATGGGGCAACACTCTGTATCTCTCTCTCGCAGAGCCCGGCAGCCAAATTCGAAACGTCCAGCGATTGCTCCCAAACGAAACCTGCCAGCACGGAAAGATATAGCTGGTTTTCACTGCCCCTTGGATCTACGTTCACTGCCACACAGACATTCGCGTTCTGCAAAAGCTTTGGTTGGTAATGGGGCAACACTGTGTATCTCTCTCTCGCACAGCCCAGCTGCCAAATTCCAAACGTCCAGCGATTGCTCCCAAACGAAAGCTGCCAGCACGGAAAGCTGTAGCTGGTTTTCACTGCCCCTTGGAACTGCATTCGCTGCCACACAGACATTCGCGTTCTGCAGAAGCTTTGGTTGGTAATGGGGCAACACTGTGTATCTCTCTCTCGCAGAGCCCGGCTGCCAAATTCGAAACGTCCAGCGATTGCTCCCAAACGAAAGCTGCCAGCATGGAAAGATATAGCTGGTTTTCACTGCCCCTTGGAACTGCATGCGCTGCCACACAGACATTCGCCTTCTACAAAAGCTTTGCTTGCTAATGGGGAAACACTCTGTATCTCTCTCTCGCAGAGCCCGGCTGCCAAATTCGAAACGTCCAGCGATTGCTCCGACACGAAATCTGCCAGCACTGAAAGCAGTAGCTGGTTTTCACTGCCCCTTGGAATTGCGTTCGCTGCCACACAGACATTCGCGTTCTGCAAAAGCTTTGGTTGGTAATGGGGCAACACTTTGTATGTCTCTCTCGCACAGCCCGGCTGCCAAATTCGAAATGTCCAGCGATTGCTCCCAAACGAAAGCTGCCAGCATGTAAAGGTGTAGCTGGTTTTCACTGCCCCTTGGAACTGCATTCGCTGCCACACAGACATTCGCGTTCTGCAAAAGCTTTGGTTGGTAATGGGGCAACACTGTTTATCTCTCTCTCGCAGAGCCCGGCAGCCAAATTCGAAACGTCCAGCGATTGCTCCCAAACGAAAGCTGCCAGCACGGAAAGATATAGCTGGTTTTCACTGCCCCTTGGAACTGCATTCGCTGCCACACAGACATTCGCGTTCTGCAAAAGCTTTGGTTGGTAATGGGGCAACACTGTGTATCTCTCTCTCGCAGAGCCCGGCAGCCAAATTCGAAACGTCCAGCGATTGCTCCCAAACGAAAGCTGTCAGCACGGACAGCTGTAGCTGGTTTTCACTGCCCCTTGGAACTCCATTCGCTGCACACAAACATTCGCGTTCTGCAAAAGCTTTGGTTGGTAATGGGGCAACACTCTGTATCTCGCTCTCGCAAAGCCCGGCAGCCAAATTCGAAATGTCCATCGATTGCTCCCAAACGAAAGCTGCCAGCACTGAAAGCTGTAGCTGGTTTTCACTACCCCTTGGAACTGCATTCGCTGCCACACAGACATTCGCGTTCTGCAGAAGCTTTGGTTGGTAATGGGGCAACACTGTGTATCTCTCTCTTGCAGAGCCCGGCAGCCAAATTCGAAATGTCCAGCGATTGCTCCCACACGAAAGCTGCCAGCACGGAAAGATATAGCTGGTTTTCACTGCCCCTTGGAACTGCATTCGCTGCCACACAGACATTCGCGTTCTGCAAAAGCTTTGGTTGGTAATGGGGCAACACTCTGTATCTCTCTCTCGCAGAGCCCGGCTGCCAAATTCCAAACGTCCAGCGATTGCGTACACACGAAAGCTGCCAACACTGAAAGCTGTAGCTGGTTTTCACTGCCCCTTGGAACTCCATTCGCTGCCACACAGACATTCGCGTTCTGCAAAAGCTTTGGTTGGTAATGGGGCAACACTGTGTATCTCTCTCTTGCAGAGCCCGGCAGCCAAATTCCAAACGTCCAGCGATTGCTCCCAAACGAAAGCTGCCAGCACGGAAAGCTGTAGCTGGTTTTCACTGCCCCTTGGAACTGCATTCGCTGCCACACAGACATTCGCGTTCTGCAAAAGCTTTGGTTGGTAATGGGTCAACACTATGTATGTCTCTCTCGCAGAGCCCGGCAGCCAAATTCGAAACGTCCAGCGATTGCTCCCAACCAAAGCTGCCAGCACGGAAAGCTGTAGCTGGTTTTCACTGCCCCTTGGAACTGCATTCGCTGCCACACAGACATTCGCGTTCTGCAGAAGTTTTTGTTGGTAATGGGGCAACACTGTGTATATCCCTCTTGCAGAGCCCGGCAGCCAAATTCGAAATGTCCAGCGATTGCTCCCACACGAAAGCTGCCAGCACGGAAAGATATAGTTGGTTTTCACTGCCCCTTGGAACTGCATTCGCTGCCACACAGACATTCGCGTTCTGCAAAAGCTTTGGTTGGTAATGGGGCAACACTGTGTATCTCTCTCTCGCAGAGCCCGGCAGCCAAATACCAAACGTCCAGCCACTGTGCCCAAACGAAAGCTGCCAGCATGTAAAGGTGTAGCTGGTTTTCACTGCCCCTTGGAACTGCATTCGCTGCCACACAGACATTCGCGTTCTGCAAAAGCTTTGGTTGGTAATGGGGCAACACTGTTTATCTCTCTCTCGCAGAGCCCGGCAGCCAAATTCGAAATGTCCATCGATTGCTCCCAAACGAAAGCTGCCAGCACTGAAAGCTGTAGCTGGTTTTCACTGCCCCTTGGAACTGCATTCGCTGCCACACAGACATTCGCGTTCTGCAGAAGCTTTGGTTGGTAATGGGGCAACACTGTGTATCTCTCTCTCGCAGAGCCCGGCTGCCAAATTCCAAACGTCCAGCGATTGCGTACACACGAAAGCTGCCAGCACTGAAAGCTGTAGCTGGTTTTCACTGCCCCTTGGAACTCCATTCGCTGCCACACAGACATTCGCGTTCTGCAAAAGCTTTGGTTGGTAATGGGGCAACACTCTGTATCTCGCTCTCGCAAAGCCCGGCAGCCAAATTCGAAATGTCCAGCGATTGCTCCCAAACGAAAGCTGCCAGCACGGAAAGGTGTAGCTGGTTTTCACTGCCCCTTGCAACTACGTTCACTGCCACACAGACATTCGCGTTCTGCAGAAGCTTTGGTTGGTAATGGGGCAACACTGTGTATCTCTCCCTCGTAGAGCCCGGCTGCCAAATTCGAAACGTCCAGCGATTGCTCCCAAACGAAAGCTGCCAGCACGGAAAGCTGTAGCTGGTTTTCACTGCCCCTTGGAACTGCATTCGCTGCCACACAGACATTCGCGTTCTGCAGAAGCTTTGGTTGGTAATGGGGCAACACTGTGTATCTCTCTCTTGCAGAGCCCGGCAGCCAAATTCGAAATGTCCAGCGATTGCTCCCACACGAAAGCTGCCAGCACGGAAAGATATAGCTGGTTTTCACTGCCCCTTGGAACTGCATTCGCTGCCACACAGACATTCGCGTTCTGCAAAAGCTTTGGTTGGTAATGGGGCAACACTGTTTATCTCTCTCTCGCACAACCCGGCTGCCAAATTCCAAACGTCCAGCGATTGCGTACACACGAAAGCTGCTAACACTGAAAGCTGTAGCTGGTTTTCACTGCCCCTTGGAACTGCGTTCGCTGCCACACAGACATTCGCGTTCTGCTAAAGCTTTGGTTGGTAATGGGGCAACACTGTGTATCTCTCTCTCGCAGAGCCCGGCAGCCAAATACCAAACGTCCAGCCACTGTGCCCAAACGATAGATGCCAGTACTGAAAGCAGTAGCTGGTTTTCACTGCCCCTTGGAACTCCATTCGCTGCCACAAGGACATTCGCGTTCTGCAAAAGCTTTGGTTGGTAATGGGGCAACAGTGTTTATCTCTCTCTCGCAGAGCCCGGCAGCCAAATTCCAAACGTCCAGCGATTGCTCCCAAACGAAAGCTGCCAGCACGGAAAGCTGTAGCTGGTTTTCACTGCCCCTTGGAACTGCATTCGCTGCCACACAGACATTCGCGTTCTGCAAAAGCTTTGGTTCGTAATGGGTCAACACTATGTATGTCTCTCTCGCAGAGCCCGGCAGCCAAATTCGAAACGTCCAGCGATTGCTCCCAAACGAAAGCTGCCAGCACGGAAAGCTGTAGCTGGTTTTCACTGCCCCTTGGAACTGCATTCGCTGCCACACAGACATTCGCGTTCTGCAGAAGTTTTTGTTGGTAATGGGGCAACACTGTGTATATCTCTCTTGCAGAGCCCGGCAGCCAAATTCGAAATGTCCAGCGATTGCTCCCACACGAAAGCTGCCAGCACGGAAAGCTATAGTTGGTTTTCACTGCCCCTTGGAACTGCATTCGCTGCCACACAGACATTCGCGTTCTGCAAAAGCTTTGGTTGGTAATGGGGCAACACTGTGTATCTCTCTCTCGCAGAGCCCGGCAGCCAAATACCAAACGTCCAGCCACTGTGCCCAAACGATAGATGCCAGCACTGAAAGCAGTAGCTGGTTTTCACTGCCCCTTGGACCTCCATTCGCTGCCACAAGGACATTCGCGTTCAGCAAAAGCTTTGGTTGGTAATGGGGCAACACTGTGTATCTCTCTCTCGTAGAGCCCGGCTGCCAAATTCGAAACGTCCAGCGATTGCTCCCAAACGAAAGCTGCCAGCACAGAAAGCTGTAGCTGGTTTTCACTGCCCCTTGGACCTCCATTCGCTGCCACAAGGACATTCGCGTTCTGCAAAAGCTTTGGTTGGTAATGGGGCAACACTCTGTATCTCTCTCTCGCAGAGCCCGGCAGCCAAATTCGAAACGTCCAGCGATTGCTCCCAAACGAAACCTGCCAGCACGGAAAGATATAGCTGGTTTTCACTGCCCCTTGGATCTACGTTCACTGCCACACAGACATTAGCGTTCTGCAAAAGCTTTGGTTGGTAATGGGGCAACACTGTGTATCTCTCTCTCGCACAGCCCAGCTGCCAAATTCCAAACGTCCAGCGATTGCTCCCAAACGAAAGCTGCCAGCACGGAAAGCTGTAGCTGGTTTTCACTGCCCCTTGGAACTGCATTCGCTGCCACACAGACATTCGCGTTCTGCAGAAGCTTTGGTTGGTAATGGGGCAACACTGTGTATCTCTCTCTCGCAGAGCCCGGCTGCCAAATTCGAAACGTCCAGCGATTGCTCCCAAACGAAAGCTGCCAGCATGGAAAGATATAGCTGGTTTTCACTGCCCCTTGGAACTGCATGCGCTGCCACACAGACATTCGCCTTCTACAAAAGCTTTGCTTGCTAATGGGGAAACACTCTGTATCTCTCTCTCGCAGAGCCCGGCTGCCAAATTCGAAACGTCCAGCGATTGCTCCGACACGAAATCTGCCAGCACTGAAAGCAGTAGCTGGTTTTCACTGCCCCTTGGAATTGCGTTCGCTGCCACACAGACATTCGCGTTCTGCAAAAGCTTTGGTTGGTAATGGGGCAACACTTTGTATGTCTCTCTCGCACAGCCCGGCTGCCAAATTCGAAATGTCCAGCGATTGCTCCCAAACGAAAGCTGCCAGCATGTAAAGGTGTAGCTGGTTTTCACTGCCCCTTGGAACTGCATTCGCTGCCACACAGACATTCGCGTTCTGCAAAAGCTTTGGTTGGTAATGGGGCAACACTGTTTATCTCTCTCTCGCAGAGCCCGGCAGCCAAATTCGAAACGTCCAGCGATTGCTCCCAAACGAAAGCTGCCAGCACGGAAAGATATAGCTGGTTTTCACTGCCCCTTGGAACTGCATTCGCTGCCACACAGACATTCGCGTTCTGCAAAAGCTTTGGTTGGTAATGGGGCAACACTGTGTATCTCTCTCTCGCAGAGCCCGGCAGCCAAATTCGAAACGTCCAGCGATTGCTCCCAAACGAAAGCTGTCAGCACGGACAGCTGTAGCTGGTTTTCACTGCCCCTTGGAACTCCATTCGCTGCACACAAACATTCGCGTTCTGCAAAAGCTTTGGTTGGTAATGGGGCAACACTCTGTATCTCGCTCTCGCAAAGCCCGGCAGCCAAATTCGAAATGTCCATCGATTGCTCCCAAACGAAAGCTGCCAGCACTGAAAGCTGTAGCTGGTTTTCACTACCCCTTGGAACTGCATTCGCTGCCACACAGACATTCGCGTTCTGCAGAAGCTTTGGTTGGTAATGGGGCAACACTGTGTATCTCTCTCTTGCAGAGCCCGGCAGCCAAATTCGAAATGTCCAGCGATTGCTCCCACACGAAAGCTGCCAGCACGGAAAGATATAGCTGGTTTTCACTGCCCCTTGGAACTGCATTCGCTGCCACACAGACATTCGCGTTCTGCAAAAGCTTTGGTTGGTAATGGGGCAACACTCTGTATCTCTCTCTCGCAGAGCCCGGCTGCCAAATTCCAAACGTCCAGCGATTGCGTACACACGAAAGCTGCCAACACTGAAAGCTGTAGCTGGTTTTCACTGCCCCTTGGAACTCCATTCGCTGCCACACAGACATTCGCGTTCTGCAAAAGCTTTGGTTGGTAATGGGGCAACACTGTGTATCTCTCTCTTGCAGAGCCCGGCAGCCAAATTCCAAACGTCCAGCGATTGCTCCCAAACGAAAGCTGCCAGCACGGAAAGCTGTAGCTGGTTTTCACTGCCCCTTGGAACTGCATTCGCTGCCACACAGACATTCGCGTTCTGCAAAAGCTTTGGTTGGTAATGGGTCAACACTATGTATGTCTCTCTCGCAGAGCCCGGCAGCCAAATTCGAAACGTCCAGCGATTGCTCCCAAACAAAAGCTGCCAGCACGGAAAGCTGTAGCTGGTTTTCACTGCCCCTTGGAACTGCATTCGCTGCCACACAGACATTCGCGTTCTGCAGAAGTTTTTGTTGGTAATGGGGCAACACTGTGTATATCCCTCTTGCAGAGCCCGGCAGCCAAATTCGAAATGTCCAGCGATTGCTCCCACACGAAAGCTGCCAGCACGGAAAGATATAGTTGGTTTTCACTGCCCCTTGGAACTGCATTCGCTGCCACACAGACATTCGCGTTCTGCAAAAGCTTTGGTTGGTAATGGGGCAACACTGTGTATCTCTCTCTCGCAGAGCCCGGCAGCCAAATACCAAACGTCCAGCCACTGTGCCCAAACGATAGATGCCAGCACTGAAAGCAGTAGCTGGTTTTCACTGCCCCTTGGACCTCCATTCGCTGCCACAAGGACATTCGCGTTCTGCAAAAGCTTTGGTTGGTAATGGGGCAACACTGTGTATCTCTCTCTCGTAGAGCCCGGCTGCCAAATTCGAAACGTCCAGCGATTGCTCCCAAACGAAAGCTGCCAGCACAGAAAGCTGTAGCTGGTTTTCACTGCCCCTTGGAACTGCATTCGCTGCCACACAGACATTCGCGTTCTGCAGAAGCTTTGGTTGGTAATCGGGCAACACTGTGTATCTCTCTCTTGCAGAGCCCGGCAGCCAAATACCAAACGTCCAGCCACTGTGCCCAAACGAAAGCTGCCAGCACGGAAAGCTGTAGCTGGTTTTCACTGCCCCTTGGAACTGCATTCGCTGCCACACAGACATTCGCGTTCTGCAGAAGCTTTTGTTGGTAATGGGGCAACACTTTTTATCTCTCTCTCGCAGAGCCCGGCAGCCAAATTCCAAACGTCCAGCGATTGCTCCCAAACGAAAGCTGACAATATGGAAAGATATAGCTGGTTTTCACTGCCCCTTGGAACTGCATTCGCTGCAACACAGACATTCGCCTTCTACAAAAGCTTTGCTTGGTAATGGGGCAACACTCTGTATCTCTCTCTCGCAGAGCCCGGCAGCCAAATTCGAAATGTCCAGCGATTGCTCCCAAACGAAACCTGCCAGCACGGAAAGATATAGCTGGTTTTCACTGCCCCTTGGATCTACGTTCACTGCCACACAGACATTCGCGTTCTGCAAAAGCTTTGGTTGGTAATGGGGCAACACTGTGTATCTCTCTCTCGCACAGCCCAGCTGCCAAATTCCAAACGTCCAGCGATTGCTCCCAAACGAAAGCTGCCAGCACGGAAAGCTGTAGCTGGTTTTCACTGCCCCTTGGAACTGCATTCGCTGCCACACAGACATTCGCGTTCTGCAGAAGCTTTGGTTGGTAATGGGGCAACACTCTTTATCTCTCTCTCGCAGAGCCCGGCTGCCAAATTCGAAACGTCCAGCGATTGCTCCCAAACGAAAGCTGCCAGCATGGAAAGATATAGCTGGTTTTCACTGCCCCTTGGAACTGCATGCGCTGCCACACAGACATTCGCCTTCTACAAAAGCTTTGCTTGCTAATGGGGAAACACTCTGTATCTCTCTCTCGCAGAGCCCGGCTGCCAAATTCGAAACGTCCAGCGATTGCTCCGACACGAAATCTGCCAGCACTGAAAGCAGTAGCTGGTTTTCACTGCCCCTTGGAATTGCGTTCGCTGCCACACAGACATTCGCGTTCTGCAAAAGCTTTGGTTGGTAATGGGGCAACACTTTGTATGTCTCTCTCGCACAGCCCGGCAGCCAAATTCGAAATGTCCAGCGATTGCTCCCAAACGAAAGCTGCCAGCATGTAAAGGTGTAGCTGGTTTTCACTGCCCCTTGGAACTGCATTCGCTGCCACACAGACATTCGCGTTCTGCAAAAGCTTTGGTTGGTAATGGGGCAACACTGTTTATCTCTCTCTCGCAGAGCCCGGCAGCCAAATTCGAAACGTCCAGCGATTGCTCCCAAACGAAAGCTGCCAGCACGGAAAGATATAGCTGGTTTTCACTGCCCCTTGGAACTGCATTCGCTGCCACACAGACATTCGCGTTCTGCAAAAGCTTTGGTTGGTAATGGGGCAACACTGTGTATCTCTCTCTCGCAGAGCCCGGCAGCCAAATTCGAAACGTCCAGCGATTGCTCCCAAACGAAAGCTGTCAGCACGGACAGCTGTAGCTGGTTTTCACTGCCCCTTGGAACTCCATTCGCTGCACACAAACATTCGCGTTCTGCAAAAGCTTTGGTTGGTAATGGGGCAACACTCTGTATCTCGCTCTCGCAAAGCCCGGCAGCCAAATTCGAAATGTCCATCGATTGCTCCCAAACGAAAGCTGCCAGCACTGAAAGCTGTAGCTGGTTTTCACTACCCCTTGGAACTGCATTCGCTGCCACACAGACATTCGCGTTCTGCAGAAGCTTTGGTTGGTAATGGGGCAACACTGTGTATCTCTCTCTTGCAGAGCCCGGCAGCCAAATTCGAAATGTCCAGCGATTGCTCCCACACGAAAGCTGCCAGCACGGAAAGATATAGCTGGTTTTCACTGCCCCTTGGAACTGCATTCGCTGCCACACAGACATTCGCGTTCTGCAAAAGCTTTGGTTGGTAATGGGGCAACACTGTGTATCTCTCTCTCGCAGAGCCCGGCTGCCAAATTCCAAACGTCCAGCGATTGCGTACACACGAAAGCTGCCAACACTGAAAGCTGTAGCTGGTTTTCACTGCCCCTTGGAACTGCATTCGCTGCCACACAGACATTCGCGTTCTGCAAAAGCTTTGGTTGGTAATGGGTCAACACTATGTATGTCTCTCTCGCAGAGCCCGGCAGCCAAATTCGAAACGTCCAGCGATTGCTCCCAAACAAAAGCTGCCAGCACGGAAAGCTGTAGCTGGTTTTCACTGCCCCTTGGAACTGCATTCGCTGCCACACAGACATTCGCGTTCTGCAGAAGTTTTTGTTGGTAATGGGGCAACACTGTGTATATCCCTCTTGCAGAGCCCGGCAGCCAAATTCGAAATGTCCAGCGATTGCTCCCACACGAAAGCTGCCAGCACGGAAAGATATAGTTGGTTTTCACTGCCCCTTGGAACTGCATTCGCTGCCACACAGACATTCGCGTTCTGCAAAAGCTTTGGTTGGTAATGGGGCAACACTGTGTATCTCTCTCTCGCAGAGCCCGGCAGCCAAATACCAAACGTCCAGCCACTGTGCCCAAACGATAGATGCCAGCACTGAAAGCAGTAGCTGGTTTTCACTGCCCCTTGGACCTCCATTCGCTGCCACAAGGACATTCGCGTTCTGCAAAAGCTTTGGTTGGTAATGGGGCAACACTGTGTATCTCTCTCTCGTAGAGCCCGGCTGCCAAATTCGAAACGTCCAGCGATTGCTCCCAAACGAAAGCTGCCAGCACAGAAAGCTGTAGCTGGTTTTCACTGCCCCTTGGAACTGCATTCGCTGCCACACAGACATTCGCGTTCTGCAGAAGCTTTGGTTGGTAATCGGGCAACACTGTGTATCTCTCTCTTGCAGAGCCCGGCAGCCAAATACCAAACGTCCAGCCACTGTGCCCAAACGAAAGCTGCCAGCACGGAAAGCTGTAGCTGGTTTTCACTGCCCCTTGGAACTGCATTCGCTGCCACACAGACATTCGCGTTCTGCAGAAGCTTTTGTTGGTAATGGGGCAACACTTTTTATCTCTCTCTCGCAGAGCCCGGCAGCCAAATTCCAAACGTCCAGCGATTGCTCCCAAACGAAAGCTGACAATATGGAAAGATATAGCTGGTTTTCACTGCCCCTTGGAACTCCATTCGCTGCCACACAGACATTCGCGTTCTGCAAAAGCTTTGGTTGGTAATGGGGCAACACTCTGTATCTCTCTCTCGCAAAGCCCGGCAGCCAAATTCGAAATGTCCAGCGATTGCTCCCAAACGAAAGCTGCCAGCACTGAAAGCTGTAGCTGGTTTTCACTGCCCCTTGGAACTGCATGCGCTGCCACACAGACATTCGCGTTCTGCAAAAGCTTTGGTTGGTAATGGGGCAACACTGTGTATCTCTCCCTCGTAGAGCCCGGCTGCCAAATTCGAAACGTCCAGTGATTGCTCCCAAACGAAAGCTGCCAGCACGGAAAGCTATAGCTGGTTTTCACTGCCCCTTGGAACTGCATTCGCTGCCACACAGACATTAGCGTTCTGCAGAAGCTTTGGTTGGTAATGGGGCAACACTATGTATGTCTCTCTCGCACAGCCCGGCAGCCAAATTCGAAATGTCTAGCGATTGCTCTCACACAAAAGCTGCCAGCACGGAAAGGTGTAGCTGGTTTTCACTGCCCCTTGGAACTGCACTCACTGCCACACAGACATTCGTGTTCTGCAAAAGCTTTGGTTGGTAATGGGGCAACACTCTGTATCTCTCTCTCGCAGAGCCCGGCAGCCAAATTCAAAACGTCCAGCGATTGCTCCCAAACGAACGCTGCCAACACTGAAAGCTGTAGCTGGTTTTCACTGCCCCTTGGAACTGCATTCGCTGCCACACAGACATTCGCGTTCTGCAAAAGCTTTGGTTGGTAATTGGGCAACACTGTGTATCTCGCTCTCGCAAAGCCCGGCAGCCAAATTCGAAATGTCCAGCGATTGCTCCCAAACGAAAGCTGCCAGCACGGAAAGGTGTAGCTGGTTTTCACTGCCCCTTGCAACTACGTTCACTGCCACACAGACATTCGCGTTCTGCAGAAGCTTTGGTTGGTAATGGGGCAACACTGTGTACCTCTCCCTCGTAGAGCCCGGCTGCCAAATTCGAAACGTCCAGCGATTGCTCCCAAACGAAAGCTGCCAGCACGGAAAGCTGTAGCTGGTTTTCACTGCCCCTTGGAACTGCATTCGCTGCCACACAGACATTCGCGTTCTGCAGAAGCTTTGGTTGGTAATGGGGCAACACTGTGTATCTCTCTCTTGCAGAGCCCGGCAGCCAAATTCGAAATGTCCAGCGATTGCTCCCACACGAAAGCTGCCAGCACGGAAAGATATAGCTGGTTTTCACTGCCCCTTGGAACTGCATTCGCTGCCACACAGACATTCGCGTTCTGCAAAAGCTTTGGTTGGTAATGGGGCAACACTGTTTATCTCTCTCTCGCACAACCCGGCTGCCAAATTCCAAACGTCCAGCGATTGCGTACACACGAAAGCTGCCAACACTGAAAGCTGTAGCTGGTTTTCACTGCCCCTTGGAACTGCGTTCGCTGCCACACAGACATTCGCGTTCTGCTAAAGCTTTGGTTGGTAATGGGGCAACACTGTGTATCTCTCTCTCGCAGAGCCCGGCAGCCAAATACCAAACGTCCAGCCACTGTGCCCAAACGATAGATGCCAGTACTGAAAGCAGTAGCTGGTTTTCACTGCCCCTTGGACCTCCATTCGCTGCCACAAGGACATTCGCGTTCTGCAAAAGCTTTGGTTGGTAATGGGGCAACAGTGTTTATCTCTCTCTCGCAGAGCCCGGCAGCCAAATTCCAAACGTCCAGCGATTGCTCCCAAACGAAAGCTGCCAGCACGGAAAGCTGTAGCTGGTTTTCACTGCCCCTTGGAACTCCATTCGCTGCCACACAGACATTCGCGTTCTGCAAAAGCTTTGGTTGGTAATGGGTCAACACTATGTATGTCTCTCTCGCAGAGCCCGGCAGCCAAATTCGAAACGTCCAGCGATTGCTCCCAAACGAAAGCTGCCAGCACGGAAAGCTGTAGCTGGTTTTCACTGCCCCTTGGAACTGCATTCGCTGCCACACAGACATTCGCGTTCTGCAGAAGTTTTTGTTGGTAATGGGGCAACACTGTGTATCTCTCTCTTGCAGAGCCCGGCAGCGAAATTCGAAATGTCCAGCGATTGCTCCCACACGAAAGCTGCCAGCACGGAAAGCTATAGTTGGTTTTCACTGCCCCTTGGAACTGCATTCGCTGCCACACAGACATTCGCGTTCTGCAAAAGCTTTGGTTGGTAATGGGGCAACACTGTTTATCTCTCTCTCGCAGAGCCCGGCAGCCAAATACCAAACGTCCAGCCACTGTGCCCAAACGATAGATGCCAGCACTGAAAGCAGTAGCTGGTTTTCACTGCCCCTTGGACCTCCATTCGCTGCCACAAGGACATTCGCGTTCAGCAAAAGCTTTGGTTGGTAATGGGGCAACACTGTGTATCTCTCTCTCGTAGAGCCCGGCTGCCAAATTCGAAACGTCCAGCGATTGCTCCCAAACGAAAGCTGCCAGCACAGAAAGCTGTAGCTGGTTTTCACTGCCCCTTGGACCTCCATTCGCTGCCACAAGGACATTCGCGTTCTGCAAAAGCTTTGGTTGGTAATGGGGCAACACTCTGTATCTCTCTCTCGCAGAGCCCGGCAGCCAAATTCGAAACGTCCAGCGATTGCTCCCAAACGAAACCTGCCAGCACGGAAAGATATAGCTGGTTTTCACTGCCCCTTGGATCTACGTTCACTGCCACACAGACATTCGCGTTCTGCAAAAGCTTTGGTTGGTAATGGGGCAACACTGTGTATCTCTCTCTCGCACAGCCCAGCTGCCAAATTCCAAACGTCCAGCGATTGCTCCCAAACGAAAGCTGCCAGCACGGAAAGCTGTAGCTGGTTTTCACTGCCCCTTGGAACTGCATTCGCTGCCACACAGACATTCGCGTTCTGCAGAAGCTTTGGTTGGTAATGGGGCAACACTCTTTATCTCTCTCTCGCAGAGCCCGGATGCCAAATTCGAAACGTCCAGCGATTGCTCCCAAACGAAAGCTGCCAGCATGGAAAGATATAGCTGGTTTTCACTGCCCCTTGGAACTGCATGCGCTGCCACACAGACATTCGCCTTCTACAAAAGCTTTGCTTGCTAATGGGGAAACACTCTGTATCTCTCTCTCGCAGAGCCCGGCTGCCAAATTCGAAACGTCCAGCGATTGCTCCGACACGAAATCTGCCAGCACTGAAAGCAGTAGCTGGTTTTCACTGCCCCTTGGAATTGCGTTCGCTGCCACACAGACATTCGCGTTCTGCAAAAGCTTTGGTTGGTAATGGGGCAACACTTTGTATGTCTCTCTCGCACAGCCCGGCAGCCAAATTCGAAATGTCCAGCGATTGCTCCCAAACGAAAGCTGCCAGCATGTAAAGGTGTAGCTGGTTTTCACTGCCCCTTGGAACTGCATTCGCTGCCACACAGACATTCGCGTTCTGCAAAAGCTTTGGTTGGTAATGGGGCAACACTGTTTATCTCTCTCTCGCAGAGCCCGGCAGCCAAATTCGAAACGTCCAGCGATTGCTCCCAAACGAAAGCTGCCAGCACGGAAAGATATAGCTGGTTTTCACTGCCCCTTGGAACTGCATTCGCTGCCACACAGACATTCGCGTTCTGCAAAAGCTTTGGTTGGTAATGGGGCAACACTGTGTATCTCTCTCTCGCAGAGCCCGGCAGCCAAATTTGAAACGTCCAGCGATTGCTCCCAAACGAAAGCTGTCAGCACGGACAGCTGTAGCTGGTTTTCACTGCCCCTTGGAACTCCATTCGCTGCACACAAACATTCGCGTTCTGCAAAAGCTTTGGTTGGTAATGGGGCAACACTCTGTATCTCGCTCTCGCAAAGCCCGGCAGCCAAATTCGAAATGTCCATCGATTGCTCCCAAACGAAAGCTGCCAGCACTGAAAGCTGTAGCTGGTTTTCACTACCCCTTGGAACTGCATTCGCTGCCACACAGACATTCGCGTTCTGCAGAAGCTTTGGTTGGTAATGGGGCAACACTGTGTATCTCTCTCTTGCAGAGCCCGGCAGCCAAATTCGAAATGTCCAGCGATTGCTCCCACACGAAAGCTGCCAGCACGGAAAGATATAGCTGGTTTTCACTGCCCCTTGGAACTGCATTCGCTGCCACACAGACATTCGCGTTCTGCAAAAGCTTTGGTTGGTAATGGGGCAACACTCTGTATCTCTCTCTCGCAGAGCCCGGCTGCCAAATTCCAAACGTCCAGCGATTGCGTACACACGAAAGCTGCCAACACTGAAAGCTGTAGCTGGTTTTCACTGCCCCTTGGAACTCCATTCGCTGCCACACAGACATTCGCGTTCTGCAAAAGCTTTGGTTGGTAATGGGGCAACACTGTGTATCTCTCTCTTGCAGAGCCCGGCAGCCAAATTCCAAACGTCCAGCGATTGCTCCCAAACGAAAGCTGCCAGCACGGAAAGCTGTAGCTGGTTTTCACTGCCCCTTGGAACTGCATTCGCTGCCACACAGACATTCGCGTTCTGCAAAAGCTTTGGTTGGTAATGGGTCAACACTATGTATGTCTCTCTCGCAGAGCCCGGCAGCCAAATTCGAAACGTCCAGCGATTGCTCCCAAACAAAAGCTGCCAGCACGGAAAGCTGTAGCTGGTTTTCACTGCCCCTTGGAACTGCATTCGCTGCCACACAGACATTCGCGTTCTGCAGAAGTTTTTGTTGGTAATGGGGCAACACTGTGTATATCCCTCTTGCAGAGCCCGGCAGCCAAATTCGAAATGTCCAGCGATTGCTCCCACACGAAAGCTGCCAGCACGGAAAGATATAGTTGGTTTTCACTGCCCCTTGGAACTGCATTCGCTGCCACACAGACATTCGCGTTCTGCAAAAGCTTTGGTTGGTAATGGGGCAACACTGTGTATCTCTCTCTCGCAGAGCCCGGCAGCCAAATACCAAACGTCGAGCCACTGTGCCCAAACGATAGATGCCAGCACTGAAAGCAGTAGCTGGTTTTCACTGCCCCTTGGACCTCCATTCGCTGCCACAAGGACATTCGCGTTCTGCAAAAGCTTTGGTTGGTAATGGGGCAACACTGTGTATCTCTCTCTCGTAGAGCCCGGCTGCCAAATTCGAAACGTCCAGCGATTGCTCCCAAACGAAAGCTGCCAGCACAGAAAGCTGTAGCTGGTTTTCACTGCCCCTTGGAACTGCATTCGCTGCCACACAGACATTCGCGTTCTGCAGAAGCTTTGGTTGGTAATCGGGCAACACTGTGTATCTCTCTCTTGCAGAGCCCGGCAGCCAAATTCCAAACGTCCAGCGATTGCTCCCAAACGAAAGCTGACAATATGGAAAGATATAGCTGGTTTTCACTGCCCCTTGGAACTGCATTCGCTGCCACACAGACATTCGCCTTCTACAAAAGCTTTGCTTGGTAATGGGGCAACACTCTGTATCTCTCTCTCGCAGAGCCCGGCTGCCAAATTCGAAACGTCCAGCGATTGCTCCGACACGAAATCTGCCAGCACTGAAAGCAGTAGGTGGTTTTCACTGCCCCTTGGAACTACGTTCGCTGCCACACAGACATTCGCGTTCTGCAAAAGCTTTGGTTGGTAATGGGGCAACACTGTGTATGTCTCTCTCGCACAGCCCGGCAGCCAAATTCGAAATGTCTAGCTATTGCTCCCACACAAAAGCTGCCAGCATGTAAAGGTGTAGCTGGTTTTCACTGCCCCTTGGAACTGCATTCGCTGCCACACAGACATTCGCGTTCTGCAAAAGCTTTGGTTGGTAATGGGGCAACACTCTGTATCTCTCTCTCGCAGAGCCCGGCTGCCAAATTCGAAACGTCCAGCGATTGCTCCCAAACGAAAGCTGTCAGCACGGACAGCTGTAGCTGGTTTTCACTGCCCCTTGGAACTCCATTCGCTGCCACACAGACATTCGCGTTCTGCAAACGCTTTGGTTGGTAATGGGGCAACACTCTGTATCTCTCTCTCGCACAGCCCGGCAGCCAAATTCGAAATGTCCAGCGATTGCTCCCAAACGAAAGCTGCCAGCACTGAAAGCTGTAGCTGGTTTTCACTGCCCCTTGGAACTGCATGCGCTGCCACACAGACATTCGCGTTCTGCAAAAGCTTTGGTTGGTAATGGGGCAACACTGTGTATCTCTCCCTCGTAGAGCCCGGCTGCCAAATTCGAAACGTCCAGTGATTGCTCCCAAACGAAAGCTGCCAGCACGGAAAGCTATAGCTGGTTTTCACTGCCCCTTGGAACTGCATTCGCTGCCACACAGACATTAGCGTTCTGCAGAAGCTTTGGTTGGTAATGGGGCAACACTATGTATGTCTCTCTCGCACAGCCCGGCAGCCAAATTCGAAATGTCTAGCGATTGCTCTCACACAAAAGCTGCCAGCACGGAAAGGTGTAGCTGGTTTTCACTGCCCCTTGGAACTGCACTCACTGCCACACAGACATTCGTGTTCTGCAAAAGCTTTGGTTGGTAATGGGGCAACACTCTGTATCTCTCTCTCGCAGAGCCCGGCAGCCAAATTCAAAACGTCCAGCGATTGCTCCCAAACGAACGCTGCCAACACTGAAAGCTGTAGCTGGTTTTCACTGCCCCTTGGAACTCCATTCGCTGCCACACAGACATTCGCGTTCTGCAAAAGCTTTGGTTGGTAATTGGGCAACACTGTGTATCTCCCTCTTGCAGAGCCCGGCAGCCAAATTCGAAATGTCCAGCGATTGCTCCCACACGAAATCTGCCAGCACGGAAAGCTGTAGCTGGTTTTCACTGCCCCTTGGAACTGCGTTCGCTGCCACACAGACATTCGCGTTCTGCAAAAGCTTTGGTTGGTAATGGGGTAACACTGTGTATCTCTCTCTCGCAGAGCCCGGCAGCCAAATTCCAAACGTCCAGCGATTGCGTAGACACGAAAGCTGCCAACACTGAAAGCTGTAGCTGGTTTTCACTGCCCCTTGGAACTCCATTCGCTGCCACACAGACATTCGCGTTCTGCAAAAGCTTTGGTTGGTAATGGGGCAACACTCTGTATCTCTCTCTCGCACAGCCCGGCAGCCAAATTCGAAACGTCCAGCGATTGCTCCCAAACGAAAGCTGCCAGCACGGAAAGCTGTAGCTGGTTTTCACTGCCCCTTGGAACTGCATTCGCTGCCACACAGACATTCGCGTTCTGCAGAAGCTTTGGTTGGTAATGGGGCAACACTGTGTATCTCTCTCTCGCAGAGCCCGGCAGCCAAATTCGAAACGTCCAGCGATTGCTCCCAAACGAAAGATGCCAGCACGGAAAGCTGTAGCTGGTTTTCACTGCCCCTTGGAACTGCATTCGCTGCCACACAGACATTCGCGTTCTGCAGAAGCTTTGGTTGGTAATGGGGCAACACTGTGTATCTCTCTCTTGCAGAGCCCGGCAGCCAAATTCGAAATGTCCAGCGATTGCTCCCACACGAAAGCTGCCAGCACGGAAAGATATAGCTGGTTTTCACTGCCCCTTGGAACTGCATTCGCTGCCACACAGACATTCGCTTTCTGCAAAAGCTTTGGCTGGTAATGGGGCAACACTCTGTATCTCTCTCTCGCAGAGCCCGGCAGCCAAATTCGAAACGTCCAGCGATTGCGTACACACGAAAGCTGCCAACACTGAAAGCTGTAGCTGGTTTTCACTGCCCCTTGGAACTCCATTCGCTGCCACACAGACATTCGCGTTCTGCAAAAGCTTTGGTTGGTAATGGGGCAACACTGTGTATCTCTCTCTCGCAGAGCCCGGCTGCCAAATTCCAAACGTCCAGCGATTGCTCCCAAACGAAAGCTGCCAGCACGGAAAGATATAGCTGGTTTTCACTGCCCCTTGGATCTACGTTCACTGCCACACAGACATTCGCGTTCTGCAAAAGCTTTGGTTGGTAATGGGGCAACACTGTGTATCTCTCTATCGCAGAGCCCGGCTGCCAAATTCGAAACGTCCAGCGATTGCTCCCAAACGAAAGCTGCCAGCACGGAAAGCTGTAGCTGGTTTTCACTGCCCCTTGGAACTGCATTCGCTGCCACACAGACATTCGCGTTCTGCAGAAGCTTTGGTTGGTAATGGGGCAACACTGTTTATCTCTCTCTCTCAGAGCCCGCCTGCCAAATTCGAAACGTCCAGCGATTGCTCCCAAACGAAAGCTGCCAGCATGGAAAGATATAGCTGGTTTTCACTGCCCCTTGGAACTGCATGCGCTGCCACACAGACATTCGCCTTCTACAAAAGCTTTGCTTGGTAATGGGGAAACACTCTGTATCTCTCTCTCGCAGAGCCCGGCTGCCAAATTCGAAACGTCCAGCGATTGCTCCGACACGAAATCTGCCAGCACTGAAAGCAGTAGCTGGTTTTCACTGCCCCTTGGAACTGCGTTCGCTGCCACACAGACATTCGCGTTCTGCAAAAGCTTTGGTTGGTAATGGGGCAACACTTTTTATGTCTCTCTCGCACAGCCCGGCAGCCAAATTCGAAATGTCTAGCTATTGCTCCCACACAAAAGCTGCCAGCATGTAAAGGTGTAGCTGGTTTTCACTGCCCCTTGGAACTGCATTCGCTGCCACACAGACATTCGCGTTCTGCAAAAGCTTTGGTTGGTAATGGGGCAACACTGTGTATCTCTCTCTCGCAGAGCCCGGCAGCCAAATTCGAAACGTCCAGCGATTGCTCCCAAACGAAAGCTGTCAGCACGGACAGCTGTAGCTGGTTTTCACTGCCCCTTGGAACTCCATTCGCTGCCACACAAACATTCGCGTTCTGCAGAAGCTTTGGTTGGTAATGGGGCAACACTGTGTATCTCTCTCTTGCAGAGCCCGGCAGCCAAATTCGAAATGTCCAGCGATTGCGTACACACGAAAGCTGCCAGCACGGAAAGATATAGCTGGTTTTCACTGCCGCTTGGAACTGCGTTCGCTGCCACACAGACATTCGCGTTCTGCAAAAGCTTTGGTTGGTAATGGGGCAACACTCTGTATCTCTCTCTCGCAGAGCCCGGCTGCCAAATTCCAAACGTCCAGCGATTGCGTCCACACGAAAGCTGCCAACACTGAAAGCTGTAGCTGGTTTTCACTGCCCCTTGGAACTCCATTCGCTGCAACACAGACATTCGCCTTCTGCAAAAGCTTTGGTTGGTAATGGGGCAACACTCTGTATCTCTCTGTCGCACAGCCCGGCAGCCAAATTCGAAATGTCCAGCTATTGCTCCCACACGAAACGTGCCAGCACTGTAAGCTATAGCTGGTTTTCACTACCCCTTGGAACTGCATGCGCTGCCACACAGACATTCGCCTTCTACAAAAGCTTTGGTTGGTAATGGGGCAACACTCTGTATCTCTCTGTCGCACAGCCCGGCAGGCAAATTCGAAACGTCCAGCGATTGCTCCCAAACGAAAGCTGCCAGCACGGAAAGCTGTAGCTGGTTTTCACTGCCCCTTGGAACTGCATGCGCTGCCACACAGACATTCGCGTTCTGCAAAAGCTTTGGTTGGTAATCGGGCAACAGTGTGTATCTCTCTCTTGCAGAGTCCGGCAGCCAAATACCAAACGTCCAGCTAGTGTGCCCAAACGAAAGCTGCCAGCACAGAAAGCTGTAGCTGGTTTTCACTGCCCCTTGGAACTGCATTCGCTGCCACACAGACATTCGCGTTCTGCAGAAGCTTTGGTTGGTGATGGGGCAACACTGTTTATCTCTCTCTCGCAGAGCCCGGCAGCCAAATTCGAAAAGTCCAGCAATGGCTCCCAAACGAAAGCTGCCAGCATGGAAAGATATAGCTGGTTTTCACTGCCCCTTGGAACTGCATTCGCTGCCACACAGACATTCGCCTTCTACAAAAGCTTTGCTTGGTAATGGGGCAACACTCTGTATCTCTCTCTTGCAGAGCCCGGCTGCCAAATTCGAAACGTCCAGCGATTGCTCCGACACGAAAGATGCCAGCACTGAAAGCAGTAGCTGGTTTTCACTGCCCCTTGGAACTACGTTCGCTGCCACACAGACATTCGCGTTCTGCAAAAGCTTTGGTTGGTAATGGGGCAACACTGTGTATGTCTCTCTCGCACAGCCCGGCAGCCAAATTTGAAATGTCTAGCTATTGCTCCCACACAAAAGCTGCCAGCATGTAAAGGTGTAGCTGGTTTTCACTGCCCCTTGGAACTGCATTCGCTGCCACACAGACATTCGCGTTCTGCAAAAGCTTTGGTTGGTAATGGGGCAACACTCTGTATCTCTCTCTCGCAGAGCCCGGCTGCCAAATTCGAAACGTCCAGCGATTGCTCCCAAACGAAAGCTGCCAGCACGGAAAGCTGTAGCTGGTTTTCACTGCACCTTGGAACTGCATTCGCTGCCACACAGACATTCGCGTTCTGCAAAAGCTTTGGTTGGTAATGGGGCAACACTGTGTATCTCTCTCTCGCAGAGCCCGGCTGCCAAATTCGAAACGTCCAGCGATTGCTCCCAAACGAAAGCTGTCAGCACGGACAGCTGTAGCTGGTTTTCACTGCCCCTTGGAACTCCATTCGCTGCCACACAGACTTTCGCGTTCTGCAAAAGCTTTGGTTGGTAATGGGGCAACACTCTGTATCTCTCTCTCGCAGAGCCCGGCAGCCAAATTCGAAATGTCCAGCGATTGCTCCCAAACGAAAGCTGCCAGCACTGAAAGCTGTAGCTGGTTTTCACTGCCCCTTGGAACTACGTTCACTGCCACACAGACATTCGCGTTAGGCAAAAGCTTTGGTTGGTAATGGGGCAACACTCTGTATCTCTCTCTCGCACAGCCCGGCTGCCAAATTCGAAACGTCCAGCGATTGCTCCCAAACGAAAGCTGCCAGCACGGAAAGCTGTAGCTGGTTTTCACTGCCCCTTGGAACTGCATTCGCTGCCACACAGACTTTCGCGTTCTGCAGAAGCTTTGGTTGGTAATGGGGCAACACTGTTTATCTCTCTCTCGCAGAGCCCGGCTGCCAAATTCGAAACGTCCAGCGATTGCTCCCAAACGAAAGCTGCCAGCATGGAAAGATATAGCTGGTTTTCACTGCCCCTTGGAACTGCATTCGCTGCCACACAGACATTCGCCTCCTACAAAAGCTTTGCTTGGTAATGGGGAAACACTCTGTATCTCTCTCTCGCAGAGCCCGGCTGCCAAATTCCAAACGTCCAGCGATTGCTCCGACACGAAATCTGCCAGCACTGAAAGCAGCAGCTGGTTTTCACTGCCCCTTGGAACTGCGTTCGCTGCCACAAAGACATTCGCGTTCTGCAAAAGCTTTGGTTGGTAATGGGGCAACACTCTGTATCTCTCTCTCGCACAGCCCGGCAGCCAAATTCCAAACGTCCAGCGATTGCTCCCAAACGAAAGCTGCCAGCACGGAAAGCTGTAGCTGGTTTTCACTGCCCATTGGAACTGCATTCGCTGCCACACAGACATTCGCGTTCTGCAAAAGCTTTGGTTGGTAATGGGGCAACACTCTGTATCTCTCTCTCGCAGAGCCCGGCAGCCAAATTCGAAACGTCCAGCGATTGCTCCCAAACGAAAGCTGCCAGCACGGAAAGCTGTAGCTGGTTTTCACTGCCCCTTGGAACTCCATTCGCTGCCACACAGACATTCGCGTTCTGCAGAAGCTTTGGTTGGTAATGGGGCAACACTGTGTATCTCTCTCTCGCAGAGCCCGGCAGCCAAATTCGAAACGTCCAGCGATTGCTCCCAAACGAAAGCTGCCAGCACGGAAAGCTGTAGCTGGTTTTCACTGCCCCTTGGAACTGCATTCGCTGCCACACAGACATTCGCGTTCTGCAGAAGCTTTGGTTGGTAATGGGGCAACACTGTTTATCTCTCTCTCTCAGAGCCCGCCTGCCAAATTCGAAACGTCCAGCGATTGCTCCCAAACGAAAGCTGCCAGCATGGAAAGATATAGCTGGTTTTCACTGCCCCTTGGAACTGCATGCGCTGCCACACAGACATTCGCCTTCTACAAAAGCTTTGCTTGGTAATGGGGAAACACTCTGTATCTCTCTCTCGCAGAGCCCGGCTGCCAAATTCGAAACGTCCAGCGATTGCTCCGACACGAAATCTGCCAGCACTGAAAGCAGTAGCTGGTTTTCACTGCCCCTTGGAACTGCGTTCGCTGCCACACAGACATTCGCGTTCTGCAAAAGCTTTGGTTGGTAATGGGGCAACACTTTTTATGTCTCTCTCGCACAGCCCGGCAGCCAAATTCGAAATGTCTAGCTATTGCTCCCACACAAAAGCTGCCAGCATGTAAAGGTGTAGCTGGTTTTCACTGCCCCTTGGAACTGCATTCGCTGCCACACAGACATTCGCGTTCTGCAAAAGCTTTGGTTGGTAATGGGGCAACACTGTGTATCTCTCTCTCGCAGAGCCCGGCAGCCAAATTCGAAACGTCCAGCGATTGCTCCCAAACGAAAGCTGTCAGCACGGACAGCTGTAGCTGGTTTTCACTGCCCCTTGGAACTCCATTCGCTGCCACACAAACATTCGCGTTCTGCAGAAGCTTTGGTTGGTAATGGGGCAACACTGTGTATCTCTCTCTTGCAGAGCCCGGCAGCCAAATTCGAAATGTCCAGCGATTGCGTACACACGAAAGCTGTCAGCACGGACAGCTGTAGCTGGTTTTCACTGCCCCTTGGAACTCCATTCGCTGCCACACAAACATTCGCGTTCTGCAAAAGCTTTGGTTGGTAATGGGGCAACACTGTTTATCTCTCTCTCGCACAACCCGGCTGCCAAATTCCAAACGTCCAGCGATTGCGTACACACGAAAGCTGCCAACACTGAAAGCTGTAGCTGGTTTTCACTGCCCCTTGGAACTGCGTTCGCTGCCACACAGACATTCGCGTTCTGCTAAAGCTTTGGTTGGTAATGGGGCAACACTGTGTATCTCTCTCTCGCAGAGCCCGGCAGCCAAATACCAAACGTCCAGCCACTGTGCCCAAACGATAGATGCCAGTACTGAAAGCAGTAGCTGGTTTTCACTGCCCCTTGGACCTCCATTCGCTGCCACAAGGACATTCGCGTTCTGCAAAAGCTTTGGTTGGTAATGGGGCAACAGTGTTTATCTCTCTCTCGCAGAGCCCGGCAGCCAAATTCCAAACGTCCAGCGATTGCTCCCAAACGAAAGCTGCCAGCACGGAAAGCTGTAGCTGGTTTTCACTGCCCCTTGGAACTCCATTCGCTGCCACACAGACATTCGCGTTCTGCAAAAGCTTTGGTTGGTAATGGGTCAACACTATGTATGTCTCTCTCGCAGAGCCCGGCAGCCAAATTCGAAACGTCCAGCGATTGCTCCCAAACGAAAGCTGCCAGCACGGAAAGCTGTAGCTGGTTTTCACTGCCCCTTGGAACTGCATTCGCTGCCACACAGACATTCGCGTTCTGCAGAAGTTTTTGTTGGTAATGGGGCAACACTGTGTATCTCTCTCTTGCAGAGCCCGGCAGCGAAATTCGAAATGTCCAGCGATTGCTCCCACACGAAAGCTGCCAGCACGGAAAGCTATAGTTGGTTTTCACTGCCCCTTGGAACTGCATTCGCTGCCACACAGACATTCGCGTTCTGCAAAAGCTTTGGTTGGTAATGGGGCAACACTGTTTATCTCTCTCTCGCAGAGCCCGGCAGCCAAATACCAAACGTCCAGCCACTGTGCCCAAACGATAGATGCCAGCACTGAAAGCAGTAGCTGGTTTTCACTGCCCCTTGGACCTCCATTCGCTGCCACAAGGACATTCGCGTTCAGCAAAAGCTTTGGTTGGTAATGGGGCAACACTGTGTATCTCTCTCTCGTAGAGCCCGGCTGCCAAATTCGAAACGTCCAGCGATTGCTCCCAAACGAAAGCTGCCAGCACAGAAAGCTGTAGCTGGTTTTCACTGCCCCTTGGACCTCCATTCGCTGCCACAAGGACATTCGCGTTCTGCAAAAGCTTTGGTTGGTAATGGGGCAACACTCTGTATCTCTCTCTCGCAGAGCCCGGCAGCCAAATTCGAAACGTCCAGCGATTGCTCCCAAACGAAACCTGCCAGCACGGAAAGATATAGCTGGTTTTCACTGCCCCTTGGATCTACGTTCACTGCCACACAGACATTCGCGTTCTGCAAAAGCTTTGGTTGGTAATGGGGCAACACTGTGTATCTCTCTCTCGCACAGCCCAGCTGCCAAATTCCAAACGTCCAGCGATTGCTCCCAAACGAAAGCTGCCAGCACGGAAAGCTGTAGCTGGTTTTCACTGCCCCTTGGAACTGCATTCGCTGCCACACAGACATTCGCGTTCTGCAGAAGCTTTGGTTGGTAATGGGGCAACACTCTTTATCTCTCTCTCGCAGAGCCCGGATGCCAAATTCGAAACGTCCAGCGATTGCTCCCAAACGAAAGCTGCCAGCATGGAAAGATATAGCTGGTTTTCACTGCCCCTTGGAACTGCATGCGCTGCCACACAGACATTCGCCTTCTACAAAAGCTTTGCTTGCTAATGGGGAAACACTCTGTATCTCTCTCTCGCAGAGCCCGGCTGCCAAATTCGAAACGTCCAGCGATTGCTCCGACACGAAATCTGCCAGCACTGAAAGCAGTAGCTGGTTTTCACTGCCCCTTGGAATTGCGTTCGCTGCCACACAGACATTCGCGTTCTGCAAAAGCTTTGGTTGGTAATGGGGCAACACTTTGTATGTCTCTCTCGCACAGCCCGGCAGCCAAATTCGAAATGTCCAGCGATTGCTCCCAAACGAAAGCTGCCAGCATGTAAAGGTGTAGCTGGTTTTCACTGCCCCTTGGAACTGCATTCGCTGCCACACAGACATTCGCGTTCTGCAAAAGCTTTGGTTGGTAATGGGGCAACACTGTTTATCTCTCTCTCGCAGAGCCCGGCAGCCAAATTCGAAACGTCCAGCGATTGCTCCCAAACGAAAGCTGCCAGCACGGAAAGATATAGCTGGTTTTCACTGCCCCTTGGAACTGCATTCGCTGCCACACAGACATTCGCGTTCTGCAAAAGCTTTGGTTGGTAATGGGGCAACACTGTGTATCTCTCTCTCGCAGAGCCCGGCAGCCAAATTTGAAACGTCCAGCGATTGCTCCCAAACGAAAGCTGTCAGCACGGACAGCTGTAGCTGGTTTTCACTGCCCCTTGGAACTCCATTCGCTGCACACAAACATTCGCGTTCTGCAAAAGCTTTGGTTGGTAATGGGGCAACACTCTGTATCTCGCTCTCGCAAAGCCCGGCAGCCAAATTCGAAATGTCCATCGATTGCTCCCAAACGAAAGCTGCCAGCACTGAAAGCTGTAGCTGGTTTTCACTACCCCTTGGAACTGCATTCGCTGCCACACAGACATTCGCGTTCTGCAGAAGCTTTGGTTGGTAATGGGGCAACACTGTGTATCTCTCTCTTGCAGAGCCCGGCAGCCAAATTCGAAATGTCCAGCGATTGCTCCCACACGAAAGCTGCCAGCACGGAAAGATATAGCTGGTTTTCACTGCCCCTTGGAACTGCATTCGCTGCCACACAGACATTCGCGTTCTGCAAAAGCTTTGGTTGGTAATGGGGCAACACTCTGTATCTCTCTCTCGCAGAGCCCGGCTGCCAAATTCCAAACGTCCAGCGATTGCGTACACACGAAAGCTGCCAACACTGAAAGCTGTAGCTGGTTTTCACTGCCCCTTGGAACTGCATTCGCTGCCACACAGACATTCGCGTTCTGCAAAAGCTTTGGTTGGTAATGGGGCAACTCTGTGTATCTCTCTGTCGCAGAGCCCGGCTGCCAAATTCGAAACGTCCAGCGATTGCTCCCAAACGAAAGCTGTCAGCACGGACAGCTGTAGCTGGTTTTCACTGCCCCTTGGAACTCCATTCGCTGCCACACAGACATTCGCGTTCTGCAAACGCTTTGGTTGGTAATGGGGCAACACTCTGTATCTCTCTCTCGCACAGCCCGGCAGCCAAATTCGAAATGTCCAGCGATTGCTCCCAAACGAAAGCTGCCAGCACTGAAAGCTGTAGCTGGTTTTCACTGCCCCTTGGAACTGCATGCGCTGCCACACAGACATTCGCGTTCTGCAAAAGCTTTGGTTGGTAATGGGGCAACACTGTGTATCTCTCCCTCGTAGAGCCCGGCTGCCAAATTCGAAACGTCCAGTGATTGCTCCCAAACGAAAGCTGCCAGCACGGAAAGCTATAGCTGGTTTTCACTGCCCCTTGGAACTGCATTCGCTGCCACACAGACATTAGCGTTCTGCAGAAGCTTTGGTTGGTAATGGGGCAACACTATGTATGTCTCTCTCGCACAGCCCGGCAGCCAAATTCGAAATGTCTAGCGATTGCTCTCACACAAAAGCTGCCAGCACGGAAAGGTGTAGCTGGTTTTCACTGCCCCTTGGAACTGCACTCACTGCCACACAGACATTCGTGTTCTGCAAAAGCTTTGGTTGGTAATGGGGCAACACTCTGTATCTCTCTCTCGCAGAGCCCGGCAGCCAAATTCAAAACGTCCAGCGATTGCTCCCAAACGAACGCTGCCAACACTGAAAGCTGTAGCTGGTTTTCACTGCCCCTTGGAACTCCATTCGCTGCCACACAGACATTCGCGTTCTGCAAAAGCTTTGGTTGGTAATTGGGCAACACTGTGTATCTCCCTCTTGCAGAGCCCGGCAGCCAAATTCGAAATGTCCAGCGATTGCTCCCACACGAAATCTGCCAGCACGGAAAGCTGTAGCTGGTTTTCACTGCCCCTTGGAACTGCGTTCGCTGCCACACAGACATTCGCGTTCTGCAAAAGCTTTGGTTGGTAATGGGGTAACACTGTGTATCTCTCTCTCGCAGAGCCCGGCAGCCAAATTCCAAACGTCCAGCGATTGCGTAGACACGAAAGCTGCCAACACTGAAAGCTGTAGCTGGTTTTCACTGCCCCTTGGAACTCCATTCGCTGCCACACAGACATTCGCGTTCTGCAAAAGCTTTGGTTGGTAATGGGGCAACACTCTGTATCTCTCTCTCGCACAGCCCGGCAGCCAAATTCGAAACGTCCAGCGATTGCTCCCAAACGAAAGCTGCCAGCACGGAAAGCTGTAGCTGGTTTTCACTGCCCCTTGGAACTGCATTCGCTGCCACACAGACATTCGCGTTCTGCAGAAGCTTTGGTTGGTAATGGGGCAACACTGTGTATCTCTCTCTCGCAGAGCCCGGCAGCCAAATTCGAAACGTCCAGCGATTGCTCCCAAACGAAAGATGCCAGCACGGAAAGCTGTAGCTGGTTTTCACTGCCCCTTGGAACTGCATTCGCTGCCACACAGACATTCGCGTTCTGCAGAAGCTTTGGTTGGTAATGGGGCAACACTGTGTATCTCTCTCTTGCAGAGCCCGGCAGCCAAATTCGAAATGTCCAGCGATTGCTCCCACACGAAAGCTGCCAGCACGGAAAGATATAGCTGGTTTTCACTGCCCCTTGGAACTGCATTCGCTGCCACACAGACATTCGCTTTCTGCAAAAGCTTTGGCTGGTAATGGGGCAACACTCTGTATCTCTCTCTCGCAGAGCCCGGCAGCCAAATTCGAAACGTCCAGCGATTGCGTACACACGAAAGCTGCCAACACTGAAAGCTGTAGCTGGTTTTCACTGCCCCTTGGAACTCCATTCGCTGCCACACAGACATTCGCGTTCTGCAAAAGCTTTGGTTGGTAATGGGGCAACACTCTGTATCTCTCTCTCGCAGAGCCCGGCTGCCAAATTCCAAACGTCCAGCGATTGCTCCCAAACGAAAGCTGCCAGCACGGAAAGATATAGCTGGTTTTCACTGCCCCTTGGATCTACGTTCACTGCCACACAGACATTCGCGTTCTGCAAAAGCTTTGGTTGGTAATGGGGCAACACTGTGTATCTCTCTATCGCAGAGCCCGGCTGCCAAATTCGAAACGTCCAGCGATTGCTCCCAAACGAAAGCTGCCAGCACGGAAAGCTGTAGCTGGTTTTCACTGCCCCTTGGAACTGCATTCGCTGCCACACAGACATTCGCGTTCTGCAGAAGCTTTGGTTGGTAATGGGGCAACACTGTTTATCTCTCTCTCTCAGAGCCCGCCTGCCAAATTCGAAACGTCCAGCGATTGCTCCCAAACGAAAGCTGCCAGCATGGAAAGATATAGCTGGTTTTCACTGCCCCTTGGAACTGCATGCGCTGCCACACAGACATTCGCCTTCTACAAAAGCTTTGCTTGGTAATGGGGAAACACTCTGTATCTCTCTCTCGCAGAGCCCGGCTGCCAAATTCGAAACGTCCAGCGATTGCTCCGACACGAAATCTGCCAGCACTGAAAGCAGTAGCTGGTTTTCACTGCCCCTTGGAACTGCGTTCGCTGCCACACAGACATTCGCGTTCTGCAAAAGCTTTGGTTGGTAATGGGGCAACACTTTTTATGTCTCTCTCGCACAGCCCGGCAGCCAAATTCGAAATGTCTAGCTATTGCTCCCACACAAAAGCTGCCAGCATGTAAAGGTGTAGCTGGTTTTCACTGCCCCTTGGAACTGCATTCGCTGCCACACAGACATTCGCGTTCTGCAAAAGCTTTGGTTGGTAATGGGGCAACACTGTGTATCTCTCTCTCGCAGAGCCCGGCAGCCAAATTCGAAACGTCCAGCGATTGCTCCCAAACGAAAGCTGTCAGCACGGACAGCTGTAGCTGGTTTTCACTGCCCCTTGGAACTCCATTCGCTGCCACACAAACATTCGCGTTCTGCAGAAGCTTTGGTTGGTAATGGGGCAACACTGTGTATCTCTCTCTTGCAGAGCCCGGCAGCCAAATTCGAAATGTCCAGCGATTGCGTACACACGAAAGCTGCCAGCACGGAAAGATATAGCTGGTTTTCACTGCCGCTTGGAACTGCGTTCGCTGCCACACAGACATTCGCGTTCTGCAAAAGCTTTGGTTGGTAATGGGGCAACACTCTGTATCTCTCTCTCGCAGAGCCCGGCTGCCAAATTCCAAACGTCCAGCGATTGCGTCCACACGAAAGCTGCCAACACTGAAAGCTGTAGCTGGTTTTCACTGCCCCTTGGAACTCCATTCGCTGCAACACAGACATTCGCCTTCTGCAAAAGCTTTGGTTGGTAATGGGGCAACACTCTGTATCTCTCTGTCGCACAGCCCGGCAGCCAAATTCGAAATGTCCAGCTATTGCTCCCACACGAAACGTGCCAGCACTGTAAGCTATAGCTGGTTTTCACTACCCCTTGGAACTGCATGCGCTGCCACACAGACATTCGCCTTCTACAAAAGCTTTGGTTGGTAATGGGGCAACACTCTGTATCTCTCTGTCGCACAGCCCGGCAGGCAAATTCGAAACGTCCAGCGATTGCTCCCAAACGAAAGCTGCCAGCACGGAAAGCTGTAGCTGGTTTTCACTGCCCCTTGGAACTGCGTTCGCTGCCACACAGACATTCGCGTTCTGCAAAAGCTTTGGTTGGTAATCGGGCAACAGTGTGTATCTCTCTCTTGCAGAGTCCGGCAGCCAAATACCAAACGTCCAGCTAGTGTGCCCAAACGAAAGCTGCCAGCACAGAAAGCTGTAGCTGGTTTTCACTGCCCCTTGGAACTGCATTCGCTGCCACACAGACATTCGCGTTCTGCAGAAGCTTTGGTTGGTGATGGGGCAACACTGTTTATCTCTCTCTCGCAGAGCCCGGCAGCCAAATTCGAAAAGTCCAGCAATGGCTCCCAAACGAAAGCTGCCAGCATGGAAAGATATAGCTGGTTTTCACTGCCCCTTGGAACTGCATTCGCTGCCACACAGACATTCGCCTTCTACAAAAGCTTTGCTTGGTAATGGGGCAACACTCTGTATCTCTCTCTTGCAGAGCCCGGCTGCCAAATTCGAAACGTCCAGCGATTGCTCCGACACGAAAGATGCCAGCACTGAAAGCAGTAGCTGGTTTTCACTGCCCCTTGGAACTACGTTCGCTGCCACACAGACATTCGCGTTCTGCAAAAGCTTTGGTTGGTAATGGGGCAACACTGTGTATGTCTCTCTCGCACAGCCCGGCAGCCAAATTTGAAATGTCTAGCTATTGCTCCCACACAAAAGCTGCCAGCATGTAAAGGTGTAGCTGGTTTTCACTGCCCCTTGGAACTGCATTCGCTGCCACACAGACATTCGCGTTCTGCAAAAGCTTTGGTTGGTAATGGGGCAACACTCTGTATCTCTCTCTCGCAGAGCCCGGCTGCCAAATTCGAAACGTCCAGCGATTGCTCCCAAACGAAAGCTGCCAGCACGGAAAGCTGTAGCTGGTTTTCACTGCACCTTGGAACTGCATTCGCTGCCACACAGACATTCGCGTTCTGCAAAAGCTTTGGTTGGTAATGGGGCAACACTGTGTATCTCTCTCTCGCAGAGCCCGGCTGCCAAATTCGAAACGTCCAGCGATTGCTCCCAAACGAAAGCTGTCAGCACGGACAGCTGTAGCTGGTTTTCACTGCCCCTTGGAACTCCATTCGCTGCCACACAGACTTTCGCGTTCTGCAAAAGCTTTGGTTGGTAATGGGGCAACACTCTGTATCTCTCTCTCGCAGAGCCCGGCAGCCAAATTCGAAATGTCCAGCGATTGCTCCCAAACGAAAGCTGCCAGCACTGAAAGCTGTAGCTGGTTTTCACTGCCCCTTGGAACTACGTTCACTGCCACACAGACATTCGCGTTAGGCAAAAGCTTTGGTTGGTAATGGGGCAACACTCTGTATCTCTCTCTCGCACAGCCCGGCTGCCAAATTCGAAACGTCCAGCGATTGCTCCCAAACGAAAGCTGCCAGCACGGAAAGCTGTAGCTGGTTTTCACTGCCCCTTGGAACTGCATTCGCTGCCACACAGACTTTCGCGTTCTGCAGAAGCTTTGGTTGGTAATGGGGCAACACTGTTTATCTCTCTCTCGCAGAGCCCGGCTGCCAAATTCGAAACGTCCAGCGATTGCTCCCAAACGAAAGCTGCCAGCATGGAAAGATATAGCTGGTTTTCACTGCCCCTTGGAACTGCATTCGCTGCCACACAGACATTCGCCTCCTACAAAAGCTTTGCTTGGTAATGGGGAAACACTCTGTATCTCTCTCTCGCAGAGCCCGGCTGCCAAATTCCAAACGTCCAGCGATTGCTCCGACACGAAATCTGCCAGCACTGAAAGCAGCAGCTGGTTTTCACTGCCCCTTGGAACTGCGTTCGCTGCCACAAAGACATTCGCGTTCTGCAAAAGCTTTGGTTGGTAATGGGGCAACACTCTGTATCTCTCTCTCGCACAGCCCGGCAGCCAAATTCCAAACGTCCAGCGATTGCTCCCAAACGAAAGCTGCCAGCACGGAAAGCTGTAGCTGGTTTTCACTGCCCATTGGAACTGCATTCGCTGCCACACAGACATTCGCGTTCTGCAAAAGCTTTGGTTGGTAATGGGGCAACACTCTGTATCTCTCTCTCGCAGAGCCCGGCAGCCAAATTCGAAACGTCCAGCGATTGCTCCCAAACGAAAGCTGCCAGCACGGAAAGCTGTAGCTGGTTTTCACTGCCCCTTGGAACTCCATTCGCTGCCACACAGACATTCGCGTTCTGCAGAAGCTTTGGTTGGTAATGGGGCAACACTGTGTATCTCTCTCTCGCAGAGCCCGGCAGCCAAATTCGAAACGTCCAGCGATTGCTCCCAAACGAAAGCTGCCAGCACGGAAAGCTGTAGCTGGTTTTCACTGCCCCTTGGAACTGCATTCGCTGCCACACAGACATTCGCGTTCTGCAGAAGCTTTGGTTGGTAATGGGGCAACACTGTTTATCTCTCTCTCTCAGAGCCCGCCTGCCAAATTCGAAACGTCCAGCGATTGCTCCCAAACGAAAGCTGCCAGCATGGAAAGATATAGCTGGTTTTCACTGCCCCTTGGAACTGCATGCGCTGCCACACAGACATTCGCCTTCTACAAAAGCTTTGCTTGGTAATGGGGAAACACTCTGTATCTCTCTCTCGCAGAGCCCGGCTGCCAAATTCGAAACGTCCAGCGATTGCTCCGACACGAAATCTGCCAGCACTGAAAGCAGTAGCTGGTTTTCACTGCCCCTTGGAACTGCGTTCGCTGCCACACAGACATTCGCGTTCTGCAAAAGCTTTGGTTGGTAATGGGGCAACACTTTTTATGTCTCTCTCGCACAGCCCGGCAGCCAAATTCGAAATGTCTAGCTATTGCTCCCACACAAAAGCTGCCAGCATGTAAAGGTGTAGCTGGTTTTCACTGCCCCTTGGAACTGCATTCGCTGCCACACAGACATTCGCGTTCTGCAAAAGCTTTGGTTGGTAATGGGGCAACACTGTGTATCTCTCTCTCGCAGAGCCCGGCAGCCAAATTCGAAACGTCCAGCGATTGCTCCCAAACGAAAGCTGTCAGCACGGACAGCTGTAGCTGGTTTTCACTGCCCCTTGGAACTCCATTCGCTGCCACACAAACATTCGCGTTCTGCAGAAGCTTTGGTTGGTAATGGGGCAACACTGTGTATCTCTCTCTTGCAGAGCCCGGCAGCCAAATTCGAAATGTCCAGCGATTGCGTACACACGAAAGCTGTCAGCACGGACAGCTGTAGCTGGTTTTCACTGCCCCTTGGAACTCCATTCGCTGCCACACAAACATTCGCGTTCTGCAAAAGCTTTGGTTGGTAATGGGGCAACACTGTTTATCTCTCTCTCGCACAACCCGGCTGCCAAATTCCAAACGTCCAGCGATTGCGTACACACGAAAGCTGCCAACACTGAAAGCTGTAGCTGGTTTTCACTGCCCCTTGGAACTGCGTTCGCTGCCACACAGACATTCGCGTTCTGCTAAAGCTTTGGTTGGTAATGGGGCAACACTGTGTATCTCTCTCTCGCAGAGCCCGGCAGCCAAATACCAAACGTCCAGCCACTGTGCCCAAACGATAGATGCCAGTACTGAAAGCAGTAGCTGGTTTTCACTGCCCCTTGGACCTCCATTCGCTGCCACAAGGACATTCGCGTTCTGCAAAAGCTTTGGTTGGTAATGGGGCAACAGTGTTTATCTCTCTCTCGCAGAGCCCGGCAGCCAAATTCCAAACGTCCAGCGATTGCTCCCAAACGAAAGCTGCCAGCACGGAAAGCTGTAGCTGGTTTTCACTGCCCCTTGGAACTCCATTCGCTGCCACACAGACATTCGCGTTCTGCAAAAGCTTTGGTTGGTAATGGGTCAACACTATGTATGTCTCTCTCGCAGAGCCCGGCAGCCAAATTCGAAACGTCCAGCGATTGCTCCCAAACGAAAGCTGCCAGCACGGAAAGCTGTAGCTGGTTTTCACTGCCCCTTGGAACTGCATTCGCTGCCACACAGACATTCGCGTTCTGCAGAAGTTTTTGTTGGTAATGGGGCAACACTGTGTATCTCTCTCTTGCAGAGCCCGGCAGCGAAATTCGAAATGTCCAGCGATTGCTCCCACACGAAAGCTGCCAGCACGGAAAGCTATAGTTGGTTTTCACTGCCCCTTGGAACTGCATTCGCTGCCACACAGACATTCGCGTTCTGCAAAAGCTTTGGTTGGTAATGGGGCAACACTGTTTATCTCTCTCTCGCAGAGCCCGGCAGCCAAATACCAAACGTCCAGCCACTGTGCCCAAACGATAGATGCCAGCACTGAAAGCAGTAGCTGGTTTTCACTGCCCCTTGGACCTCCATTCGCTGCCACAAGGACATTCGCGTTCAGCAAAAGCTTTGGTTGGTAATGGGGCAACACTGTGTATCTCTCTCTCGTAGAGCCCGGCTGCCAAATTCGAAACGTCCAGCGATTGCTCCCAAACGAAAGCTGCCAGCACAGAAAGCTGTAGCTGGTTTTCACTGCCCCTTGGACCTCCATTCGCTGCCACAAGGACATTCGCGTTCTGCAAAAGCTTTGGTTGGTAATGGGGCAACACTCTGTATCTCTCTCTCGCAGAGCCCGGCAGCCAAATTCGAAACGTCCAGCGATTGCTCCCAAACGAAACCTGCCAGCACGGAAAGATATAGCTGGTTTTCACTGCCCCTTGGATCTACGTTCACTGCCACACAGACATTCGCGTTCTGCAAAAGCTTTGGTTGGTAATGGGGCAACACTGTGTATCTCTCTCTCGCACAGCCCAGCTGCCAAATTCCAAACGTCCAGCGATTGCTCCCAAACGAAAGCTGCCAGCACGGAAAGCTGTAGCTGGTTTTCACTGCCCCTTGGAACTGCATTCGCTGCCACACAGACATTCGCGTTCTGCAGAAGCTTTGGTTGGTAATGGGGCAACACTCTTTATCTCTCTCTCGCAGAGCCCGGATGCCAAATTCGAAACGTCCAGCGATTGCTCCCAAACGAAAGCTGCCAGCATGGAAAGATATAGCTGGTTTTCACTGCCCCTTGGAACTGCATGCGCTGCCACACAGACATTCGCCTTCTACAAAAGCTTTGCTTGCTAATGGGGAAACACTCTGTATCTCTCTCTCGCAGAGCCCGGCTGCCAAATTCGAAACGTCCAGCGATTGCTCCGACACGAAATCTGCCAGCACTGAAAGCAGTAGCTGGTTTTCACTGCCCCTTGGAATTGCGTTCGCTGCCACACAGACATTCGCGTTCTGCAAAAGCTTTGGTTGGTAATGGGGCAACACTTTGTATGTCTCTCTCGCACAGCCCGGCAGCCAAATTCGAAATGTCCAGCGATTGCTCCCAAACGAAAGCTGCCAGCATGTAAAGGTGTAGCTGGTTTTCACTGCCCCTTGGAACTGCATTCGCTGCCACACAGACATTCGCGTTCTGCAAAAGCTTTGGTTGGTAATGGGGCAACACTGTTTATCTCTCTCTCGCAGAGCCCGGCAGCCAAATTCGAAACGTCCAGCGATTGCTCCCAAACGAAAGCTGCCAGCACGGAAAGATATAGCTGGTTTTCACTGCCCCTTGGAACTGCATTCGCTGCCACACAGACATTCGCGTTCTGCAAAAGCTTTGGTTGGTAATGGGGCAACACTGTGTATCTCTCTCTCGCAGAGCCCGGCAGCCAAATTTGAAACGTCCAGCGATTGCTCCCAAACGAAAGCTGTCAGCACGGACAGCTGTAGCTGGTTTTCACTGCCCCTTGGAACTCCATTCGCTGCACACAAACATTCGCGTTCTGCAAAAGCTTTGGTTGGTAATGGGGCAACACTCTGTATCTCGCTCTCGCAAAGCCCGGCAGCCAAATTCGAAATGTCCATCGATTGCTCCCAAACGAAAGCTGCCAGCACTGAAAGCTGTAGCTGGTTTTCACTACCCCTTGGAACTGCATTCGCTGCCACACAGACATTCGCGTTCTGCAGAAGCTTTGGTTGGTAATGGGGCAACACTGTGTATCTCTCTCTTGCAGAGCCCGGCAGCCAAATTCGAAATGTCCAGCGATTGCTCCCACACGAAAGCTGCCAGCACGGAAAGATATAGCTGGTTTTCACTGCCCCTTGGAACTGCATTCGCTGCCACACAGACATTCGCGTTCTGCAAAAGCTTTGGTTGGTAATGGGGCAACACTCTGTATCTCTCTCTCGCAGAGCCCGGCTGCCAAATTCCAAACGTCCAGCGATTGCGTACACACGAAAGCTGCCAACACTGAAAGCTGTAGCTGGTTTTCACTGCCCCTTGGAACTCCATTCGCTGCCACACAGACATTCGCGTTCTGCAAAAGCTTTGGTTGGTAATGGGGCAACACTGTGTATCTCTCTCTTGCAGAGCCCGGCAGCCAAATTCCAAACGTCCAGCGATTGCTCCCAAACGAAAGCTGCCAGCACGGAAAGCTGTAGCTGGTTTTCACTGCCCCTTGGAACTGCATTCGCTGCCACACAGACATTCGCGTTCTGCAAAAGCTTTGGTTGGTAATGGGTCAACACTATGTATGTCTCTCTCGCAGAGCCCGGCAGCCAAATTCGAAACGTCCAGCGATTGCTCCCAAACAAAAGCTGCCAGCACGGAAAGCTGTAGCTGGTTTTCACTGCCCCTTGGAACTGCATTCGCTGCCACACAGACATTCGCGTTCTGCAGAAGTTTTTGTTGGTAATGGGGCAACACTATGTATATCCCTCTTGCAGAGCCCGGCAGCCAAATTCGAAATGTCCAGCGATTGCTCCCACACGAAAGCTGCCAGCACGGAAAGATATAGTTGGTTTTCACTGCCCCTTGGAACTGCATTCGCTGCCACACAGACATTCGCGTTCTGCAAAAGCTTTGGTTGGTAATGGGGCAACACTGTGTATCTCTCTCTCGCAGAGCCCGGCAGCCAAATACCAAACGTCGAGCCACTGTGCCCAAACGATAGATGCCAGCACTGAAAGCAGTAGCTGGTTTTCACTGCCCCTTGGACCTCCATTCGCTGCCACAAGGACATTCGCGTTCTGCAAAAGCTTTGGTTGGTAATGGGGCAACACTGTGTATCTCTCTCTCGTAGAGCCCGGCTGCCAAATTCGAAACGTCCAGCGATTGCTCCCAAACGAAAGCTGCCAGCACAGAAAGCTGTAGCTGGTTTTCACTGCCCCTTGGAACTGCATTCGCTGCCACACAGACATTCGCGTTCTGCAGAAGCTTTGGTTGGTAATCGGGCAACACTGTGTATCTCTCTCTTGCAGAGCCCGGCAGCCAAATTCCAAACGTCCAGCGATTGCTCCCAAACGAAAGCTGACAATATGGAAAGATATAGCTGGTTTTCACTGCCCCTTGGAACTGCATTCGCTGCCACACAGACATTCGCCTTCTACAAAAGCTTTGCTTGGTAATGGGGCAACACTCTGTATCTCTCTCTCGCAGAGCCCGGCTGCCAAATTCGAAACGTCCAGCGATTGCTCCGACACGAAATCTGCCAGCACTGAAAGCAGTAGCTGGTTTTCACTGCCCCTTGGAACTACGTTCGCTGCCACACAGACATTCGCGTTCTGCAAAAGCTTTGGTTGGTAATGGGGCAACACTGTGTATGTCTCTCTCGCACAGCCCGGCAGCCAAATTCGAAATGTCTAGCTATTGCTCCCACACAAAAGCTGCCAGCATGTAAAGGTGTAGCTGGTTTTCACTGCCCCTTGGAACTGCATTCGCTGCCACACAGACATTCGCGTTCTGCAAAAGCTTTGGTTGGTAATGGGGCAACACTCTGTATCTCTCTCTCGCAGAGCCCGGCAGCCAAATTCGAAACGTCCAGCGATTGCGTACACACGAAAGCTGCCAACACTGAAAGCTGTAGCTGGTTTTCACTGCCCCTTGGAACTGCATTCGCTGCCACACAGACATTCGCGTTCTGCAAAAGCTTTGGTTGGTAATGGGGCAACTCTGTGTATCTCTCTGTCGCAGAGCCCGGCTGCCAAATTCGAAACGTCCAGCGATTGCTCCCAAACGAAAGCTGTCAGCACGGACAGCTGTAGCTGGTTTTCACTGCCCCTTGGAACTCCATTCGCTGCCACACAGACATTCGCGTTCTGCAAACGCTTTGGTTGGTAATGGGGCAACACTCTGTATCTCTCTCTCGCACAGCCCGGCAGCCAAATTCGAAATGTCCAGCGATTGCTCCCAAACGAAAGCTGCCAGCACTGAAAGCTGTAGCTGGTTTTCACTGCCCCTTGGAACTGCATGCGCTGCCACACAGACATTCGCGTTCTGCAAAAGCTTTGGTTGGTAATGGGGCAACACTGTGTATCTCTCCCTCGTAGAGCCCGGCTGCCAAATTCGAAACGTCCAGTGATTGCTCCCAAACGAAAGCTGCCAGCACGGAAAGCTATAGCTGGTTTTCACTGCCCCTTGGAACTGCATTCGCTGCCACACAGACATTAGCGTTCTGCAGAAGCTTTGGTTGGTAATGGGGCAACACTATGTATGTCTCTCTCGCACAGCCCGGCAGCCAAATTCGAAATGTCTAGCGATTGCTCTCACACAAAAGCTGCCAGCACGGAAAGGTGTAGCTGGTTTTCACTGCCCCTTGGAACTGCACTCACTGCCACACAGACATTCGTGTTCTGCAAAAGCTTTGGTTGGTAATGGGGCAACACTCTGTATCTCTCTCTCGCAGAGCCCGGCAGCCAAATTCAAAACGTCCAGCGATTGCTCCCAAACGAACGCTGCCAACACTGAAAGCTGTAGCTGGTTTTCACTGCCCCTTGGAACTCCATTCGCTGCCACACAGACATTCGCGTTCTGCAAAAGCTTTGGTTGGTAATTGGGCAACACTGTGTATCTCCCTCTTGCAGAGCCCGGCAGCCAAATTCGAAATGTCCAGCGATTGCTCCCACACGAAATCTGCCAGCACGGAAAGCTGTAGCTGGTTTTCACTGCCCCTTGGAACTGCGTTCGCTGCCACACAGACATTCGCGTTCTGCAAAAGCTTTGGTTGGTAATGGGGTAACACTGTGTATCTCTCTCTCGCAGAGCCCGGCAGCCAAATTCCAAACGTCCAGCGATTGCGTAGACACGAAAGCTGCCAACACTGAAAGCTGTAGCTGGTTTTCACTGCCCCTTGGAACTCCATTCGCTGCCACACAGACATTCGCGTTCTGCAAAAGCTTTGGTTGGTAATGGGGCAACACTCTGTATCTCTCTCTCGCACAGCCCGGCAGCCAAATTCGAAACGTCCAGCGATTGCTCCCAAACGAAAGCTGCCAGCACGGAAAGCTGTAGCTGGTTTTCACTGCCCCTTGGAACTGCATTCGCTGCCACACAGACATTCGCGTTCTGCAGAAGCTTTGGTTGGTAATGGGGCAACACTGTGTATCTCTCTCTCGCAGAGCCCGGCAGCCAAATTCGAAACGTCCAGCGATTGCTCCCAAACGAAAGATGCCAGCACGGAAAGCTGTAGCTGGTTTTCACTGCCCCTTGGAACTGCATTCGCTGCCACACAGACATTCGCGTTCTGCAGAAGCTTTGGTTGGTAATGGGGCAACACTGTGTATCTCTCTCTTGCAGAGCCCGGCAGCCAAATTCGAAATGTCCAGCGATTGCTCCCACACGAAAGCTGCCAGCACGGAAAGATATAGCTGGTTTTCACTGCCCCTTGGAACTGCATTCGCTGCCACACAGACATTCGCTTTCTGCAAAAGCTTTGGCTGGTAATGGGGCAACACTCTGTATCTCTCTCTCGCAGAGCCCGGCAGCCAAATTCGAAACGTCCAGCGATTGCGTACACACGAAAGCTGCCAACACTGAAAGCTGTAGCTGGTTTTCACTGCCCCTTGGAACTCCATTCGCTGCCACACAGACATTCGCGTTCTGCAAAAGCTTTGGTTGGTAATGGGGCAACACTCTGTATCTCTCTCTCGCAGAGCCCGGCTGCCAAATTCCAAACGTCCAGCGATTGCTCCCAAACGAAAGCTGCCAGCACGGAAAGATATAGCTGGTTTTCACTGCCCCTTGGATCTACGTTCACTGCCACACAGACATTCGCGTTCTGCAAAAGCTTTGGTTGGTAATGGGGCAACACTGTGTATCTCTCTATCGCAGAGCCCGGCTGCCAAATTCGAAACGTCCAGCGATTGCTCCCAAACGAAAGCTGCCAGCACGGAAAGCTGTAGCTGGTTTTCACTGCCCCTTGGAACTGCATTCGCTGCCACACAGACATTCGCGTTCTGCAGAAGCTTTGGTTGGTAATGGGGCAACACTGTTTATCTCTCTCTCTCAGAGCCCGCCTGCCAAATTCGAAACGTCCAGCGATTGCTCCCAAACGAAAGCTGCCAGCATGGAAAGATATAGCTGGTTTTCACTGCCCCTTGGAACTGCATGCGCTGCCACACAGACATTCGCCTTCTACAAAAGCTTTGCTTGGTAATGGGGAAACACTCTGTATCTCTCTCTCGCAGAGCCCGGCTGCCAAATTCGAAACGTCCAGCGATTGCTCCGACACGAAATCTGCCAGCACTGAAAGCAGTAGCTGGTTTTCACTGCCCCTTGGAACTGCGTTCGCTGCCACACAGACATTCGCGTTCTGCAAAAGCTTTGGTTGGTAATGGGGCAACACTTTTTATGTCTCTCTCGCACAGCCCGGCAGCCAAATTCGAAATGTCTAGCTATTGCTCCCACACAAAAGCTGCCAGCATGTAAAGGTGTAGCTGGTTTTCACTGCCCCTTGGAACTGCATTCGCTGCCACACAGACATTCGCGTTCTGCAAAAGCTTTGGTTGGTAATGGGGCAACACTGTGTATCTCTCTCTCGCAGAGCCCGGCAGCCAAATTCGAAACGTCCAGCGATTGCTCCCAAACGAAAGCTGTCAGCACGGACAGCTGTAGCTGGTTTTCACTGCCCCTTGGAACTCCATTCGCTGCCACACAAACATTCGCGTTCTGCAGAAGCTTTGGTTGGTAATGGGGCAACACTGTGTATCTCTCTCTTGCAGAGCCCGGCAGCCAAATTCGAAATGTCCAGCGATTGCGTACACACGAAAGCTGCCAGCACGGAAAGATATAGCTGGTTTTCACTGCCGCTTGGAACTGCGTTCGCTGCCACACAGACATTCGCGTTCTGCAAAAGCTTTGGTTGGTAATGGGGCAACACTCTGTATCTCTCTCTCGCAGAGCCCGGCTGCCAAATTCCAAACGTCCAGCGATTGCGTCCACACGAAAGCTGCCAACACTGAAAGCTGTAGCTGGTTTTCACTGCCCCTTGGAACTCCATTCGCTGCAACACAGACATTCGCCTTCTGCAAAAGCTTTGGTTGGTAATGGGGCAACACTCTGTATCTCTCTGTCGCACAGCCCGGCAGCCAAATTCGAAATGTCCAGCTATTGCTCCCACACGAAACGTGCCAGCACTGTAAGCTATAGCTGGTTTTCACTACCCCTTGGAACTGCATGCGCTGCCACACAGACATTCGCCTTCTACAAAAGCTTTGGTTGGTAATGGGGCAACACTCTGTATCTCTCTGTCGCACAGCCCGGCAGGCAAATTCGAAACGTCCAGCGATTGCTCCCAAACGAAAGCTGCCAGCACGGAAAGCTGTAGCTGGTTTTCACTGCCCCTTGGAACTGCGTTCGCTGCCACACAGACATTCGCGTTCTGCAAAAGCTTTGGTTGGTAATCGGGCAACAGTGTGTATCTCTCTCTTGCAGAGTCCGGCAGCCAAATACCAAACGTCCAGCTAGTGTGCCCAAACGAAAGCTGCCAGCACAGAAAGCTGTAGCTGGTTTTCACTGCCCCTTGGAACTGCATTCGCTGCCACACAGACATTCGCGTTCTGCAGAAGCTTTGGTTGGTGATGGGGCAACACTGTTTATCTCTCTCTCGCAGAGCCCGGCAGCCAAATTCGAAAAGTCCAGCAATGGCTCCCAAACGAAAGCTGCCAGCATGGAAAGATATAGCTGGTTTTCACTGCCCCTTGGAACTGCATTCGCTGCCACACAGACATTCGCCTTCTACAAAAGCTTTGCTTGGTAATGGGGCAACACTCTGTATCTCTCTCTTGCAGAGCCCGGCTGCCAAATTCGAAACGTCCAGCGATTGCTCCGACACGAAAGATGCCAGCACTGAAAGCAGTAGCTGGTTTTCACTGCCCCTTGGAACTACGTTCGCTGCCACACAGACATTCGCGTTCTGCAAAAGCTTTGGTTGGTAATGGGGCAACACTGTGTATGTCTCTCTCGCACAGCCCGGCAGCCAAATTTGAAATGTCTAGCTATTGCTCCCACACAAAAGCTGCCAGCATGTAAAGGTGTAGCTGGTTTTCACTGCCCCTTGGAACTGCATTCGCTGCCACACAGACATTCGCGTTCTGCAAAAGCTTTGGTTGGTAATGGGGCAACACTCTGTATCTCTCTCTCGCAGAGCCCGGCTGCCAAATTCGAAACGTCCAGCGATTGCTCCCAAACGAAAGCTGCCAGCACGGAAAGCTGTAGCTGGTTTTCACTGCACCTTGGAACTGCATTCGCTGCCACACAGACATTCGCGTTCTGCAAAAGCTTTGGTTGGTAATGGGGCAACACTGTGTATCTCTCTCTCGCAGAGCCCGGCTGCCAAATTCGAAACGTCCAGCGATTGCTCCCAAACGAAAGCTGTCAGCACGGACAGCTGTAGCTGGTTTTCACTGCCCCTTGGAACTCCATTCGCTGCCACACAGACTTTCGCGTTCTGCAAAAGCTTTGGTTGGTAATGGGGCAACACTCTGTATCTCTCTCTCGCAGAGCCCGGCAGCCAAATTCGAAATGTCCAGCGATTGCTCCCAAACGAAAGCTGCCAGCACTGAAAGCTGTAGCTGGTTTTCACTGCCCCTTGGAACTACGTTCACTGCCACACAGACATTCGCGTTAGGCAAAAGCTTTGGTTGGTAATGGGGCAACACTCTGTATCTCTCTCTCGCACAGCCCGGCTGCCAAATTCGAAACGTCCAGCGATTGCTCCCAAACGAAAGCTGCCAGCACGGAAAGCTGTAGCTGGTTTTCACTGCCCCTTGGAACTGCATTCGCTGCCACACAGACTTTCGCGTTCTGCAGAAGCTTTGGTTGGTAATGGGGCAACACTGTTTATCTCTCTCTCGCAGAGCCCGGCTGCCAAATTCGAAACGTCCAGCGATTGCTCCCAAACGAAAGCTGCCAGCATGGAAAGATATAGCTGGTTTTCACTGCCCCTTGGAACTGCATTCGCTGCCACACAGACATTCGCCTCCTACAAAAGCTTTGCTTGGTAATGGGGAAACACTCTGTATCTCTCTCTCGCAGAGCCCGGCTGCCAAATTCCAAACGTCCAGCGATTGCTCCGACACGAAATCTGCCAGCACTGAAAGCAGCAGCTGGTTTTCACTGCCCCTTGGAACTGCGTTCGCTGCCACAAAGACATTCGCGTTCTGCAAAAGCTTTGGTTGGTAATGGGGCAACACTCTGTATCTCTCTCTCGCACAGCCCGGCAGCCAAATTCCAAACGTCCAGCGATTGCTCCCAAACGAAAGCTGCCAGCACGGAAAGCTGTAGCTGGTTTTCACTGCCCATTGGAACTGCATTCGCTGCCACACAGACATTCGCGTTCTGCAAAAGCTTTGGTTGGTAATGGGGCAACACTCTGTATCTCTCTCTCGCAGAGCCCGGCAGCCAAATTCGAAACGTCCAGCGATTGCTCCCAAACGAAAGCTGCCAGCACGGAAAGCTGTAGCTGGTTTTCACTGCCCCTTGGAACTCCATTCGCTGCCACACAGACATTCGCGTTCTGCAGAAGCTTTGGTTGGTAATGGGGCAACACTGTGTATCTCTCTCTCGCAGAGCCCGGCAGCCAAATTCGAAACGTCCAGCGATTGCTCCCAAACGAAAGCTGCCAGCACGGAAAGCTGTAGCTGGTTTTCACTGCCCCTTGGAACTGCATTCGCTGCCACACAGACATTCGCGTTCTGCAGAAGCTTTGGTTGGTAATGGGGCAACACTGTTTATCTCTCTCTCTCAGAGCCCGCCTGCCAAATTCGAAACGTCCAGCGATTGCTCCCAAACGAAAGCTGCCAGCATGGAAAGATATAGCTGGTTTTCACTGCCCCTTGGAACTGCATGCGCTGCCACACAGACATTCGCCTTCTACAAAAGCTTTGCTTGGTAATGGGGAAACACTCTGTATCTCTCTCTCGCAGAGCCCGGCTGCCAAATTCGAAACGTCCAGCGATTGCTCCGACACGAAATCTGCCAGCACTGAAAGCAGTAGCTGGTTTTCACTGCCCCTTGGAACTGCGTTCGCTGCCACACAGACATTCGCGTTCTGCAAAAGCTTTGGTTGGTAATGGGGCAACACTTTTTATGTCTCTCTCGCACAGCCCGGCAGCCAAATTCGAAATGTCTAGCTATTGCTCCCACACAAAAGCTGCCAGCATGTAAAGGTGTAGCTGGTTTTCACTGCCCCTTGGAACTGCATTCGCTGCCACACAGACATTCGCGTTCTGCAAAAGCTTTGGTTGGTAATGGGGCAACACTGTGTATCTCTCTCTCGCAGAGCCCGGCAGCCAAATTCGAAACGTCCAGCGATTGCTCCCAAACGAAAGCTGTCAGCACGGACAGCTGTAGCTGGTTTTCACTGCCCCTTGGAACTCCATTCGCTGCCACACAAACATTCGCGTTCTGCAGAAGCTTTGGTTGGTAATGGGGCAACACTGTGTATCTCTCTCTTGCAGAGCCCGGCAGCCAAATTCGAAATGTCCAGCGATTGCGTACACACGAAAGCTGCCAGCACGGAAGGATATAGCTGGTTTTCACTGCCGCTTGGAACTGCGTTCGCTGCCACACAGACATTCGCGTTCTGCAAAAGCTTTGGTTGGTAATGGGGCAACACTCTGTATCTCTCTCTCGCAGAGCCCGGCTGCCAAATTCCAAACGTCCAGCGATTGCGTCCACACGAAAGCTGCCAACACTGAAAGCTGTAGCTGGTTTTCACTGCCCCTTGGAACTCCATTCGCTGCAACACAGACATTCGCCTTCTGCAAAAGCTTTGGTTGGTAATGGGGCAACACTCTGTATCTCTCTCTCGCAGAGCCCGGCAGCCAAATTCGAAACGTCCAGCGATTGCTCCCAAACGAAAGCTGCCAGCATGTAAAGGTGTAGCTGGTTTTCACTGCCCCTTGGAACTGCATTCGCTGCCACACAGACATTCTCGTTCTGCAAAAGCTTTGGTTGGTAATGGGGCAACACTCTGTATCTCTCTGTCGCACAGCCCGGCAGCCAAATTCGAAATGTCCAGCTATTGCTCCCACACGAAACGTGCCAGCACTGTAAGCTATAGCTGGTTTTCACTACCCCTTGGAACTGCATGCGCTGCCACACAGACATTCGCCTTCTACAAAAGCTTTGGTTGGTAATGGGGCAACACTCTGTATCTCTCTGTCGCACAGCCCGGCAGGCAAATTCGAAACGTCCAGCGATTGCTCCCAAACGAAAGCTGCCAGCACGGAAAACTGTAGCTGGTTTTCACTGCCCCTTGGAACTGCGTTCGCTGCCACACAGACATTCGCGTTCTGCAAAAGCTTTGGTTGGTAATCGGGCAACAGTGTGTATCTCTCTCTTGCAGAGTCCGGCAGCCAAATACCAAACGTCCAGCTAGTGTGCCCAAACGAAAGCTGCCAGCACAGAAAGCTGTAGCTGGTTTTCACTGCCCCTTGGAACTGCATTCGCTGCCACACAGACATTCGCGTTCTGCAGAAGCTTTGGTTGGTAATGGGGCAACACTGTTTATCTCTCTCTCGCAGAGCCCGGCAGCCAAATTCGAAACGTCCAGCAATGGCTCCCAAACGAAAGCTGCCAGCATGGAAAGATGTAGCTGGTTTTCACTGCCCCTTGGAACTGCATTCGCTGCCACACAGACATTCGCCTTCTACAAAAGCTTTGCTTGGTAATGGGGCAACACTCTGTATCTCTCTCTTGCAGAGCCCGGCTGCCAAATTCGAAACGTCCAGCGATTGCTCCGACACGAAAGATGCCAGCACTGAAAGCAGTAGCTGGTTTTCACTGCCCCTTGGAACTACGTTCGCTGCCACACAGACATTCGCGTTCTGCAAAAGCTTTGGTTGGTAATGGGGCAACACTGTGTATGTCTCTCTCGCACAGCCCGGCAGCCAAATTTGAAATGTCTAGCTATTGCTCCCACACAAAAGCTGCCAGCATGTAAAGGTGTAGCTGGTTTTCACTGCCCCTTGGAACTGCATTCGCTGCCACACAGACATTCGCGTTCTGCAAAAGCTTTGGTTGGTAATGGGGCAACACTCTGTATCTCTCTCTCGCAGAGCCCGGCTGCCAAATTCGAAACGTCCAGCGATTGCTCCCAAACGAAAGCTGCCAGCACGGAAAGCTGTAGCTGGTTTTCACTGCACCTTGGAACTGCATTCGCTGCCACACAGACTTTCGCGTTCTGCAAAAGCTTTGGTTGGTAATGGGGCAACACTCTGTATCTCTCTCTCGCAGAGCCCGGCAGCCAAATTCGAAATGTCCAGCGATTGCTCCCAAACGAAAGCTGCCAGCACTGAAAGCTGTAGCTGGTTTTCACTGCCCCTTGGAACTACGTTCACTGCCACACAGACATTCGCGTTAGGCAAAAGCTTTGGTTGGTAATGGGGCAACACTCTGTATCTCTCTCTCGCACAGCCCGGCTGCCAAATTCGAAACGTCCAGCGATTGCTCCCAAACGAAAGCTGCCAGCACGGAAAGCTGTAGCTGGTTTTCACTGCCCCTTGGAACTGCATTCGCTGCCACACAGACTTTCGCGTTCTGCAGAAGCTTTGGTTGGTAATGGGGCAACACTGTTTATCTCTCTCTCGCAGAGCCCGGCTGCCAAATTCGAAACGTCCAGCGATTGCTCCCAAACGAAAGCTGCCAGCATGGAAAGATATAGCTGGTTTTCACTGCCCCTTGGAACTGCATTCGCTGCCACACAGACATTCGCCTCCTACAAAAGCTTTGCTTGGTAATGGGGAAACACTCTGTATCTCTCTCTCGCAGAGCCCGGCTGCCAAATTCCAAACGTCCAGCGATTGCTCCGACACGAAATCTGCCAGCACTGAAAGCAGTAGCTGGTTTTCACTGCCCCTTGGAACTGCGTTCGCTGCCACACAGACATTCGCGTTCTGCAAAAGCTTTGGTTGGTAATGGGGCAACACTTTTTATGTCTCTCTCGCACAGCCCGGCAGCCAAATTCGAAATGTCTAGCTATTGCTCCCACACAAAAGCTGCCAGCATGTAAAGGTGTAGCTGGTTTTCACTGCCCCTTGGAACTGCATTCACTGCCACACAGACATTCGCGTTCTGCAAAAGCTTTGGTTGGTAATGGGGCAACACTGTGTATCTCTCTCTCGCAGAGCCCGGCAGCCAAATTCGAAACGTCCAGCGATTGCTCCCAAACGAAAGCTGTCAGCACGGACAGCTGTAGCTGGTTTTCACTGCCCCTTGGAACTCCATTCGCTGCCACACAAACATTCGCGTTCTGCAGAAGCTTTGGTTGGTAATGGGGCAACACTGTGTATCTCTCTCTTGCAGAGCCCGGCAGCCAAATTCGAAATGTCCAGCGATTGCGTACACACGAAAGCTGCCAGCACGGAAAGATATAGCTGGTTTTCACTGCCGCTTGGAACTGCGTTCGCTGCCACACAGACATTCGCGTTCTGCAAAAGCTTTGGTTGGTAATGGGGCAACACTCTGTATCTCTCTCTCGCAGAGCCCGGCTGCCAAATTCCAAACGTCCAGCGATTGCGTCCACACGAAAGCTGCCAACACTGAAAGCTGTAGCTGGTTTTCACTGCCCCTTGGAACTCCATTCGCTGCAACACAGACATTCGCCTTCTGCAAAAGCTTTGGTTGGTAATGGGGCAACACTCTGTATCTCTCTCTCGCAGAGCCCGGCAGCCAAATTCGAAACGTCCAGCGATTGCTCCCAAACGAAAGCTGCCAGCATGTAAAGATGTAGCTGGTTTTCACTGCCCCTTGGAACTGCATTCGCTGCCACACAGACATTCTCGTTCTGCAAAAGCTTTGGTTGGTAATGGGGCAACACTCTGTATCTCTCTGTCGCACAGCCCGGCAGCCAAATTCGAAATGTCCAGCTATTGCTCCCACACGAAACGTGCCAGCACTGTAAGCTATAGCTGGTTTTCACTACCCCTTGGAACTGCATGCGCTGCCACACAGACATTCGCCTTCTACAAAAGCTTTGGTTGGTAATGGGGCAACACTCTGTATCTCTCTGTCGCACAGCCCGGCAGGCAAATTCGAAACGTCCAGCGATTGCTCCCAAACGAAAGCTGCCAGCACGGAAAACTGTAGCTGGTTTTCACTGCCCCTTGGAACTGCGTTCGCTGCCACACAGACATTCGCGTTCTGCAAAAGCTTTGGTTGGTAATCGGGCAACAGTGTGTATCTCTCTCTTGCAGAGTCCGGCAGCCAAATACCAAACGTCCAGCTAGTGTGCCCAAACGAAAGCTGCCAGCACAGAAAGCTGTAGCTGGTTTTCACTGCCCCTTGGAACTGCATTCGCTGCCACACAGACATTCGCGTTCTGCAGAAGCTTTGGTTGGTGATGGGGCAACACTGTTTATCTCTCTCTCGCAGAGCCCGGCAGCCAAATTCGAAACGTCCAGCAATGGCTCCCAAACGAAAGCTGCCAGCATGGAAAGATATAGCTGGTTTTCACTGCCCCTTGGAACTGCATTCGCTGCCACACAGACATTCGCCTTCTACAAAAGCTTTGCTTGGTAATGGGGCAACACTCTGTATCTCTCTCTTGCAGAGCCCGGCTGCCAAATTCGAAACGTCCAGCGATTGCTCCGACACGAAAGATGCCAGCACTGAAAGCAGTAGCTGGTTTTCACTGCCCCTTGGAACTACGTTCGCTGCCACACAGACATTCGCGTTCTGCAAAAGCTTTGGTTGGTAATGGGGCAACACTGTGTATGTCTCTCTCGCACAGCCCGGCAGCCAAATTTGAAATGTCTAGCTATTGCTCCCACACAAAAGCTGCCAGCATGTAAAGGTGTAGCTGGTTTTCACTGCCCCTTGGAACTGCATTCGCTGCCACACAGACATTCGCGTTCTGCAAAAGCTTTGGTTGGTAATGGGGCAACACTCTGTATCTCTCTCTCGCAGAGCCCGGCTGCCAAATTCGAAACGTCCAGCGATTGCTCCCAAACGAAAGCTGCCAGCACGGAAAGCTGTAGCTGGTTTTCACTGCACCTTGGAACTGCATTCGCTGCCACACAGACATTCGCGTTCTGCAAAAGCTTTGGTTGGTAATGGGGCAACACTGTGTATCTCTCTCTCGCAGAGCCCGGCTGCCAAATTCGAAACGTCCAGCGATTGCTCCCAAACGAAAGCTGTCAGCACGGACAGCTGTAGCTGGTTTTCACTGCCCCTTGGAACTCCATTCGCTGCCACACAGACATTCGCGTTCTGCAAAAGCTTTGGTTGGTAATGGGGCAACACTCTGTATCTCTCTCTCGCAGAGCCCGGCAGCCAAATTCGAAATGTCCAGCGATTGCTCCCAAACGAAAGCTGCCAGCACTGAAAGCTGTAGCTGGTTTTCACTGCCCCTTGGAACTACGTTCACTGCCACACAGACATTCGCGTTAGGCAAAAGCTTTGGTTGGTAATGGGGCAACACTCTGTATCTCTCTCTCGCACAGCCCGGCTGCCAAATTCGAAACGTCCAGCGATTGCTCCCAAACGAAAGCTGCCAGCACGGAAAGCTGTAGCTGGTTTTCACTGCCCCTTGGAACTGCATTCGCTGCCACACAGACTTTCGCGTTCTGCAGAAGCTTTGGTTGGTAATGGGGCAACACTGTTTATCTCTCTCTCGCAGAGCCCGGCTGCCAAATTCGAAACGTCCAGCGATTGCTCCCAAACGAAAGCTGCCAGCATGGAAAGATATAGCTGGTTTTCACTGCCCCTTGGAACTGCATTCGCTGCCACACAGACATTCGCCTCCTACAAAAGCTTTGCTTGGTAATGGGGAAACACTCTGTATCTCTCTCTCGCAGAGCCCGGCTGCCAAATTCCAAACGTCCAGCGATTGCTCCGACACGAAATCTGCCAGCACTGAAAGCAGCAGCTGGTTTTCACTGCCCCTTGGAACTGCGTTCGCTGCCACAAAGACATTCGCGTTCTGCAAAAGCTTTGGTTGGTAATGGGGCAACACTCTGTATCTCTCTCTCGCACAGCCCGGCAGCCAAATTCCAAACGTCCAGCGATTGCTCCCAAACGAAAGCTGCCAGCACGGAAAGCTGTAGCTGGTTTTCACTGCCCATTGGAACTGCATTCGCTGCCACACAGACATTCGCGTTCTGCAAAAGCTTTGGTTGGTAATGGGGCAACACTCTGTATCTCTCTCTCGCAGAGCCCGGCAGCCAAATTCGAAACGTCCAGCGATTGCTCCCAAACGAAAGCTGCCAGCACGGAAAGCTGTAGCTGGTTTTCACTGCCCCTTGGAACTCCATTCGCTGCCACACAGACATTCGCGTTCTGCAGAAGCTTTGGTTGGTAATGGGGCAACACTGTGTATCTCTCTCTCGCAGAGCCCGGCAGCCAAATTCGAAACGTCCAGCGATTGCTCCCAAACGAAAGCTGCCAGCACGGAAAGCTGTAGCTGGTTTTCACTGCCCCTTGGAACTGCATTCGCTGCCACACAGACATTCGCGTTCTGCAGAAGCTTTGGTTGGTAATGGGGCAACAATGTTTATCTCTCTCTCTCAGAGCCCGGCTGCCAAATTCGAAACGTCCAGCGATTGCTCCCAAACGAAAGCTGCCAGCATGGAAAGATATAGCTGGTTTTCACTGCCCCTTGGAACTGCATGCGCTGCCACACAGACATTCGCCTTCTACAAAAGCTTTGCTTGGTAATGGGGCAACACTCTGTATCTCTCTCTCGCAGAGCCCGGCTGCCAAATTCCAAACGTCCAGCGATTGCGTACACACGAAAGCTGCCAACACTGAAAGCTGTAGCTGGTTTTCACTGCCCCTTGGAACTGCATTCGCTGCCACACAGACATTTGCGTTCTGCAGAAGCTTTGGTTGGTAATGGGGCAACACTCTTTATCTCTCTCTCGCAGAGCCCGGCAGCCAAATTCGACACTTCCAGCGATTGCTCCCAAACGAAAGCTGCCAGCATGGAAAGATATAGCTGGTTTTCACTGCCCCTTGGAACTGCATTCGCTGCCACACAGACATTCGCGTTCTGCAGAAGCTTTGGTTGGTAATGGGGCAACACTGTGTATATCTCTCTTGCAGAGCCCGGCAGCCAAATTCGAAATGTCCAGCAATTGCTCCCACACGAAAGCTGCCAGCACGGAAAGATATAGCTGGTTTTCACTGCCGCTTGGAACTGCGTTCGCTGCCACACAGACATTCGCGTTCTGCAAAAGCTTTGGTTGGTAATGGGGCAACACTCTGTATCTCTCTCTCGCAGAGCCCGGCTGCCAAATTCCAAACGTCCAGCGATTGCGTCCACACGAAAGCTGCCAACACTGAAAGCTGTAGCTGGTTTTCACTGCCCCTTGGAACTCCATTCGCTGCAACACAGACATTCGCCTTCTGCAAAAGCTTTGGTTGGTAATGGGGCAACACTCTGTATCTCTCTCTCGCAGAGCCCGGCAGCCAAATTCGAAACGTCCAGCGATTGCTCCCAAACGAAAGCTGCCAGCATGTAAAGGTGTAGCTGGTTTTCACTGCCCCTTGGAACTGCATTCGCTGCCACACAGACATTCTCGTTCTGCAAAAGCTTTGGTTGGTAATGGGGCAACACTCTGTATCTCTCTGTCGCACAGCCCGGCAGCCAAATTCGAAATGTCCAGCTATTGCTCCCACACGAAACGTGCCAGCACTGTAAGCTATAGCTGGTTTTCACTACCCCTTGGAACTGCATGCGCTGCCACACAGACATTCGCCTTCTACAAAAGCTTTGGTTGGTAATGGGGCAACACTCTGTATCTCTCTGTCGCACAGCCCGGCAGGCAAATTCGAAACGTCCAGCGATTGCTCCCAAACGAAAGCTGCCAGCACGGAAAACTGTAGCTGGTTTTCACTGCCCCTTGGAACTGCGTTCGCTGCCACACAGACATTCGCGTTCTGCAAAAGCTTTGGTTGGTAATCGGGCAACAGTGTGTATCTCTCTCTTGCAGAGTCCGGCAGCCAAATACCAAACGTCCAGCTAGTGTGCCCAAACGAAAGCTGCCAGCACAGAAAGCTGTAGCTGGTTTTCACTGCCCCTTGGAACTGCATTCGCTGCCACACAGACATTCGCGTTCTGCAGAAGCTTTGGTTGGTGATGGGGCAACACTGTTTATCTCTCTCTCGCAGAGCCCGGCAGCCAAATTCGAAACGTCCAGCAATGGCTCCCAAACGAAAGCTGCCAGCATGGAAAGATGTAGCTGGTTTTCACTGCCCCTTGGAACTGCATTCGCTGCCACACAGACATTCGCCTTCTACAAAAGCTTTGCTTGGTAATGGGGCAACACTCTGTATCTCTCTCTTGCAGAGCCCGGCTGCCAAATTCGAAACGTCCAGCGATTGCTCCGACACGAAAGATGCCAGCACTGAAAGCAGTAGCTGGTTTTCACTGCCCCTTGGAACTACGTTCGCTGCCACACAGACATTCGCGTTCTGCAAAAGCTTTGGTTGGTAATGGGGCAACACTGTGTATGTCTCTCTCGCACAGCCCGGCAGCCAAATTTGAAATGTCTAGCTATTGCTCCCACACAAAAGCTGCCAGCATGTAAAGGTGTAGCTGGTTTTCACTGCCCCTTGGAACTGCATTCGCTGCCACACAGACATTCGCGTTCTGCAAAAGCTTTGGTTGGTAATGGGGCAACACTCTGTATCTCTCTCTCGCAGAGCCCGGCTGCCAAATTCGAAACGTCCAGCGATTGCTCCCAAACGAAAGCTGCCAGCACGGAAAGCTGTAGCTGGTTTTCACTGCACCTTGGAACTGCATTCGCTGCCACACAGACTTTCGCGTTCTGCAAAAGCTTTGGTTGGTAATGGGGCAACACTCTGTATCTCTCTCTCGCAGAGCCCGGCAGCCAAATTCGAAATGTCCAGCGATTGCTCCCAAACGAAAGCTGCCAGCACTGAAAGCTGTAGCTGGTTTTCACTGCCCCTTGGAACTACGTTCACTGCCACACAGACATTCGCGTTAGGCAAAAGCTTTGGTTGGTAATGGGGCAACACTCTGTATCTCTCTCTCGCACAGCCCGGCTGCCAAATTCGAAACGTCCAGCGATTGCTCCCAAACGAAAGCTGCCAGCACGGAAAGCTGTAGCTGGTTTTCACTGCCCCTTGGAACTGCATTCGCTGCCACACAGACTTTCGCGTTCTGCAGAAGCTTTGGTTGGTAATGGGGCAACACTGTTTATCTCTCTCTCGCAGAGCCCGGCTGCCAAATTCGAAACGTCCAGCGATTGCTCCCAAACGAAAGCTGCCAGCATGGAAAGATATAGCTGGTTTTCACTGCCCCTTGGAACTGCATTCGCTGCCACACAGACATTCGCCTCCTACAAAAGCTTTGCTTGGTAATGGGGAAACACTCTGTATCTCTCTCTCGCAGAGCCCGGCTGCCAAATTCCAAACGTCCAGCGATTGCTCCGACACGAAATCTGCCAGCACTGAAAGCAGTAGCTGGTTTTCACTGCCCCTTGGAACTGCGTTCGCTGCCACACAGACATTCGCGTTCTGCAAAAGCTTTGGTTGGTAATGGGGCAACACTTTTTATGTCTCTCTCGCACAGCCCGGCAGCCAAATTCGAAATGTCTAGCTATTGCTCCCACACAAAAGCTGCCAGCATGTAAAGGTGTAGCTGGTTTTCACTGCCCCTTGGAACTGCATTCACTGCCACACAGACATTCGCGTTCTGCAAAAGCTTTGGTTGGTAATGGGGCAACACTGTGTATCTCTCTCTCGCAGAGCCCGGCAGCCAAATTCGAAACGTCCAGCGATTGCTCCCAAACGAAAGCTGTCAGCACGGACAGCTGTAGCTGGTTTTCACTGCCCCTTGGAACTCCATTCGCTGCCACACAAACATTCGCGTTCTGCAGAAGCTTTGGTTGGTAATGGGGCAACACTGTGTATCTCTCTCTTGCAGAGCCCGGCAGCCAAATTCGAAATGTCCAGCGATTGCGTACACACGAAAGCTGCCAGCACGGAAAGATATAGCTGGTTTTCACTGCCGCTTGGAACTGCGTTCGCTGCCACACAGACATTCGCGTTCTGCAAAAGCTTTGGTTGGTAATGGGGCAACACTCTGTATCTCTCTCTCGCAGAGCCCGGCTGCCAAATTCCAAACGTCCAGCGATTGCGTCCACACGAAAGCTGCCAACACTGAAAGCTGTAGCTGGTTTTCACTGCCCCTTGGAACTCCATTCGCTGCAACACAGACATTCGCCTTCTGCAAAAGCTTTGGTTGGTAATGGGGCAACACTCTGTATCTCTCTCTCGCAGAGCCCGGCAGCCAAATTCGAAACGTCCAGCGATTGCTCCCAAACGAAAGCTGCCAGCATGTAAAGGTGTAGCTGGTTTTCACTGCCCCTTGGAACTGCATTCGCTGCCACACAGACATTCTCGTTCTGCAAAAGCTTTGGTTGGTAATGGGGCAACACTCTGTATCTCTCTGTCGCACAGCCCGGCAGCCAAATTCGAAATGTCCAGCTATTGCTCCCACACGAAACGTGCCAGCACTGTAAGCTATAGCTGGTTTTCACTACCCCTTGGAACTGCATGCGCTGCCACACAGACATTCGCCTTCTACAAAAGCTTTGGTTGGTAATGGGGCAACACTCTGTATCTCTCTGTCGCACAGCCCGGCAGGCAAATTCGAAACGTCCAGCGATTGCTCCCAAACGAAAGCTGCCAGCACGGAAAACTGTAGCTGGTTTTCACTGCCCCTTGGAACTGCGTTCGCTGCCACACAGACATTCGCGTTCTGCAAAAGCTTTGGTTGGTAATCGGGCAACAGTGTGTATCTCTCTCTTGCAGAGTCCGGCAGCCAAATACCAAACGTCCAGCTAGTGTGCCCAAACGAAAGCTGCCAGCACAGAAAGCTGTAGCTGGTTTTCACTGCCCCTTGGAACTGCATTCGCTGCCACACAGACATTCGCGTTCTGCAGAAGCTTTGGTTGGTGATGGGGCAACACTCTGTATCTCTCTCTCGCAGAGCCCGGCAGCCAAATTCGAAATGTCCAGCGATTGCTCCCAAACGAAAGCTGCCAGCACTGAAAGCTGTAGCTGGTTTTCACTGCCCCTTGGAACTACGTTCACTGCCACACAGACATTCGCGTTAGGCAAAAGCTTTGGTTGGTAATGGGGCAACACTCTGTATCTCTCTCTCGCACAGCCCGGCTGCCAAATTCGAAACGTCCAGCGATTGCTCCCAAACGAAAGCTGCCAGCACGGAAAGCTGTAGCTGGTTTTCACTGCCCCTTGGAACTGCATTCGCTGCCACACAGACTTTCGCGTTCTGCAGAAGCTTTGGTTGGTAATGGGGCAACACTGTTTATCTCTCTCTCGCAGAGCCCGGCTGCCAAATTCGAAACGTCCAGCGATTGCTCCCAAACGAAAGCTGCCAGCATGGAAAGATATAGCTGGTTTTCACTGCCCCTTGGAACTGCATTCGCTGCCACACAGACATTCGCCTCCTACAAAAGCTTTGCTTGGTAATGGGGAAACACTCTGTATCTCTCTCTCGCAGAGCCCGGCTGCCAAATTCCAAACGTCCAGCGATTGCTCCGACACGAAATCTGCCAGCACTGAAAGCAGCAGCTGGTTTTCACTGCCCCTTGGAACTGCATTCGCTGCCACAAAGACATTCGCGTTCTGCAAAAGCTTTGGTTGGTAATGGGGCAACACTCTGTATCTCTCTGTCGCACAGCCCGGCAGGCAAATTCGAAACGTCCAGCGATTGCTCCCAAACGAAAGCTGCCAGCACGGAAAACTGTAGCTGGTTTTCACTGCCCCTTGGAACTGCGTTCGCTGCCACACAGACATTCGCGTTCTGCAAAAGCTTTGGTTGGTAATCGGGCAACAGTGTGTATCTCTCTCTTGCAGAGTCCGGCAGCCAAATACCAAACGTCCAGCTAGTGTGCCCAAACGAAAGCTGCCAGCACAGAAAGCTGTAGCTGGTTTTCACTGCCCCTTGGAACTGCATTCGCTGCCACACAGACATTCGCGTTCTGCAGAAGCTTTGGTTGGTGATGGGGCAACACTGTTTATCTCTCTCTCGCAGAGCCCGGCAGCCAAATTCGAAACGTCCAGCAATGGCTCCCAAACGAAAGCTGCCAGCATGGAAAGATGTAGCTGGTTTTCACTGCCCCTTGGAACTGCATTCGCTGCCACACAGACATTCGCCTTCTACAAAAGCTTTGCTTGGTAATGGGGCAACACTCTGTATCTCTCTCTTGCAGAGCCCGGCTGCCAAATTCGAAACGTCCAGCGATTGCTCCGACACGAAAGATGCCAGCACTGAAAGCAGTAGCTGGTTTTCACTGCCCCTTGGAACTACGTTCGCTGCCACACAGACATTCGCGTTCTGCAAAAGCTTTGGTTGGTAATGGGGCAACACTGTGTATGTCTCTCTCGCACAGCCCGGCAGCCAAATTTGAAATGTCTAGCTATTGCTCCCACACAAAAGCTGCCAGCATGTAAAGGTGTAGCTGGTTTTCACTGCCCCTTGGAACTGCATTCGCTGCCACACAGACATTCGCGTTCTGCAAAAGCTTTGGTTGGTAATGGGGCAACACTCTGTATCTCTCTCTCGCAGAGCCCGGCTGCCAAATTCGAAACGTCCAGCGATTGCTCCCAAACGAAAGCTGCCAGCACGGAAAGCTGTAGCTGGTTTTCACTGCACCTTGGAACTGCATTCGCTGCCACACAGACATTCGCGTTCTGCAAAAGCTTTGGTTGGTAATGGGGCAACACTGTGTATCTCTCTCTCGCAGAGCCCGGCTGCCAAATTCGAAACGTCCAGCGATTGCTCCCAAACGAAAGCTGTCAGCACGGACAGCTGTAGCTGGTTTTCACTGCCCCTTGGAACTCCATTCGCTGCCACACAGACTTTCGCGTTCTGCAAAAGCTTTGGTTGGTAATGGGGCAACACTCTGTATCTCTCTCTCGCAGAGCCCGGCAGCCAAATTCGAAATGTCCAGCGATTGCTCCCAAACGAAAGCTGCCAGCACTGAAAGCTGTAGCTGGTTTTCACTGCCCCTTGGAACTACGTTCACTGCCACACAGACATTCGCGTTAGGCAAAAGCTTTGGTTGGTAATGGGGCAACACTCTGTATCTCTCTCTCGCACAGCCCGGCTGCCAAATTCGAAACGTCCAGCGATTGCTCCCAAACGAAAGCTGCCAGCACGGAAAGCTGTAGCTGGTTTTCACTGCCCCTTGGAACTGCATTCGCTGCCACACAGACTTTCGCGTTCTGCAGAAGCTTTGGTTGGTAATGGGGCAACACTGTTTATCTCTCTCTCGCAGAGCCCGGCTGCCAAATTCGAAACGTCCAGCGATTGCTCCCAAACGAAAGCTGCCAGCATGGAAAGATATAGCTGGTTTTCACTGCCCCTTGGAACTGCATTCGCTGCCACACAGACATTCGCCTCCTACAAAAGCTTTGCTTGGTAATGGGGAAACACTCTGTATCTCTCTCTCGCAGAGCCCGGCTGCCAAATTCCAAACGTCCAGCGATTGCTCCGACACGAAATCTGCCAGCACTGAAAGCAGCAGCTGGTTTTCACTGCCCCTTGGAACTGCGTTCGCTGCCACAAAGACATTCGCGTTCTGCAAAAGCTTTGGTTGGTAATGGGGCAACACTCTGTATCTCTCTGTCGCACAGCCCGGCAGGCAAATTCGAAACGTCCAGCGATTGCTCCCAAACGAAAGCTGCCAGCACGGAAAACTGTAGCTGGTTTTCACTGCCCCTTGGAACTGCGTTCGCTGCCACACAGACATTCGCGTTCTGCAAAAGCTTTGGTTGGTAATCGGGCAACAGTGTGTATCTCTCTCTTGCAGAGTCCGGCAGCCAAATACCAAACGTCCAGCTAGTGTGCCCAAACGAAAGCTGCCAGCACAGAAAGCTGTAGCTGGTTTTCACTGCCCCTTGGAACTGCATTCGCTGCCACACAGACATTCGCGTTCTGCAGAAGCTTTGGTTGGTGATGGGGCAACACTGTTTATCTCTCTCTCGCAGAGCCCGGCAGCCAAATTCGAAACGTCCAGCAATGGCTCCCAAACGAAAGCTGCCAGCATGGAAAGATGTAGCTGGTTTTCACTGCCCCTTGGAACTGCATTCGCTGCCACACAGACATTCGCCTTCTACAAAAGCTTTGCTTGGTAATGGGGCAACACTCTGTATCTCTCTCTTGCAGAGCCCGGCTGCCAAATTCGAAACGTCCAGCGATTGCTCCGACACGAAAGATGCCAGCACTGAAAGCAGTAGCTGGTTTTCACTGCCCCTTGGAACTACGTTCGCTGCCACACAGACATTCGCGTTCTGCAAAAGCTTTGGTTGGTAATGGGGCAACACTGTGTATGTCTCTCTCGCACAGCCCGGCAGCCAAATTTGAAATGTCTAGCTATTGCTCCCACACAAAAGCTGCCAGCATGTAAAGGTGTAGCTGGTTTTCACTGCCCCTTGGAACTGCATTCGCTGCCACACAGACATTCGCGTTCTGCAAAAGCTTTGGTTGGTAATGGGGCAACACTCTGTATCTCTCTCTCGCAGAGCCCGGCTGCCAAATTCGAAACGTCCAGCGATTGCTCCCAAACGAAAGCTGCCAGCACGGAAAGCTGTAGCTGGTTTTCACTGCACCTTGGAACTGCATTCGCTGCCACACAGACATTCGCGTTCTGCAAAAGCTTTGGTTGGTAATGGGGCAACACTGTGTATCTCTCTCTCGCAGAGCCCGGCTGCCAAATTCGAAACGTCCAGCGATTGCTCCCAAACGAAAGCTGTCAGCACGGACAGCTGTAGCTGGTTTTCACTGCCCCTTGGAACTCCATTCGCTGCCACACAGACTTTCGCGTTCTGCAAAAGCTTTGGTTGGTAATGGGGCAACACTCTGTATCTCTCTCTCGCAGAGCCCGGCAGCCAAATTCGAAATGTCCAGCGATTGCTCCCAAACGAAAGCTGCCAGCACTGAAAGCTGTAGCTGGTTTTCACTGCCCCTTGGAACTACGTTCACTGCCACACAGACATTCGCGTTAGGCAAAAGCTTTGGTTGGTAATGGGGCAACACTCTGTATCTCTCTCTCGCACAGCCCGGCTGCCAAATTCGAAACGTCCAGCGATTGCTCCCAAACGAAAGCTGCCAGCACGGAAAGCTGTAGCTGGTTTTCACTGCCCCTTGGAACTGCATTCGCTGCCACACAGACTTTCGCGTTCTGCAGAAGCTTTGGTTGGTAATGGGGCAACACTGTTTATCTCTCTCTCGCAGAGCCCGGCTGCCAAATTCGAAACGTCCAGCGATTGCTCCCAAACGAAAGCTGCCAGCATGGAAAGATATAGCTGGTTTTCACTGCCCCTTGGAACTGCATTCGCTGCCACACAGACATTCGCCTCCTACAAAAGCTTTGCTTGGTAATGGGGAAACACTCTGTATCTCTCTCTCGCAGAGCCCGGCTGCCAAATTCCAAACGTCCAGCGATTGCTCCGACACGAAATCTGCCAGCACTGAAAGCAGCAGCTGGTTTTCACTGCCCCTTGGAACTGCGTTCGCTGCCACAAAGACATTCGCGTTCTGCAAAAGCTTTGGTTGGTAATGGGGCAACACTCTGTATCTCTCTCTCGCACAGCCCGGCAGCCAAATTCCAAACGTCCAGCGATTGCTCCCAAACGAAAGCTGCCAGCACGGAAAGCTGTAGCTGGTTTTCACTGCCCATTGGAACTGCATTCGCTGCCACACAGACATTCGCGTTCTGCAAAAGCTTTGGTTGGTAATGGGGCAACACTCTGTATCTCTCTCTCGCAGAGCCCGGCAGCCAAATTCGAAACGTCCAGCGATTGCTCCCAAACGAAAGCTGCCAGCACGGAAAGCTGTAGCTGGTTTTCACTGCCCCTTGGAACTCCATTCGCTGCCACACAGACATTCGCGTTCTGCAGAAGCTTTGGTTGGTAATGGGGCAACACTGTGTATCTCTCTCTCGCAGAGCCCGGCAGCCAAATTCGAAACGTCCAGCGATTGCTCCCAAACGAAAGCTGCCAGCACGGAAAGCTGTAGCTGGTTTTCACTGCCCCTTGGAACTGCATTCGCTGCCACACAGACATTCGCGTTCTGCAGAAGCTTTGGTTGGTAATGGGGCAACACTGTGTATCTCTCTCTTGCAGAGCCCGGCAGCCAAATTCGAAATGTCCAGCGATTGCTCCCACACGAAAGCTGCCAGCACGGAAAGATATAGCTGGTTTTCACTGCCCCTTGGAACTGCATTCGCTGCCACACAGACATTCGCGTTCTGCAAAAGCTTTGGTTGGTAATGGGGCAACACTCTGTATCTCTCTCTCGCAGAGCCCGGCTGCCAAATTCCAAACGTCCAGCGATTGCGTACACACGAAAGCTGCCAACACTGAAAGCTGTAGCTGGTTTTCACTGCCCCTTGGAACTGCATTCGCTGCCACACAGACATTTGCGTTCTGCAGAAGCTTTGGTTGGTAATGGGGCAACACTCTTTATCTCTCTCTCGCAGAGCCCGGCAGCCAAATTCGACACTTCCAGCGATTGCTCCCAAACGAAAGCTGCCAGCATGGAAAGATATAGCTGGTTTTCACTGCCCCTTGGAACTGCATTCGCTGCCACACAGACATTCGCGTTCTGCAGAAGCTTTGGTTGGTAATGGGGCAACACTGTGTATATCTCTCTTGCAGAGCCCGGCAGCCAAATTCGAAATGTCCAGCAATTGCTCCCACACGAAAGCTGCCAGCACGGAAAGATATAGCTGGTTTTCACTGCCCCTTGGAACTGCATTCGCTGCCACACAGACATTCGCGTTCTGCAAAAGCTTTGGTTGGTAATGGGGCAACACTCTGTATCTCTCTCTCGCAGAGCCCGGCTGCCAAATACCAAACCTCCAGCGATTGCGTACACACGAAAGCTGCCAACACTGAAAGCTGTAGCTGGTTTTCACTGCCCCTTGGAACTCCATTCGCTGCCACACAGACATTCGCGTTCTGCAAAAGCTTTGGTTGGTAATGGGGCAACACTGTGTATCTCTCTCTCGCAGAGCCCGGCTGCCAAATTCGAAACGTCCAGCGATTGCTCCCAAACGAAAGCTGTCAGCACGGAAAGCTGTAGCTGGTTTTCACTGCCCCTTGGAACTCCATTCGCTGCCACACAGACATTCGCGTTCTGCAGAAGCTTTGGTTGGTAATGGGGCAACACTGTTTATATCTCTCTCGCAGAGCCCGGCAGCCAAATTCGAAATGTCCAGCGATTGCTCCCAAACGAAAGCTGCCAGCACTGAAAGCTGTAGCTGGTTTTCACTGCCCCTTGGAACTACGTTCACTGCCACACAGACATTCGCGTTCTGCAAAAGCTTTGGTTGGTAATGGGGCAACACTGTGTATCTCTCCCTCGTAGAGCCCGGCTGCCAAATTCGAAACGTCCAGCGATTGCTCCCAAACGAAAGCTGCCAGCATGGAAAGATATAGCTGGTTTTCACTGCCCCTTGGAACTGCATTCGCTGCCACACAGACATTCGCCTTCTACAAAAGCTTTGCTTGGTAATGGGGAAACACTCTGTATCTCTCTCTCGCAGAGCCCGGCAGCCAAATTCCAAACGTCCAGCGATTGCTCCGACACGAAATCTGCCAGCACTGAAAGCAGCAGCTGGTTTTCACTGCCCCTTGGAACTGCGTTCGCTGCCACAAAGACATTCGCGTTCTGCAAAAGCTTTGGTTGGTAATGGGGCAACACTCTGTATCTCTCTCTCGCACAGCCCGGCAGCCAAATTCCAAACGTCCAGCGATTGCTCCCAAACGAAAGCTGCCAGCACGGAAAGCTGTAGCTGGTTTTCACTGCCCATTGGAACTGCATTCGCTGCCACACAGACATTCGCGTTCTGCAAAAGCTTTGGTTGGTAATGGGGCAACACTCTGTATCTCTCTCTCGCAGAGCCCGGCAGCCAAATTCGAAACGTCCAGCGATTGCTCCCAAACGAAAGCTGCCAGCACGGAAAGCTGTAGCTGGTTTTCACTGCCCCTTGGAACTCCATTCGCTGCCACACAGACATTCGCGTTCTGCAGAAGCTTTGGTTGGTAATGGGGCAACACTGTGTATCTCTCTCTCGCAGAGCCCGGCAGCCAAATTCGAGACGTCCAGCGATTGCTCCCAAACGAAAGCTGCCAGCACGGAAAGCTGTAGCTGGTTTTCACTGCCCCTTGGAACTGCATTCGCTGCCACACAGACATTCGCGTTCTGCAGAAGCTTTGGTTGGTAATGGGGCAACACTGTGTATATCTCTCTTGCAGAGCCCGGCAGCCAAATTCGAAATGTCCAGCAATTGCTCCCACACGAAAGCTGCCAGCACGGAAAGATATAGCTGGTTTTCACTGCCCCTTGGAACTGCATTCGCTGCCACACAGACATTCGCGTTCTGCAAAAGCTTTGGTTGGTAATGGGGCAACACTCTGTATCTCTCTCTCGCAGAGCCCGGCTGCCAAATACCAAACGTCCAGCGATTGCGTACACACGAAAGCTGCCAACACTGAAAGCTGTAGCTGGTTTTCACTGCCCCTTGGAACTCCATTCGCTGCCACACAGACATTCGCGTTCTGCAAAAGCTTTGGTTGGTAATGGGGCAACACTGTGTATCTCTCTCTCGCAGAGCCCGGCTGCCAAATTCGAAACATCCAGCGATTGCTCCCAAACGAAAGCTGCCAGCACGGAAAGCTGTAGCTGGTTTTCACTGCCCCTTGGAACTGCATTCGCTGCCACACAGACATTCGCGTTCTGCAGAAGCTTTGGTTGGTAATGGGGCAACACTGTGTATCTCTCTCTTGCAGAGCCCGGCAGCCAAATTCGAAATGTCCAGCGATTGCTCCCACACGAAAGCTGCCAGCACGGAAAGATATAGCTGGTTTTCACTGCCCCTTGGAACTGCATTCGCTGCCACACAGACATTCGCGTTCTGCAAAAGCTTTGGTTGGTAATGGGGCAACACTCTGTATCTCTCTCTCGCAGAGCCCGGCTGCCAAATTCCAAACGTCCAGCGATTGCGTACACACGAAAGCTGCCAACACTGAAAGCTGTAGCTGGTTTTCACTGCCCCTTGGAACTGCATTCGCTGCCACACAGACATTCGCGTTCTGCAAAAGCTTTGGTTGGTAATGGGGCAACACTCTTTATCTCTCTCTCGCAGAGCCCGGCAGCCAAATTCGACACGTCCAGCGATTGCTCCCAAACGAAAGCTGCCAGCATGGAAAGATATAGCTGGTTTTCACTGCCCCTTGGAACTGCATTCGCTGCCACACAGACATTCGCCTTCTACAAAAGCTTTGCTTGGTAATGGGGAAACACTCTGTATCTCTCTCTCGCAGAGCCCGGCTGCCAAATTCCAAACGTCCAGCGATTGCTCCGACACGAAAGATGCCAGCACTGAAAGCAGTAGCTGGTTTTCACTGCCCCTTGGAACTACGTTCGCTGCCACACAGACATTCGCGTTCTGCAAAAGCTTTGGTTGGTAATGGGGCAACACTGTGTATGTCTCTCTCGCACAGCCCGGCAGCCAAATTCGAAATGTCTATCTATTGCTCCCACACAAAAGCTGCCAGCATGTAAAGGTGTAGCTGGTTTTCACTGCCCCTTGGAACTGCATTCGCTGCCACACAGACATTCGCGTTCTGCAAAAGCTTTGGTTGGTAATGGGGCAACACTCTGTATCTCTCTCTCGCAGAGCCCGGCAGCCAAATTCGAAACGTCCAGCGATTGCTCCCAAACGAAAGCTGCCAGCACGGAAAGATATAGCTGGTTTTCACTGCCCCTTGGATCTACGTTCACTGCCACACAGACATTCGCGTTCTGCAAAAGCTTTGGTTGGTAATGGGGCAACACTGTGTATCTCTCTCTCGCACAGCCCGGCTGCCAAATTCGAAACGTCCAGCGATTGCTCCCAAACGAAAGCTGCCAGCACGGAAAGCTGTAGCTGGTTTTCACTGCCCCTTGGAAGTGCATTCGCTGCCACACAGACTTTCGCGTTCTGCAGAAGCTTTGGTTGGTAATGGGGCAACACTGTTTATCTCATTCTCGCAGAGCCCGGCTGCCAAATTCGAAACGTCCAGCGATTGCTCCCAAACGAAAGCTGCCAGCACGGAAAGATATAGCTGGTTTTCACTGCCCCTTGGAACTGCATTCGCTGCCACACAGACATTCGCCTTCTACAAAAGCTTTGCTTGGTAATGGGGAAACACTCTGTATCTCTCTCTCGCAGAGCCCGGCTGCCACATTCCAAACGTCCAGCGATTGCTCCGACACGAAATCTGCCAGCACTGAAAGCAGCAGCTGGTTTTCACTGCCCCTTGAAACTGCGTTCGCTGCCACAAAGACATTCGCGTTCTGCAAAAGCTTTGGTTGGTAATGGGGCAACACTCTGTATCTCTCTCTCGCACAGCCCGGCAGCCAAATTCGAAACGTCCAGCGATTGCTCCCAAACGAAAGCTGCCAGCACGGAAAGCTGTAGCTGGTTCTCACTGCCCCTTGGAACTGCATTCGCTGCCATACAGACATTCGCGTTCTGCAAAAGCTTTGGTTTGTAATGGGGTAACACTGTGTATCTCTCTCTCACAGAGCCCGGCAGCCAAATTCCAAACGTCCAGCGATTGCGTACACACGAAAGCTGCCAACACTGAAAGCTGTAGCTGGTTTTCACTGCCCCTTGGAACTCCATTCGCTGCCACACAGACATTCGCGTTCTGCAGAAGCTTTGGTTGGTAATGGGGCAACACTCTGTATCTCTCTCTCGCAGAGCCCGGCTGCCAAATTCCAAACGTCGAGCGATTGCTCCCAAACGAAAGCTGCCAGCACGGAAAGCTGTAGCTGGTTTTCACTGCCCCTTGGAACTCCATTCGCTGCCACACAGACATTCGCGTTCTGCAGAAGCTTTGGTTGGTAATGGGGCAACACTGTGTATCTCTCTCTCGCAGAGCCCGGCAGCCAAATTCGAAACGTCCAGCGATTGCTCCCAAACGAAAGCTGCCAGCACGGAAAGCTGTAGCTGGTTTTCACTGCCCCTTGGAACTGCATTCGCTGCCACACAGACATTCGCGTTCTGCAGAAGCTTTGGTTGGTAATGGGGCAACACTGTGTATATCTCTCTTGCAGAGCCCGGCAGCCAAATTCGAAATGTCCAGCGATTGCTCCCACACGAAAGCTGCCAGCACGGAAAGATATAGCTGGTTTTCACTGCCCCTTGGAACTGCATTCGCTGCCACACAGACATTCGCGTTCTGCAAAAGCTTTGGTTGGTAATGGGGCAACACTGTTTATCTCTCTCTCGCAGAGCCCGGCTGCCAAATTCCAAACGTCCAGCGATTGCGTACACACGAAAGCTGACAACACTGAAAGCTGTAGCTGGTTTTCACTGCCCCTTGGAACTCCATTCGCTGCCACACAGACATTCGCGTTCTGCAAAAGCTTTGGTTGGTAATGGGGCAACACTCTGTATCTCTCTTTCGCAGAGCCCGGCAGCCAAATTCGAAACGTCCAGCGATTGCTCCCAAACGAAAGCTGCCAGCACAGAAAGCTGTAGCTGGTTTTCACTGCCCCTTGGAACTGCATTCGCTGCCACACAGACATTCGCGTTCTGCAAAAGCTTTGGTTGGTAATGGGGCAACACTCTGTATCTCTCTCTCGCAGAGCCCGGCAGCCAAATTCGAAATGTCTAGCTATTGCTCCCACACAAAAGCTGCCAGCATGTAAAGGTGTAGCTGGTTTTCACTGCCCCTTGGAACTGCATTCGCTACCACACAGACATTCGCGTTCTGCAAAAGCTTTGGTTGGTAATGGGGCAACACTGTTTATCTCTCTCTCGCACAGCCCGGCAGCCAAATTCGAAATGTCCAGCTATTGCTCCCACACGAAACGTGCCAGCACTGTAAGCTATAGCTGGTTTTCACTGCCCCTTGGAACTGCATGCGCTGCCACACAGACATTCGCCTTCTACAAAAGCTTTGGTTGGTAATGGGTCAACACTCTGTATCTCTCTGTCGCACAGCCCGGCAGCCAAATTCGAAACGTCCAGCGATTGCTCCCAAACGAAAGCTGCCAGCACGAAAGCTGTAGCTGGTTTTCACTGCCCCTTGGAACTGCGTTCGCTGCCACACAGACATTCGCGTTCTGCAAAAGCTTTGGTTGGTAATCGGGCAACACTGTGTATCTCTCTCTTGCAGATTCCGGCAGCCAAATACCAAACGTCCAGCTACTGTGCCCAAACGAAAGCTGCAAACACTGAAAGCTGTAGCTGGTTTTCACTGCCCCTTGGAACTGCGTTCGCTGCCACACAGACATTCGCGTTCTGCAGAAGCTTTGGTTGGTGATGGGGCAACACTGTTTATCTCTCTCTCGCAGAGCCCGGCAGCCAAATTCGAAACGTCCAGCGATTGCGTACACACGAAAGCTGCCAGCATGGAAAGATATAGCTGGTTTTCACTGCCCCTTGGAACTGCATTCGCTGCCACACAGACATTCGCCTTCTACAAAAGCTTTGCTTGGTAATGGGGCAACACTCTGTATCTCTCTCTTGCAGAGCCCGGCTGCCAAATTCGAAACGTCCAGCGATTGCTCCGACACGAAAGATGCCAGCACTGAAAGCAGTAGCTGGTTTTCACTGCCCCTTGGAACTACGTTCGCTGCCACACAGACATTCGCGTTCTGCAAAAGCTTTGGTTGGTAATGGGGCAACACTGTGTATGTCTCTCTCGCACAGCCCGGCAGCCACATTTGAAATGTCTAGCTATTGCTCCCACACAAAAGCTGCCAGCATGTAAAGGTGTAGCTGGTTTTCACTGCCCCTTGGAACTGCATTCGCTACCACACAGACATTCGCGTTCTGCAAAAGCTTTGGTTGGTAATGGGGCAACACTGTTTATCTCTCTCTCGCAGAGCCCGGCAGCCAAATTCCAAACGTCCAGCGCTTGTGTACACACGAAAGCTGCCAACACTGAAAGCTGTAGCTGGTTTTCACTGTCCCTTGGAACTCCATTCGCTGCCACACAGACATTCGCGTTCTGCAAAAGCTTTGGTTGGTAATGGGGCAACACTCTGTATCTCTCTCTCGCACAGCCCGGCTGCCAAATTCGAAACGTCCAGCGATTGCTCCCAAACGAAAGCTGCCAGCACGGAAAGCTTTAGCTGGTTTTCACTGCCCCTTGGAACTGCATTCGCTGCCACACAGACTTTCGCGTTCTGCAGAAGCTTTGGTTGGTAATGGGGCAACACTGTTTATCTCTCTCTCGCAGAGCCCGGCTGCCAAATTCGAAACGTCCAGCGATTGCTCCCAAACGAAAGCTGCCAGCATGGAAAGATATAGCTGGTTTTCACTGCCCCTTGGAACTGCATTCGCTGCCACACAGACATTCGCCTTCTACAAAAGCTTTGCTTGGTAATGGGGAAACACTCTGTATCTCTCTGTCGCACAGCCCGGCAGGCAAATTCGAAACGTCCAGCGATTGCTCCCAAACGAAAGCTGCCAGCACGGAAAGCTGTAGCTGGTTTTCACTGCCCCTTGGAAGTGCATTCGCTGCCACACAGACTTTCGCGTTCTGCAGAAGCTTTGGTTGGTAATGGGGCAACACTGTTTATCTCATTCTCGCAGAGCCCGGCTGCCAAATTCGAAACGTCCAGCGATTGCTCCCAAACGAAAGCTGCCAGCACGGAAAGATATAGCTGGTTTTCACTGCCCCTTGGAACTGCATTCGCTGCCACACAGACATTCGCCTTCTACAAAAGCTTTGCTTGGTAATGGGGAAACACTCTGTATCTCTCTCTCGCAGAGCCCGGCTGCCACATTCCAAACGTCCAGCGATTGCTCCGACACGAAATCTGCCAGCACTGAAAGCAGCAGCTGGTTTTCACTGCCCCTTGAAACTGCGTTCGCTGCCACAAAGACATTCGCGTTCTGCAAAAGCTTTGGTTGGTAATGGGGCAACACTCTGTATCTCTCTCTCGCACAGCCCGGCAGCCAAATTCGAAACGTCCAGCGATTGCTCCCAAACGAAAGCTGCCAGCACGGAAAGCTGTAGCTGGTTCTCACTGCCCCTTGGAACTGCATTCGCTGCCATACAGACATTCGCGTTCTGCAAAAGCTTTGGTTTGTAATGGGGTAACACTGTGTATCTCTCTCTCACAGAGCCCGGCAGCCAAATTCCAAACGTCCAGCGATTGCGTACACACGAAAGCTGCCAACACTGAAAGCTGTAGCTGGTTTTCACTGCCCCTTGGAACTCCATTCGCTGCCACACAGACATTCGCGTTCTGCAGAAGCTTTGGTTGGTAATGGGGCAACACTCTGTATCTCTCTCTCGCAGAGCCCGGCTGCCAAATTCCAAACGTCGAGCGATTGCTCCCAAACGAAAGCTGCCAGCACGGAAAGCTGTAGCTGGTTTTCACTGCCCCTTGGAACTCCATTCGCTGCCACACAGACATTCGCGTTCTGCAGAAGCTTTGGTTGGTAATGGGGCAACACTGTGTATCTCTCTCTCGCAGAGCCCGGCAGCCAAATTCGAAACGTCCAGCGATTGCTCCCAAACGAAAGCTGCCAGCACGGAAAGCTGTAGCTGGTTTTCACTGCCCCTTGGAACTGCATTCGCTGCCACACAGACATTCGCGTTCTGCAGAAGCTTTGGTTGGTAATGGGGCAACACTGTGTATATCTCTCTTGCAGAGCCCGGCAGCCAAATTCGAAATGTCCAGCGATTGCTCCCACACGAAAGCTGCCAGCACGGAAAGATATAGCTGGTTTTCACTGCCCCTTGGAACTGCATTCGCTGCCACACAGACATTCGCGTTCTGCAAAAGCTTTGGTTGGTAATGGGGCAACACTGTTTATCTCTCTCTCGCAGAGCCCGGCTGCCAAATTCCAAACGTCCAGCGATTGCGTACACACGAAAGCTGACAACACTGAAAGCTGTAGCTGGTTTTCACTGCCCCTTGGAACTCCATTCGCTGCCACACAGACATTCGCGTTCTGCAAAAGCTTTGGTTGGTAATGGGGCAACACTCTGTATCTCTCTTTCGCAGAGCCCGGCAGCCAAATTCGAAACGTCCAGCGATTGCTCCCAAACGAAAGCTGCCAGCACAGAAAGCTGTAGCTGGTTTTCACTGCCCCTTGGAACTGCATTCGCTGCCACACAGACATTCGCGTTCTGCAAAAGCTTTGGTTGGTAATGGGGCAACACTCTGTATCTCTCTCTCGCAGAGCCCGGCAGCCAAATTCGAAATGTCTAGCTATTGCTCCCACACAAAAGCTGCCAGCATGTAAAGGTGTAGCTGGTTTTCACTGCCCCTTGGAACTGCATTCGCTACCACACAGACATTCGCGTTCTGCAAAAGCTTTGGTTGGTAATGGGGCAACACTGTTTATCTCTCTCTCGCACAGCCCGGCAGCCAAATTCGAAATGTCCAGCTATTGCTCCCACACGAAACGTGCCAGCACTGTAAGCTATAGCTGGTTTTCACTGCCCCTTGGAACTGCATGCGCTGCCACACAGACATTCGCCTTCTACAAAAGCTTTGGTTGGTAATGGGTCAACACTCTGTATCTCTCTGTCGCACAGCCCGGCAGCCAAATTCGAAACGTCCAGCGATTGCTCCCAAACGAAAGCTGCCAGCACGAAAGCTGTAGCTGGTTTTCACTGCCCCTTGGAACTGCGTTCGCTGCCACACAGACATTCGCGTTCTGCAAAAGCTTTGGTTGGTAATCGGGCAACACTGTGTATCTCTCTCTTGCAGATTCCGGCAGCCAAATACCAAACGTCCAGCTACTGTGCCCAAACGAAAGCTGCAAACACTGAAAGCTGTAGCTGGTTTTCACTGCCCCTTGGAACTGCGTTCGCTGCCACACAGACATTCGCGTTCTGCAGAAGCTTTGGTTGGTAATGGGGCAACACTGTTTATCTCTCTCTCGCAGAGCCCGGCAGCCAAATTCGAAACGTCCAGCGATTGCGTACACACGAAAGCTGCCAGCATGGAAAGATATAGCTGGTTTTCACTGCCCCTTGGAACTGCATTCGCTGCCACACAGACATTCGCCTTCTACAAAAGCTTTGCTTGGTAATGGGGCAACACTCTGTATCTCTCTCTTGCAGAGCCCGGCTGCCAAATTCGAAACGTCCAGCGATTGCTCCGACACGAAAGATGCCAGCACTGAAAGCAGTAGCTGGTTTTCACTGCCCCTTGGAACTACGTTCGCTGCCACACAGACATTCGCGTTCTGCAAAAGCTTTGGTTGGTAATGGGGCAACACTGTGTATGTCTCTCTCGCACAGCCCGGCAGCCACATTTGAAATGTCTAGCTATTGCTCCAACACAAAAGCTGCCAGCATGTAAAGGTGTAGCTGGTTTTCACTGCCCCTTGGAACTGCATTCGCTACCACACAGACATTAGCGTTCTGCAAAAGCTTTGGTTGGTAATGGGGCAACACTGTTTATCTCTCTCTCGCAGAGCCCGGCAGCCAAATTCCAAACGTCCAGCGCTTGTGTACACACGAAAGCTGCCAACACTGAAAGCTGTAGCTGGTTTTCACTGTCCCTTGGAACTCCATTCGCTGCCACACAGACATTCGCGTTCTGCAAAAGCTTTGGTTGGTAATGGGGCAACACTCTGTATCTCTCTCTCGCACAGCCCGGCTGCCAAATTCGAAACGTCCAGCGATTGCTCCCAAACGAAAGCTGCCAGCACGGAAAGCTTTAGCTGGTTTTCACTGCCCCTTGGAACTGCATTCGCTGCCACACAGACTTTCGCGTTCTGCAGAAGCTTTGGTTGGTAATGGGGCAACACTGTTTATCTCTCTCTCGCAGAGCCCGGCTGCCAAATTCGAAACGTCCAGCGATTGCTCCCAAACGAAAGCTGCCAGCATGGAAAGATATAGCTGGTTTTCACTGCCCCTTGGAACTGCATTCGCTGCCACACAGACATTCGCCTTCTACAAAAGCTTTGCTTGGTAATGGGGAAACACTCTGTATCTCTCTCTCGCAGAGCCCGGCTGCCAAATTCCAAACGTCCAGCGATTGCTCCGACACGAAATCTGCCAGCACTGAAAGCAGCAGCTGGTTTTCACTGCCCCTGAAACTGCGTTCGCTGCCACAAAGACATTCGCGTTCTGCAAAAGCTTTGGTTGGTAATGGGGCAACACTCTGTATCTCTCTCTCGCACAGCCCGGCAGCCAAATTCGAAACGTCCAGCGATTGCTCCCAAACGAAAGCTGCCAGCACGGAAAGCTGTAGCTGGTTCTCACTGCCCCTTGGAACTGCATTCGCTGCCACACAGACATTCGCGTTCTGCAAAAGCTTTGGTTTGTAATGGGGCAACACTGTGTATCTCTCTCTCACAGAGCCCGGCAGCCAAATTCCAAACGTCCAGCGATTGCGTACACACGAAAGCTGCCAACACTGAAAGCTGTAGCTGGTTTTCACTGCCCCTTGGAACTGCATTCGCTGCCACACAGACATTCGCGTTCTGCAGAAGCTTTGGTTGGTAATGGGGCAATACTGTGTATCTCTCTCTCGCAGAGCCCGGCAGCCAAATTCGAAACGTCCAGCGATTGCTCCCAAACGAAAGCTGCCAGCACGGAAAGCTGTAGCTGGTTTTCACTGCCCCTTGGAACTGCATTCGCTGCCACACAGACATTCGCGTTCTGCAGAAGCTTTGGTTGGTAATGGGGCAACACTGTGTATATCTCTCTTGCAGAGCCCGGCAGCCAAATTCGAAATGTCCAGCGATTGCTCCCACACGAAAGCTGCCAGCACGGAAAGATATAGCTGGTTTTCACTGCCCCTTGGAACTGCATTCGCTGCCACACAGACATTCGCGTTCTGCAAAAGCTTTGGTTGGTAATGGGGCAACACTCTGTATCTCTCTGTCGCAGAGCCCGGCTGCCAAATTCCAAACGTCCAGCGATTGCGTACACACGAAAGCTGACAACACTGAAAGCTGTAGCTGGTTTTCACTGCCCCTTGGAACTCCATTCGCTGCCACACAGACATTCGCGTTCTGCAAAAGCTTTGGTTGGTAATGGGGCAACACTCTGTATCTCTCTTTCGCAGAGCCCGGCAGCCAAATTCGAAACGTCCAGCGATTGCTCCCAAACGAAAGCTGCCAGCACAGAAAGCTGTAGCTGGTTTTCACTGCCCCTTGGAACTGCATTCGCTGCCACACAGACATTCGCGTTCTGCAAAAGCTTTGGTTGGTAATGGGGCAACACTCTGTATCTCTCTCTCGCAGAGCCCGGCAGCCAAATTCGAAATGTCTAGCTATTGCTCCCACACAAAAGCTGCCAGCATGTAAAGGTGTAGCTGGTTTTCACTGCCCCTTGGAACTGCATTCGCTGCCACACAGACATTCGCGTTCTACAAAAGCTTTGGTTGGTAATGGGGCAAAACTCTGTATCTCTCTGTCGCACAGCCCGGCAGCCAAATTCGAAATGTCCAGCTATTGCTCCCACACGAAACGTGCCAGCACTGTAAGCTATAGCTGGTTTTCACTGCCCCTTGGAACTGCATGCGCTGCCACACAGACATTCGCCTTCTACAAAAGCTTTGGTTGGTAATGGGTCAACACTCTGTATCTCTCTGTCGCACAGCCCGGCAGCCAAATTCGAAACGTCCAGCGATTGCTCCCAAACGAAAGCTGCCAGCACGAAAGCTGTAGCTGGTTTTCACTGCCCCTTGGAACTGCGTTCGCTGCCACACAGACATTCGCGTTCTGCAAAAGCTTTGGTTGGTAATCGGGCAACACTGTGTATCTCTCTCTTGCAGATTCCGGCAGCCAAATACCAAACGTCCAGCTACTGTGCCCAAACGAAAGCTGCCAGCACAGAAAGCTGTAGCTGGTTTTCACTGCCCCTTGGAACTGCATTCGCTGCCACACAGACATTCGTGTTCTGTAAAAGCTTTGGTTGGTAATGGGGCAACACTCTGTATCTCTCTGTCGCAGAGCCCGGCAGCCAAATTCGAAATGTCCAGCGATTGCTCCCACACGAAACGTGCCAGCACTGTAAGCTATAGCTCGTTTTCACTGCCCCTTGGAACTGCATGCGCTGCCACACAGACATTCGCATTCTACAAAAGCTTTGGTTGGTAATGGGGCAACACTCTGTATCTCTCTGTCGCACAGCCCGGCAGCCAAATTCGAAACGTCCAGCGATTGCTCCCAAACGAAAGCTGTCAACACTGAAAGCTGTAGCTGGTTTTCACTGCCCCTTGGAACTGCGTTCGCTGCCACACAGACATTCGCGTTCTGCAGAAGCTTTGGTTGGTGATGGGGCAACACTGTTTATCTCTCTCTCGCAGAGCCCGGCAGCCAAATTCGAAACGTCCAGCGATTGCGTACACACGAAAGCTGCCAGCATGGAAAGATATAGCTGGTTTTCACTGCCCCTTGGAACTGCATTCGCTGCCACACAGACATTCGCCTTCTACAAAAGCTTTGCTTGGTAATGGGGCAACACTCTGTATCTCTCTCTTGCAGAGCCCGGCTGCCAAATTCGAAACGTCCTGCGATTGCTCCGACACGAAAGATGCCAGCACTGAAAGCAGTAGCTGGTTTTCACTGCCCCTTGGAACTACGTTCGCTGCCACACAGACATTCGCGTTCTGCAAAAGCTTTGGTTGGTAATGGGGCAACACTGTGTATGTCTCTCTCGCACAGCCCGGCAGCCACATTTGAAATGTCTAGCTATTGCTCCCACACAAAAGCTGCCAGCATGTAAAGGTGTAGCTGGTTTTCACTGCCCCTTGGAACTGCATTCGCTGCCACACAGACATTCGCGTTCTGCAAAAGCTTTGGTTGGTAATGGGGCAACACTCTGTATCTCTCTCTCGCAGAGCCCGGCAGCCAAATTCCAAACGTCCAGCGCTTGTGTACACACGAAAGCTGCCAACACTGAAAGCTGTAGCTGGTTTTCACTGTCCCTTGGAACTCCATTCGCTGCCACACAGACATTCGCGTTCTGCAAAAGCTTTGGTTGGTAATGGGGCAACACTCTGTATCTCTCTCTCGCACAGCCCGGCTGCCAAATTCGAAACGTCCAGCGATTGCTCCCAAACGAAAGCTGCCAGCACGGAAAGCTTTAGCTGGTTTTCACTGCCCCTTGGAACTGCATTCGCTGCCACACAGACTTTCGCGTTCTGCAGAAGCTTTGGTTGGTAATGGGGCAACACTGTTTATCTCTCTCTCGCAGAGCCCGGCTGCCAAATTCGAAACGTCCAGCGATTGCTCCCAAACGAAAGCTGCCAGCATGGAAAGATATAGCTGGTTTTCACTGCCCCTTGGAACTGCATTCGCTGCCACACAGACATTCGCCTTCTACAAAAGCTTTGCTTGGTAATGGGGAAACACTCTGTATCTCTCTATCGCAGAGCCCGGCTGCCAAATTCCAAACGTCCAGCGATTGCTCCGACACGATATCTGCCAGCACTGAAAGCAGCAGCTGGTTTTCACTGCCCCTTGGAACTGCGTTCGCTGCCACAAAGACATTCGCGTTCTGCAAAAGCTTTGGTTGGTAATGGGGCAACACTCTGTATCTCTCTCTCGCACAGCCCGGCACCCTAATTCGAAACGTCCAGCGATTGCTCCCAAACGAAAGCTGCCAGCACGGAAAGCTGTAGCTGGTTTTCACTGCCCCTTGGAACTGCATTCGCTGCCACACAGACATTCGCGTTCTGCAAAAGCTTTGGTTGGTAATGGGGCAACACTGTGTATCTCTCTCTCACATAGCCCGGCAGCCAAATTCCAAACGTCCAGCGATTGCGTACACACGAAAGCTGCCAACACTGAAAGCTGTATCTGGTTTTCACTGCCCCTTGGAACTCCATTCGCTGCCACACAGACATTCGCGTTCTGCAAAAGCTTTGGTTGGTAATGGGGCAACACTCTGTATCTCTCTCTCGCAGAGCCCGGCTGCCAAATTCGAAACGTCCAGCGATTGCTCCCAAACGAAAGCTGCCAGCACGGAAAGCTGTAGCTGGTTTTCACTGCCCCTTGGAACTCCATTCGCTGCCACACAGACATTCGCGTTCTGCAGAAGCTTTGGTTGGTAATGGGGCAACACTGTGTATCTCTCTCTCGCAGAGCCCGGCAGCCAAATTCGAAACGTCCAGCGATTGCTCCCAAACGATAGATGCCAGCACTGAAAGCAGTAGCTGGTTTTCACTGCCCCTTGGACCTCCATTCGCTGCCACAAGGACATTCGCGTTCTGCAAAAGCTTTGGTTGGTAATGGGGCAACACTGTGTATCTCTCTCTCGTAGAGCCCGGCTGCCAAATTCGAAACGTCCAGCGATTGCTCCCAAACGAAAGCTGCCAGCACAGAAAGCTGTAGCTGGTTTTCACTGCCCCTTGGAACTGCATTCGCTGCCACACAGACATTCGCGTTCTGCAGAAGCTTTGGTTGGTAATGGGGCAACACTCTGTATCTCTCTCTTGCAGAGCCCGGCAGCCAAATTCGAAATGTCCAGCGATTGCTCCCACACGAAAGCTGCCAGTACGGAAAGATATAGCTGGTTTTCACTGCCCCTTGGAACTGCATTCGCTGCCACACAGACATTCGCGTTCTGCAAAAGCTTTGGTGGGTAATGGGGCAACACTGTGTATCTCTCTCTCGCACAGCCCGGCTGCCAAATTCGAAACGTCCAGCGATTGCTCCCAAACGAAAGCTGTCAGCACGGACAGCTGTAGCTGGTTTTCACTGCCCCTTGGAACTCCATTCGCTGCCACACAGACATTCGCGTTCTGCAAAAGCTTTGGTTGGTAATGGGGCAACACTGTGTATCTCTCTCTCGCAGAGCCCGGCAGCCAAATTCCAAACGTCCAGCGATTGCGTACACACGAAAGCTGCCAACACTGAAAGCTGTAGCTGGTTTTCACTGCCCCTTGGAACTCCATTCGCTGCCACACAGACATTCGCGTTCTGCAAAAGCTTTGGTTGGTAATGGGGCAACACTCTGTATCTCTCTCTCGCACAGCCCAGCAGCCAAATTCGAAACGTCCAGCGATTGCTCCCAAACGAAAGCTGCCAGCACGGAAAGCTGTAGCTGGTTTTCACTGCCCCTTGGAACTGCATTCGCTGCCACACAGACATTCGCGTTCTGCAGAAGCTTTGGTTGGTAATGGGGCAACACTCTGTATCTCGCTCTCGCAGAGCCCGGCAGCCAAATTCGAAACGTCCAGCGATTGCTCCCAAACGAAAGCTGCCAGCACGGAAAGCTGTAGCTGGTTTTCACTGCCCCTTGGAACTGCATTCGCTGCCACACAGACATTCGCGTTCTGCAGAAGCTTTGGTTGGTAATGGGGCAACACTGTGTATATCTCTCTTGCAGAGCCCGGCAGCCAAATTCGAAACGTCCAGCGATTGCTCCCACACGAAAGCTGCCAGCACGGAAAGATATAGCTGGTTTTCACTGCCCCTTGGAACTGCATTCGCTGCCACAGAGACATTCGCGTTCTGCAAAAGCTTTGGTTGGTAATGGGGCAACACTCTGTATCTCTCTCTCGCAGAGCCCGGCTGCCAAATTCCAAACGTCCAGCGATTGCGTACACACGAAAGCTGCCAACACTGAAAGCTGTAGCTGGTTTTCACTGCCCCTTGGAACTGCATTCGCTGCCACACAGACATTCGCGTTCTGCAAAAGCTTTGGTTGGTAATGGGGCAACACTCTGTATCTCTCTCTCGCAGAGCCCGGCAGCCAAATTCGAAACGTCCAGCGATTGCTCCCAAACGAAAGCTGCCAGCACGGAAAGCTGTAGCTGGTTTTCACTGCCCCTTGGAACTGCATTCGCTGCCACACAGACATTCGCGTTCTGCAAAAGCTTTCGTTGGTAATGGGGCAACACTCTGTATCTCTCTCTCGCAGAGCCCGGCAGCCAAATTCGACACGTCCAGCGATTGCTCCCAAACGAAAGCTGCCAGCACGGAAAGATATAGCTGGTTTTCACTGCCCCTTGGATCTACGTTCACTGCCACACAGACATTCGCGTTCTGCAAAAGCTTTGGTTGGTAATGGGGCAACACTGTGTATCTCTCTCTCGCACAGCCCGGCTGCCAAATTCGAAACGTCCAGCGATTGCTCCCAAACGAAAGCTGCCAGCACGGAAAGCTGTAGCTGGTTTTCACTGCCCCTTGGAACTGCATTCGCTGCCACACAGACATTCGCGTTCTGCAGAAGCTTTGGTTGGTAATGGGGCAACACTGTTTATCTCTCTCTCGCAGAGCCCGGCTGCCAAATTCGAAATGTCCAGCGATTGCTCCCAAACGAAAGCTGCCAGCATGGAAAGATATAGCTGGTTTTCACTGCCCCTTGGAACTGCATTCGCTGCCACACAGACATTCGCCTTCTAAAAAAGCTTTGCTTGGTAATGGGGCAACACTGTGTATCTCTCTCTTGCAGAGCCCGGCAGCCAAATTCGAAACGTCCAGCGATTGCTCCCAAACGAAAGCTGCCAGCACGGAAAGCTGTAGCTGGTTTTCACTGCCCCTTGGAACTGCATTCGCTGCCACACAAACATTCGCGTTCTGCAAAAGCTTTGGTTGGTAATGGGGCAACACTCTGTATCTCTCTCTCGCAGAGCCCGGCAGCCAAATTCGAAATGTCCAGCGATTGCTCCCAAACGAAAGCTGCCAGCACTGAAAGCTGTAGCTGGTTTTCACTGCCCCTTGGAACTACGTTCACTGCCACACAGACATTCGCGTTCTGCAAAAGCTTTGGTTGGTAATGGGGCAACATTCTGTATCTCTCCCTCGCAGAGCCCGGCTGCCAAATTCGAAACGTCCAGCGATTGCTCCCAAACGAAAGCTGCCAGCACGGAAAGCTGTAGCTGGTTTTCACTGCCCCTTGGAACTGCATTCGCTGCCACACAGACATTCGCGTTCTGCAGAAGCTTTGGTTGGTAATGGGGCAACACTGTGTATCTCTCTCTTGCAGAGCCCGGCAGCCAAATTCGAAATGTCCAGCGATTGCTCCCACACGAAAGCTGCCAGCACGGAAAGATATAGCTGGTTTTCACTGCCCCTTGGAACTCCATTCGCTGCCACACAGACATTCGCGTTCTGCAAAAGCTTTGGTTGGTAATGGGGCAACACTGTGTATCTCTCTCTTGCAGAGCCCGGCTGCCAAATTCCAAACGTCCAGCGATTGCTCCGACACGAAATCTGCCAGCACTGAAAGCAGCAGCTGGTTTTCACTATCCCTTGGAACTGCGTTCGCTGCCACACAGACATTCGCGTTCTGCAAAAGCTTTGGTTGGTAATGGGGCAACACTGTGTATACCTCTCTTGCAGAGCCCGGCAGCCAAATTCGAAATGTCCAGCGATTGCTCCCACACGAAAGCTGCCAGTATGTAAAGGTGTAGATGGTTTTCACTGCCCCTTGGAACTGCATTCGCTGCCACACAGACATTCGCGTTCTGCAAAAGCTTTGGTTGGTAATGGGGCAACACTCTGTATCTCTCTCTCGCAAAGCCCGGCAGCCAAATTCGAAACGTCCAGCGATTGCTCCCAAACGAAAGGTGCCAGCACGGAAAGATATAGCTGGTTTTCACTGCCCCTTGGAACTCCATTCGCTGCCACACAGACATTCGCGTTCTGCAAAAGCTTTGGTTGGTAATGGGGCAACACTGTGTATCTCTCTCTCGCAGAGCCCGGCAGCCAAATTCGAAACGTCCAGCGATTGCTCCCAAACGAAAGCTGTCAGCACGGACAGCTGTAGCTGGTTTTCACTGCCCCTTGGAACTCCATTCGCTGCCACACAAACATTCGCGTTCTGCAAAAGCTTTGGTTGGTAATGGGGCAACACTCTGTATCTCGCTCTCGCAAAGCCCGGCAGCCAAATTCGAAATGTCCATCGATTGCTCCCAAACGAAAGCTGCCAGCACTGAAAGCTGTAGCTGGTTTTCACTGCCCCTTGGAACTGCATTCGCTGCCACACAGATATTCGCGTTCTGCAGAAGCTTTGGTTGGTAATGGGGCAACACTGTGTATCTCTCTCTTGCAGAGCCCGGCAGCCAAATTCGAAATGTCCAGCGATTGCTCCCACACGAAAGCTTCCAGCACGGAAAGATATAGCTGGTTTTCACTGCCCCTTGGAACTGCATTCGCTGCCACACAGACATTCGCGTTCTGCAAAAGCTTTGGTTGGTAATGGGGCAACACTCTGTATCTCTCTCTCGCAGAGCCCGGCTGCCAAATTCGAAACGTCCAGCGATTGCTCCCACACGAAATCTGCCAACACTGAAAGCTGTAGCTGGTTTTCACTGCCCCTTGGAACTCCATTCGCTGCCACACAGACATTCGCGTACTGCAAAAGCTTTGGTTGGTAATGGGGCAACACTGTGTATCTCTCTCTTGCAGAGCCCGGCAGCCAAATTCGAAATGTCCAGCGATTGCTCCCAAACGAAAGCTGCCAGCACGGAAAGGTGTAGCTGGTTTTCACTGCCCCTTGCAACTACGTTCACTGCCACACAGACATTCGCGTTCTGCAAAAGCTTTGGTTGGTAATGGGGCAACACTGTGTATCTCTCCCTCGTAGAGCCCGGCTCCCAAATTCGAAACGTCCAGCGATTGCTCCCAAACGAAAGCTGCCAGCACGGAAAGCTGTAGCTGGTTTTCACTGCCCCTTGGAACTGCATTCGCTGCCACACAGACATTCGCGTTCTGCAAAAGCTTTGGTTGGTAATGGGGCAACACTCTGTATCTCGCTCTCGCAAAGCCCGGCAGCCAAATTCGAAATGTCCAGCGATTGCTCCCAAATGAAAGCTGCCAGCACGGAAAGGTGTAGCTGGTTTTCACTGCCCCTTGCAACTACGTTCACTGCCACACAGACATTCGCGTTCTGCAAAAGCTTTGGTTGGTAATGGGGCAACACTGTGTATCTCTCCCTCGTAGAGCCCGGCTCCCAAATTCTAAACGTCCAGCGATTGCTCCCAAACGAAAGCTGCCAGCACGGAAAGATATAGCTGGTTTTCACTGCCCCTTGGAACTGCATTCGCTGCCACACAGACATTCGCGTTCTGCAGAAGCTTTGGTTGGTAATGGGGCAACATTGTTTATCTCTCTCTCGCAGAGCCCGGCAGCCAAATTCCAAACGTCCAGCGATTGCTCCCACACGAAAGCTGCCAGCACAGAAAGCTGTAGCTGGTTTTCACTGCGCCTTGGAACTCCATTCGCTGCCACACAGACATTCGCGTTCTGCAAAAGCTTTGGTTGGTAATGGGGCAACACTCTGTATCTCTCTGTCGCAGAGCCCGGCAGCCAAATTCGAAACGTCCAGCGATTGCTCCCAAACGAAAGCTGTCAGCACGGAAAGCTGTATCTGGTTTTCACTGCCCCTTGGAACTGCGTTCGCTGCCACACAGACATTCGCGTTCTGCAGAAGCTTTGGTTGGTAATGGGGCAACACTGTGTATCTCTCTCTCGCAGAGCCCGGAAGCCAAATACCAAACGTCCAGCCACTGTGCCCAAACGATAGATGCCAGTACTGAAAGCAGTAGCTGGTTTTCACTGCCCCTTGGACCTCCATTCGCTGCCACAAGGACATTCGCGTTGTGCAAAAGCTTTGGTTGGTAATGGGGCAACAGTGTTTATCTCTCTCTCGCAGAGCCCGGCAGCCAAATTCCAAACGTCCAGCGATTGCTCCCAAACGAAAGCTGCCAGCACGGAAAGCTGTAGCTGGTTTTCACTGCCCCTTGGAACTGCATTCGCTGCCACACAGACATTCGCGTTCTGCAAAAGCTTTGGTTGGTAATGGGTCAACACTATGTATGTCTCTCTCGCAGAGCCCGGCAGCCAAATTCGAAACGTCCAGCGATTGCTCCCAAACGAAAGCTGCCAGCACGGAAAGCTGTAGCTGGTTTTCACTGCCCCTTGGAACTGCATTCGCTGCCACACAGACATTCGCGTTCTGCAAAAGCTTTGGTTGGTAATGGGGCAACACTCTGTATCTCTCTCTCGCAGAGCCCGGCAGCCAAATTCGAAACGTCCAGCGATTGCTCCCAAACGAAAGCTGCCAGCACGGAAAGCTGTAGCTGGTTTTCACTGCCCCTTGGAACTGCATTCGCTGCCACACAGACATTCGCGTTCTGCAGAAGTTTTTGTTGGTAATGGGGCCACACTGTGTATCTCTCTCTTGCAGAGCCCGGCAGCCAAATTCGAAATGTCCAGCGATTGCTCCCACACGAAAGCTGCCAGCACGGAAAGCTATAGTTGGTTTTCACTGCCCCTTGGAACTGCATTCGCTGCCACACAGACATTCGCGTTCTGCAAAAGCTTTGGTTGGTAATGGGGCAACACTCTGTATCTCTCTCTCGCAGAGCCCGGCAGCCAAATACCAAACGTCCAGCCACTGTGCCCAAACGATAGATGCCAGCACTGAAAGCAGTAGCTGGTTTTCACTGCCCCTTGGACCTCCATTCGCTGCCACAAGGACATTCGCGTTCTGCAAAAGCTTTGGTTGGTAATGGGGCAACACTGTGTATCTCTCTCTCGTAGAGCCCGGCTGCCAAATTCGAAACGTCCAGCGATTGCTCCCAAACGAAAGCTGCCAGCACAGAAAGCTGTAGCTGGTTTTCACTGCCCCTTGGAACTGCATTCGCTGCCACACAGACATTCGCGTTCTGCAGAAGCTTTGGTTGGTAATCGAGCAACACTGTGTATCTCTCTCTTGCAGAGCCCGGCAGCCAAATACCAAACGTCCAGCCACTGTGCCCAAACGAAAGCTGCCAGCACAGAAAGCTGTAGCTGGTTTTCACTGCCCCTTGGAACTGCATTCGCTGCCACACAGACATTCGCCTTCTACAAAAGCTTTGCTTGGTAATGGGGCAACACTCTGTATCTCTCTCTTGCAGAGCCCGGCTGCCAAATTCGAAACGTCCAGCGATTGCTCCGACACGAAAGATGCCAGCACTGAAAGCAGTAGCTGGTTTTCACTGCCCCTTGGAACTACGTTCGCTGCCACACAGACATTCGCGTTCTGCAAAAGCTTTGGTTGGTAATGGGGCAACACTGTGTATGTCTCTCTCGCACAGCCCGGCAGCCACATTTGAAATGTCTAGCTATTGCTCCCACACAAAAGCTGCCAGCATGTAAAGGTGTAGCTGGTTTTCACTGCCCCTTGCAACTGCATTCGCTGCCACACAGACATTCGCGTTCTGCAAAAGCTTTGGTTGGTAATGGGGCAACACTCTGTATCTCTCTCTCGCAGAGCCCGGCAGCCAAATTCCAAACGTCCAGCGCTTGTGTACACACGAAAGCTGCCAACACTGAAAGCTGTAGCTGGTTTTCACTGTCCCTTGGAACTCCATTCGCTGCCACACAGACATTCGCGTTCTGCAAAAGCTTTGGTTGGTAATGGGGCAACACTCTGTATCTCTCTCTCGCACAGCCCGGCTGCCAAATTCGAAACGTCCAGCGATTGCTCCCAAACGAAAGCTGCCAGCACGGAAAGATTTAGCTGGTTTTCACTGCCCCTTGGAACTGCATTCGCTGCCACACAAACATTCGCGTTCTGCAGAAGCTTTGGTTGGTAATGGGGCAACACTGTTTATCTCTCTCTCGCAGAGCCCGGCTGCCAAATTCGAAACGTCCAGCGATTGCTCCCAAACGAAAGCTGCCAGCATGGAAAGATATAGCTGGTTTTCACTGCCCCTTGGAACTGCATTCGCTGCCACACAGACATTCGCCTTCTACAAAAGCTTTGCTTGGTAATGGGGAAACACTCTGTATCTCTCTATCGCAGAGCCCGGCTGCCAAATTCCAAACGTCCAGCGATTGCTCCGACACGATATCTGCCAGCACTGAAAGCAGCAGCTGGTTTTCACTGCCCCTTGGAACTGGGTTCGCTGCCACAAAGACATTCGCGTTCTGCAAAAGCTTTGGTTGGTAATGGGGCAACACTCTGTATCTCTCTCTCGCACAGCCCGGCACCCTAATTTGAAACGTCCAGCGATTGCTCCCAAACGAAAGCTGCCAGCACGGAAAGCTGTAGCTGGTTTTCACTGCCCCTTGGAACTGCATTCGCTGCCACACAGACATTCGCGTTCTGCAAAAGCTTTGGTTGGTAATGGGGCAACACTGTGTATCTCTCTCTCACATAGCCCGGCAGCCAAATTCCAAACGTCCAGCGATTGCGTACACACGAAAGCTGCCAACACTGAAAGCTGTATCTGGTTTTCACTGCCCCTTGGAACTCCATTCGCTGCCACACAGACATTCGCGTTCTGCAAAAGCTTTGGTTGGTAATGGGGCAACACTCTGTATCTCTCTCTCGCAGAGCCCGGCAGCCAAATTCGAAACGTCCAGCGATTGCTCCCAAACGAAAGCTGCCAGCACGGAAAGCTGTAGCTGGTTTTCACTGCCCCTTGGAACTGCATTCGCTGCCACACAGACATTCGCGTTCTGCAAAAGCTTTGGTTGGTAATGGGGCAACACTCTGTATCTCTCTCTCGCAGAGCCCGGCAGCCAAATTCGAAACGTCCAGCGATTGCTCCCAAACGAAAGCTGCCAGCACGGAAAGATATAGCTGGTTTTCACTGCCCCTTGGATCTACGTTCACTGCCACACAGACATTCGCGTTCTGCAAAAGCTTTGGTTGGTAATGGGGCAACACTGTGTATCTCTCTCTCGCACAGCCCGGCTGCCAAATTCGAAACGTCCAGCGATTGCTCCCAAACGAAAGCTGCCAGCACGGAAAGCTGTAGCTGGTTTTCACTGCCCCTTGGAACTGCATTCGCTGCCACACAGACATTCGCGTTCTGCAGAAGCTTTGGTTGGTAATGGGGCAACACTGTTTATCTCTCTCTCGCAGAGCCCGGCTGCCAAATTCGAAATGTCCAGCGATTGCTCCCAAACGAAAGCTGCCAGCATGGAAAGATATAGCTGGTTTTCACTGCCCCTTGGAACTGCATTCGCTGCCACACAGACATTCGCCTTCTAAAAAAGCTTTGCTTGGTAATGGGGCAACACTGTGTATCTCTCTCTTGCAGAGCCCGGCAGCCAAATTCGAAACGTCCAGCGATTGCTCCCAAACGAAAGCTGCCAGCACGGAAAGCTGTAGCTGGTTTTCACTGCCCCTTGGAACTGCATTCGCTGCCACACAAACATTCGCGTTCTGCAAAAGCTTTGGTTGGTAATGGGGCAACACTCTGTATCTCTCTCTCGCAGAGCCCGGCAGCCAAATTCGAAATGTCCAGCGATTGCTCCCAAACGAAAGCTGCCAGCACTGAAAGCTGTAGCTGGTTTTCACTGCCCCTTGGAACTACGTTCACTGCCACACAGACATTCGCGTTCTGCAAAAGCTTTGGTTGGTAATGGGGCAACATTCTGTATCTCTCCCTCGCAGAGCCCGGCTGCCAAATTCGAAACGTCCAGCGATTGCTCCCAAACGAAAGCTGCCAGCACGGAAAGCTGTAGCTGGTTTTCACTGCCCCTTGGAACTGCATTCGCTGCCACACAGACATTCGCGTTCTGCAGAAGCTTTGGTTGGTAATGGGGCAACACTGTGTATCTCTCTCTTGCAGAGCCCGGCAGCCAAATTCGAAATGTCCAGCGATTGCTCCCACACGAAAGCTGCCAGCACGGAAAGATATAGCTGGTTTTCACTGCCCCTTGGAACTCCATTCGCTGCCACACAGACATTCGCGTTCTGCAAAAGCTTTGGTTGGTAATGGGGCAACACTGTGTATCTCTCTCTTGCAGAGCCCGGCTGCCAAATTCCAAACGTCCAGCGATTGCTCCGACACGAAATCTGCCAGCACTGAAAGCAGCAGCTGGTTTTCACTATCCCTTGGAACTGCGTTCGCTGCCACACAGACATTCGCGTTCTGCAAAAGCTTTGGTTGGTAATGGGGCAACACTGTGTATATCTCTCTTGCAGAGCCCGGCAGCCAAATTCGAAATGTCCAGCGATTGCTCCCACACGAAAGCTGCCAGCATGTAAAGGTGTAGATGGTTTTCACTGCCCCTTGGAACTGCATTCGCTGCCACACAGACATTCGCGTTCTGCAAAAGCTTTGGTTGGTAATGGGCAACACTCTGTATCTCTCTCTCGCAAAGCCCGGCAGCCAAATTCGAAACGTCCAGCGATTGCTCCCAAACGAAAGGTGCCAGCACGGAAAGATATAGCTGGTTTTCACTGCCCCTTGGAACTCCATTCGCTGCCACACAGACATTCGCGTTCTGCAAAAGCTTTGGTTGGTAATGGGGCAACACTGTGTATCTCTCTCTCGCAGAGCCCGGCAGCCAAATTCGAAACGTCCAGCGATTGCTCCCAAACGAAAGCTGTCAGCACGGACAGCTGTAGCTGGTTTTCACTGCCCCTTGGAACTCCATTCGCTGCCACACAAACATTCGCGTTCTGCAAAAGCTTTGGTTGGTAATGGGGCAACACTCTGTATCTCGCTCTCGCAAAGCCCGGCAGCCAAATTCGAAATGTCCATCGATTGCTCCCAAACGAAAGCTGCCAGCACGGAAAGCTGTAGCTGGTTTTCACTGCCCCTTGGAACTGCATTCGCTGCCACACAGATATTCGCGTTCTGCAGAAGCTTTGGTTGGTAATGGGGCAACACTGTGTATCTCTCTCTTGCAGAGCCCGGCAGCCAAATTCGAAATGTCCAGCGATTGCTCCCACACGAAAGCTTCCAGCACGGAAAGATATAGCTGGTTTTCACTGCCCCTTGGAACTGCATTCGCTGCCACACAGACATTCGCGTTCTGCAAAAGCTTTGGTTGGTAATGGGGCAACACTCTGTATCTCTCTCTCGCAGAGCCCGGCTGCCAAATTCGAAACGTCCAGCGATTGCTCCCACACGAAATCTGCCAACACTGAAAGCTGTAGCTGGTTTTCACTGCCCCTTGGAACTCCATTCGCTGCCACACAGACATTCGCGTACTGCAAAAGCTTTGGTTGGTAATGGGGCAACACTGTGTATCTCTCTCTTGCAGAGCCCGGCAGCCAAATTCGAAATGTCCAGCGATTGCTCCCAAACGAAAGCTGCCAGCACGGAAAGGTGTAGCTGGTTTTCACTGCCCCTTGCAACTACGTTCACTGCCACACAGACATTCGCGTTCTGCAAAAGCTTTGGTTGGTAATGGGGCAACACTGTGTATCTCTCCCTCGTAGAGCCCGGCTCCCAAATTCGAAACGTCCAGCGATTGCTCCCAAACGAAAGCTGCCAGCACGGAAAGCTGTAGCTGGTTTTCACTGCCCCTTGGAACTGCATTCGCTGCCACACAGACATTCGCGTTCTGCAAAAGCTTTGGTTGGTAATGGGGCAACACTCTGTATCTCGCTCTCGCAAAGCCCGGCAGCCAAATTCGAAATGTCCAGCGATTGCTCCCAAATGAAAGCTGCCAGCACGGAAAGGTGTAGCTGGTTTTCACTGCCCCTTGCAACTACGTTCACTGCCACACAGACATTCGCGTTCTGCAAAAGCTTTGGTTGGTAATGGGGCAACACTGTGTATCTCTCCCTCGTAGAGCCCGGCTCCCAAATTCTAAACGTCTCGCGATTGCTCCCAAACGAAAGCTGCCAGCACGGAAAGATATAGCTGGTTTTCACTGCCCCTTGGAACTGCATTCGCTGCCACACAGACATTCGCGTTCTGCAGAAGCTTTGGTTGGTAATGGGGCAACATTGTTTATCTCTCTCTCGCAGAGCCCGGCAGCCAAATTCCAAACGTCCAGCGATTGCTCCCACACGAAAGCTGCCAACACTGAAAGCTGTAGCTGGTTTTCACTGCGCCTTGGAACTCCATTCGCTGCCACACAGACATTCGCGTTCTGCAAAAGCTTTGGTTGGTAATGGGGCAACACTCTGTATCTCTCTGTCGCAGAGCCCGGCAGCCAAATTCGAAACGTCCAGCGATTGCTCCCAAACGAAAGCTGTCAGCACGGAAAGCTGTATCTGGTTTTCACTGCCCCTTGGAACTGCGTTCGCTGCCACACAGACATTCGCGTTCTGCAGAAGCTTTGGTTGGTAATGGGGCAACACTGTGTATCTCTCTCTCGCAGAGCCCGGAAGCCAAATACCAAACGTCCAGCCACTGTGCCCAAACGATAGATGCCAGTACTGAAAGCAGTAGCTGGTTTTCACTGCCCCTTGGACCTCCATTCGCTGCCACAAGGACATTCGCGTTGTGCAAAAGCTTTGGTTGGTAATGGGGCAACAGTGTTTATCTCTCTCTCGCAGAGCCCGGCAGCCAAATTCCAAACGTCCAGCGATTGCTCCCAAACGAAAGCTGCCAGCACGGAAAGCTGTAGCTGGTTTTCACTGCCCCTTGGAACTGCATTCGCTGCCACACAGACATTCGCGTTCTGCAAAAGCTTTGGTTGGTAATGGGTCAACACTATGTATGTCTCTCTCGCAGAGCCCGGCAGCCAAATTCGAAACGTCCAGCGATTGCTCCCAAACGAAAGCTGCCAGCACGGAAAGCTGTAGCTGGTTTTCACTGCCCCTTGGAACTGCATTCGCTGCCACACAGACATTCGCGTTCTGCAAAAGCTTTGGTTGGTAATGGGGCAACACTCTGTATCTCTCTCTCGCAGAGCCCGGCAGCCAAATTCGAAACGTCCAGCGATTGCTCCCAAACGAAAGCTGCCAGCACGGAAAGCTGTAGCTGGTTTTCACTGCCCCTTGGAACTGCATTCGCTGCCACACAGACATTCGCGTTCTGCAGAAGTTTTTGTTGGTAATGGGGCCACACTGTGTATCTCTCTCTTGCAGAGCCCGGCAGCCAAATTCGAAATGTCCAGCGATTGCTCCCACACGAAAGCTGCCAGCACGGAAAGCTATAGTTGGTTTTCACTGCCCCTTGGAACTGCATTCGCTGCCACACAGACATTCGCGTTCTGCAAAAGCTTTGGTTGGTAATGGGGCAACACTCTGTATCTCTCTCTCGCAGAGCCCGGCAGCCAAATACCAAACGTCCAGCCACTGTGCCCAAACGATAGATGCCAGCACTGAAAGCAGTAGCTGGTTTTCACTGCCCCTTGGACCTCCATTCGCTGCCACAAGGACATTCGCGTTCTGCAAAAGCTTTGGTTGGTAATGGGGCAACACTGTGTATCTCTCTCTCGTAGAGCCCGGCTGCCAAATTCGAAACGTCCAGCGATTGCTCCCAAACGAAAGCTGCCAGCACAGAAAGCTGTAGCTGGTTTTCACTGCCCCTTGGAACTGCATTCGCTGCCACACAGACATTCGCGTTCTGCAGAAGCTTTGGTTGGTAATCGAGCAACACTGTGTATCTCTCTCTTGCAGAGCCCGGCAGCCAAATACCAAACGTCCAGCCACTGTGCCCAAACGAAAGCTGCCAGCACAGAAAGCTGTAGCTGGTTTTCACTGCCCCTTGGAACTGCATTCGCTGCCACACAGACATTCGCCTTCTACAAAAGCTTTGCTTGGTAATGGGGCAACACTCTGTATCTCTCTCTTGCAGAGCCCGGCTGCCAAATTCGAAACGTCCAGCGATTGCTCCGACACGAAAGATGCCAGCACTGAAAGCAGTAGCTGGTTTTCACTGCCCCTTGGAACTACGTTCGCTGCCACACAGACATTCGCGTTCTGCAAAAGCTTTGGTTGGTAATGGGGCAACACTGTGTATGTCTCTCTCGCACAGCCCGGCAGCCACATTTGAAATGTCTAGCTATTGCTCCCACACAAAAGCTGCCAGCATGGAAAGATATAGCTGGTTTTCACTGCCCCTTGGAACTGCATTCGCTGCCACACAGACATTCGCCTTCTACAAAAGCTTTGCTTGGTAATGGGGAAACACTCTGTATCTCTCTATCGCAGAGCCCGGCTGCCAAATTCCAAACGTCCAGCGATTGCTCCGACACGATATCTGCCAGCACTGAAAGCAGCAGCTGGTTTTCACTGCCCCTTGGAACTGGGTTCGCTGCCACAAAGACATTCGCGTTCTGCAAAAGCTTTGGTTGGTAATGGGGCAACACTCTGTATCTCTCTCTCGCACAGCCCGGCACCCTAATTCGAAACGTCCAGCGATTGCTCCCAAACGAAAGCTGCCAGCACGGAAAGCTGTAGCTGGTTTTCACTGCCCCTTGGAACTGCATTCGCTGCCACACAGACATTCGCGTTCTGCAAAAGCTTTGGTTGGTAATGGGGCAACACTGTGTATCTCTCTCTCACATAGCCCGGCAGCCAAATTCCAAACGTCCAGCGATTGCGTACACACGAAAGCTGCCAACACTGAAAGCTGTATCTGGTTTTCACTGCCCCTTGGAACTCCATTCGCTGCCACACAGACATTCGCGTTCTGCAAAAGCTTTGGTTGGTAATGGGGCAACACTCTGTATCTCTCTCTCGCAGAGCCCGGCTGCCAAATTCGAAACGTCCAGCGATTGCTCCCAAACGAAAGCTGCCAGCACGGAAAGCTGTAGCTGGTTTTCACTGCCCCTTGGAACTCCATTCGCTGCCACACAGACATTCGCGTTCTGCAGAAGCTTTGGTTGGTAATGGGGCAACACTGTGTATCTCTCTCTCGCAGAGCCCGGCAGCCAAATTCGAAACGTCCAGCGATTGCTCCCAAACGATAGATGCCAGCACTGAAAGCAGTAGCTGGTTTTCACTGCCCCTTGGACCTCCATTCGCTGCCACAAGGACATTCGCGTTCTGCAGAAGCTTTGGTTGGTAATCGAGCAACACTGTGTATCTCTCTCTTGCAGAGCCCGGCAGCCAAATACCAAACGTCCAGCCACTGTGCCCAAACGAAAGCTGCCAGCACAGAAAGCTGTAGCTGGTTTTCACTGCCCCTTGGAACTGCATTCGCTGCCACACAGACATTCGCGTTCTGCAGAAGCTTTGGTTGGTAATGGGGCAACACTCTGTATCTCTCTCTTGCAGAGCCCGGCAGCCAAATTCGAAATGTCCAGCGATTGCTCCCACACGAAAGCTGCCAGTACGGAAAGATATAGCTGGTTTTCACTGCCCCTTGGAACTGCATTCGCTGCCACACAGACATTCGCGTTCTGCAAAAGCTTTGGTGGGTAATGGGGCAACACTGTGTATCTCTCTCTCGCACAGCCCGGCTGCCAAATTCGAAACGTCCAGCGATTGCTCCCAAACGAAAGCTGTCAGCACGGACAGCTGTAGCTGGTTTTCACTGCCCCTTGGAACTCCATTCGCTGCCACACAGACATTCGCGTTCTGCAAAAGCTTTGGTTGGTAATGGGGCAACACTGTGTATCTCTCTCTCGCAGAGCCCGGCAGCCAAATTCCAAACGTCCAGCGATTGCGTACACACGAAAGCTGCCAACACTGAAAGCTGTAGCTGGTTTTCACTGCCCCTTGGAACTCCATTCGCTGCCACACAGACATTCGCGTTCTGCAAAAGCTTTGGTTGGTAATGGGGCAACACTCTGTATCTCTCTCTCGCACAGCCCAGCAGCCAAATTCGAAACGTCCAGCGATTGCTCCCAAACGAAAGCTGCCAGCACGGAAAGCTGTAGCTGGTTTTCACTGCCCCTTGGAACTGCATTCGCTGCCACACAGACATTCGCGTTCTGCAGAAGCTTTGGTTGGTAATGGGGCAACACTCTGTATCTCGCTCTCGCAGAGCCCGGCAGCAAAATTCGAAACGTCCAGCGATTGCTCCCAAACGAAAGCTGCCAGCACGGAAAGCTGTAGCTGGTTTTCACTGCCCCTTGGAACTGCATTCGCTGCCACACAGACATTCGCGTTCTGCAGAAGCTTTGGTTGGTAATGGGGCAACACTGTGTATATCTCTCTTGCAGAGCCCGGCAGCCAAATTCGAAACGTCCAGCGATTGCTCCCACACGAAAGCTGCCAGCACGGAAAGATATAGCTGGTTTTCACTGCCCCTTGGAACTGCATTCGCTGCCACAGAGACATTCGCGTTCTGCAAAAGCTTTGGTTGGTAATGGGGCAACACTCTGTATCTCTCTCTCGCAGAGCCCGGCTGCCAAATTCCAAACGTCCAGCGATTGCGTACACACGAAAGCTGCCAACACTGAAAGCTGTAGGTGGTTTTCACTGCCCCTTGGAACTGCATTCGCTGCCACACAGACATTCGCGTTCTGCAAAAGCTTTGGTTGGTAATGGGGCAACACTCTGTATCTCTCTCTCGCAGAGCCCGGCAGCCAAATTCGAAACGTCCAGCGATTGCTCCCAAACGAAAGCTGCCAGCACGGAAAGCTGTAGCTGGTTTTCACTGCCCCTTGGAACTGCATTCGCTGCCACACAGACATTCGCGTTCTGCAAAAGCTTTGGTTGGTAATGGGGCAACACTCTGTATCTCTCTCTCGCAGAGCCCGGCAGCCAAATTCGAAACGTCCAGCGATTGCTCCCAAACGAAAGCTGCCAGCACGGAAAGATATAGCTGGTTTTCACTGCCCCTTGGATCTACGTTCACTGCCACACAGACATTCGCGTTCTGCAAAAGCTTTGGTTGGTAATGGGGCAACACTGTGTATCTCTCTCTCGCACAGCCCGGCTGCCAAATTCGAAACGTCCAGCGATTGCTCCCAAACGAAAGCTGCCAGTACGGAAAGCTGTAGCTGGTTTTCACTGCCCCTTGGAACTGCATTCGCTGCCACACAGACATTCGCGTTCTGCAGAAGCTTTGGTTGGTAATGGGGCAACACTGTTTATCTCTCTCTCGCAGAGCCCGGCTGCCAAATTCGAAACGTCCAGCGATTGCTCCCAAACGAAAGCTGCCAGCATGGAAAGATATAGCTGGTTTTCACTGCCCCTTGGAACTGCATTCGCTGCCACACAGACATTCGCGTTCTGCAAAAGCTTTGGTTGGTAATGGGGCAACACTGTGTATCTCTCTCTTGCAGAGCCCGGCAGCCAAATTCGAAATGTCCAGCGATTGCTCCCAAACGAAAGCTGCCAGCACGGAAAGCTGTAGCTGGTTTTCACTGCCCCTTGGAACTGCATTCGCTGCCACACAAACATTCGCGTTCTGCAAAAGCTTTGGTTGGTAATGGGGCAACACTCTGTATCTCTCTCTCGCAGAGCCCGGCAGCCAAATTCGAAATGTCCAGCGATTGCTCCCAAACGAAAGCTGCCAGCACTGAAAGCTGTAGCTGGTTTTCACTGCCCCTTGGAACTACGTTCACTGCCACACAGACATTCGCGTTCTGCAAAAGCTTTGGTTGGTAATGGGGCAACACTCTGTATCTCTCCCTCGCAGAGCCCGGCTGCCAAATTCGAAACGTCCAGCGATTGCTCCCAAACGAAAGCTGCCAGCACGGAAAGCTGTAGCTGGTTTTCACTGCCCCTTGGAACTGCATTCGCTGCCACACAGACATTCGCGTTCTGCAGAAGCTTTGGTTGGTAATGGGGCAACACTGTGTATCTCTCTCTTGCAGAGCCCGGCAGCCAAATTCGAAATGTCCAGCGATTGCTCCCACACGAAAGCTGCCAGCACGGAAAGATATAGCTGGTTTTCACTGCCCCTTGGAACTCCATTCGCTGCCACACAGACATTCGCGTTCTGCAAAAGCTTTGGTTGGTAATGGGGCAACACTGTGTATCTCTCTCTTGCAGAGCCCGGCTGCCAAATTCCAAACGTCCAGCGATTGCTCCGACACGAAATCTGCCAGCACTGAAAGCAGCAGCTGGTTTTCACTATCCCTTGGAACTGCGTTCGCTGCCACACAGACATTCGCGTTCTGCAAAAGCTTTGGTTGGTAATGGGGCAACACTGTGTATATCTCTCTTGCAGAGCCCGGCAGCCAAATTCGAAATGTCCAGCGATTGCTCCCACACGAAAGCTGCCAGCATGTAAAGGTGTAGCTGGTTTTCACTGCCCCTTGGAACTGCATTCGCTGCCACACAGACATTCGCGTTCTGCAAAAGCTTTGGTTGGTAATGGGGCAACACTCTGTATCTCTCTCTCGCAAAGCCCGGCAGCCAAATTCGAAACGTCCAGCGATTGCTCCCAAACGAAAGGTGCCAGCACGGAAAGATATAGCTGGTTTTCACTGCCCCTTGGAACTCCATTCGCTGCCACACAGACATTCGCGTTCTGCAAAAGCTTTGGTTGGTAATGGGGCAACACTGTGTATCTCTCTCTCGCAGAGCCCGGCAGCCAAATTCGAAACGTCCAGCGATTGCTCCCAAACGAAAGCTGTCAGCACGGACAGCTGTAGCTGGTTTTCACTGCCCCTTGGAACTCCATTCGCTGCCACACAAACATTCGCGTTCTGCAAAAGCTTTGGTTGGTAATGGGGCAACACTCTGTATCTCGCTCTCGCAAAGCCCGGCAGCCAAATTCGAAATGTCCATCGATTGCTCCCAAACGAAAGCTGCCAGCACTGAAAGCTGTAGCTGGTTTTCACTGCCCCTTGGAACTGCATTCGCTGCCACACAGATATTCGCGTTCTGCAGAAGCTTTGGTTGGTAATGGGGCAACACTCTGTATCTCTCTCTTGCAGAGCCCGGCAGCCAAATTCGAAATGTCCAGCGATTGCTCCCACACGAAAGCTTCCAGCACGGAAAGATATAGCTGGTTTTCACTGCCCCTTGGAACTGCATTCGCTGCCACACAGACATTCGCGTTCTGCAAAAGCTTTGGTTGGTAATGGGGCAACACTCTGTATCTCTCTCTCGCAGAGCCCGGCTGCCAAATTCGAAACGTCCAGCGATTGCGTACACAAGAAAGCTGCCAACACTGAAAGCTGTAGCTGGTTTTCACTGCCCCTTGGAACTCCATTCGCTGCCACACAGACATTCGCGTTCTGCAAAAGCTTTGGTTGGTAATGGGGCAACACTGTGTATCTCTCTCTTGCAGAGCCCGGCAGCCAAATTCGAAATGTCCAGCGATTGCTCCCAAACGAAAGCTGCCAGCACGGAAAGGTGTAGCTGGTTTTCACTGCCCCTTGCAACTACGTTCACTGCCACACAGACATTCGCGTTCTGCAAAAGCTTTGGTTGGTAATGGGGCAACACTGTGTATCTCTCCCTCGTAGAGCCCGGCTCCCAAATTCGAAACGTCCAGCGATTGCTCCCAAACGAAAGCTGCCAGCACGGAAAGCTGTAGCTGGTTTTCACTGCCCCTTGGAACTGCATTCGCTGCCACACAGACATTCGCGTTCTGCAAAAGCTTTGGTTGGTAATGGGGCAACACTCTGTATCTCGCTCTCGCAAAGCCCGGCAGCCAAATTCGAAATGTCCAGCGATTGCTCCCAAATGAAAGCTGCCAGCACGGAAAGGTGTAGCTGGTTTTCACTGCCCCTTGCAACTACGTTCACTGCCACACAGACATTCGCGTTCTGCAAAAGCTTTGGTTGGTAATGGGGCAACACTGTGTATCTCTCCCTCGTAGAGCCCGGCTCCCAAATTCTAAACGTCCAGCGATTGCTCCCAAACGAAAGCTGCCAGCACGGAAAGATATAGCTGGTTTTCACTGCCCCTTGGAACTGCATTCGCTGCCACACAGACATTCGCGTTCTGCAGAAGCTTTGGTTGGTAATCGAGCAACACTGTGTATCTCTCTCTTGCAGAGCCCGGCAGCCAAATACCAAACGTCCAGCCACTGTGCCCAAACGAAAGCTGCCAGCACAGAAAGCTGTAGCTGGTTTTCACTGCCCCTTGGAACTGCATTCGCTGCCACACAGACATTCGCGTTCTGCAGAAGCTTTGGTTGGTAATGGGGCAACACTCTGTATCTCTCTCTTGCAGAGCCCGGCAGCCAAATTCGAAATGTCCAGCGATTGCTCCCACACGAAAGCTGCCAGTACGGAAAGATATAGCTGGTTTTCACTGCCCCTTGGAACTGCATTCGCTGCCACACAGACATTCGCGTTCTGCAAAAGCTTTGGTTGGTAATGGGGCAACACTGTGTATCTCTCTCTCGCACAGCCCGGCTGCCAAATTCGAAACGTCCAGCGATTGCTCCCAAACGAAAGCTGTCAGCACGGACAGCTGTAGCTGGTTTTCACTGCCCCTTGGAACTCCATTCGCTGCCACACAGACATTCGTGTTCTGCAAAAGCTTTGGTTGGTAATGGGGCAACACTGTGTATCTCTCTCTCGCAGAGCCCGGCAGCCAAATTCCAAACGTCCAGCGATTGCGTACACACGAAAGCTGCCAGCACTGAAAGCTGTAGCTGGTTTTCACTGCCCCTTGGAACTACGTTCACTGCCACACAGACATTCGCGTTCTGCAAAAGCTTTGGTTGGTAATGGGGCAACACTCTGTATCTCTCCGTCGCAGAGCCCGGCTGCCAAATTCGAAACGTCCAGCGATTGCTCCCAAACGAAAGCTGCCAGCACGGAAAGCTGTAGCTGGTTTTCACTGCCCCTTGGAACTGCATTCGCTGCCACACAGACATTCGCGTTCTGCAGAAGCTTTGGTTGGTAATGGGGCAACACTGTGTATCTCTCTCTTGCAGAGCCCGGCAGCCAAATTCGAAATGTCCAGCGATTGCTCCCACACGAAAGCTGCCAGCACGGAAAGATATAGCTGGTTTTCACTGCCCCTTGGAACTCCATTCGCTGCCACACAGACATTCGCGTTCTGCAAAAGCTTTGGTTGGTAATGGGGCAACACTGTGTATCTCTCTCTTGCAGAGCCCGGCTGCCAAATTCCAAACGTCCAGCGATTGCTCCGACACGAAATCTGCCAGCACTGAAAGCAGCAGCTGGTTTTCACTATCCCTTGGAACTGCGTTCGCTGCCACACAGACATTCGCGTTCTGCAAAAGCTTTGGTTGGTAATGGGGCAACACTGTGTATATCTCTCTTGCAGAGCCCGGCAGCCAAATTCGAAATGTCCAGCGATTGCTCCCACACGAAAGCTGCCAGCATGTAAAGGTGTAGCTGGTTTTCACTGCCCCTTGGAACTGCATTCGCTGCCACACAGACATTCGCGTTCTGCAAAAGCTTTGGTTGGTAATGGGGCAACACTCTGTATCTCTCTCTCGCAAAGCCCGGCAGCCAAATTCGAAATGTCCAGCGATTGCTCCCAAACGAAAGGTGCCAGCACGGAAAGATATAGCTGGTTTTCACTGCCCCTTGGAACTCCATTCGCTGCCACACAGACATTCGCGTTCTGCAAAAGCTTTGGTTGGTAATGGGGCAACACTGTGTATCTCTCTCTCGCAGAGCCCGGCAGCCAAATTCGAAACGTCCAGCGATTGCTCCCAAACGAAAGCTGTCAGCACGGACAGCTGTAGCTGGTTTTCACTGCCCCTTGGAACTCCATTCGCTGCCACACAAACATTCGCGTTCTGCAAAAGCTTTGGTTGGTAATGGGGCAACACTCTGTATCTCGCTCTCGCAAAGCCCGGCAGCCAAATTCGAAATGTCCATCGATTGCTCCCAAACGAAAGCTGCCAGCACTGAAAGCTGTAGCTGGTTTTCACTGCCCCTTGGAACTGCATTCGCTGCCACACAGATATTCGCGTTCTGCAGAAGCTTTGGTTGGTAATGGGGCAACACTGTGTATCTCTCTCTTGCAGAGCCCGGCAGCCAAATTCGAAATGTCCAGCGATTGCTCCCACACGAAAGCTTCCAGCACGGAAAGATATAGCTGGTTTTCACTGCCCCTTGGAACTGCATTCGCTGCCACACAGACATTCGCGTTCTGCAAAAGCTTTGGTTGGTAATGGGGCAACACTCTGTATCTCTCTCTCGCAGAGCCCGGCTGCCAAATTCGAAACGTCCAGCGATTGCGTACACAAGAAAGCTGCCAACACTGAAAGCTGTAGCTGGTTTTCACTGCCCCTTGGAACTCCATTCGCTGCCACACAGACATTCGCGTTCTGCAAAAGCTTTGGTTGGTAATGGGGCAACACTGTGTATCTCTCTCTTGCAGAGCCCGGCAGCCAAATTCGAAATGTCCAGCGATTGCTCCCAAACGAAAGCTGCCAGCACGGAAAGGTGTAGCTGGTTTTCACTGCCCCTTGCAACTACGTTCACTGCCACACAGACATTCGCGTTCTGCAAAAGCTTTGGTTGGTAATGGGGCAACACTGTGTATCTCTCCCTCGTAGAGCCCGGCTCCCAAATTCGAAACGTCCAGCGATTGCTCCCAAACGAAAGCTGCCAGCACGGAAAGCTGTAGCTGGTTTTCACTGCCCCTTGGAACTGCATTCGCTGCCACACAGACATTCGCGTTCTGCAAAAGCTTTGGTTGGTAATGGGGCAACACTCTGTATCTCGCTCTCGCAAAGCCCGGCAGCCAAATTCGAAATGTCCAGCGATTGCTCCCAAATGAAAGCTGCCAGCACGGAAAGGTGTAGCTGGTTTTCACTGCCCCTTGCAACTACGTTCACTGCCACACAGACATTCGCGTTCTGCAAAAGCTTTGGTTGGTAATGGGGCAACACTGTGTATCTCTCCCTCGTAGAGCCCGGCTCCCAAATTCTAAACGTCCAGCGATTGCTCCCAAACGAAAGCTGCCAGCACGGAAAGATATAGCTGGTTTTCACTGCCCCTTGGAACTGCATTCGCTGCCACACAGACATTCACGTTCTGCAGAAGCTTTGGTTGGTAATGGGGCAACACTGTTTATCTCTCTCTCGCAGAGCCCGGCAGCCAAATTCCAAACGTCCAGCGATTGCTCCCACACGAAAGCTGCCAACACTGAAAGCTGTAGCTGGTTTTCACTGCGCCTTGGAACTCCATTCGCTGCCACACAGACATTCGCGTTCTGCAAAAGCTTTGGTTGGTAATGGGGCAACACTCTGTATCTCTCTGTCGCAGAGCCCGGCAGCCAAATTCGAAACGTCCAGCGATTGCTCCCAAACGAAAGCTGTCAGCACGGAAAGCTGTAGCTGGTTTTCACTGCCCCTTGGAACTGCGTTCGCTGCCACACAGACATTCGCGTTCTGCAGAAGCTTTGGTTGGTAATGGGGCAACACTGTGTATCTCTCTCTCGCAGAGCCCGGAAGCCAAATACCAAACGTCCAGCCACTGTGCCCAAACGATAGATGCCAGTACTGAAAGCAGTAGCTGGTTTTCACTGCCCCTTGGACCTCCATTCGCTGCCACAAGGACATTCGCGTTGTGCAAAAGCTTTGGTTGGTAATGGGGCAACAGTGTTTATCTCTCTCTCGCAGAGCCCGGCAGCCAAATTCCAAACGTCCAGCGATTGCTCCCAAACGAAAGCTGCCAGCACGGAAAGCTGTAGCTGGTTTTCACTGCCCCTTGGAACTCCATTCGCTGCCACACAGACATTCGCGTTCTGCAAAAGCTTTGGTTGGTAATGGGTCAACACTATGTATGTCTCTCTCGCAGAGCCCGGCAGCCAAATTCGAAACGTCCAGCGATTGCTCCCAAACGAAAGCTGCCAGCACGGAAAGCTGTAGCTGGTTTTCACTGCCCCTTGGAACTGCATTCGCTGCCACACAGACATTCGCGTTCTGCAAAAGCTTTGGTTGGTAATGGGGCAACACTCTGTATCTCTCTCTCGCAGAGCCCGGCAGCCAAATTCGAAACGTCCAGCGATTGCTCCCAAACGAAAGCTGCCAGCACGGAAAGCTGTAGCTGGTTTTCACTGCCCCTTGGAACTGCATTCGCTGCCACACAGACATTCGCGTTCTGCAGAAGTTTTTGTTGGTAATGGGGCCACACTGTGTATCTCTCTCTTGCAGAGCCCGGCAGCCAAATTCGAAATGTCCAGCGATTGCTCCCACACGAAAGCTGCCAGCACGGAAAGCTATAGTTGGTTTTCACTGCCCCTTGGAACTGCATTCGCTGCCACACAGACATTCGCGTTCTGCAAAAGCTTTGGTTGGTAATGGGGCAACACTCTGTATCTCTCTCTCGCAGAGCCCGGCAGCCAAATACCAAACGTCCAGCCACTGTGCCCAAACGATAGATGCCAGCACTGAAAGCAGTAGCTGGTTTTCACTGCCCCTTGGACCTCCATTCGCTGCCACAAGGACATTCGCGTTCTGCAAAAGCTTTGGTTGGTAATGGGGCAACACTGTGTATCTCTCTCTCGTAGAGCCCGGCTGCCAAATTCGAAACGTCCAGCGATTGCTCCCAAACGAAAGCTGCCAGCACAGAAAGCTGTAGCTGGTTTTCACTGCCCCTTGGAACTGCATTCGCTGCCACACAGACATTCGCGTTCTGCAGAAGCTTTGGTTGGTAATCGAGCAACACTGTGTATCTCTCTCGTGCAGAGCCCGGCAGCCAAATACCAAACGTCCAGCCACTGTGCCCAAACGAAAGCTGCCAGCACAGAAAGCTGTAGCTGGTTTTCACTGCCCCTTGGAACTGCATTCGCTGCCACACAGACATTCGCGTTCTGCAGAAGCTTTGGTTGGTAATGGGGCAACACTCTGTATCTCTCTCTTGCAGAGCCCGGCAGCCAAATTCGAAATGTCCAGCGATTGCTCCCACACGAAAGCTGCCAGTACGGAAAGATATAGCTGGTTTTCACTGCCCCTTGGAACTGCATTCGCTGCCACACAGACATTCGCGTTCTGCAAAAGCTTTGGTTGGTAATGGGGCAACACTGTGTATCTCTCTCTCGCACAGCCCGGCAGCCAAATTCGAAACGTCCAGCGATTGCTCCCAAACGAAAGCTGTCAGCACGGACAGCTGTAGCTGGTTTTCACTGCCCCTTGGAACTCCATTCGCTGCCACACAGACATTCGCGTTCTGCAAAAGCTTTGGTTGGTAATGGGGCAACACTGTGTATCTCTCTCTCGCAGAGCCCGGCAGCCAAATTCCAAACGTCCAGCGATTGCGTACACACGAAAGCTGCCAGCACTGAAAGCTGTAGCTGGTTTTCACTGCCCCTTGGAACTACGTTCACTGCCACACAGACATTCGCGTTCTGCAAAAGCTTTGGTTGGTAATGGGGCAACACTCTGTATCTCTCCCTCGCAGAGCCCGGCTGCCAAATTCGAAACGTCCAGCGATTGCTCCCAAACGAAAGCTGCCAGCACGGAAAGCTGTAGCTGGTTTTCACTGCCCCTTGGAACTGCATTCGCTGCCACACAGACATTCGCGTTCTGCAGAAGCTTTGGTTGGTAATGGGGCAACACTGTGTATCTCTCTCTTGCAGAGCCCGGCAGCCAAATTCGAAATGTCCAGCGATTGCTCCCACACGAAAGCTGCCAGCACGGAAAGATATAGCTGGTTTTCACTGCCCCTTGGAACTCCATTCGCTGCCACACAGACATTCGCGTTCTGCAAAAGCTTTGGTTGGTAATGGGGCAACACTGTGTATCTCTCTCTTGCAGAGCCCGGCTGCCAAATTCCAAACGTCCAGCGATTGCTCCGACACGAAATCTGCCAGCACTGAAAGCAGCAGCTGGTTTTCACTATCCCTTGGAACTGCGTTCGCTGCCACACAGACATTCGCGTTCTGCAAAAGCTTTGGTTGGTAATGGGGCAACACTGTGTATATCTCTCTTGCAGAGCCCGGCAGCCAAATTCGAAATGTCCAGCGATTGCTCCCACACGAAAGCTGCCAGCATGTAAAGGTGTAGCTGGTTTTCACTGCCCCTTGGAACTGCATTCGCTGCCACACAGACATTCGCGTTCTGCAAAAGCTTTGGTTGGTAATGGGGCAACACTCTGTATCTCTCTCTCGCAAAGCCCGGCAGCCAAATTCGAAATGTCCAGCGATTGCTCCCAAACGAAAGGTGCCAGCACGGAAAGATATAGCTGGTTTTCACTGCCCCTTGGAACTCCATTCGCTGCCACACAGACATTCGCGTTCTGCAAAAGCTTTGGTTGGTAATGGGGCAACACTGTGTATCTCTCTCTCGCAGAGCCCGGCAGCCAAATTCGAAACGTCCAGCGATTGCTCCCAAACGAAAGCTGTCAGCACGGACAGCTGTAGCTGGTTTTCACTGCCCCTTGGAACTCCATTCGCTGCCACACAAACATTCGCGTTCTGCAAAAGCTTTGGTTGGTAATGGGGCAACACTCTGTATCTCGCTCTCGCAAAGCCCGGCAGCCAAATTCGAAATGTCCATCGATTGCTCCCAAACGAAAGCTGCCAGCACTGAAAGCTGTAGCTGGTTTTCACTGCCCCTTGGAACTGCATTCGCTGCCACACAGATATTCGCGTTCTGCAGAAGCTTTGGTTGGTAATGGGGCAACACTGTGTATCTCTCTCTTGCAGAGCCCGGCAGCCAAATTCGAAATGTCCAGCGATTGCTCCCACACGAAAGCTTCCAGCACGGAAAGATATAGCTGGTTTTCACTGCCCCTTGGAACTGCATTCGCTGCCACACAGACATTCGCGTTCTGCAAAAGCTTTGGTTGGTAATGGGGCAACACTCTGTATCTCTCTCTCGCAGAGCCCGGCTGCCAAATTCGAAACGTCCAGCGATTGCGTACACAAGAAAGCTGCCAACACTGAAAGCTGTAGCTGGTTTTCACTGCCCCTTGGAACTCCATTCGCTGCCACACAGACATTCGCGTTCTGCAAAAGCTTTGGTTGGTAATGGGGCAACACTGTGTATCTCTCTCTTGCAGAGCCCGGCAGCCAAATTCGAAATGTCCAGCGATTGCTCCCAAACGAAAGCTGCCAGCACGGAAAGGTGTAGCTGGTTTTCACTGCCCCTTGCAACTACGTTCACTGCCACACAGACATTCGCGTTCTGCAAAAGCTTTGGTTGGTAATGGGGCAACACTGTGTATCTCTCCCTCGTAGAGTCCGGCTCCCAAATTCGAAACGTCCAGCGATTGCTCCCAAACGAAAGCTGCCAGCACGGAAAGCTGTAGCTGGTTTTCACTGCCCCTTGGAACTGCATTCGCTGCCACACAGACATTCGCGTTCTGCAAAAGCTTTGGTTGGTAATGGGGCAACACTCTGTATCTCGCTCTCGCAAAGCCCGGCAGCCAAATTCGAAATGTCCAGCGATTGCTCCCAAATGAAAGCTGCCAGCACGGAAAGGTGTAGCTGGTTTTCACTGCCCCTTGCAACTACGTTCACTGCCACACAGACATTCGCGTTCTGCAAAAGCTTTGGTTGGTAATGGGGCAACACTGTGTATCTCTCCCTCGTAGAGCCCGGCTCCCAAATTCTAAACGTCCAGCGATTGCTCCCAAACGAAAGCTGCCAGCACGGAAAGATATAGCTGGTTTTCACTGCCCCTTGGAACTGCATTCGCTGCCACACAGACATTCGCGTTCTGCAGAAGCTTTGGTTGGTAATGGGGCAACACTGTTTATCTCTCTCTCGCAGAGCCCGGCAGCCAAATTCCAAACGTCCAGCGATTGCTCCCACACGAAAGCTGCCAACACTGAAAGCTGTAGCTGGTTTTCACTGCGCCTTGGAACTCCATTCGCTGCCACACAGACATTCGCGTTCTGCAAAAGCTTTGGTTGGTAATGGGGCAACACTCTGTATCTCTCTGTCGCAGAGCCCGGCAGCCAAATTCGAAACGTCCAGCGATTGCTCCCAAACGAAAGCTGTCAGCACGGAAAGCTGTAGCTGGTTTTCACTGCCCCTTGGAACTGCGTTCGCTGCCACACAGACATTCGCGTTCTGCAGAAGCTTTGGTTGGTAATGGGGCAACACTGTGTATCTCTCTCTCGCAGAGCCCGGAAGCCAAATACCAAACGTCCAGCCACTGTGCCCAAACGATAGATGCCAGTACTGAAAGCAGTAGCTGGTTTTCACTGCCCCTTGGACCTCCATTCGCTGCCACAAGGACATTCGCGTTGTGCAAAAGCTTTGGTTGGTAATGGGGCAACAGTGTTTATCTCTCTCTCGCAGAGCCCGGCAGCCAAATTCGAAACGTCCAGCGATTGCTCCCAAACGAAAGCTGCCAGCACGGAAAGCTGTAGCTGGTTTTCACTGCCCTCTTGGAACTCCATTCGCTGCCACACAGACATTCGCGTTCTGCAAAAGCTTTGGTTGGTAATGGGTCAACACTATGTATGTCTCTCTCGCAGAGCCCGGCAGCCAAATTCGAAACGTCCACCGATTGCTCCCAAACGAAAGCTGCCAGCACGGAAAGCTGTAGCTGGTTTTCACTGCCCCTTGGAACTGCATTCGCTGCCACACAGACATTCGCGTTCTGCAAAAGCTTTGGTTGGTAATGGGGCAACACTCTGTATCTCTCTCTCGCAGAGCCCGGCAGCCAAATTCGAAACGTCCAGCGATTGCTCCCAAACGAAAGCTGCCAGCACGGAAAGCTGTAGCTGGTTTTCACTGCCCCTTGGAACTGCATTCGCTGCCACACAGACATTCGCGTTCTGCAGAAGTTTTTGTTGGTAATGGGGCCACACTGTGTATCTCTCTCTTGCAGAGCCCGGCAGCCAAATTCGAAATGTCCAGCGATTGCTCCCACACGAAAGCTGCCAGCACGGAAAGCTATAGCTGGTTTTCACTGCCCCTTGGAACTGCATTCGCTGCCACACAGACATTCGCGTTCTGCAAAAGCTTTGGTTGGTAATGGGGCAACACTCTGTATCTCTCTCTCGCAGAGCCCGGCAGCCAAATACTAAACGTCCAGCCACTGTGCCCAAACGATAGATGCCAGCACTGAAAGCAGTAGCTGGTTTTCACTGCCCCTTGGACCTCCATTCGCTGCCACAAGGACATTCGCGTTCTGCAAAAGCTTTGGTTGGTAATGGGGCAACACTGTGTATCTCTCTCTCGTAGAGCCCGGCTGCCAAATTCGAAACGTCCAGCGATTGCTCCCAAACGAAAGCTGCCAGCACAGAAAGCTGTAGCTGGTTTTCACTGCCCCTTGGAACTGCATTCGCTGCCACACAGACATTCGCGTTCTGCAGAAGCTTTGGTTGGTAATCGAGCAATACTGTGTATCTCTCTCTTGCAGAGCCCGGCAGCCAAATACCAAACGTCCAGCCACTGTGCCCAAACGAAAGCTGCCAGCACAGAAAGCTGTAGCTGGTTTTCACTGCCCCTTGGAACTGCATTCGCTGCCACACAGACATTCGCGTTCTGCAGAAGCTTTGGTTGGTAATGGGGCAACACTCTGTATCTCTCTCTTGCAGAGCCCGGCAGCCAAATTCGAAATGTCCAGCGATTGCTCCCACACGAAAGCTGCCAGTACGGAAAGATATAGCTGGTTTTCACTGCCCCTTGGAACTGCATTCGCTGCCACACAGACATTCGCGTTCTGCAAAAGCTTTGGTTGGTAATGGGGCAACACTGTGTATCTCTCTCTCGCAGAGCCCGGCAGCCAAATTCCAAACGTCCAGCGATTGCGTACACACGAAAGCTGCCAACACTGAAAGCTGTAGCTGGTTTTCACTGCCCCTTGGAACTCCATTCGCTGCCACACAGACATTCGCGTTCTGCAAAAGCTTTGGTTGGTAATGGGGCAACACTCTGTATCTCTCTCTCGCACAGCCCGGCAGCCAAATTCGAAACGTCCAGCGATTGCTCCCAAACGAAAGCTGCCAGCACGGAAAGCTGTAGCTGGTTTTCACTGCCCCTTGGAACTGCATTCGCTGCCACACAGACATTTGCGTTCTGCAGAAGCTTTGGTTGGTAATGGGGCAACACTCTGTATCTCGCTCTCGCAGAGCCCGGCAGCCAAATTCGAAACGTCCAGCGATTGCTCCCAAACGAAAGCTGCCAGCACGGAAAGCTGTAGCTGGTTTTCACTGCCCCTTGGAACTGCATTCGCTGCCACACAGACATTCGCGTTCTGCAGAAGCTTTGGTTGGTAATGGGGCAACACTGTGTATATCTCTCTTGCAGAGCCAGGCAGCCAAATTCGAAACGTCCAGCGATTGCTCCCACACGAAAGCTGCCAGCACGGAAAGATATAGCTGGTTTTCACTGCCCCTTGGAACTGCATTCGCTGCCACAGAGACATTCACGTTCTGCAAAAGCTTTGATTGGTAATGGGGCAACACTCTGTATCTCTCTCTCGCAGAGCCCGGCTGCCAAATTCCAAACGTCCAGCGATTGCGTACACACGAAAGCTGCCAACACTGAAAGCTGTACCTGGTTTTCACTGTCCCTTGGAACTCCATTCGCTGCCACACAGACATTCGCGTTCTGCAAAAGCTTTGGTTGGTAATGGGGCAACACTCTGTATCTCTCTCTCGCAGAGCCCGGCAGCCAAATTCGAAACGTCCAGCGATTGCTCCCAAACGAAAGCTGCCAGCACAGAAAGCTGTAGCTGGTTTTCACTGCCCCTTGGAACTGCATTCGCTGCCACACAGACATTCGCGTTCTGCAAAAGCTTTGGTTGGTAATGGGGCAACACTCTGTATCTCTCTCTCGCAGAGCCCGGCAGCCAAATTCGAAACGTCCAGCGATTGCTCCCAAACGAAAGCTGCCAGCACGGAAAGATATAGCTGGTTTTCACTGCCCCTTGGATCTACGTTCACTGCCACACAGACATTCGCGTTCTGCAAAAGCTTTGGTTGGTAATGGGGCAACACTCTGTATCTCTCTCTCGCACAGCCCGGCTGCCAAATTCGAAACGTCCAGCGATTGCTCCCAAACAAAAGCTGCCAGCACGGAAAGCTGTAGCTGGTTTTCACTGCCCCTTGGAACTGCATTCGCTGCCACACAGACATTCGCGTTCTGCAGAAGCTTTGGTTGGTAATGGGGCAACACTGTTTATCTCTCTCTCGCAGAGCCCGGCTGCCAAATTCGAAACGTCCAGCGATTGCTCCCAAACGAAAGCTACCAGCATGGAAAGATATAGCTGGTTTTCACTGCCCCTTGGAACTGCATTCGCTGCCACACAGACATTCGCCTTCTAAAAAAGCTTTGCTTGGTAATGGGGCAACACTGTGTATCTCTCTCTTGCAGAGCCCGGCAGCCAAATTCGAAACGTCCAGCGATTGCTCCCAAACGAAAGCTGCCAGCACGGAAAGATGTAGCTGGTTTTCACTGCCCCTTGGAACTGCATTCGCTGCCACACAAACATTCGCGTTCTGCAAAAGCTTTGGTTGGTAATGGGGCAACACTCTGTATCTCTCTCTCGCAGAGCCCGGCAGCCAAATTCGAAATGTCCAGCGATTGCTCCCAAACGAAAGCTGCCAGCACTGAAAGCTGTAGCTGGTTTTCACTGCCCCTTGGAACTACGTTCACTGCCACACAGACATTCGCGTTCTGCAAAAGCTTTGGTTGGTAATGGGGCAACACTCTGTATCTCTCCCTCGCAGAGCCCGGCTGCCAAATTCGAAACGTCCAGCGATTGCTCCCAAACGAAAGCTGCCAGCACGGAAAGATATAGCTGGTTTTCACTGCCCCTTGGAACTGCATTCGCTGCCACACAGACATTCGCGTTCTGCAGAAGCTTTGGTTGGTAATGGGGCAACACTGTTTATCTCTCTCTCGCAGAGCCCGGCAGCCAAATTCCAAACGTCCAGCGATTGCTCCCACACGAAAGCTGCCAACACTGAAAGCTGTAGCTGGTTTTCACTGCGCGTTGGAACTCCATTCGCTGCCACACAGACATTCGCGTTCTGCAAAAGCTTTGGTTGGTAATGGGGCAACACTCTGTATCTCTCTGTCGCAGAGCCCGGCAGCCAAATTCGAAACGTCCAGCGATTGCTCCCAAACGAAAGCTGTCAGCACGGAAAGCTGTAGCTGGTTTTCACTGCCCCTTGGAACTGCGTTCGCTGCCACACAGACATTCGCGTTCTGCAGAAGCTTTGGTTGGTAATGGGGCAACACTGTGTATCTCTCTCTCGCAGAGCCCGGAAGCCAAATACCAAACGTCCAGCCACTGTGCCCAAACGATAGATGCCAGTACTGAAAGCAGTAGCTGGTTTTCACTGCCCCTTGGACCTCCATTCGCTGCCACAAGGACATTCGCGTTGTGCAAAAGCTTTGGTTGGTAATGGGGCAACAGTGTTTATCTCTCTCTCGCAGAGCCCGGCAGCCAAATTCGAAACGTCCAGCGATTGCTCCCAAACGAAAGCTGCCAGCACGGAAAGCTGTAGCTGGTTTTCACTGCCCTCTTGGAACTCCATTCGCTGCCACACAGACATTCGCGTTCTGCAAAAGCTTTGGTTGGTAATGGGTCAACACTATGTATGTCTCTCTCGCAGAGCCCGGCAGCCAAATTCGAAACGTCCACCGATTGCTCCCAAACGAAAGCTGCCAGCACGGAAAGCTGTAGCTGGTTTTCACTGCCCCTTGGAACTGCATTCGCTGCCACACAGACATTCGCGTTCTGCAAAAGCTTTGGTTGGTAATGGGGCAACACTCTGTATCTCTCTCTCGCAGAGCCCGGCAGCCAAATTCGAAACGTCCAGCGATTGCTCCCAAACGAAAGCTGCCAGCACGGAAAGCTGTAGCTGGTTTTCACTGCCCCTTGGAACTGCATTCGCTGCCACACAGACATTCGCGTTCTGCAGAAGTTTTTGTTGGTAATGGGGCCACACTGTGTATCTCTCTCTTGCAGAGCCCGGCAGCCAAATTCGAAATGTCCAGCGATTGCTCCCACACGAAAGCTGCCAGCACGGAAAGCTATAGCTGGTTTTCACTGCCCCTTGGAACTGCATTCGCTGCCACACAGACATTCGCGTTCTGCAAAAGCTTTGGTTGGTAATGGGGCAACACTCTGTATCTCTCTCTCGCAGAGCCCGGCAGCCAAATACTAAACGTCCAGCCACTGTGCCCAAACGATAGATGCCAGCACTGAAAGCAGTAGCTGGTTTTCACTGCCCCTTGGACCTCCATTCGCTGCCACAAGGACATTCGCGTTCTGCAAAAGCTTTGGTTGGTAATGGGGCAACACTGTGTATCTCTCTCTCGTAGAGCCCGGCTGCCAAATTCGAAACGTCCAGCGATTGCTCCCAAACGAAAGCTGCCAGCACAGAAAGCTGTAGCTGGTTTTCACTGCCCCTTGGAACTGCATTCGCTGCCACACAGACATTCGCGTTCTGCAGAAGCTTTGGTTGGTAATCGAGCAATACTGTGTATCTCTCTCTTGCAGAGCCCGGCAGCCAAATACCAAACGTCCAGCCACTGTGCCCAAACGAAAGCTGCCAGCACAGAAAGCTGTAGCTGGTTTTCACTGCCCCTTGGAACTGCATTCGCTGCCACACAGACATTCGCGTTCTGCAGAAGCTTTGGTTGGTAATGGGGCAACACTCTGTATCTCTCTCTTGCAGAGCCCGGCAGCCAAATTCGAAATGTCCAGCGATTGCTCCCACACGAAAGCTGCCAGTACGGAAAGATATAGCTGGTTTTCACTGCCCCTTGGAACTGCATTCGCTGCCACACAGACATTCGCGTTCTGCAAAAGCTTTGGTTGGTAATGGGGCAACACTGTGTATCTCTCTCTCGCAGAGCCCGGCAGCCAAATTCCAAACGTCCAGCGATTGCGTACACACGAAAGCTGCCAACACTGAAAGCTGTAGCTGGTTTTCACTGCCCCTTGGAACTCCATTCGCTGCCACACAGACATTCGCGTTCTGCAAAAGCTTTGGTTGGTAATGGGGCAACACTCTGTATCTCTCTCTCGCACAGCCCGGCAGCCAAATTCGAAACGTCCAGCGATTGCTCCCAAACGAAAGCTGCCAGCACGGAAAGCTGTAGCTGGTTTTCACTGCCCCTTGGAACTGCATTCGCTGCCACACAGACATTTGCGTTCTGCAGAAGCTTTGGTTGGTAATGGGGCAACACTCTGTATCTCGCTCTCGCAGAGCCCGGCAGCCAAATTCGAAACGTCCAGCGATTGCTCCCAAACGAAAGCTGCCAGCACGGAAAGCTGTAGCTGGTTTTCACTGCCCCTTGGAACTGCATTCGCTGCCACACAGACATTCGCGTTCTGCAGAAGCTTTGGTTGGTAATGGGGCAACACTGTGTATATCTCTCTTGCAGAGCCAGGCAGCCAAATTCGAAACGTCCAGCGATTGCTCCCACACGAAAGCTGCCAGCACGGAAAGATATAGCTGGTTTTCACTGCCCCTTGGAACTGCATTCGCTGCCACAGAGACATTCACGTTCTGCAAAAGCTTTGATTGGTAATGGGGCAACACTCTGTATCTCTCTCTCGCAGAGCCCGGCTGCCAAATTCCAAACGTCCAGCGATTGCGTACACACGAAAGCTGCCAACACTGAAAGCTGTACCTGGTTTTCACTGCCCCTTGGAACTCCATTCGCTGCCACACAGACATTCGCGTTCTGCAAAAGCTTTGGTTGGTAATGGGGCAACACTCTGTATCTCTCTCTCGCAGAGCCCGGCAGCCAAATTCGAAACGTCCAGCGATTGCTCCCAAACGAAAGCTGCCAGCACAGAAAGCTGTAGCTGGTTTTCACTGCCCCTTGGAACTGCATTCGCTGCCACACAGACATTCGCGTTCTGCAAAAGCTTTGGTTGGTAATGGGGCAACACTCTGTATCTCTCTCTCGCAGAGCCCGGCAGCCAAATTCGAAACGTCCAGCGATTGCTCCCAAACGAAAGCTGCCAGCACGGAAAGATATAGCTGGTTTTCACTGCCCCTTGGATCTACGTTCACTGCCACACAGACATTCGCGTTCTGCAAAAGCTTTGGTTGGTAATGGGGCAACACTCTGTATCTCTCTCTCGCACAGCCCGGCTGCCAAATTCGAAACGTCCAGCGATTGCTCCCAAACGAAAGCTGCCAGCACGGAAAGCTGTAGCTGGTTTTCACTGCCCCTTGGAACTGCATTCGCTGCCACACAGACATTCGCGTTCTGCAGAAGCTTTGGTTGGTAATGGGGCAACACTGTTTATCTCTCTCTCGCAGAGCCCGGCTGCCAAATTCGAAACGTCCAGCGATTGCTCCCAAACGAAAGCTACCAGCATGGAAAGATATAGCTGGTTTTCACTGCCCCTTGGAACTGCATTCGCTGCCACACAGACATTCGCCTTCTAAAAAAGCTTTGCTTGGTAATGGGGCAACACTGTGTATCTCTCTCTTGCAGAGCCCGGCAGCCAAATTCGAAACGTCCAGCGATTGCTCCCAAACGAAAGCTGCCAGCACGGAAAGATGTAGCTGGTTTTCACTGCCCCTTGGAACTGCATTCGCTGCCACACAAACATTCGCGTTCTGCAAAAGCTTTGGTTGGTAATGGGGCAACACTCTGTATCTCTCTCTCGCAGAGCCCGGCAGCCAAATTCGAAATGTCCAGCGATTGCTCCCAAACGAAAGCTGCCAGCACTGAAAGCTGTAGCTGGTTTTCACTGCCCCTTGGAACTACGTTCACTGCCACACAGACATTCGCGTTCTGCAAAAGCTTTGGTTGGTAATGGGGCAACACTCTGTATCTCTCCCTCGCAGAGCCCGGCTGCCAAATTCGAAACGTCCAGCGATTGCTCCCAAACGAAAGCTGCCAGCACGGAAAGCTGTAGCTGGTTTTCACTGCCCCTTGGAACTGCATTCGCTGCCACACAGACATTCGCGTTCTGCAGAAGCTTTGGTTGGTAATGGGGCAACACTATGTATCTCTCTCTTGCAGAGCCCGGCAGCCAAATTCGAAATGTCCAGCGATTGCTCCCACACGAAAGCTGCCAGCACGGAAAGATATAGCTGGTTTTCACTGCCCCTTGGAACTGCATTCGCTGCCACACAGACATTCGCGTTCTGCAAAAGCTTTGGTTGGTAATGGGGCAACACTCTGTATCTCTCTCTCGCAGAGCCCGGCTGCCAAATTCCAAACGTCCAGCGATTGCGTACACACGAAAGCTGCCAACACTGAAAGCTGTAGCTGGTTTTCACTGCCCCTTGGAACTACGTTCACTGCCACACAGACATTCGCGTTCTGCAAAAGCTTTGGTTGGTAATGGGGCAACACTCTGTATCTCTCTCTCGCAGAGCCCGGCTGCCAAATTCGAAACGTCCAGCGATTGCTCCCAAACGAAAGCTGCCAGCACAGAAAGCAGTAGCTGGTTTTCACTGCCCCTTGGAACTGCATTCGCTGCCACACAGACATTCGCGTTCTGCAGAAGCTTTGGTTGGTAATGGGGCAACACTCTTTATCTCTCTCTCGCAGAGCCCGGCAGCCAAATTCGACACGTCCAGCGATTGCTCCCAAACGAAAGCTGCCAGCATGGAAAGATATAGCTGGTTTTCACTGCCCCTTGGAACTGCATTCGCTGCCACACAGACATTCGCGTTCTGCAAAAGCTTTGGTTGGTAATGGGGCAACACTGTGTATCTCTCTCTCGCAGAGCCCGGCTGCCAAATTCGAAACGTCCAGCGATTGCTCCCAAACGAAAGCTGTCAGCACGGACAGCTGTAGCTGGTTTTCACTGCCCCTTGGAACTCCATTCGCTGCCACACAAACATTCACGTTCTGCAAAAGCTTTGGTTGGTAATGGGGCAACACTCTGTATCTCTCTCTCGCAGAGCCCGGCAGCCAAATTCGAAATGTCCAGCGATTGCTCCCAAACGAAAGCTGCCAGCACTGAAAGCTGTAGCTGGTTTTCACTGCCCCTTGCAACTACGTTCACTGCCACACAGACATTCGCGTTCTGCAAAAGCTTTGGTTGGTAATGGGGCAACACTGTATATCTCTCCCTCGTAGAGCCCGGCTGCCAAATTCGAAACGTCCAGCGATTGCTCCCAAACGAAAGCTGCCAGCACGGAAAGCTGTAGCTGGTTTTCACTGCCCCTTGGAACTGCATTCGCTGCCACACAGACATTCGCGTTCTGCAGAAGCTTTGGTTGGTAATGGGGCAACACTGTGTATCTCTCTCTTGCAGAGCCCGGCAGCCAAATTCGAAATGTCCAGCGATTGCTCCCACACGAAAGCTGCCAGCACGGAAAGATATAGCTGGTTTTCACTGCCCCTTAGAACTGCATTCGCTGCCACACAGACATTCGCGTTCTGCAAAAGCTTTGGTTGGTAATGGGGCAACACTCTGTATCTCTCTCTCGCAGAGCCCGGCTGCCAAATTCCAAACGTCCAGCGATTGCGTACACACGAAAGCTGCCAACACTGAAAGCTGTAGCTGGTTTTCACTGCCCCTTGGAACTACGTTCACTGCCACACAGACATTCGCGTTCTGCAAAAGCTTTGGTTGGTAAAGGGGCAACACTCTTTATCTCTCTCTCGCAGAGCCCGGCAGCCAAATTCGACACGTCCAGCGATTGCTCCCAAACGAAAGCTGCCAGCATGGAAAGATATAGCTGGTTTTCACTGCCCCTTGGAACTGCATTCGCTGCCACACAGACATTCGCCTTCTACAAAAGCTTTGCTTGGTATTGGGGAAACACTCTGTATCTCTCTCTCGCAGAGCCCGGCTGCTAAATTCCAAACGTCCAGCGATTGCTCCGACACGAAAGATGCCAGCACTGAAAGCAGAAGCTGGTTTTCACTGCCCCTTGGAACTACATTCGCTGCCACACAGACATTCGCGTTCTGCAAAAGCTTTGGTTGGTAATGGGGCAACACTGTGTATGTCTCTCTCGCACAGCCCGGCAGCCAAATTCGAAATGTCTAGCTATTGCTCCCACACAAAAGCTGCCAGCATGTAAAGGTGTAGCTGGTTTTCACTGCCCCTTGGATCTACGTTCACTGCCACACAGACATTCGCGTTCTGCAAAAGCTTTGGCTGGTAATGGGGCAACACTGTGTATCTCTCTCTCGCACAGCCCGGCTGCCAAATTCGAAACGTCCAGCGATTGCTCCCAAACGAAAGCTGCCAGCACGGAAAGCTGTAGCTGGTTTTCACTGCCCCTTGGAACTGCATTCGTTGCCACACAGACTTTCGCGTTCTGCAGAAGCTTTGGTTGGTAATGGGGCAACACTGTTTATCTCTCTCTCGCAGAGCCCGGCTGCCAAATTCGAAACGTCCAGCGATTGCTCCCAAACGAAAGCTGCCAGCATGGAAAGATATGGCTGGTTTTCACTGCCCCTTGGAACTGCATTCGCTGCCACACAGACATTCGCCTTCTACAAAAGCTTTGCTTGGTAATGGGGAAACACTCTGTATCTCTCTCTCGCAGAGCCCGGCTGCCAAATTCCAAACGTCCAGCGATTGCTCCGACACGAAATCTGCCAGCACTGAAAGCAGCAGCTGGTTTTCACTGCCCCTTGGAACTGCGTTCGCTGCCACACAGACATTCGCGTTCTGCAAAAGCTTTGGTTGGTAATGGGGCAACACTCTGTATCTATCTCTCGCACAGCCCGGCAGCCAAATTCGAAACGTCCAGCGATTGCTCCCAAACGAAAGCTGCCAGCACGGAAAGCTGTAGCTGGTTTTCACTGCCCCTTGGAACTGCATTCGCTGCCACACAGACATTCGCGTTCTGCAAAAGCTTTGGTTGGTAATGGGGCAACACTGTGTATCTCTCTCTTGCAGAGCCCGGCAGCCAAATTCGAAATGTCCAGCGATTGCTCCCACACGAAAGCTGCCAGCACGGAAAGATATAGCTGGTTTTCACTGCCCCTTGGAACTCCATTCGCTGCCACACAGACATTCGCGTTCTGCAAAAGCTTTGGTTGGTAATGGGGCAACACTGTGTATCTCTCTCTTGCAGAGCCCGGCTGCCAAATTCCAAACGTCCAGCGATTGCTCCGACACGAAATCTGCCAGCACTGAAAGCAGCAGCTGGTTTTCACTGCCCCTTGGAACTGCGTTCGCTGCCACACAGACATTCGCGTTCTGCAAAAGCTTTGGTTGGTAATGGGGCAACACTCTGTATCTCTCTCTCGCACAGCCCGGCAGCCAAATTCGAAACGTCCAGCGATTGCTCCCAAACGAAAGCTGCTAGCACGGAAAGCTGTAGCTGGTTTTCACTGCCCCTTGGAACTGCATTCGCTGCCACACAGACATTCGCGTTCTGCAAAAGCTTTGGTTGGTAATGGGGCAACACTGTGTATCTCTCTCTCACAGAGCCCGGCAGCCAAATTCCAAACGTCCAGCGATTGCTCCCACACGAAAGCTGCCAACACTGAAAGCTGTAGCTGGTTTTCACTGCCCCTTGGAACTCCATTCGCTGCCACACAGACATTCGCGTTCTGCAAAAGCTTTGGTTGGTAATGGGGCAACACTCTGTATCTCTCTCTCGCACAGCCCGGCAGCCAAATTCGAAACGTCCAGCGATTGCTCCCAAACGAAAGCTGCCAGCACGGAAAGCTGTAGCTGGTTTTCACTGCCCCTTGGAACTGCATTCGCTGCCACACAGACATTCGCGTTCTGCAAAAGCTTTGGTTGGTAATGGGGCAACACTCTGTATCTCTCTCTCGCAGAGCCCGGCAGCCAAATACCAAACGTCCAGCCACTGTGCCCAAACGAAAGCTGCCAGCACAGAAAGCTGTAGCTGGTTTTCACTGCCCCTTGGAACTGCATTCGCTGCCACACAGACATTCGCGTTCTGCAGAAGCTTTGGTTGGTAATGGGGCAACACTCTGTATCTCTCTCTTGCAGAGCCCGGCAGCCAAATTCGAAATGTCCAGCGATTGCTCCCACACGAAAGCTGCCAGTACGGAAAGATATAGCTGGTTTTCACTGCCCCTTGGAACTGCATTCGCTGCCACACAGACATTCGCGTTCTGCAAAAGCTTTGGTTGGTAATGGGGCAACACTGTGTATCTCTCTCTCGCACAGCCCGGCTGCCAAATTCGAAACGTCCAGCGATTGCTCCCAAACGAAAGCTGTCAGCACGGACAGCTGTAGCTGGTTTTCACTGCCCCTTGGAACTCCATTCGCTGCCACACAGACATTCGCGTTCTGCAAAAGCTTTGGTTGGTAATGGGGCAACACTGTGTATCTCTCTCTCGCAGAGCCCGGCAGCCAAATTCCAAACGTCCAGCGATTGCGTACACACGAAAGCTGCCAACACTGAAAGCTGTAGCTGGTTTTCACTGCCCCTTGGAACTGCATTCGCTGCCACACAGACATTCGCGTTCTGCAAAAGCTTTGGTTGGTAATGGGGCAACACTCTGTATCTCTCTCTCGCACAGCCCGGCAGCCAAATTCGAAACGTCCAGCGATTGCTCCCAAACGAAAGCTGCCAGCACGGAAAGCTGTAGCTGGTTTTCACTGCCCCTTGGAACTGCATTCGCTGCCACACAGACATTTGCGTTCTGCAGAAGCTTTGGTTGGTAATGGGGCAACACTCTGTATCTCGCTCTCGCAGAGCCCGGCAGCCAAATTCGAAACGTCCAGCGATTGCTCCCAAACGAAAGCTGCCAGCACGGAAAGCTGTAGCTGGTTTTCACTGCCCCTTGGAACTGCATTCGCTGCCACACAGACATTCGCGTTCTGCAGAAGCTTTGGTTGGTAATGGGGCAACACTGTGTATATCTCTCTTGCAGAGCCCGGCAGCCAAATTCGAAACGTCCAGCGATTGCTCCCACACGAAAGCTGCCAGCACGGAAAGATATAGCTGGTTTTCACTGCCCCTTGGAACTGCATTCGCTGCCACAGAGACATTCACGTTCTGCAAAAGCTTTGATTGGTAATGGGGCAACACTCTGTATCTCTCTCTCGCAGAGCCCGGCTGCCAAATTCGAAACGTCCAGCGATTGCGTACACACGAAAGCTGCCAACACTGAAAGCTGTACCTGGTTTTCACTGCCCCTTGGAACTCCATTCGCTGCCACACAGACATTCGCGTTCTGCAAAAGCTTTGGTTGGTAATGGGGCAACACTCTGTATCTCTCTCTCGCAGAGCCCGGCAGCCAAATTCGAAACGTCCAGCGATTGCTCCCAAACGAAAGCTGCCAGCACAGAAAGCTGTAGCTGGTTTTCACTGCCCCTTGGAACTGCATTCGCTGCCACACAGACATTCGCGTTCTGCAAAAGCTTTGGTTGGTAATGGGGCAACACTCTGTATCTCTCTCTCGCAGAGCCCGGCAGCCAAATTCGAAACGTCCAGCGATTGCTCCCAAACGAAAGCTGCCAGCATGGAAAGATATAGCTGGTTTTCACTGCCCCTTGGAACTGCATTCGCTGCCACACAGACATTCGCCTTCTACAAAAGCTTTGCTTGGTAATGGGGAAACACTCTGTATCTCTCTCTCGCAGAGCCCGGCTGCTAAATTCCAAACGTCCAGCGATTGCTCCGACACGAAAGATGCCAGCACTGAAAGCAGAAGCTGGTTTTCACTGCCCCTTGGAACTACATTCGCTGCCACACAGACATTCGCGTTCTGCAGAAGCTTTGGTTGGTAATGGGGCAACACTCTTTATCTCTCTCTCGCAGAGCCCGGCAGCCAAATTCGACACGTCCAGCGATTGCTCCCAAACGAAAGCTGCCAGCATGGAAAGATATAGCTGGTTTTCACTGCCCCTTGGAACTGCATTCGCTGCCACACAGACATTCGCGTTCTGCAAAAGCTTTGGTTGGTAATGGGGCAACACTGTGTATCTCTCTCTCGCAGAGCCCGGCTGCCAAATTCGAAACGTCCAGCGATTGCTCCCAAACGAAAGCTGTCAGCACGGACAGCTGTAGCTGGTTTTCACTGCCCCTTGGAACTCCATTCGCTGCCACACAAACATTCACGTTCTGCAAAAGCTTTGGTTGGTAATGGGGCAACACTCTGTATCTCTCTCTCGCAGAGCCCGGCAGCCAAATTCGAAATGTCCAGCGATTGCTCCCAAACGAAAGCTGCCAGCACTGAAAGCTGTAGCTGGTTTTCACTGCCCCTTGGAACTACGTTCACTGCCACACAGACATTCGCGTTCTGCAAAAGCTTTGGTTGGTAATGGGGCAACACTGTATATCTCTCCCTCGTAGAGCCCGGCTGCCAAATTCGAAACGTCCAGCGATTGCTCCCAAACGAAAGCTGCCAGCACGGAAAGCTGTAGCTGGTTTTCACTGCCCCTTGGAACTGCATTCGCTGCCACACAGACATTCGCGTTCTGCAGAAGCTTTGGTTGGTAATGGGGCAACACTGTGTATCTCTCTCTTGCAGAGCCCGGCAGCCAAATTCGAAATGTCCAGCGATTGCTCCCACACGAAAGCTGCCAGCACGGAAAGATATAGCTGGTTTTCACTGCCCCTTAGAACTGCATTCGCTGCCACACAGACATTCGCGTTCTGCAAAAGCTTTGGTTGGTAATGGGGCAACACTCTGTATCTCTCTCTCGCAGAGCCCGGCTGCCAAATTCCAAACGTCCAGCGATTGCGTACACACGAAAGCTGCCAACACTGAAAGCTGTAGCTGGTTTTCACTGCCCCTTGGAACTACGTTCACTGCCACACAGACATTCGCGTTCTGCAAAAGCTTTGGTTGGTAAAGGGGCAACACTCTGTATCTCTCTCTCGCAGAGCCCGGCTGCCAAATTCCAAACGTCCAGCGATTGCTCCCAAACGAAAGCTGCCAGCACAGAAAGCTGTAGCTGGTTTTCACTGCCCCTTGGAACTGCATTCGCTGCCACACAGACATTCGCGTTCTGCAGAAGCTTTGGTTGGTAATGGGGCAACACTCTTTATCTCTCTCTCGCAGAGCCCGGCAGCCAAATTCGACACGTCCAGCGATTGCTCCCAAACGAAAGCTGCCAGCATTGAAAGATATAGCTGGTTTTCACTGCCCCTTGGAACTGCATTCGCTGCCACACAGACATTCGCCTTCTACAAAAGCTTTGCTTGGTATTGGGGAAACACTCTGTATCTCTCTCTCGCAGAGCCCGGCTGCTAAATTCCAAACGTCCAGCGATTGCTCCGACACGAAAGATGCCAGCACTGAAAGCAGAAGCTGGTTTTCACTGCCCCTTGGAACTACATTCGCTGCCACACAGACATTCGCGTTCTGCAAAAGCTTTGGTTGGTAATGGGGCAACACTGTGTATGTCTCTCTCGCACAGCCCGGCAGCCAAATTCGAAATGTCTAGCTATTGCTCCCACACAAAAGCTGCCAGCATGTAAAGGTGTAGCTGGTTTTCACTGCCCCTTGGATCTACGTTCACTGCCACACAGACATTCGCGTTCTGCAAAAGCTTTGGCTGGTAATGGGGCAACACTGTGTATCTCTCTCTCGCACAGCCCGGCTGCCAAATTCGAAACGTCCAGCGATTGCTCCCAAACGAAAGCTGCCAGCACGGAAAGCTGTAGCTGGTTTTCACTGCCCCTTGGAACTGCATTCGTTGCCACACAGACTTTCGCGTTCTGCAGAAGCTTTGGTTGGTAATGGGGCAACACTGTTTATCTCTCTCTCGCAGAGCCCGGCTGCCAAATTCGAAACGTCCAGCGATTGCTCCCAAACGAAAGCTGCCAGCATGGAAAGATATGGCTGGTTTTCACTGCCCCTTGGAACTGCATTCGCTGCCACACAGACATTCGCCTTCTACAAAAGCTTTGCTTGGTAATGGGGAAACACTCTGTATCTCTCTCTCGCAGAGCCCGGCTGCCAAATTCCAAACGTCCAGCGATTGCTCCGACACGAAATCTGCCAGCACTGAAAGCAGCAGCTGGTTTTCACTGCCCCTTGGAACTGCGTTCGCTGCCACACAGACATTCGCGTTCTGCAAAAGCTTTGGTTGGTAATGGGGCAACACTCTGTATCTATCTCTCGCACAGCCCGGCAGCCAAATTCGAAACGTCCAGCGATTGCTCCCAAACGAAAGCTGCCAGCACGGAAAGCTGTAGCTGGTTTTCACTGCCCCTTGGAACTGCATTCGCTGCCACACAGACATTCGCGTTCTGCAAAAGCTTTGGTTGGTAATGGGGCAACACTGTGTATCTCTCTCTTGCAGAGCCCGGCAGCCAAATTCGAAATGTCCAGCGATTGCTCCCACACGAAAGCTGCCAGCACGGAAAGATATAGCTGGTTTTCACTGCCCCTTGGAACTCCATTCGCTGCCACACAGACATTCGCGTTCTGCAAAAGCTTTGGTTGGTAATGGGGCAACACTGTGTATCTCTCTCTTGCAGAGCCCGGCTGCCAAATTCCAAACGTCCAGCGATTGCTCCGACACGAAATCTGCCAGCACTGAAAGCAGCAGCTGGTTTTCACTGCCCCTTGGAACTGCGTTCGCTGCCACACAGACATTCGCGTTCTGCAAAAGCTTTGGTTGGTAATGGGGCAACACTCTGTATCTCTCTCTCGCACAGCCCGGCAGCCAAATTCGAAACGTCCAGCGATTGCTCCCAAACGAAAGCTGCTAGCACGGAAAGCTGTAGCTGGTTTTCACTGCCCCTTGGAACTGCATTCGCTGCCACACAGACATTCGCGTTCTGCAAAAGCTTTGGTTGGTAATGGGGCAACACTGTGTATCTCTCTCTCACAGAGCCCGGCAGCCAAATTCCAAACGTCCAGCGATTGCTCCCACACGAAAGCTGCCAACACTGAAAGCTGTAGCTGGTTTTCACTGCCCCTTGCAACTCCATTCGCTGCCACACAGACATTCGCGTTCTGCAAAAGCTTTGGTTGGTAATGGGGCAACACTCTGTATCTCTCTCTCGCACAGCCCGGCAGCCAAATTCGAAACGTCCAGCGATTGCTCCCAAACGAAAGCTGCCAGCACGGAAAGCTGTAGCTGGTTTTCACTGCCCCTTGGAACTGCATTCGCTGCCACACAGACATTCGCGTTCTGCAAAAGCTTTGGTTGGTAATGGGGCAACACTCTGTATCTCTCTCTCGCAGAGCCCGGCAGCCAAATTCGAAATGTCCAGCGATTGCTCCCAAACGAAAGCTGCCAGCACTGAAAGCTGTAGCTGGTTTTCACTGCCCCTTGGAACTACGTTCACTGCCACACAGACATTCGCGTTCTGCAAAAGCTTTGGTTGGTAATGGGGCAACACTCTGTATCTCTCCCTCGCAGAGCCCGGCTGCCAAATTCGAAACGTCCAGCGATTGCTCCCAAACGAAAGCTGCCAGCACGGAAAGCTGTAGCTGGTTTTCACTGCCCCTTGGAACTGCATTCGCTGCCACACAGACATTCGCGTTCTGCAGAAGCTTTGGTTGGTAATGGGGCAACACTGTGTATCTCTCTCTTGCAGAGCCCGGCAGCCAAATTCGAAATGTCCAGCGATTGCTCCCACACGAAAGCTGCCAGCACGGAAAGATATAGCTGGTTTTCACTGCCCCTTGGAACTGCATTCGCTGCCACACAGACATTCGCGTTCTGCAAAAGCTTTGGTTGGTAATGGGGCAACACTCTGTATCTCTCTCTCGCAGAGCCCGGCTGCCAAATTCCAAACGTCCAGCGATTGCGTACACACGAAAGCTGCCAACACTGAAAGCTGTAGCTGGTTTTCACTGCCCCTTGGAACTACGTTCACTGCCACACAGACATTCGCGTTCTGCAAAAGCTTTGGTTGGTAATGGGGCAACACTCTGTATCTCTCTCTCGCAGAGCCCGGCTGCCAAATTCGAAACGTCCAGCGATTGCTCCCAAACGAAAGCTGCCAGCACAGAAAGCAGTAGCTGGTTTTCACTGCCCCTTGGAACTGCATTCGCTGCCACACAGACATTCGCGTTCTGCAGAAGCTTTGGTTGGTAATGGGGCAACACTCTTTATCTCTCTCTCGCAGAGCCCGGCAGCCAAATTCGACACGTCCAGCGATTGCTCCCAAACGAAAGCTGCCAGCATGGAAAGATATAGCTGGTTTTCACTGCCCCTTGGAACTGCATTCGCTGCCACACAGACATTCGCGTTCTGCAAAAGCTTTGGTTGGTAATGGGGCAACACTGTGTATCTCTCTCTCGCAGAGCCCGGCTGCCAAATTCGAAACGTCCAGCGATTGCTCCCAAACGAAAGCTGTCAGCACGGACAGCTGTAGCTGGTTTTCACTGCCCCTTGGAACTCCATTCGCTGCCACACAAACATTCACGTTCTGCAAAAGCTTTGGTTGGTAATGGGGCAACACTCTGTATCTCTCTCTCGCAGAGCCCGGCAGCCAAATTCGAAATGTCCAGCGATTGCTCCCAAACGAAAGCTGCCAGCACTGAAAGCTGTAGCTGGTTTTCACTGCCCCTTGCAACTACGTTCACTGCCACACAGACATTCGCGTTCTGCAAAAGCTTTGGTTGGTAATGGGGCAACACTGTATATCTCTCCCTCGTAGAGCCCGGCTGCCAAATTCGAAACGTCCAGCGATTGCTCCCAAACGAAAGCTGCCAGCACGGAAAGCTGTAGCTGGTTTTCACTGCCCCTTGGAACTGCATTCGCTGCCACACAGACATTCGCGTTCTGCAGAAGCTTTGGTTGGTAATGGGGCAACACTGTGTATCTCTCTCTTGCAGAGCCCGGCAGCCAAATTCGAAATGTCCAGCGATTGCTCCCACACGAAAGCTGCCAGCACGGAAAGATATAGCTGGTTTTCACTGCCCCTTAGAACTGCATTCGCTGCCACACAGACATTCGCGTTCTGCAAAAGCTTTGGTTGGTAATGGGGCAACACTCTGTATCTCTCTCTCGCAGAGCCCGGCTGCCAAATTCCAAACGTCCAGCGATTGCGTACACACGAAAGCTGCCAACACTGAAAGCTGTAGCTGGTTTTCACTGCCCCTTGGAACTACGTTCACTGCCACACAGACATTCGCGTTCTGCAAAAGCTTTGGTTGGTAAAGGGGCAACACTCTGTATCTCTCTCTCGCAGAGCCCGGCAGCCAAATTCGAAACGTCCAGCGATTGCTCCCAAACGAAAGCTGCCAGCACAGAAAGCTGTAGCTGGTTTTCACTGCCCCTTGGAACTGCATTCGCTGCCACACAGACATTCGCGTTCTGCAGAAGCTTTGGTTGGTAATGGGGCAACACTCTTTATCTCTCTCTCGCAGAGCCCGGCAGCCAAATTCGACACGTCCAGCGATTGCTCCCAAACGAAAGCTGCCAGCATGGAAAGATATAGCTGGTTTTCACTGCCCCTTGGAACTGCATTCGCTGCCACACAGACATTCGCCTTCTACAAAAGCTTTGCTTGGTATTGGGGAAACACTCTGTATCTCTCTCTCGCAGAGCCCGGCTGCTAAATTCCAAACGTCCAGCGATTGCTCCGACACGAAAGATGCCAGCACTGAAAGCAGAAGCTGGTTTTCACTGCCCCTTGGAACTACATTCGCTGCCACACAGACATTCGCGTTCTGCAAAAGCTTTGGTTGGTAATGGGGCAACACTGTGTATGTCTCTCTCGCACAGCCCGGCAGCCAAATTCGAAATGTCTAGCTATTGCTCCCACACAAAAGCTGCCAGCATGTAAAGGTGTAGCTGGTTTTCACTGCCCCTTGGATCTACGTTCACTGCCACACAGACATTCGCGTTCTGCAAAAGCTTTGGCTGGTAATGGGGCAACACTGTGTATCTCTCTCTCGCACAGCCCGGCTGCCAAATTCGAAACGTCCAGCGATTGCTCCCAAACGAAAGCTGCCAGCACGGAAAGCTGTAGCTGGTTTTCACTGCCCCTTGGAACTGCATTCGTTGCCACACAGACTTTCGCGTTCTGCAGAAGCTTTGGTTGGTAATGGGGCAACACTGTTTATCTCTCTCTCGCAGAGCCCGGCTGCCAAATTCGAAACGTCCAGCGATTGCTCCCAAACGAAAGCTGCCAGCATGGAAAGATATGGCTGGTTTTCACTGCCCCTTGGAACTGCATTCGCTGCCACACAGACATTCGCCTTCTACAAAAGCTTTGCTTGGTAATGGGGAAACACTCTGTATCTCTCTCTCGCAGAGCCCGGCTGCCAAATTCCAAACGTCCAGCGATTGCTCCGACACGAAATCTGCCAGCACTGAAAGCAGCAGCTGGTTTTCACTGCCCCTTGGAACTGCGTTCGCTGCCACACAGACATTCGCGTTCTGCAAAAGCTTTGGTTGGTAATGGGGCAACACTCTGTATCTATCTCTCGCACAGCCCGGCAGCCAAATTCGAAACGTCCAGCGATTGCTCCCAAACGAAAGCTGCCAGCACGGAAAGCTGTAGCTGGTTTTCACTGCCCCTTGGAACTGCATTCGCTGCCACACAGACATTCGCGTTCTGCAAAAGCTTTGGTTGGTAATGGGGCAACACTGTGTATCTCTCTCTTGCAGAGCCCGGCAGCCAAATTCGAAATGTCCAGCGATTGCTCCCACACGAAAGCTGCCAGCACGGAAAGATATAGCTGGTTTTCACTGCCCCTTGGAACTCCATTCGCTGCCACACAGACATTCGCGTTCTGCAAAAGCTTTGGTTGGTAATGGGGCAACACTGTGTATCTCTCTCTTGCAGAGCCCGGCTGCCAAATTCCAAACGTCCAGCGATTGCTCCGACACGAAATCTGCCAGCACTGAAAGCAGCAGCTGGTTTTCACTGCCCCTTGGAACTGCGTTCGCTGCCACACAGACATTCGCGTTCTGCAAAAGCTTTGGTTGGTAATGGGGCAACACTCTGTATCTCTCTCTCGCACAGCCCGGCAGCCAAATTCGAAACGTCCAGCGATTGCTCCCAAACGAAAGCTGCTAGCACGGAAAGCTGTAGCTGGTTTTCACTGCCCCTTGGAACTGCATTCGCTGCCACACAGACATTCGCGTTCTGCAAAAGCTTTGGTTGGTAATGGGGCAACACTGTGTATCTCTCTCTCACAGAGCCCGGCAGCCAAATTCCAAACGTCCAGCGATTGCTCCCACACGAAAGCTGCCAACACTGAAAGCTGTAGCTGGTTTTCACTGCCCCTTGGAACTCCATTCGCTGCCACACAGACATTCGCGTTCTGCAAAAGCTTTGGTTGGTAATGGGGCAACACTCTGTATCTCTCTCTCGCACAGCCCGGCAGCCAAATTCGAAACGTCCAGCGATTGCTCCCAAACGAAAGCTGCCAGCACGGAAAGCTGTAGCTGGTTTTCACTGCCCCTTGGAACTGCATTCGCTGCCACACAGACATTCGCGTTCTGCAAAAGCTTTGGTTGGTAATGGGGCAACACTCTGTATCTCTCTCTCGCAGAGCCCGGCAGCCAAATACCAAACGTCCAGCCACTGTGCCCAAACGAAAGCTGCCAGCACAGAAAGCTGTAGCTGGTTTTCACTGCCCCTTGGAACTGCATTCGCTGCCACACAGACATTCGCGTTCTGCAGAAGCTTTGGTTGGTAATGGGGCAACACTCTGTATCTCTCTCTTGCAGAGCCCGGCAGCCAAATTCGAAATGTCCAGCGATTGCTCCCACACGAAAGCTGCCAGTACGGAAAGATATAGCTGGTTTTCACTGCCCCTTGGAACTGCATTCGCTGCCACACAGACATTCGCGTTCTGCAAAAGCTTTGGTTGGTAATGGGGCAACACTGTGTATCTCTCTCTCGCACAGCCCGGCTGCCAAATTCGAAACGTCCAGCGATTGCTCCCAAACGAAAGCTGTCAGCACGGACAGCTGTAGCTGGTTTTCACTGCCCCTTGGAACTCCATTCGCTGCCACACAGACATTCGCGTTCTGCAAAAGCTTTGGTTGGTAATGGGGCAACACTGTGTATCTCTCTCTCGCAGAGCCCGGCAGCCAAATTCCAAACGTCCAGCGATTGCGTACACACGAAAGCTGCCAACACTGAAAGCTGTAGCTGGTTTTCACTGCCCCTTGGAACTCCATTCGCTGCCACACAGACATTCGCGTTCTGCAAAAGCTTTGGTTGGTAATGGGGCAACACTCTGTATCTCTCTCTCGCACAGCCCGGCAGCCAAATTCGAAACGTCCAGCGATTGCTCCCAAACGAAAGCTGCCAGCACGGAAAGCTGTAGCTGGTTTTCACTGCCCCTTGGAACTGCATTCGCTGCCACACAGACATTTGCGTTCTGCAGAAGCTTTGGTTGGTAATGGGGCAACACTCTGTATCTCGCTCTCGCAGAGCCCGGCAGCCAAATTCGAAACGTCCAGCGATTGCTCCCAAACGAAAGCTGCCAGCACGGAAAGCTGTAGCTGGTTTTCACTGCCCCTTGGAACTGCATTCGCTGCCACACAGACATTCGCGTTCTGCAGAAGCTTTGGTTGGTAATGGGGCAACACTGTGTATATCTCTCTTGCAGAGCCCGGCAGCCAAATTCGAAACGTCCAGCGATTGCTCCCACACGAAAGCTGCCAGCACGGAAAGATATAGCTGGTTTTCACTGCCCCTTGGAACTGCATTCGCTGCCACAGAGACATTCACGTTCTGCAAAAGCTTTGATTGGTAATGGGGCAACACTCTGTATCTCTCTCTCGCAGAGCCCGGCTGCCAAATTCGAAACGTCCAGCGATTGCGTACACACGAAAGCTGCCAACACTGAAAGCTGTACCTGGTTTTCACTGCCCCTTGGAACTCCATTCGCTGCCACACAGACATTCGCGTTCTGCAAAAGCTTTGGTTGGTAATGGGGCAACACTCTGTATCTCTCTCTCGCAGAGCCCGGCAGCCAAATTCGAAACGTCCAGCGATTGCTCCCAAACGAAAGCTGCCAGCACAGAAAGCTGTAGCTGGTTTTCACTGCCCCTTGGAACTGCATTCGCTGCCACACAGACATTCGCGTTCTGCAAAAGCTTTGGTTGGTAATGGGGCAACACTCTGTATCTCTCTCTCGCAGAGCCCGGCAGCCAAATTCGAAACGTCCAGCGATTGCTCCCAAACGAAAGCTGCCAGCATGGAAAGATATAGCTGGTTTTCACTGCCCCTTGGAACTGCATTCGCTGCCACACAGACATTCGCCTTCTACAAAAGCTTTGCTTGGTAATGGGGAAACACTCTGTATCTCTCTCTCGCAGAGCCCGGCTGCTAAATTCCAAACGTCCAGCGATTGCTCCGACACGAAAGATGCCAGCACTGAAAGCAGAAGCTGGTTTTCACTGCCCCTTGGAACTACATTCGCTGCCACACAGACATTCGCGTTCTGCAGAAGCTTTGGTTGGTAATGGGGCAACACTCTTTATCTCTCTCTCGCAGAGCCCGGCAGCCAAATTCGACACGTCCAGCGATTGCTCCCAAACGAAAGCTGCCAGCATGGAAAGATATAGCTGGTTTTCACTGCCCCTTGGAACTGCATTCGCTGCCACACAGACATTCGCGTTCTGCAAAAGCTTTGGTTGGTAATGGGGCAACACTGTGTATCTCTCTCTCGCAGAGCCCGGCTGCCAAATTCGAAACGTCCAGCGATTGCTCCCAAACGAAAGCTGTCAGCACGGACAGCTGTAGCTGGTTTTCACTGCCCCTTGGAACTCCATTCGCTGCCACACAAACATTCACGTTCTGCAAAAGCTTTGGTTGGTAATGGGGCAACACTCTGTATCTCTCTCTCGCAGAGCCCGGCAGCCAAATTCGAAATGTCCAGCGATTGCTCCCAAACGAAAGCTGCCAGCACTGAAAGCTGTAGCTGGTTTTCACTGCCCCTTGGAACTACGTTCACTGCCACACAGACATTCGCGTTCTGCAAAAGCTTTGGTTGGTAATGGGGCAACACTGTATATCTCTCCCTCGTAGAGCCCGGCTGCCAAATTCGAAACGTCCAGCGATTGCTCCCAAACGAAAGCTGCCAGCACGGAAAGCTGTAGCTGGTTTTCACTGCCCCTTGGAACTGCATTCGCTGCCACACAGACATTCGCGTTCTGCAGAAGCTTTGGTTGGTAATGGGGCAACACTGTGTATCTCTCTCTTGCAGAGCCCGGCAGCCAAATTCGAAATGTCCAGCGATTGCTCCCACACGAAAGCTGCCAGCACGGAAAGATATAGCTGGTTTTCACTGCCCCTTAGAACTGCATTCGCTGCCACACAGACATTCGCGTTCTGCAAAAGCTTTGGTTGGTAATGGGGCAACACTCTGTATCTCTCTCTCGCAGAGCCCGGCTGCCAAATTCCAAACGTCCAGCGATTGCGTACACACGAAAGCTGCCAACACTGAAAGCTGTAGCTGGTTTTCACTGCCCCTTGGAACTACGTTCACTGCCACACAGACATTCGCGTTCTGCAAAAGCTTTGGTTGGTAAAGGGGCAACACTCTGTATCTCTCTCTCGCAGAGCCCGGCTGCCAAATTCCAAACGTCCAGCGATTGCTCCCAAACGAAAGCTGCCAGCACAGAAAGCTGTAGCTGGTTTTCACTGCCCCTTGGAACTGCATTCGCTGCCACACAGACATTCGCGTTCTGCAGAAGCTTTGGTTGGTAATGGGGCAACACTCTTTATCTCTCTCTCGCAGAGCCCGGCAGCCAAATTCGACACGTCCAGCGATTGCTCCCAAACGAAAGCTGCCAGCATTGAAAGATATAGCTGGTTTTCACTGCCCCTTGGAACTGCATTCGCTGCCACACAGACATTCGCCTTCTACAAAAGCTTTGCTTGGTATTGGGGAAACACTCTGTATCTCTCTCTCGCAGAGCCCGGCTGCTAAATTCCAAACGTCCAGCGATTGCTCCGACACGAAAGATGCCAGCACTGAAAGCAGAAGCTGGTTTTCACTGCCCCTTGGAACTACATTCGCTGCCACACAGACATTCGCGTTCTGCAAAAGCTTTGGTTGGTAATGGGGCAACACTGTGTATGTCTCTCTCGCACAGCCCGGCAGCCAAATTCGAAATGTCTAGCTATTGCTCCCACACAAAAGCTGCCAGCATGTAAAGGTGTAGCTGGTTTTCACTGCCCCTTGGATCTACGTTCACTGCCACACAGACATTCGCGTTCTGCAAAAGCTTTGGCTGGTAATGGGGCAACACTGTGTATCTCTCTCTCGCACAGCCCGGCTGCCAAATTCGAAACGTCCAGCGATTGCTCCCAAACGAAAGCTGCCAGCACGGAAAGCTGTAGCTGGTTTTCACTGCCCCTTGGAACTGCATTCGTTGCCACACAGACTTTCGCGTTCTGCAGAAGCTTTGGTTGGTAATGGGGCAACACTGTTTATCTCTCTCTCGCAGAGCCCGGCTGCCAAATTCGAAACGTCCAGCGATTGCTCCCAAACGAAAGCTGCCAGCATGGAAAGATATGGCTGGTTTTCACTGCCCCTTGGAACTGCATTCGCTGCCACACAGACATTCGCCTTCTACAAAAGCTTTGCTTGGTAATGGGGAAACACTCTGTATCTCTCTCTCGCAGAGCCCGGCTGCCAAATTCCAAACGTCCAGCGATTGCTCCGACACGAAATCTGCCAGCACTGAAAGCAGCAGCTGGTTTTCACTGCCCCTTGGAACTGCGTTCGCTGCCACACAGACATTCGCGTTCTGCAAAAGCTTTGGTTGGTAATGGGGCAACACTCTGTATCTATCTCTCGCACAGCCCGGCAGCCAAATTCGAAACGTCCAGCGATTGCTCCCAAACGAAAGCTGCCAGCACGGAAAGCTGTAGCTGGTTTTCACTGCCCCTTGGAACTGCATTCGCTGCCACACAGACATTCGCGTTCTGCAAAAGCTTTGGTTGGTAATGGGGCAACACTGTGTATCTCTCTCTTGCAGAGCCCGGCAGCCAAATTCGAAATGTCCAGCGATTGCTCCCACACGAAAGCTGCCAGCACGGAAAGATATAGCTGGTTTTCACTGCCCCTTGGAACTCCATTCGCTGCCACACAGACATTCGCGTTCTGCAAAAGCTTTGGTTGGTAATGGGGCAACACTGTGTATCTCTCTCTTGCAGAGCCCGGCTGCCAAATTCCAAACGTCCAGCGATTGCTCCGACACGAAATCTGCCAGCACTGAAAGCAGCAGCTGGTTTTCACTGCCCCTTGGAACTGCGTTCGCTGCCACACAGACATTCGCGTTCTGCAAAAGCTTTGGTTGGTAATGGGGCAACACTCTGTATCTCTCTCTCGCACAGCCCGGCAGCCAAATTCGAAACGTCCAGCGATTGCTCCCAAACGAAAGCTGCTAGCACGGAAAGCTGTAGCTGGTTTTCACTGCCCCTTGGAACTGCATTCGCTGCCACACAGACATTCGCGTTCTGCAAAAGCTTTGGTTGGTAATGGGGCAACACTGTGTATCTCTCTCTCACAGAGCCCGGCAGCCAAATTCCAAACGTCCAGCGATTGCTCCCACACGAAAGCTGCCAACACTGAAAGCTGTAGCTGGTTTTCACTGCCCCTTGCAACTCCATTCGCTGCCACACAGACATTCGCGTTCTGCAAAAGCTTTGGTTGGTAATGGGGCAACACTCTGTATCTCTCTCTCGCACAGCCCGGCAGCCAAATTCGAAACGTCCAGCGATTGCTCCCAAACGAAAGCTGCCAGCACGGAAAGCTGTAGCTGGTTTTCACTGCCCCTTGGAACTGCATTCGCTGCCACACAGACATTCGCGTTCTGCAAAAGCTTTGGTTGGTAATGGGGCAACACTCTGTATCTCTCTCTCGCAGAGCCCGGCAGCCAAATACCAAACGTCCAGCCACTGTGCCCAAACGAAAGCTGCCAGCACAGAAAGCTGTAGCTGGTTTTCACTGCCCCTTGGAACTGCATTCGCTGCCACACAGACATTCGCGTTCTGCAGAAGCTTTGGTTGGTAATGGGGCAACACTCTGTATCTCTCTCTTGCAGAGCCCGGCAGCCAAATTCGAAATGTCCAGCGATTGCTCCCACACGAAAGCTGCCAGTACGGAAAGATATAGCTGGTTTTCACTGCCCCTTGGAACTGCATTCGCTGCCACACAGACATTCGCGTTCTGCAAAAGCTTTGGTTGGTAATGGGGCAACACTGTGTATCTCTCTCTCGCACAGCCCGGCTGCCAAATTCGAAACGTCCAGCGATTGCTCCCAAACGAAAGCTGTCAGCACGGACAGCTGTAGCTGGTTTTCACTGCCCCTTGGAACTCCATTCGCTGCCACACAGACATTCGCGTTCTGCAAAAGCTTTGGTTGGTAATGGGGCAACACTGTGTATCTCTCTCTCGCAGAGCCCGGCAGCCAAATTCCAAACGTCCAGCGATTGCGTACACACGAAAGCTGCCAACACTGAAAGCTGTAGCTGGTTTTCACTGCCCCTTGGAACTCCATTCGCTGCCACACAGACATTCGCGTTCTGCAAAAGCTTTGGTTGGTAATGGGGCAACACTCTGTATCTCTCTCTCGCACAGCCCGGCAGCCAAATTCGAAACGTCCAGCGATTGCTCCCAAACGAAAGCTGCCAGCACGGAAAGCTGTAGCTGGTTTTCACTGCCCCTTGGAACTGCATTCGCTGCCACACAGACATTTGCGTTCTGCAGAAGCTTTGGTTGGTAATGGGGCAACACTCTGTATCTCGCTCTCGCAGAGCCCGGCAGCCAAATTCGAAACGTCCAGCGATTGCTCCCAAACGAAAGCTGCCAGCACGGAAAGCTGTAGCTGGTTTTCACTGCCCCTTGGAACTGCATTCGCTGCCACACAGACATTCGCGTTCTGCAGAAGCTTTGGTTGGTAATGGGGCAACACTGTGTATATCTCTCTTGCAGAGCCCGGCAGCCAAATTCGAAACGTCCAGCGATTGCTCCCACACGAAAGCTGCCAGCACGGAAAGATATAGCTGGTTTTCACTGCCCCTTGGAACTGCATTCGCTGCCACAGAGACATTCACGTTCTGCAAAAGCTTTGATTGGTAATGGGGCAATACTCTGTATCTCTCTCTCGCAGAGCCCGGCTGCCAAATTCGAAACGTCCAGCGATTGCGTACACACGAAAGCTGCCAACACTGAAAGCTGTACCTGGTTTTCACTGCCCCTTGGAACTCCATTCGCTGCCACACAGACATTCGCGTTCTGCAAAAGCTTTGGTTGGTAATGGGGCAACACTCTGTATCTCTCTCTCGCAGAGCCCGGCAGCCAAATTCGAAACGTCCAGCGATTGCTCCCAAACGAAAGCTGCCAGCACAGAAAGCTGTAGCTGGTTTTCACTGCCCCTTGGAACTGCATTCGCTGCCACACAGACATTCGCGTTCTGCAAAAGCTTTGGTTGGTAATGGGGCAACACTCTGTATCTCTCTCTCACAGAGCCCGGCAGCCAAATTCGAAACGTCCAGCGATTGCTCCCAAACGAAAGCTGCCAGCATGGAAAGATATAGCTGGTTTTCACTGCCCCTTGGAACTGCATTCGCTGCCACACAGACATTCGCCTTCTACAAAAGCTTTGCTTGGTAATGGGGAAACACTCTGTATCTCTCTCTCGCAGAGCCCGGCTGCTAAATTCCAAACGTCCAGCGATTGCTCCGACACGAAAGATGCCAGCACTGAAAGCAGAAGCTGGTTTTCACTGCCCCTTGGAACTACATTCGCTGCCACACAGACATTCGCGTTCTGCAAAAGCTTTGGTTGGTAATGGGGCAACACTGTGTATGTCTCTCTCGCACAGCCCGGCAGCCAAATTCGAAATGTCTAGCTATTGCTCCCACACAAAAGCTGCCAGCATGTAAAGGTGTAGCTGGTTTTCACTGCCCCTTGGATCTACGTTCACTGCCACACAGACATTCGCGTTCTGCAAAAGCTTTGGCTGGTAATGGGGCAACACTGTGTATCTCTCTCTCGCACAGCCCGGCTGCCAAATTCGAAACGTCCAGCGATTGCTCCCAAACGAAAGCTGCCAGCACGGAAAGCTGTAGCTGGTTTTCACTGCCCCTTGGAACTGCATTCGTTGCCACACAGACTTTCGCGTTCTGCAGAAGCTTTGGTTGGTAATGGGGCAACACTGTTTATCTCTCTCTCGCAGAGCCCGGCTGCCAAATTCGAAACGTCCAGCGATTGCTCCCAAACGAAAGCTGCCAGCATGGAAAGATATGGCTGGTTTTCACTGCCCCTTGGAACTGCATTCGCTGCCACACAGACATTCGCCTTCTACAAAAGCTTTGCTTGGTAATGGGGAAACACTCTGTATCTCTCTCTCGCAGAGCCCGGCTGCCAAATTCCAAACGTCCAGCGATTGCTCCGACACGAAATCTGCCAGCACTGAAAGCAGCAGCTGGTTTTCACTGCCCCTTGGAACTGCGTTCGCTGCCACACAGACATTCGCGTTCTGCAAAAGCTTTGGTTGGTAATGGGGCAACAATCTGTATCTCTCTCTTGCAGAGCCCGGCAGCCAAATTCGAAATGTCCAGCGATTGCTCCCACACGAAAGCTGCCAGTACGGAAAGATATAGCTGGTTTTCACTGCCCCTTGGAACTGCATTCGCTGCCACACAGACATTCGCGTTCTGCAAAAGCTTTGGTTGGTAATGGGGCAACACTGTGTATCTCTCTCTCGCACAGCCCGGCTGCCAAATTCGAAACGTCCAGCGATTGCTCCCAAACGAAAGCTGTCAGCACGGACAGCTGTAGCTGGTTTTCACTGCCCCTTGGAACTCCATTCGCTGCCACACAGACATTCGCGTTCTGCAAAAGCTTTGGTTGGTAATGGGGCAACACTGTGTATCTCTCTCTCGCAGAGCCCGGCAGCCAAATTCCAAACGTCCAGCGATTGCGTACACACGAAAGCTGCCAACACTGAAAGCTGTAGCTGGTTTTCACTGCCCCTTGGAACTCCATTCGCTGCCACACAGACATTCGCGTTCTGCAAAAGCTTTGGTTGGTAATGGGGCAACACTCTGTATCTCTCTCTCGCACAGCCCGGCAGCCAAATTCGAAACGTCCAGCGATTGCTCCCAAACGAAAGCTGCCAGCACGGAAAGCTGTAGCTGGTTTTCACTGCCCCTTGGAACTGCATTCGCTGCCACACAGACATTTGCGTTCTGCAGAAGCTTTGGTTGGTAATGGGGCAACACTCTGTATCTCGCTCTCGCAGAGCCCGGCAGCCAAATTCGAAACGTCCAGCGATTGCTCCCAAACGAAAGCTGCCAGCACAGAAAAGCTGTAGCTGGTTTTCACTGCCCCTTGGAACTGCATTCGCTGCCACACAGACATTCGCGTTCTGCAGAAGCTTTGGTTGGTAATGGGGCAACACTGTGTATATCTCTCTTGCAGAGCCCGGCAGCCAAATTCGAAACGTCCAGCGATTGCTCCCACACGAAAGCTGCCAGCACGGAAAGATATAGCTGGTTTTCACTGCCCCTTGGAACTGCATTCGCTGCCACAGAGACATTCACGTTCTGCAAAAGCTTTGATTGGTAATGGGGCAACACTCTGTATCTCTCTCTCGCAGAGCCCGGCTGCCAAATTCCAAACGTCCAGCGATTGCGTACACACGAAAGCTGCCAACACTGAAAGCTGTACCTGGTTTTCACTGCCCCTTGGAACTGCATTCGCTGCCACACAGACATTCGCGTTCTGCAAAAGCTTTGGTTGGTAATGGGGCAACACTCTGTATCTCTCTCTCGCAGAGCCCGGCAGCCAAATTCGAAACGTCCAGCGATTGCTCCCAAACGAAAGCTGCCAGCATGGAAAGATATAGCTGGTTTTCACTGCCCCTTGGAACTGCATTCGCTGCCACACAGACATTCGCCTTCTACAAAAGCTTTGCTTGGTAATGGGGAAACACTCTGTATCTCTCTCTCGCAGAGCCCGGCTGCTAAATTCCAAACGTCCAGCGATTGCTCCGACACGAAAGATGCCAGCACTGAAAGCAGAAGCTGGTTTTCACTGCCCCTTGGAACTACATTCGCTGCCACACAGACATTCGCGTTCTGCAAAAGCTTTGGTTGGTAATGGGGCAACACTGTGTATGTCTCTCTCGCACAGCCCGGCAGCCAAATTCGAAATGTCTAGCTATTGCTCCCACACAAAAGCTGCCAGCATGTAAAGGTGTAGCTGGTTTTCACTGCCCCTTGGATCTACGTTCACTGCCACACAGACATTCGCGTTCTGCAAAAGCTTTGGCTGGTAATGGGGCAACACTGTGTATCTCTCTCTTGCAGAGCCCGGCAGCCAAATTCGAAATGTCCAGCGATTGCTCCCACACGAAAGCTGCCAGCACGGAAAGATATAGCTGGTTTTCACTGCCCCTTGGAACTCCATTCGCTGCCACACAGACATTCGCGTTCTGCAAAAGCTTTGGTTGGTAATGGGGCAACACTGTGTATCTCTCTCTTGCAGAGCCCGGCTGCCAAATTCCAAACGTCCAGCGATTGCTCCGACACGAAATCTGCCAGCACTGAAAGCAGCAGCTGGTTTTCACTGCCCCTTGGAACTGCGTTCGCTGCCACACAGACATTCGCGTTCTGCAAAAGCTTTGGTTGGTAATGGGGCAACACTCTGTATCTCTCTCTCGCACAGCCCGGCAGCCAAATTCGAAACGTCCAGCGATTGCTCCCAAACGAAAGCTGCTAGCACGGAAAGCTGTAGCTGGTTTTCACTGCCCCTTGGAACTGCATTCGCTGCCACACAGACATTCGCGTTCTGCAAAAGCTTTGGTTGGTAATGGGGCAACACTGTGTATCTCTCTCTCACAGAGCCCGGCAGCCAAATTCCAAACGTCCAGCGATTGCTCCCACACGAAAGCTGCCAACACTGAAAGCTGTAGCTGGTTTTCACTGCCCCTTGGAACTCCATTCGCTGCCACACAGACATTCGCGTTCTGCAAAAGCTTTGGTTGGTAATGGGGCAACACTCTGTATCTCTCTCTCGCACAGCCCGGCAGCCAAATTCGAAACGTCCAGCGATTGCTCCCAAACGAAAGCTGCCAGCACGGAAAGCTGTAGCTGGTTTTCACTGCCCCTTGGAACTGCATTCGCTGCCACACAGACATTCGCGTTCTGCAAAAGCTTTGGTTGGTAATGGGGCAACACTCTGTATCTCTCTCTCGCAGAGCCCGGCAGCCAAATACCAAACGTCCAGCCACTGTGCCCAAACGAAAGCTGCCAGCACAGAAAGCTGTAGCTGGTTTTCACTGCCCCTTGGAACTGCATTCGCTGCCACACAGACATTCGCGTTCTGCAGAAGCTTTGGTTGGTAATGGGGCAACACTGTGTATATCTCTCTTGCAGAGCCCGGCAGCCAAATTCGAAATGTCCAGCGATTGCTCCCACACGAAAGCTGCCAGTACGGAAAGATATAGCTGGTTTTCACTGCCCCTTGGAACTGCATTCGCTGCCACACAGACATTCGCGTTCTGCAAAAGCTTTGGTTGGTAATGGGGCAACACTGTGTATCTCTCTCTCGCACAGCCCGGCTGCCAAATTCGAAACGTCCAGCGATTGCTCCCAAACGAAAGCTGTCAGCACGGACAGCTGTAGCTGGTTTTCACTGCCCCTTGGAACTCCATTCGCTGCCACACAGACATTCGCGTTCTGCAAAAGCTTTGGTTGGTAATGGGGCAACACTGTGTATCTCTCTCTCGCAGAGCCCGGCAGCCAAATTCCAAACGTCCAGCGATTGCGTACACACGAAAGCTGCCAACACTGAAAGCTGTAGCTGGTTTTCACTGCCCCTTGGAACTCCATTCGCTGCCACACAGACATTCGCGTTCTGCAAAAGCTTTGGTTGGTAATGGGGCAACACTCTGTATCTCTCTCTCGCACAGCCCGGCAGCCAAATTCGAAACGTCCAGCGATTGCTCCCAAACGAAAGCTGCCAGCACGGAAAGCTGTAGCTGGTTTTCACTGCCCCTTGGAACTGCATTCGCTGCCACACAGACATTTGCGTTCTGCAGAAGGTTTGGTTGGTAATGGGGCAACACTCTGTATCTCGCTCTCGCAGAGCCCGGCAGCCAAATTCGAAACGTCCAGCGATTGCTCCCAAACGAAAGCTGCCAGCACGGAAAGCTGTAGCTGGTTTTCACTGCCCCTTGGAACTGCATTCGCTGCCACACAGACATTCGCGTTCTGCAGAAGCTTTGGTTGGTAATGGGGCAACACTGTGTATATCTCTCTTGCAGAGCCCGGCAGCCAAATTCGAAACGTCCAGCGATTGCTCCCACACGAAAGCTGCCAGCACGGAAAGATATAGCTGGTTTTCACTGCCCCTTGGAACTGCATTCGCTGCCACAGAGACATTCACGTTCTGCAAAAGCTTTGATTGGTAATGGGGCAACACTCTGTATCTCTCTCTCGCAGAGCCCGGCTGCCAAATTCCAAACGTCCAGCGATTGCGTACACACGAAAGCTGCCAACACTGAAAGCTGTACCTGGTTTTCACTGCCCCTTGGAACTCCATTCGCTGCCACACAGACATTCGCGTTCTGCAAAAGGTTTGGTTGGTAATGGGGCAACACTCTGTATCTCTCTCTCGCAGAGCCCGGCAGCCAAATTCGAAACGTCCAGCGATTGCTCCCAAACGAAAGCTGCCAGCACAGAAAGCAGTAGCTGGTTTTCACTGCCCCTTGGAACTGCATTCGCTGCCACACAGACATTCGCGTTCTGCAAAAGCTTTGGTTGGTAATGGGGCAACACTCTGTATCTCTCTCTCGCAGAGCCCGGCAGCCAAATTCGAAACGTCCAGCGATTGCTCCCAAACGAAAGCTGCCAGCACGGAAAGATATAGCTGGTTTTCACTGCCCCTTGGATCTACGTTCACTGCCACACAGACATTCGCGTTCTGCAAAAGCTTTGGTTGGTAATGGGGCAACACTCTGTATCTCTCTCTCGCACAGCCCGGCAGCCAAATTCGAAACGTCCAGCGATTGCTCCCAAACGAAAGCTGCCAGCACGGAAAGCTGTAGCTGGTTTTCACTGCCCCTTGGAACTGCATTCGCTGCCACACAGACATTCGCGTTCTGCAGAAGCTTTGGTTGGTAATGGGGCAACACTGTTTATCTCTCTCTCGCAGAGCCCGGCTGCCAAATTCGAAACGTCCAGCGATTGCTCCCAAACGAAAGCTGCCAGCATGGAAAGATATAGCTGGTTTTCACTGCCCCTTGGAACTGCATTCGCTGCCACACAGACATTCGCCTTCTAAAAAAGCTTTGCTTGGTAATGGGGCAACACTGTGTATCTCTCTCTTGCAGAGCCCGGCAGCCAAATTCGAAACGTCCAGCGATTGCTCCCACACGAAAGCTGCCAGCACGGAAAGATATAGCTGGTTTTCACTGCCCCTTGGAACTGCATTCGCTGCCACACAGACATTCGCGTTCTGCAAAAGCTTTGGTTGGTAATGGGGCAACACTCTGTATCTCTCTCTCGCAGAGCCCGGCTGCCAAATTCTAAACGTCCAGCGATTGCGTACACACGAAAGCTGCCAACACTGAAAGCTGTAGCTGGTTTTCACTGCCCCTTGGAACTACGTTCACTGCCACACAGACATTCGCGTTCTGCAAAAGCTTTGGTTGGTAATGGGGCAACACTCTGTATCTCTCTCTCGCAGAGCCCGGCTGCCAAATTCGAAATGTCCAGCGATTGCTCCCAAACGAAAGCTGCCAGCACAGAAAGCAGTAGCTGGTTTTCACTGCCCCTTGGAACTGCATTCGCTGCCACACAGACATTCGCGTTCTGCAGAAGCTTTGGTTGGTAATGGGGCAACACTCTTTATCTCTCTCTCTCAGAGCCCGACAGCCAAATTCGACACGTCCAGCGATTGCTCCCAAACGAAAGCTGCCAGCATGGAAAGATATAGCTGGTTTTCACTGCCCCTTGGAACTGCATTCGCTGCCACACAGACATTCGCGTTCTGCAAAAGCTTTGGTTGGTAATGGGGCAACACTGTGTATCTCTCTCTCGCAGAGCCCGGCTGCCAAATTCGAAACGTCCAGCGATTGCTCCCAAACGAAAGCTGTCAGCACGGACAGCTGTAGCTGGTTTTCACTGCCCCTTGGAACTCCATTCGCTGCCACACAAACATTCACGTTCTGCAAAAGCTTTGGTTGGTAATGGGGCAACACTCTGTATCTCTCTCTCGCAGAGCCCGGCAGCCAAATTCGAAATGTCCAGCGATTGCTCCCAAACGAAAGCTGCCAGCACTGAAAGCTGTAGCTGGTTTTCACTGCCCCTTGGAACTACGTTCACTGCCACACAGACATTCGCGTTCTGCAAAAGCTTTGGTTGGTAATGGGGCAACACTGTATATCTCTCCCTCGTAGAGCCCGGCTGCCAAATTCGAAACGTCCAGCGATTGCTCCCAAACGAAAGCTGCCAGCACGGAAAGCTGTAGCTGGTTTTCACTGCCCCTTGGAACTGCATTCGCTGCCACACAGACATTCGCGTTCTGCAGAAGCTTTGGTTGGTAATGGGGCAACACTGTGTATCTCTCTCTTGCAGAGCCCGGCAGCCAAATTCGAAATGTCCAGCGATTGCTCCCACACGAAAGCTGCCAGCACGGAAAGATATAGCTGGTTTTCACTGCCCCTTAGAACTGCATTCGCTGCCACACAGACATTCGCGTTCTGCAAAAGCTTTGGTTGGTAATGGGGCAACACTCTGTATCTCTCTCTCACAGAGCCCGGCTGCCAAATTCCAAACGTCCAGCGATTGCGTACACACGAAAGCTGCCAACACTGAAAGCTGTAGCTGGTTTTCACTGCCCCTTGGAACTACGTTCACTGCCACACAGACATTCGCGTTCTGCAAAAGCTTTGGTTGGTAAAGGGGCAACACTCTGTATCTCTCTCTCGCAGAGCCCGGCTGCCAAATTCGAAATGTCCAGCGATTGCTCCCAAACGAAAGCTGCCAGCACAGAAAGCTGTAGCTGGTTTTCACTGCCCCTTGGAACTGCATTCGCTGCCACACAGACATTCGCGTTCTGCAGAAGCTTTGGTTGGTAATGGGGCAACACTCTTTATCTCTCTCTCGCAGAGCCCGGCAGCCAAATTCGACACGTCCAGCGATTGCTCCCAAACGAAAGCTGCCAGCATGGAAAGATATAGCTGGTTTTCACTGCCCCTTGGAACTGCATTCGCTGCCACACAGACATTCGCCTTCTACAAAAGCTTTGCTTGGTAATGGGGAAACACTCTGTATCTCTCTCTCGCAGAGCCCGGCTGCTAAATTCCAAACGTCCAGCGATTGCTCCGACACGAAAGATGCCAGCACTGAAAGCAGAAGCTGGTTTTCACTGCCCCTTGGAACTACATTCGCTGCCACACAGACATTCGCGTTCTGCAAAAGCTTTGGTTGGTAATGGGGCAACACTGTGTATGTCTCTCTCGCACAGCCCGGCAGCCAAATTCGAAATGTCTAGCTATTGCTCCCACACAAAAGCTGCCAGCATGTAAAGGTGTAGCTGGTTTTCACTGCCCCTTGGATCTACGTTCACTGCCACACAGACATTCGCGTTCTGCAAAAGCTTTGGTTGGTAATGGGGCAACACTCTGTATCTCTCTCTCGCAGAGCCCGGCTGCCAAATTCCAAACGTCCAGCGATTGCGTACACACGAAAGCTGCCAACACTGAAAGCTGTAGCTGGTTTTCACTGCCCCTTGGAACTACGTTCACTGCCACACAGACATTCGCGTTCTGCAAAAGCTTTGGTTGGTAATGGGGCAACACTCTGTATCTCTCTCTCGCAGAGCCCGGCTGCCAAATTCGAAACGTCCAGCGATTGCTCCCAAACGAAAGCTGCCAGCACAGAAAGCAGTAGCTGGTTTTCACTGCCCCTTGGAACTGCATTCGCTGCCACACAGACATTCGCGTTCTGCAGAAGCTTTGGTTGGTAATGGGGCAACACTCTTTATCTCTCTCTCTCAGAGCCCGACAGCCAAATTCGACACGTCCAGCGATTGCTCCCAAACGAAAGCTGCCAGCATGGAAAGATATAGCTGGTTTTCACTGCCCCTTGGAACTGCATTCGCTGCCACACAGACATTCGCGTTCTGCAAAAGCTTTGGTTGGTAATGGGGCAACACTGTGTATCTCTCTCTCGCAGAGCCCGGCTGCCAAATTCGAAACGTCCAGCGATTGCTCCCAAACGAAAGCTGTCAGCACGGACAGCTGTAGCTGGTTTTCACTGCCCCTTGGAACTCCATTCGCTGCCACACAAACATTCACGTTCTGCAAAAGCTTTGGTTGGTAATGGGGCAACACTCTGTATCTCTCTCTCGCAGAGCCCGGCAGCCAAATTCGAAATGTCCAGCGATTGCTCCCAAACGAAAGCTGCCAGCACTGAAAGCTGTAGCTGGTTTTCACTGCCCCTTGGAACTACGTTCACTGCCACACAGACATTCGCGTTCTGCAAAAGCTTTGGTTGGTAATGGGGCAACACTGTATATCTCTCCCTCGTAGAGCCCGGCTGCCAAATTCGAAACGTCCAGCGATTGCTCCCAAACGAAAGCTGCCAGCACGGAAAGCTGTAGCTGGTTTTCACTGCCCCTTGGAACTGCATTCGCTGCCACACAGACATTCGCGTTCTGCAGAAGCTTTGGTTGGTAATGGGGCAACACTGTGTATCTCTCTCTTGCAGAGCCCGGCAGCCAAATTCGAAATGTCCAGCGATTGCTCCCACACGAAAGCTGCCAGCACGGAAAGATATAGCTGGTTTTCACTGCCCCTTAGAACTGCATTCGCTGCCACACAGACATTCGCGTTCTGCAAAAGCTTTGGTTGGTAATGGGGCAACACTCTGTATCTCTCTCTCGCAGAGCCCGGCTGCCAAATTCCAAACGTCCAGCGATTGCGTACACACGAAAGCTGCCAACACTGAAAGCTGTAGCTGGTTTTCACTGCCCCTTGGAACTACGTTCACTGCCACACAGACATTCGCGTTCTGCAAAAGCTTTGGCTGGTAATGGGGCAACACTGTGTACCTCTCTCTCGCACAGCCCGGCTGCCAAATTCGAAACGTCCAGCGATTGCTCCCAAACGAAAGCTGCCAGCACGGAAAGCTGTAGCTGGTTTTCACTGCCCCTTGGAACTGCATTCGTTGCCACACAGACTTTCGCGTTCTGCAGAAGCTTTGGTTGGTAATGGGGCAACACTGTTTATCTCTCTCTCGCAGAGCCCGGCTGCCAAATTCGAAACGTCCAGCGATTGCTCCCAAACGAAAGCTGCCAGCATGGAAAGATATGGCTGGTTTTCACTGCCCCTTGGAACTGCATTCGCTGCCACACAGACATTCGCCTTCTACAAAAGCTTTGCTTGGTAATGGGGAAACACTCTGTATCTCTCTCTCGCAGAGCCCGGCTGCCAAATTCCAAACGTCCAGCGATTGCTCCGACACGAAATCTGCCAGCACTGAAAGCAGCAGCTGGTTTTCACTGCCCCTTGGAACTGCGTTCGCTGCCACACAGACATTCGCGTTCTGCAAAAGCTTTGGTTGGTAATGGGGCAACACTCTGTATCTCTCTCTCGCACAGCCCGGCAGCCAAATTCGAAACGTCCAGCGATTGCTCCCAAACGAAAGCTGCCAGCACGGAAAGCTGTAGCTGGTTTTCACTGCCCCTTGGAACTGCATTCGCTGCCACACAGACATTCGCGTTCTGCAAAAGCTTTGGTTGGTAATGGGGCAACACTGTGTATCTCTCTCTTGCAGAGCCCGGCAGCCAAATTCGAAATGTCCAGCGATTGCTCCCACACGAAAGCTGCCAGCACGGAAAGATATAGCTGGTTTTCACTGCCCCTTGGAACTCCATTCGCTGCCACACAGACATTCGCGTTCTGCAAAAGCTTTGGTTGGTAATGGGGCAACACTGTGTATCTCTCTCTTGCAGAGCCCGGCTGCCAAATTCCAAACGTCCAGCGATTGCTCCGACACGAAATCTGCCAGCACTGAAAGCAGCAGCTGGTTTTCACTGCCCCTTGGAACTGCGTTCGCTGCCACACAGACATTCGCGTTCTGCAAAAGCTTTGGTTGGTAATGGGGCAACACTCTGTATCTCTCTCTCGCACAGCCCGGCAGCCAAATTCGAAACGTCCAGCGATTGCTCCCAAACGAAAGCTGCTAGCACGGAAAGCTGTAGCTGGTTTTCACTGCCCCTTGGAACTGCATTCGCTGCCACACAGACATTCGCGTTCTGCAAAAGGTTTGGTTGGTAATGGGGCAACACTGTGTATCTCTCTCTCACAGAGCCCGGCAGCCAAATTCCAAACGTCCAGCGATTGCGTACACACGAAAGCTGCCAACACTGAAAGCTGTAGCTGGTTTTCACTGCCCCTTGGAACTCCATTCGCTGCCACACAGACATTCGCGTTCTGCAAAAGCTTTGGTTGGTAATGGGGCAACACTCTGTATCTCTCTCTCGCACAGCCCGGCAGCCAAATTCGAAACGTCCAGCGATTGCTCCCAAACGAAAGCTGCCAGCACGGAAAGCTGTAGCTGGTTTTCACTGCCCCTTGGAACTGCATTCGCTGCCACACAGACATTCGCGTTCTGCAGAAGCTTTGGTTGGTAATGGGGCAACACTGTGTATCTCTCTCTCGCAGAGCCCGGCAGCCAAATTCGAAACGTCCAGCGATTGCTCCCAAACAAAAGCTGCCAGCACGGAAAGCTGTAGCTGGTTTTCACTGCCCCTTGGAACTGCATTCGCTGCCACACAGACATTCACCTTCTACAAAAGCTTTGCTTGGTAATGGGGAAACACTCTGTATCTCTCTCTCGCAGAGCCCGGCTGCCAAATTCCAAACGTCCAGCGATTGCTCCGACACGAAATCTGCCAGCACTGAAAGCAGCAGCTGGTTTTCACTGCCCCTTGGAACTGCGTTCGCTGCCACACAGACATTCGCGTTCTGCAAAAGCTTTGGTTGGTAATGGGGCAACACTCTGTATCTCTCTCTCGCACAGCCCGGCAGCCAAATTCGAAACGTCCAGCGATTGCTCCCAAACGAAAGCTGCCAGCACGGAAAGCTGTAGCTGGTTTTCACTGCCCCTTGGAACTGCATTCGCTGCCACACAGACATTCGCGTTCTGCAAAAGCTTTGGTTGGTAATGGGGCAACACTGTGTATCTCTCTCTTGCAGAGCCCGGCAGCCAAATTCGAAATGTCCAGCGATTGCTCCCACACGAAAGCTGCCAGCACGGAAAGATATAGCTGGTTTTCACTGCCCCTTGGAACTCCATTCGCTGCCACACAGACATTCGCGTTCTGCAAAAGCTTTGGTTGGTAATGGGGCAACACTGTGTATCTCTCTCTTGCAGAGCCCGGCTGCCAAATTCCAAACGTCCAGCGATTGCTCCGACACGAAATCTGCCAGCACTGAAAGCAGCAGCTGGTTTTCACTGCCCCTTGGAACTGCGTTCGCTGCCACACAGACATTCGCGTTCTGCAAAAGCTTTGGTTGGTAATGGGGCAACACTCTGTATCTCTCTCTCGCACAGCCCGGCAGCCAAATTCGAAACGTCCAGCGATTGCTCCCAAACGAAAGCTGCTAGCACGGAAAGCTGTACCTGGTTTTCACTGCCCCTTGGAACTGCATTCGCTGCCACACAGACATTCGCGTTCTGCAAAAGCTTTGGTTGGTAATGGGGCAACACTGTGTATCTCTCTCTCACAGAGCCCGGCAGCCAAATTCCAAACGTCCAGCGATTGCGTACACACGAAAGCTGCCAACACTGAAAGCTGTAGCTGGTTTTCACTGCCCCTTGGAACTCCATTCGCTGCCACACAGACATTCGCGTTCTGCAAAAGCTTTGGTTGGTAATGGGGCAACACTCTGTATCTCTCTCTCGCACAGCCCGGCAGCCAAATTCGAAACGTCCAGCGATTGCTCCCAAACGAAAGCTGCCAGCACGGAAAGCTGTAGCTGGTTTTCACTGCCCCTTGGAACTGCATTCGCTGCCACACAGACATTCGCGTTCTGCAGAAGCTTTGGTTGGTAATGGGGCAACACTGTGTATCTCTCTCTCGCAGAGCCCGGCAGCCAAATTCGAAACGTCCAGCGATTGCTCCCAAACAAAAGCTGCCAGCACGGAAAGCTGTAGCTGGTTTTCACTGCCCCTTGGAACTGCATTCGCTGCCATACAGACATTCGCCTTCTACAAAAGCTTTGCTTGGTAATGGGGAAACACTCTGTATCTCTCTCTCGCAGAGCCCGGCTGCCAAATTCCAAACGTCCAGCGATTGCTCCGACACGAAAGATGCCAGCACTGAAAGCAGTAGCTGGTTTTCACTGCCCCTTGGAACTACGTTCGCTGCCACACAGACATTCGCGTTCTGCAAAAGCTTTGGTTGGTAATGGGGCAACACTCTGTATCTCTCTCTCGCACAGCCCGGCAGCCAAATTCGAAATGTCTAGCTATTGCTCCCACACAAAAGCTGCCAGCATGTAAAGGTGTAGCTGGTTTTCACTGCCCCTTGGAACTGCATTCGCTGCCACACAGACATTCGCGTTCTGCAAAAGCTTTGGTTGGTAATGGGGCAACACTCTGTATCTCTCTCTCGCACAGCCCGGCAGCCAAATTCGAAACGTCCAGCGATTGCTCCCAAACGAAAGCTGCCAGCACGGAAAGCTGTAGCTGGTTTTCACTGCCCCTTGGAACTGCATTCGCTGCCACACAGACATTCGCGTTCTGCAGAAGCTTTGGTTGGTAATGGGGCAACACTGTGTATCTCTCTCTCGCAGAGCCCGGCAGCCAAATTCGAAACGTCCAGCGATTGCTCCCAAACAAAAGCTGCCAGCACGGAAAGATATAGCTGGTTTTCACTGCCCCTTGGAACTGCATTCGCTGCCACACAGACATTCGCGTTCTGCAAAAGCTTTGGTTGGTAATGGGGCAACACTCTGTATCTCTCTCTCGCAGAGCCCGGCTGCCAAATTCCAAACGTCCAGCGATTGCGTACACACGAAAGCTGCCAACACTGAAAGCTGTAGCTGGTTTTCACTGCCCCTTGGAACTCCATTCGCTGCCACACAGACATTCGCGTTCTGCAAAAGCTTTGGTTGGTAATGGGGCAACACTCTGTATCTCTCTCTCGCACAGCCCGGCAGCCAAATTCGAAACGTCCAGCGATTGCTCCCAAACGAAAGCTGCCAGCACGGAAAGCTGTAGCTGGTTTTCACTGCCCCTTGGAACTGCATTCGCTGCCACACAGACATTCGCGTTCTGCAAAAGCTTTGGTTGGTAATGGGGCAACACTGTGTATCTCTCTCTCACAGAGCCCGGCAGCCAAATTCGAAACGTCCAGCGATTGCTCCCAAACGAAAGGTGCCAGCACGGAAAGCTGTAGCTGGTTTTCACTGCCCCTTGGAACTGCATTCGCTGCCACACAGACATTCGCGTTCTGCAGAAGCTTTGGTTGGTAATGGGGCAACACTGTGTTTCTCTCTCTTGCAGAGCCCGGCAGCCAAATTCGAAATGTCCAGCGATTGCTCCCACACGAAAGCTGCCAGCACGGAAAGATATAGCTGGTTTTCACTGCCCCTTGGAACTCCATTCGCTGCCACACAGATATTCGCGTTCTGCAAAAGCTTTGGTTGGTAATGGGGCAACACTGTGTATCTCTCTCTTGCAGAGCCCGGCTGCCAAATTCCAAACGTCCAGCGATTGCTCCGACACGAAATCTGCCAGCACTGAAAGCAGCAGCTGGTTTTCACTATCCCTTGGAACTGCGTTCGCTGCCACACAGACATTCGCGTTCTGCAAAAGCTTTGGTTGGTAATGGGGCAACACTGTGTATATCTCTCTTGCAGAGCCCGGCAGCCAAATTCGAAATGTCCAGCGATTGCTCCCACATGAAAGCTGCCAGCATGTAAAGGTGTAGCTGGTTTTCACTGCCCCTTGGAACTGCATTCGCTGCCACACAGACATTCGCGTTCTGCAAAAGCTTTGGTTGGTAATGGGGCAACACTCTGTATCTCTCTCTCGCAAAGCCCGGCAGCCAAATTCGAAACGTCCAGCGATTGCTCCCAAACGAAAGGTGCCAGCACGGAAAGATATAGCTGGTTTTCACTGCCCCTTGGAACTCCATTCGCTGCCACACAGACATTCGCGTTCTGCAAAAGCTTTGGTTGGTAATGGGGCAACACTCTGTATCTCTCTCTCGCAGAGCCCGGCAGCCAAATTCGAAACGTCCAGCGATTGCTCCCAAACGAAAGCTGTCAGCACGGACAGCTGTAGCTGGTTTTCACTGCCCCTTGGAACTCCATTCGCTGCCACACAAACATTCGCGTTCTGCAAAAGCTTTGGTTGGTAATGGGGCAACACTCTGTATCTCTCTGTCGCAGAGCCCGGCAGCCAAATTCGAAACGTCCAGCGATTGCTCCCAAACGAAAGCTGTCAGCACGGAAAGCTGTAGCTGGTTTTCACTGCCCCTTGGAACTGCGTTCGCTGCCACACAGACATTCGCGTTCTGCAGAAGCTTTGGTTGGTAATGGGGCAACACTGTGTATCTCTCTCTCGCAGAGCCCGGAAGCCAAATACCAAACGTCCAGCCACTGTGCCCAAACGATAGATGCCAGTACTGAAAGCAGTAGCTGGTTTTCACTGCCCCTTGGACCTCCATTCGCTGCCACAAGGACATTCGCGTTGTGCAAAAGCTTTGGTTGGTAATGGGGCAACAGTGTTTATCTCTCTCTCGCAGAGCCCGGCAGCCAAATTCGAAACGTCCAGCGATTGCTCCCAAACGAAAGCTGCCAGCACGGAAAGCTGTAGCTGGTTTTCACTGCCCCTTGGAACTCCATTCGCTGCCACACAGACATTCGCGTTCTGCAAAAGCTTTGGTTGGTAATGGGGCAACACTATGTATGTCTCTCTCGCAGAGCCCGGCAGCCAAATTCGAAACGTCCAGCGATTGCTCCCAAACGAAAGCTGCCAGCACGGAAAGCTGTAGCTGGTTTTCACTGCCCCTTGGAACTGCATTCGCTGCCACACAGACATTCGCGTTCTGCAAAAGCTTTGGTTGGTAATGGGGCAACACTCTGTATCTCTCTCTCGCAGAGCCCGGCAGCCAAATTCGAAACGTCCAGCGATTGCTCCCAAACGAAAGCTGCCAGCACGGAAAGCTGTAGCTGGTTTTCACTGCCCCTTGGAACTGCATTCGCTGCCACACAGACATTCGCGTTCTGCAGAAGTTTTTGTTGGTAATGGGGCCACACTGTGTATCTCTCTCTTGCAGAGCCCGGCAGCCAAATTCGAAATGTCCAGCGATTGCTCCCACACGAAAGCTGCCAGCACGGAAAGCTATAGTTGGTTTTCACTGCCCCTTGGAACTGCATTCGCTGCCACACAGACATTCGCGTTCTGCAAAAGCTTTGGTTGGTAATGGGGCAACACTCTGTATCTCTCTCTCGCAGAGCCCGGCAGCCAAATACCAAACGTCCAGCCACTGTGCCCAAACGATAGATGCCAGCACTGAAAGCAGTAGCTGGTTTTCACTGCCCCTTGGACCTCCATTCGCTGCCACAAGGACATTCGCGTTCTGCAAAAGCTTTGGTTGGTAATGGGGCAACACTGTGTATCTCTCTCTCGTAGAGCCCGGCTGCCAAATTCGAAACGTCCAGGGATTGCTCCCAAACGAAAGCTGCCAGCACAGAAAGCTGTAGCTGGTTTTCACTGCCCCTTGGAACTGCATTCGCTGCCACACAGACATTCGCGTTCTGCAGAAGCTTTGGTTGGTAATCGAGCAATACTGTGTATCTCTCTCTTGCAGAGCCCGGCAGCCAAATACCAAACGTCCAGCCACTGTGCCCAAACGAAAGCTGCCAGCACAGAAAGCTGTAGCTGGTTTTCACTGCCCCTTGGAACTGCATTCGCTGCCACACAGACATTCGCGTTCTGCAGAAGCTTTGGTTGGTAATGGGGCAACACTCTGTATCTCTCTCTTGCAGAGCCCGGCAGCCAAATTCGAAATGTCCAGCGATTGCTCCCACACGAAAGCTGCCAGTACGGAAAGATATAGCTGGTTTTCACTGCCCCTTGGAACTGCATTCGCTGCCACACAGACATTCGCGTTCTGCAAAAGCTTTGGTTGGTAATGGGGCAACACTGTGTATCTCTCTCTCGCACAGCCCGGCTGCCAAATTCGAAACGTCCAGCGATTGCTCCCAAACGAAAGCTGTCAGCACGGACAGCTGTAGCTGGTTTTCACTGCCCCTTGGAACTCCATTCGCTGCCACACAGACATTCGCGTTCTGCAAAAGCTTTGGTTGGTAATGGGGCAACACTGTGTATCTCTCTCTCGCAGAGCCCGGCAGCCAAATTCCAAACGTCCAGCGATTGCGTACACACGAAAGCTGCCAACACTGAAAGCTGTAGCTGGTTTTCACTGCCCCTTGGAACTCCATTCGCTGCCACACAGACATTCGCGTTCTGCAAAAGCTTTGGTTGGTAATGGGGCAACACTCTGTATCTCTCTCTCGCACAGCCCGGCAGCCAAATTCGAAACGTCCAGCGATTGCTCCCAAACGAAAGCTGCCAGCACGGAAAGCTGTAGCTGGTTTTCACTGCCCCTTGGAACTGCATTCGCTGCCCCTTGGAACTGCATTCGCTGCCACACAGACATTTGCGTTCTGCAGAAGCTTTGGTTGGTAATGGGGCAACACTCTGTATCTCGCTCTCGCAGAGCCCGGCAGCCAAATTCGAAACGTCCAGCGATTGCTCCCAAACGAAAGCTGCCAGCACGGAAAGCTGTAGCTGGTTTTCACTGCCCCTTGGAACTGCATTCGCTGCCACACAGACATTCGCGTTCTGCAGAAGCTTTGGTTGGTAATGGGGCAACACTGTGTATATCTCTCTTGCAGAGCCCGGCAGCCAAATTCGAAACGTCCAGCGATTGCTCCCACACGAAAGCTGCCAGCACGGAAAGATATAGCTGGTTTTCACTGCCCCTTGGAACTGCATTCGCTGCCACAGAGACATTCACGTTCTGCAAAAGCTTTGGTTGGTAATGGGGCAACACTCTGTATCTCTCTCTCGCAGAGCCCGGCTGCCAAATTCCAAACGTCCAGCGATTGCGTACACACGAAAGCTGCCAACACTGAAAGCTGTACCTGGTTTTCACTGCCCCTTGGAACTCCATTCGCTGCCACACAGACATTCGCGTTCTGCAAAAGCTTTGGTTGGTAATGGGGCAACACTCTGTATCTCTCTCTTGCAGAGCCCGGCTGCCAAATTCGAAACGTCCAGCGATTGCTCCCAAACGAAAGCTGCCAGCACGGAAAGATATAGCTGGTTTTCACTGCCCCTTGGATCTACGTTCACTGCCACACAGACATTCGCGTTCTGCAAAAGCTTTGGTTGGTAATGGGGCAACACTCTGTATCTCTCTCTCGCACAGCCCGGCTGCCAAATTCGAAACGTCCAGCGATTGCTCCCAAACGAAAGCTGCCAGCACGGAAAGCTGTAGCTGGTTTTCACTGCCCCTTGGAACTGCATTCGCTGCCACACAGACATTCGCGTTCTGCAGAAGCTTTGGTTGGTAATGGGGCAACACTGTTTATCTCTCTCTCGCAGAGCCCGGCTGCCAAATTCGAAACGTCCAGCGATTGCTCCCAAACGAAAGCTGCCAGCATGGAAAGATATAGCTGGTTTTCACTGCCCCTTGGAACTGCATTCGCTGCCACACAGACATTCGCCTTCTAAAAAAGCTTTGCTTGGTAATGGGGCAACACTGTGTATCTCTCTCTTGCAGAGCCCGGCAGCCAAATTCGAAACGTCCAGCGATTGCTCCCAAACGAAAGCTGCCAGCACGGAAAGATGTAGCTGGTTTTCACTGCCCCTTGGAACTGCATTCGCTGCCACACAAACATTCGCGTTCTGCAAAAGCTTTGGTTGGTAATGGGGCAACACTCTGTATCTCTCTCTCGCAGAGCCCGGCAGCCAAATTCGAAATGTCCAGCGATTGCTCCCAAACGAAAGCTGCCAGCACTGAAAGCTGTAGCTGGTTTTCACTGCCCCTTGGAACTCCAGTCGCTGCCACACAAACATTCACGTTCTGCAAAAGCTTTGGTTGGTAATGGGGCAACACTCTGTATCTCTCTCTCGCAGAGCCCGGCAGCCAAATTCGAAATGTCCAGCGATTGCTCCCAAACGAAAGCTGCCAGCACTGAAAGCTGTAGCTGGTTTTCACTGCCCCTTGGAACTACGTTCACTGCCACACAGACATTCGCGTTCTGCAAAAGCTTTGGTTGGTAATGGGGCAACAGTGTATATCTCTCCCTCGTAGAGCCCGGCTGCCAAATTCGAAACGTCCAGCGATTGCTCCCAAACGAAAGCTGCCAGCACGGAAAGCTGTAGCTGGTTTTCACTGCCCCTTGGAACTGCATTCGCTGCCACACAGACATTCGCGTTCTGCAGAAGCTTTGGTTGGTAATGGGGCAACACTGTGTATCTCTCTCTTGCAGAGCCCGGCAGCCAAATTCGAAATGTCCAGCGATTGCTCCCACACGAAAGCTGCCAGCACGGAAAGATATAGCTGGTTTTCACTGCCCCTTAGAACTGCATTCGCTGCCACACAGACATTCGCGTTCTGCAAAAGCTTTGGTTGGTAATGGGGCAACACTCTGTATCTCTCTCTCGCAGAGCCCGGCTGCCAAATTCCAAACGTCCAGCGATTGCGTACACACGAAAGCTGCCACACTGAAAGCTGTAGCTGGTTTTCACTGCCCCTTGGAACTACGTTCACTGCCACACAGACATTCGCGTTCTGCAAAAGCTTTGGTTGGTAATGGGGCAACACTGTGTATGTCTCTCTCGCACAGCCCGGCAGCCAAATTCGAAATGTCTAGCTATTGCTCCCACACAAAAGCTGCCAGCATGTAAAGGTGTAGCTGGTTTTCACTGCCCCTTGGATCTACGTTCACTGCCACACAGACATTCGCGTTCTGCAAAAGCTTTGGCTGGTAATGGGGCAACACTGTGTATCTCTCTCTCGCACAGCCCGGCTGCCAAATTCGAAACGTCCAGCGATTGCTCCCAAACGAAAGCTGCCAGCACGGAAAGCTGTAGCTGGTTTTCACTGCCCCTTGGAACTGCATTCGTTGCCACACAGACTTTCGCGTTCTGCAGAAGCTTTGGTTGGTAATGGGGCAACACTGTTTATCTCTCTCTCGCAGAGCCCGGCTGCCAAATTCGAAACGTCCAGCGATTGCTCCCAAACGAAAGCTGCCAGCATGGAAAGATATGGCTGGTTTTCACTGCCCCTTGGAACTGCATTCGCTGCCACACAGACATTCGCGTTCTGCAAAAGCTTTGGTTGGTAATGGGGCAACACTCTGTATCTCTCTCTCGCAGAGCCCGGCTGCCAAATTCGAAACGTCCAGCGATTGCTCCGACACGAAATCTGCCAGCACTGAAAGCAGCAGCTGGTTTTCACTGCCCCTTGGAACTGCGTTCGCTGCCACACAGACATTCGCGTTCTGCAAAAGCTTTGGTTGGTAATGGGGCAACACTCTGTATCTCTCTCTCGCACAGCCCGGCAGCCAAATTCGAAACGTCCAGCGATTGCTCCGACACGAAAGCTGTCAGCACGGAAAGCTGTAGCTGGTTTTCACTGCCCCTTGGAACTGCATTCGCTGCCACACAGACATTCGCGTTCTGCAAAAGCTTTGGTTGGTAATGGGGCAACACTGTGTATCTCTCTCTTGCAGAGCCCGGCAGCCAAATTCGAAATGTCCAGCGATTGCTCCCACACGAAAGCTGCCAGCACGGAAAGATATAGCTGGTTTTCACTGCCCCTTGGAACTCCATTCGCTGCCACACAGACATTCGCGTTCTGCAAAAGCTTTGGTTGGTAATGGGGCAACACTGTGTATCTCTCTCTTGCAGAGCCCGGCTGCCAAATTCCAAACGTCCAGCGATTGCTCCGACACGAAATCTGCCAGCACTGAAAGCAGCAGCTGGTTTTCACTGCCCCTTGGAACTGCGTTCGCTGCCACACAGACATTCGCGTTCTGCAAAAGCTTTGGTTGGTAATGGGGCAACACTCTGTATCTCTCTCTCGCACAGCCCGGCAGCCAAATTCGAAACGTCCAGCGATTGCTCCCAAACGAAAGCCGCTAGCACGGAAAGCTGTAGCTGGTTTTCACTGCCCCTTGGAACTGCATTCGCTGCCACACAGACATTCGCGTTCTGCAAAAGCTTTGGTTGGTAATGGGGCAACACTGTGTATCTCTCTCTCACAGAGCCCGGCAGCCAAATTCCAAACGTCCAGCGATTGCGTACACACGAAAGCTGCCAACACTGAAAGCTGTAGCTGGTTTTCACTGCCCCTTGGAACTCCATTCGCTGCCACACAGACATTCGCGTTCTGCAAAAGCTTTGGTTGGTAATGGGGCAACAATCTGTATCTCTCTCTCGCACAGCCCGGCAGCCAAATTCGAAACGTCCAGCGATTGCTCCCAAACGAAAGCTGCCAGCACGGAAAGCTGTAGCTGGTTTTCACTGCCCCTTGGAACTGCATTCGCTGCCACACAGACATTCGCGTTCTGCAGAAGCTTTGGTTGGTAATGGGGCAACACTGTGTATCTCTCTCTCGCAGAGCCCGGCAGCCAAATTCGAAACGTCCAGCGATTGCTCCCAAACAAAAGCTGCCAGCACTGAAAGCTGTAGCTGGTTTTCACTGCCCCTTGGAACTGCATTCGCTGCCACACAGACATTCGCCTTCTACAAAAGCTTTGCTTGGTAATGGGGAAACACTCTGTATCTCTCTCTCGCACAGCCCGGCTGCCAAATTCCAAACGTCCAGCGATTGCTCCGACACGAAAGATGCCAGCACTGAAAGCAGTAGCTGGTTTTCACTGCCCCTTGGAACTACGTTCGCTGCCACACAGACATTCGCGTTCTGCAAAAGCTTTGGTTGGTAATGGGGCAACACTCTGTATCTCTCTCTCGCACAGCCCGGCAGCCAAATTCGAAATGTCTAGCTATTGCTCCCACACAAAAGCTGCCAGCATGTAAAGGTGTAGCTGGTTTTCACTGCCCCTTGGAACTGCATTCGCTGCCACACAGACATTCGCGTTCTGCAAAAGCTTTGGTTGGTAATGGGGCAACACTCTGTATCTCTCTCTCGCACAGCCCGGCAGCCAAATTCGAAACGTCCAGCGATTGCTCCCAAACGAAAGCTGCCAGCACGGAAAGCTGTAGCTGGTTTTCACTGCCCCTTGGAACTCCATTCGCTGCCACACAGACATTCGCGTTCTGCAGAAGCTTTGGTTGGTAATGGGGCAACACTGTGTATCTCTCTCTCGCAGAGCCCGGCAGCCAAATTCGAAACGTCCAGCGATTGCTCCCAAACAAAAGCTGCCAGCACGGAAAGATATAGCTGGTTTTCACTGCCCCTTGGAACTGCATTCGCTGCCACACAGACATTCGCGTTCTGCAAAAGCTTTGGTTGGTAATGGGGCAACACTCTGTATCTCTCTCTCGCAGAGCCCGGCTGCCAAATTCCAAACGTCCAGCGATTGCGTACACACGAAAGCTGCCAACACTGAAAGCTGTAGCTGGTTTTCACTGCCCCTTGGAACTCCATTCGCTGCCACACAGACATTCGCGTTCTGCAAAAGCTTTGGTTGGTAATGGGGCAACACTCTGTATCTCTCTCTCGCAGAGCCCGGCTGCCAAATTCGAAACGTCCAGCGATTGCTCCCAAACGAAAGCTGCCAGCACGGAAAGCTGTAGCTGGTTTTCACTGCCCCTTAGAACTGCATTCGCTGCCACACAGACATTCGCGTTCTGCAAAAGCTTTGGTTGGTAATGGGGCAACACTCTGTATCTCTCTCTCGCACAGCCCGGCAGCCAAATTCGAAACGTCCAGCGATTGCTCCCAAACGAAAGCTGCCAGCACGGAAAGCTGTAGCTGGTTTTCACTGCCCCTTGGAACTGCATTCGCTGCCACACAGACATTCGCGTTCTGCAAAAGCTTTGGTTGGTAATGGGGCAACACTGTGTATCTCTCTCTCGCAGAGCCCGGCAGCCAAATTCGAAACGTCCAGCGATTGCTCCCAAACGAAAGCTGCCAGCACGGAAAGCTGTAGCTGGTTTTCACTGCCCCTTGGAACTGCATTCGCTGCCACACAGACATTCGCGTTCTGCAGAAGCTTTGGTTGGTAATGGGGCAACACTGTGTTTCTCTCTCTTGCAGAGCCCGGCAGCCAAATTCGAAATGTCCAGCGATTGCTCCCACACGAAAGCTGCCAGCACGGAAAGATATAGCTGGTTTTCACTGCCCCTTGGAACTGCATTCGCTGCCACACAGACATTCGCGTTCTGCAAAAGCTTTGGTTGGTAATGGGGCAACACTGTGTATCTCTCTCTTGCAGAGCCCGGCTGCCAAATTCCAAACGTCCAGCGATTGCTCCGACACGAAATCTGCCAGCACTGAAAGCAGCAGCTGGTTTTCACTATCCCTTGGAACTGCGTTCGCTGCCACACAGACATTCGCGTTCTGCAAAAGCTTTGGTTGGTAATGGGGCAACACTGTGTATATCTCTCTTGCAGAGCCCGGCAGCCAAATTCGAAATGTCCAGCGATTGCTCCCACATGAAAGCTGCCAGCATTTAAAGGTGTAGCTGGTTTTCACTGCCCCTTGGAACTGCATTCGCTGCCACACAGACATTCGCGTTCTGCAAAAGCTTTGGTTGGTAATGGGGCAACACTCTGTATCTCTCTCTCGCAAAGCCCGGCAGCCAAATTCGAAACGTCCAGCGATTGCTCCCAAACGAAAGGTGCCAGCACGGAAAGATATAGCTGGTTTTCACTGCCCCTTGGAACTCCATTCGCTGCCACACAGACATTCGCGTTCTGCAAAAGCTTTGGTTGGTAATGGGGCAACACTGTGTATCTCTCTCTCGCAGAGCCCGGCAGCCAAATTCGAAACGTCCAGCGATTGCTCCCAAACGAAAGCTGTCAGCACGGACAGCTGTAGCTGGTTTTCACTGCCCCTTGGAACTCCATTCGCTGCCACACAAACATTCGCGTTCTGCAAAAGCTTTGGTTGGTAATGGGGCAACACTCTGTATCTCGCTCTCGCAAAGCCCGGCAGCCAAATTCGAAATGTCCATCGATTGCTCCCAAACGAAAGCTGCCAGCACTGAAAGCTGTAGCTGGTTTTCACTGCCCCTTGGAACTGCATTCGCTGCCACACAGATATTCGCGTTCTGCAGAAGCTTTGGTTGGTAATGGGGCAACACTGTGTATCTCTCTCTTGCAGAGCCCAGCAGCCAAATTCGAAATGTCCAGCGATTGCTCCCACACGAAAGCTTCCAGCACGGAAAGATATAGCTGGTTTTCACTGCCCCTTGGAACTGCATTCGCTGCCACACAGACATTCGCGTTCTGCAAAAGCTTTGGTTGGTAATGGGGCAACACTCTGTATCTCTCTCTCGCAGAGCCCGGCTGCCAAATTCGAAACGTCCAGCGATTGCGTACACAAGAAAGCTGCCAACACTGAAAGCTGTAGCTGGTTTTCACTGCCCCTTGGAACTCCATTCGCTGCCACACAGACATTCGCGTTCTGCAAAAGCTTTGGTTGGTAATGGGGCAACACTGTGTATCTCTCTCTTGCAGAGCCCGGCAGCCAAATTCGAAATGTCCAGCGATTGCTCCCAAACGAAAGCTGCCAGCACGGAAAGGTGTAGCTGGTTTTCACTGCCCCTTGCAACTACGTTCACTGCCACACAGACATTCGCGTTCTGCAAAAGCTTTGGTTGGTAATGGGGCAACACTGTGTATCTCTCCCTCGTAGAGCCCGGCTCCCAAATTCGAAACGTCCAGCGATTGCTCCCAAACGAAAGCTGCCAGCACGGAAAGCTGTAGCTGGTTTTCACTGCCCCTTGGAACTGCATTCGCTGCCACACAGACATTCGCGTTCTGCAAAAGCTTTGGTTGGTAATGGGGCAACACTCTGTATCTCGCTCTCGCAAAGCCCGGCAGCCAAATTCGAAATGTCCAGCGATTGCTCCCAAATGAAAGCTGCCAGCACGGAAAGGTGTAGCTGGTTTTCACTGCCCCTTGCAACTACGTTCACTGCCACACAGACATTCGCGTTCTGCAAAAGCTTTGGTTGGTAATGGGGCAACACTGTGTATCTCTCCCTCGTAGAGCCCGGCTCCCAAATTCTAAACGTCCAGCGATTGCTCCCAAACGAAAGCTGCCAGCACGGAAAGATATAGCTGGTTTTCACTGCCCCTTGGAACTGCATTCGCTGCCACACAGACATTCGCGTTCTGCAGAAGCTTTGGTTGGTAATGGGGCAACACTGTTTATCTCTCTCTCGCAGAGCCCGGCAGCCAAATTCCAAACGTCCAGCGATTGCTCCCACACGAAAGCTGCCAACACTGAAAGCTGTAGCTGGTTTTCACTGCGCCTTGGAACTCCATTCGCTGCCACACAGACATTCGCGTTCTGCAAAAGCTTTGGTTGGTAATGGGGCAACACTCTGTATCTCTCTGTCGCAGAGCCCGGCAGCCAAATTCGAAACGTCCAGCGATTGCTCCCAAACGAAAGCTGTCAGCACGGAAAGCTGTATCTGGTTTTCACTGCCCCTTGGAACTGCGTTCGCTGCCACACAGACATTCGCGTTCTGCAGAAGCTTTGGTTGGTAATGGGGCAACACTGTGTATCTCTCTCTCGCAGAGCCCGGCAGCCAAATACCAAACGTCCAGCCACTGTGCCCAAACGATAGATGCCAGTACTGAAAGCAGTAGCTGGTTTTCACTGCCCCTTGGACCTCCATTCGCTGCCACAAGGACATTCGCGTTCTGCAAAAGCTTTGGTTGGTAATGGGGCAACAGTGTTTATCTGTCTCTCGCAGAGCCCGGCAGCCAAATTCCAAACGTCCAGCGATTGCTCCCAAACTAAAGCTGCCAGCACGGAAAGCTGTAGCTGGTTTTCACTGCCCCTTGGAACTGCATTCGCTGCCACACAGACATTCGCGTTCTGCAAAAGCTTTGGTTGGTAATGGGTCAACACTATGTATGTCTCTCTCGCAGAGCCCGGCAGCCAAATTCGAAACGTCCAGCGATTGCTCCCAAACGAAAGCTGCCAGCACGGAAAGCTGTAGCTGGTTTTCACTGCCCCTTGGAACTCCATTCGCTGCCACACAGACATTCGCGTTCTGCAAAAGCTTTGGTTGGTAATGGGGCAACACTCTGTATCTCTCTCTCGCAGAGCCCGGCAGCCAAATTCGAAACGTCCAGCGATTGCTCCCAAACGAAAGCTGCCAGCACGGAAAGCTGTAGCTGGTTTTCACTGCCCCTTGGAACTGCATTCGCTGCCACACAGACATTCGCGTTCTGCAGAAGTTTTTGTTGGTAATGGGGCCACACTGTGTATCTCTCTCTTGCAGAGCCCGGCAGCCAAATTCGAAATGTCCAGCGATTGCTCCCACACGAAAGCTGCCAGCACGGAAAGCTATAGTTGGTTTTCACTGCCCCTTGGAACTGCATTCGCTGCCACACAGACATTCGCGTTCTGCAAAAGCTTTGGTTGGTAATGGGGCAACACTCTGTATCTGTCTCTCGCAGAGCCCGGCAGCCAAATACCAAACGTCCAGCCACTGTGCCCAAACGATAGATGCCAGCACTGAAAGCAGTAGCTGGTTTTCACTGCCCCTTGGACCTCCATTCGCTGCCACAAGGACATTCGCGTTCTGCAAAAGCTTTGGTTGGTAATGGGGCAACACTGTGTATCTCTCTCTCGTAGAGCCCGGCTGCCAAATTCGAAACGTCCAGCGATTGCTCCCAAACGAAAGCTGCCAGCACAGAAAGCTGTAGCTGGTTTTCACTGCCCCTTGGAACTGCATTCGCTGCCACACAGACATTCGCGTTCTGCAAAAGCTTTGGTTGGTAATGGGGCAACACTCTGTATCTCTCTGTCGCAGAGCCCGGCAGCCAAATTCGAAACGTCCAGCGATTGCTCCCAAACGAAAGCTGTCAGCACGGAAAGCTGTATCTGGTTTTCACTGCCCCTTGGAACTGCGTTCGCTGCCACACAGACATTCGCGTTCTGCAGAAGCTTTGGTTGGTAATGGGGCAACACTGTGTATCTCTCTCTCGCAGAGCCCGGCAGCCAAATACCAAACGTCCAGCCACTGTGCCCAAACGATAGATGCCAGTACTGAAAGCAGTAGCTGGTTTTCACTGCCCCTTGGACCTCCATTCGCTGCCACAAGGACATTCGCGTTCTGCAAAAGCTTTGGTTGGTAATGGGGCAACAGTGTTTATCTCTCTCTCGCAGAGCCCGGCAGCCAAATTCCAAACGTCCAGCGATTGCTCCCAAACGAAAGCTGCCAGCACGGAAAGCTGTAGCTGGTTTTCACTGCCCCTTGGAACTGCATTCGCTGCCACACAGACATTCGCGTTCTGCAAAAGCTTTGGTTGGTAATGGGTCAACACTATGTATGTCTCTCTCGCAGAGCCCGGCAGCCAAATTCGAAACGTCCAGCGATTGCTCCCAAACGAAAGCTGCCAGCACGGAAAGCTGTAGCTGGTTTTCACTGCCCCTTGGAACTGCATTCGCTGCCACACAGACATTCGCGTTCTGCAAAAGCTTTGGTTGGTAATGGGGCAACACTCTGTATCTCTCTCTCGCAGAGCCCGGCAGCCAAATTCGAAACGTCCAGCGATTGCTCCCAAACGAAAGCTGCCAGCACGGAAAGCTGTAGCTGGTTTTCACTGCCCCTTGGAACTGCATTCGCTGCCACACAGACATTCGCGTTCTGCAGAAGTTTTTGTTGGTAATGGGGCCACACTGTGTATCTCTCTCTTGCAGAGCCCGGCAGCCAAATTCGAAATGTCCAGCGATTGCTCCCACACGAAAGCTGCCAGCACGGAAAGCTATAGTTGGTTTTCACTGCCCATTGGAACTGCATTCGCTGCCACACAGACATTCGCGTTCTGCAAAAGCTTTGGTTGGTAATGGGGCAACACTCTGTATCTCTCTCTCGCAGAGCCCGGCAGCCAAATACCAAACGTCCAGCCACTGTGCCCAAACGATAGATGCCAGCACTGAAAGCAGTAGCTGGTTTTCACTGCCCCTTGGACCTCCATTCGCTGCCACAAGGACATTCGCGTTCTGCAAAAGCTTTGGTTGGTAATGGGGCAACACTGTGTATCTCTCTCTCGTAGAGCCCGGCTGCCAAATTCGAAACGTCCAGCGATTGCTCCCAAACGAAAGCTGCCAGCACAGAAAGCTGTAGCTGGTTTTCACTGCCCCTTGGAACTGCATTCGCTGCCACACAGACATTCGCGTTCTGCAGAAGCTTTGGTTGGTAATCGAGCAACACTGTGTATCTCTCTCTTGCAGAGCCCGGCAGCCAAATACCAAACGTCCAGCCACTGTGCCCAAACGAAAGCTGCCAGCACAGAAAGCTGTAGCTGGTTTTCACTGCCCCTTGGAACTGCATTCGCTGCCACACAGACATTCGCGTTCTGCAGAAGCTTTGGTTGGTAATGGGGCAACACTCTGTATCTCTCTCTTGCAGAGCCCGGCAGCCAAATTCGAAATGTCCAGCGATTGCTCCCACACGAAAGCTGCCAGTACGGAAAGGTATAGTTGGTTTTCACTGCCCCTTGGAACTGCATTCGCTGCCACACAGACATTCGCGTTCTGCAAAAGCTTTGGTTGGTAATGGGGCAACACTGTGTATCTCTCTCTCGCACAGCCCGGCTGCCAAATTCGAAACGTCCAGCGATTGCTCCCAAACGAAAGCTGTCAGCACGGACAGCTGTAGCTGGTTTTCACTGCCCCTTGGAACTCCATTCGCTGCCACACAGACATTCGCGTTCTGCAAAAGCTTTGGTTGGTAATGGGGCAACACTGTGTATCTCTCTCTCGCAGAGCCCGGCAGCCAAATTCCAAACGTCCAGCGATTGCGTACACACGAAAGCTGCCAACACTGAAAGCTGTAGCTGGTTTTCACTGCCCCTTGGAACTCCATTCGCTGCCACACAGACATTCGCGTTCTGCAAAAGCTTTGGTTGGTAATGGGGCAACACTCTGTATCTCTCTCTCGCACAGCCCGGCAGCCAAATTCGAAACGTCCAGCGATTGCTCCCAAACGAAAGCTGCCAGCACGGAAAGCTGTAGCTGGTTTTCACTGCCCCTTGGAATTGCATTCGCTGCCACACAGACATTCGCGTTCTGCAAAAGCTTTGGTTGGTAATGGGGCAACACTGTGTATCTCTCTCTCACAGAGCCCGGCAGCCAAATTCGAAACGTCCAGCGATTGCTCCCAAACGAAAGCTGCCAGCACGGAAAGCTGTAGCTGGTTTTCACTGCCCCTTGGAACTGCATTCGCTGCCACACAGACATTCGCGTTCTGCAGAAGCTTTGGTTGGTAATGGGGCAACACTGTGTATCTCTCTCTTGCAGAGCCCGGCAGCCAAATTCGAAATGTCCAGCGATTGCTCCCACACGAAAGCTGCCAGCACGGAAAGATATAGCTGGTTTTCACTGCCCCTTGGAACTCCATTCGCTGCCACACAGACATTCGCGTTCTGCAAAAGCTTTGGTTGGTAATGGGGCAACACTGTGTATCTCTCTCTTGCAGAGCCCGGCTGCCAAATTCCAAACGTCCAGCGATTGCTCCGACACGAAATCTGCCAGCACTGAAAGCAGCAGCTGGTTTTCACTATCCCTTGGAACTGCGTTCGCTGCCACACAGACATTCGCGTTCTGCAAAAGCTTTGGTTGGTAATGGGGCAACACTGTGTATATCTCTCTTGCAGAGCCCGGCAGCCAAATTCGAAATGTCCAGCGATTGCTCCCACATGAAAGCTGCCAGCATGTAAAGGTGTAGCTGGTTTTCACTGCCCCTTGGAACTGCATTCGCTGCCACACAGACATTCGCGTTCTGCAAAAGCTTTGGTTGGTAATGGGGCAACATTCTGTATCTCTCTCTCGCAAAGCCCGGCAGCCAAATTCGAAACGTCCAGCGATTGCTCCCAAACGAAAGGTGCCAGCACGGAAAGATATAGCTGGTTTTCACTGCCCCTTGGAACTCCATTCGCTGCCACACAGACATTCGCGTTCTGCAAAAGCTTTGGTTGGTAATGGGGCAACACTGTGTATCTCTCTCTCGCAGAGCCCGGCAGCCAAATTCGAAACGTCCAGCGATTGCTCCCAAACGAAAGCTGTCAGCACGGACAGCTGTAGCTGGTTTTCACTGCCCCTTGGAACTCCATTCGCTGCCACACAAACATTCGCGTTCTGCAAAAGCTTTGGTTGGTAATGGGGCAACACTCTGTATCTCGCTCTCGCAAAGCCCGGCAGCCAAATTCGAAATGTCCATCGATTGCTCCCAAACGAAAGCTGCCAGCACTGAAAGCTGTAGCTGGTTTTCACTGCCCCTTGGAACTGCATTCGCTGCCACACAGATATTCGCGTTCTGCAGAAGCTTTGGTTGGTAATGGGGCAACACTGTGTATCTCTCTCTTGCAGAGCCCGGCAGCCAAATTCGAAATGTCCAGCGATTGCTCCCACACGAAAGCTTCCAGCACAGAAAGATATAGCTGGTTTTCACTGCCCCTTGGAACTGCATTCGCTGCCACACAGACATTCGCGTTCTGCAAAAGCTTTGGTTGGTAATGGGGCAACACTCTGTATCTCTCTCTCGCAGAGCCCGGCTGCCAAATTCGAAACGTCCAGCGATTGCGTACACAAGAAAGCTGCCAACACTGAAAGCAGTAGCTGGTTTTCACTGCCCCTTGGAACTCCATTCGCTGCCACACAGACATTCGCGTTCTGCAAAAGCTTTGGTTGGTAATGGGGCAACACTGTGTATCTCTCTCTTGCAGAGCCCGGCAGCCAAATTCGAAATGTCCAGCGATTGCTCCCAAACGAAAGCTGCCAGCACGGAAAGGTGTAGCTGGTTTTCACTGCCCCTTGCAACTACGTTCACTGCCACACAGACATTCGCGTTCTGCAAAAGCTTTGGTTGGTAATGGGGCAACACTGTGTATCTCTCCCTCGTAGAGCCCGGCTCCCAAATTCGAAACGTCCAGCGATTGCTCCCAAACGAAAGCTGCCAGCACGGAAAGCTGTAGCTGGTTTTCACTGCCCCTTGGAACTGCATTCGCTGCCACACAGACATTCGCGTTCTGCAAAAGCTTTGGTTGGTAATGGGGCAACACTCTGTATCTCGCTCTCGCAAAGCCCGGCAGCCAAATTCGAAATGTCCAGCGATTGCTCCCAAATAAAAGCTGCCAGCACGGAAAGGTGTAGCTGGTTTTCACTGCCCCTTGCAACTACGTTCACTGCCACACAGACATTCGCGTTCTGCAAAAGCTTTGGTTGGTAATGGGGCAACACTGTGTATCTCTCCCTCGTAGAGCCCGGCTCCCAAATTCTAAACGTCCAGCGATTGCTCCCAAACGAAAGCTGTCAGCACGGAAAGCTGTATCTGGTTTTCACTGCCCCTTGGAACTGCGTTCGCTGCCACACAGACATTCGCGTTCTGCAGAAGCTTTGGTTGGTAATGGGGCAACACTGTGTATCTCTCTCTCGCAGAGCCCGGCAGCCAAATACCAAACGTCCAGCCACTGTGCCCAAACGATAGATGCCAGTACTGAAAGCAGTAGCTGGTTTTCACTGCCCCTTGGACCTCCATTCGCTGCCACAAGGACATTCGCGTTCTGCAAAAGCTTTGGTTGGTAATGGGGCAACAGTGTTTATCTCTCTCTCGCAGAGCCCGGCAGCCAAATTCCAAACGTCCAGCGATTGCTCCCAAACGAAAGCTGCCAGCACGGAAAGCTGTAGCTGGTTTTCACTGCCCCTTGGAACTGCATTCGCTGCCACACAGACATTCGCGTTCTGCAAAAGCTTTGGTTGGTAATGGGGCAACACTCTGTATCTCTCTCTCGCACAGCCCGGCAGCCAAATTCGAAACGTCCAGCGATTGCTCCCAAACGAAAGCTGCCAGCACGGAAAGCTGTAGCTGGTTTTCACTGCCCCTTGGAACTGCATTCGCTGCCACACAGACATTCGCGTTCTGCAGAAGCTTTGGTTGGTAATGGGGCAACACTCTGTATCTCTCTCTCACAGAGCCCGGCAGCCAAATTCGAAACGTCCAGCGATTGCTCCCAAACGAAAGCTGCCAGCACGGAAAGCTGTAGCTGGTTTTCACTGCCCCTTGGAACTGCATTCGCTGCCACACAGACATTCGCGTTCTGCAGAAGCTTTGGTTGGTAATGGGGCAACACTGTGTATCTCTCTCTTGCAGAGCCCGGCAGCCAAATTCGAAATGTCCAGCGATTGCTCCCACACGAAAGCTGCCAGCACGGAAAGATATAGCTGGTTTTCACTGCCCCTTGGAACTCCATTCGCTGCCACACAGACATTCGCGTTCTGCAAAAGCTTTGGTTGGTAATGGGGCAACACTGTGTATCTCTCTCTTGCAGAGCCCGGCTGCCAAATTCCAAACGTCCAGCGATTGCTCCGACACGAAATCTGCCAGCACTGAAAGCAGCAGCTGGTTTTCACTATCCCTTGGAACTGCGTTCGCTGCCACACAGACATTCGCGTTCTGCAAAAGCTTTGGTTGGTAATGGGGCAACACTGTGTATATCTCTCTTGCAGAGCCCGGCAGCCAAATTCGAAATGTCCAGCGATTGCTCCCACATGAAAGCTGCCAGCATGTAAAGGTGTAGCTGGTTTTCACTGCCCCTTGGAACTGCATTCGCTGCCACACAGACATTCGCGTTCTGCAAAAGCTTTGGTTGGTAATGGGGCAACATTCTGTATCTCTCTCTCGCAAAGCCCGGCAGCCAAATTCGAAACGTCCAGCGATTGCTCCCAAACGAAAGGTGCCAGCACGGAAAGATATAGCTGGTTTTCACTGCCCCTTGGAACTCCATTCGCTGCCACACAGACATTCGCGTTCTGCAAAAGCTTTGGTTGGTAATGGGGCAACACTGTGTATCTCTCTCTCGCAGAGCCCGGCAGCCAAATTCGAAACGTCCAGCGATTGCTCCCAAACGAAAGCTGTCAGCACGGACAGCTGTAGCTGGTTTTCACTGCCCCTTGGAACTCCATTCGCTGCCACACAAACATTCGCGTTCTGCAAAAGCTTTGGTTGGTAATGGGGCAACACTCTGTATCTCGCTCTCGCAAAGCCCGGCAGCCAAATTCGAAATGTCCATCGATTGCTCCCAAACGAAAGCTGCCAGCACTGAAAGCCGTAGCTGGTTTTCACTGCCCCTTGGAACTGCATTCGCTGCCACACAGATATTCGCGTTCTGCAGAAGCTTTGGTTGGTAATGGGGCAACACTGTGTATCTCTCTCTTGCAGAGCCCGGCAGCCAAATTCGAAATGTCCAGCGATTGCTCCCACACGAAAGCTTCCAGCACAGAAAGATATAGCTGGTTTTCACTGCCCCTTGGAACTGCATTCGCTGCCACACAGACATTCGCGTTCTGCAAAAGCTTTGGTTGGTAATGGGGCAACACTCTGTATCTCTCTCTCGCAGAGCCCGGCTGCCAAATTCGAAACGTCCAGCGATTGCGTACACAAGAAAGCTGCCAACACTGAAAGCAGTAGCTGGTTTTCACTGCCCCTTGGAACTCCATTCGCTGCCACACAGACATTCGCGTTCTGCAAAAGCTTTGGTTGGTAATGGGGCAACACTGTGTATCTCTCTCTTGCAGAGCCCGGCAGCCAAATTCGAAATGTCCAGCGATTGCTCCCAAACGAAAGCTGCCAGCACGGAAAGGTGTAGCTGGTTTTCACTGCCCCTTGCAACTACGTTCACTGCCACACAGACATTCGCGTTCTGCAAAAGCTTTGGTTGGTAATGGGGCAACACTGTGTATCTCTCCCTCGTAGAGCCCGGCTCCCAAATTCGAAACGTCCAGCGATTGCTCCCAAACGAAAGCTGCCAGCACGGAAAGCTGTAGCTGGTTTTCACTGCCCCTTGGAACTGCATTCGCTGCCACACAGACATTCGCGTTCTGCAAAAGCTTTGGTTGGTAATGGGGCAACACTCTGTATCTCGCTCTCGCAAAGCCCGGCAGCCAAATTCGATATGTCCAGCGATTGCTCCCAAATGAAAGCTGCCAGCACGGAAAGGTGTAGCTGGTTTTCACTGCCCCTTGCAACTACGTTCACTGCCACACAGACATTCGCGTTCTGCAAAAGCTTTGGTTGGTAATGGGGCAACACTGTGTATCTCTCCCTCGTAGAGCCCGGCTCCCAAATTCTAAACGTCCAGCGATTGCTCCCAAACGAAAGCTGTCAGCACGGAAAGCTGTATCTGGTTTTCACTGCCCCTTGGAACTGCGTTCGCTGCCACACAGACATTCGCGTTCTGCAGAAGCTTTGGTTGGTAATGGGGCAACACTGTGTATCTCTCTCTCGCAGAGCCCGGCAGCCAAATACCAAACGTCCAGCCACTGTGCCCAAACGATAGATGCCAGTACTGAAAGCAGTAGCTGGTTTTCACTGCCCCTTGGACCTCCATTCGCTGCCACAAGGACATTCGCGTTCTGCAAAAGCTTTGGTTGGTAATGGGGCAACAGTGTTTATCTCTCTCTCGCAGAGCCCGGCAGCCAAATTCCAAACGTCCAGCGATTGCTCCCAAACGAAAGCTGCCAGCACGGAAAGCTGTAGCTGGTTTTCACTGCCCCTTGGAACTGCATTCGCTGCCACACAGACATTCGCGTTCTGCAAAAGCTTTGGTTGGTAATGGGGCAACACTCTGTATCTCTCTCTCGCACAGCCCGGCAGCCAAATTCGAAACGTCCAGCGATTGCTCCCAAACGAAAGCTGCCAGCACGGAAAGCTGTAGCTGGTTTTCACTGCCCCTTGGAACTGCATTCGCTGCCACACAGACATTCGCGTTCTGCAGAAGCTTTGGTTGGTAATGGGGCAACACTCTGTATCTCGCTCTCGCAGAGCCCGGCAGCCAAATTCGAAACGTCCAGCGATTGCTCCCAAACGAAAGCTGCCAGCACGGAAAGCTGTAGCTGGTTTTCACTGCCCCTTGGAACTGCATTCGCTGCCACACAGACATTCGCGTTCTGCAGAAGTTTTTGTTGGTAATGGGGCCACACTGTGTATCTCTCTCTTGCAGAGCCCGGCAGCCAAATTCGAAATGTCCAGCGATTGCTCCCACACGAAAGCTGCCAGCACGGAAAGCTATAGTTGGTTTTCACTGCCCCTTGGAACTGCATTCGCTGCCACACAGACATTCGCGTTCTGCAAAAGCTTTGGTTGGTAATGGGGCAACACTCTGTATCTGTCTCTCGCAGAGCCCGGCAGCCAAATACCAAACGTCCAGCCACTGTGCCCAAACGATAGATGCCAGCACTGAAAGCAGTAGCTGGTTTTCACTGCCCCTTGGACCTCCATTCGCTGCCACAAGGACATTCGCGTTCTGCAAAAGCTTTGGTTGGTAATGGGGCAACACTCTGTATCTCTCTCTCGTAGAGCCCGGCTGCCAAATTCGAAACGTCCAGCGATTGCTCCCAAACGAAAGCTGCCAGCACAGAAAGCTGTAGCTGGTTTTCACTGCCCCTTGGAACTGCATTCGCTGCCACACAGACATTCGCGTTCTGCAAAAGCTTTGGTTGGTAATGGGGCAACACTCTGTATCTCTCTGTCGCAGAGCCCGGCAGCCAAATTCGAAACGTCCAGCGATTGCTCCCAAACGAAAGCTGTCAGCACGGAAAGCTGTATCTGGTTTTCACTGCCCCTTGGAACTGCGTTCGCTGCCACACAGACATTCGCGTTCTGCAGAAGCTTTGGTTGGTAATGGGGCAACACTGTGTATCTCTCTCTCGCAGAGCCCGGCAGCCAAATACCAAACGTCCAGCCACTGTGCCCAAACGATAGATGCCAGTACTGAAAGCAGTAGCTGGTTTTCACTGCCCCTTGGACCTCCATTCGCTGCCACAAGGACATTCGCGTTCTGCAAAAGCTTTGGTTGGTAATGGGGCAACAGTGTTTATCTCTCTCTCGCAGAGCCCGGCAGCCAAATTCCAAACGTCCAGCGATTGCTCCCAAACGAAAGCTGCCAGCACGGAAAGCTGTAGCTGGTTTTCACTGCCCCTTGGAACTGCATTCGCTGCCACACAGACATTCGCGTTCTGCAAAAGCTTTGGTTGGTAATGGGTCAACACTATGTATGTCTCTCTCGCAGAGCCCGGCAGCCAAATTCGAAACGTCCAGCGATTGCTCCCAAACGAAAGCTGCCAGCACGGAAAGCTGTAGCTGGTTTTCACTGCCCCTTGGAACTGCATTCGCTGCCACACAGACATTCGCGTTCTGCAAAAGCTTTGGTTGGTAATGGGGCAACACTCTGTATCTCTCTCTCGCAGAGCCCGGCAGCCAAATTCGACACGTCCAGCGATTGCTCCCAAACGAAAGCTGCCAGCACGGAAAGCTGTAGCTGGTTTTCACTGCCCCTTGGAACTGCATTCGCTGCCACACAGACATTCGCGTTCTGCAGAAGTTTTTGTTGGTAATGGGGCCACACTGTGTATCTCTCTCTTGCAGAGCCCGGCAGCCAAATTCGAAATGTCCAGCGATTGCTCCCACATGAAAGCTGCCAGCACGGAAAGCTATAGTTGGTTTTCACTGCCCCTTGGAACTGCATTCGCTGCCACACAGACATTCGCGTTCTGCAAAAGCTTTGGTTGGTAATGGGGCAACACTCTGTATCTCTCTCTCGCAGAGCCCGGCAGCCAAATACCAAACGTCCAGCCACTGTGCCCAAACGATAGATGCCAGCACTGAAAGCAGTAGCTGGTTTTCACTGCCCCTTGGACCTCCATTCGCTGCCACAAGGACATTCGCGTTCTGCAAAAGCTTTGGTTGGTAATGGGGCAACACTGTGTATCTCTCTCTCGTAGAGCCCGGCTGCCAAATTCGAAACGTCCAGCGATTGCTCCCAAACGAAAGCTGCCAGCACAGAAAGCTGTAGCTGGTTTTCACTGCCCCTTGGAACTGCATTCGCTGCCACACAGACATTCGCGTTCTGCAGAAGCTTTGGTTGGTAATCGAGCAACACTGTGTATCTCTCTCTTGCAGAGCCCGGCAGCCAAATACCAAACGTCCAGCCACTGTGCCCAAACGAAAGCTGCCAGCACAGAAAGCTGTAGCTGGTTTTCACTGACCCTTGGAACTGCATTCGCTGCCACACAGACATTCGCGTTCTGCAGAAGCTTTGGTTGGTAATGGGGCAACACTCTGTATCTCTCTCTTGCAGAGCCCGGCAGCCAAATTCGAAATGTCCAGCGATTGCTCCCAAACGAAAGCTGCCAGTACGGAAAGATATAGCTGGTTTTCACTGCCCCTTGGAACTGCATTCGCTGCCACACAGACATTCGCGTTCAGCAAAAGCTTTGGTTGGTAATGGGGCAACACTGTGTATCTCTCTCTCGCACAGCCCGGCTGCCAAATTCGAAACGTCCAGCGATTGCTCCCAAACGAAAGCTGTCAGCACGGACAGCTGTAGCTGGTTTTCACTGCCCCTTGGAACTCCATTCGCTGCCACACAGACATTCGCGTTCTGCAAAAGCTTTGGTTGGTAATGGGGCAACACTGTGTATCTCTCTCTCGCAGAGCCCGGCAGCCAAATTCCAAACGTCCAGCGATTGCGTACACACGAAAGCTGCCAACACTGAAAGCTGTAGCTGGTTTTCACTGCCCCTTGGAACTCCATTCGCTGCCACACAGACATTCGCGTTCTGCAAAAGCTTTGGTTGGTAATGGGGCAACACTCTGTATCTCTCTCTCGCACAGACCGGCAGCCAAATTCGAAACGTCCAGCGATTGCTCCCAAACGAAAGCTGCCAGCACGGAAAGCTGTAGCTGGTTTTCACTGCCCCTTGGAACTGCATTCGCTGCCACACAGACATTCGCGTTCTGCAGAAGCTTTGGTTGGTAATGGGGCAACACTCTTTATCTCTCTCTCGCAGAGCCCGGCAGCCAAATTATAAACGTCCAGCGATTGCTCCCAAACGAAAGCTGCCAGCATGGAAAGATATAGCTGGTTTTCACTGCCCCTTGGAACTGCATTCGCTGCCACACAGACATTCGCGTTCTGCAAAAGCTTTGGTTGGTAATGGGGCAACACTCTGTATCTCTCTCTCGCAGAGCCCGGCTGCCAAATTCCAAACGTCCAGCGATTGCGTACACACGAAAGCTGCCAACACTGAAAGCTGTAGCTGGTTTTCACTGCCCCTTGGAACTGCATTCGCTGCCACACAGACATTCGCGTTCTGCAGAAGCTTTGGTTGGTAATGGGGCAACACTGTGTATCTCTCTCTCGCAGAGCCCGGCAGCCAAATTCGAAACGTCCAGCGATTGCTCCCAAACAAAAGCTGCCAGCACGGAAAGCTGTAGCTGGTTTTCACTGCCCCTTGGAACTCCATTCGCTGCCACACAGACATTCGCGTTCTGCAAAAGCTTTGGTTGGTAATGGGGCAACACTCTGTATCTCTCTCTCGCAGAGCCCGGCAGCCAAATTCGAAACGTCCAGCGATTGCTCCCAAACGAAAGCTGCCAGCACAGAAAGCTGTAGCTGGTTTTCACTGCCCCTTGGAACTGCATTCGCTGCCACACAGACATTCGCGTTCTGCAAAAGCTTTGGTTGGTAATGGGGCAACACTCTGTATCTCTCTCTCGCAGAGCCCGGCAGCCAAATTCGAAACGTCCAGCGATTGCTCCCAAACGAAAGCTGCCAGCACGGAAAGCTGTAGCTGGTTTTCACTGCCCCTTGGAACTGCATTCGCTGCCACACAGACATTCGCGTTCTGCAGAAGCTTTGGTTGGTAATGGGGCAACACTGTTTATCTCTCTCTCGCAGAGCCCGGCTGCCAAATTCGAAACGTCCAGCGATTGCTCCCAAACGAAAGCTGCCAGCATGGAAAGATATAGCTGGTTTTCACTGCCCCTTGGAACTGCATTCGCTGCCACACAGACATTCGCCTTCTAAAAAAGCTTTGCTTGGTAATGGGGCAACACTGTGTATCTCTCTCTTGCAGAGCCCGGCAGCCAAATTCGAAACGTCCAGCGATTGCTCCCAAACGAAAGCTGCCAGCACGGAAAGCTGTAGCTGGTTTTCACTGCCCCTTGGAACTGCATTCGCTGCCACACAAACATTCGCGTTCTGCAAAAGCTTTGGTTGGTAATGGGGCAACACTCTGTATCTCTCTCTTGCAGAGCCCGGCAGCCAAATTCGAAATGTCCAGCGATTGCTCCCAAACGAAAGCTGCCAGCACTGAAAGCTGTAGCTGGTTTTCACTGCCCCTTGGAACTACGTTCACTGCCACACAGACATTCGCGTTCTGCAAAAGCTTTGGTTGGTAATGGGGCAACACTCTGTATCTCTCCCTCGCAGAGCCCGGCTGCCAAATTCGAAACGTCCAGCGATTGCTCCCAAACGAAAGCTGCCAGCACGGAAAGCTGTAGCTGGTTTTCACTGCCCCTTGGAACTGCATTCGCTGCCACACAGACATTCGCGTTCTGCAGAAGCTTTGGTTGGTAATGGGGCAACACTGTGTATCTCTCTCTTGCAGAGCCCGGCAGCCAAATTCGAAATGTCCAGCGATTGCTCCCACACGAAAGCTGCCAGCACGGAAAGATATAGCTGGTTTTCACTGCCCCTTGGAACTGCATTCGCTGCCACACAGACATTCGCGTTCTGCAAAAGCTTTGGTTGGTAATGGGGCAACACTCTGTATCTCTCTCTCGCAGAGCCCGGCTGCCAAATTCCAAACGTCCAGCGATTGCGTACACACGAAAGCTGCCAACACTGAAAGCTGTAGCTGGTTTTCACTGCCCCTTGGAACTACGTTCACTGCCACACAGACATTCGCGTTCTGCAAAAGCTTTGGTTGGTAATGGGGCAACACTCTGTATCTCTCTCTCGCAGAGCCCGGCTGCCAAATTCGAAACGTCCAGCGATTGCTCCCAAACGAAAGCTGCCAGCACAGAAAGCAGTAGCTGGTTTTCACTGCCCCTTGGAACTGCATTCGCTGCCACACAGACATTCGCATTCTGCAGAAGCTTTGGTTGGTAATGGGGCAACACTCTTTATCTCTCTCTCGCAGAGCCCGGCAGCCAAATTCGACACGTCCAGCGATTGCTCCCAAACGAAAGCTGCCAGCATGGAAAGATATAGCTGGTTTTCACTGCCCCTTGGAACTGCATTCGCTGCCACACAGACATTAGCGTTCTGCAAAAGCTTTGGTTGGTAATGGGGCAACACTGTGTATCTCTCTCTCGCAGAGCCCGGCTGCCAAATTCGAAACGTCCAGCGATTGCTCCCAAACGAAAGCTGCCAGCACAGAAAGCAGTAGCTGGTTTTCACTGCCCCTTGGAACTCCATTCGCTGCCACACAGACATTCGCCTTCTACAAAAGCTTTGCTTGGTAATGGGGAAACACTCTGTATCTCTCTCTCGCAGAGCCCGGCTGCTAAATTCCAAACGTCCAGCGATTGCTCCGACACGAAAGATGCCAGCACTGAAAGCAGAAGCTGGTTTTCACTGCCCCTTGGAACTACATTCGCTGCCACACAGACATTCGCGTTCTGCAAAAGCTTTGGTTGGTAATGGGGCAACACTGTGTATGTCTCTCTCGCACAGCCCGGCAGCCAAATTCGAAATGTCTAGCTATTGCTCCCACACAAAAGCTGCCAGCATGTAAAGGTGTAGCTGGTTTTCACTGCCCCTTGGAACTGCATTCGCTGCCACACAGACATTCGCGTTCTGCAAAAGCTTTGGTTGGTAATGGGGCAACACTGTGTATCTCTCTCTTGCAGAGCCCGGCAGCCAAATTCGAAACGTCCAGCGATTGCTCCCAAACGAAAGCTGCCAGCACGGAAAGATATAGCTGGTTTTCACTGCCCCTTGGATCTACGTTCACTGCCACACAGACATTCGCGTTCTGCAAAAGCTTTGGCTGGTAATGGGGCAACACTGTGTATCTCTCTCTCGCACAGCCCGGCTGCCAAATTCGAAACGTCCAGCGATTGCTCCCAAACGAAAGCTGCCAGCACGGAAAGCTGTAGCTGGTTTTCACTGCCCCTTGGAACTGCATTCGCTGCCACACAGACATTCGCGTTCTGCAAAAGCTTTGGTTGGTAATGGGGCAACACTCTGTATCTCGCTCTCGCAAAGCCCGGCAGCCAAATTCGAAATGTCCAGCGATTGCTCCCAAATGAAAGCTGCCAGCACGGAAAGGTGTAGCTGGTTTTCACTGCCCCTTGCAACTACGTTCACTGCCACACAGACATTCGCGTTCTGCAAAAGCTTTGGTTGGTAATGGGGCAACACTGTGTATCTCTCCCTCGTAGAGCCCGGCTCCCAAATTCTAAACGTCCAGCGATTGCTCCCAAACGAAAGCTGCCAGCACGGAAAGATATAGCTGGTTTTCACTGCCCCTTGGAACTGCATTCGCTGCCACACAGACATTCGCGTTCTGCAGAAGCTTTGGTTGGTAATGGGGCAACACTGTTTATCTCTCTCTCGCAGAGCCCGGCAGCCAAATTCCAAACGTCCAGCGATTGCTCCCACACGAAAGCTGCCAACACTGAAAGCTGTAGCTGGTTTTCACTGCGCCTTGGAACTCCATTCGCTGCCACACAGACATTCGCGTTCTGCAAAAGCTTTGGTTGGTAATGGGGCAACACTCTGTATCTCTCTGTCGCAGAGCCCGGCAGCCAAATTCGAAACGTCCAGCGATTGCTCCCAAACGAAAGCTGTCAGCACGGAAAGCTGTATCTGGTTTTCACTGCCCCTTGGAACTGCGTTCGCTGCCACACAGACATTCGCGTTCTGCAGAAGCTTTGGTTGGTAATGGGGCAACACTGTGTATCTCTCTCTCGCAGAGCCCGGCAGCCAAATACCAAACGTCCAGCCACTGTGCCCAAACGATAGATGCCAGTACTGAAAGCAGTAGCTGGTTTTCACTGCCCCTTGGACCTCCATTCGCTGCCACAAGGACATTCGCGTTGTGCAAAAGCTTTGGTTGGTAATGGGGCAACAGTGTTTATCTCTCTCTCGCAGAGCCCGGCAGCCAAATTCCAAACGTCCAGCGATTGCTCCCAAACGAAAGCTGCCAGCACGGAAAGCTGTAGCTGGTTTTCACTGCCCCTTGGAACTGCATTCGCTGCCACACAGACATTCGCGTTCTGCAAAAGCTTTGGTTGGTAATGGGGCAACACTCTGTATCTCTCTCTCGCACAGCCCGGCAGCCAAATTCGAAACGTCCAGCGATTGCTCCCAAACGAAAGCTGCCAGCACGGAAAGCTGTAGCTGGTTTTCACTGCCCCTTGGAACTGCATTCGCTGCCACACAGACATTCGCGTTCTGCAGAAGCTTTGGTTGGTAATGGGGCAACACTCTGTATCTCGCTCTCGCAGAGCCCGGCAGCCAAATTCGAAACGTCCAGCGATTGCTCCCAAACGAAAGCTGCCAGCACGGAAAGCTGTAGCTGGTTTTCACTGCCCCTTGGAACTGCATTCGCTGCCACACAGACATTCGCGTTCTGCAGAAGTTTTTGTTGGTAATGGGGCCACACTGTGTATCTCTCTCTTGCAGAGCCCGGCAGCCAAATTCGAAATGTCCAGCGATTGCTCCCACACGAAAGCTGCCAGCACGGAAAGCTATAGTTGGTTTTCACTGCCCCTTGGAACTGCATTCGCTGCCACACAGACATTCGCGTTCTGCAAAAGCTTTGGTTGGTAATGGGGCAACACTCTGTATCTGTCTCTCGCAGAGCCCGGCAGCCAAATACCAAACGTCCAGCCACTGTGCCCAAACGATAGATGCCAGCACTGAAAGCAGTAGCTGGTTTTCACTGCCCCTTGGACCTCCATTCGCTGCCACAAGGACATTCGCGTTCTGCAAAAGCTTTGGTTGGTAATGGGGCAACACTGTGTATCTCTCTCTCGTAGAGCCCGGCTGCCAAATTCGAAACGTCCAGCGATTGCTCCCAAACGAAAGCTGCCAGCACAGAAAGCTGTAGCTGGTTTTCACTGCCCCTTGGAACTGCATTCGCTGCCACACAGACATTCGCGTTCTGCAAAAGCTTTGGTTGGTAATGGGGCAACACTCTGTATCTCTCTGTCGCAGAGCCCGGCAGCCAAATTCGAAACGTCCAGCGATTGCTCCCAAACGAAAGCTGTCAGCACGGAAAGCTGTATCTGGTTTTCACTGCCCCTTGGAACTGCGTTCGCTGCCACACAGACATTCGCGTTCTGCAGAAGCTTTGGTTGGTAATGGGGCAACACTGTGTATCTCTCTCTCGCAGAGCCCGGCAGCCAAATACCAAACGTCCAGCCACTGTGCCCAAACGATAGATGCCAGTACTGAAAGCAGTAGCTGGTTTTCACTGCCTCTTGGACCTCCATTCGCTGCCACAAGGACATTCGCGTTCTGCAAAAGCTTTGGTTGGTAATGGGGCAACAGTGTTTATCTCTCTCTCGCAGAGCCCGGCAGCCAAATTCCAAACGTCCAGCGATTGCTCCCAAACGAAAGCTGCCAGCACGGAAAGCTGTAGCTGGTTTTCACTGCCCCTTGGAACTGCATTCGCTGCCACACAGACATTCGCGTTCTGCAAAAGCTTTGGTTGGTAATGGGTCAACACTATGTATGTCTCTCTCGCAGAGCCCGGCAGCCAAATTCGAAACGTCCAGCGATTGCTCCCAAACGAAAGCTGCCAGCACGGAAAGCTGTAGCTGGTTTTCACTGCCCCTTGGAACTGCATTCGCTGCCACACAGACATTCGCGTTCTGCAAAAGCTTTGGTTGGTAATGGGGCAACACTCTGTATCTCTCTCTCGCAGAGCCCGGCAGCCAAATTCGACACGTCCAGCGATTGCTCCCAAACGAAAGCTGCCAGCACGGAAAGCTGTAGCTGGTTTTCACTGCCCCTTGGAACTGCATTCGCTGCCACACAGACATTCGCGTTCTGCAGAAGTTTTTGTTGGTAATGGGGCCACACTGTGTATCTCTCTCTTGCAGAGCCCGGCAGCCAAATTCGAAATGTCCAGCGATTGCTCCCACACGAAAGCTGCCAGCACGGAAAGCTATAGTTGGTTTTCACTGCCCCTTGGAACTGCATTCGCTGCCACACAGACATTCGCGTTCTGCAAAAGCTTTGGTTGGTAATGGGGCAACACTCTGTATCTCTCTCTCGCAGAGCCCGGCAGCCAAATACCAAACGTCCAGCCACTGTGCCCAAACGATAGATGCCAGCACTGAAAGCAGTAGCTGGTTTTCACTGCCCCTTGGACCTCCATTCGCTGCCACAAGGACATTCGCGTTCTGCAAAAGCTTTGGTTGGTAATGGGGCAACACTGTGTATCTCTCTCTCGTAGAGCCCGGCTGCCAAATTCGAAACGTCCAGCGATTGCTCCCAAACGAAAGCTGCCAGCACAGAAAGCTGTAGCTGGTTTTCACTGCCCCTTGGAACTGCATTCGCTGCCACACAGACATTCGCGTTCTGCAGAAGCTTTGGTTGGTAATCGAGCAACACTGTGTATCTCTCTCTTGCAGAGCCCGGCAGCCAAATACCAAACGTCCAGCCACTGTGCCCAAACGAAAGCTGCCAGCACAGAAAGCTGTAGCTGGTTTTCACTGACCCTTGGAACTGCATTCGCTGCCACACAGACATTCGCGTTCTGCAGAAGCTTTGGTTGGTAATGGGGCAACACTCTGTATCTCTCTCTTGCAGAGCCCGGCAGCCAAATTCGAAATGTCCAGCGATTGCTCCCAAACGAAAGCTGCCAGTACGGAAAGATATAGCTGGTTTTCACTGCCCCTTGGAACTGCATTCGCTGCCACACAGACATTCGCGTTCTGCAAAAGCTTTGGTTGGTAATGGGGCAACACTGTGTATCTCTCTCTCGCACAGCCCGGCTGCCAAATTGGAAACGTCCAGCGATTGCTCCCAAACGAAAGCTGTCAGCACGGACAGCTGTAGCTGGTTTTCACTGCCCCTTGGAACTCCATTCGCTGCCACACAGACATTCGCGTTCTGCAAAAGCTTTGGTTGGTAATGGGGCAACACTGTCTATCTCTCTCTCGCAGAGCCCGGCAGCCAAATTCCAAACGTCCAGCGATTGCGTACACACGAAAGCTGCCAACACTGAAAGCTGTAGCTGGTTTTCACTGCCCCTTGGAACTCCATTCGCTGCCACACAGACATTCGCGTTCTGCAAAAGCTTTGGTTGGTAATGGGGCAACACTCTGTATCTCTCTCTCGCACAGCCCGGCAGCCAAATTCGAAACGTCCAGCGATTGCTCCCAAACGAAAGCTGCCAGCACGGAAAGCTGTAGCTGGTTTTCACTGCCCCTTGGAACTGCATTCGCTGCCACACAGACATTCGCGTTCTGCAGAAGCTTTGGTTGGTAATGGGGCAACACTCTGTATCTCGCTCTCGCAGAGCCCGGCAGCCAAATTCGAAACGTCCAGCGATTGCTCCCAAACGAAAGCTGCCAGCACGGAAAGCTGTAGCTGGTTTTCACTGCCCCTTGGAACTGCATTCGCTGCCACACAGACATTCGCGTTCTGCAGAAGCTTTGGTTGGTAATGGGGCAACACTGTGTATATCTCTCTTGCAGAGCCCGGCAGCCAAATTCGAAACGTCCAGCGATTGCTCCCACACGAAAGCTGCCAGCACGGAAAGATATAGCTGGTTTTCACTGCCCCTTGGAACTGCATTCGCTGCCACAGAGACATTCACGTTCTGCAAAAGCTTTGGTTGGTAATGGGGCAACACTCTGTATCTCTCTCTCGCAGAGCCCGGCTGCCAAATTCCAAACGTCCAGCGATTGCGTACACACGAAAGCTGCCAACACTGAAAGCTGTAGCTGGTTTTCACTGCCCCTTGGAACTCCATTCGCTGCCACACAGACATTCGCGTTCTGCAAAAGCTTTGGTTGGTAATGGGGCAACACTCTGTATCTCTCTCTCGCAGAGCCCGGCAGCCAAATTCGAAACGTCCAGCGATTGCTCCCAAACGAAAGCTGCCAGCACAGAAAGCTGTAGCTGGTTTTCACTGCCCCTTGGAACTGCATTCGCTGCCACACAGACATTCGCGTTCTGCAAAAGCTTTGGTTGGTAATGGGGCAACACTCTGTATCTCTCTCTCGCAGAGCCCGGCAGCCAAATTCGAAACGTCCAGCGATTGCTCCCAAACGAAAGCTGCCAGCACGGAAAGCTGTAGCTGGTTTTCACTGCCCCTTGGAACTGCATTCGCTGCCACACAGACATTCGCGTTCTGCAGAAGCTTTGGTTGGTAATGGGGCAACACTGTTTATCTCTCTCTCGCAGAGCCCGGCTGCCAAATTCGAAACGTCCAGCGATTGCTCCCAAACGAAAGCTGCCAGCATGGAAAGATATAGCTGGTTTTCACTGCCCCTTGGAACTGCATTCGCTGCCACACAGACATTCGCGTTCTGCAAAAGCTTTGGTTGGTAATGGGGCAACACTCTGTATCTCTCTCTTGCAGAGCCCGGCAGCCAAATTCGAAACGTCCAGCGATTGCTCCCAAACGAAAGCTGCCAGCACGGAAAGCTGTAGCTGGTTTTCACTGCCCCTTGGAACTGCATTCGCTGCCACACAAACATTCGCGTTCTGCAAAAGCTTTGGTTGGTAATGGGGCAACACTCTGTATCTCTCCCTCGCAGAGCCCGGCTGCCAAATTCGAAACGTCCAGCGATTGCTCCCAAACGAAAGCTGCCAGCACGGAAAGCTGTAGCTGGTTTTCACTGCCCCTTGGAACTGCATTCGCTGCCACACAGACATTCGCGTTCTGCAGAAGCTTTGGTTGGTAATGGGGCAACACTGTGTATCTCTCTCTTGCAGAGCCCGGCAGCCAAATTCGAAATGTCCAGCGATTGCTCCCACACGAAAGCTGCCAGCACGGAAAGATATAGCTGGTTTTCACTGCCCCTTGGAACTGCATTCGCTGCCACACAGACATTCGCGTTCTGCAAAAGCTTTGGTTGGTAATGGGGCAACACTCTGTATCTCTCTCTCGCAGAGCCCGGCTGCCAAATTCCAAACGTCCAGCGATTGCGTACACACGAACGCTGCCAACACTGAAAGCTGTAGCTGGTTTTCACTGCCCCTTGGAACTACGTTCACTGCCACACAGACATTCGCGTTCTGCAAAAGCTTTGGTTGGTAATGGGGCAACACTCTGTATCTCTCTCTCGCAGAGCCCGGCTGCCAAATTCGAAACGTCCAGCGATTGCTCCCAAACGAAAGCTGCCAGCACAGAAAGCAGTAGCTGGTTTTCACTGCCCCTTGGAACTGCATTCGCTGCCACACAGACATTCGCATTCTGCAGAAGCTTTGGTTGGTAATGGGGCAACACTCTTTATCTCTCTCTCGCAGAGCCCGGCAGCCAAATTCGACACGTCCAGCGATTGCTCCCAAACGAAAGCTGCCAGCATGGAAAGATATAGCTGGTTTTCACTGCCCCTTGGAACTGCATTCGCTGCCACACAGACATTCGCGTTCTGCAAAAGCTTTGGTTGGTAATGGGGCAACACTGTGTATCTCTCTCTCGCAGAGCCCGGCTGCCAAATTCGAAACGTCCAGCGATTGCTCCCAAACGAAAGCTGCCAGCACAGAAAGCAGTAGCTGGTTTTCACTGCCCCTTGGAACTCCATTCGCTGCCACACAGACATTCGCCTTCTACAAAAGCTTTGCTTGGTAATGGGGAAACACTCTGTATCTCTCTCTCGCAGAGCCCGGCTGCTAAATTCCAAACGTCCAGCGATTGCTCCGACACGAAAGATGCCAGCACTGAAAGCAGAAGCTGGTTTTCACTGCCCCTTGGAACTACATTCGCTGCCACACAGACATTCGCGTTCTGCAAAAGCTTTGGTTGGTAATGGGGCAACACTGTGTATGTCTCTCTCGCCCAGCCCGGCAGCCAAATTCGAAATGTCTAGCTATTGCTCCCACACAAAAGCTGCCAGCATGTAAAGGTGTAGCTGGTTTTCACTGCCCCTTGGAACTGCATTCGCTGCCACACAGACATTCGCGTTCTGCAAAAGCTTTGGTTGGTAATGGGGCAACACTGTGTATCTCTCTCTTGCAGAGCCCGGCAGCCAAATTCGAAACGTCCAGCGATTGCTCCCAAACGAAAGCTGCCAGCACGGAAAGATATAGCTGGTTTTCACTGCCCCTTGGATCTACGTTCACTGCCACACAGACATTCGCGTTCTGCAAAAGCTTTGGCTGGTAATGGGGCAACACTGTGTATCTCTCTCTCGCACAGCCCGGCTGCCAAATTCGAAACGTCCAGCGATTGCTCCCAAACGAAAGCTGCCAGCACGGAAAGCTGTAGCTGGTTTTCACTGCCCCTTGGAACTGCATTCGTTGCCACACAGACATTCGCGTTCTGCAGAAGCTTTGGTTGGTAATGGGGCAACACTGTTTATCTCTCTCTCGCAGAGCCCGGCTGCCAAATTCGAAACGTCCAGCGATTGCTCCCAAACGAAAGCTGCCAGCATGGAAAGATATGGCTGGTTTTCACTGCCCCTTGGAACTGCATTCGCTGCCACACAGACATTCGCCTTCTACAAAAGCTTTGCTTGGTAATGGGGAAACACTCTGTACCTCTCTCTCGCAGAGCCCGGCTGCCAAATTCCAAACGTCCAGCGATTGCTCCGACACGAAATCTGCCAGCACTGAAAGCAGCAGCTGGTTTTCACTGCCCCTTGGAACTGCGTTCGCTGCCACACAGACATTCGCGTTCTGCAAAAGCTTTGGTTGGTAATGGGGCAACACTCTGTATCTCTCTCTCGCACAGCCCGGCAGCCAAATTCGAAACGTCCAGCGATTGCTCCAAAACGAAAGCTGCCAGCACGGAAAGCTGTAGCTGGTTTTCACTGCCCCTTGGAACTGCATTCGCTGCCACACAGACATTCGCGTTCTGCAAAAGCTTTGGTTGGTAATGGGGCAACACTGTGTATCTCTCTCTCACAGAGCCCGGCAGCCAAATTCGAAACGTCCAGCGATTGCTCCCAAACGAAAGCTGCCAGCACGGAAAGCTGTAGCTGGTTTTCACTGCCCCTTGGAACTGCATTCGCTGCCACACAGACATTCGCGTTCTGCAGAAGCTTTGGTTGGTAATAGGGCAACACTGTGTATCTCTCTCTTGCAGAGCCCGGCAGCCAAATTCGAAATGTCCAGCGATTGCTCCCACACGAAAGCTGCCAGCACGGAAAGATATAGCTGGTTTTCACTGCCCCTTGGAACTCCATTCGCTGCCACACAGACATTCGCGTTCTGCAAAAGCTTTGGTTGGTAATGGGGCAACACTGTGTATCTCTCTCTTGCAGAGCCCGGCTGCCAAATTCCAAACGTCCAGCGATTGCTCCGACACGAAATCTGCCAGCACTGAAAGCAGCAGCTGGTTTTCACTGCCCCTTGGAACTGCGTTCGCTGCCACACAGACATTCGCGTTCTGCAAAAGCTTTGGTTGGTAATGGGGCAACACTCTGTATCTCTCTCTCGCACAGCCCGGCAGCCAAATTCGAAACGTCCAGCGATTGCTCCCAAACGAAAGCTGCTAGCACGGAAAGCTGTAGCTGGTTTTCACTGCCCCTTGGAACTGCATTCGCTGCCAAACAGACATTCGCGTTCTGCAAAAGCTTTGGTTGGTAATGGGGCAACACTGTGTATCTCTCTCTCACAGAGCCCGGCAGCCAAATTCCAAACGTCCAGCGATTGCGTACACACGAAAGCTGCCAGCACGGAAAGCTGTAGCTGGTTTTCACTGCCCCTTGGAACTGCATTCGCTGCCACACAGACATTCGCGTTCTGCAGAAGCTTTGGTTGGTAATGGGGCAACACTGTGTATCTCTCTCTCGCAGAGCCCGGCAGCCAAATTCGAAACGTCCAGCGATTGCTCCCAAACAAAAGCTGCCAGCACGGAAAGCTGTAGCTGGTTTTCACTGCCCCTTGGAACTGCATTCGCTGCCACACAGACATTCGCCTTCTACAAAAGCTTTGCTTGGTAATGGGGAAACACTCTGTATCTCTCTCTCGCAGAGCCCGGCTGCCAAATTCCAAACGTCCAGCGATTGCTCCGACACGAAAGATGCCAGCACTGAAAGCAGTAGCTGGTTTTCACTGCCCCTTGGAACTACGTTCGCTGCCACACAGACATTCGCGTTCTGCAAAAGCTTTGGTTGGTAATGGGGCAAAACTGTGTATGTCTCTCTCGCACAGCCCGGCAGCCAAATTCGAAATGTCTAGCTATTGCTCCCACACAAAAGCTGCCAGCATGTAAAGGTGTAGCTGGTTTTCACTGCCCCTTGGAACTGCATTCGCTGCCACACAGACATTCGCGTTCTGCAGAAGCTTTGGTTGGTAATGGGGCAACACTGTGTATCTCTCTCTCGCAGAGCCCGGCAGCCAAATTCGAAACGTCCAGCGATTGCTCCCAAACAAAAGCTGCCAGCACGGAAAGATATAGCTGGTTTTCACTGCCCCTTGGAACTGCATTCGCTGCCACACAGACATTCGCGTTCTGCAAAAGCTTTGGTTGGTAATGGGGCAACACTCTGTATCTCTCTCTCGCAGAGCCCGGCTGCCAAATTCCAAACGTCCAGCGATTGCGTACACACGAAAGCTGCCAACACTGAAAGCTGTAGCTGGTTTTCACTGCCCCTTGGAACTCCATTCGCTGCCACACAGACATTCGCGTTCTGCAAAAGCTTTGGTTGGTAATGGGGCAACACTCTGTATCTCTCTCTCGCAGAGCCCGGCTGCCAAATTCGAAACGTCCAGCGATTGCTCCCAAACGAAAGCTGCCAGCACGGAAAGCTGTAGCTGGTTTTCACTGCCCCTTAGAGCTGCATTCGCTGCCACACAGACATTCGCGTTCTGCAGAAGCTTTGGTTGGTAATGGGGCAACACTGTTTATCTCTCTCTCGCAGAGCCCGGCTGCCAAATTCGAAAGGTCCAGCGATTGCTCCCAAACGAAAGCTGCCAGCATGGAAAGATATAGCTGGTTTTCACTGCCCCTTGGAACTGCATGCGCTGCCACACAGACATTCGCCTTCTACAAAAGCTTTGCTTGGTAATGGGGAAACACTCTGTATCTCTCTCTCGCAGAGCCCAGCAGCCAAATTCGAAACGTCCAGCGATTGCTCCGACACGAAATCTGCCAGCACTGAAAGCAGTAGCTGGTTTTCACTGCCCCTTGGAACTGCGTTCGCTGCCACACAGACATTATCGTTCTGCAAAAGCTTTGGTTGGTAATGGGGCAACACTTTGTATGTCTCTCTCGCACAGCCCGGCAGCCAAAGTCGAAATGTCTAGCTATTGCTCTCACACAAAAGCTGCCAGCATGTAAAGGTGTAGCTGGTTTTCACTGCCCCTTGGAACTGCATTCGCTGCCACACAGACATTCGCGTTCTGCAAAAGCTTTGGTTGGTAATGGGGCAACACTCTGTATCTCTCTCTCGCACAGCCCGGCAGCCAAATTCGAAACGTCCAGCGATTGCTCCCAAACGAAAGCTGCCAGCACGGACAGCTGTAGCTGGTTTTCACTGCCCCTTGGAACTCCATTCGCTGCCACACAAACATTCGCGTTCTGCAAAAGCTTTGGTTGGTAATGGGGCAACACTGTGTATCTCTCTCTCGCAAAGCCCGGCAGCCAAATTCGAAACGTCCAGCGATTGCTCCCAAACGAAAGCTGCCAGCACGGAAAGATATAGCTGGTTTTCACTGCCCCTTGGAACTGCATTCGCTGCCACACAGACATTCGCGTTCTGCAAAAGCTTTGGTTGGTAATGGGGCAACACTCTGTATCTCTCTCTCGCAGAGCCCGGCAACCAAATTCCAAACGTCAGGCGACTGCGTACACACGAAAGCTGCCAACACTGAAAGCTGTAGCTGGTTTTCACTGCCCCTTGGAACTCCATTCGCTGCCACACAGACATTCGCGTTCTGCAAAAGCTTTGGTTGGTAATGGGGCAACACTCTGTATCTCTCTCTCGCACAGCCCGGCAGCCAAATTCGAAACGTCCAGCGATTGCTCCCAAACGAAAGCTGCCAGCACAGAAAGCTGTAGCTGGTTTTCACTGCCCCTTGGAACTGCATTCGCTGCCACACAGACATTCGCGTTCTGCAGAAGCTTTGGTTGGTAATGGGGCAACACTCTTTATCTCTCTCTCGCAGAGCCCGGCAGCCAAATTCGACACGTCCAGCGATTGCTCCCAAACGAAAGCTGCCAGCATGGAAAGATATAGCTGGTTTTCACTGCCCCTTGGAACTGCATTCGCTGCCACACAGACATTCGCCTTCTACAAAAGCTTTGCTTGGTAATGGGGAAACACTCTGTATCTCTCTCTCGCAGAGCCCGGCTGCTAAATTCCAAACGTCCAGCGATTGCTCCGACACGAAAGATGCCAGCACTGAAAGCAGAAGCTGGTTTTCACTGCCCCTTGGAACTACATTCGCTGCCACACAGACATTCGCGTTCTGCAAAAGCTTTGGTTGGTAATGGGGCAACACTGTGTATGTCTCTCTCGCACAGCCCGGCAGCCAAATTCGAAATGTCTAGCTATTGCTCCCACACAAAAGCTGCCAGCATGTAAAGGTGTAGCTGGTTTTCACTGCCCCTTGGAACTGCATTCGCTGCCACACAGACATTCGCGTTCTGCAAAAGCTTTGGTTGGTAATGGGGCAACACTGTGTATCTCTCTCTTGCAGAGCCCGGCAGCCAAATTCGAAACGTCCAGCGATTGCTCCCAAACGAAAGCTGCCAGCACGGAAAGATATAGCTGGTTTTCACTGCCCCTTGGATCTACGTTCACTGCCACACAGACATTCGCGTTCTGCAAAAGCTTTGGCTGGTAATGGGGCAACACTGTGTATCTCTCTCTCGCACAGCCCGGCTGCCAAATTCGAAACGTCCAGCGATTGCTCCCAAACGAAAGCTGCCAGCACGGAAAGCTGTAGCTGGTTTTCACTGCCCCTTGGAACTGCATTCGTTGCCACACAGACTTTCGCGTTCTGCAGAAGCTTTGGTTGGTAATGGGGCAACACTGTTTATCTCTCTCTCGCAGAGCCCGGCTGCCAAATTCGAAACGTCCAGCGATTGCTCCCAAACGAAAGCTGCCAGCATGGAAAGATATGGCTGGTTTTCACTGCCCCTTGGAACTGCATTCGCTGCCACACAGACATTCGCCTTCTACAAAAGCTTTGCTTGGTAATGGGGAAACACTCTGTATCTCTCTCTCGCAGAGCCCGGCTGCCAAATTCCAAACGTCCAGCGATTGCTCCGACACGAAATCTGCCAGCACTGAAAGCAGCAGCTGGTTTTCACTGCCCCTTGGAACTGCGTTCGCTGCCACACAGACATTCGCGTTCTGCAAAAGCTTTGGTTGGTAATGGGGCAACACTCTGTATCACTCTCTCGCACAGCCCGGCAGCCAAATTCGAAACGTCCAGCGATTGCTCCAAAACGAAAGCTGCCAGCACGGAAAGCTGTAGCTGGTTTTCACTGCCCCTTGGAACTGCATTCGCTGCCACACAGACATTCGCGTTCTGCAAAAGCTTTGGTTGGTAATGGGGCAACACTGTGTATCTCTCTCTCACAGAGCCCGGCAGCCAAATTCGAAACGTCCAGCGATTGCTCCCAAACGAAAGCTGCCAGCACGGAAAGCTGTAGCTGGTTTTCACTGCCCCTTGGAACTGCATTCGCTGCCACACAGACATTCGCGTTCTGCAGAAGCTTTGGTTGGTAATAGGGCAACACTGTGTATCTCTCTCTTGCAGAGCCCGGCAGCCAAATTCGAAATGTCCAGCGATTGCTCCCACACGAAAGCTGCCAGCACGGAAAGATATAGCTGGTTTTCACTGCCCCTTGGAACTCCATTCGCTGCCACACAGACATTCGCGTTCTGCAAAAGCTTTGGTTGGTAATGGGGCAACACTGTGTATCTCTCTCTTGCAGAGCCCGGCTGCCAAATTCCAAACGTCCAGCGATTGCTCCGACACGAAATCTGCCAGCACTGAAAGCAGCAGCTGGTTTTCACTGCCCCTTGGAACTGCGTTCGCTGCCACACAGACATTCGCGTTCTGCAAAAGCTTTGCTTGGTAATGGGGCAACACTGTGTATCTCTCTCTCACAGAGCCCGGCAGCCAAATTCCAAACGTCCAGCGATTGCGTACACACGAAAGCTGCCAGCACGGAAAGCTGTAGCTGGTTTTCACTGCCCCTTGGAACTGCATTCGCTGCCACACAGACATTCGCGTTCTGCAGAAGCTTTGGTTGGTAATGGGGCAACACTGTGTATCTCTCTCTCGCAGAGCCCGGCAGCCAAATTCGAAACGTCCAGCGATTGCTCCCAAACAAAAGCTGCCAGCACGGAAAGCTGTAGCTGGTTTTCACTGCCCCTTGGAACTGCATTCGCTGCCACACAGACATTCGCCTTCTACAAAAGCTTTGCTTGGTAATGGGGAAACACTCTGTATCTCTCTCTCGCAGAGCCCGGCTGCCAAATTCCAAAGGTCCAGCGATTGCTCCGACACGAAAGATGCCAGCACTGAAAGCAGTAGCTGGTTTTCACTGCCCCTTGGAACTACGTTCGCTGCCACACAGACATTCGCGTTCTGCAAAAGCTTTGGTTGGTAATGGGGCAAAACTGTGTATGTCTCTCTCGCACAGCCCGGCAGCCAAATTCGAAATGTCTAGCTATTGCTCCCACACAAAAGCTGCCAGCATGTAAAGGTGTAGCTGGTTTTCACTGCCCCTTGGAACTGCATTCGCTGCCACACAGACATTCGCGTTCTGCAAAAGCTTTGGTTGGTAATGGGGCAACACTCTGTATCTCTCTCTCGCACAGCCCGGCAGCCAAATTCGAAACGTCCAGCGATTGCTCCCAAACGAAAGCTGCCAGCACGGAAAGCTGTAGCTGGTTTTCACTGCCCCTTGGAACTGCATTCGCTGCCACACAGACATTCGCGTTCTGCAGAAGCTTTGGTTGGTAATGGGGCAACACTGTGTATCTCTCTCTCGCAGAGCCCGGCAGCCAAATTCGAAACGTCCAGCGATTGCTCCCAAACAAAAGCTGCCAGCACGGAAAGATATAGCTGGTTTTCACTGCCCCTTGGAACTGCATTCGCTGCCACACAGACATTCGCGTTCTGCAAAAGATTTGGTTGGTAATGGGGCAACACTCTGTATCTCTCTCTCGCAGAGCCCGGCTGCCAAATTCCAAACGTCCAGCGATTGCGTACACACGAAAGCTGCCAACACTGAAAGCTGTAGCTGGTTTTCACTGCCCCTTGGAACTCCATTCGCTGCCACACAGACATTCGCGTTCTGCAAAAGCTTTGGTTGGTAATGGGGCAACACTCTGTATCTCTCTCTCGCAGAGCCCGGCTGCCAAATTCGAAACGTCCAGCGATTGCTCCCAAACGAAAGCTGCCAGCACGGAAAGCTGTAGCTGGTTTTCACTGCCCCTTAGAACTGCATTCGCTGCCACACAGACATTCGCGTTCTGCAGAAGCTTTGGTTGGTAATGGGGCAACACTGTTTATCTCTCTCTCGCAGAGCCCGGCTGCCAAATTCGAAACGTCCAGCGATTGCTCCCAAACGAAAGCTGCCAGCATGGAAAGATATAGCTGGTTTTCACTGCCCCTTGGAACTGCATGCGCTGCCACACAGACATTCGCCTTCTACAAAAGCTTTGCTTGGTAATGGGGAAACACTCTGTATCTCTCTCTCGCAGAGCCCAGCAGCCAAATTCGAAACGTCCAGCGATTGCTCCGACACGAAATCTGCCAGCACTGAAAGCAGTAGCTGGTTTTCACTGCCCCTTGGAACTGCGTTCGCTGCCACACAGACATTATCGTTCTGCAAAAGCTTTGGTTGGTAATGGGGCAACACTTTGTATGTCTCTCTCGCACAGCCCGGCAGCCAAAGTCGAAATGTCTAGCTATTGCTCTCACACAAAAGCTGCCAGCATGTAAAGGTGTAGCTGGTTTTCACTGCCCCTTGGAACTGCATTCGCTGCCACACAGACATTCGCGTTCTGCAAAAGCTTTGGTTGGTAATGGGGCAACACTCTGTATCTCTCTCTCGCACAGCCCGGCAGCCAAATTCGAAACGTCCAGCGATTGCTCCCAAACGAAAGCTGCCAGCACGGACAGCTGTAGCTGGTTTTCACTGCCCCTTGGAACTCCATTCGCTGCCACACAAACATTCGCGTTCTGCAAAAGCTTTGGTTGGTAATGGGGCAACACTGTGTATCTCTCTCTCGCAAAGCCCGGCAGCCAAATTCGAAATGTCCATCGATTGCTCCCACACTAAAGCTGCCAGCACGGAAAGATATAGCTGGTTTTCACTGCCCCTTGGAACTGCATTCGCTGCCACACAGACATTCGCGTTCTGCAAAAGCTTTGGTTGGTAATGGGGCAACACTCTGTATCTCTCTCTCGCAGAGCCCGGCAACCAAATTCCAAACGTCAGGCGACTGCGTACACACGAAAGCTGCCAACACTGAAAGCTGTAGCTGGTTTTCACTGCCCCTTGGAACTCCATTCGCTGCCACACAGACATTCGCGTTCTGCAAAAGCTTTGGTTGGTAATGGGGCAACACTCTGTATCTCTCTCTCGCACAGCCCGGCAGCCAAATTCGAAACGTCCAGCGATTGCTCCCAAACGAAAGCTGCCAGCACGGAAAGCTGTAGCTGGTTTTCACTGCCCCTTGGAACTGCATTCGCTGCCACACAGACATTCGCCTTCTACAAAAGCTTTGCTTGGTAATGGGGAAACACTCTGTATCTCTCTCTCGCAGAGCCCGGCTGCCAAATTCCAAACATCCAGCGATTGCTCCGACACGAAAGATGCCAGCACTGAAAGCAGTAGCTGGTTTTCACTGCCCCTTGGACCTCCATTCGCTGCCACAAGGACATTCGCGTTCTGCAAAAGCTTTGGTTGGTAATGGGGCAACACTGTGTATGTCTCTCTCGCACAGCCCGGCAGCCAAATTCGAAATGTCTAGCTATTGCTCCCACACAAAAGCTGCCAGCATGTAAAGGTGTAGCTGGTTTTCACTGCCCCTTGGAACTGCATTCGCTGCCACACAGACATTCGCGTTCTGCAAAAGCTTTGGTTGGTAATGGGGCAACACTGTGTATCTCTCTCTCGCACAGCCCGGCAGCCAAATTCGAAACGTCCAGCGATTGCTCCCAAACGAAAGCTGCCAGCACGGAAAGCTGTAGCTGGTTTTCACTGCCCCTTGGAACTGCATTCGCTGCCACACAGACATTCGCGTTCTGCAGAAGCTTTGGTTGGTAATGGGGCAACACTGTGTATCTCTCTCTCGCGCAGAGCCCGGCAGCCAAATTCGAAACGTCCAGCGATTGCTCCCAAACAAAAGCTGCCAGCACGGAAAGCTGTAGCTGGTTTTCACTGCCCCTTGGAACTGCATTCGCTGCCACACAGACATTCGCGTTCTGGAGAAGCTTTGGTTGGTAATGGGGCAACACTGTGTATATCTCTCTTGCAGAGCCCGGCAGCCAAATTCGAAATGTCCAGCGATTGCTCCCACACGAAAGCTGCCAGCACGGAAAGATATAGCTGGTTTTCACTGCCCCTTGGAACTGCATTCGCTGCCACACAGACATTCGCGTTCTGCAAAAGCTTTGGTTGGTAATGGGGCAACACTCTGTATCTCTCTCTCGCAGAGCCCGGCTGCCAAATTCCAAACGTCCAGCGATTGCGTACACACGAAAGCTGCCAACACTGAAAGCTGTAGCTGGTTTTCACTGCCCCTTGGAACTGCATTCGCTGCCACACAGACATTCGCGTTCTGCAGAAGCTTTGGTTGGTAATGGGGCAACACTCTGTATCTCTCTCTCGCAGAGCCCGGCTGCCAAATTCGAAACGTCCAGCGATTGCTCCCAAACGAAAGCTGCCAGCACGGAAAGCTGTAGCTGGTTTTCACTGCCCCTTGGAACTGCATTCGCTGCCACACAGACATTAGCCTTCTACAAAAGCTTTGGTTGGTAATGGGGAAACATTCTGTATCTCTCTCTCGCAGAGCCCGGCTGCCAAATTCCAAACGTCCAGCGATTGCTCCCAAACGAAAGCTGCCAGCACGGAAAGATATAGCTGGTTTTCACTGCCCCTTGGAACTGCATTCGCTGCCACACAGACATTCGCCTTCTACAAAAGCTTTGCTTGGTAATGGGGAAACGTTCTGTATCTCTCTCTCGCAGAGCCCGGCTGCCAAATTCCAAACGTCCAGCGATTGCTCCGACACGAAAGATGCCAGCACTGACAGGAGTAGCTGGTTTTCACTGCCCCTTGGAACTACGTTCGCTGCCACACAGACATTCGCGTTCTGCAAAAGCTTTGGTTGGTAATGGGGCAACACTCTGTATCTCTCTCTCGCAGAGCCCGGCAGCCAAATTCGAAACGTCCAGCGATTGCTCCCAAACGAAAGCTGCCAGCACGGAAAGATATAGCTGGTTTTCACTGCCCCTTGGAACTGCATTCGCTGCCACACAGACATTCGCGTTCTGCAAAAGCTTTGGTTGGTAATGGGGCAACACTGTGTATCTCTCTCTCGCACAGCCCGGCAGCCAAATTCGAAACGTCCAGCGATTGCTCCCAAACGAAAGCTGTCAGCACGGACAGCTGTAGCTGGTTTTCACTGCCCCTTGGAACTCCATTCGCTGCCACACAAACATTCGCGTTCTGCAAAAGCTTTGGTTGGTAATGGGGCAACACTGTGTATCTCTCTCTCGCAAAGCCCGGCAGCCAAATTCGAAATGTCCATCGATTGCTCCCACACGAAAGCTGCCAGCACGGAAAGATATAGCTGGTTTTCACTGCCCCTTGGAACTGCATTCGCTGCCACACAGACATTCGCGTTCTGCAAAAGCTTTGGTTGGTAATGGGGCAACACTGTGTATCTCTCTCTCGCAGAGCCCGGCAACCAAATTCGAAACGTCAGGCGATTGCGTACACACGAAAGCTGCCAACACTGAAAGCTGTAGCTGGTTTTCACTGCCCCTTGGAACTCCATTCGCTGCCACACAGACATTCGCGTTCTGCAAAAGCTTTGGTTGGTAATGGGGCAACACTCTGTATCTCTCTCTCGCACAGCCCGGCAGCCAAATTCGAAACGTCCAGCGATTGCTCTCAAACGAAAGCTGCCAGCACGGAAAGCTGTAGCTGGTTTTCACTGCCCCTTGGAACTGCATTCGCTGCCACACAGACATTCGCGTTCTGCAAAAGCTTTGGTTGGTAATGGGGCAACACTCTGTATATCTCTCTTGCAGAGCCCGGCAGCCAAATTCGAAACGTCCAGCGATTGCTCCCAAACGAAAGCTGCCAGCACGGAAAGATATAGCTGGTTTTCACTGCCCCTTGGAACTGCATTCGCTGCCACACAGACATTCGCCTTCTACAAAAGCTTTGCTTGGTAATGGGGAAACATTCTGTATCTCTCTCTCGCAGAGCCCGGCTGCCAAATTCCAAACGTCCAGCGATTGCTCCGACACGAAAGATGCCAGCACTGACAGGAGTAGCTGGTTTTCACTGCCCCTTGGAACTACGTTCGCTGCCACACAGACATTCGCGTTCTGCAAAAGCTTTGGTTGGTAATGGGGCAACACTGTGTATGTCTCTCTCGCACAGCCCGGCAGCCAAATTCGAAATGTCTAGCTATTGCTCCCACACAAAAGCTGCCAGGATGTAAAGGTGTAGCTGGTTTTCACTGCCCCTTGGAACTGCATTCGCTGCCACACAGACATTCGCGTTCTGCAAAAGCTTTGGTTGGTAATGGGGCAACACTGTGTATCTCTCTCTCGCATAGCCCGGCAGCCAAATTCGATACGTCCAGCGATTGCTCCCAAACGAAAGCTGCCAGCACGGAAAGCTGTAGCTGGTTTTCACTGCCCCTTGCAACTGCATTCGCTGCCACACAGACATTCGCGTTCTGCAAAAGCTTTGGTTGGTAATGGGGCAACGCTCTGTATCTCTCTCTCGCAGAGCCCGGCAGCCAAATTCGAAACGTCCAGCGATTGCTCCCAAACGAAAGCTGCCAGCACGGAAAGATATAGCTGGTTTTCACTGCCCCTTGGAACTGCATTCGCTGCCACACAAACATTCGCGTTCTGCAAAAGCTTTGGTTGGTAATGGGGCAACACTGTGTATCTCTCTCTCGCAGAGCCCGGCAGCCAAATTCGAAACGTGCAGCGATTGCTCCCAAACGAAAGCTGTCAGCACGGACAGCTGTAGCTGGTTTTCACTGCCCCTTGGAACTCCATTCGCTGCCACACAAACATTCGCGTTCTGCAAAAGCTTTGGTTGGTAATGGGGCAACACTGTGTATCTCTCTCTCGCAAAGCCCGGCAGCCAAATTCGAAATGTCCATCGATTGCTCCCACACGAAAGCTGCCAGCACGGAAAGATATAGCTGGTTTTCACTGCCCCTTGGAACTGCATTCGCTGCCACACAGACATTCGCGTTCTGCAAAAGCTTTGGTTGGTAATGGGGCAACACTGTGTATCTCTCTCTCGCAGAGCCCGGCAACCAAATTCGAAACGTCAGGCGATTGCGTACACACGAAAGCTGCCAACACTGAAAGCTGTAGCTGGTTTTCACTGCCCCTTGGAACTCCATTCGCTGCCACACAGACATTCGCGTTCTGCAAAAGCTTTGGTTGGTAATGGGGCAACACTCTGTATCTCTCTCTCGCACAGCCCGGCAGCCAAATTCGAAACGTCCAGCGATTGCTCCCAAACGAAAGCTGCCAGCACGGAAAGCTGTAGCTGGTTTTCACTGCCCCTTGGAACTGCATTCGCTGCCACACAGACATTCGCGTTCTGCAAAAGCTTTGGTTGGTAATGGGGCAACACTCTGTATATCTCTCTTGCAGAGCCCGGCAGCCAAATTCGAAATGTCCAGCGATTGCTCCCACACGAAAGCTGCCAGCACGGAAAGATATAGCTGGTTTTCACTGCCCCTTGGAACTGCATTCGCTGCCACACAGACATTCGCGTTCTGCAGAAGCTTTGGTTGGTAATGGGGCAACACTGTGTATCTCTCTCTCGCAGAGCCTGGCAGCCAAATTCGAAACGTCCAGCGATTGCTCCCAAACGAAAGCTGCCAACACTGAAAGCTGTAGCTGGTTTTCACTGCCCCTTGGAACTGCATTCGCTGCCACACAGACATTCGCGTTCTGCAAAAGCTTTGGTTGGTAATGGGGCAACACTGTACCTCTCTCTCAGAGCCCGGCAGCCAAATTCGAAACGTCCAGCGATTGCTCCCAAACGAAAGCTGCCAGCACGGAAAGCTGTAGCTGGTTTTCACTGCCCCTTGGAACTGCATTCGCTGCCACACAGACATTCGCGTTCTTCTGAAGCTTTGGTTGGTAATGGGGCAACACTCTGTATCTCTCTCTCGCAGAGCCCGGCAGCCAAATTCGAAACGTCCAGCGATTGCTCCCAAACGAAAGCTGCCAGCACGGAAAGATATAGCTGGTTTTCACTGCCCCTTGGAACTGCATTCGCTGCCACACAGACATTCGCCTTCTACAAAAGCTTTGCTTGGTAATGGGGAAACACTCTGTATCTCTCTCTCGCAGAGCCCGGCTGCCAAATTCCAAACGTCCAGCGATTGCTCCGACACGAAAGATGCCAGCACTGAAAGCAGTAGCTGGTTTTCACTGCCCCTTGGAACTACGTTCGCTGCCACACAGACATTCGCGTTCTGCAAAAGCTTTGGTTGGTAATGGGGCAACACTGTGTATATCTCTCTCGCACAGCCCGGCAGCCAAATTCGAAATGTCTAGCTATTGCTCCCACACAAAAGCTGCCAGCATGTAAAGGTGTAGCTGGTTTTCACTGCCCCTTGGAACTGCATTCGCTGCCACACAGACATTCGCGTTCTGCAAAAGCTTTGGTTGGTAATGGGGCAACACTGTGTATCTCTCTCTCGCAGAGCCCGGCAGCCAAATTCGAAACGTCCAGCGATTGCTCCCAAACGAAAGCTGCCAGCACGGAAAGCTGTAGCTGGTTTTCACTGCCCCTTGGAAATGCATTCGCTGCCACACAGACTTTCGCGTTCTGCAGAAGCTTTGGTTGGTAATGGGGCAACACTGTTTATCTCTCTCTCGCAGAGCCCGGCTGCCAAATTCGAAACGTCCAGCGATTGCTCCCAAACGAAAGCTGCCAGCATGGAAAGATATAGCTGGTTTTCACTGCCCCTTGGAACTGCATTCGCTGCCACACAGACATTCGCCTTCTACAAAAGCTTTGCTTGGTAATGGGGAAACACTCTGTATCTCTCTCTCGCAGAGCCCGGCTGCCAAATTCCAAACGTCCAGCGATTGCTCCCAAACGAAAGCTGCTAGCACGGAAAGCTGTAGCTGGTTTTCACTGCCCCTTGGAACTGCATTCGCTGCCACACAGACATTCGCGTTCTGCAAAAGCTTTGGTTGGTAATGGGGCAACACTGTGTATCTCTCTCTCACAGAGCCCGGCAGCCAAATTCCAAACGTCCAGCGATTGCGTACACACGAAAGCTGCCAACACTGAAAGCTGTAGCTGGTTTTCACTGCCCCTTGGAACTCCATTCGCTGCCACACAGACATTCGCGTTCTGCAAAAGCTTTGGTTGGTAATGGGGCAACACTCTGTATCTCTCTCTCGCACAGCCCGGCAGCCAAATTCGAAACGTCCAGCGATTGCTCCCAAACGAAAGCTGCCAGCACGGAAAGCTGTAGCTGGTTTTCACTGCCCCTTGGAACTGCATTCGCTGCCACACAGACATTCGCGTTCTGCAAAAGCTTTGGTTGGTAATGGGGCAACACTCTGTATCTCTCTCTCGCACAGCCCGGCAGCCAAATTCGAAATGTCCAGCGATTGCTCCCAAACGAAAGCTGCCAGCATGGAAAGCTGTAGCTGGTTTTCACTGCCCCTTGGAACTGCATTCGCTGCCACACAGACATTCGCGTTCTGCAGAAGCTTTGGTTGGTAATGGGGCAACACTGTGTATCTCTCTCTCGCAGAGCCTGGCAGCCAAATTCGAAACGTCCAGCGATTGCTCCCAAACGAAAGCTGCCAGCACGGAAAGCTGTAGCTGGTTTTCACTGCCCCTTGGAACTGCATTCGCTGCCACACAGACATTCGCGTTCTGCAGAAGCTTTGGTTGGTAATGGGGCAACACTGTGTATATCTCTCTTGCAGAGCCCGGCAGCCAAATTCGAAATGTCCAGCGATTGCTCCCACACGAAAGCTGCCAGCACGGAAAGATATAGCTGGTTTTCACTGCCCCTTGGAACTGCATTCGCTGCCACACAGACATTCGCGTTCTGCAAAAGCTTTGGTTGGTATTGGGGCAACACTCTGTATCTCTCTCTCGCAGAGCCCGGCTGCCAAATTCGAAACGTCCAGCGATTGCTCCCAAACGAAAGCTGCCAGCACGGAAAGCTGTAGCTGGTTTTCACTGCCCCTTGGAACTGCATTCGCTGCCACACAGACATTCGCGTTCTGCAAAAGCTTTGGTTGGTAATGGGGCAACACTGTTTATCTCTCTCTCGCAGAGCCCGGCAGCCAAATTCGAAATGTCTAGCTATTGCTCCCACACAAAAGCTGCCAGCATGTAAAGGTGTAGCTGGTTTTCACTGCCCCTTGGAAATGCATTCGCTGCCACACAGACTTTCGCGTTCTGCAGAAGCTTTGGTTGTTAATGGGGCAACACTGTTTATCTCTCTCTCGCAGAGCCCGGCTGCCAAATTCGAAACGTCCAGCGATTGCTCCCAAACGAAAGCTGCCAGCATGGAAAGCGGTAGCTGGTTTTCACTGCCCCTTGGAACTGCATTCGCTGCCACACAGACATTCGCCTTCTACAAAAGCTTTGCTTGGTAATGGGGAAACACTCTGTATCTCTCTCTCGCAGAGCCCGGCTGCCAAATTCCAAACGTCCAGCGATTGCTCCGACACGAAATCTGCCAGCACTGAAAGCAGCAGCTGGTTTTCACTGCCCCTTGGAACTGCGTTCGCTGCCACACAGACATTCGCGTTCTGCAAAAGCTTTGGTTGGTAATGGGGCAACACTCTGTATCTCTCTCTCACAGAGCCCGGCAGCCAAATTCCAAACGTCCAGCGATTGCGTACACACGAAAGCTGCCAACACTGAAAGCTGTAGCTGGTTTTCACTGCCCCTTGGAACTGCATTCGCTGCCACACAGACATTCGCGTTCTGCAAAAGCTTTGGTTGGTAATGGGGCAACACTCTGTATCTCTCTCTCGCAGAGCCCGGCAGCCAAATTCGAAACGTCCAGCGATTGCTCCCAAACGAAAGCTGCCAGCACGGAAAGCTGTAGCTGGTTTTCACTGCCCCTTGGAACTGCATTCGCTGCCACACAGACATTCGCGTTCTGCAGAAGCTTTGGTTGGTAATGGGGCAACACTCTGTATCTCTCTCTCGCACAGCCCGGCAGCCAAATTCGAAACGTCCAGCGATTGCTCCCAAACGAAAGCTGCCAGCACGGAAAGCTGTAGCTGGTTTTCACTGCCCCTTGGAACTGCATTCGCTGCCACACAGACATTCGCGTTCTGCAGAAGCTTTGGTTGGTAATGGGGCAACACTGTGTATATCTCTCTTGCAGAGCCCGGCAGCCAAATTCGAAATGTCCAGCGATTGCTCCCACACGAAAGCTGCCAGCACGGAAAGATATAGCTGGTTTTCACTGCCCCTTGGAACTGCATTCGCTGCCACACAGACATTCGCGTTCTGCAAAAGCTTTGGTTGGTAATGGGGCAACACTCTGTATCTCTCTCTCGCAGAGCCCGGCTGCCAAATTCCAAACGTCCAGCGATTGCGTACACACGAAAGCTGCCAACACTGAAAGCTGTAGCTGGTTTTCACTGCCCCTTGGAACTCCATTCGCTGCCACACAGACATTCGCGTTCTGCAAAAGCTTTGGTTGGTAATGGGGCAACACTCTGTATCTCACTCTTGCACAGCCCGGCAGCCAAATTCGAAATGTCCAGCGATTGCTCCCAAACGAAAGCTGCCAGCACGGAGAGCTGTAGCTGGTTTTCACTGCCCCTTGGAACTGCATTCGCTGCCACACAGACATTCGCGTTCTGCAGAAGCTTTGGTTGGTAATGGGGCAACACTGTGTATCTCTCTCTCGCAGAGCCCGGCAGCCAAATTCGAAATGTCCAGCGATTGCTCCCAAACGAAAGCTGCCAGCACGGAAAGCTGTAACTGGTTTTCACTGCCCCTTGGAACTGCATTCGCTGCCACACAGACATTCGCGTTCTGCAGAAGCTTTGGTTGGTAATGGGGCAACACTGTGTATCTCTCTCTTGCAGAGCCCGGCTGCCAAATTCGAAAGGTCCAGCGATTGCTCCCAAACGAAAGCTGCCAGCATGGAAAGATATAGCTGGTTTTCACTGCCCCTTGGAACTGCATGCGCTGCCACACAGACATTCGCCTTCTACAAAAGCTTTGCTTGTTAATGGGGAAACACTCTGTATCTCTCTCTCGCAGAGCCCGGCAGCCAAATTCGAAACGTCCAGCGATTGCTCCGACACGAAATCTGCCAGCACTGAAAGCAGTAGCTGGTTTTCACTGCCCCTTGGAACTGCGTTCGCTGCCACACAGACATTCGCGTTCTGCAAAAGCTTTGGTTGGTAATGGGGCAACACTTTGTATGTCTCTCTCGCACAGCCCGGCAGCCAAAGTCGAAATGTCTAGCTATTGCTCCCACACAAAAGCTGCCAGCATGTAAAGGTGTAGCTGGTTTTCACTGCCCTTGGAACTGCATTCGCTGCCACACAGACATTCGCGTTCTGCAAAAGCTTTGGTTGGTAATGGGGCAACACTCTGTATCTCTCTCTCGCAGAGCCCGGCAGCCAAATTCGAAACGTCCAGCGATTGCTCCCAAACGAAAGCTGCCAGCACGGAAAGATATAGCTGGTTTTCACTGCCCCTTGGAACTGCATTCGCTGCCACACAAACATTCGCGTTCTGCAAAAGCTTTGGTTGGTAATGGGGCAACACTGTGTATCTCTCTCTCGCAAAGCCCGGCAGCCAAATTCGAAATGTCCATCGATTGCTCCCACACGAAAGCTGCCAGCACGGAAAGATATAGATGGTTTTCACTGCCCCTTGGAACTGCATTCGCTGCCACACAGACATTCGCGTTCTGCAAAAGCTTTGGTTGGTAATGGGGCAACACTGTGTATCTCTCTCTCGCAGAGCCCGGCAACCAAATTCCAAACGTCAGGCGATTGCGTACACACGAAAGCTGCCAACACTGAAAGCTGTAGCTGGTTTTCACTGCCCCTTGGAACTCCATTCGCTGCCACACAGACATTCGCGTTCTGCAAAAGCTTTGGTTGGTAATGGGGCAACACTCTGTATCTCTCTCTCGCACAGCCCGGCAGCCAAATTCGAAACGTCCAGCGATTGCTCCCAAACGAAAGCTGCCAGCACGGAAAGATATAGCTGGTTTTCACTGCCCCTTGGAACTGCATTCGCTGCCACACAGACATTCGCGTTCTGCAAAAGCTTTGGTTGGTATTGGGGCAACACTCTGTATCTCTCTCTCGCAGAGCCCGGCTGCCAAATTCGAAACGTCCAGCGATTGCTCCCAAACGAAAGCTGCCAGCACGGAAAGCTGTAGCTGGTTTTCACTGCCCCTTGGAACTGCATTCGCTGCCACCCAGACATTCGCGTTCTGCAGAAGCTTTGGTTGGTAATGGGGCAACACTGTGTATCTCTCTCTCGCAGAGCCCGGCAGCCAAATTCGAAACGTCCAGCGATTGCTCCCAAACGAAAGCTGCCAGCACGGAAAGCTGTAGCTGGTTTTCACTGCCCCTTGGAACTGCATTCGCTGCCACACAGACATTCGCGTTCTGCAGAAGCTTTGGTTGGTAATGGGGCAACACTGTGTATATCTCTCTTGCAGAGCCCGGCAGCCAAATTCGAAATGTCCAGCGATTGCTCCCACACGAAAGCTGCCAGCACGGAAAGATATAGCTGGTTTTCACTGCCCCTTGGAACTGCATTCGCTGCCACACAGACATTCGCGTTCTGCAAAAGCTTTGGTTGGTAATGGGGCAACACTCTGTATCTCTCTCTCGCAGAGCCCGGCTGCCAAATTCCAAACGTCCAGCGATTGCTCCGACACGAAAGATGCCAGCACTGAAAGCAGTAGCTGGTTTTCACTGCCCCTTGGAACTACGTTCGCTGCCACACAGACATTCGCGTTCTGCAAAAGCTTTGGTTGGTAATGGGGCAACACTGTTTATCTCTCTCTTGCAGAGCCCGGCAGCCAAATTCGAAATGTCTAGCTATTGCTCCCACACAAAAGCTGCCAGCATGTAAAGGTGTAGCTGGTTTTCACTGCCCCTTGGAACTGCATTCGCTGCCACACAGACATTTGCGTTCTGCAAAAGCTTTGGTTGGTAATGGGGCAACACTCTGTATCTCTCTCTCGCAGAGCCCGGCAGCCAAATTCGAAACGTCCAGCGATTGCTCCCAAACGAAAGCTGCCAGCACGGAAAGATATAGCTGGTTTTCACTGCCCCTTGGAACTGCATTCGCTGCCACACAGACATTCGCGTTCTGCAAAAGCTTTGGTTGGTAATGGGGCAACACTGTGTATCTCTCTCTCGCAGAGCCCGGCAGCCAAATTCGAAACGTCCAGCGATTGCTCCCAAACGAAAGCTGTCAGCACGGACAGCTGTAGCTGGTTTTCACTGCCCCTTGGAACTGCATTCGCTGCCACACAAACATTCGCGTTCTGCAAAAGCTTTGGTTGGTAATGGGGCAACACTGTGTATCTCTCTCTCGCAAAGCCCGGCAGCCAAATTCGAAATGTCCATCGATTGCTCCCACACGAAAGCTGCCAGCACGGAAAGCTGTAGCTGGTTTTCACTGCCCCTTGGAACTCCATTCGCTGCCACACAGACATTCGTGTTCTGCAAAAGCTTTGGTTGGTAATGGGGGAACACTCTGTATCTCTCTCTCGCAGAGCCCGGCAGCCAAATTCGAAACGTCCAGCGATTGCTCCCAAACGAAAGCTGCCAGCACGGAAAGCTGTAGCTGGTTTTCACTGCCCCTTGGAACTGCATTCGCTGCCACACAGACATTCGCGTTCTGCAAAAGCTTTGGTTGGTAATGGGGCAACACTGTTTATCTGTCTCTCGCAGAGCCCGGCAGCCAAATTCGAAACGTCCAGCGATTGCTCCCAAACGAAAGCTGCCAGCACGGAAAGATATAGCTGGTTTTCACTGCCCCTTGGATCTACGTTCACTGCCACACAGACATTCGCGTTCTGCAAAAGCTTTGGTTGGTAATGGGGCAACACTCTGTATCTCTCTCTCCCAGAGCCCGGCTGCCAAATTCCAAACGTCCAGCGATTGCGTACACAAGAAAGCTGCCAACACTGAAAGCTGTAGCTGGTTTTCACTGCCCCTTGGAACTCCATTCGCTGCCACACAGACATTCGCGTTCTGCAAAAGCTTTGGTTGGTAATGGGGCAACACTCTGTATCTCGCTCTCGCAAAGCCTGGCAGCCAAATTCGAAATGTCCAGCGATTGCTCCCAAACGAAAGCTGCCAGCACGGAAAGGTGTAGCTGGTTTTCACTGCCCCTTGCAACTACGTTCACTGCCACACAGACATTCGCGTTCTGCAAAAGCCTTGGTTGGTAATGGGGCAACACTGTTTATCTCTCTCTCGCAGAGCCCGGCTGCCAAATTCCAAACGTCCAGCGATTGCTCCCAAACGAAAGCTGCCAGCACGGAAAGCTGTAGCTGGTTTTCACTGCCCCTTGGAACTGCATTCGCTGCCACACAGACATTCGCGTTCTGCAAAAGGTTTGGTTGGTAATGGGGCAACACTCTGTATCTCTCTGTCGCAGAGCCCGGCAGCCAAATTCGAAACGTCCAGCGATTGCTCCCAAACGAAAGCTGTCAGCACGGAAAGCTGTAGCTGGTTTTCACTGCCCCTTGGAACTGCGTTCGCTGCCACACAGACATTCGCGTTCTGCTAAAGCTTTGGTTGGTAATGGGGCAACACTGTGTATCTCTCTCTCGCAGAGCCCGGCAGCCAAATTCGAAACGTCCAGCCACTGTGCCCAAACGATAGATGCCAGTACTGAAAGCAGTAGCTGGTTTTCACTGCCCCTTGGACCTCCATTCGCTGCCACAAGGACATTCGCGTTCTGCAAAAGCTTTGGTTGGTAATGGGGCAACACTCTGTATCTCTCTCTCGCAGAGCCCGGCAGCCAAATTCGAAACGTCCAGCGATTGCTCCCAAACGAAACCTGCCAGCACGGAAAGATATAGCTGGTTTTCACTGCCCCTTGGATCTACGTTCACTGCCACACAGACATTCGCGTTCTGCAAAAGCTTTGGTTGGTAATGGGGCAACACTGTGTATCTCTCTCTCGCACAGCCCGGCTGCCAAATTCGAAACGTCCAGCGATTGCTCCCAAACGAAAGCTGCCAGCACGGAAAGCTGTAGCTGGTTTTCACTGCCCCTTGGAACTGCATTCGCTGCCACACAGACATTCGCGTTCTGCAGAAGCTTTGGTTGGTAATGGGGCAACACTGTTTATCTCTCTCTCGCAGAGCCCGGCTGCCAAATTCGAAACGTCCAGCGATTGCTCCCAAACGAAAGCTGCCAGCACGGAAAGATATAGCTGGTTTTCACTGCCCCTTGGAACTGCATTCGCTGCCACACAGACATTCGCGTTCTGCAAAAGCTTTGGTTGGTAATGGGTCAACACTCTGTATCTCTCTCTCGCAGAGCCCGGCAGCCAAATTCGAAACGTCCAGCGATTCCTCCCAAACGAAAGCTGTCAGCACGGACAGCTGTAGCTGGTTTTCACTGCCCCTTGGAACTCCATTCGCTGCCACACAAACATTCGCGTTCTGCAAAAGCTTTGGTTGGTAATGGGGCAACACTCTGTATCTCGCTCTCGCAAAGCCCGGCAGCCAAATTCGAAATGTCCATCGATTGCTCCCAAACGAAAGCTGCCAGCACTGAAAGCTGTAGCTGGTTTTCACTGCCCCTTGGAACTGCATTCGCTGCCACACAGACATTCGCGTTCTGCAGAAGCTTTGGTTGGTAATGGGGCAACACTGTGTATCTCTCTCTTGCAGAGCCCGGCAGCCAAATTCGAAATGTCCAGCGATTGCTCCCACACGAAAGCTGCCAGCACGGAAAGATATAGCTGGTTTTCACTGCCCCTTGGAACTGCATTCGCTGCCACACAGACATTCGCGTTCTGCAAAAGCTTTGGTTGGTAATGGGGCAACACTCTGTATCTCTCTCTCGCAGAGCCCGGCTGCCAAATTCCAAACGTCCAGCGATTGCGTACATACGAAAGCTGCCAGCACGGAAAGCTGTAGCTGGTTTTCACTGCCCCTTGGAACTCCATTCGCTGCCACACAGACATTCGCGTTCTGCAAAAGCTTTGGTTGGTAATGGGGCAACACTCTGTATCTCGCTCTCGCAAAGCCCGGCAGCCAAATTCGAAATGTCCAGCGATTGCTCCCAAACGAAAGCTGCCAGCACGGAAAGGTGTAGCTGGTTTTCACTGCCCCTTGCAACTACGTTCACTGCCACACAGACATTCGCGTTCTGCAGAAGCTTTGGTTGGTAATGGGGCAACACTGTGTATCTCTCCCTCGTAGATCCCGGCTGCCAAATTCGAAACGTCCAGCGATTGCTCCCAAACGAAAGCTGCCAGCACGGAAAGCTGTAGCTGGTTTTCACTGCCCCTTGGAACTACGTTCGCTGCCACACAGACATTCGCGTTCTGCAGAAGCTTTGGTTGGTAATGGGGCAACACTGTGTATCTCTCTCTTGCAGAGCCCGGCAGCCAAATTCGAAATGTCCAGCGATTGCTCCCAAACGAAAGCTGCCAGCACGGAAAGATATAGCTGGTTTTCACTGCCCCTTGGAACTGCATTCGCTGCCACACAGACATTCGCGTTCTGCAAAAGCTTTGGTTGGTAATGGGGCAACACTGTTTATCTCTCTCTCGCAGAGCCCGGCTGCCAAATTCCAAACGTCCAGCGATTGCTCCCAAACGAAAGCTGCCAGCACGGAAAGCTGTAGCTGGTTTTCACTGCCCCTTGGAACTGCATTCGCTGCCACACAGACATTCGCGTTCTGCAAAAGCTTTGGTTGGTAATGGGGCAACACTCTGTATCTCTCTGTCGCAGAGCCCGGCAGCCAAATTCGAAACGTCCAGCGATTGCTCCCAAACGAAAGCTGTCAGCACGGAAAGCTGTAGCTGGTTTTCACTGCCCCTTGGAACTGCGTTCGCTGCCACACAGACATTCGCGTTCTGCTAAAGCTTTGGTTGGTAATGGGGCAACACTGTGTATCTCTCTCTCGCAGAGCCCGGCAGCCAAATTCGAAACGTCCAGCCACTGTGCCCAAACGATAGATGCCAGTACTGAAAGCAGTAGCTGGTTTTCACTGCCCCTTGGACCTCCATTCGCTGCCACAAGGACATTCGCGTTCTGCAAAAGCTTTGGTTGGTAATGGGGCAACACTCTGTATCTCTCTCTCGCAGAGCCCGGCAGCCAAATTCGAAACGTCCAGCGATTGCTCCCAAACGAAACCTGCCAGCACGGAAAGATATAGCTGGTTTTTACTGCCCCTTGGATCTACGTTCACTGCCACACAGACATTCGCGTTCTGCAAAAGCTTTGGTTGGTAATGGGGCAACACTGTGTATCTCTCTCTCGCACAGCCCGGCTGCCAAATTCGAAACGTCCAGCGATTGCTCCCAAACGAAAGCTGCCAGCACGGAAAGCTGTAGCTGGTTTTCACTGCCCCTTGGAACTGCATTCGCTGCCACACAGACATTCGCGTTCTGCAGAAGCTTTGGTTGGTAATGGGGCAACACTGTTTATCTCTCTCTCGCAGAGCCCGGCTGCCAAATTCGAAACGTCCAGCGATTGCTCCCAAACGAAAGCTGCCAGCATGGAAAGATATAGCTGGTTTTCACTGCCCCTTGGAACTGCATGCGCTGCCACACAGACATTCGCCTTCTACAAAAGCTTTGCTTGCTAATGGGGAAACACTCTGTATCTCTCTCTCGCAGAGCCCGGCTGCCAAATTCCAAACGTCCAGCGATTGCTCCGACACGAAATCTGCCAGCACTGAAAGCAGCAGCTGGTTTTCACTGCCCCTTGGAACTGCGTTCGCTGCCACACAGACATTCGCGTTCTGCAAAAGCTTTGGTAGGTAATGGGGCAACACTTTGTATGTCTCTCTCGCACAGCCCGGCAGCCAAATTCGAAATGTCCAGCGATTGCTCCCAAACGAAAGCTGCCAGCATGTAAAGGTGTAGCTGGTTTTCACTGCCCCTTGGAACTGCATTCGCTGCCACACAGACATTCGCGTTCTGCAAAAGCTTTGGTTGGTAATGGGGCAACACTGTTTATCTCTCTCTCGCAGAGCCCGGCAGCCAAATTCGAAACGTCCAGCGATTGCTCCCAAACGAAAGCTGCCAGCACGGAAAGATATAGCTGGTTTTCACTGCCCCTTGGAACTGCATTCGCTGCCACACAGACATTCGCGTTCTGCAAAAGCTTTGGTTGGTAATGGGGCAACACTGTGTATCTCTCTCTCGCAGAGCCCGGCAGCCAAATTCGAAACGTCCAGCGATTCCTCCCAAACGAAAGCTGTCAGCACGGACAGCTGTAGCTGGTTTTCACTGCCCCTTGGAACTCCATTCGCTGCCACACAAACATTCGCGTTCTGTAAAAGCTTTGGTTGGTAATGGGGCAACACTCTGTATCTCGCTCTCGCAAAGCCCGGCAGCCAAATTCGAAATGTCCATCGATTGCTCCCAAACGAAAGCTGCCAGCACTGAAAGCTGTAGCTGGTTTTCACTGCCCCTTGGAACTGCATTCGCTGCCACACAGACATTCGTGTTCTGAAGAAGCTTTGGTTGGTAATGGGGCAACACTGTGTATCTCTCTCTTGCAGAGCCCGGCAGCCAAATTCGAAATGTCCAGCGATTGCTCCCACACGAAAGCTGCCAGCACGGAAAGATATAGCTGGTTTTCACTGCCCCTTGGAACTGCATTCGCTGCCACACAGACATTCGCGTTCTGCAAAAGATTTGGTTGGTAATGGGGCAACACTCTGTATCTCTCTCTCGCAGAGCCCGGCTGCCAAATTCCAAACGTCCAGCGATTGCGTACACACGAAAGCTGCCAGCACGGAAAGCTGTAGCTGGTTTTCACTGCCCCTTGGAACTCCATTCGCTGCCACACAGACATTCGCGTTCTGCAAAAGCTTTGGTTGGTAATGGGGCAACACTCTGTATCTCGCTCTCGCAAAGCCCGGCAGCCAAATTCGAAATGTCCAGCGATTGCTCCCAAACGAAAGCTGCCAGCACGGAAAGGTGTAGCTGGTTTTCACTGCCCCTTGCAACTACGTTCACTGCCACACAGACATTCGCGTTCTGCAGAAGCTTTGGTTGGTAATGGGGCAACACTGTGTATCTCTCCCTCGTAGAGCCCGGCTGCCAAATTCGAAACGTCCAGCGATTGCTCCCAAACGAAAGCTGCCAGCACGGAAAGCTGTAGCTGGTTTTCACTGCCCCTTGGAACTACGTTCGCTGCCACACAGACATTCGCGTTCTGCAGAAGCTTTGGTTGGTAATGGGGCAACACTGTGTATCTCTCTCTTGCAGAGCCCGGCAGCCAAATTCGAAATGTCCAGCGATTGCTCCCAAACGAAAGCTGCCAGCACGGAAAGCTGTAGCTGGTTTTCACTGCCCCTTGGAACTGCATTCGCTGCCACACAGACATTCGCGTTCTGCAAAAGCTTTGGTTGGTAATGGGGCAACACTCTGTATCTCTCTGTCGCAGAGCCCGGCAGCCAAATTCGAAACGTCCAGCGATTGCTCCCAAACGAAAGCTGTCAGCACGGAAAGCTGTAGCTGGTTTTCACTGCCCCTTGGAACTGCGTTCGCTGCCACACAGACATTCGCGTTCTGCTAAAGCTTTGGTTGGTAATGGGGCAACACTGTGTATCTCTCTCTCACAGAGCCCGGCAGCCAAATTCGAAACGTCCAGCCACTGTGCCCAAACGATAGATGCCAGTACTGAAAGCAGTAGCTGGTTTTCACTGCCCCTTGGACCTCCATTCGCTGCCACAAGGACATTCGCGTTCTGCAAAAGCTTTGGTTGGTAATGGGGCAACACTCTGTATCTCTCTCTCGCAGAGCCCGGCAGCCAAATTCGAAACGTCCAGCGATTGCTCCCAAACGAAACCTGCCAGCACGGAAAGATATAGCTGGTTTTTACTGCCCCTTGGATCTACGTTCACTGCCACACAGACATTCGCGTTCTGCAAAAGCTTTGGTTGGTAATGGGGCAACACTGTGTATCTCTCTCTCGCACAGCCCGGCTGCCAAATTCGAAACGTCCAGCGATTGCTCCCAAACGAAAGCTGCCAGCACGGAAAGCTGTAGCTGGTTTTCACTGCCCCTTGGAACTGCATTCGCTGCCACACAGACATTCGCGTTCTGCAGAAGCTTTGGTTGGTAATGGGGCAACACTGTGTATCTCTCTCTTGCAGAGCCCGGCAGCCAAATTCGAAATGTCCAGCGATTGCTCCCACACGAAAGCTGCCAGCACGGAAAGATATAGCTGGTTTTCACTGCCCCTTGGAACTGCATTCGCTGCCACACAGACATTCGCGTTCTGCAAAAGCTTTGGTTGGTAATGGGGCAACACTCTGTATCTCTCTCTCGCAGAGCCCGGCTGCCAAATTCCAAACGTCAGCGATTGCGTACACACGAAAGCTGCCAGCACTGAAAGCTGTAGCTGGTTTTCACTGCCCCTTGGAACTCCATTCGCTGCCACACAGACATTCGCGTTCTGCAAAAGCTTTGGTTGGTAATGGGGCAACACTCTGTATCTCGCTCTCGCAAAGCCCGGCAGCCAAATTCGAAATGTCCAGCGATTGCTCCCAAACGAAAGCTGCCAGCACGGAAAGGTGTAGCTGGTTTTCACTGCCCCTTGCAACTACGTTCACTGCCACACAGACATTCGCGTTCTGCAGAAGCTTTGGTTGGTAATGGGGCAACACTGTGTATCTCTCCCTCGTAGAGCCCGGCTGCCAAATTCGAAATGTCCATCGATTGCTCCCACACGAAAGCTGCCAGCACGGAAAGCTGTAGCTGGTTTTCACTGCCCCTTGGAACTCCATTCGCTGCCACACAGACATTCGTGTTCTGCAAAAGCTTTGGTTGGTAATGGGGGAACACTCTGTATCTCTCTCTCGCAGAGCCCGGCAGCCAAATTCGAAACGTCCAGCGATTGCTCCCAAACGAAAGCTGCCAGCACGGAAAGCTGTAGCTGGTTTTCACTGCCCCTTGGAACTGCATTCGCTGCCACACAGACATTCGCGTTCTGCAAAAGCTTTGGTTGGTAATGGGGCAACACTCTGTATCTCTCTCTCGCAGAGCCCGGCTGCCAAATTCCAAACGTCCAGCGATTGCTCCCAAACGAAAGCTGCCAGCACGGAAAGCTGTAGCTGGTTTTCACTGCCCCTTGGAACTGCATTCGCTGCCACACAGACATTCGCGTTCTGCAAAAGGTTTGGTTGGTAATGGGGCAACACTCTGTATCTCTCTGTCGCAGAGCCCGGCAGCCAAATTCGAAACGTCCAGCGATTGCTCCCAAACGAAAGCTGTCAGCACGGAAAGCTGTAGCTGGTTTTCACTGCCCCTTGGAACTGCGTTCGCTGCCACACAGACATTCGCGTTCTGCTAAAGCTTTGGTTGGTAATGGGGCAACACTGTGTATCTCTCTCTCGCAGAGCCCGGCAGCCAAATTCGAAACGTCCAGCCACTGTGCCCAAACGATAGATGCCAGTACTGAAAGCAGTAGCTGGTTTTCACTGCCCCTTGGACCTCCATTCGCTGCCACAAGGACATTCGCGTTCTGCAAAAGCTTTGGTTGGTAATGGGGCAACACTCTGTATCTCTCTCTCGCAGAGCCCGGCAGCCAAATTCGAAACGTCCAGCGATTGCTCCCAAACGAAACCTGCCAGCACGGAAAGATATAGCTGGTTTTCACTGCCCCTTGGATCTACGTTCACTGCCACACAGACATTCGCGTTCTGCAAAAGCTTTGGTTGGTAATGGGGCACAGCTACAGCTGCCAAACGAAAGTTTGCTCCCAAACGAAAGCTGCCAGCACGGAAAGCTGTAGCTGGTTTTCACTGCCCCTTGGAACTGCATTCGCTGCCACACAGACATTCGCGTTCTGCAGAAGCTTTGGTTGGTAATGGGGCAACACTGTTTATCTCTCTCTCGCAGAGCCCGGCTGCCAAATTCGAAACGTCCAGCGATTGCTCCCAAACGAAAGCTGCCAGCACGGAAAGATATAGCTGGTTTTCACTGCCCCTTGGAACTGCATTCGCTGCCACACAGACATTCGCGTTCTGCAAAAGCTTTGGTTGGTAATGGGTCAACACTCTGTATCTCTCTCTCGCAGAGCCCGGCAGCCAAATTCGAAACGTCCAGCGATTCCTCCCAAACGAAAGCTGTCAGCACGGACAGCTGTAGCTGGTTTTCACTGCCCCTTGGAACTCCATTCGCTGCCACACAAACATTCGCGTTCTGCAAAAGCTTTGGTTGGTAATGGGGCAACACTCTGTATCTCGCTCTCGCAAAGCCCGGCAGCCAAATTCGAAATGTCCATCGATTGCTCCCAAACGAAAGCTGCCAGCACTGAAAGCTGTAGCTGGTTTTCACTGCCCCTTGGAACTGCATTCGCTGCCACACAGACATTCGCGTTCTGCAGAAGCTTTGGTTGGTAATGGGGCAACACTGTGTATCTCTCTCTTGCAGAGCCCGGCAGCCAAATTCGAAATGTCCAGCGATTGCTCCCACACGAAAGCTGCCAGCACGGAAAGATATAGCTGGTTTTCACTGCCCCTTGGAACTGCATTCGCTGCCACACAGACATTCGCGTTCTGCAAAAGCTTTGGTTGGTAATGGGGCAACACTCTGTATCTCTCTCTCGCAGAGCCCGGCTGCCAAATTCCAAACGTCCAGCGATTGCGTACATACGAAAGCTGCCAGCACGGAAAGCTGTAGCTGGTTTTCACTGCCCCTTGGAACTCCATTCGCTGCCACACAGACATTCGCGTTCTGCAAAAGCTTTGGTTGGTAATGGGGCAACACTCTGTATCTCGCTCTCGCAAAGCCCGGCAGCCAAATTCGAAATGTCCAGCGATTGCTCCCAAACGAAAGCTGCCAGCACGGAAAGGTGTAGCTGGTTTTCACTGCCCCTTGCAACTACGTTCACTGCCACACAGACATTCGCGTTCTGCAGAAGCTTTGGTTGGTAATGGGGCAACACTGTGTATCTCTCCCTCGTAGATCCCGGCTGCCAAATTCGAAACGTCCAGCGATTGCTCCCAAACGAAAGCTGCCAGCACGGAAAGCTGTAGCTGGTTTTCACTGCCCCTTGGAACTACGTTCGCTGCCACACAGACATTCGCGTTCTGCAGAAGCTTTGGTTGGTAATGGGGCAACACTGTGTATCTCTCTCTTGCAGAGCCCGGCAGCCAAATTCGAAATGTCCAGCGATTGCTCCCAAACGAAAGCTGCCAGCACGGAAAGATATAGCTGGTTTTCACTGCCCCTTGGAACTGCATTCGCTGCCACACAGACATTCGCGTTCTGCAAAAGCTTTGGTTGGTAATGGGGCAACACTGTTTATCTCTCTCTCGCAGAGCCCGGCTGCCAAATTCCAAACGTCCAGCGATTGCTCCCAAACGAAAGCTGCCAGCACGGAAAGCTGTAGCTGGTTTTCACTGCCCCTTGGAACTGCATTCGCTGCCACACAGACATTCGCGTTCTGCAAAAGCTTTGGTTGGTAATGGGGCAACACTCTGTATCTCTCTGTCGCAGAGCCCGGCAGCCAAATTCGAAACGTCCAGCGATTGCTCCCAAACGAAAGCTGTCAGCACGGAAAGCTGTAGCTGGTTTTCACTGCCCCTTGGAACTGCGTTCGCTGCCACACAGACATTCGCGTTCTGCTAAAGCTTTGGTTGGTAATGGGGCAACACTGTGTATCTCTCTCTCGCAGAGCCCGGCAGCCAAATTCGAAACGTCCAGCCACTGTGCCCAAACGATAGATGCCAGTACTGAAAGCAGTAGCTGGTTTTCACTGCCCCTTGGACCTCCATTCGCTGCCACAAGGACATTCGCGTTCTGCAAAAGCTTTGGTTGGTAATGGGGCAACACTCTGTATCTCTCTCTCGCAGAGCCCGGCAGCCAAATTCGAAACGTCCAGCGATTGCTCCCAAACGAAACCTGCCAGCACGGAAAGATATAGCTGGTTTTTACTGCCCCTTGGATCTACGTTCACTGCCACACAGACATTCGCGTTCTGCAAAAGCTTTGGTTGGTAATGGGGCAACACTGTGTATCTCTCTCTCGCACAGCCCGGCTGCCAAATTCGAAACGTCCAGCGATTGCTCCCAAACGAAAGCTGCCAGCACGGAAAGCTGTAGCTGGTTTTCACTGCCCCTTGGAACTGCATTCGCTGCCACACAGACATTCGCGTTCTGCAGAAGCTTTGGTTGGTAATGGGGCAACACTGTTTATCTCTCTCTCGCAGAGCCCGGCTGCCAAATTCGAAACGTCCAGCGATTGCTCCCAAACGAAAGCTGCCAGCATGGAAAGATATAGCTGGTTTTCACTGCCCCTTGGAACTGCATGCGCTGCCACACAGACATTCGCCTTCTACAAAAGCTTTGCTTGCTAATGGGGAAACACTCTGTATCTCTCTCTCGCAGAGCCCGGCTGCCAAATTCCAAACGTCCAGCGATTGCTCCGACACGAAATCTGCCAGCACTGAAAGCAGCAGCTGGTTTTCACTGCCCCTTGGAACTGCGTTCGCTGCCACACAGACATTCGCGTTCTGCAAAAGCTTTGGTAGGTAATGGGGCAACACTTTGTATGTCTCTCTCGCACAGCCCGGCAGCCAAATTCGAAATGTCCAGCGATTGCTCCCAAACGAAAGCTGCCAGCATGTAAAGGTGTAGCTGGTTTTCACTGCCCCTTGGAACTGCATTCGCTGCCACACAGACATTCGCGTTCTGCAAAAGCTTTGGTTGGTAATGGGGCAACACTGTTTATCTCTCTCTCGCAGAGCCCGGCAGCCAAATTCGAAACGTCCAGCGATTGCTCCCAAACGAAAGCTGCCAGCACGGAAAGATATAGCTGGTTTTCACTGCCCCTTGGAACTGCATTCGCTGCCACACAGACATTCGCGTTCTGCAAAAGCTTTGGTTGGTAATGGGGCAACACTGTGTATCTCTCTCTCGCAGAGCCCGGCAGCCAAATTCGAAACGTCCAGCGATTCCTCCCAAACGAAAGCTGTCAGCACGGACAGCTGTAGCTGGTTTTCACTGCCCCTTGGAACTCCATTCGCTGCCACACAAACATTCACGTTCTGTAAAAGCTTTGGTTGGTAATGGGGCAACACTCTGTATCTCGCTCTCGCAAAGCCCGGCAGCCAAATTCGAAATGTCCATCGATTGCTCCCAAACGAAAGCTGCCAGCACTGAAAGCTGTAGCTGGTTTTCACTGCCCCTTGGAACTGCATTCGCTGCCACACAGACATTCGTGTTCTGAAGAAGCTTTGGTTGGTAATGGGGCAACACTGTGTATCTCTCTCTTGCAGAGCCCGGCAGCCAAATTCGAAATGTCCAGCGATTGCTCCCACACGAAAGCTGCCAGCACGGAAAGATATAGCTGGTTTTCACTGCCCCTTGGAACTGCATTCGCTGCCACACAGACATTCGCGTTCTGCAAAAGCTTTGGTTGGTAATGGGGCAACACTCTGTATCTCTCTCTCGCAGAGCCCGGCTGCCAAATTCCAAACGTCCAGCGATTGCGTACACACGAAAGCTGCCAGCACGGAAAGCTGTAGCTGGTTTTCACTGCCCCTTGGAACTCCATTCGCTGCCACACAGACATTCGCGTTCTGCAAAAGCTTTGGTTGGTAATGGGGCAACACTCTGTATCTCGCTCTCACAGAGCCCGGCAGCCAAATTCGAAACGTCCAGCCACTGTGCCCAAACGATAGATGCCAGTACTGAAAGCAGTAGCTGGTTTTCACTGCCCCTTGGACCTCCATTCGCTGCCACAAGGACATTCGCGTTCTGCAAAAGCTTTGGTTGGTAATGGGGCAACACTCTGTATCTCTCTCTCGCAGAGCCCGGCAGCCAAATTCGAAACGTCCAGCGATTGCTCCCAAACGAAACCTGCCAGCACGGAAAGATATAGCTGGTTTTTACTGCCCCTTGGATCTACGTTCACTGCCACACAGACATTCGCGTTCTGCAAAAGCTTTGGTTGGTAATGGGGCAACACTGTGTATCTCTCTCTCGCACAGCCCGGCTGCCAAATTCGAAACGTCCAGCGATTGCTCCCAAACGAAAGCTGCCAGCACGGAAAGCTGTAGCTGGTTTTCACTGCCCCTTGGAACTGCATTCGCTGCCACACAGACATTCGCGTTCTGCAGAAGCTTTGGTTGGTAATGGGGCAACACTGTGTATCTCTCTCTTGCAGAGCCCGGCAGCCAAATTCGAAATGTCCAGCGATTGCTCCCACACGAAAGCTGCCAGCACGGAAAGATATAGCTGGTTTTCACTGCCCCTTGGAACTGCATTCGCTGCCACACAGACATTCGCGTTCTGCAAAAGCTTTGGTTGGTAATGGGGCAACACTCTGTATCTCTCTCTCGCAGAGCCCGGCTGCCAAATTCCAAACGTCAGCGATTGCGTACACACGAAAGCTGCCAGCACTGAAAGCTGTAGCTGGTTTTCACTGCCCCTTGGAACTCCATTCGCTGCCACACAGACATTCGCGTTCTGCAAAAGCTTTGGTTGGTAATGGGGCAACACTCTGTATCTCGCTCTCGCAAAGCCCGGCAGCCAAATTCGAAATGTCCAGCGATTGCTCCCAAACGAAAGCTGCCAGCACGGAAAGGTGTAGCTGGTTTTCACTGCCCCTTGCAACTACGTTCACTGCCACACAGACATTCGCGTTCTGCAGAAGCTTTGGTTGGTAATGGGGCAACACTGTGTATCTCTCCCTCGTAGAGCCCGGCTGCCAAATTCGAAACGTCCAGCGATTGCTCCCAAACGAAAGCTGCCAGCACGGAAAGCTGTAGCTGGTTTTCACTGCCCCTTGGAACTGCATTCGCTGCCACACAGACATTCGCGTTCTGCAAAAGCTTTGGTTGGTAATGGGTCAACACTATGTATGTCTCTCTCGCAGAGCCCGGCAGCCAAATTCGAAACGTCCAGCGATTGCTCCCAAACGAAAGCTGCCAGCACGGAAAGCTGTAGCTGGTTTTCACTGCCCCTTGGAACTGCATTCGCTGCCACACAGACATTCGCGTTCTGCAGAAGTTTTTGTTGGTAATGGGGCAACACTGTGTATCTCTCTCTTGCAGAGCCCGGCAGCCAAATTCGAAATGTCCAGCGATTGCTCCCACACGAAAGCTGCAAGCACGGAAAGCTATAGTTGGTTTTCACTGCCCCTTGGAACTGCATTCGCTGCCACACAGACATTCGCGTTCTGCAAAAGCTTTGGTTGGTAATGGGGCAACACTGTGTATCTCTCTCTCGCAGAGCCCGGCAGCCAAATACCAAACGTCCAGCCACTGTGCCCAAACGATAGATGCCAGCACTGAAAGCAGTAGCTGGTTTTCACTGCCCCTTGGACCTCCATTCGCTGCCACAAGGACATTCGCGTTCTGCAAAAGCTTTGGTTGGTAATGGGGCAACACTGTGTATCTCTCTCTCGCAGAGCCCGGGAGCCAAATTCGAAACGTCCAGCGATTGCTCCCAAACGAAACCTGCCAGCACGGAAAGATATAGCTGGTTTTCACTGCCCCTTGGATCTACGTTCACTGCCACACAGACATTCGCGTTCTGCAAAAGCTTTGGTTGGTAATGGGGCAACACTGTGTATTTCTCTCTCGCACAGCCCAGCTGCCAAATTCCAAACGTCCAGCGATTGCTCCCAAACGAAAGCTGCCAGCACGGAAAGCTGTAGCTGGTTTTCACTGCCCCTTGGAACTGCATTCGCTGCCACACAGACATTCGCGTTCTGCAGAAGCTTTGGTTGGTAATGGGGCAACACTCTTTATCTCTCTCTCGCAGAGCCCGGCTGCCAAATTCGAAACGTCCAGCGATTGCTCCCAAACGAAAGCTGCCAGCATGGAAAGATATAGCTGGTTTTCACTGCCCCTTGGAACTGCATGCGCTGCCACACAGACATTCGCCTTCTACAAAAGCTTTGCTTGCTAATGGGGAAACATTCTGTATCTCTCTCTCGCAGAGCCCGGCTGCCAAATTCGAAACGTCCAGCGATTGCTCCGACACGAAATCTGCCAGCACTGAAAGCAGTAGCTGGTTTTCACTGCCCCTTGGAACTGTGTTCGCTGCCACACAGACATTCGCGTTCTGCAAAAGCTTTGGTTGGTAATGGGGCAACACTTTGTATGTCTCTCTCGCACAGCCCGGCAGCCAAATTCGAAATGTCCAGCGATTGCTCCCAAACGAAAGCTGCCAGCATGTAAAGGTGTAGCTGGTTTTCACTGCCCCTTGGAACTGCATCCGCTGCCACACAGATATTCGCGTTCTGCAAAAGCTTTGGTTGGTAATGGGGCAACACTGTTTATCTCTCTCTTGCAGAGCCCGGCAGCCAAATTCGAAACGTCCAGCGATTGCTCCCAAACGAAAGCTGCCAGCACGGAAAGATATAGCTGGTTTTCACTGCCCCTTGGAACTGCATTCGCTGCCACACAGACATTCGCGTTCTGCAAAACCTTTGGTTGGTAATGGGGCAACACTGTGTATCTCTCTCTCGCAGAGCCCGGCTGCCAAATTCGAAACGTCCAGCGATTGCTCCCAAACGAAAGCTGTCAGCACGGACAGCTGTAGCTGGTTTTCACTGCCCCTTGGAACTCCATTCGCTGCACACAAACATTCGCGTTCTGCAAAAGCTTTGGTTGGTAATGGGGCAACACTCTGTATCTCGCTCTCGCAAAGCCCGGCAGCCAAATTCGAAATGTCCAGCGATTGCTCCCAAACGAAAGCTGCCAGCACTGAAAGCTGTAGCTGGTTTTCACTGCCCCTTGGAACTGCATTCGCTGCCACACAGACATTCGCGTTCTGCAGAAGCTTTGGTTGGTAATGGGGCAACACTCTGTATCTCTCTCTCGCAGAGCCCGGCAGCCAAATTCGACACGTCCAGCGATTGCTCCCAAACGAAAGCTGCCAGCACGGAAAGCTGTAGCTGGTTTTCACTGCCCCTTGGAACTGCATTCGCTGCCACACAGACATTCGCGTTCTGCAAAAGCTTTGGTTGGTAATGGGGCAACACTGTGTATCTCTCTCTCACAGAGCCTGGTAGCCAAATTCGAAACGTCCAGCGATTGCGTACACACGAAAGCTGCCAACACTGAAAGCTGTAGCTGGTTTTCACTGCCCCTTGGAACTCCATTCGCTGCCACACAGACATTCGCGTTCTGCAAAAGCTTTGGTTGGTAATGGGGCAACACTCTGTATCTCTCTCTCGCACAGCCCAGCAGCCAAATTCGAAATGTCCAGCGATTGCTCCCAAACGAAAGCTGCCAGCACGGAAAGCTGTAGCTGGTTTTCACTGCCCCTTGGAACTCCATTCGCTGCCACACAGACATTCGCGTTCTGCAGAAGTTTTTGTTGGTAATGGGGCAACACTGTGTATCTCTCTCTTGCAGAGCCCGGCAGCCAAATTCGAAATGTCCAGCGATTGCTCCCACACGAAAGCTGCCAGCACGGGAAGCTATAGTTGGTTTTCACTGCCCCTTGGAACTGCATTCGCTGCCACAAGGACATTTGCGTTCTGCAAAAGCTTTGGTTGGTAATGGGGCAACACTGTGTATCTCTCTCTCGCAGAGCCCGGCAGCCAAATACCAAACGTCCAGCCACTGTGCCCAAACGATAGATGCCAGCACTGAAAGCAGTAGCTGGTTTTCACTGCCCCTTGGAACTGCATTCGCTGCCACACAGACATTCGCGTTCTGCAAAAGCTTTGGTTGGTAATCGGGCAACACTGTGTATCTCTCTCTTGCAGAGCCCGGCAGCCAAATACGAAACGTCCAGCCACTGTGCCCAAACGAAAGCTGCCAGCACAGAAAGCTGTAGCTGGTTTTCACTGCCCCTTGGAACTGCATTCGCTGCCACACAGACATTCGCGTTCTGCAGAAGCTTTGGTTGGTAATGGGGCAACACTCTGTATCTCTCTCTCGCAGAGCCCGGCAGCCAAATTCGAAACGTCCAGCGATTGCTCCCAAACGAAAGCTGCCAGCACGGAAACCTGTAGCTGGTTTTCACTGCCCCTTGGAACTGCATTCGCTGCCACACAGACATTCGCGTTCTGCAAAAGCTTTGGTTGGTAATGGGGCAACACTCTGTATCTCTCTCTCGCAGAGCCCGGCTGCCAAATTCCAAACGTCCAGCGATTGCGTACACACGAAAGCTGCCAACACTGAAAGCTGTAGCTGGTTTTCACTGCCCCTTGGAACTCCATTCGCTGCCACACAGACATTCGCGTTCTGCAAAAGCTTTGGTTGGTAATGGGGCAACACTCTGTATCTCTCTCTCGAAGAGCCCGGCAGCCAAATTCGAAACGTCCAGCGATTGCTCCCAAACGAAAGCTGCCAGCACGGAAAGCTGTAGCTGGTTTTCACTGCCCCTTGGAACTGCATTCGCTGCCACACAGACATTCGCGTTTTGCAAAAGCTTTGGTTGGTAATGGGGCAACACTCTGTATCTCTCTCTCGCCAAGCCCGGCAGCCAAATTCGAAACGTCCAGCGATTGCTCCCAAACGAAAGCTGCCAGCACGGAAAGATATAGCTGGTTTTCACTGCCCCTTGGATCTACGTTCACTGCCACACAGACATTCGCGTTCTGCAAAAGCTTTGGTTGGTAATGGGGCAACACTGTGTATCTCTCTCTCGCAGAGCCCGGCAGCCAAATTCGAAACGTCCAGCGATTGCTCCCAAACGAAAGCTGCCAGCACGGAAAGCTGTAGCTGGTTTTCACTGCCCCTTGGAACTGCATTCGCTGCCACACAGACATTCGCGTTCTGCAGAAGCTTTGGTTGGTAATGGGGCAACACTGTTTATCTCTCTCTCGCAGAGCCCGGCTGCCAAATTCGAAACGTCCAGCGATTGCTCCCAAACGAAAGCTGCCAGCATGGAAAGATATAGCTGGTTTTCACTGCCCCTTGGAACTGCATGCGCTGCCACACAGACATTCGCCTTCTACAAAAGCTTTGCTTGCTAATGGGGAAACACTCTGTATCTCTCTCTCGCAGAGCCCGGCTGCCAAATTCGAAACGTCCAGCGATTGCTCCGACACGAAATCTGCCAGCACTGAAAGCAGTAGCTGGTTTTCACTGCCCCTTGGAACTGCGTTCGCTGCCACACAGATATTCGCGTTCTGCAGAAGCTTTGGTTGGTAATGGGGCAACACTGTGTATCTCTCTCTTGCAGAGCCCGGCAGCCAAATTCGAAATGTCCAGCGATTGCTCCCACACGAAAGCTGCCAGCACGGAAAGATATAGCTGGTTTTCACTGCCCCTTGGAACTGCATTCGCTGCCACACAGACATTCGCGTTCTGCAAAAGCTTTGGTTGGTAATGGGGCAACACTGTTTATCTCTCTCTCGCAGAGCCCGGCTGCCAAATTCCAAACGTCCAGCGATTGTGTACACACGAAAGCTGCCAACACTGAAAGCTGTAGCTGGTTTTCACTGCCCCTTGGAACTCCATTCGCTGCCACACAGACATTCGCGTTCTGCAAAAGCTTTGGTTGGTAATGGGGCAACACTCTGTATCTCTCTGTCGCAGAGCCCGGCAGCCAAATTCGAAACGTCCAGCGATTGCTCCCAAACGAAAGCTGTCAGCACGGAAAGCTGTAGCTGGTTTTCACTGCCCCTTGGAACTGCGTTCGCTGCCACACAGACATTCGCGTTCTGCTAAAGCTTTGGCTGGTAATGGGGCAACACTGTGTATCTCTCTCTCGCAGAGCCCGGCAGCCAAATACCAAACGTCCAGCCACTGTGCCCAAACGATAGATGCCAGTACTGAAAGCAGTAGCTGGTTTTCACTGCCCCTTGGACCTCCATTCGCTGCCACAAGGACATTCGCGTTCTGCAAAAGCTTTGGTTGGTAATGGGGCAACAGTGTTTATCTCTCTCTCGCAGAGCCCGGCAGCCAAATTCCAAACGTCCAGCGATTGCTCCCAAACGAAAGCTGCCAGCACGGAAAGCTTTAGCTGGTTTTCACTGCCCCTTGGAACTGCACTCGCTGCCACACAGACATTCGCGTTCTGCAAAAGCTTTGGTTGGTAATGGGTCAACACTATGTATGTCTCTCTCGCAGAGCCCGGCAGCCAAATTCGAAATGTCCAGCGATTGCTCCCAAACGAAAGCTGCCAGCACGGAAAGCTGTAGCTGGTTTTCACTGCCCCTTGGAACTCCATTCGCTGCCACACAGACATTCGCGTTCTGCAGAAGTTTTTGTTGGTAATGGGGCAACACTGTGTATCTCTCTCTTGCAGAGCCCGGCAGCCAAATTCGAAATGTCCAGCGATTGCTCCCACACGAAAGCTGCCAGCACGGAAAGCTATAGTTGGTTTTCACTGCCCCTTGGAACTGCATTCGCTGCCACAAGGACATTCGCGTTCTGCAAAAGCTTTGGTTGGTAATGGGGCAACACTGTGTATCTCTCTCTCGCAGAGCCCGGCAGCCAAATACCAAACGTGCAGTGATTGCGTACACACGAAAGCTGCCAACACTGAAAGCTGTAGCTGGTTTTCACTGCCCCTTGGAACTCCATTCGCTGCCACACAGACATTCGCGTTCTGCAAAAGCTTTGGTTGGTAATGGGGCAACACTCTGTATCTCTCTCTCGCACAGCCCGGCAGCCAAATTCGAAACGTCCAGCGATTGCTCCCAAACGAAAGCTGCTAGCACGGAAAGCTGTAGCTGGTTTTCACTGCCCCTTGGAACTGCATTCGCTGCCACACAGACATTCGCGTTCTGCAGAAGCTTTGGTTGGTAATGGGGCAACACTGTGTATCTCTCTCTCACAGAGCCCGGTAGCCAAATTCGAAATGTCCAGCGATTGCGTACACACGAAAGCTGCCAACACTGAAAGCTGTAGCTGGTTTTCACTGCCCCTTGGAACTCCATTCGCTGCCACACAGACATTCGCGTTCTGCAAAAGCTTTGGTTGGTAATCGGGCAACACTCTGTATCTCTCTCTCGCACAGCCCGGCAGCCAAATTCGAAACGTCCAGCGATTGCTCCCAAACGAAAGCTGCCAGCACGGAAAGCTGTAGCTGGTTTTCACTGCCCCTTGGAACTGCATTCGCTGCCACACAGACATTCGCGTTCTGCAGAAGCTTTGGTTGGTAATGGGGCAACACTGTGTATCTCTCTCTCGCAGAGCCCGGCTGCCAAATTCGAAACGTCCAGCTATTGCTCCCAAACGAAAGCTGCCAGCACGGAAAGCTGTAGCTGGTTTTCACTGCCCCTTGGAACTGCATTCGCTGCCACACAGACATTCGCGTTCTGCAGAAGTTTTTGTTGGTAATGGGGCAACACTGTGTATCTCTCTCTTGCAGAGCCCGGCAGCCAAATTCGAAATGTCCAGCGATTGCTCCCACACGAAAGCTGCCAGCACGGGAAGCTATAGTTGGTTTTCACTGCCCCTTGGAACTGCATTCGCTGCCACAAGGACATTCGCGTTCTGCAAAAGCTTTGGTTGGTAATGGGGCAACACTGTGTATCTCTCTCTCGCAGAGCCCGGCAGCCAAATACCAAACGTCCAGCCACTGTGCCCAAACGATAGATGCCAGCACTGAAAGCAGTAGCTGGTTTTCACTGCCCCTTGGAACTGCATTCGCTGCCACACAGACATTCGCGTTCTGCAAAAGCTTTGGTTGGTAATCGGGCAACACTGTGTATCTCTCTCTTGCAGAGCCCGGCAGCCAAATACCAAACGTCCAGCCACTGTGCCCAAACGAAAGCTGCCAGCACAGAAAGCTGTAGCTGGTTTTCACTGCCCCTTGGAACTGCATTCGCTGCCACACAGACATTCGCGTTCTGCAGAAGCTTTGGTTGGTAATGGGGCAACACTCTTTATCTCTCTCTCGCAGAGCCCGGCAGCCAAATTCGAAACGTCCAGCGATTGCTCCCAAACGAAAGCTGCCAGCACGGAAAGCTGTAGCTGGTTTTCACTGCCCCTTGGAACTGCATTCGCTGCCACACAGACATTCGCGTTCTGTAAAAGCTTTGGTTGGTAATGGGGCAACACTCTGTATCTCTCTCTCGCAGAGCCCGGCTGCCAAATTCCAAACGTCCAGCGATTGCGTACACACGAAAGCTGCCAACACTGAAAGCTGTACCTGGTTTTCACTGCCCCTTGGAACTCCATTCGCTGCCACACAGACATTCGCGTTCTGCAAAAGCTTTGGTTGGTAATGGGGCAACACTCTATATCTCTCTCTCGAAGAGACCGGCAGCCAAATTCGAAACGTCCAGCGATTGCTCCCAAACGAAAGCTGCCAGCACGGAAAGCTGTAGCTGGTTTTCACTGCCCCTTGGAACTGCATTCGCTGCCACACAGACATTCGCGTTCTGCAAAAGCTTTGGTTGGTAATGGGGCAACACTCTGTATCTCTCTCTCGCCAAGCCCGGCAGCCAAATTCGAAACGTCCAGCGATTGCTCCCAAACGAAAGCTGCCAGCACGGAAAGATATAGCTGGTTTTCACTGCCCCTTGGATCTACGTTCACTGCCACACAGACATTCGCGTTCTGCAAAAGCTTTGGTTGGTAATGGGGCAACACTGTGTATCTCTCTCTCGCAGAGCCCGGCAGCCAAATTCGAAACGTCCAGCGATTGCTCCCAAACGAAAGCTGCCAGCACGGAAAGCTGTAGCTGGTTTTCACTGCCCCTTGGAACTGCATTCGCTGCCACAAGGACATTCGCGTTCTGCAGAAGCTTTGGTTGGTAATGGGGCAACACTGTTTATCTCTCTCTCGCAGAGCCCGGCTGCCAAATTCGAAACGTCCAGCGATTGCTCCCAAACGAAAGCTGCCAGCATGGAAAGATATAGCTGGTTTTCACTGCCCCTTGGAACTGCATGCGCTGCCACACAGACATTCGCCTTCTACAAAAGCTTTGCTTGCTAATGGGGAAACACTCTGTATCTCTCTCTCGCAGAGCCCGGCTGCCAAATTCGAAACGTCCAGCGATTGCTCCGACACGAAATCTGCCAGCACTGAAAGCAGTAGCTGGTTTTCACTGCCCCTTGGAACTGCGTTCGCTGCCACACAGACATTCGCGTTCTGCAAAAGCTTTGGTTGGTAATGGGGCAACACTTTGTATGTCTCTCTCGCACAGCCCGGCAGCCAAATTCGAAATGTCTAGCTATTGCTCCCACACAAAAGCTGCCAGCATGTAAAGGTGTAGCTGGTTTTCACTGCCCCTTGGAACTGCATTCGCTGCCACACAGACATTCGCGTTCTGCAGAAGCTTTGGTTGGTAATGGGGCAACACTGTTTATCTCTCTCTCGCAGAGCCCGGCAGCCAAATTCGAAACGTCCAGCGATTGCTCCCAAACGAAAGCTGCCAGCACGGAAAGATATAGCTGGTTTTCACTGCCCCTTGGAACTGCATTCGCTGCCACACAGACATTCGCGTTCTGCAAAAGCTTTGGTTGGTAATGGGGCAACACTGTGTATCTCTCCCTCGTAGAGCCCGGCTGCCAAATTCGAAACGTCCAGCGATTGCTCCCAAACGAACGCTGCCAGCACGGAAAGCTGTAGCTGGTTTTCACTGCCCCTTGGAACTGCATTCGCTGCCACACAGACATTCGCGTTCTGCAGAAGCTTTGGTTGGTAATGGGGCAACACTGTGTATCTCTCTCTTGCAGAGCCCGGCAGCCAAATTCGAAATGTCCAGCGATTGCTCCCACACGAAAGCTGCCAGCACGGAAAGATATAGCTGGTTTTCACTGCCCCTTGGAACTGCATTCGCTGCCACACAGACATTCGCGTTCTGCAAAAGCTTTGGTTGGTAATGGGGCAACACTGTTTATCTCTCTCTCGCAGAGCCCGGCTGCCAAATTCCAAACGTCCAGCGATTGCGTACACACGAAAGCTGCCAACACTGAAAGCTGTAGCTGGTTTTCACTGCCCCTTGGAACTCCATTCGCTGCCACACAGACATTCGCGTTCTGCAAAAGCTTTGGTTGGTAATGGGGCAACACTCTGTATCTCTCTCTCGCACAGCCCGGCAGCCAAATTCGAAACGTCCAGCGATTGCTCCCAAACGAAAGCTGTCAGCACGGAAAGCTGTAGCTGGTTTTCACTGCCCCTTGGAACTGCGTTCGCTGCCACACAGACATTCGCGTTCTGCTAAAGCTTTGGCTGGTAATGGGGCAACACTGTGTATCTCTCTCTCGCAGAGCCCGGCAGCCAAATACCAAACGTCCAGCCACTGTGCCCAAACGATAGATGCCAGTACTGAAAGCAGTAGCTGGTTTTCACTGCCCCTTGGACCTCCATTCGCTGCCACAAGGACATTCGCGTTCTGCAAAAGCTTTGGTTGGTAATGGGGCAACAGTGTTTATCTCTCTCTCGCAGAGCCCGGCAGCCAAATTCCAAACGTCCAGCGATTGCTCCCAAACGAAAGCTGCCAGCACGGAAAGCTTTAGCTGGTTTTCACTGCCCCTTGGAACTGCACTCGCTGCCACACAGACATTCGCGTTCTGCAAAAGCTTTGGTTGGTAATGGGTCAACACTATGTATGTCTCTCTCGCAGAGCCCGGCAGCCAAATTCGAAATGTCCAGCGATTGCTCCCAAACGAAAGCTGCCAGCACGGAAAGCTGTAGCTGGTTTTCACTGCCCCTTGGAACTGCATTCGCTGCCACACAGACATTCGCGTTCTGCAGAAGTTTTTGTTGGTAATGGGGCAACACTGTGTATCTCTCTCTTGCAGAGCCCGGCAGCCAAATTCGAAATGTCCAGCGATTGCTCCCACACGAAAGCTGCCAGCACGGAAAGCTATAGTTGGTTTTCACTGCCCCTTGGAACTGCATTCGCTGCCACAAGGACATTCGCGTTCTGCAAAAGCTTTGGTTGGTAATGGGGCAACACTGTGTATCTCTCTCTCGCAGAGCCCGGCAGCCAAATACCAAACGTGCAGTGATTGCGTACACACGAAAGCTGCCAACACTGAAAGCTGTAGCTGGTTTTCACTGCCCCTTGGAACTCCATTCGCTGCCACACAGACATTCGCGTTCTGCAAAAGCTTTGGTTGGTAATGGGGCAACACTCTGTATCTCTCTCTCGCACAGCCCGGCAGCCAAATTCGAAACGTCCAGCGATTGCTCCCAAACGAAAGCTGCTAGCACGGAAAGCTGTAGCTGGTTTTCACTGCCCCTTGGAACTGCATTCGCTGCCACACAGACATTCGCGTTCTGCAGAAGCTTTGGTTGGTAATGGGGCAACACTGTGTATCTCTCTCTCACAGAGCCCGGTAGCCAAATTCGAAACGTCCAGCGATTGCGTACACACGAAAGCTGCCAACACTGAAAGCTGTAGCTGGTTTTCACTGCCCCTTGGAACTCCATTCGCTGCCACACAGACATTCGCGTTCTGCAAAAGCTTTGGTTGGTAATGGGGCAACACTCTGTATCTCTCTCTCGCACAGCCCGGCAGCCAAATTCGAAACGTCCAGCGATTGCTCCCAAACGAAAGCTGCCAGCACGGAAAGCTGTAGCTGGTTTTCACTGCCCCTTGGAACTGCATTCGCTGCCACACAGACATTCGCGTTCTGCAGAAGCTTTGGTTGGTAATGGGGCAACACTGTGTATCTCTCTCTCGCAGAGCCCGGCTGCCAAATTCGAAACGTCCAGCTATTGCTCCCAAACGAAAGCTGCCAGCACGGAAAGCTGTAGCTGGTTTTCACTGCCCCTTGGAACTCCATTCGCTGCCACACAGACATTCGCGTTCTGCAGAAGTTTTTGTTGGTAATGGGGCAACACTGTGTATCTCTCTCTTGCAGAGCCCGGCAGCCAAATTCGAAATGTCCAGCGATTGCTCCCACACGAAAGCTGCCAGCACGGGAAGCTATAGTTGGTTTTCACAGCCCCTTGGAACTGCATTCGCTGCCACACAGACATTCGCCTTCTACAAAAGCTTTGCTTGGTAATGGGGAAACACTCTGTATCTCTCTCTCGCAGAGCCCGGCTGCCAAATTCCAAACGTCCAGCCACTGTGCCCAAACGATAGATGCCAGCACTGAAAGCAGTAGCTGGTTTTCACTGCCCCTTGGAACTGCATTCGCTGCCACACAGACATTCGCGTTCTGCAAAAGCTTTGGTTGGTAATGGGGCAACACTCTGTATCTCTCTCTCGCAGAGCCCGGCAGCCAAATTCGAAACGTCCAGCGATTGCTCCCAAACGAAAGCTGCCAGCACGGAAAGCTGTAGCTGGTTTTCACTGCCCCTTGGAACTGCATTCGCTGCCACACAGACATTCGCGTTCTGCAAAAGCTTTGGTTGGTAATGGGGCAACACTCTGTATCTCTCTCTCGCAGAGCCCGGCTGCCAAATTCCAAACGTCCAGCGATTGCGTACACACGAAAGCTGCCAGCACGGAAAGCTGTAGCTGGTTTTCACTGCCCCTTGGAACTGCATTCGCTGCCACACAGACATTCGCGTTCTGCAAAAGCTTTGGTTGGTAATGGGGCAACACTCTGTATCTCTCTCTCGCCAAGCCCGGCAGCCAAATTCGAAACGTCCAGCGATTGCTCCCAAACGAAAGCTGCCAGCACGGAAAGATATAGCTGGTTTTCACTGCCCCTTGGATCTACGTTCACTGCCACACAGACATTCGCGTTCTGCAAAAGCTTTGGTTGGTAATGGGGCAACACTGTGTATCTCTCTCTCGCAGAGCCCGGCAGCCAAATTCGAAACGTCCAGCGATTGCTCCCAAACGAAAGCTGCCAGCACGGAAAGCTGTACCTGGTTTTCACTGCCCCTTGGAACTGCATTCGCTGCCACACAGACATTCGCGTTCTGCAGAAGCTTTGGTTGGTAATGGGGCAACACTGTTTATCTCTCTCTCGCAGAGCCCGGCTGCCAAATTCGAAACATCCAGCGATTGCTCCCAAACGAAAGCTGCCAGCATGGAAAGATATAGCTGGTTTTCACTGCCCCTTGGAACTGCATGCGCTGCCACACAGACATTCGCCTTCTACAAAAGCTTTGCTTGCTAATGGGGAAACACTCTGTATCTCTCTCTCGCAGAGCCCGGCTGCCAAATTCGAAACGTCCAGCGATTGCTCCGACACGAAATCTGCCAGCACTGAAAGCAGTAGCTGGTTTTCACTGCCCCTTGGAACTGCGTTCGCTGCCACACAGACATTCGCGTTCTGCAAAAGCTTTGGTTGGTAATGGGGCAACACTTTGTATGTCTCTCTCGCACAGCCCGGCAGCCAAATTCGAAATGTCCAGCGATTGCTCCCACACGAAAGCTGCCAGCATGTAAAGGTGTAGCTGGTTTTCACTGCCCCTTGGAACTGCATTCGCTGCCACACAGACATTCGCGTTCTGCAGAAGCTTTGGTTGGTAATGGGGCAACACTGTTTATCTCTCTCTCGCAGAGCCCGGCAGCCAAATTCGAAACGTCCAGCGATTGCTCCCAAACGAAAGCTGCCAGCACGGAAAGATATAGCTGGTTTTCACTGCCCCTTGGAACTGCATTCGCTGCCACACAGACATTCGCGTTCTGCAAAAGCTTTGGTTGGTAATGGGGCAACACTGTGTATCTCTCCCTCGTAGAGCCCGGCTGCCAAATTCGAAACGTCCAGCGATTGCTCCCAAACGAAAGCTGCCAGCACGGAAAGCTGTAGCTGGTTTTCACTGCCCCTTGGAACTGCATTCGCTGCCACACAGACATTCGCGTTCTGCAGAAGCTTTGGTTGGTAATGGGGCAACACTGTGTATCTCTCTCTTGCAGAGCCCGGCAGCCAAATTCGAAATGTCCAGCGATTGCTCCCACACGAAAGCTGCCAGCACGGAAAGATATAGCTGGTTTTCACTGCCCCTTGGAACTGCATTCGCTGCCACACAGACATTCGCGTTCTGCAAAAGCTTTGGTTGGTAATGGGGCAACACTGTTTATCTCTCTCTCGCAGAGCCCGGCTGCCAAATTCCAAACGTCCAGCGATTGCGTACACACGAAAGCTGCCAACACTGAAAGCTGTAGCTGGTTTTCACTGCCCCTTGGAACTCCATTCGCTGCCACACAGACATTCGCGTTCTGCTAAAGCTTTGGCTGGTAATGGGGCAACACTGTGTATCTCTCTCTCGCAGAGCCCGGCAGCCAAATACCAAACGTCCAGCCACTGTGCCCAAACGATAGATGCCAGTACTGAAAGCAGTAGCTGGTTTTCACTGCCCCTTGGACCTCCATTCGCTGCCACAAGGACATTCGCGTTCTGCAAAAGCTTTGGTTGGTAATGGGGCAACAGTGTTTATCTCTCTCTCGCAGAGCCCGGCAGCCAAATTCCAAACGTCCAGCGATTGCTCCCAAACGAAAGCTGCCAGCACGGAAAGCTTTAGCTGGTTTTCACTGCCCCTTGGAACTGCACTCGCTGCCACACAGACATTCGCGTTCTGCAAAAGCTTTGGTTGGTAATGGGTCAACACTATGTATGTCTCTCTCGCAGAGCCCGGCAGCCAAATTCGAAACGTCCAGCGATTGCTCCCAAACGAAAGCTGCCAGCACGGAAAGCTGTAGCTGGTTTTCACTGCCCCTTGGAACTGCATTCGCTGCCACACAGACATTCGCGTTCTGCAGAAGTTTTTGTTGGTAATGGGGCAACACTGTGTATCTCTCTCTTGCAGAGCCCGGCAGCCAAATTCGAAATGTCCAGCGATTGCTCCCACACGAAAGCTGCCAGCACGGAAAGCTATAGTTGGTTTTCACTGCCCCTTGGAACTGCATTCGCTGCCACAAGGACATTCGCGTTCTGCAAAAGCTTTGGTTGGTAATGGGGCAACACTGTGTATCTCTCTCTCGCAGAGCCCGGCAGCCAAATACCAAACGTGCAGTGATTGCGTACACACGAAAGCTGCCAACACTGAAAGCTGTAGCTGGTTTTCACTGCCCCTTGGAACTCCATTCGCTGCCACACAGACATTCGCGTTCTGCAAAAGCTTTGGTTGGTAATGGGGCAACACTCTGTATCTCTCTCTCGCACAGCCCGGCAGCCAAATTCGAAACGTCCAGCGATTGCTCCCAAACGAAAGCTGCTAGCACGGAAAGCTGTAGCTGGTTTTCACTGCCCCTTGGAACTGCATTCGCTGCCACACAGACATTCGCGTTCTGCAGAAGCTTTGGTTGGTAATGGGGCAACACTGTGTATCTCTCTCTTGCAGAGCCCGGCAGCCAAATTCGAAATGTCCAGCGATTGCTCCCACACGAAAGCTGCCAGCACGGAAAGATATAGCTGGTTTTCACTGCCCCTTGGAACTGCATTCGCTGCCACACAGACATTCGCGTTCTGCAAAAGCTTTGGTTGGTAATGGGGCAACACTCTGTATCTCTCTCTCGCACAGCCCGGCTGCCAAATTCGAAACGTCCAGCGATTGCTCCCAAACGAAAGCTGCCAGCACGGAAAGCTGTAGCTGGTTTTCACTGCCCCTTGGAACTGCATTCGCTGCCACACAGACATTCGCGTTCTGCAAAAGCTTTGGTTGGTAATGGGGCAACAATCTGTATCTCTCTCTCGCAGAGCCCGGCAGCCAAATTCGAAACGTCCAGCGATTGCTCCCAAACGAAAGCTGCCAGCACGGAAAGATATAGCTGGTTTTCACTGCCCCTTGGATCTACGTTCACTGCCACACAGACATTCGCGTTCTGCAAAAGCTTTGGTTGGTAATGGGGCAACGCTGTGTATCTCTCTCTCGCACAGCCCGGCTGCCAAATTCGAAACGTCCAGCGATTGCTCCCAAACGAAAGCTGCCAGCACGGAAAGCTGTAGCTGGTTTTCACTGCCCCTTGGAACTGCATTCGCTGCCACACAGACATTCGCGTTCTGCAGAAGCTTTGGTTGGTAATGGGGCAACACTGTTTATCTCTCTCTCGCAGAGCCCGGCTGCCAAATTCGAAACGTCTAGCGATTGCTCCCAAACGAAAGCTGCCAGCATGGAAAGATATAGCTGGTTTTCACTGCCCCTTGGAACTGCATGCGCTGCCACACAGACATTCGCCTTCTACAAAAGCTTTGCTTGCTAATGGGGAAACACTCTGTATCTCTCTCTCGCAGAGCCCGGCTGCCAAATTCGAAACGTCCAGCGATTGCTCCGACACGAAATCTGCCAGCACTGAAAGCAGTAGCTGGTTTTCACTGCCCCTTGGAACTGCGTTCGCTGCCACACAGACATTCGCGTTCTGCAAAAGCTTTGGTTGGTAATGGGGCAACACTTTGTATCTCTCTCTCGCACAGCCCGGCAGCCAAATTCGAAATGTCTAGCTATTGCTCCCACATGAAAGCTGCCAGCATGTAAAGGTGTAGCTGGTTTTCACTGCCCCTTGGAACTGCATTCGCTGCCACACAGACATTCGCGTTCTGCAAAAGCTTTGGTTGGTAATGGGGCAACACTGTTTATCTCTCTCTCGCAGAGCCCGGCAGCCAAATTCGAAACGTCCAGCGATTGCTCCCAAACGAAAGCTGCCAGCATGGAAAGATATAGCTGGTTTTCACTGCCCCTTGGAACTGCATTCGCTGCCACACAGACATTCGCGTTCTGCAAAAGCTTTGGTTGGTAATGGGGCAACACTGTGTATCTCTCTCTCGCAGAGCCCGGCAGCCAAATTCGAAACGTCCAGCGATTGCTTTCAAACGAAAGCTGTCAGCACGGACAGCTGTAGCTGGTTTTCACTGCCCCGTGGAACTCCATTCGCTGCCACACAAACATTCGCGTTCTGCAAAAGCTTTGGTTGGTAATGGGGCAACACTCTGTATCTCGCTCTCTCAAAGCCCGGCAGCCAAATTCGAAATGTCCAGCGATTGCTCCCAAACGAAAGCTGTCAGCACGGACAGCTGCAGCTGGTTTTCACTGCCCCTTGGAACTGCATTCGCTGCCACAAGGACATTCGCGTTCTGCAAAAGCTTTGGTTGGTAATGGGGCAACACTGTGTATCTCTCCCTCGTAGAGCCCGGCTGCCAAATTCGAAATGTCCAGCGATTGCTCCCACACGAAAGCTGCCAGCACGGAAAGATATAGCTGGTTTTCACTGCCCCTTGGAACTGCATTCGCTTCCACACAGACATTCGCGTTCTGCAAATCTTTGGTTGGTAATGGGGCAACAATGTTTATCTCTCTCTCGCAGAGCCCGGCTGCCAAATTCCAAACGTCCAGCGATTGCGTACACACGAAAGCTGCCAACACTGAAAGCAGTATCTGGTTTTCACTGCCCCTTGGACCTCCATTCGCTGCCACAAGGACATTCGCGTTCTGCAAAAGCTTTGGTTGGTAATGGGGCAACACTGTGTATCTCTCTCTCGTAGAGCCCGGCTGCCAAATTCGAAACGTCCAGCGATTGCTCCCAAACGAAAGCTGCCAGCACAGAAAGCTGTAGCTGGTTTTCACTGCCCCTTGGAACTGCATTCGCTGCCACACAGACATTCGCGTTCTGCAGAAGCTTTGGTTGGTAATCGGGCAACACTGTGTATCTCTCTCTTGCAGAGCCCGGCAGCCAAATACCAAACGTCCAGCCACTGTGCCCAAACGAAAGCTGCCAGCACAGAAAGCTGTAGCTGGTTTTCACTGCCCCTTGGAACTGCATTCGCTGCCACACAGACATTCGCGTTCTGCAAAAGCTTTGGTTGGTAATGGGGCAACACTCTGTATCTCTCTCTCGCACAGCCCGGCTGCCAAATTCCAAACGTCCAGCGATTGCTCCCAAACGAAAGCTGCCAGCACGGAAAGCTGTAGCTGGTTTTCACTGCCCCTTGGAACTGCATTCGCTGCCACACAGACATTCGCGTTCTGCAGAAGTTTTTGTTGGTAATGGGGCAACACTGTGTATCTCTCTCTTGCAGAGCCCGGCAGCCAAATTCGAAATGTCCAGCGATTGCTCCCACACGAAATCTGCCAGCACGGAAAGCTATAGTTGGTTTTCACTACCCCTTGGAACTGCATTCGCTGCCACACAGACATTCGCGTTCTGCAAAAGCTTTGGTTGGTAATGGGGCAACACTGTGTATCTCTCTCTCGCAGAGCCCGGCAGCCAAATACCAAACGTCCAGCCACTGTGCCCAAACGATAGATGCCAGCACTGAAAGCAGTATCTGGTTTTCACTGCCCCTTGGACCTCCATTCGCTGCCACAAGGACATTCACGTTCTGCAAAAGCTTTGGTTGGTAATGGGGCAACACTGTGTATCTCTCTCTCGTAGAGCCCGGCTGCCAAATTCGAAACGTCCAGCGATTGCTCCCAAACGAAAGCTGCCAGCACAGAAAGCTGTAGCTGGTTTTCACTGCCCCTTGGAACTGCATTCGCTGCCACACAGACATTCGCGTTCTGCAGAAGCTTTGGTTGGTAATCGGGCAACACTGTGTATCTCTCTCTTGCAGAGCCCGGCAGCCAAATACCAAACGTCCAGCCACTGTGCCCAAACGAAAGCTGCCAGCACAGAAAGCTGTAGCTGGTTTTCACTGCCCCTTGGAACTGCATTCGCTGCCACACAGACATTCGCGTTCTGCTAAAGCTTTGGTTGGTAATGGGGCAACACTGTGTATCTCTCTCTCGCAGAGCCCGGCAGCCAAATTCGAAACGTCCAGCGATTGCTCCCAAACGAAAGCTGCCAGCACGGAAAGCTGTAGCTGGTTTTCACTGCCCCTTGGAACTCCATTCGCTGCCACACAGACATTCGCGTTCTGCAAAAGCTTTGGTTGGTAATGGGGGAACACTCTGTATCTCTCTCTCGCAGAGCCCGGCTGCCAAATTCCAAACGTCCAGCGATTGCTCCCAAACGAAAGCTGCCAGCACGGAAAGCTGTAGCTGGTTTTCACTGCCCCTTGGAACTGCATTCGCTGCCACACAGACATTCGCGTTCTGCAGAAGCTTTGGTTGGTAATGGGGCAACACTGTTTATCTCTCTCTCGCAGAGCCCGGCAGCCAAATTCGAAACGTCCAGCGATTGCTCCCAAACGAAAGCTGCCAGCACGGAAAGATATAGCTGGTTTTCACTGCCCCTTGGATCTACGTTCACTGCCACACAGACATTCGCGTTCTGCAAAAGCTTTGGTTGGTAATGGGGCAACACTCTGTATCTCTCTCTCGCAGAGCCCGGCTGCCAAATTCCAAACGTCCAGCGATTGCGTACACAAGAAAGCTGCCAACACTGAAAGCTGTAGCTGGTTTTCACTGCCCCTTGGAACTCCATTCGCTGCCACACAGACATTCGCGTTCTGCACAAGCTTTGGTTGGTAATGGGGCAACACTCTGTATCTCGCTCTCGCAAAGCCCGGCAGCCAAATTCGAAATGTCCAGCGATTGCTCCCAAACGAAAGCTGCCAGCACGGAAAGGTGTAGCTGGTTTTCACTGCCCCTTGCAACTACGTTCACTGCCACACAGACATTCGCGTTCTGCAAAAGCTTTGGTTGGTAATGGGGCAACACTGTGTATCTCTCCCTCGTAGAGCCCGGCTGCCAAATTCGAAACGTCCAGCGATTGCTCCCAAACGAAAGCTGCCAGCACGGAAAGCTGTAGCTGGTTTTCACTGCCCCTTGGAACTGCATTCGCTGCCACACAGACATTCGCGTTCTGCAGAAGCTTTGGTTGGTAATGGGGCAACACTGTGTATCTCTCTCTTGCAGAGCCCGGCAGCCAAATTCGAAATGTCCAGCGATTGCTCCCACACGAAAGCTGCCAGCACGGAAAGATATAGCTGGTTTTCACTGCCCCTTGGAACTGCATTCGCTGCCACACAGACATTCGCGTTCTGCAAAAGCTTTGGTTGGTAATGGGGCAACACTGTTTATCTCTGTCTCGCAGAGCCCGGCTGCCAAATTCCAAACGTCCAGCGATTGCTCCCAAACGAAAGCTGCCAGCACGGAAAGCTGTAGCTGGTTTTCACTGCCCCTTGGAACTGCATTCGCTGCCACACAGACATTCGCGTTCTGCAAAAGCTTTGGTTGGTAATGGGGCAACACTCTGTATCTCTCTGTCGCAGAGCCCGGCAGCCAAATTCGAAACGTCCAGCGATTGCTCCCAAACGAAAGCTGTCAGCACGGAAAGCTGTAGCTGGTTTTCACTGCCCCTTGGAACTGCGTTCGCTGCCACACAGACATTCGCGTTCTGCTAAAGCTTTGGTTGGTAATGGGGCAACACTGTGTATCTCTCTCTCGCAGAGCCCCGCAGCCAAATTCGAAACGTCCAGCCACTGTGCCCAAACGATAGATGCCAGTACTGAAAGCAGTAGCTGGTTTTCACTGCCCCTTGGACCTCCATTCGCTGCCACAAGGACATTCGCGTTCTGCAAAAGCTTTGGTTGGTAATGGGGCAACACTCTGTATCTCTCTCTCGCAGAGCCCGGCAGCCAAATTCGAAACGTCCAGCGATTGCTCCCAAACGAAACCTGCCAGCACGGAAAGATATAGCTGGTTTTTACTGCCCCTTGGATCTACGTTCACTGCCACACAGACATTCGCGTTCTGCAAAAGCTTTGGTTGGTAATGGGGCAACACTCTGTATCTCTCTCTCGCACAGCCCGGCTGCCAAATTCGAAACGTCCAGCGATTGCTCCCAAACGAAAGCTGCCAGCACGGAAAGCTGTAGCTGGTTTTCACTGCCCCTTGGAACTGCATTCGCTGCCACACAGACATTCGCGTTCTGCAGAAGCTTTGGTTGGTAATGGGGCAACACTGTTTATCTCTCTCTCGCAGAGCCCGGCTGCCAAATTCGAAACGTCCAGCGATTGCTCCCAAACGAAAGCTGCCAGCATGGAAAGATATAGCTGGTTTTCACTGCCCCTTGGAACTGCATGCGCTGCCACACAGACATTCGCCTTCTACAAAAGCTTTGCTTGCTAATGGGGAAACACTCTGTATCTCTCTCTCGCAGAGCCCGGCTGCCAAATTCGAAACGTCCAGCGATTGCTCCAACACGAAATCTGCCAGCACTGAAAGCAGTACCTGGTTTTCACTGCCCCTTGGAACTGCGTTCGCTGCCACACAGACATTCGCGTTCTGCAAAAGCTTTGGTAGGTAATGGGGCAACACTTTGTATGTCTCTCTCGCACAGCCCGGCAGCCAAATTCGAAATGTCCAGCGATTGCTCCCAAACGAAAGCTGCCAGCATGTAAAGGTGTAGCTCGTTTTCACTGCCCCTTGGAACTGCATTCGCTGCCACACAGACATTCGCGTTCTGCAAAAGCTTTGGTTGGTAATGGGGCAACACTGTTTATCTCTCTCTCGCAGAGCCCGGCAGCCAAATTCGAAACGTCCAGCGATTGCTCCCAAACGAAAGCTGCCAGCACGGAAAGATATAGCTGGTTTTCACTGCCCCTTGGAACTGCATTCGCTGCCACACAGACATTCGCGTTCTGCAAAAGCTTTGGTTGGTAATGGGGCAACACTGTGTATCTCTCTCTCGCAGAGCCCGGCAGCCAAATTCGAAACGTCCAGCGATTCCTCCCAAACGAAAGCTGTCAGCACGGACAGCTGTAGCTGGTTTTCACTGCCCCTTGGAACTCCATTCGCTGCCACACAAACATTCGCGTTCTGCAAAAGCTTTGGTTGGTAATGGGGCAACACTCTGTATCTCGCTCTCGCAAAGCCCGGCAGCCAAATTCGAAATGTCCATCGATTGCTCCCAAACGAAAGCTGCCAGCACTGAAAGCTGTAGCTGGTTTTCACTGCCCCTTGGAACTGCATTCGCTGCCACACAGACATTCGCGTTCTGCAGAAGCTTTGGTTGGTAATGGGGCAACACTGTGTATCTCTCTCTTGCAGAGCCCGGCAGCCAAATTCGAAATGTCCAGCGATTGCTCCCACACGAAAGCTGCCAGCACGGAAAGATATAGCTGGTTTTCACTGCCCCTTGGAACTGCATTCGCTGCCACACAGACATTCGCGTTCTGCAAAAGCTTTGGTTGGTAATGGGGCAACACTCTGTATCTCTCTCTCGCAGAGCCCGGCTGCCAAGTTCCAAACGTCCAGCGATTGCGTACACACGAAAGCTGCCAGCACTGAAAGCTGTAGCTGGTTTTCACTGCCCCTTGGAACTCCATTCGCTGCCACACAGACATTCGCGTTCTGCAAAAGCTTTGGTTGGTAATGGGGCAACACTCTGTATCTCGCTCTCGCAAAGCCCGGCAGCCAAATTCGAAATGTCCAGCGATTGCTCCCAAACGAAAGCTGCCAGCACGGAAAGGTGTAGCTGGTTTTCACTGCCCCTTGCAACTACGTTCACTGCCACACAGACATTCGCGTTCTGCAGAAGCTTTGGTTGGTAATGGGGCAACACTGTGTATCTCTCTATCGCAGAGCCCGGCTGCCAAATTCGAAACGTCCAGCGATTGCTCCCAAACGAAAGCTGCCAGCACGGAAAGCTGTAGCTGGTTTTCACTGCCCCTTGGAACTGCATTCGCTGCCACACAGACATTCGCGTTCTGCAGAAGCTTTGGTTGGTAATGGGGCAACACTGTGTATCTCTCTCTTGCAGAGCCCGGCAGCCAAATTCGAAATGTCCAGCGATTGCTCCCACACGAAAGCTGCAAGCACGGAAAGATATAGCTGGTTTTCACTGCCCCTTGGAACTGCATTCGCTGCCACACAGACATTCGCGTTCTGCAAAAGCTTTGGTTGGTAATGGGGCAAAACTGTTTATCTCTCTCTCGCAGAGCCCGGCTGCCAAATTCCAAACGTCCAGCGATTGCGTACACACGAAAGCTGCCAACACTGAAAGCTGTAGCTGGTTTTCACTGCCCCTTGGAACTGCGTTCGCTGCCACACAGACATTCGCGTTCTGCTAAAGCTTTGGTTGGTAATGGGGCAACACTGTGTATCTCTCTCTCGCAGAGCCCCGCAGCCAAATTCGAAACGTCCAGCCACTGTGCCCAAACGATAGATGCCAGTACTGAAAGCAGTAGCTGGTTTTCACTGCCCCTTGGACCTCCATTCGCTGCCACAAGGACATTCGCGTTCTGCAAAAGCTTTGGTTGGTAATGGGGCAACACTCTGTATCTCTCTGTCGCAGAGCCCGGCAGCCAAATTCGAAACGTCCAGCGATTGCTCCCAAACGAAAGCTGTCAGCACGGAAAGCTGTAGCTGGTTTTCACTGCCCCTTGGAACTGCGTTCGCTGCCACACAGACATTCGCGTTCTGCTAAAGCTTTGGTTGGTAATGGGGCAACACTGTGTATCTCTCTCTCGCAGAGCCCCGCAGCCAAATTCGAAACGTCCAGCCACTGTGCCCAAACGATAGATGCCAGTACTGAAAGCAGTAGCTGGTTTTCACTGCCCCTTGGACCTCCATTCGCTGCCACACAGACATTCGCGTTCTGCTAAAGCTTTGGTTGGTAATGGGGCAACACTGTGTATCTCTCTCTCGCAGAGCCCGGCAGCCAAATACCAAACGTCCAGCCACTGTGCCCAAACGATAGATGCCAGTACTGAAAGCAGTAGCTGGTTTTCACTGCCCCTTGGACCTCCATTCGCTGCCACAAGGACATTCGCGTTCTGCAAAAGCTTTGGTTGGTAATGGGGCAACAGTGTTTATCTCTCTCTCGCAGAGCCCGGCAGCCAAATTGCAAACGTCCAGCGATTGCTCCCAAACGAAAGCTGCCAGCACGGAAAGCTGTAGCTGGTTTTCACTGCCCCTTGGAACTGCATTCGCTGCCACACAGACATTCGCGTTCTGCAAAAGCTTTGGTTGGTAATGGGTCAACACTATGTATGTCTCTCTCGCAGAGCCCGGCAGCCAAATTCGAAACGTCCAGCGATTGCTCCCAAACGAAAGCTGCCAGCACGGAAAGCTGTAGCTGGTTTTCACTGCCCCTTGGAACTGCATTCGCTGCCACACAGACATTCGCGTTCTGCAGAAGTTTTTGTTGGTAATGGGGCAACACTGTGTATCTCTCTCTTGCAGAGCCCGGCAGCCAAATTCGAAATGTCCAGCGATTGCTCCCACACGAAAGCTGCCAGCACGGAAAGCTATAGTTGGTTTTCACTGCCCCTTGGAACTGCATTCGCTGCCACACAGACATTCGCGTTCTGCAAAAGCTTTGGTTGGTAATGGGGCAACACTGTGTATCTCTCTCTCGCAGAGCCCGACAGCCAAATACCAAACGTCCAGCCACTGTGCCCAAACGATAGATGCCAGCACTGAAAGCAGTAGCTGGTTTTCACTGCCCCTTGGACCTCCATTCGCTGCCACAAGGACATTCGCGTTCAGCAAAAGCTTTGGTTGGTAATGGGGCAACACTGTGTATCTCTCTCTCGTAGAGCCCGGCTGCCAAATTCGAAACGTCCAGCGATTGCTCCCAAACGAAAGCTGCCAGCACAGAAAGCTGTAGCTGGTTTTCACTGCCCCTTGGACCTCCATTCGCTGCCACAAGGACATTCGCGTTCTGCAAAAGCTTTGGTTGGTAATGGGGCAACACTCTGTATCTCTCTCTCGCAGAGCCCGGCAGCCAAATTCGAAACGTCCAGCGATTGCTCCCAAACGAAACCTGCCAGCACGGAAAGATATAGCTGGTTTTCACTGCCCCTTGGATCTACGTTCACTGCCACACAGACATTCGCGTTCTGCAAAAGCTTTGGTTGGTAATGGGGCAACACTGTGTATCTCTCTCTCGCACAGCCCAGCTGCCAAATTCCAAACGTCCAGCGATTGCTCCCAAACGAAAGCTGCCAGCACGGAAAGCTGTAGCTGGTTTTCACTGCCCCTTGGAACTGCATTCGCTGCCACACAGACATTCGCGTTCTGCAGAAGCTTTGGTTGGTAATGGGGCAACACTCTTTATCTCTCTCTCGCAGAGCCCGGCTGCCAAATTCGAAACGTCCAGCGATTGCTCCCAAACGAAAGCTGCCAGCATGGAAAGATATAGCTGGTTTTCACTGCCCCTTGGAACTGCATGCGCTGCCACACAGACATTCGCCTTCTACAAAAGCTTTGCTTGCTAATGGGGAAACACTCTGTATCTCTCTCTCGCAGAGCCCGGCTGCCAAATTCCAAACGTCCAGCGATTGCTCCGACACGAAATCTGCCAGCACTGAAAGCAGTAGCTGGTTTTCACTGCCCCTTGGAATTGCGTTCGCTGCCACACAGACATTCGCGTTCTGCAAAAGCTTTGGTTGGTAATGGGGCAACACTCTGTATCTCTCTCTCGCAGAGCCCGGCAGCCAAATTCGAAACGTCCAGCGATTGCGTACACACGAAAGCTGCCAACACTGAAAGATGTAGCTGGTTTTCACTGCCCCTTGGAACTGCATTCGCTGCCACACAGACATTCGCGTTCTGCAAAAGCTTTGGTTGGTAATGGGGCAACTCTGTGTATCTCTCTCTCGCAGAGCCCGGCTGCCAAATTCGAAACGTCCAGCGATTGCTCCCAAACGAAAGCTGTCAGCACGGACAGCTGTAGCTGGTTTTCACTGCCCCTTGGAACTCCATTCGCTGCCACACAGACATTCGCGTTCTGCAAAAGCTTTGGTTGGTAATGGGGCAACACTCTGTATCTCGCTCTCGCAAAGCCCGGCAGCCAAATTCGAAATGTCCAGCGATTGCTCCCAAACGAAAGCTGCCAGCATGTAAAGGTGTAGCTGGTTTTCACTGCCCCTTGGAACTGCATACGCTGCCACACAGACATTCGCGTTCTGCAAAAGCTTTGGTTGGTAATGGGGCAACACTGTGTATCTCTCCCTCGTAGAGCCCGGCTGCCAAATTCGAAACGTCCAGTGATTGCTCCCAAACGAAAGCTGCCAGCACGGAAAGCTATAGCTGGTTTTCACTGCCCCTTGGAACTGCATTCGCTGCCACACAGACATTAGCGTTCTGCAGAAGCTTTGGTTGGTAATGGGGCAACACTATGTATGTCTCTCTCGCACAGCCCGGCAGCCAAATTCGAAATGTCTAGCGATTGCTCTCACACAAAAGCTGCCAGCACGGAAAGGTGTAGCTGGTTTTCACTGCCCCTTGGAACTGCACTCACTGCCACACAGACATTCGTGTTCTGCAAAAGCTTTGGTTGGTAATGGGGCAACACTCTGTATCTCTCTCTCGCAGAGCCCGGCAGCCAAATTCAAAACGTCCAGCGATTGCTCCCAAACGAACGCTGCCAACACTGAAAGCTGTAGCTGGTTTTCACTGCCCCTTGGAACTCCATTCGCTGCCACACAGACATTCGCGTTCTGCAAAAGCTTTGGTTGGTAATGGGGCAACACTGTGTATCTCCCTCTTGCAGAGCCCGGCAGCCAAATTCGAAATGTCCAGCGATTGCTCCCACACGAAATCTGCCAGCACGGAAAGCTGTAGCTGGTTTTCACTGCCCCTTGGAACTGCGTTCGCTGCCACACAGACATTCGCGTTCTGCTAAAGCTTTGGTTGGTAATGGGGCAACACTGTGTATCTCTCTCTCGCAGAGCCCGGCAGCCAAATACCAAACGTCCAGCCACTGTGCCCAAACGATAGATGCCAGTACTGAAAGCAGTAGCTGGTTTTCACTGCCCCTTGGACCTCCATTCGCTGCCACAAGGACATTCGCGTTCTGCAAAAGCTTTGGTTGGTAATGGGGCAACAGTGTTTATCTCTCTCTCGCAGAGCCCGGCAGCCAAATTGCAAACGTCCAGCGATTGCTCCCAAACGAAAGCTGCCAGCACGGAAAGCTGTAGCTGGTTTTCACTGCCCCTTGGAACTGCATTCGCTGCCACACAGACATTCGCGTTCTGCAAAAGCTTTGGTTGGTAATGGGTCAACACTATGTATGTCTCTCTCGCAGAGCCCGGCAGCCAAATTCGAAACGTCCAGCGATTGCTCCCAAACGAAAGCTGCCAGCACGGAAAGCTGTAGCTGGTTTTCACTGCCCCTTGGAACTGCATTCGCTGCCACACAGACATTCGCGTTCTGCAGAAGTTTTTGTTGGTAATGGGGCAACACTGTGTATCTCTCTCTTGCAGAGCCCGGCAGCCAAATTCGAAATGTCCAGCGATTGCTCCCACACGAAAGCTGCCAGCACGGAAAGCTATAGTTGGTTTTCACTGCCCCTTGGAACTGCATTCGCTGCCACACAGACATTCGCGTTCTGCAAAAGCTTTGGTTGGTAATGGGGCAACACTGTGTATCTCTCTCTCGCAGAGCCCGACAGCCAAATACCAAACGTCCAGCCACTGTGCCCAAACGATAGATGCCAGCACTGAAAGCAGTAGCTGGTTTTCACTGCCCCTTGGACCTCCATTCGCTGCCACAAGGACATTCGCGTTCAGCAAAAGCTTTGGTTGGTAATGGGGCAAGACTGTGTATCTCTCTCTCGTAGAGCCCGGCTGCCAAATTCGAAACGTCCAGCGATTGCTCCCAAACGAAAGCTGCCAGCACAGAAAGCTGTAGCTGGTTTTCACTGCCCCTTGGACCTCCATTCGCTGCCACAAGGACATTCGCGTTCTGCAAAAGCTTTGGTTGGTAATGGGGCAACACTCTGTATCTCTCTCTCGCAGAGCCCGGCAGCCAAATTCGAAACGTCCAGCGATTGCTCCCAAACGAAACCTGCCAGCACGGAAAGATATAGCTGGTTTTCACTGCCCCTTGGATCTACGTTCACTGCCACACAGACATTCGCGTTCTGCAAAAGCTTTGGTTGGTAATGGGGCAACACTGTGTATCTCTCTCTCGCACAGCCCAGCTGCCAAATTCCAAACGTCCAGCGATTGCTCCCAAACGAAAGCTGCCAGCACGGAAAGCTGTAGCTGGTTTTCACTGCCCCTTGGAACTGCATTCGCTGCCACACAGACATTCGCGTTCTGCAGAAGCTTTGGTTGGTAATGGGGCAACACTCTTTATCTCTCTCTCGCAGAGCCCGGCTGCCAAATTCGAAACGTCCAGCGATTGCTCCCAAACGAAAGCTGCCAGCATGGAAAGATATAGCTGGTTTTCACTGCCCCTTGGAACTGCATGCGCTGCCACACAGACATTCGCCTTCTACAAAAGCTTTGCTTGCTAATGGGGAAACACTCTGTATCTCTCTCTCGCAGAGCCCGGCTGCCAAATTCCAAACGTCCAGCGATTGCTCCGACACGAAATCTGCCAGCACTGAAAGCAGTAGCTGGTTTTCACTGCCCCTTGGAATTGCGTTCGCTGCCACACAGACATTCGCGTTCTGCAAAAGCTTTGGTTGGTAATGGGGCAACACTCTGTATCTCTCTCTCGCAGAGCCCGGCAGCCAAATTCGAAACGTCCAGCGATTGCGTACACACGAAAGCTGCCAACACTGAAAGATGTAGCTGGTTTTCACTGCCCCTTGGAACTGCATTCGCTGCCACACAGACATTCGCGTTCTGCAAAAGCTTTGGTTGGTAATGGGGCAACTCTGTGTATCTCTCTGTCGCAGAGCCCGGCTGCCAAATTCGAAACGTCCAGCGATTGCTCCCAAACGAAAGCTGTCAGCACGGACAGCTGTAGCTGGTTTTCACTGCCCCTTGGAACTCCATTCGCTGCCACACAGACATTCGCGTTCTGCAAAAGCTTTGGTTGGTAATGGGGCAACACTCTGTATCTCGCTCTCGCAAAGCCCGGCAGCCAAATTCGAAATGTCCAGCGATTGCTCCCAAACGAAAGCTGCCAGCATGTAAAGGTGTAGCTGGTTTTCACTGCCCCTTGGAACTGCATACGCTGCCACACAGACATTCGCGTTCTGCAAAAGCTTTGGTTGGTAATGGGGCAACACTGTGTATCTCTCCCTCGTAGAGCCCGGCTGCCAAATTCGAAACGTCCAGTGATTGCTCCCAAACGAAAGCTGCCAGCACGGAAAGCTATAGCTGGTTTTCACTGCCCCTTGGAACTGCATTCGCTGCCACACAGACATTAGCGTTCTGCAGAAGCTTTGGTTGGTAATGGGGCAACACTATGTATGTCTCTCTCGCACAGCCCGGCAGCCAAATTCGAAATGTCTAGCGATTGCTCTCACACAAAAGCTGCCAGCACGGAAAGGTGTAGCTGGTTTTCACTGCCCCTTGGAACTGCACTCACTGCCACACAGACATTCGTGTTCTGCAAAAGCTTTGGTTGGTAATGGGGCAACACTCTGTATCTCTCTCTCGCAGAGCCCGGCAGCCAAATTCAAAACGTCCAGCGATTGCTCCCAAACGAACGCTGCCAACACTGAAAGCTGTAGCTGGTTTTCACTGCCCCTTGGAACTCCATTCGCTGCCACACAGACATTCGCGTTCTGCAAAAGCTTTGGTTGGTAATGGGGCAACACTGTGTATCTCCCTCTTGCAGAGCCCGGCAGCCAAATTCGAAATGTCCAGCGATTGCTCCCACACGAAATCTGCCAGCACGGAAAGCTGTAGCTGGTTTTCACTGCCCCTTGGAACTGCGTTCGCTGCCACACAGACATTCGCGTTCTGCAAAAGCTTTGGTTGGTAATGGGGTAACACTGTGTATCTCTCTCTTGCAGAGCCCGGCAGCCAAATACCAAACGTCCAGCCACTGTGCCCAAACGAAAGCTGCCAGCACGGAAAGCTGTAGCTGGTTTTCACTGCCCCTTGGAACTGCATTCGCTGCCACACAGACATTCGCGTTCTGCAGAAGCTTTTGTTGGTAATGGGGCAACACTTTTTATCTCTCTCTCGCAGAGCCCGGCAGCCAAATTCCAAACGTCCAGCGATTGCTCCCAAACGAAAGCTGACAATATGGAAAGATATAGCTGGTTTTCACTGCCCCTTGGAACTGCATTCGCTGCCACACAGACATTCGCCTTCTACAAAAGCTTTGCTTGGTAATGGGGCAACACTCTGTATCTCTCTCTCGCAGAGCCCGGCTGCCAAATTCGAAACGTCCAGCGATTGCTCCGACACGAAAGATGCCAGCACTGAAAGCAGTAGCTGGTTTTCACTGCCCCTTGGAACTACGTTCGCTGCCACACAGACATTCGCGTTCTGCAAAAGCTTTGGTTGGTAATGGGGCAACACTGTGTATCTCTCTCTCGCACAGCCCGGCAGCCAAATTCGAAATGTCTAGCTATTGCTCCCACACAAAAGCTGCCAGCATGTAAAGGTGTAGCTGGTTTTCACTGCCCCTTGGAACTGCATTCGCTGCCACACAGACATTCGCGTTCTGCAGAAGCTTTGGTTGGTAATGGGGCAACACTGTGTGTCTCTCTCTCGCAGAGCCCGGCAGCCAAATTCGAAACGTCCAGCGATTGCTCCCACACGAAAGCTGCCAGCACGGAAAGATATAGCTGGTTTTCACTGCCCCTTGGAACTGCATTCGCTGCCACACAGACATTCGCTTTCTGCAAAAGCTTTGGCTGGTAATGGGGCAACACTCTGTATTTCTCTCTCGCAGAGCCCGGCAGCCAAATTCGAAACGTCCAGCGATTGCGTACACACGAAAGCTGCCAACACTGAAAGCTGTAGCTGGTTTTCACTGCCCCTTGGAACTGCATGCGCTGCCACACAGACATTCGCCTTCTACAAAAGCTTTGCTTGCTAATGGGGAAACACTCTGTATCTCTCTCTCGCAGAGCCCGGCTGCCAAATTCCAAACGTCCAGCGATTGCTCCGACACGAAATCTGCCAGCACTGAAAGCAGTAGCTGGTTTTCACTGCCCCTTGGAATTGCGTTCGCTGCCACACAGACATTCGCGTTCTGCAAAAGCTTTGGTTGGTAATGGGGCAACACTCTGTATCTCTCTCTCGCAGAGCCCGGCAGCCAAATTCGAAACGTCCAGCGATTGCGTACACACGAAAGCTGCCAACACTGAAAGATGTAGCTGGTTTTCACTGCCCCTTGGAACTGCATTCGCTGCCACACAGACATTCGCGTTCTGCAAAAGCTTTGGTTGGTAATGGGGCAACTCTGTGTATCTCTCTGTCGCAGAGCCCGGCTGCCAAATTCGAAACGTCCAGCGATTGCTCCCAAACGAAAGCTGTCAGCACGGACAGCTGTAGCTGGTTTTCACTGCCCCTTGGAACTGCATTCGCTGCCACACAGACATTCGCGTTCTGCAAAAGCTTTGGCTGGTAATGGGGCAACACTCTGTATCTCGCTCTCGCAAAGCCCGGCAGCCAAATTCGAAATGTCCAGCGATTGCTCCCAAACGAAAGCTGCCAGCATGTAAAGGTGTAGCTGGTTTTCACTGCCCCTTGGAACTGCATACGCTGCCACACAGACATTCGCGTTCTGCAAAAGCTTTGGTTGGTAATGGGGCAACACTGTGTATCTCCCTCTTGCAGAGCCCGGCAGCCAAATTCGAAATGTCCAGCGATTGCTCCCACACGAAATCTGCCAGCACGGAAAGCTGTAGCTGGTTTTCACTGCCCCTTGGAACTGCGTTCGCTGCCACACAGACATTCGCGTTCTGCAAAAGCTTTGGTTGGTAATGGGGTAACACTGTGTATCTCTCTCTTGCAGAGCCCGGCAGCCAAATACCAAACGTCCAGCCACTGTGCCCAAACGAAAGCTGCCAGCACGGAAAGCTGTAGCTGGTTTTCACTGCCCCTTGGAACTGCATTCGCTGCCACACAGACATTCGCGTTCTGCAGAAGCTTTTGTTGGTAATGGGGCAACACTTTTTATCTCTCTCTCGCAGAGCCCGGCAGCCAAATTCCAAACGTCCAGCGATTGCTCCCAAACGAAAGCTGACAATATGGAAAGATATAGCTGGTTTTCACTGCCCCTTGGAACTGCATTCGCTGCCACACAGACATTCGCCTTCTACAAAAGCTTTGCTTGGTAATGGGGCAACACTCTGTATCTCTCTCTCGCAGAGCCCGGCTGCCAAATTCGAAACGTCCAGCGATTGCTCCGACACGAAAGATGCCAGCACTGAAAGCAGTAGCTGGTTTTCACTGCCCCTTGGAACTACGTTCGCTGCCACACAGACATTCGCGTTCTGCAAAAGCTTTGGTTGGTAATGGGGCAACACTGTGTATCTCTCTCTCGCACAGCCCGGCAGCCAAATTCGAAATGTCTAGCTATTGCTCCCACACAAAAGCTGCCAGCATGTAAAGGTGTAGCTGGTTTTCACTGCCCCTTGGAACTGCATTCGCTGCCACACAGACATTCGCGTTCTGCAGAAGCTTTGGTTGGTAATGGGGCAACACTGTGTATCTCTCTCTCGCAGAGCCCGGCAGCCAAATTCGAAACGTCCAGCGATTGCTCCCAAACGAAAGATGCCAGCACGGAAAGCTGTAGCTGGTTTTCACTGCCCCTTGGAACTGCATTTGCTGCCACACAGACATTCGCGTTCTGCAAAAGCTTTGGTTGGTAATGGGGCAACACTGTGTATCTCTCTCTTGCAGAGCCCGGCAGCCAAATTCGAAATGTCCAGCGATTGCTCCCACACGAAAGCTGCCAGCACGGAAAGATATAGCTGGTTTTCACTGCCCCTTGGAACTGCATTCGCTGCCACACAGACATTCGCTTTCTGCAAAAGCTTTGGCTGGTAATGGGGCAACACTCTGTATTTCTCTCTCGCAGAGCCCGGCAGCCAAATTCGAAACGTCCAGCGATTGCGTACACACGAAAGCTGCCAACACTGAAAGCTGTAGCTGGTTTTCACTGCCCCTTGGAACTCCATTCGCTGCCACACAGACATTCGCGTTCTGCAAAAGCTTTGGTTGGTAATGGGGCAACACTCTGTATCTCTCTCTCGCAGAGCCCGGCTGCCAAATTCCAAACGTCCAGCGATTGCTCCCAAACGAAAGCTGCCAGCACGGAAAGATATAGCTGGTTTTCACTGCCCCTTGGATCTACGTTCACTGCCACACAGACATTCGCGTTCTGCAAAAGCTTTGGTTGGTAATGGGGCAACACTGTGTATCTCTCTATCGCAGAGCCCGGCTGCCAAATTCGAAATGTCCAGCGATTGCTCCCAAACGAAAGCTGCCAGCACGGAAAGCTGTAGCTGGTTTTCACTGCCCCTTGGAACTGCATTCGCTGCCACACAGACATTCGCGTTCTGCAGAAGCTTTGGTTGGTAATGGGGCAACACTGTTTATCTCTCTCTCGCAGAGCCCGGCTGCCAAATTCGAAACCTCCAGCGATTGCTCCCAAACGAAAGCTGCCAGCATGGAAAGATATAGCTGGTTTTCACTGCCCCTTGGAACTGCATGCGCTGCCACACAGACATTCGCCTTCTACAAAAGCTTTGCTTAGTACTGGGGAAACACTCTGTATCTCTCTCTCGCAGAGCCCGGCTGCCAAATTCGAAACGTCCAGCGATTGCTCCGACACGAAATCTGCCAGCACTGAAAGCAGTAGCTGGTTTTCACTGCCCCTTGGAACTGCGTTCGCTGCCACACAGACATTCGCGTTCTGCAAAAGCTTTGGTTGGTAATGGGGCAACACTTTTTATGTCTCTCTCGCACAGCCCGGCAGCCAAATTCGAAATGTCTAGCTATTGCTCCCACACAAAAGCTGCCAGCATGTAAAGGTGTAGCTGGTTTTCACTGCCCCTTGGAACTGCATTCGCTGCCACACAGACATTCGCGTTCTGCAAAAGCTTTGGTTGGTAATGGGGCAACACTGTGTATCTCTCTCTCGCAGAGCCCGGCAGCCAAATTCGAAACGTCCAGCGATTGCTCCCAAACGAAAGCTGTCAGAACGGACAGCTGTAGCTGGTTTTCACTGCCCCTTGGAACTCCATTCGCTGCCACACAAACATTCGCGTTCTGCAGAAGCTTTGGTTGGTAATGGGGCAACACTGTGTTTCTCTCTCTTGCAGAGCCCGGCAGCCAAATTCGAAATGTCCAGCGACTGCTCCCACACGAAAGCTGCCAGCACGGAAAGATATAGCTGGTTTTCACTGCCCCTTGGAACTGCATTCGCTGCCACACAGACATTCGCGTTTTGCAAAAGCTTTGGTTGGTAATGGGGCAACACTCTGTATCTCTCTCTCGCAGAGCCCGGCTGCCAAATTCCAAACGTCCAGCGATTGCGTCCACACGAAAGCTGCCAACACTGAAAGCTGTAGCTGGTTTTCACTGCCCCTTGGAACTCCATTCGCTGCCACACAGACATTCGCGTTCTGCAAAAGCTTTGGTTGGTAATGGGGCAACACTCTGTATCTCTCTCTCGCAGAGCCCGGCAGCCAAATTCGAAACGTCCAGCGATTGCTCCCAAACGAAAGCTGCCAGCATGTAAAGGTGTAGCTGGTTTTCACTGCCCCTTGGAACTGCATTCGCTGCCACACAGACATTCGCGTTCTGCAAAAGCTTTGGTTGGTAATGGGGCAACACTCTGTATCTCTCTGTCGCACAGCCCGGCAGCCAAATTCGAAATGTCCAGCTATTGCTCCCACACGAAACGTGCCAGCACTGTAAGCTATAGCTGCTTTTCACTACCCCTTGGAACTGCATGCGCTGCCACACAGACATTCGCCTTCTACAAAAGCTTTGGTTGGTAATGGGGCAACACTCTGTATCTCTGTGTCGCACAGCCCGGCAGGCAAATTCGAAACGTCCAGTGATTGCTCCCAAACGAAAGCTGCCAGCACGGAAAGCTGTAGCTGGTTTTCACTGCCCCTTGGAACTGCGTTCGCTGCCACACAGACATTCGCGTTCTGCAAAAGCTTTGGTTGGTAATCGGGCAACAGTGTGTATCTCTCTCTTGCAGAGTCCGGCAGCCAAATACCAAACGTCCAGCTAGTGTGCCCAAACGAAAGCTGCCAGCACAGAAAGCTGTAGCTGGTTTTCACTGCCCCTTGGAACTGCATTCGCTGCCACACAGACATTCGCGTTCTGCAGAAGCTTTGGTTGGTGATGGGGCAACACTGTTTATCTCTCTCTCGCAGAGCCCGGCAGCCAAATTCGACACGTCCAGCAATGGCTCCCAAACGAAAGCTGCCAGCATGGAAAGATATAGCTGGTTTTCACTGCCCCTTGGAACTGCATTCGCTGCCACACAGACATTCGCCTTCTACAAAAGCTTTGCTTGGTAATGGGGCAACACTCTGTATCTCTCTCTTGCAGAGCCCGGCTGCCAAAGTCGAAACGTCCAGCGATTGCTCCGACACGAAAGATGCCAGCACTGAAAGCAGTAGCTGGTTTTCACTGCCCCTTGGAACTACGTTCGCTGCCACACAGACATTCGCGTTCTGCAAAGCTTTGGTTGGTAATGGGGCAACACTGTGTATGTCTCTCTCGCACAGCCCGGCAGCCAAATTTGAAATGTCTAGCTATTGCTCCCACACAAAAGCTGCCAGCATGTAAAGGTGTAGCTGGTTTTCACTGCCCCTTGGAACTGCATTCGCTGCCACACAGACATTCGCGTTCTGCAAAAGCTTTGGTTGGTAATGGGGCAACACTCTGTATCTCTCTCTCGCAGAGCCCGGCTGCCAAATTCGAAACGTCCAGTGATTGCTCCCAAACGAAAGCTGCCAGCACGGAAAGCTGTAGCTGGTATTCACTGCACCTTGGAACTGCATTCGCTGCCACACAGACATTCGCGTTCTGCAAAAGCTTTGGTTGGTAATGGGGTAACATTGTGTATCTCTCTCTCGCAGAGCCCGGCTGCCAAATTCGAAACGTCCAGCGATTGCTCCCAAACGAAAGCTGTCAGAACGGACAGCTGTAGCTGGTTTTCACTGCCCCTTGGAACTCCATTCGCTGCCACACAAACATTCGCGTTCTGCAGAAGCTTTGGTTGGTAATGGGGCAACACTGTGTTTCTCTCTCTTGCAGAGCCCGGCAGCCAAATTCGAAATGTCCAGCGACTGCTCCCACACGAAAGCTGCCAGCACGGAAAGATATAGCTGGTTTTCACTGCCCCTTGGAACTGCATTCGCTGCCACACAGACATTCGCGTTTTGCAAAAGCTTTGGTTGGTAATGGGGCAACACTCTGTATCTCTCTCTCGCAGAGCCCGGCTGCCAAATTCCAAACGTCCAGCGATTGCGTCCACACGAAAGCTGCCAACACTGAAAGCTGTAGCTGGTTTTCACTGCCCCTTGGAACTCCATTCGCTGCCACACAGACATTCGCGTTCTGCAAAAGCTTTGGTTGGTAATGGGGCAACACTCTGTATCTCTCTCTCGCAGAGCCCGGCAGCCAAATTCGAAACGTCCAGCGATTGCTCCCAAACGAAAGCTGCCAGCATGTAAAGGTGTAGCTGGTTTTCACTGCCCCTTGGAACTGCATTCGCTGCCACACAGACATTCGCGTTCTGCAAAAGCTTTGGTTGGTAATGGGGCAACACTCTGTATCTCTCTGTCGCACAGCCCGGCAGCCAAATTCGAAATGTCCAGCTATTGCTCCCACACGAAACGTGCCAGCACTGTAAGCTATAGCTGCTTTTCACTACCCCTTGGAACTGCATGCGCTGCCACACAGACATTCGCCTTCTACAAAAGCTTTGGTTGGTAATGGGGCAACACTCTGTATCTCTCTGTCGCACAGCCCGGCAGGCAAATTCGAAACGTCCAGTGATTGCTCCGAAACGAAAGCTGCCAGCACGGAAAGCTGTAGCTGGTTTTCACTGCCCCTTGGAACTGCGTTCGCTGCCACACAGACATTCGCGTTCTGCAAAAGCTTTGGTTGGTAATCGGGCAACAGTGTGTATCTCTCTCTTGCAGAGTCCGGCAGCCAAATACCAAACGTCCAGCTAGTGTGCCCAAACGAAAGCTGCCAGCACAGAAAGCTGTAGCTGGTTTTCACTGCCCCTTGGAACTGCATTCGCTGCCACACAGACATTCGCGTTCTGCAGAAGCTTTGGTTGGTGATGGGGCAACACTGTTTATCTCTCTCTCGCAGAGCCCGGCAGCCAAATTCGACACGTCCAGCAATGGCTCCCAAACGAAAGCTGCCAGCATGGAAAGATATAGCTGGTTTTCACTGCCCCTTGGAACTGCATTCGCTGCCACACAGACATTCGCCTTCTACAAAAGCTTTGCTTGGTAATGGGGCAACACTCTGTATCTCTCTCTTGCAGAGCCCGGCTGCCAAAGTCGAAACGTCCAGCGATTGCTCCGACACGAAAGATGCCAGCACTGAAAGCAGTAGCTGGTTTTAACTGCCCCTTGGAACTACGTTCGCTGCCACACAGACATTCGCGTTCTGCAAAGCTTTGGTTGGTAATGGGGCAACACTGTGTATGTCTCTCTCGCACAGCCCGGCAGCCAAATTTGAAATGTCTAGCTATTGCTCCCACACAAAAGCTGCCAGCATGTAAAGGTGTAGCTGGTTTTCACTGCCCCTTGGAACTGCATTCGCTGCCACACAGACATTCGCGTTCTGCAAAAGCTTTGGTTGGTAATGGGGCAACACTCTGTATCTCTCTCTCGCAGAGCCCGGCTGCCAAATTCGAAACGTCCAGCGATTGCTCCCAAACGAAAGCTGCCAGCACGGAAAGCTGTAGCTGGTATTCACTGCACCTTGGAACTGCATTCGCTGCCACACAGACATTCGCGTTCTGCAAAAGCTTTGGTTGGTAATGGGGTAACATTGTGTATCTCTCTCTCGCAGAGCCCGGCTGCCAAATTCGAAACGTCCAGCGATTGCTCCCAAACGAAAGCTGTCAGCACGGACAGCTGTAGCTGGTTTTCACTGCCCCTTGGAACTCCATTCGCTGCCACACAGACTTTCGCGTTCTGCAAAAGCTTTGGTTGGTAATGGGGCAACACTGTTTATCTCTCTCTCGTAGAGCCCGGCAGCCAAATTCGAAATGTCCAGCGATTGCTCCCAAACGAAAGCTGCCAGCACTGAAAGCTGTAGCTGGTTTTCACTGCCCCTTGGAACTGCATTCGCTGCCACACAGACATTAGCGTTCTGCAGAAGCTTTGGTTGGTAATGGGGCAACACTATGTATGTCTCTCTCGCACAGCCCGGCAGCCAAATTCGAAATGTCTAGCGATTGCTCTCACACAAAAGCTGCCAGCACGGAAAGGTGTAGCTGGTTTTCACTGCCCCTTGGAACTGCACTCACTGCCACACAGACATTCGCGTTCTGCAAAAGCTTTGGTTGGTAATGGGGCAACACTGTGTATCTCTCTCTCGCAGAGCCCGGCAGCCAAATTCAAAACGTCCAGCGATTGCTCCCAAACGAACGCTGCCAACACTGAAAGCTGTAGCTGGTTTTCACTGCCCCTTGGAACTCCATTCGCTGCCACACAGACATTCGCGTTCTGCAAAAGCTTTGGTTGGTAATGGGGCAACACTGTGTATCTCCCTCTTGCAGAGCCCGGCAGCCAAATTCGAAATGTCCAGCGATTTCTCCCACACGAAATCTGCCAGCACGGAAAGCTGTAGCTGGTTTTCACTGCCCCTTGGAACTGCGTTCGCTGCCACACAGACATTCCCGTTCTGCAAAAGCTTTGGTTGGTAATGGGGTAACACTGTGTATCTCTCTCTCGCAGAGCCCGGCAGCCAAATTCCAAACGTCCAGCGATTGCGTAGACACGAAAGCTGCCAGCACGGAAAGATATAGCTGGTTTTCACTGCCCCTTGGAACTCCATTCGCTGCCACACAGACATTCGCGTTCTGCAAAAGCTTTGGTTGGTAATGGGGCAACACTCTGTATCTCTCTCTCGCACAGCCCGGCAGCCAAATTCGAAACGTCCAGCGATTGCTCCCAAACGAAAGCTGCCAGCACGGAAAGCTGTAGCTGGTTTTCACTGCCCCTTGGAACTGCATTCGCTGCCACACAGACATTCGCGTTCTGCAGAAGCTTTGGTTGGTAATGGGGCAACACTGTGTATCTCTCTCTCGCAGAGCCCGGCAGCCAAATTCGAAACGTCCAGCGATTGCTCCCAAACGAAAGATGCCAGCACGGAAAGCTGTAGCTGGTTTTCACTGCCCCTTGGAACTGCATTCGCTGCCACACAGACATTCGCGTTCTGCAGAAGCTTTGGTTGGTAATGGGGCAACACTGTGTATCTCTCTCTTGCAGAGCCCGGCAGCCAAATTCGAAATGTCCAGCGATTGCTCCCACACGAAAGCTGCCAGCACGGAAAGATATAGCTGGTTTTCACTGCCCCTTGGAACTGCATTCGCTGCCACACAGACATTCGCTTTCTGCAAAAGCTTTGGCTGGTAATGGGGCAACACTCTGTATCTCTCTCTCGCAGAGCCCGGCAGCCAAATTCGAAACGTCCAGCGATTGCGTACACACGAAAGCTGCCAACACTGAAAGCTGTAGCTGGTTTTCACTGCCCCTTGGAACTCCATTCGCTGCCACACAGACATTCGCGTTCTGCAAAAGCTTTGGTTGGTAATGGGGCAACACTCTGTATCTCTCTCTCGCAGAGCCCGGCTGCCAAATTCCAAACGTCCAGCGATTGCTCCCAAACGAAAGCTGCCAGCACGGAAAGATATAGCTGGTTTTCACTGCCCCTTGGATCTACGTTCACTGCCACACAGACATTCGCGTTCTGCAAAAGCTTTGGTTGGTAATGGGGCAACACTGTGTATCTCTCTATCGCAGAGCCCGGCTGCCAAATTCGAAATGTCCAGCGATTGCTCCCAAACGAAAGCTGCCAGCACGGAAAGCTGTAGCTGGTTTTCACTGCCCCTTGGAACTTCATTCGCTGCCACACAGACATTCGCGTTCTGCAGAAGCTTTGGCTGGTAATGGGGCAACACTCTGTATCTCTCTCTCGCAGAGCCCGGCAGCCAAATTCGAAACGTCCAGCGATTGCGTACACACGAAAGCTGCCAACACTGAAAGCTGTAGCTGGTTTTCACTGCCCCTTGGAACTCCATTCGCTGCCACACAGACATTCGCGTTCTGCAAAAGCTTTGGTTGGTAATGGGGCAACACTCTGTATCTCTCTCTCGCAGAGCCCGGCAGCCAAATTCGAAACGTCCAGGGATTGCTCCCAAACGAAAGCTGCCAGCATGTAAAGGTGTAGCTGGTTTTCACTGCCCCTTGGAACTGCATTCGCTGCCACACAGACATTCGCGTTCTGCAAAAGCTTTGGTTGGTAATGGGGCAACACTCTGTATCTCTCTGTCGCACAGCCCGGCAGCCAAATTCGAAATGTCCAGCTATTGCTCCCACACGAAACGTGCCAGCACTGTAAGCTATAGCTGCTTTTCACTACCCCTTGGAACTGCATGCGCTGCCACACAGACATTCGCCTTCTACAAAAGCTTTGGTTGGTAATGGGGCAACACTCTGTATCTCTCTGTCGCACAGCCCGGCAGGCAAATTCGAAACGTCCAGTGATTGCTCCCAAACGAAAGCTGCCAGCACGGAAAGCTGTAGCTGGTTTTCACTGCCCCTTGGAACTGCGTTCGCTGCCACACAGACATTCGCGTTCTGCAAAAGCTTTGGTTGGTAATCGGGCAACAGTGTGTATCTCTCTCTTGCAGAGTCCGGCAGCCAAATACCAAACGTCCAGCTAGTGTGCCCAAACGAAAGCTGCCAGCACAGAAAGCTGTAGCTGGTTTTCACTGCCCCTTGGAACTGCATTCGCTGCCACACAGACATTCGCGTTCTGCAGAAGCTTTGGTTGGTGATGGGGCAACACTGTTTATCTCTCTCTCGCAGAGCCCGGCAGCCAAATTCGACACGTCCAGCAATGGCTCCCAAACGAAAGCTGCCAGCATGGAAAGATATAGCTGGTTTTCACTGCCCCTTGGAACTGCATTCGCTGCCACACAGACATTCGCCTTCTACAAAAGCTTTGCTTGGTAATGGGGCAACACTCTGTATCTCTCTCTTGCAGAGCCCGGCTGCCAAAGTCGAAACGTCCAGCGATTGCTCCGACACGAAAGATGCCAGCACTGAAAGCAGTAGCTGGTTTTAACTGCCCCTTGGAACTACGTTCGCTGCCACACAGACATTCGCGTTCTGCAAAGCTTTGGTTGGTAATGGGGCAACACTGTGTATGTCTCTCTCGCACAGCCCGGCAGCCAAATTTGAAATGTCTAGCTATTGCTCCCACACAAAAGCTGCCAGCATGTAAAGGTGTAGCTGGTTTTCACTGCCCCTTGGAACTGCATTCGCTGCCACACAGACATTCGCGTTCTGCAAAAGCTTTGGTTGGTAATGGGGCAACACTCTGTATCTCTCTCTCGCAGAGCCCGGCTGCCAAATTCGAAACGTCCAGCGATTGCTCCCAAACGAAAGCTGCCAGCACGGAAAGCTGTAGCTGGTATTCACTGCACCTTGGAACTGCATTCGCTGCCACACAGACATTCGCGTTCTGCAAAAGCTTTGGTTGGTAATGGGGTAACATTGTGTATCTCTCTCTCGCAGAGCCCGGCTGCCAAATTCGAAACGTCCAGCGATTGCTCCCAAACGAAAGCTGTCAGCACGGACAGCTGTAGCTGGTTTTCACTGCCCCTTGGAACTCCATTCGCTGCCACACAGACTTTCGCGTTCTGCAAAAGCTTTGGTTGGTAATGGGGCAACACTGTTTATCTCTCTCTCGTAGAGCCCGGCAGCCAAATTCGAAATGTCCAGCGATTGCTCCCAAACGAAAGCTGCCAGCACTGAAAGCTGTAGCTGGTTTTCACTGCCCCTTGGAACTGCATTCGCTGCCACACAGAAATTAGCGTTCTGCAGAAGCTTTGGTTGGTAATGGGGCAACACTATGTATGTCTCTCTCGCACAGCCCGGCAGCCAAATTCGAAATGTCTAGCGATTGCTCTCACACAAAAGCTGCCAGCACGGAAAGGTGTAGCTGGTTTTCACTGCCCCTTGGAACTGCACTCACTGCCACACAGACATTCGCGTTCTGCAAAAGCTTTGGTTGGTAATGGGGCAACACTGTGTATCTCTCTCTTGCAGAGCCCGGCAGCCAAATTCAAAACGTCCAGCGATTGCTCCCAAACGAACGCTGCCAACACTGAAAGCTGTAGCTGGTTTTCACTGCCCCTTGGAACTCCATTCGCTGCCACACAGACATTCGCGTTCTGCAAAAGCTTTGGTTGGTAATGGGGCAACACTGTGTATCTCCCTCTTGCAGAGCCCGGCAGCCAAATTCGAAATGTCCAGCGATTTCTCCCACACGAAATCTGCCAGCACGGAAAGCTGTAGCTGGTTTTCACTGCCCCTTGGAACTGCGTTCGCTGCCACACAGACATTCCCGTTCTGCAAAAGCTTTGGTTGGTAATGGGGTAACACTGTGTATCTCTCTCTCGCAGAGCCCGGCAGCCAAATTCCAAACGTCCAGCGATTGCGTAGACACGAAAGCTGCCAGCACGGAAAGATATAGCTGGTTTTCACTGCCCCTTGGAACTCCATTCGCTGCCACACAGACATTCGCGTTCTGCAAAAGCTTTGGTTGGTAATGGGGCAACACTCTGTATCTCTCTCTCGCACAGCCCGGCAGCCAAATTCGAAACGTCCAGCGATTGCTCCCAAACGAAAGCTGCCAGCACGGAAAGCTGTAGCTGGTTTTCACTGCCCCTTGGAACTGCATTCGCTGCCACACAGACATTCGCGTTCTGCAGAAGCTTTGGTTGGTAATGGGGCAACACTGTGTATCTCTCTCTCGCAGAGCCCGGCAGCCAAATTCGAAACGTCCAGCGATTGCTCCCAAACGAAAGATGCCAGCACGGAAAGCTGTAGCTGGTTTTCACTGCCCCTTGGAACTGCATTCGCTGCCACACAGACATTCGCGTTCTGCAGAAGCTTTGGTTGGTAATGGGGCAACACTGTGTATCTCTCTCTTGCAGAGCCCGGCAGCCAAATTCGAAATGTCCAGCGATTGCTCCCACACGAAAGCTGCCAGCACGGAAAGATATAGCTGGTTTTCACTGCCCCTTGGAACTGCATTCGCTGCCACACAGACATTCGCTTTCTGCAAAAGCTTTGGCTGGTAATGGGGCAACACTCTGTATCTCTCTCTCGCAGAGCCCGGCAGCCAAATTCGAAACGTCCAGCGATTGCGTACACACGAAAGCTGCCAACACTGAAAGCTGTAGCTGGTTTTCACTGCCCCTTGGAACTCCATTCGCTGCCACACAGACATTCGCGTTCTGCAAAAGCTTTGGTTGGTAATGGGGCAACACTCTGTATCTCTCTCTCGCAGAGCCCGGCTGCCAAATTCCAAACGTCCAGCGATTGCTCCCAAACGAAAGCTGCCAGCACGGAAAGATATAGCTGGTTTTCACTGCCCCTTGGATCTACGTTCACTGCCACACAGACATTCGCGTTCTGCAAAAGCTTTGGTTGGTAATGGGGCAACACTGTGTATCTCTCTATCGCAGAGCCCGGCTGCCAAATTCGAAATGTCCAGCGATTGCTCCCAAACGAAAGCTGCCAGCACGGAAAGCTGTAGCTGGTTTTCACTGCCCCTTGGAACTTCATTCGCTGCCACACAGACATTCGCGTTCTGCAGAAGCTTTGGCTGGTAATGGGGCAACACTCTGTATCTCTCTCTCGCAGAGCCCGGCAGCCAAATTCGAAACGTCCAGCGATTGCGTACACACGAAAGCTGCCAACACTGAAAGCTGTAGCTGGTTTTCACTGCCCCTTGGAACTCCATTCGCTGCCACACAGACATTCGCGTTCTGCAAAAGCTTTGGTTGGTAATGGGGCAACACTCTGTATCTCTCTCTCGCAGAGCCCGGCAGCCAAATTCGAAACGTCCAGGGATTGCTCCCAAACGAAAGCTGCCAGCATGTAAAGGTGTAGCTGGTTTTCACTGCCCCTTGGAACTGCATTCGCTGCCACACAGACATTCGCGTTCTGCAAAAGCTTTGGTTGGTAATGGGGCAACACTCTGTATCTCTCTGTCGCACAGCCCGGCAGCCAAATTCGAAATGTCCAGCTATTGCTCCCACACGAAACGTGCCAGCACTGTAAGCTATAGCTGCTTTTCACTACCCCTTGGAACTGCATGCGCTGCCACACAGACATTCGCCTTCTACAAAAGCTTTGGTTGGTAATGGGGCAACACTCTGTATCTCTGTGTCGCACAGCCCGGCAGGCAAATTCGAAACGTCCAGTGATTGCTCCCAAACGAAAGCTGCCAGCACGGAAAGCTGTAGCTGGTTTTCACTGCCCCTTGGAACTGCGTTCGCTGCCACACAGACATTCGCGTTCTGCAAAAGCTTTGGTTGGTAATCGGGCAACAGTGTGTATCTCTCTCTTGCAGAGTCCGGCAGCCAAATACCAAACGTCCAGCTAGTGTGCCCAAACGAAAGCTGCCAGCACAGAAAGCTGTAGCTGGTTTTCACTGCCCCTTGGAACTGCATTCGCTGCCACACAGACATTCGCGTTCTGCAGAAGCTTTGGTTGGTGATGGGGCAACACTGTTTATCTCTCTCTCGCAGAGCCCGGCAGCCAAATTCGAAATGTCCAGCAATGGCTCCCAAACGAAAGCTGCCAGCATGGAAATATATAGCTGGTTTTCACTGCCCCTTGGAACTGCATTCGCTGCCACACAGACATTCGCCTTCTACAAAAGCTTTGCTTGGTAATGGGGCAACACTCTGTATCTCTCTCTTGCAGAGCCCGGCTGCCAAATTCGAAACGTCCAGCGATTGCTCCGACACGAAAGATGCCAGCACTGAAAGCAGTAGCTGGTTTTCACTGCCCCTTGGAACTACGTTCGCTGCCACACAGACAGTCGCGTTCTGCAAAAGCTTTGGTTGGTAATGGGGCAACACTGTGTATGTCTCTCTCGCACAGCCCGGCAGCCAAATTTGAAATGTCTAGCTATTGCTCCCACACAAAAGCTGCCAGCATGTAAAGGTGTAGCTGGTTTTCACTGCCCCTTGGAACTGCATTCGCTGCCACACAGACATTCGCGTTCTGCAAAAGCTTTGGTTGGTAATGGGGCAACACTCTGTATCTCTCTCTCGCAGAGCCCGGCTGCCAAATTCGAAACGTCCAGCGATTGCTCCCAAACGACAGCTGCCAGCACGGAAAGCTGTAGCTGGTTTTCACTGCACCTTGGAACTGCATTCGCTGCCACACAGACATTCGCGTTCTGCAAAAGCTTTGGTTGGTAATGGGGCAACACTGTGTATCTCTCTCTCGCAGAGCCCGGCTGCCAAATTCGAAACGTCCAGCGATTGCTCCCAAACGAAAGCTGTCAGCACGGACAGCTGTAGCTGGTTTTCACTGCCCCTTGGAACTCCATTCGCTGCCACACAGACTTTCGCGTTCTGCAAAAGCTTTGGTTGGTAATGGGGCAACACTGTTTATCTCTCTCTCGCAGAGCCCGGCTGCCAAATTCGAAACGTCCAGCGATTGCTCCCAAACGAAAGCTGCCAGCATGGAAAGATATAGCTGGTTTTCACTGCCCCTTGGAACTGCATTCGCTGCCACACAGACATTCGCGTTCTGCAAAAGCTTTGGTTGGTAATGGGGCAACACTCTGTATCTCTCTCTCGCAGAGCCCGGCTGCCAAATTCCAAACGTCCAGCGATTGCTCCGACACGAAATCTGCCAGCACTGAAAGCAGCAGCTGGTTTTCACTGCCCCTTGGAACTGCGTTCGCTGCCACAAAGACATTCGCGTTCTGCAAAAGCTTTGGTTGGTAATGGGGCAACACTCTGTATCTCTCTCTCGCACAGCCCGGCAGCCAAATTCCAAACGTCCAGCGATTGCTCCCAAACGAAAGCTGCCAGCACGGAAAGCTGTAGCTGGTTTTCACTGCCCATTGGAACTGCATTCGCTGCCACACAGACATTCGCGTTCTGCAAAAGCTTTGGTTGGTAATGGGGCAACACTCTGTATCTCTCTCTCGCAGAGCCCGGCATCCAAATTCGAAACGTCCAGCGATTGCTCCCAAACGAAAGCTGCCAGCACGGAAAGCTGTAGCTGGTTTTCACTGCCCCTTGGAACTCCATTCGCTGCCACACAGACATTCGCGTTCTGCAGAAGCTTTGGTTGGTAATGGGGCAACACTGTGTATCTCTCTCTTGCAGAGCCCGGCAGCCAAATTCGAAATGTCCAGCGATTGCTCCCAAACGAAAGCTGCCAGCACGGAAAGATATAGCTGGTTTTCACTGCCCCTTGGAACTGCATTCGCTGCCACACAGACATTCGCGTTCTGCAAAAGCTTTGGTTGGTAATGGGGCAACACTCTGTATCTCTCTCTCGCAGAGCCCGGCTGCCAAATTCCAAACGTCCAGCGATTGCGTACACACGAAAGCTGCCAACACTGAAAGCTGTAGCTGGTTTTCACTGCCCCTTGGAACTGCATTCGCTGCCACACAGACATTTGTGTTCTGCAGAAGCTTTGGTTGGTAATGGGGCAACACTCTTTATCTCTCTCTCGCAGAGCCCGGCAGCCAAATTCGACACGTCCAGCGATTGCTCCCAAACGAAAGCTGCCAGCATGGAAATATATAGCTGGTTTTCACTGCCCCTTGGAACTGCATTCGCTGCCACACAGACATTCGCCTTCTACAAAATCTTTGCTTGGTAATGGGGAAACACTCTGTATCTCTCTCTCGCAGAGCCCGGCTGCCAAATTCCAAACGTCCAGCGATTGCTCCGACACGAAAGATGCCAGCACTGAAAGCAGTAGCTGGTTTTCACTGCCCCTTGGAACTACGTTCGCTGCCACACAGACATTCGCGTTCTACAAAAGCTTTGGTTGGTAATGGGGCAACACTGTGTATGTCTCTCTCGCACAGCCCGGCAGCCAAATTTGAAATGTCTAGCTATTGCTCCCACACAAAAGCAGCCAGCATGTAAAGGTGTAGCTGGTTTTCACTGCCCCTTGGAACTCCATTCGCTGCCACACAGACATTCCCGTTCTGCAAAAGCTTTGGTTGGTAATGGGGCAACACTCTGTATCTCTCTCTCGCAGAGCCCGGCATCCAAATTCGAAACGTCCAGCGATTGCTCCCAAACGAAAGCTGCCAGCACGGAAAGCTGTAGCTGGTTTTCACTGCCCCTTGGAACTGCATTCGCTGCCACACAGACATTCGCGTTCTGCAAAAGCTTTGGTTGGTAATGGGGCAACACTGTGTATCTCTCTCTCGCAGAGCCCGGCTGCCAAATTCGAAACGTCCAGCGATTGCTCCCAAACGAAAGCTGTCAGCACGGAAAGCTGTAGCTGGTTTTCACTGCCCCTTGGAACTCCATTCGCTGCCACACAGACATTCGCGTTCTGCAGAAGCTTTGGTTGGTAATGGGGCAACACTGTTTATCTCTCTCTCGCAGAGCCCGGCAGCCAAATTCGAAATGTCCAGCGATTGCTCCCAAACGAAAGCTGCCAGCACGGAAAGCTGTAGCTGGTTTTCACTGCCCCTTGGAACTACGTTCACTGCCACACAGACATTCGCGTTCTGCAAAAGCTTTGGTTGGTAATGGGGCAACACTGTGTATCTCTCCCTCGTAGAGCCCGGCTGCCAAATTCGAAACGTCCAGCGATTGCTCCCAAACGAAAGCTGCCAGCACGGAAAGCTGTAGCTGGTTTTCACTGCCCCTTGGAACTGCATTCGCTGCCACACAGACATTCGCGTTCTGCAGAAGCTTTGGTTGGTAATGGGGCAACACTGTGTATCTCTCTCTTGCAGAGCCCGGCAGCCAAATTCGAAATGTCCAGCGATTGCTCCCACACGAAAGCTGCCAGCACGGAAAGATATAGCTGGTTTTCACTGCCCCTTGGAACTGCATTCGCTGCCACACAGACATTCGCGTTCTGCAAAAGCTTTGGTTGGTAATGGGGCAACACTCTGTATCTCTCTCTCTCAGAGCCCGGCTGCCAAATTCCAAACGTCCAGCGATTGCGTACACACGAAAGCTTCCACCACTGAAAGCTGTAGCTGGTTTTCACTGCCCCTTGGAACTGCATTCGCTGCCACACAGACATTCGCGTTCTGCAGAAGCTTTGGTTGGTAATGGGGCAACACTCTTTATCTCTCTCTCGCAGAGCCCGGCAGCCAAATTCGACACGTCCAGCGATTGCTCCCAAACGAAAGCTGCCAGCATGGAAAGATATAGCTGGTTTTCACTGCCCCTTGGATCTACGTTCACTGCCACACAGACATTCGCGTTCTGCAAAAGCTTTGGTTGGTAATGGGGCAACACTGTGTATCTCTCTATCGCAGAGCCCGGCTGCCAAATTCGAAATGTCCAGCGATTGCTCCCAAACGAAAGCTGCCAGCACGGAAAGCTGTAGCTGGTTTTCACTGCCCCTTGGAACTGCATTCGCTGCCACACAGACATTCGCGTTCTGCAAAAGCTTTGGTTGGTAATGGGGCAACACTCTGTATCTCTCTCTCGCAGAGCCCGGCTGCCAAATTCGAAACGTCCAGCGATTGCTCCCAAACGAAAGCTGCCAGCACGGAAAGCTGTAGCTGGTTTTCACTGCACCTTGGAACTGCATTCGCTGCAACACAGACATTCGCGTTCTGCAAAAGCTTTGGTTGGTAATGGGGCAACACTGTGTATCTCTCTCTCGCAGAGCCCGGCTGCCAAATTCGAAAAGTCCAGCGATTGCTCCCAAACGAAAGCTGTCAGCACGGACAGCTGTAGCTGGTTTTCACTGCCCCTTGGAACTCCATTCGCTGCCACACAGACTTTCGCGTTCTGCAAAAGCTTTGGTTGGTAATGGGGCAACACTGTTTATCTCTCTCTCGCAGAGCCCGGCAGCCAAATTCGAAATGTCCAGCGATTGCTCCCAAACGAAAGCTGCCAGCACTGAAAGCTGTAGCTGGTTTTCACTGCCCCTTGGAACTACGTTCACTGCCACACAGACATTCGCGTTAGGCAAAAGCTTTGGTTGGTAATGGGGCAACACTCTGTATCTCTCTCTCGCAGAGCCCGGCTGCCAAATTCCAAACGTCCAGCGATTGCTCCCAAACGAAAGCTGCCAGCACGGAAAGCTGTAGCTGGTTTTCACTGCCCCTTGGAACTGCATTCGCTGCCACACAGACTTTCGCGTTCTGCAGAAGCTTTGGTTGGTAATGGGGCAACACTGTTTATCTCCATCTCGCAGAGCCCGGCTGCCAAATTCGAAACGTCCAGCGATTGCTCCCAAACGAAAGCTGCCAGCATGGAAAGATATAGCTGGTTTTCACTGCCCCTTGGAACTGCATTCGCTGCCACACAGACATTCGCGTTCTGAAAAGCTTTGGTTGGTAATGGGGCAACACTCTGTATCTCTCTCTCGCAGAGCCCGGCTGCCAAATTCCAAACGTCCAGCGATTGCTCCGACACGAAATCTGCCAGCACTGAAAGCAGCAGCTGGTTTTCACTGCCCCTTGGAACTGCATTCGCTGCCACACAGACATTCGCGTTCTGCAAAAGCTTTGGTTGGTAATGGGGCAACACTCTGTATCTCTCTCTCGCACAGCCCGGCAGCCAAATTCCAAACGTCCAGCGATTGCTCCCAAACGAAAGCTGCCAGCACGGAAAGCTGTAGCTGGTTTTCACTGCCCATTGGAACTGCATTCGCTGCCACACAGACATTCGCGTTCTGCAAAAGCTTTGGTGGGTAATGGGGCAACACTCTGTATCTCTTTCTCGCAGAGCCCGGCATCCAAATTCGAAACGTCCAGCGATTGCTCCCAAACGAAAGCTGCCAGCACGGAAAGCTGTAGCTGGTTTTCACTGCCCCTTGGAACTCCATTCGCTGCCACACAGACATTCGCGTTCTGCAGAAGCTTTGGTTGGTAATGGGGCAACACTGTGTATCTCTCTCTTGCAGAGCCCGGCAGCCAAATTCGAAATGTCCAGCGATTGCTCCCAAACGAAAGCTGCCAGCACGGAAAGATATAGCTGGTTTTCACTGCCCCTTGGAACTGCATTCGCTGCCACACAGACATTCGCGTTCTGCAAAAGCTTTGGTTGGTAATGGGGCAACACTCTGTATCTCTCTCTCGCAGAGCCCGGCTGCCAAATTCCAAACGTCCAGCGATTGCGTACACACGAAAGCTGCCAACACTGAAAGCTGTAGCTGGTTTTCACTGCCCCTTGGAACTGCATTCGCTGCCACACAGACATTTGCGTTCTGCAGAAGCTTTGGTTGGTAATGGGGCAACACTCTTTATCTCTCTCTCGCAGAGCCCGGCAGCCAAATTCGACACGTCCAGCGATTGCTCCCAAACGAAAGCTGCCAGCATGGAAAGATATAGCTGGTTTTCACTGCCCCTTGGAACTGCATTCGCTGCCACACAGACATTCGCCTTCTACAAAAGCTTTGCTTGGTAATGGGGAAACACTCTGTATCTCTCTCTCGCAGAGCCCGGCTGCCAAATTCCAAACGTCCAGCGATTGCTCCGACACGAAAGATGCCAGCACTGAAAGCAGTAGCTGGTTTTCACTGCCCCTTGGAACTACGTTCGCTGCCACACAGACATTCGCGTTCTGCAAAAGCTTTGGTTGGTAATGGGGTAACACTGTGTATGTCTCTCTCGCACAGCCCGGCAGCCAAATTCGAAATGTCTAGCTATTGCTCCCGCACAAAAGCTGCCAGCATGTAAAGGTGTAGCTGGTTTTCACTGCCCCTTGGAACTGCATTCGCTGCCACACAGACATTCGCGTTCTGCAAAATCTTTGGTTGGTAATGGGGCAACACTGTGTATCTCTCTCTTGCAGAGCCCGGCAGCCAAATTCGAAACGTCCAGCGATTGCTCCCAAACGAAAGCTGCCAGCACGGAAAGATATAGCTGGTTTTCACTGCCCCTTGGATCTACGTTCACTGCCACACAGACATTCGCGTTAGGCAAAAGCTTTGGTTGGTAATGGGGCAACACTCTGTATCTCTCTCTCGCACAGCCCGGCTGCCAAATTCGAAACGTCCAGCGATTGCTCCCAAACGAAAGCTGCCAGCACGGAAAGCTGTAGCTGGTTTTCACTGCCCCTTGGAACTGCATTCGCTGCCACACAGACTTTCGCGTTCTGCAGGAGGTTTGGTTGGTAATGGGGCAACACTGTTTATCTCTCTCTCGCAGAGCCCGGCTGCCAAATTCGAAACGTCCAGCGATTGCTCCCAAACGAAAGCTGCCAGCATGGAAAGATATAGCTGGTTTTCACTGCCCCTTGGAACTGCATTCGCTGCCACACAGACATTCGCCTTCTACAAAAGCTTTGCTTGGTAATGGGGAAACACTCTGTATCTCTCTCTCGCAGAGCCCGGCTGCCAAATTCCAAACGTCCAGCGATTGCTCCGACACGAAATCTGCCAGCACTGAAAGCAGCAGCTGGTTTTCACTGCCCCTTGGAACTGCGTTCGCTGCCACAAAGACATTCGCGTTCTGCAAAAGCTTTGGTTGGTAATGGGGCAACACTCTGTATCTCTCTCTCGCACAGCCCGGCAGCCAAATTCCAAACGTCCAGCGATTGCTCCCAAACGAAAGCTGCCAGCACGGAAAGCTGTAGCTGGTTTTCACTGCCCATTGGAACTGCATTCGCTGCCACACAGACATTCGCGTTCTGCAAAAGCTTTGGTTGGTAATGGGGCAACACTCTGTATCTCTCTCTCACAGAGCCCGGCAGCCAAATTCCAAACGTCCAGCGATTGCGTACACACGAAAGCTGCCAACACTGAAAGCTGTAGCTGGTTTTCACTGCCCCTTGGAACTCCATTCGCTGCCACACAGACATTCGCGTTCTGCAAAAGCTTTGGTTGGTAATGGGGCAACACTCTGTATCTCTCTCTCGCAGAGCCCGGCAGCCAAATTCGAAACGTCCAGTGATTGCTCCCAAACGAAAGCTGCCAGCACAGAAAGCTGTAGCTGGTTTTCACTGCCCCTTGGAACTCCATTCGCTGCCACACAGACATTCGCGTTCTGCAGAAGCTTTGGTTGGTAATGGGGCAACACTGTGTATCTCTCTCTCGCAGAGCCCGGCAGCCAAATTCGAAACGTCCAGCGATTGCTCCCAAACGAAAGCTGCCAGCACGGAAAGCTGTAGCTGGTTTTCACTGCCCCTTGGAACTGCATTCGCTGCCACACAGACATTCGCGTTCTGCAGAAGCTTTGGTTGGTAATGGGGCAACACTGTGTATATCTCTCTTGCAGAGCCCGGCAGCCAAATTCGAAATGTCCAGCAATTGCTCCCACACGAAAGCTGCCAGCACGGAAAGATATAGCTGGTTTTCACTGCCCCTTGGAACTGCATTCGCTGCCACACTGACATTCGCGTTCTGCAAAAGCTTTGGTTGGTAATGGGGCAACACTCTGTATCTCTCTCTCGCAGAGCCCGGCTGCCAAATACCAAACGTCCAGCGATTGCGTACACACGAAAGCTGCCAACACTGAAAGCTGTAGCTGGTTTTCACTGCCCCTTGGAACTCCATTCGCTGCCACACAGACATTCGCGTTCTGCAAAAGCTTTGGTTGGTAATGGGGCAACACTCTGTATCTCTCTCTCGCAGAGCCCGGCAGCCAAATTCGAAACGTCCAGCGATTGCTCCCAAACGAAAGCTGCCAGCACGGAAAGCTGTAGCTGGTTTTCACTGCCCCTTGGAACTGCATTCGCTGCCACACAGACATTCGCCTTCTACAAAAGCTTTGCTTGGTAATGGGGCAACACTGTGTATGTCTCTCTCGCACAGCCCGGCAGCCAAATTTGAAATGTCTAGCTATTGCTCCCACACAAAAGCAGCCAGCATGTAAAGGTGTAGCTGGTTTTCACTGCCCCTTGGAACTGCATTCGCTGCCACACAGACATTCGCGTTCTGCAAAAGCTTTGGTTGGTAATGGGGCAACACTCTGTATCTCTCTCTCGCAGAGCCCGGCAGCCAAATTCGAAACGTCCAGCGATTGCTCCCAAACGAAAGCTGCCAGCACGGAAAGCTGTAGCTGGTTTTCACTGCCCCTTGGAACTGCATTCGCTGCCACACAGACATTCGCGTTCTGCAAAAGCTTTGGTTGGTAATGGGGCAACACTGTGTATCTCTCTCTCGCAGAGCCCGGCTGCCAAATTCGAAACGTCCAGCGATTGCTCCCAAACGAAAGCTGTCAGCACGGAAAGCTGTAGCTGGTTTTCACTGCCCCTTGGAACTCCATTCGCTGCCACACAGACATTCGCGTTCTGCAGAAGCTTTGGTTGGTAATGGGGCAACACTGTTTATCTCTCTCTCGCAGAGCCCGGCAGCCAAATTCGAAATGTCCAGCGATTGCTCCCAAACGAAAGCTGCCAGCACGGAAAGCTGTAGCTGGTTTTCACTGCCCCTTGGAACTACGTTCACTGCCACACAGACATTCGCGTTCTGCAAAAGCTTTGGTTGGTAATGGGGCAACACTGTGTATCTCTCCCTCGTAGAGCCCGGCTGCCAAATTCGAAACGTCCAGCGATTGCTCCCAAACGAAAGCTGCCAGCACGGAAAGCTGTAGCTGGTTTTCACTGCCCCTTGGAACTGCATTCGCTGCCACACAGACATTCGCGTTCTGCAGAAGCTTTGGTTGGTAATGGGGCAACACTGTGTATCTCTCTCTTGCAGAGCCCGGCAGCCAAATTCGAAATGTCCAGCGATTGCTCCCACACGAAAGCTGCCAGCACGGAAAGATATAGCTGGTTTTCACTGCCCCTTGGAACTGCATTCGCTGCCACACAGACATTCGCGTTCTGCAAAAGCTTTGGTTGGTAATGGGGCAACACTCTGTATCTCTCTCTCTCAGAGCCCGGCTGCCAAATTCCAAACGTCCAGCGATTGCGTACACACGAAAGCTGCCACCACTGAAAGCTGTAGCTGGTTTTCACTGCCCCTTGGAACTGCATTCGCTGCCACACAGACATTCGCGTTCTGCAGAAGCTTTGGTTGGTAATGGGGCAACACTCTTTATCTCTCTCTCGCAGAGCCCGGCAGCCAAATTCGACACGTCCAGCGATTGCTCCCAAACGAAAGCTGCCAGCATGGAAAGATATAGCTGGTTTTCACTGCCCCTTGGAACTGCATTCGTTGCCACACAGACATTCGCCTTCTACAAAAGCTTTGCTTGGTAATGGGGAAACACTCTGTATCTCTCTCTCGCAGAGCCCGGCTGCCAAATTCCAAACGTCCAGCGATTGCTCCCAAACAAAAGCTGCCAGCACGGAAAGATATAGCTGGTTTTCACTGCCCCTTGGATCTACGTTCACTGCCACACAGACATTCGCGTTCTGCAAAAGCTTTGGTTGGTAATGGGGCAAAACTGTGTATCTCTCTATCGCAGAGCCCGGCTGCCAAATTCGAAATGTCCAGCGATTGCTCCCAAACGAAAGCTGCCAGCACGGAAAGCTGTAGCTGGTTTTCACTGCCCCTTGGAACTGCATTCGCTGCCACACAGACATTCGCGTTCTGCAGAAGCTTTGGTTGGTAATGGGGCAACACTGTTTATCTCTCTCTCTCAGAGCCCGGCTGCCAAATTCGAAACGTCCAGCGATGGCTCCCAAACGAAAGCTGCCAGCATGGAAAGATATAGCTGGTTTTCACTGCCCCTTGGAACTGCATTCGCTGCCACACAGACATTCGCGTTCTGCAGAAGCTTTGGTTGGTAATGGGGCAACACTCTGTATCTCTCTCTTGCAGAGCCCGGCTGCCAAATTCGAAACGTCCAGCGATTGCTCCGACACGAAAGATGCCAGCACTGAAAGCAGTAGCTGGTTTTCACTGCCCCTTGGAACTGCGTTAGCTGCCACACAGACATTCGCGTTCTGCAAAAGCTTTGGTTGGTAATGGGGCAACACTCTGTATCTCTCTCTCGCAGAGCCCGGCTGCCAAATTCCAAACGTCCAGCGATTGCTCCGACACGAAATCTGCCAGCACTGAAAGCAGCAGCTGGTTTTCACTGCCCCTTGGAACTGCGTTCGCTGCCACACAGACATTCGCGTTCTGCAAAAGCTTTGGTTGGTAATGGGGCAACACTCTGTATCTCTCTCTCGCACAGCCCGGCAGCCAAATTCGAAACGTCCAGCGATTGCTCCCAAACGAAAGCTGCCAGCACGGAAAGCTGTAGCTGGTTTTCACTGCCCCTTGGAACTGCATTCGCTGCCACACAGACATTCGCGTTCTGCAAAAGCTTTGGTTGGTAATGGGGCAACACTGTGTATCTCTCTCTCACAGAGCCCGGCAGCCAAATTCCAAACGTCCAGCGATTGCGTACACACGAAAGCTGCGAACACTGAAAGCTGTAGCTGGTTTTCACTGCCCCTTGGAACTCCATTCGCTGCCACACAGACATTCGTGTTCTGCAAAAGCTTTGGTTGGTAATGGGGCAACAATCTGTATCTCTCTCTCGCACAGCCCGGCAGCCAAATTCGAAACGTCCAGCGATTGCTCCCAAACGAAAGCTGCCAGCACGGAAAGCTGTAGCTGGTTTTCACTGCCCCTTGGAACTGCATTCGCTGCCACACAGACATTCGCGTTCTGCAAAAGCTTTGGTTGGTAATGGGGCAACACTGTGTATCTCTCTCTCGCAGAGCCCGGCAGCCAAATTCGAAACGTCCAGCGATTGCTCCCAAACGAAAGCTGCCAGCACGGAAAGCTGTAGCTGGTTTTTACTGCCCCTTGGAACTGCATTCGATGCCACACAGACATTCGCGTTCTGCAGAAGCTTTGGTTGGTAATGGGGCAACACTGTGTATATCTCTCTTGCAGAGCCCGGCAGCCAAATTCGAAATGTCCAGCGATTGCTCCCACACGAAAGCTGCCAGCACGGAAAGATATAGCTGGTTTTCACTGCCCCTTGGAACTGCATTCGCTGCCACACAGACATTCGCGTTCTGCAAAAGCTTTGGTTGGTAATGGGGCAACACTCTGTATCTCTCTCTCGCAGAGCCCGGCTGCCAAATTCCAAACGTCCAGCGATTGCGTACACACGAAAGCTGCCAACACTGAAAGCTGTAGCTGGTTTTCACTGCCCCTTGGAACTCCATTCGCTGCCACACAGACATTCGCGTTCTGCAAAAGCTTTGGTTGGTAATGGGGCAACACTCTGTATCTCTCTCTCGCAGAGCCCGGCAGCCAAATTCGAAACGTCCAGCGATTGCTCCCAAACGAAAGCTGCCAGCACGGAAAGCTGTAGCTGGTTTTCACTGCCCCTTGGAACTGCATTCGCTGCCACACAGACATTCGCGTTCTGCAAAAGCTTTGGTTGGTAATGGGGCAACACTCTGTATCTCTCTCTCGCAGAGCCCGGCAGCCAAATTCGAGACGTCCAGCGATTGCTCCCAAACGAAAGCTGCCAGCATGGAAAGATATAGCTGGTTTTCACTGCCCCTTGGATCTACGTTCACTGCCACACAGACATTCGCGTTCTGCAAAAGCTTTGGTTGGTAATGGGGCAACACTGTGTATCTCTCTCTCGCACAATCCGGCTGCCAAATTCGAAACGTCTAGCGATTGCTCCCAAACGAAAGCTGCCAGCACGGAAAGCTGTAGCTGGTTTTCACTGCCCCTTGGAACTACGTTCACTGCCACACAGACATTCGCGTTCTGCAGAAGCTTTGGTTGGTAATGGGGCAACACTGTTTATCTCTCTCTCGCAGAGCCCGGCTGCCAAATTCGAAAGGTCCAGCGATTGCTCCCAAACGAAAGCTGCCAGCATGGAAAGATATAGCTGGTTTTCACTGCCCCTTGGAACTGCATGCGCTGCCACACAGACATTCGCGTTCTGCAGAAGCTTTTGTTGGTAATGGGGCAACACTGTGTATCTCTCTCTTGCAGAGCCCGGCAGCCAAATTCGAAATGTCCAGCGATTGCTCCCACACGAAAGCTGCCAGCACGGAAAGCTATAGTTAGTTTTCACTGCCCCTTGGAACTGCATTCGCTGCCACACAGACATTCGCGTTCTGCAAAAGCTTTGGTTGGTAATGGGGCAACACTGTGTATCTCTCTCTCGCAGAGCCCGGCAGCCAAATACCAAACGTCCAGCCACTGTGCCCAAACGATAGATGCCAGCACTGAAAGCAGTAGCTGGTTTTCACTGCCCCTTGGACCTCCATTCGCTGCCACAAGGACATTCGCGTTCTGCAAAAGCTTTGGTTGGTAATGGGGCAACACTGTGTATCTCTCTCTCGTAGAGCCCGGATGCCAAATTCCAAACGTCCAGAGATTGCTCCGACACGAAAGCTGCCAGCACAGAAAGCAGTAGCTGGTTTTCACTGCCCCTTGGAACTACGTTCGCTGCCACACAGACATTCGCGTTCTGCAAAAGCTTTGGTTGGTAATGGGGCAACACTGTGTATGTCTCTCTTGCAGAGCCCGGCAGCCAAATTCGAAACGTCCAGCGATTGCTCCCAAACGAAAGCTGCCAGCACGGAAAGATATAGCTGGTTTTCACTGCCCCTTGGAACTACGTTCACTGCCACACAGACATTCGCGTTCTGCAAAAGCTTTGGTTGGTAATGGGGCAACACTGTGTATCTCTCTCTCGCACAGCCCGGCTGCCAAATTCGAAACGTCCAGCGATTGCTCCCAAACGAAAGCTGCCAGCACGGAAAGCTGTAGCTGGTTTTCACTGCCCCTTGGAACTGCATTCGCTGCCACACAGACTTTCGCGTTCTGCAGAAGCTTTGGTTGGTAATGGGGCAACACTGTTTATCTCTCTCTCGCATAGCCCGGCTGCCAAATTCGAAACGTCCAGCGATTGCTCCCAAACGAAAGCTGCCAGCATGGAAAGATATAGTTGGTTTTCACTGCCCCTTGGAACTGCATTCGCTGCCACACAGACATTCGCCTTCTACAAAAGCTTTGCTTGGTAATGGGGAAACACTCTGTATCTCTCTCTCGCAGAGCCCGGCTGCCAAATTCCAAACGTCCAGCGATTGCTCCGACACGAAATCTGCCAGCACTGAAAGCAGCAGCTGGTTTTCACTGCCCCTTGGAACTGCGTTCGCTGCCACACAGACATTCGCGTTCTGCAAAAGCTTTGGTTCGTAATGGGGCAACAGTCTTTATCTCTCTCTCGCAGAGCCCGGCAGCCAAATTCGAAACGTCCAGCGATTGCTCCCAAACGAAAGCTGCCAGCACGGAAAGCTGTAGCTGGTTTTCACTGCCCCTTGGAACTGCATTCGCTGCCACACAGACATTCGCGTTCTGCAAAAGCTTTGGTTGGTAATGGGGCAAAACTCTGTATCTCTCTCTCACAGAGCCCGGCAGCCAAATTCCAAACGTCCAGCGATTGCGTACACACGAAAGCTGCCAACACTGAAAGCTGTAGCTGGTTTTCACTGCCCCTTGGAACTGCATTCGCTGCCACACAGACATTCGCCTTCTACAAAAGCTTTGCTTGGTAATGGGGAAACACTCTGTATCTCTCTCTCGCAGAGCCCGGCTGCCAAATTCCAAACGTCCAGCGATTGCTCCGACACGAAAGATGCCAGCACTGAAAGCAGTAGCTGGTTTTCACTGCCCCTTGGAACTACGTTCGCTGCCACACAGACATTCGCGTTCTGCAAAAGCTTTGGTTGGTAATGGGGTAACACTGTGTATGTCTCTCTCGCACAGCCCGGCAGCCAAATTCGAAATGTCTAGCTATTGCTCCCGCACAAAAGCTGCCAGCATGTAAAGGTGTAGCTGGTTTTCACTGCCCCTTGGAACTGCATTCGCTGCCACACAGACATTCGCGTTCTGCAAAAGCTTTGGTTGGTAATGGGGCAACACTCTGTATCTCTCTCTCACAGAGCCCGGCAGCCAAATTCCAAACGTCCAGCGATTGCGTACACACGAAAGCTGCCAACACTGAAAGCTGTAGCTGGTTTTCACTGCCCCTTGGAACTCCATTCGCTGCCACACAGACATTCGCGTTCTGCAAAAGCTTTGGTTGGTAATGGGGCAACACTCTGTATCTCTCTCTCGCAGAGCCCGGCAGCCAAATTCGAAACGTCCAGCGATTGCTCCCAAACGAAAGCTGCCAGCACGGAAAGCTGTAGCTGGTTTTCACTGCCCCTTGGAACTCCATTCGCTGCCACACAGACATTCGCGTTCTGCAGAAGCTTTGGTTGGTAATGGGGCAACACTGTGTATCTCTCTCTCGCAGAGCCCGGCAGCCAAATTCGAAACGTCCAGCGATTGCTCCCAAACGAAAGCTGCCAGCACGGAAAGCTGTAGCTGGTTTTCACTGCCCCTTGGAACTGCATTCGCTGCCACACAGACATTCGCGTTCTGCAGAAGCTTTGGTTGGTAATGGGGCAACACTGTGTATATCTCTCTTGCAGAGCCCGGCAGCCAAATTCGAAATGTCCAGCAATTGCTCCCACACGAAAGCTGCCAGCACGGAAAGATATAGCTGGTTTTCACTGCCCCTTGGAACTGCATTCGCTGCCACACTGACATTCGCGTTCTGCAAAAGCTTTGGTTGGTAATGGGGCAACACTCTGTATCTCTCTCTCGCAGAGCCCGGCTGCCAAATACCAAACGTCCAGCGATTGCGTACACACGAAAGCTGCCAACACTGAAAGCTGTAGCTGGTTTTCACTGCCCCTTGGAACTCCATTCGCTGCCACACAGACATTCGCGTTCTGCAAAAGCTTTGGTTGGTAATGGGGCAACACTCTGTATCTCTCTCTCGCAGAGCCCGGCAGCCAAATTCGAAACGTCCAGCGATTGCTCCCAAACGAAAGCTGCCAGCACGGAAAGCTGTAGCTGGTTTTCACTGCCCCTTGGAACTGCATTCGCTGCCACACAGACATTCGCCTTCTACAAAAGCTTTGCTTGGTAATGGGGCAACACTGTGTATGTCTCTCTCGCACAGCCCGGCAGCCAAATTTGAAATGTCTAGCTATTGCTCCCACACAAAAGCAGCCAGCATGTAAAGGTGTAGCTGGTTTTCACTGCCCCTTGGAACTGCATTCGCTGCCACACAGACATTCGCGTTCTGCAAAAGCTTTGGTTGGTAATGGGGCAACACTCTGTATCTCTCTCTCGCAGAGCCCGGCAGCCAAATTCGAAACGTCCAGCGATTGCTCCCAAACGAAAGCTGCCAGCACGGAAAGCTGTAGCTGGTTTTCACTGCCCCTTGGAACTGCATTCGCTGCCACACAGACATTCGCGTTCTGCAAAAGCTTTGGTTGGTAATGGGGCAACACTGTGTATCTCTCTCTCGCAGAGCCCGGCTGCCAAATTCGAAACGTCCAGCGATTGCTCCCAAACGAAAGCTGTCAGCACGGAAAGCTGTAGCTGGTTTTCACTGCCCCTTGGAACTCCATTCGCTGCCACACAGACATTCGCGTTCTGCAGAAGCTTTGGTTGGTAATGGGGCAACACTGTTTATCTCTCTCTCGCAGAGCCCGGCAGCCAAATTCGAAATGTCCAGCGATTGCTCCCAAACGAAAGCTGCCAGCACGGAAAGCTGTAGCTGGTTTTCACTGCCCCTTGGAACTACGTTCACTGCCACACAGACATTCGCGTTCTGCAAAAGCTTTGGTTGGTAATGGGGCAACACTGTGTATCTCTCCCTCGTAGAGCCCGGCTGCCAAATTCGAAACGTCCAGCGATTGCTCCCAAACGAAAGCTGCCAGCACGGAAAGCTGTAGCTGGTTTTCACTGCCCCTTGGAACTGCATTCGCTGCCACACAGACATTCGCGTTCTGCAGAAGCTTTGGTTGGTAATGGGGCAACACTGTGTATCTCTCTCTCGCAGAGCCCGGCAGCCAAATTCGAAACATCCAGCGATTGCTCCCACACGAAAGCTGCCAGCACGGAAAGATATAGCTGGTTTTCACTGCCCCTTGGAACTGCATTCGCTGCCACACAGACATTCGCGTTCTGCAAAAGCTTTGGTTGGTAATGGGGCAACACTCTGTATCTCTCTCTCTCAGAGCCCGGCTGCCAAATTCCAAACGTCCAGCGATTGCGTACACACGAAAGCTGCCACCACTGAAAGCTGTAGCTGGTTTTCACTGCCCCTTGGAACTGCATTCGCTGCCACACAGACATTCGCGTTCTGCAGAAGCTTTGGTTGGTAATGGGGCAACACTCTTTATCTCTCTCTCGCAGAGCCCGGCAGCCAAATTCGACACGTCCAGCGATTGCTCCCAAACGAAAGCTGCCAGCATGGAAAGATATAGCTGGTTTTCACTGCCCCTTGGAACTGCATTCGCTGCCACACAGACATTCGCCTTCTACAAAAGCTTTGCTTGGTAATGGGGAAACACTCTGTATCTCTCTCTCGCAGAGCCCGGCTGCCAAATTCCAAACGTCCAGCGATTGCTCCCAAACGAAAGCTGCCAGCACGGAAAGATATAGCTGGTTTTCACTGCCCCTTGGATCTACGTTCACTGCCACACAGACATTCGCGTTCTGCAAAAGCTTTGGTTGGTAATGGGGCAAAACTGTGTATCTCTCTATCGCAGAGCCCGGCTGCCAAATTCGAAATGTCCAGCGATTGCTCCCAAACGAAAGCTGCCAGCACGGAAAGCTGTAGCTGGTTTTCACTGCCCCTTGGAACTGCATTCGCTGCCACACAGACATTCGCGTTCTGCAGAAGCTTTGGTTGGTAATGGGGCAACACTGTTTATCTCTCTCTCTCAGAGCCCGGCTGCCAAATTCGAAACGTCCAGCGATGGCTCCCAAACGAAAGCTGCCAGCATGGAAAGATATAGCTGGTTTTCACTGCCCCTTGGAACTGCATTCGCTGCCACACAGACATTCGCGTTCTGCAGAAGCTTTGGTTGGTAATGGGGCAACACTCTGTATCTCTCTCTTGCAGAGCCCGGCTGCCAAATTCGAAACGTCCAGCGATTGCTCCGACACGAAAGATGCCAGCACTGAAAGCAGTAGCTGGTTTTCACTGCCCCTTGGAACTGCGTTCGCTGCCACACAGACATTCGCGTTCTGCAAAAGCTTTGGTTGGTAATGGGGCAACACTCTGTATCTCTCTCTCGCAGAGCCCGGCTGCCAAATTCCAAACGTCCAGCGATTGCTCCGACACGAAATCTGCCAGCACTGAAAGCAGCAGCTGGTTTTCACTGCCCCTTGGAACTGCGTTCGCTGCCACACAGACATTCGCGTTCTGCAAAAGCTTTGGTTGGTAATGGGGCAACACTCTGTATCTCTCTCTCGCACAGCCCGGCAGCCAAATTCGAAACGTCCAGCGATTGCTCCCAAACGAAAGCTGCCAGCACGGAAAGCTGTAGCTGGTTTTCACTGCCCCTTGGAACTGCATTCGCTGCCACACAGACATTCGCGTTCTGCAAAAGCTTTGGTTGGTAATGGGGCAACACTCTGTATCTCTCTCTCACAGAGCCCGGCAGCCAAATTCCAAACGTCCAGCGATTGCGTACACACGAAAGCTGCGAACACTGAAAGCTGTAGCTGGTTTTCACTGCCCCTTGGAACTCCATTCGCTGCCACACAGACATTCGCGTTCTGCAAAAGCTTTGGTTGGTAATGGGGCAACAATCTGTATCTCTCTCTCGCACAGCCCGGCAGCCAAATTCGAAACGTCCAGCGATTGCTCCCAAACGAAAGCTGCCAGCACGGAAAGCTGTAGCTGGTTTTCACTGCCCCTTGGAACTGCATTCGCTGCCACACAGACATTCGCGTTCTGCAGAAGCTTTGGTTGGTAATGGGGCAACACTGTGTATCTCTCTCTCGCAGAGCCCGGCAGCCAAATTCGAAACGTCCAGCGATTGCTCCCAAACGAAAGCTGCCAGCACGGAAAGATATAGCTGGTTTTTACTGCCCCTTGGAACTGCATGCGCTGCCACACAGACATTCGCGTTCTGCAGAAGCTTTGGTTGGTAATGGGGCAACACTGTGTATATCTCTCTTGCAGAGCCCGGCAGCCAAATTCGAAATGTCCAGCGATTGCTCCCACACGAAAGCTGCCAGCACGGAAAGATATAGCTGGTTTTCACTGCCCCTTGGAACTGCATTCGCTGCCACACAGACATTCGCGTTCTGCAAAAGCTTTGGTTGGTAATGGGGCAACACTCTGTATCTCTCTCTCGCAGAGCCCGGCTGCCAAATTCCAAACGTCCAGCGATTGCGTACACACGAAAGCTGCCAACACTGAAAGCTGTAGCTGGTTTTCACTGCCCCTTGGAACTCCATTCGCTGCCACACAGACATTCGCGTTCTGCAAAAGCTTTGGTTGGTAATGGGGCAACACTCTGTATCTCTCTCTCGCAGAGCCCGGCAGCCAAATTCGAAACGTCCAGCGATTGCTCCCAAACGAAAGCTGCCAGCACGGAAAGCTGTAGCTGGTTTTCACTGCCCCTTGGAACTGCGTTCGCTGCCACACAGACATTCGCGTTCTGCAAAAGCTTTGGTTGGTAATGGGGCAACACTCTGTATCTCTCTCTCGCACAGCCCGGCAGCCAAATTCGAAACGTCCAGCGATTGCTCCCAAACGAAAGCTGCCAGCACGGAAAGCTGTAGCTGGTTTTCACTGCCCCTTGGAACTGCATTCGCTGCCACACAGACATTCGCGTTCTGCAAAAGCTTTGGTTGGTAATGGGGCAACACTGTGTATCTCTCTCTCACAGAGCCCGGCAGCCAAATTCCAAACGTCCAGCGATTGCGTACACACGAAAGCTGCGAACACTGAAAGCTGTAGCTGGTTTTCACTGCCCCTTGGAACTCCATTCGCTGCCACACAGACATTCGCGTTCTGCAAAAGCTTTGGTTGGTAATGGGGCAACAATCTGTATCTCTCTCTCGCACAGCCCGGCAGCCAAATTCGAAACGTCCAGCGATTGCTCCCAAACGAAAGCTGCCAGCACGGAAAGCTGTAGCTGGTTTTCACTGCCCCTTGGAACTGCATTCGCTGCCACACAGACATTCGCGTTCTGCAGAAGCTTTGGTTGGTAATGGGGCAACACTCTGTATCTCTCTCTCGCAGAGCCCGGCAGCCAAATTCGAAACGTCCAGCGATTGCTCCCAAACGAAAGCTGCCAGCACGGAAAGCTGTAGCTGGTTTTCACTGCCCCTTGGAACTGCGTTCGCTGCCACACAGACATTCGCGTTCTGCAAAAGCTTTGGTTGGTAATGGGGCAACACTCTGTATCTCTCTCTCGCAGAGCCCGGCAGCCAAATTCGAGACGTCCAGCGATTGCTCCCAAACGAAAGCTGCCAGCATGGAAAGATATAGCTGGTTTTCACTGCCCCTTGGATATCCGTTCACTGCCACACAGACATTCGCGTTCTGCAAAAGCTTTGGTTGGTAATGGGGCAACACTGTGTATCTCTCTCTCGCACAATCCGGCTGCCAAATTCGAAACGTCTAGCGATTGCTCCCAAACGAAAGCTGCCAGCACGGAAAGCTGTAGCTGGTTTTCACTGCCCCTTGGAACTACGTTCACTGCCACACAGACATTCGCGTTCTGCAGAAGCTTTGGTTGGTAATGGGGCAACACTGTTTATCTCTCTCTTGCAGAGCCCGGCTGCCAAATTCGAAAGGTCCAGCGATTGCTCCCAAACGAAAGCTGCCAGCATGGAAAGATATAGCTGGTTTTCACTGCCCCTTGGAACTGCATGCGCTGCCACACAGACATTCGCGTTCTGCAGAAGCTTTTGTTGGTAATGGGGCAACACTGTGTATCTCTCTCTTGCAGAGCCCGGCAGCCAAATTCGAAATGTCCAGCGATTGCTCCCACACGAAAGCTGCCAGCACGGAAAGCTATAGTTAGTTTTCACTGCCCCTTGGAACTGCATTCGCTGCCACACAGACATTCGCGTTCTGCAAAAGCTTTGGTTGGTAATGGGGCAACACTGTGTATCTCTCTCTCGCAGAGCCCGGCAGCCAAATACCAAACGTCCAGCCACTGTGCCCAAACGATAGATGCCAGCACTGAAAGCAGTAGCTGGTTTTCACTGCCCCTTGGACCTCCATTCGCTGCCACAAGGACATTCGCGTTCTGCAAAAGCTTTGGTTGGTAATGGGGCAACACTGTGTATCTCTCTCTCGTAGAGCCCGGATGCCAAATTCCAAACGTCCAGCGATTGCTCCGACACGAAAGCTGCCAGCACAGAAAGCAGTAGCTGGTTTTCACTGCCCCTTGGAACTACGTTCGCTGCCACACAGACATTCGCGTTCTGCAAAAGCTTTGGTTGGTAATGGGGCAACACTGTGTATGTCTCTCTTGCAGAGCCCGGCAGCCAAATTCGAAACGTCCAGCGATTGCTCCCAAACGAAAGCTGCCAGCACGGAAAGATATAGCTGGTTTTCACTGCCCCTTGGAACTGCGTTCGCTGCCACACAGACATTCGCGTTCTGCAAAAGCTTTGGTTGGTAATGGGGCAACACTCTGTATCTCTCTCTCGCAGAGCCCGGCTGCCAAATTCCAAACGTCCAGCGATTGCTCCGACACGAAATCTGCCAGCACTGAAAGCAGCAGCTGGTTTTCACTGCCCCTTGGAACTGCGTTCGCTGCCACACAGACATTCGCGTTCTGCAAAAGCTTTGGTTGGTAATGGGGCAACACTCTGTATCTCTCTCTCGCACAGCCCGGCAGCCAAATTCGAAACGTCCAGCGATTGCTCCCAAACGAAAGCTGCCAGCACGGAAAGCTGTAGCTGGTTTTCACTGCCCCTTGGAACTGCATTCGCTGCCACACAGACATTCGCGTTCTGCAAAAGCTTTGGTTGGTAATGGGGCAACACTCTGTATCTCTCTCTCACAGAGCCCGGCAGCCAAATTCCAAACGTCCAGCGATTGCGTACACACGAAAGCTGCGAACACTGAAAGCTGTAGCTGGTTTTCACTGCCCCTTGGAACTCCATTCGCTGCCACACAGACATTCGCGTTCTGCAAAAGCTTTGGTTGGTAATGGGGCAACAATCTGTATCTCTCTCTCGCACAGCCCGGCAGCCAAATTCGAAACGTCCAGCGATTGCTCCCAAACGAAAGCTGCCAGCACGGAAAGCTGTAGCTGGTTTTCACTGCCCCTTGGAACTGCATTCGCTGCCACACAGACATTCGCGTTCTGCAGAAGCTTTGGTTGGTAATGGGGCAACACTGTGTATCTCTCTCTCGCAGAGCCCGACAGCCAAATTCGAAACGTCCAGCGATTGCTCCCAAACGAAAGCTGCCAGCACGGAAAGCTGTAGCTGGTTTTCACTGCCCCTTGGAACTGCATTCGCTGCCACACAGACATTCGCGTTCTGCAGAAGCTTTGGTTGGTAATGGGGCAACACTGTGTATATCTCTCTTGCAGAGCCCGGCAGCCAAATTCGAAATGTCCAGCGATTGCTCCCACACGAAAGCTGCCAGCACGGAAAGATATAGCTGGTTTTCACTGCCCCTTGGAACTGCATTCGCTGCCACACAGACATTCGCGTTCTGCAAAAGCTTTGGTTGGTAATGGGGCAACACTCTGTATCTCTCTCTCGCAGAGCCCGGCTGCCAAATTCCAAACGTCCAGCGATTGCGTACACACGAAAGCTGCCAACACTGAAAGCTGTAGCTGGTTTTCACTGCCCCTTGGAACTCCATTCGCTGCCACACAGACATTCGCGTTCTGCAAAAGCTTTGGTTGGTAATGGGGCAACACTCTGTATCTCTCTCTCGCAGAGCCCGGCAGCCAAATTCGAAACGTCCAGCGATTGCTCCCAAACGAAAGCTGCCAGCACGGAAAGCTGTAGCTGGTTTTCACTGCCCCTTGGAACTGCGTTCGCTGCCACACAGACATTCGCGTTCTGCAAAAGCTTTGGTTGGTAATGGGGCAACACTCTGTATCTCTCTCTCGCACAGCCCGGCAGCCAAATTCGAAACGTCCAGCGATTGCTCCCAAACGAAAGCTGCCAGCACGGAAAGCTGTAGCTGGTTTTCACTGCCCCTTGGAACTGCATTCGCTGCCACACAGACATTCGCGTTCTGCAAAAGCTTTGGTTGGTAATGGGGCAACACTGTGTATCTCTCTCTCACAGAGCCCGGCAGCCAAATTCCAAACGTCCAGCGATTGCGTACACACGAAAGCTGCGAACACTGAAAGCTGTAGCTGGTTTTCACTGCCCCTTGGAACTCCATTCGCTGCCACACAGACATTCGCGTTCTGCAAAAGCTTTGGTTGGTAATGGGGCAACAATCTGTATCTCTCTCTCGCACAGCCCGGCAGCCAAATTCGAAACGTCCAGCGATTGCTCCCAAACGAAAGCTGCCAGCACGGAAAGCTGTAGCTGGTTTTCACTGCCCCTTGGAACTGCATTCGCTGCCACACAGACATTCGCGTTCTGCAGAAGCTTTGGTTGGTAATGGGGCAACACTCTGTATCTCTCTCTCGCAGAGCCCGGCAGCCAAATTCGAAACGTCCAGCGATTGCTCCCAAACGAAAGCTGCCAGCACGGAAAGCTGTAGCTGGTTTTCACTGCCCCTTGGAACTGTGTTCGCTGCCACACAGACATTCGCGTTCTGCAAAAGCTTTGGTTGGTAATGGGGCAACACTCTGTATCTCTCTCTCGCAGAGCCCGGCAGCCAAATTCGAGACGTCCAGCGATTGCTCCCAAACGAAAGCTGCCAGCACGGAAAGATATAGCTGGTTTTCACTGCCCCTTGGATCTACGTTCACTGCCACACAGACATTCGCGTTCTGCAAAAGCTTTGGTTGGTAATGGGGCAAAACTGTGTATCTCTCTATCGCAGAGCCCGGCTGCCAAATTCGAAATGTCCAGCGATTGCTCCCAAACGAAAGCTGCCAGCACGGAAAGCTGTAGCTGGTTTTCACTGCCCCTTGGAACTGCATTCGCTGCCACACAGACATTCGCGTTCTGCAGAAGCTTTGGTTGGTAATGGGGCAACACTGTTTATCTCTCTCTCTCAGAGCCCGGCTGCCAAATTCGAAACGTCCAGCGATTGCGTACACACGAAAGCTGCCAGCATGGAAAGATATAGCTGGTTTTCACTGCCCCTTGGAACTGCATTCGCTGCCACACAGACATTCGCGTTCTGCAGAAGCTTTGGTTGGTAATGGGGCAACACTCTGTATCTCTCTCTTGCAGAGCCCGGCTGCCAAATTCGAAACGTCCAGCGATTGCTCCGACACGAAAGATGCCAGCACTGAAAGCAGTAGCTGGTTTTCACTGCCCCTTGGAACTGCGTTCGCTGCCACACAGACATTCGCGTTCTGCAAAAGCTTTGGTTGGTAATGGGGCAACACTCTGTATCTCTCTCTCGCAGAGCCCGGCTGCCAAATTCCAAACGTCCAGCGATTGCTCCGACACGAAATCTGCCAGCACTGAAAGCAGCAGCTGGTTTTCACTGCCCCTTGGAACTGCGTTCGCTGCCACACAGACATTCGCGTTCTGCAAAAGCTTTGGTTGGTAATGGGGCAACACTCTGTATCTCTCTCTCGCACAGCCCGGCAGCCAAATTCGAAACGTCCAGCGATTGCTCCCAAACGAAAGCTGCCAGCACGGAAAGCTGTAGCTGGTTTTCACTGCCCCTTGGAACTGCATTCGCTGCCACACAGACATTCGCGTTCTGCAAAAGCTTTGGTTGGTAATGGGGCAACACTCTGTATCTCTCTCTCACAGAGCCCGGCAGCCAAATTCCAAACGTCCAGCGATTGCGTACACACGAAAGCTGCGAACACTGAAAGCTGTAGCTGGTTTTCACTGCCCCTTGGAACTCCATTCGCTGCCACACAGACATTCGCGTTCTGCAAAAGCTTTGGTTGGTAATGGGGCAACAATCTGTATCTCTCTCTCGCACAGCCCGGCAGCCAAATTCGAAACGTCCAGCGATTGCTCCCAAACGAAAGCTGCCAGCACGGAAAGCTGTAGCTGGTTTTCACTGCCCCTTGGAACTGCATTCGCTGCCACACAGACATTCGCGTTCTGCAGAAGCTTTGGTTGGTAATGGGGCAACACTGTGTATCTCTCTCTCGCAGAGCCCGGCAGCCAAATTCGAAACGTCCAGCGATTGCTCCCAAACGAAAGCTGCCAGCACGGAAAGATATAGCTGGTTTTTACTGCCCCTTGGAACTGCATGCGCTGCCACACAGACATTCGCGTTCTGCAGAAGCTTTGGTTGGTAATGGGGCAACACTGTGTATATCTCTCTTGCAGAGCCCGGCAGCCAAATTCGAAATGTCCAGCGATTGCTCCCACACGAAAGCTGCCAGCACGGAAAGATATAGCTGGTTTTCACTGCCCCTTGGAACTGCATTCGCTGCCACACAGACATTCGCGTTCTGCAAAAGCTTTGGTTGGTAATGGGGCAACACTCTGTATCTCTCTCTCGCAGAGCCCGGCTGCCAAATTCCAAACGTCCAGCGATTGCGTACACACGAAAGCTGCCAACACTGAAAGCTGTAGCTGGTTTTCACTGCCCCTTGGAACTCCATTCGCTGCCACACAGACATTCGCGTTCTGCAAAAGCTTTGGTTGGTAATGGGGCAACACTCTGTATCTCTCTCTCGCAGAGCCCGGCAGCCAAATTCGAAACGTCCAGCGATTGCTCCCAAACGAAAGCTGCCAGCACGGAAAGCTGTAGCTGGTTTTCACTGCCCCTTGGAACTGCGTTCGCTGCCACACAGACATTCGCGTTCTGCAAAAGCTTTGGTTGGTAATGGGGCAACACTCTGTATCTCTCTCTCGCACAGCCCGGCAGCCAAATTCGAAACGTCCAGCGATTGCTCCCAAACGAAAGCTGCCAGCACGGAAAGCTGTAGCTGGTTTTCACTGCCCCTTGGAACTGCATTCGCTGCCACACAGACATTCGCGTTCTGCAAAAGCTTTGGTTGGTAATGGGGCAACACTGTGTATCTCTCTCTCACAGAGCCCGGCAGCCAAATTCCAAACGTCCAGCGATTGCGTACACACGAAAGCTGCGAACACTGAAAGCTGTAGCTGGTTTTCACTGCCCCTTGGAACTCCATTCGCTGCCACACAGACATTCGCGTTCTGCAAAAGCTTTGGTTGGTAATGGGGCAACAATCTGTATCTCTCTCTCGCACAGCCCGGCAGCCAAATTCGAAACGTCCAGCGATTGCTCCCAAACGAAAGCTGCCAGCACGGAAAGCTGTAGCTGGTTTTCACTGCCCCTTGGAACTGCATTCGCTGCCACACAGACATTCGCGTTCTGCAGAAGCTTTGGTTGGTAATGGGGCAACACTCTGTATCTCTCTCTCGCAGAGCCCGGCAGCCAAATTCGAAACGTCCAGCGATTGCTCCCAAACGAAAGCTGCCAGCACGGAAAGCTGTAGCTGGTTTTCACTGCCCCTTGGAACTGCGTTCGCTGCCACACAGACATTCGCGTTCTGCAAAAGCTTTGGTTGGTAATGGGGCAACACTCTGTATCTCTCTCTCGCAGAGCCCGGCAGCCAAATTCGAGACGTCCAGCGATTGCTCCCAAACGAAAGCTGCCAGCATGGAAAGATATAGCTGGTTTTCACTGCCCCTTGGATATCCGTTCACTGCCACACAGACATTCGCGTTCTGCAAAAGCTTTGGTTGGTAATGGGGCAACACTGTGTATCTCTCTCTCGCACAATCCGGCTGCCAAATTCGAAACGTCTAGCGATTGCTCCCAAACGAAAGCTGCCAGCACGGAAAGCTGTAGCTGGTTTTCACTGCCCCTTGGAACTACGTTCACTGCCACACAGACATTCGCGTTCTGCAGAAGCTTTGGTTGGTAATGGGGCAACACTGTTTATCTCTCTCTTGCAGAGCCCGGCTGCCAAATTCGAAAGGTCCAGCGATTGCTCCCAAACGAAAGCTGCCAGCATGGAAAGATATAGCTGGTTTTCACTGCCCCTTGGAACTGCATGCGCTGCCACACAGACATTCGCGTTCTGCAGAAGCTTTTGTTGGTAATGGGGCAACACTGTGTATCTCTCTCTTGCAGAGCCCGGCAGCCAAATTCGAAATGTCCAGCGATTGCTCCCACACGAAAGCTGCCAGCACGGAAAGCTATAGTTAGTTTTCACTGCCCCTTGGAACTGCATTCGCTGCCACACAGACATTCGCGTTCTGCAAAAGCTTTGGTTGGTAATGGGGCAACACTGTGTATCTCTCTCTCGCAGAGCCCGGCAGCCAAATACCAAACGTCCAGCCACTGTGCCCAAACGATAGATGCCAGCACTGAAAGCAGTAGCTGGTTTTCACTGCCCCTTGGACCTCCATTCGCTGCCACAAGGACATTCGCGTTCTGCAAAAGCTTTGGTTGGTAATGGGGCAACACTGTGTATCTCTCTCTCGTAGAGCCCGGATGCCAAATTCCAAACGTCCAGCGATTGCTCCGACACGAAAGCTGCCAGCACAGAAAGCAGTAGCTGGTTTTCACTGCCCCTTGGAACTACGTTCGCTGCCACACAGACATTCGCGTTCTGCAAAAGCTTTGGTTGGTAATGGGGCAACACTGTGTATGTCTCTCTTGCAGAGCCCGGCAGCCAAATTCGAAACGTCCAGCGATTGCTCCCAAACGAAAGCTGCCAGCACGGAAAGATATAGCTGGTTTTCACTGCCCCTTGGAACTGCGTTCGCTGCCACACAGACATTCGCGTTCTGCAAAAGCTTTGGTTGGTAATGGGGCAACACTCTGTATCTCTCTCTCGCAGAGCCCGGCTGCCAAATTCCAAACGTCCAGCGATTGCTCCGACACGAAATCTGCCAGCACTGAAAGCAGCAGCTGGTTTTCACTGCCCCTTGGAACTGCGTTCGCTGCCACACAGACATTCGCGTTCTGCAAAAGCTTTGGTTGGTAATGGGGCAACACTCTGTATCTCTCTCTCGCACAGCCCGGCAGCCAAATTCGAAACGTCCAGCGATTGCTCCCAAACGAAAGCTGCCAGCACGGAAAGCTGTAGCTGGTTTTCACTGCCCCTTGGAACTGCATTCGCTGCCACACAGACATTCGCGTTCTGCAAAAGCTTTGGTTGGTAATGGGGCAACACTCTGTATCTCTCTCTCACAGAGCCCGGCAGCCAAATTCCAAACGTCCAGCGATTGCGTACACACGAAAGCTGCGAACACTGAAAGCTGTAGCTGGTTTTCACTGCCCCTTGGAACTCCATTCGCTGCCACACAGACATTCGCGTTCTGCAAAAGCTTTGGTTGGTAATGGGGCAACAATCTGTATCTCTCTCTCGCACAGCCCGGCAGCCAAATTCGAAACGTCCAGCGATTGCTCCCAAACGAAAGCTGCCAGCACGGAAAGCTGTAGCTGGTTTTCACTGCCCCTTGGAACTGCATTCGCTGCCACACAGACATTCGCGTTCTGCAGAAGCTTTGGTTGGTAATGGGGCAACACTGTGTATCTCTCTCTCGCAGAGCCCGACAGCCAAATTCGAAACGTCCAGCGATTGCTCCCAAACGAAAGCTGCCAGCACGGAAAGCTGTAGCTGGTTTTCACTGCCCCTTGGAACTGCATTCGCTGCCACACAGACATTCGCGTTCTGCAGAAGCTTTGGTTGGTAATGGGGCAACACTGTGTATATCTCTCTTGCAGAGCCCGGCAGCCAAATTCGAAATGTCCAGCGATTGCTCCCACACGAAAGCTGCCAGCACGGAAAGATATAGCTGGTTTTCACTGCCCCTTGGAACTGCATTCGCTGCCACACAGACATTCGCGTTCTGCAAAAGCTTTGGTTGGTAATGGGGCAACACTCTGTATCTCTCTCTCGCAGAGCCCGGCTGCCAAATTCCAAACGTCCAGCGATTGCGTACACACGAAAGCTGCCAACACTGAAAGCTGTAGCTGGTTTTCACTGCCCCTTGGAACTCCATTCGCTGCCACACAGACATTCGCGTTCTGCAAAAGCTTTGGTTGGTAATGGGGCAACACTCTGTATCTCTCTCTCGCAGAGCCCGGCAGCCAAATTCGAAACGTCCAGCGATTGCTCCCAAACGAAAGCTGCCAGCACGGAAAGCTGTAGCTGGTTTTCACTGCCCCTTGGAACTGCGTTCGCTGCCACACAGACATTCGCGTTCTGCAAAAGCTTTGGTTGGTAATGGGGCAACACTCTGTATCTCTCTCTCGCACAGCCCGGCAGCCAAATTCGAAACGTCCAGCGATTGCTCCCAAACGAAAGCTGCCAGCACGGAAAGCTGTAGCTGGTTTTCACTGCCCCTTGGAACTGCATTCGCTGCCACACAGACATTCGCGTTCTGCAAAAGCTTTGGTTGGTAATGGGGCAACACTGTGTATCTCTCTCTCACAGAGCCCGGCAGCCAAATTCCAAACGTCCAGCGATTGCGTACACACGAAAGCTGCGAACACTGAAAGCTGTAGCTGGTTTTCACTGCCCCTTGGAACTCCATTCGCTGCCACACAGACATTCGCGTTCTGCAAAAGCTTTGGTTGGTAATGGGGCAACAATCTGTATCTCTCTCTCGCACAGCCCGGCAGCCAAATTCGAAACGTCCAGCGATTGCTCCCAAACGAAAGCTGCCAGCACGGAAAGCTGTAGCTGGTTTTCACTGCCCCTTGGAACTGCATTCGCTGCCACACAGACATTCGCGTTCTGCAGAAGCTTTGGTTGGTAATGGGGCAACACTCTGTATCTCTCTCTCGCAGAGCCCGGCAGCCAAATTCGAAACGTCCAGCGATTGCTCCCAAACGAAAGCTGCCAGCACGGAAAGCTGTAGCTGGTTTTCACTGCCCCTTGGAACTGTGTTCGCTGCCACACAGACATTCGCGTTCTGCAAAAGCTTTGGTTGGTAATGGGGCAACACTCTGTATCTCTCTCTCGCAGAGCCCGGCAGCCAAATTCGAGACGTCCAGCGATTGCTCCCAAACGAAAGCTGCCAGCATGGAAAGATATAGCTGGTTTTCACTGCCCCTTGGATCTCCGTTCACTGCCACACAGACATTCGCGTTCTGCAAAAGCTTTGGTTGGTAATGGGGCAACACTGTGTATCTCTGTCTCGCACAATCCGGCTGCCAAATTCGAAACGTCTAGCGATTGCTCCCAAACGAAAGCTGCCAGCACGGAAAGCTGTAGCTGGTTTTCACTGCCCCTTGGAACTACGTTCACTGCCACACAGACATTCGCGTTCTGCAGAAGCTTTGGTTGGTAATGGGGCAACACTGTTTATCTCTCTCTTGCAGAGCCCGGCTGCCAAATTCGAAAGGTCCAGCGATTGCTCCCAAACGAAAGCTGCCAGCATGGAAAGATATAGCTGGTTTTCACTGCCCCTTGGAACTGCATGCGCTGCCACACAGACATTCGCGTTCTGCAGAAGCTTTTGTTGGTAATGGGGCAACACTGTGTATCTCTCTCTTGCAGAGCCCGGCAGCCAAATTCGAAATGTCCAGCGATTGCTCCCACACGAAAGCTGCCAGCACGGAAAGCTATAGTTAGTTTTCACTGCCCCTTGGAACTGCATTCGCTGCCACACAGACATTCGCGTTCTGCAAAAGCTTTGGTTGGTAATGGGGCAACACTGTGTATCTCTCTCTCGCAGAGCCCGGCAGCCAAATACCAAACGTCCAGCCACTGTGCCCAAACGATAGATGCCAGCACTGAAAGCAGTAGCTGGTTTTCACTGCCCCTTGGACCTCCATTCGCTGCCACAAGGACATTCGCGTTCTGCAAAAGCTTTGGTTGGTAATGGGGCAACACTGTGTATCTCTCTCTCGTAGAGCCCGGATGCCAAATTCCAAACGTCCAGCGATTGCTCCGACACGAAAGCTGCCAGCACAGAAAGCAGTAGCTGGTTTTCACTGCCCCTTGGAACTACGTTCGCTGCCACACAGACATTCGCGTTCTGCAAAAGCTTTGGTTGGTAATGGGGCAACACTGTGTATGTCTCTCTTGCAGAGCCCGGCAGCCAAATTCGAAACGTCCAGCGATTGCTCCCAAACGAAAGCTGCCAGCACGGAAAGATATAGCTGGTTTTCACTGCCCCTTGGAACTACGTTCGCTGCCACACAGACATTCGCGTTCTGCAAAAGCTTTGGTTGGTAATGGGGCAACACTCTGTATCTCTCTCTCGCAGAGCCCGGCTGCCAAATTCCAAACGTCCAGCGATTGCTCCGACACGAAATCTGCCAGCACTGAAAGCAGCAGCTGGTTTTCACTGCCCCTTGGAACTGCGTTCGCTGCCACACAGACATTCGCGTTCTGCAAAAGCTTTGGTTGGTAATGGGGCAACACTCTGTATCTCTCTCTCGCACAGCCCGGCAGCCAAATTCGAAACGTCCAGCGATTGCTCCCAAACGAAAGCTGCCAGCACGGAAAGCTGTAGCTGGTTTTCACTGCCCCTTGGAACTGCATTCGCTGCCACACAGACATTCGCGTTCTGCAAAAGCTTTGGTTGGTAATGGGGCAACACTGTGTATCTCTCTCTCACAGAGCCCGGCAGCCAAATTCCAAACGTCCAGCGATTGCGTACACACGAAAGCTGCCAACACTGAAAGCTGTAGCTGGTTTTCACTGCCCCTTGGAACTCCATTCGCTGCCACACAGACATTCGCGTTCTGCAAAAGCTTTGGTTGGTAATGGGGCAACAATCTGTATCTCTCTCTCGCACAGCCCGGCAGCCAAATTCGAAACGTCCAGCGATTGCTCCCAAACGAAAGCTGCCAGCACGGAAAGCTGTAGCTGGTTTTCACTGCCCCTTGGAACTGCATTCGCTGCCACACAGACATTCGCGTTCTGCAGAAGCTTTGGTTGGTAATGGGGCAACACTGTGTATCTCTCTCTCGCAGAGCCCGGCAGCCAAATTCGAAACGTCCAGCGATTGCTCCCAAACGAAAGCTGCCAGCACGGAAAGCTGTAGCTGGTTTTTACTGCCCCTTGGAACTGCATTCGATGCCACACAGACATTCGCGTTCTGCAGAAGCTTTGGTTGGTAATGGGGCAACACTGTGTATATCTCTCTTGCAGAGCCCGGCAGCCAAATTCGAAATGTCCAGCGATTGCTCCCACACGAAAGCTGCCAGCACGGAAAGATATAGCTGGTTTTCACTGCCCCTTGGAACTGCATGCGCTGCCACACAGACATTCGCGTTCTGCAGAAGCTTTTGTTGGTAATGGGGCAACACTGTGTATCTCTCTCTCACAGAGCCCGGCAGCCAAATTCCAAACGTCCAGCGATTGCGTACACACGAAAGCTGCCAACACTGAAAGCTGTAGCTGGTTTTCACTGCCCCTTGGAACTCCATTCGCTGCCACACAGACATTCGCGTTCTGCAAAAGCTTTGGTTGGTAATGGGGCAACACTCTGTATCTCTCTCTCGCAGAGCCCGGCAGCCAAATTCGAGACGTCCAGCGATTGCTCCCAAACGAAAGCTGCCAGCATGGAAAGATATAGCTGGTTTTCACTGCCCCTTGGATCTCCGTTCACTGCCACACAGACATTCGCGTTCTGCAAAAGCTTTGGTTGGTAATGGGGCAACACTGTGTATCTCTCTCTCGCACAATCCGGCTGCCAAATTCGAAACGTCTAGCGATTGCTCCCAAACGAAAGCTGCCAGCACGGAAAGCTGTAGCTGGTTTTCACTGCCCCTTGGAACTGCATTCGCTGCCACACAGACATTCGCGTTCTGCAGAAGCTTTGGTTGGTAATGGGGCAACACTGTTTATCTCTCTCTCGCAGAGCCCGGCTGCCAAATTCGAAAGGTCCAGCGATTGCTCCCAAACGAAAGCTGCCAGCATGGAAAGATATAGCTGGTTTTCACTGCCCCTTGGAACTGCATGCGCTGCCACACAGACATTCGCGTTCTGCAGAAGCTTTTGTTGGTAATGGGGCAACACTGTGTATCTCTCTCTTGCAGAGCCCGGCAGCCAAATTCGAAATGTCCAGCGATTGCTCCCACACGAAAGCTGCCAGCACGGAAAGCTATAGTTAGTTTTCACTGCCCCTTGGAACTGCATTCGCTGCCACACAGACATTCGCGTTCTGCAAAAGCTTTGGTTGGTAATGGGGCAACACTGTGTATCTCTCTCTCGCAGAGCCCGGCAGCCAAATACCAAACGTCCAGCCACTGTGCCCAAACGATAGATGCCAGCACTGAAAGCAGTAGCTGGTTTTCACTGCCCCTTGGACCTCCATTCGCTGCCACAAGGACATTCGCGTTCTGCAAAAGCTTTGGTTGGTAATGGGGCAACACTGTGTATCTCTCTCTCGTAGAGCCCGGATGCCAAATTCCAAACGTCCAGCGATTGCTCCGACACGAAAGCTGCCAGCACAGAAAGCAGTAGCTGGTTTTCACTGCCCCTTGGAACTACGTTCGCTGCCACACAGACATTCGCGTTCTGCAAAAGCTTTGGTTGGTAATGGGGCAACACTGTGTATGTCTCTCTTGCAGAGCCCGGCAGCCAAATTCGAAACGTCCAGCGATTGCTCCCAAACGAAAGCTGCCAGCACGGAAAGATATAGCTGGTTTTCACTGCCCCTTGGAACTACGTTCACTGCCACACAGACATTCGCGTTCTGCAAAAGCTTTGGTTGGTAATGGGGCAACACTGTGTATCTCTCTCTCGCACAGCCCGGCTGCCAAATTCGAAACGTCCAGCGATTGCTCCCAAACGAAAGCTGCCAGCACGGAAAGCTGTAGCTGGTTTTCACTGCCCCTTGGAACTGCATTCGCTGCCACACAGACTTTCGCGTTCTGCAGAAGCTTTGGTTGGTAATGGGGCAACACTGTTTATCTCTCTCTCGCAGAGCCCGGCTGCCAAATTCGAAACGTCCAGCGATTGCTCCCAAACGAAAGCTGCCAGCATGGAAAGATATAGCTGGTTTTCACTGCCCCTTGGAACTGCATTCGCTGCCACACAGACATTCGCCTTCTACAAAAGCTTTGCTTGGTAATGGGGAAACACTCTGTATCTCTCTCTCGCAGAGCCCGGCTGCCAAATTCCAAACGTCCAGCGATTGCTCCGACACGAAATCTGCCAGCACTGAAAGCAGCAGCTGGTTTTCACTGCCCCTTGGAACTGCGTTCGCTGCCACACAGACATTCGCGTTCTGCAAAAGCTTTGGTTCGTAATGGGGCAACAGTCTTTATCTCTCTCTCGCAGAGCCCGGCAGCCAAATTCGAAACGTCCAGCGATTGCTCCCAAACGAAAGCTGCCAGCACGGAAAGCTGTAGCTGGTTTTCACTGCCCCTTGGAACTGCATTCGCTGCCACACAGACATTCGCGTTCTGCAAAAGCTTTGGTTGGTAATGGGGCAAAACTCTGTATCTCTCTCTCACAGAGCCCGGCAGCCAAATTCCAAACGTCCAGCGATTGCGTACACACGAAAGCTGCCAACACTGAAAGCTGTAGCTGGTTTTCACTGCCCCTTGGAACTGCATTCGCTGCCACACAGACATTCGCGTTCTGCAAAAGCTTTGGTAGGTAATGGGGCAACAATCTGTATCTCTCTCTCGCACAGCCCGGCAGCCAAATTCGAAACGTCCAGCGATTGCTCCCAAACGAAAGCTGCCAGCACGGAAAGCTGTAGCTGGTTTTCACTGCCCCTTGGAACTGCATTCGCTGCCACACAGACATTCGCGTTCTGCAGAAGCTTTGGTTGGTAATGGGGCAACACTGTGTATCTCTCTCTCGCAGAGCCCGGCAGCCAAATTCGAAACATCCAGCGATTGCTCCCAAACGAAAGCTGCCAGCACGGAAAGCTGTAGCTGGTTTTCACTGCCCCTTGGAACTGCATTCGCTGCCACACAGACATTCGCGTTCTGCAAAAGCTTTGGTTGGTAATGGGGCAACACTCTGTATCTCTCTCTCACAGAGCCCGGCAGCCAAATTCCAAACGTCCAGCGATTGCGTACACACGAAAGCTGCGAACACTGAAAGCTGTAGCTGGTTTTCACTGCCCCTTGGAACTCCATTCGCTGCCACACAGACATTCGCGTTCTGCAAAAGCTTTGGTTGGTAATGGGGCAACAATCTGTATCTCTCTCTCGCACAGCCCGGCAGCCAAATTCGAAACGTCCAGCGATTGCTCCCAAACGAAAGCTGCCAGCACGGAAAGCTGTAGCTGGTTTTCACTGCCCCTTGGAACTGCATTCGCTGCCACACAGACATTCGCGTTCTGCAGAAGCTTTGGTTGGTAATGGGGCAACACTGTGTATCTCTCTCTCGCAGAGCCCGACAGCCAAATTCGAAACGTCCAGCGATTGCTCCCAAACGAAAGCTGCCAGCACGGAAAGCTGTAGCTGGTTTTCACTGCCCCTTGGAACTGCATTCGCTGCCACACAGACATTCGCGTTCTGCAGAAGCTTTGGTTGGTAATGGGGCAACACTGTGTATATCTCTCTTGCAGAGCCCGGCAGCCAAATTCGAAATGTCCAGCGATTGCTCCCACACGAAAGCTGCCAGCACGGAAAGATATAGCTGGTTTTCACTGCCCCTTGGAACTGCATTCGCTGCCACACAGACATTCGCGTTCTGCAAAAGCTTTGGTTGGTAATGGGGCAACACTCTGTATCTCTCTCTCGCAGAGCCCGGCTGCCAAATTACAAACGTCCAGCGATTGCGTACACACGAAAGCTGCCAACACTGAAAGCTGTAGCTGGTTTTCACTGCCCCTTGGAACTCCATTCGCTGCCACACAGACATTCGCGTTCTGCAAAAGCTTTGGTTGGTAATGGGGCAACACTCTGTATCTCTCTCTCGCAGAGCCCGGCAGCCAAATTCGAAACGTCCAGCGATTGCTCCCAAACGAAAGCTGCCAGCACGGAAAGCTGTAGCTGGTTTTCACTGCCCCTTGGAACTGCGTTCGCTGCCACACAGACATTCGCGTTCTGCAAAAGCTTTGGTTGGTAATGGGGCAACACTCTGTATCTCTCTCTCGCACAGCCCGGCAGCCAAATTCGAAACGTCCAGCGATTGCTCCCAAACGAAAGCTGCCAGCACGGAAAGCTGTAGCTGGTTTTCACTGCCCCTTGGAACTGCATTCGCTGCCACACAGACATTCGCGTTCTGCAAAAGCTTTGGTTGGTAATGGGGCAACACTGTGTATCTCTCTCTCACAGAGCCCGGCAGCCAAATTCCAAACGTCCAGCGATTGCGTACACACGAAAGCTGCGAACACTGAAAGCTGTAGCTGGTTTTCACTGCCCCTTGGAACTCCATTCGCTGCCACACAGACATTCGCGTTCTGCAAAAGCTTTGGTTGGTAATGGGGCAACAATCTGTATCTCTCTCTCGCACAGCCCGGCAGCCAAATTCGAAACGTCCAGCGATTGCTCCCAAACGAAAGCTGCCAGCACGGAAAGCTGTAGCTGGTTTTCACTGCCCCTTGGAACTGCATTCGCTGCCACACAGACATTCGCGTTCTGCAGAAGCTTTGGTTGGTAATGGGGCAACACTCTGTATCTCTCTCTCGCAGAGCCCGGCAGCCAAATTCGAAACGTCCAGCGATTGCTCCCAAACGAAAGCTGCCAGCACGGAAAGCTGTAGCTGGTTTTCACTGCCCCTTGGAACTGTGTTCGCTGCCACACAGACATTCGCGTTCTGCAAAAGCTTTGGTTGGTAATGGGGCAACACTCTGTATCTCTCTCTCGCAGAGCCCGGCAGCCAAATTCGAGACGTCCAGCGATTGCTCCCAAACGAAAGCTGCCAGCATGGAAAGATATAGCTGGTTTTCACTGCCCCTTGGATCTCCGTTCACTGCCACACAGACATTCGCGTTCTGCAAAAGCTTTGGTTGGTAATGGGGCAACACTGTGTATCTCTGTCTCGCACAATCCGGCTGCCAAATTCGAAACGTCTAGCGATTGCTCCCAAACGAAAGCTGCCAGCACGGAAAGCTGTAGCTGGTTTTCACTGCCCCTTGGAACTACGTTCACTGCCACACAGACATTCGCGTTCTGCAGAAGCTTTGGTTGGTAATGGGGCAACACTGTTTATCTCTCTCTTGCAGAGCCCGGCTGCCAAATTCGAAAGGTCCAGCGATTGCTCCCAAACGAAAGCTGCCAGCATGGAAAGATATAGCTGGTTTTCACTGCCCCTTGGAACTGCATGCGCTGCCACACAGACATTCGCGTTCTGCAGAAGCTTTTGTTGGTAATGGGGCAACACTGTGTATCTCTCTCTTGCAGAGCCCGGCAGCCAAATTCGAAATGTCCAGCGATTGCTCCCACACGAAAGCTGCCAGCACGGAAAGCTATAGTTAGTTTTCACTGCCCCTTGGAACTGCATTCGCTGCCACACAGACATTCGCGTTCTGCAAAAGCTTTGGTTGGTAATGGGGCAACACTGTGTATCTCTCTCTCGCAGAGCCCGGCAGCCAAATACCAAACGTCCAGCCACTGTGCCCAAACGATAGATGCCAGCACTGAAAGCAGTAGCTGGTTTTCACTGCCCCTTGGACCTCCATTCGCTGCCACAAGGACATTCGCGTTCTGCAAAAGCTTTGGTTGGTAATGGGGCAACACTGTGTATCTCTCTCTCGTAGAGCCCGGATGCCAAATTCCAAACGTCCAGCGATTGCTCCGACACGAAAGCTGCCAGCACAGAAAGCAGTAGCTGGTTTTCACTGCCCCTTGGAACTACGTTCGCTGCCACACAGACATTCGCGTTCTGCAAAAGCTTTGGTTGGTAATGGGGCAACACTGTGTATGTCTCTCTTGCAGAGCCCGGCAGCCAAATTCGAAACGTCCAGCGATTGCTCCCAAACGAAAGCTGCCAGCACGGAAAGATATAGCTGGTTTTCACTGCCCCTTGGAACTACGTTCGCTGCCACACAGACATTCGCGTTCTGCAAAAGCTTTGGTTGGTAATGGGGCAACACTCTGTATCTCTCTCTCGCAGAGCCCGGCTGCCAAATTCCAAACGTCCAGCGATTGCTCCGACACGAAATCTGCCAGCACTGAAAGCAGCAGCTGGTTTTCACTGCCCCTTGGAACTGCGTTCGCTGCCACACAGACATTCGCGTTCTGCAAAAGCTTTGGTTGGTAATGGGGCAACACTCTGTATCTCTCTCTCGCACAGCCCGGCAGCCAAATTCGAAACGTCCAGCGATTGCTCCCAAACGAAAGCTGCCAGCACGGAAAGCTGTAGCTGGTTTTCACTGCCCCTTGGAACTGCATTCGCTGCCACACAGACATTCGCGTTCTGCAAAAGCTTTGGTTGGTAATGGGGCAACACTGTGTATCTCTCTCTCACAGAGCCCGGCAGCCAAATTCCAAACGTCCAGCGATTGCGTACACACGAAAGCTGCCAACACTGAAAGCTGTAGCTGGTTTTCACTGCCCCTTGGAACTCCATTCGCTGCCACACAGACATTCGCGTTCTGCAAAAGCTTTGGTTGGTAATGGGGCAACAATCTGTATCTCTCTCTCGCACAGCCCGGCAGCCAAATTCGAAACGTCCAGCGATTGCTCCCAAACGAAAGCTGCCAGCACGGAAAGCTGTAGCTGGTTTTCACTGCCCCTTGGAACTGCATTCGCTGCCACACAGACATTCGCGTTCTGCAGAAGCTTTGGTTGGTAATGGGGCAACACTGTGTATCTCTCTCTCGCAGAGCCCGGCAGCCAAATTCGAAACGTCCAGCGATTGCTCCCAAACGAAAGCTGCCAGCACGGAAAGCTGTAGCTGGTTTTTACTGCCCCTTGGAACTGCATTCGATGCCACACAGACATTCGCGTTCTGCAGAAGCTTTGGTTGGTAATGGGGCAACACTGTGTATATCTCTCTTGCAGAGCCCGGCAGCCAAATTCGAAATGTCCAGCGATTGCTCCCACACGAAAGCTGCCAGTACGGAAAGATATAGCTGGTTTTCACTGCCCCTTGGAACTGCATGCGCTGCCACACAGACATTCGCGTTCTGCAGAAGCTTTTGTTGGTAATGGGGCAACACTGTGTATCTCTCTCTCACAGAGCCCGGCAGCCAAATTCCAAACGTCCAGCGATTGCGTACACACGAAAGCTGCCAACACTGAAAGCTGTAGCTGGTTTTCACTGCCCCTTGGAACTCCATTCGCTGCCACACAGACATTCGCGTTCTGCAAAAGCTTTGGTTGGTAATGGGGCAACACTCTGTATCTCTCTCTCGCAGAGCCCGGCAGCCAAATTCGAGACGTCCAGCGATTGCTCCCAAACGAAAGCTGCCAGCATGGAAAGATATAGCTGGTTTTCACTGCCCCTTGGATCTCCGTTCACTGCCACACAGACATTCGCGTTCTGCAAAAGCTTTGGTTGGTAATGGGGCAACACTGTGTATCTCTCTCTCGCACAATCCGGCTGCCAAATTCGAAACGTCTAGCGATTGCTCCCAAACGAAAGCTGTCAGCACGGAAAGCTGTAGCTGGTTTTCACTGCCCCTTGGAACTGCATTCGCTGCCACACAGACATTCGCGTTCTGCAGAAGCTTTGGTTGGTAATGGGGCAACACTGTTTATCTCTCTCTCGCAGAGCCCGGCTGCCAAATTCGAAAGGTCCAGCGATTGCTCCCAAACGAAAGCTGCCAGCATGGAAAGATATAGCTGGTTTTCACTGCCCCTTGGAACTGCATGCGCTGCCACACAGACATTCGCGTTCTGCAGAAGCTTTTGTTGGTAATGGGGCAACACTGTGTATCTCTCTCTTGCAGAGCCCGGCAGCCAAATTCGAAATGTCCAGCGATTGCTCCCACACGAAAGCTGCCAGCACGGAAAGCTATAGTTAGTTTTCACTGCCCCTTGGAACTGCATTCGCTGCCACACAGACATTCGCGTTCTGCAAAAGCTTTGGTTGGTAATGGGGCAACACTGTGTATCTCTCTCTCGCAGAGCCCGGCAGCCAAATACCAAACGTCCAGCCACTGTGCCCAAACGATAGATGCCAGCACTGAAAGCAGTAGCTGGTTTTCACTGCCCCTTGGACCTCCATTCGCTGCCACAAGGACATTCGCGTTCTGCAAAAGCTTTGGTTGGTAATGGGGCAACACTGTGTATCTCTCTCTCGTAGAGCCCGGATGCCAAATTCCAAACGTCCAGCGATTGCTCCGACACGAAAGCTGCCAGCACAGAAAGCAGTAGCTGGTTTTCACTGCCCCTTGGAACTACGTTCGCTGCCACACAGACATTCGCGTTCTGCAAAAGCTTTGGTTGGTAATGGGGCAACACTGTGTATGTCTCTCTTGCAGAGCCCGGCAGCCAAATTCGAAACGTCCAGCGATTGCTCCCAAACGAAAGCTGCCAGCACGGAAAGATATAGCTGGTTTTCACTGCCCCTTGGAACTACGTTCACTGCCACACAGACATTCGCGTTCTGCAAAAGCTTTGGTTGGTAATGGGGCAACACTGTGTATCTCTCTCTCGCACAGCCCGGCTGCCAAATTCGAAACGTCCAGCGATTGCTCCCAAACGAAAGCTGCCAGCACGGAAAGCTGTAGCTGGTTTTCACTGCCCCTTGGAACTGCATTCGCTGCCACACAGACTTTCGCGTTCTGCAGAAGCTTTGGTTGGTAATGGGGCAACACTGTTTATCTCTCTCTCGCAGAGCCCGGCTGCCAAATTCGAAACGTCCAGCGATTGCTCCCAAACGAAAGCTGCCAGCATGGAAAGATATAGCTGGTTTTCACTGCCCCTTGGAACTGCATTCGCTGCCACACAGACATTCGCCTTCTACAAAAGCTTTGCTTGGTAATGGGGAAACACTCTGTATCTCTCTCTCGCAGAGCCCGGCTGCCAAATTCCAAACGTCCAGCGATTGCTCCGACACGAAATCTGCCAGCACTGAAAGCAGCAGCTGGTTTTCACTGCCCCTTGGAACTGCGTTCGCTGCCACACAGACATTCGCGTTCTGCAAAAGCTTTGGTTCGTAATGGGGCAACAGTCTTTATCTCTCTCTCGCAGAGCCCGGCAGCCAAATTCGAAACGTCCAGCGATTGCTCCCAAACGAAAGCTGCCAGCACGGAAAGCTGTAGCTGGTTTTCACTGCCCCTTGGAACTGCATTCGCTGCCACACAGACATTCGCGTTCTGCAAAAGCTTTGGTTGGTAATGGGGCAAAACTCTGTATCTCTCTCTCACAGAGCCCGGCAGCCAAATTCCAAACGTCCAGCGATTGCGTACACACGAAAGCTGCCAACACTGAAAGCTGTAGCTGGTTTTCACTGCCCCTTGGAACTGCATTCGCTGCCACACAGACATTCGCGTTCTGCAAAAGCTTTGGTTGGTAATGGGGCAACAATCTGTATCTCTCTCTCGCACAGCCCGGCAGCCAAATTCGAAACGTCCAGCGATTGCTCCCAAACGAAAGCTGCCAGCACGGAAAGCTGTAGCTGGTTTTCACTGCCCCTTGGAACTGCATTCGCTGCCACACAGACATTCGCGTTCTGCAGAAGCTTTGGTTGGTAATGGGGCAACACTGTGTATCTCTCTCTCGCAGAGCCCGGCAGCCAAATTCGAAACATCCAGCGATTGCTCCCAAACGAAAGCTGCCAGCACGGAAAGCTGTAGCTGGTTTTTACTGCCCCTTGGAACTGCATTCGATGCCACACAGACATTCGCGTTCTGCAGAAGCTTTGGTTGGTAATGGGGCAACACTGTGTATATCTCTCTTGCAGAGCCCGGCAGCCAAATTCGAAATGTCCAGCGATTGCTCCCACACGAAAGCTGCCAGCACGGAAAGATATAGCTGGTTTTCACTGCCCCTTGGAACTGCATTCGCTGCCACACAGACATTCGCGTTCTGCAAAAGCTTTGGTTGGTAATGGGGCAACACTCTGTATCTCTCTCTCGCAGAGCCCGGCTGCCAAATTCCAAATGTCCAGCGATTGCTCCCACACGAAAGCTGCCAGCACGGAAAGCTGTAGCTGGTTTTCACTGCCCCTTGGAACTGCATTCGCTGCCACACAGACATTCGCGTTCTGCAAAAGCTTTGGTTGGTAATGGGGCAACACTCTGTATCTCTCTCTCGCAGAGCCCGGCTGCCAAATTCGAAACGTCCAGCGATTGCTCCCAAACGAAAGCTGCCAGCATGGAAAGATATAGCTGGTTTTCACTGCCCCTTGGAACTACGTTCACTGCCACACAGACATTCGCGTTCTGCAAAAGCTTTGGTTGGTAATGGGGCAACACTGTGTATCTCTCTCTCGCACAGCCCGGCTGCCAAATTCGAAACGTCCAGCGATTGCTCCCAAACGAAAGCTGCCAGCACGGAAAGCTGTAGCTGGTTTTCACTGCCCCTTGGAACTGCATTCGCTGCCACACAGACTTTCGCGTTCTGCAGAAGCTTTGGTTGGTAATGGGGCAACACTGTGTATCTCTCTCTCGCAGAGCCCGGCTGCCAAATTCGAAACCTCCAGCGATTGCTCCCAAACGAAAGCTGCCAGCATGGAAAGATATAGCTGGTTTTCACTGCCCCTTGGAACTGCATTCGCTGCCACACAGACATTCGCCTTCTACAAAAGCTTTGCTTGGTAATGGGGAAACACTCTGTATCTCTCTCTCGCAGAGCCCGGCTGCCAAATTCCAAACGTCCAGCGATTGCTCCGACACGAAATCTGCCAGCACTGAAAGCAGCAGCTGGTTTTCACTGCCCCTTGGAACTGCGTTCGCTGCCACACAGACATTCGCGTTCTGCAAAAGCTTTGGTTGGTAATGGGGCAACACTCTGTATCTCTCTCTCGCACAGCCCGGCAGCCAAATTCCAAACGTCCAGCGATTGCTCCCAAACGAAAGCTGCCAGCACGGAAAGCTGTAGCTGGTTTTCACTGCCCCTTGGAACTGCATTCGCTGCCACACAGACATTCGCGTTCTGCAAAAGCTTTGGTTGGTAATGGGGCAACACTGTGTATCTCTCTCTCACAGAGCCCGGCAGCCAAATTCCAAACGTCCAGCGATTGCGTACACACGAAAGCTGCCAACACTGAAAGCTGTAGCTGGTTTTCACTGCCCCTTGGAACTCCATTCGCTGCGACACAGACATTCGCGTTCTGCAAAAGCTTTGGTTGGTAATGGGGCAACAATCTGTATCTCTCTCTCGCACAGCCCGGCAGCCAAATTCGAAACGTCCAGCGATTGCTCCCAAACGAAAGCTGCCAGCACGGAAAGCTGTAGCTGGTTTTCACTGCCCCTTGGAACTGCATTCGCTGCCACACAGACATTCGCGTTCTGCAGAAGCTTTGGTTGGTAATGGGGCAACACTGTGTATCTCTCTCTCGCAGAGCCCGGCAGCCAAATTCGAAACGTCCAGCGATTGCTCCCAAACGAAAGCTGCCAGCACGGAAAGCTGTAGCTGGTTTTTACTGCCCCTTGGAACTGCATTCGATGCCACACAGACATTCGCGTTCTGCAGAAGCTTTGGTTGGTAATGGGGCAACACTGTGTATATCTCTCTTGCAGAGCCCGGCAGCCAAATTCGAAATGTCCAGCGATTGCTCCCACACGAAAGCTGCCAGCACGGAAAGATATAGCTGGTTTTCACTGCCCCTTGGAACTGCATTCGCTGCCACACAGACATTCGCGTTCTGCAAAAGCTTTGGTTGGTAATGGGGCAACACTCTGTATCTCTCTCTCACAGAGCCCGGCTGCCAAATTCCAAACGTCCAGCGATTGCGTACACACGAAAGCTGCCAACACTGAAAGCTGTAGCTGGTTTTCACTGCCCCTTGGAACTCCATTCGCTGCCACACAGACATTCGCGTTCTGCAAAAGCTTTGGTTGGTAATGGGGCAACACTCTGTATCTCTCTCTCGCAGAGCCCGGCAGCCAAATTCGAAACGTCCAGCGATTGCTCCCAAACGAAAGCTGCCAGCACGGAAAGCTGTAGCTGGTTTTCACTGCCCCTTGGAACTGCATTCGCTGCCACACAGACATTCGCGTTCTGCAAAAGCTTTGGTTGGTAATGGGGCAACACTCTGTATCTCTCTCTCGCAGAGCCCGGCATCCAAATTCGAAACGTCCAGCGATTGCTCCCAAACGAAAGCTGCCAGCATGGAAAGATATAGCTGGTTTTCACTGCCCCTTGGATCTACGTTCACTGCCACACAGACATTCGCGTTCTGCAAAAGCTTTGGTTGGTAATGGGGCAACACTGTGTATCTCTCTCTCGCACAATCCGGCTGCCAAATTCGAAACGTCTAGCGATTGCTCCCAAACTAAGCTGCCAGCACGGAAAGCTGTAGCTGGTTTTCACTGCCCCTTGGAACTACGTTCACTGCCACACAGACATTCGCGTTCTGCAGAAGCTTTGGTTGGTAATGGGGCAACACTGTTTATCTCTCTCTCGCAGAGCCCGGGTGCCAAATTCGAAAGGTCCAGCGATTGCTCCCAAACGAAAGCTGCCAGCATGGAAAGATATAGCTGGTTTTCACTGCCCCTTGGAACTGCATGCGCTGCCACACAGACATTCGACTTCTACAAAAGCTTTGCTTGGTAATGGGGAAACACTCTGTATCTCTCTCTCGCAGAGCCCGGCTGCCAAATTCCAAACGTCCAGCGATTGCTCCGACACGAAATCTGCCAGCACTGAAAGCAGTAGCTGGTTTTCACTGCCCCTTGGAACTGCGTTCGCTGCCACACAGACATTCGCGTTCTGCAAAAGCTTTGGTTGGTAATGGGTCAACACTATGTATGTCTCTCTCGCAGAGCCCGGCAGCCAAATTCGAAACGTCCAGCGATTGCTCCCAAACGAAAGCTGCCAGCACGGAAAGCTGTAGCTGGTTTTCACTACCCCTTGGAACTGCATTCGCTGCCACACAGACATTCGCGTTCTGCAAAAGCTTTGGTTGGTAATGGGGCAACACTCTGTATCTCTCTCTCGCAGAGCCCGGCAGCCAAATTCGAAACGTCCAGCGATTGCTCCCAAACGAAAGCTGCCAGCACGGAAAGATATAGCTGGTTTTCACTGCCCCTTGGAACTCCATTCGCTGCCACACAGACATTCGCGTTCTGCAGAAGCTTTTGTTGGTAATGGGGCAACACTGTGTATCTCTCTCTTGCAGAGCCCGGCAGCCAAATTCGAAATGTCCAGCGATTGCTCCCACACGAAAGCTGTCAGCACGGACAGCTGTAGCTGGTTTTCACTGCCCCTTGGAACTCCATTCGCTGCCACACAGACATTCGCGTTCTGCAAAAGCTTTGGTTGGTAATGGGGCAACAATCTGTATCTCTCTCTCGCACAGCCCGGCAGCCAAATTCGAAACGTCCAGCGATTGCTCCCAAACGAAAGCTGCCAGCACGGAAAGCTGTAGCTGGTTTTCACTGCCCCTTGGAACTGCATTCGCTGCCACACAGACATTCGCGTTCTGCAGAAGCTTTGGTTGGTAATGGGGCAACACTGTGTATCTCTCTCTCGCAGAGCCCGGCTGCCAAATTCCAAACGTCCAGCGATTGCTCCCAAACGAAAGCTGCCAGCACGGAAAGCTGTAGCTGGTTTTCACTGCCCCTTGGAACTGCATTCGCTGCCACACAGACTTTCGCGTTCTGCAGAAGCTTTGGTTGGTAATGGGGCAACACTGTTTATCTCTCTCTCGCAGAGCCCGGCTGCCAAATTCGAAACGTCCAGCGATTGCTCCCAAACGAAACCTGCCAGCATGGAAAGATATAGCTGGTTTTCACTGCCCCTTGGAACTGCATTCGCTGCCACACAGACATTCGCCTTCTACAAAAGCTTTGCTTGGTAATGGGGAAACACTCTGTATCTCTCTCTCGCAGAGCCCGGCTGCCAAATTCCAAACGTCCAGCGATTGCTCCGACACGAAATCTGCCAGCACTGAAAGCAGCAGCTGGTTTTCACTGCCCCTTGGAACTGCGTTCGCTGCCACACAGACATTCGCGTTCTGCAAAAGCTTTGGTTGGTAATGGGGCAACACTCTGTATCTCTCTCTCGCAGAGCCCGGCAGCCAAATTCGAAACGTCCAGCGATTGCTCCCAAACGAAAGCTGCCAGCACGGAAAGCTGTAGCTGGTTTTCACTGCCCCTTGGAACTGCATTCGCTGCCACACAGACATTCGCGTTCTGCAAAAGCTTTGGTTGGTAATGGGGCAACACTGTGTATCTCTCTCTCACAGAGCCCGGCAGCCAAATTCCAAACGTCCAGCGATTGCGTACACACGAAAGCTGCCAACACTGAAAGCTGTAGCTGGTTTTCACTGCCCCTTGGAACTGCATTCGCTGCCACACAGACATTCGCGTTCTGCAGAAGCTTTGGTTGGTAATGGGGCAACACTGTGTATCTCTCTCTCGCAGAGCCCGGCAGCCAAATTCGAAACGTCCAGCGATTGCTCCCAAACGAAAGCTGCCAGCACGGAAAGCTGTAGCTGGTTTTTACTGCCCCTTGGAACTGCATTCGATGCCACACAGACATTCGCGTTCTGCAGAAGCTTTGGTTGGTAATGGGGCAACACTGTGTATATCTCTCTTGCAGAGCCCGGCAGCCAAATTCGAAATGTCCAGCGATTGCTCCCACACGAAAGCTGCCAGCACGGAAAGATATAGCTGGTTTTCACTGCCCCTTGGAACTGCATTCGCTGCCACACAGACATTCGCGTTCTGCAAAAGCTTTGGTTGGTAATGGGGCAACACTCTGTATCTCTCTCTCACAGAGACCGGTTGCCAAATTCCAAACGTCCAGCGATTGCGTACACACGAAAGCTGCCAACACTGAAAGCTGTAGCTGGTTTTCACTGCCCCTTGGAACTCCATTCGATGCCACACAGACATTCGCGTTCTGCAAAAGCTTTGGTTGGTAATGGGGCAACACACTGTATCTCTCTCTCGCAGAGCCCGGCAGCCAAATTCGAAACGTCCAGCGATTGCTCCCAAACGAAAGCTGCCAGCACGGAAAGCTGTAGCTGGTTTTCACTGCCCCTTGGAACTGCATTCGCTGCCACACAGACATTCGCGTTCTGCAAAAGCTTTGGTTGGTAATGGGGCAACACTCTGTATCTCTCTCTCGCAGAGCCCGGCAGCCAAATTCGAAACGTCCAGCGATTGCTCCCAAACGAAAGCTGCCAGCATGGAAAGATATAGCTGGTTTTCACTGCCCCTTGGATCTACGTTCACTGCCACACAGACATTCGCGTTCTGCAAAAGCTTTGGTTGGTAATGGGGCAACACTGTGTATCTCTCTCTCGCACAATCCGGCTGCCAAATTCGAAACGTCTAGCGATTGCTCCCAAACTAAGCTGCCAGCACGGAAAGCTGTAGCTGGTTTTCACTGCCCCTTGGAACTACGTTCACTGCCACACAGACATTCGCGTTCTGCAGAAGCTTTGGTTGGTAATGGGGCAACACTGTTTATCTCTCTCTCGCAGAGCCCGGCTGCCAAATTCGAAAGGTCCAGCGATTGCTCCCAAACGAAAGCTGCCAGCATGGAAAGATATAGCTGGTTTTCACTGCCCCTTGGAACTGCATGCGCTGCAACACAGACATTCGCCTTCTACAAAAGCTTTGCTTGGTAATGGGGAAACACTCTGTATCTCTCTCTCGCAGAGCCCGGCTGCCAAATTCGAAACGTCCAGCGATTGCTCCGACACGAAATCTGCCAGCACTGAAAGCAGTAGCTGGTTTTCACTGCCCCTTGGAACTGCGTTCGCTGCCACACAGACATTCGCGTTCTGCAAAAGCTTTGGTTGGTAATGGGTCAACACTATGTATGTCTCTCTCGCAGAGCCCGGCAGCCAAATTCGAAACGTCCAGCGATTGCTCCCAAACGAAAGCTGCCAGCACGGAAAGCTGTAGCTGGTTTTCACTGCCCCTTGGAACTGCATTCGCTGCCACACAGACATTCGCGTTCTGCAAAAGCTTTGGTTGGTAATGGGGCAACACTCTGTATCTCTCTCTCGCAGAGCCCGGCAGCCAAATTCGAAACGTCCAGCGATTGCTCCCAAACGAAAGCTGCCAGCATGGAAAGATATAGCTGGTTTTCACTGCCCCTTGGAACTACGTTCACTGCCACACAGACATTCGCGTTCTGCAAAAGCTTTGGTTGGTAATGGGGCAACACTGTGTATCTCTCTCTCGCAGAGCCCGGCTGCCAAATTCGAAACGTCCAGCGATTGCTCCCAAACGAAAGCTGCCAGCACGGAAAGCTGTAGCTGGTTTTCACTGCCCCTTGGAACTGCATTCGCTGCCACACAGACTTTCGCGTTCTGCAGAAGCTTTGGTTGGTAATGGGGCAACACTGTTTATCTCTCTCTCGCAGAGCCCGGCTGCCAAATTCGAAACGTCCAGCGATTGCTCCCAAACGAAAGCTGCCAGCATGGAAAGATATAGCTGGTTTTCACTGCCCCTTGGAACTGCATTCGCTGCCACACAGACATTCGCCTTCTACAAAAGCTTTGCTTGGTAATGGGGAAACACTCTGTATCTCTCTCTCGCAGAGCCCGGCTGCCAAATTCCAAACGTCCAGCGATTGCTCCGACACGAAATCTGCCAGCACTGAAAGCAGCAGCTGGTTTTCACTGCCCCTTGGAACTGCGTTCGCTGCCACACAGACATTCGCGTTCTGCAAAAGCTTTGGTTGGTAATGGGGCAACACTCTGTATCTCTCTCTCGCACAGCCCGGCAGCCAAATTCGAAACGTCCAGCGATTGCTCCCAAACGAAAGCTGCCAGCACGGAAAGCTGTAGCTGGTTTTCACTGCCCCTTGGAACTGCATTCGCTGCCACACAGACATTCGCGTTCTGCAAAAGCTTTGGTTGGTAATGGGGCAACACTGTGTATCTCTCTCTCACAGAGCCCGGCAGCCAAATTCCAAACGTCCAGCGATTGCGTACACACGAAAGCTGCCAACACTGAAAGCTGTAGCTGGTTTTCACTGCCCCTTGGAACTCCATTCGCTGCCACACAGACATTCGCGTTCTGCAAAAGCTTTGGTTGGTAATGGGGCAACAATCTGTATCTCTCTCTCGCACAGCCCGGCAGCCAAATTCGAAACGTCCAGCGATTGCTCCCAAACGAAAGCTGCCAGCACGGAAAGCTGTAGCTGGTTTTCACTGCCCCTTGGAACTGCATTCGCTGCCACACAGACATTCGCGTTCTGCAGAAGCTTTGGTTGGTAATGGGGCAACACTGTGTATCTCTCTCTCGCAGAGCCCGGCAGCCAAATTCGAAACGTCCAGCGATTGCTCCCAAACGAAAGCTGCCAGCACGGAAAGCTGTAGCTGGTTTTTACTGCCCCTTGGAACTGCATTCGATGCCACACAGACATTCGCGTTCTGCAGAAGCTTTGGTTGGTAATGGGGCAACACTGTGTATATCTCTCTTGCAGAGCCCGGCAGCCAAATTCGAAATGTCCAGCGATTGCTCCCACACGAAAGCTGCCAGCACGGAAAGATATAGCTGGTTTTCACTGCCCCTTGGAACTGCATTCGCTGCCACACAGACATTCGCGTTCTGCAAAAGCTTTGGTTGGTAATGGGGCAACACTCTGTATCTCTCTCTCACAGAGACCGGTTGCCAAATTCCAAACTTCCAGCGATTGCGTACACACGAAAGCTGCCAACACTGAAAGCTGTAGCTGGTTTTCACTGCCCCTTGGAACTCCATTCGCTGCCACACAGACATTCGCGTTCTGCAAAAGCTTTGGTTGGTAATGTGGCAACACTCTGTATCTCTCTCTCGCAGAGCCCGGCAGCCAAATTCGAAACGTCCAGCGATTGCTCCCAAACGAAAGCTGCCAGCACGGAAAGCTGTAGCTGGTTTTCACTGCCCCTTGGAACTGCATTCGCTGCCACACAGACATTCGCGTTCTGCAAAAGCTTTGGTTGGTAATGGGGCAACACTGTGTATCTCTCTCTCGCAGAGCCCGGCAGCCAAATTCGAAACGTCCAGCGATTGCTCCCAAACGAAAGCTGCCAGCATGGAAAGATATAGCTGGTTTTCACTGCCCCTTGGATCTACGTTCACTGCCACACAGACATTCGCGTTCTGCAGAAGCTTTGGTTGGTAGTGGGGCAACACTGTTTATCTCTCTCTCGCAGAGCCCGGCTGCCAAATTCGAAAGGTCCAGCGATTGCTCCCAAACGAAAGCTGCCAGCATGGAAAGATATAGCTGGTTTTCACTGCCCCTTGGAACTGCATGCGCTGCCACACAGACATTCGCCTTCTACAAAAGCTTTGCTTGGTAATGGGGAAACACTCTGTATCTCTCTCTCGCAGAGCCCGGCTGCCAAATTCCAAACGTCCAGCGATTGCTCCGACACGAAATCTGCCAGCACTGAAAGCAGCAGCTGGTTTTCACTGCCCCTTGGAACTGCGTTCGCTGCCACACAGACATTCGCGTTCTGCAAAAGCTTTGGTTGGTAATGGGGCAACACTCTGTATCTCTCTCTCGCACAGCCCGGCAGCCAAATTCGAAACGTCCAGCGATTGCTCCCAAACGAAAGCTGCCAGCACGGAAAGCTGTAGCTGGTTTTCACTGCCCCTTGGAACTGCATTCGCTGCCACACAGACATTCGCGTTCTGCAAAAGCTTTGGTTGGTAATGGGGCAACACTGTGTATCTCTCTCTCACAGAGCCCGGCAGCCAAATTCCAAACGTCCAGCGATTGCGTACACACGAAAGCTGCCAACACTGAAAGCTGTAGCTGGTTTTCACTGCCCCTTGGAACTCCATTCGCTGCCACACAGACATTCGCGTTCTGCAAAAGCTTTGGTTGGTAATGGGGCAACAATCTGTATCTCTCTCTCGCACAGCCCGGCAGCCAAATTCGAAACGTCCAGCGATTGCTCCCAAACGAAAGCTGCCAGCACGGAAAGCTGTAGCTGGTTTTCACTGCCCCTTGGAACTGCATTCGCTGCCACACAGACATTCGCGTTCTGCAAAAGCTTTGGTTGGTAATGGGGCAACACTCTGTATCTCTCTCTCGCAGAGACCGGTTGCCAAATTCCAAACGTCCAGCGATTGCGTACACACGAAAGCTGCCAACACTGAAAGCTGTAGCTGGTTTTCACTGCCCCTTGGAACTCCATTCGCTGCCACACAGACATTCGCGTTCTGCAAAAGCTTTGGTTGGTAATGGGGCAACACTCTGTATCTCTCTCTCGCAGAGCCCGGCAGCCAAATTCGAAACGTCCAGCGATTGCTCCCAAACGAAAGCTGCCAGCACGGAAAGCTGTAGCTGGTTTTCACTGCCCCTTGGAACTGCATTCGCTGCCACACAGACATTCGCGTTCTGCAAAAGCTTTGGTTGGTAATGGGGCAACACTCTGTATCTCTCTCTCGCAGAGCCCGGCAGCCAAATTCGAAACGTCCAGCGATTGCTCCCAAACGAAAGCTGCCAGCATGGAAAGATATAGCTGGTTTTCACTGCCCCTTGGATCTACGTTCACTGCCACACAGACATTCGCGTTCTGCAAAAGCTTTGGTTGGTAATGGGGCAACACTGTGTATCTCTCTCTCGCACAATCCGGCTGCCAAATTCGAAACGTCTAGCGATTGCTCCCAAACTAAGCTGCCAGCACGGAAAGCTGTAGCTGGTTTTCACTGCCCCTTGGAACTACGTTCACTGCCACACAGACATTCGCGTTCTGCAGAAGCTTTGGTTGGTAATGGGGCAACACTGTTTATCTCTCTCTCGCAGAGCCCGGCTGCCAAAGTCGACAGGTCCAGCGATTGCTCCCAAACGAAAGCTGCCAGCATGGAAAGATATAGCTGGTTTTCACTGCCCCTTGGAACTGCATGCGCTGCAACACAGACATTCGCCTTCTACAAAAGCTTTGCTTGGTAATGGGGAAACACTCTGTATCTCTCTCTCGCAGAGCCCGGCTGCCAAATTCGAAACGTCCAGCGATTGCTCCGACACGAAATCTGCCAGCACTGAAAGCAGTAGCTGGTTTTCACTGCCCCTTGGAACTGCGTTCGCTGCCACACAGACATTCGCGTTCTGCAAAAGCTTTGGTTGGTAATGGGTCAACATTATGTATGTCTCTCTCGCAGAGCCCGGCAGCCAAATTCGAAACGTCCAGCGATTGCTCCCAAACGAAAGCTGCCAGCACGGAAAGCTGTAGCTGGTTTTCACTGCCCCTTGGAACTGCATTCGCTGCCACACAGACATTCGCGTTCTGCAAAAGCTTTGGTTGGTAATGGGGCAACACTCTGTATCTCTCTCTCGCAGAGCCCGGCAGCCAAATTCGAAACGTCCAGCGATTGCTCCCAAACGAAAGCTGCCAGCACGGAAAGCTGTAGCTGGTTTTCACTGCCCCTTGGATCTACGTTCACTGCCACACAGACATTCGCGTTCTGCAAAAGCTTTGGTTGGTAATGGGGCAACACTGTGTATCTCTCTCTCGCACAATCCGGCTGCCAAATTCGAAACGTCTAGCGATTGCTCCCAAACTAAGCTGCCAGCACGGAAAGCTGTAGCTGGTTTTCACTGCCCCTTGGAACTACGTTCACTGCCACACAGACATTCGCGTTCTGCAGAAGCTTTGGTTGGTAATGGGGCAACACTGTTTATCTCTCTCTCGCAGAGCCCGGCTGCCAAATTCGAAATGTCCAGCGATTGCTCCCACACGAAAGCTGCCAGCACGGAAAGCTATAGTTGGTTTTCACTGCCCCTTGGAACTGCATTCGCTGCCACACAGACATTCGCGTTCTGCAAAAGCTTTGGTTGGTAATGGGGCAACACTCTGTATCTCTCTCTCGCAGAGCCCGGCTGCCAAATTCGAAACGTCCAGCGATTGCTCCGACACGAAAGATGCCAGCACTGAAAGCAGTAGCTGGTTTTCACTGCCCCTTGGAACTACGTTCTCTGCCACACAGACATTCGCGTTCTGGAAAAGCTTTGGTTGGTAATGGGGCAACACTGCGTATGTCTCTCTCGCACAGCCCGGCAGCCAAATTCGAAATGTCTAGCTATTGCTCCCACACAAAAGCTGCCAGCATGTAAAGGTGTAGCTGGTTTTCACTGCCCCTTGGAACTGCATTCGCTGCCACACAGACATTCGCGTTCTGCAAAAGCTTTGGTTGGTAATGGGGCAACACTCTGTATCTCTCTCTCGCAGAGCCCGGCAGCCAAATTCGAAACGTCCAGCGATTGCGTACACACGAAAGCTGCCAACACTGAAAGCTGTAGCTGGTTTTCACTGCCCCTTGGAACTGCATTCGCTGCCACACAGACATTCGCGTTCTGCAAAAGCTTTGGTTGGTAATGGGGCAACTCTGTGTATCTCTCTCTCCAGAGCCCGGCATCCAAATTCGAAACGTCCAGCGATTGCTCCCAAACGAAAGCTGTCAGCACGGACAGCTGTAGCTGGTTTTCACTGCCCCTTGGAACTGCATTCGCTGCCACACAGACATTCGCCTTCTACAAAAGCTTTGCTTGGTAATGGGGAAACACTCTGTATCTCTCTCTCGCAGAGCCCGGCTGCCAAATTCCAAACGTCCAGCGATTGCTCCGACACGAAATCTGCCAGCACTGAAAGCAGCAGCTGGTTTTCACTGCCCCTTGGAACTGCGTTCGCTGCCACACAGACATTCGCGTTCTGCAAAAGCTTTGGTTGGTAATGGGGCAACACTCTGTATCTCTCTCTCGCACAGCCCGGCAGCCAAATTCGAAACGTCCAGCGATTGCTCCCAAACGAAAGCTGCCAGCACGGAAAGCTATAGCTGGTTTTCACTGCCCCTTGGAACTGCATTCGCTGCCACACAGACATTCGCGTTCTGCAAAAGCTTTGGTTGGTAATGGGGCAACACTGTGTATCTCTCTCTCACAGAGCCCGGCAGCCAAATTCCAAACGTCCAGCGATTGCGTACACACGAAAGCTGCCAACACTGAAAGCTGTAGCTGGTTTTCACTGCCCCTTGGAACTCCATTCGCTGCCACACAGACATTCGCGTTCTGCAAAAGCTTTGGTTGGTAATGGGGCAACAATCTGTATCTCTCTCTCGCACAGCCCGGCAGCCAAATTCGAAACATCCAGCGATTGCTCCCAAACGAAAGCTGCCAGCACGGAAAGCTGTAGCTGGTTTTCACTGCCCCTTGGAACTGCATTCGCTGCCACACAGACATTCGCGTTCTGCAGAAGCTTTGGTTGGTAATGGGGCAACACTGTGTATCTCTCTCTCGCAGAGCCCGGCAGCCAAATTCGAAACGTCCAGCGATTGCTCCCAAACGAAAGCTGCCAGCACGGAAAGCTGTAGCTGGTTTTTACTGCCCCTTGGAACTGCATTCGATGCCACACAGACATTCGCGTTCTGCAGAAGCTTTGGTTGGTAATGGGGCAACACTGTGTATATCTCTCTTGCAGAGCCCGGCAGCCAAATTCGAAATGTCCAGCGATTGCTCCCACACGAAAGCTGCCAGCACGGAAAGATATAGCTGGTTTTCACTGCCCCTTGGAACTGCATTCGCTGCCACACAGACATTCGCGTTCTGCAAAAGCTTTGGTTGGTAATGGGGCAACACTCTGTATCTCTCTCTCACAGAGACCGGTTGCCAAATTCCAAACTTCCAGCGATTGCGTACACACGAAAGCTGCCAACACTGAAAGCTGTAGCTGGTTTTCACTGCCCCTTGGAACTCCATTCGCTGCCACACAGACATTCGCGTTCTGCAAAAGCTTTGGTTGGTAATGGGGCAACACTCTGTATCTCTCTCTCGCAGAGCCCGGCAGCCAAATTCGAAACGTCCAGCGATTGCTCCCAAACGAAAGCTGCCAGCACGGAAAGCTGTAGCTGGTTTTCACTGCCCCTTGGAACTGCATTCGCTGCCACACAGACATTCGCGTTCTGCAAAAGCTTTGGTTGGTAATGGGGCAACACTCTGTATCTCTCTCTCGCAGAGCCCGGCAGCCAAATTCGAAACGTCCAGCGATTGCTCCCAAACGAAAGCTGCCAGCATGGAAAGATATAGCTGGTTTTCACTGCCCCTTGGATCTACGTTCACTGCCACACAGACATTCGCGTTCTGCAGAAGCTTTGGTTGGTAATGGGGCAACACTGTTTATCTCTCTCTCGCAGAGCCCGGCTGCCAAATTCGAAAGGTCCAGCGATTGCTCCCAAACGAAAGCTGCCAGCATGGAAAGATATAGCTGGTTTTCACTGCCCCTTGGAACTGCATGCGCTGCCACACAGACATTCGCCTTCTACAAAAGCTTTGCTTGGTAATGGGGAAACACTCTGTATCTCTCTCTCGCAGAGCCCGGCTGCCAAATTCCAAACGTCCAGCGATTGCTCCGACACGAAATCTGCCAGCACTGAAAGCAGCAGCTGGTTTTCACTGCCCCTTGGAACTGCGTTCGCTGCCACACAGACATTCGCGTTCTGCAAAAGCTTTGGTTGGTAATGGGGCAACACTCTGTATCTCTCTCTCGCACAGCCCGGCAGCCAAATTCGAAACGTCCAGCGATTGCTCCCAAACGAAAGCTGCCAGCACGGAAAGCTGTAGCTGGTTTTCACTGCCCCTTGGAACTGCATTCGCTGCCACACAGACATTCGCGTTCTGCAAAAGCTTTGGTTGGTAATGGGGCAACACTGTGTATCTCTCTCTCACAGAGCCCGGCAGCCAAATTCCAAACGTCCAGCGATTGCGTACACACGAAAGCTGCCAACACTGAAAGCTGTAGCTGGTTTTCACTGCCCCTTGGAACTCCATTCGCTGCCACACAGACATTCGCGTTCTGCAAAAGCTTTGGTTGGTAATGGGGCAACAATCTGTATCTCTCTCTCGCACAGCCCGGCAGCCAAATTCGAAACGTCCAGCGATTGCTCCCAAACGAAAGCTGCCAGCACGGAAAGCTGTAGCTGGTTTTCACTGCCCCTTGGAACTGCATTCGCTGCCACACAGACATTCGCGTTCTGCAGAAGCTTTGGTTGGTAATGGGGCAAAACTCTGTATCTCTCTCTCGCAGAGCCCGGCAGCCAAATTCGAAACGTCCAGCGATTGCTCCCAAACGAAAGCTGCCAGCACGGAAAGCTGTAGCTGGTTTTTACTGCCCCTTGGAACTGCATTCGATGCCACACAGACATTCGCGTTCTGCAGAAGCTTTGGTTGGTAATGGGGCAACACTGTGTATATCTCTCTTGCAGAGCCCGGCAGCCAAATTCGAAATGTCCAGCGATTGCTCCCACACGAAAGCTGCCAGCACGGAAAGATATAGCTGGTTTTCACTGCCCCTTGGAACTGCATTCGCTGCCACACAGACATTCGCGTTCTGCAAAAGCTTTGGTTGGTAATGGGGCAACACTCTGTATCTCTCTCTCACAGAGACCGGTTGCCAAATTCCAAACGTCCAGCGATTGCGTACACACGAAAGCTGCCAACACTGAAAGCTGTAGCTGGTTTTCACTGCCCCTTGGAACTCCATTCGCTGCCACACAGACATTCGCGTTCTGCAAAGCTTTGGTTGGTAATGGGGCAACACTCTGTATCTCTCTCTCGCAGAGCCCGGCAGCCAAATTCGAAACGTCCAGCGATTGCTCCCAAACGAAAGCTGCCAGCACGGAAAGCTGTAGCTGGTTTTCACTGCCCCTTGGAACTGCATTCGCTGCCACACAGACATTCGCGTTCTGCAAAAGCTTTGGTTGGTAATGGGGCAACACTCTGTATCTCTCTCTCGCAGAGCCCGGCAGCCAAATTCGAAACGTCCAGCGATTGCTCCCAAACGAAAGCTGCCAGCACGGAAAGCTGTAGCTGGTTTTCACTGCCCCTTGGATCTACGTTCACTGCCACACAGACATTCGCGTTCTGCAAAAGCTTTGGTTGGTAATGGGGCAACACTGTGTATCTCTCTCTCGCACAATCCGGCTGCCAAATTCGAAACGTCTAGCGATTGCTCCCAAACTAAGCTGCCAGCACGGAAAGCTGTAGCTGGTTTTCACTGCCCCTTGGAACTACGTTCACTGCCACACAGACATTCGCGTTCTGCAGAAGCTTTGGTTGGTAATGGGGCAACACTGTTTATCTCTCTCTCGCAGAGCCCGGCTGCCAAATTCGAAATGTCCAGCGATTGCTCCCACACGAAAGCTGCCAGCACGGAAAGCTATAGTTGGTTTTCACTGCCCCTTGGAACTGCATTCGCTGCCACACAGACATTCGCGTTCTGCAAAAGCTTTGGTTGGTAATGGGGCAACACTCTGTATCTCTCTCTCGCAGAGCCCGGCTGCCAATTTCGAAACGTCCAGCGATTGCTCCGACACGAAAGATGCCAGCACTGAAAGCAGTAGCTGGTTTTCACTGCCCCTTGGAACTACGTTCTCTGCCACACAGACATTCGCGTTCTGGAAAAGCTTTGGTTGGTAATGGGGCAACACTGCGTATGTCTCTCTCGCACAGCCCGGCAGCCAAATTCGAAATGTCTAGCTATTGCTCCCACACAAAAGCTGCCAGCATGTAAAGGTGTAGCTGGTTTTCACTGCCCCTTGGAACTGCATTCGCTGCCACACAGACATTCGCGTTCTGCAAAAGCTTTGGTTGGTAATGGGGCAACACTCTGTATCTCTCTCTCGCAGAGCCCGGCAGCCAAATTCGAAACGTCCAGCGATTGCGTACACACGAAAGCTGCCAACACTGAAAGCTGTAGCTGGTTTTCACTGCCCCTTGGAACTGCATTCGCTGCCACACAGACATTCGCGTTCTGCAAAAGCTTTGGTTGGTAATGGGGCAACTCTGTGTATCTCTCTCTCCAGAGCCCGGCATCCAAATTCGAAACGTCCAGCGATTGCTCCCAAACGAAAGCTGTCAGCACGGACAGCTGTAGCTGGTTTTCACTGCCCCTTGGAACTCCATTCGCTGCCACACAGACATTCGCGTTCTGCAAAAGCTTTGGTTGGTAATGGGGCAACACTCTGTATCTCTCTCTCGCAGAGCCCGGCAGCCAAATTCGAAACGTCCAGCGATTGCTCCCACACGAAAGCTGCCAGCACGGAAAGCTGTAGCTGGTTTTCACTGCCCCTTGGAACTGCATTCGCTGCCACACAGACATTCGCGTTCTGCAAAAGCTTTGCTTGGTAATGGGGCAACACTCTGTATCTCTCTGTCGCACAGCCCGGCAGCCAAATTCGAAATGTCCAGCTATTGCTCCCACACGAAACGTGCCAGCACTGTAAGCTATAGCTGGTTTTCACTGCCCCTTGGAACTGCATGCGCTGCCACACAGACATTCGCGTTCTGCAAAAGCTTTGGTTGGTAATGGGGCAACACTCTGTATCTCTCTCTCGCAGAGCCCGGCAGCCAAATTCGAAACGTCCAGCGATTGCTCCCAAACGAAAGCTGCCAGCACGGAAAGCTGTAGCTGGTTTTCACTGCCCCTTGGAACTCCATTCGCTGCCACACAGACATTCGCGTTCTGCAGAAGCTTTGGTTGGTAATGGGGCAACACTGTGTATCTCTCTCTTGCAGAGCCCGGCAGCCAAATTCGAAATGTCCAGCGATTGCTCCCACACGAAAGCTGCCAGCACGGAAAGCTATAGTTGGTTTTCACTGCCCCTTGGAACTGCATTCGCTGCCACACAGACATTCGCGTTCTGCAAAAGCTTTGGTTGGTAATGGGGCAACACTCTGTATCTCTCTCTCGCAGAGCCCGGCAGCCAAATACCAAGCGTCCAGCCACTGTGCCCAAACGATAGATGCCAGCACTGAAAGCAGTAGCTGGTTTTCACTGCCCCTTGGACCTCCATTCGCTGCCATAAGGACATTCGCGTTCTGCAAAAGCTTTGGTTGGTAATGGGGCAACACTGTGTATCTCTCTCTCGTAGAGCCCGACTGCCAAATTCGAAACGTCCAGCGATTGCTCCCAAACGAAAGCTGCCAGCACAGAAAGCTGTAGCTGGTTTTCACTGCCCCTTGGAACTACGTTCTCTGCCACACAGACATTCGCGTTCTGCAAAAGCTTTGGTTGGTAATGGGGCAACACTGTGTATGTCTCTCTCGCACAGCCCGGCAGCCAAATTCGAAATGTCTAGCTATTGCTCCCACACAAAAGCTGCCAGCATGTAAAGGTGTAGCTGGTTTTCACTGCCCCTTGGAACTGCATTCGCTGCCACACAGACATTCGCGTTCTGCAAAAGCTTTGGTTGGTAATGGGGCAACACTCTGTATCTCTCTCTCGCAGAGCCCGGCAGCCAAATTCGAAACGTCCAGCGATTGCGTACACACGAAAGCTGCCAACACTGAAAGCTGTAGCTGGTTTTCACTGCCCCTTGGAACTGCATTCGATGCCACACAGACATTCGCGTTCTGCAAAAGCTTTGCTTGGTAATGGGGCAACTCTGTGTATCTCTCTCTCGCAGAGCCCGGCAGCCAAATTCGAAACGTCCAGCGATTGCTCCCAAACGAAAGCTGTCAGCACGGACAGCTGTAGCTGGTTTTCACTGCCCCTTGGAACTACGTTCACTGCCACACAGACATTCGCGTTCTGCAAAAGCTTTGGTTGGTAATGGGGCAACACTCTGTATCTCTCTCTCGCAGAGCCCAGCAGCCAAATTCGAAACGTCCAGCGATTGCTCCCAAACGAAAGCTGCCAGCACGGAAAGCTGTAGCTGGTTTTCACTGCCCCTTGGAACTGCATGCGCTGCCACACAGACATTCGCGTTCTGCAAAAGCTTTGGTTGGTAATGGGGCAACACTCTGTATCTCTCTGACGCACAGCCCGGCAGCCAAATTCGAAATTTCCAGCTATTACTCCCACACGAAACATGCCAGCACTGTAAGCTATAGCTGGTTTTCACTGCCCCTTGGAACTGCATGCGCTGCCACACAGACATTCGCCTTCTACAAAAGCTTTGGTTGGTAATGGGGCAACACTCTGTATCTCTCTGTCGCACAGCCCAGTAGCCAAATTCGAAACGTCCAGCGATTGCTCCCAAACTAAAGCTGCCAGCACGGAAAGCTGTAGCTGGTTTTCACTGCCCCTTGGAACTGCGTTCGCTGCCACACAGACATTCGCGTTCTGCAAAAGCTTTGGTTGGTAATCGGGCAACACTGTGTATCTCTCTCTCGCAGAGTCCGGCAGCCAAATACCAAACGTCCAGCTACTGTGCCCAAACGAAAGCTGCCAGCACAGAAAGCTGTAGCTGGTTTTCACTGCCCCTTGGAACTGCATTCGCTGCCACACAGACATTCGCGTTCTGCAGAAGCTTTGGTTGGTGATGGGGCAACACTGTTTATCTCTCTCTCGCAGAGCCCGGCAGCCAAATTCGAAACGTCCAGCGATGGCTCCCAAACGAAAGCTGCCAGCATGTAAAGGTGTAGCTGGTTTTCACTGCCCCTTGGAACTGCATTCGCTGCCACACAGACATTCGCGTTCTGCAAAAGCTTTGGTTGGTAATGGGGCAACACTCTGTATCTCTCTCTCGCAGAGCCCGGCAGCCAAATTCGAAACGTCCAGCGATTGCTCCCAAACGAAAGCTGCCAGCACGGAAAGCTGTAGCTGGTTTTCACTGCCCCTTGGAACTGCATTCGCTGCCACACTGACATTCGCGTTCTGCAAAAGCTTTGGTTGGTAATGGGGCAACACTGTGTATCTCTCTATCGCAGAGCCCGGCTGCCAAATTCGAAACGTCCAGCGATTGCTCCCAAACGAAAGCTGCCAGCACGGACGGCTGTAGCTGGTTTTCACTGCCCCTTGGAACTCCATTCGCTGCCACACAAACATTCGCGTTCTGCAAAAGCTTTGGTTGGTAATGGGGCAACACTCTGTATCTCTCTCTCGCAGAGCCCGGCAGCCAAATTCGAAATGTCCAGCGATTGCTCCCAAACGAAAGCTGCCAGCACGGAAAGCTGTAGCTGGTTTTCACTGCCCTTTGGAACTACGTTCACTGCCACACAGACATTCGCGTTCTGCAAAAGCTTTGGTTGGTAATGGGGCAACACTGTGTATGTCTCTCTTGCAGAGCCCGGCAGCCAAATTCGAAACGTCCAGCGATTGCTCCCAAACGAAAGCTGCCAGCACGGAAAGATATAGCTGGTTTTCACTGCCCCTTGGAACTACGTTCACTGCCACACAGACATTCGCGTTCTGCAAAAGCTTTGGTTGGTAATGGGGCAACACTGTGTATCTCTCTCTCGCACAGCCCGGCTGCCAAATTCGAAACGTCCAGCGATTGCTCCCAAACGAAAGCTGCCAGCACGGAAAGCTGTAGCTGGTTTTCACTGCCCCTTGGAACTGCATTCGCTGCCACACAGACTTTCGCGTTCTGCAGAAGCTTTGGTTGGTAATGGGGCAACACTGTTTATCTCTCTCTCGCAGAGCCCGGCTGCCAAACTCGAAACGTCCAGCGATTGCGTACACACGAAAGCTGCCAACACTGAAAGCTGTAGCTGGTTTTCACTGCCCCTTGGAACTCCATTCGCTGCCACACAGACATTCGCGTTCTGCAAAAGCTTTGGTTGGTAATGGGGCAACAATCTGTATCTCTCTCTCGCACAGCCCGACAGCCAAATTCGAAACGTCCAGCGATTGCTCCCAAACGAAAGCTGCCAGCACGGAAAGCTGTAGCTGGTTTTCACTGCCCCTTGGAACTGCATTCGCTGCCACTCAGACATTCGCGTTCTGCAGAAGCTTTGGTTGGTAATGGGGCAACACTGTGTATCTCTCTCTCGCAGAGCCCGGCAGCCAAATTCGAAACGTCCAGCGATTGCTCCCAAACGAAAGCTGCCAGCACGGAAAGCTGTAGCTGGTTTTTACTGCCCCTTGGAACTGCATTCGCTGCCACACAGACATTCGCGTTCTGCAGAAGCTTTGGTTGGTAATGGGGCAACACTGTGTATATCTCTCTTGCAGAGCCCGGCAGCCAAATTCGAAATGTCCAGCGATTGCTCCCACACGAAAGCAGCCAGCACGGAAAGATATAGCTGGTTTTCACTGCCCCTTGGAACTGCATTCGCTGCCACACAGACATTCGCGTTCTGCAAAAGCTTTGGTTGGTAATGGGGCAACACTGTGTATCTCTCTCTCGCAGAGCCCGGCAGCCAAATTCGAAACGTCCAGCGATTGCTCCCAAACGAAAGCTGCCAGCACGGAAAGCTGTAGCTGGTTTTCACTGCCCCTTGGAACTCCATTCGCTGCCACACAGACATTCGCGTTCTGCAGAAGCTTTTGTTGGTAATGGGGCAACACTGTGTATCTCTCTCTTGCAGAGCCCGGCAGCCAAATTCGAAATGTCCAGCGATTGCTCCCACACGAAAGCTGCCAGCACGGAAAGCTATAGTTAGTTTTCACTGCCCCTTGGAACTGCATTCGCTGCCACACAGACATTCGCGTTCTGCAAAAGCTTTGGTTGGTAATGGGGCAACACTGTGTATCTCTCTCTCGCAGAGACCGGCAGCCAAATACCAAACGTCCAGCCACTGTGCCCAAACGATAGATGCCAGCACTGAAAGCAGTAGCTGGTTTTCACTGCCCCTTGGACCTCCATTCGCTGCCACAAGGACATTCGCGTTCTGCAAAAGCTTTGGTTGGTAATGGGGCAACACTGTGTATCTCTCTCTCGTAGAGCCCGGCTGCCAAATTCCAAACGTCCAGCGATTGCTCCCAAACGAAAGCTGTCAGCACGGACAGCTGTAGCTGGTTTTCACTGCCCCTTGGAACTCCATTCGCTGCCACACAAACATTCGCGTTCTGCAGAAGCTTTGGTTGGTAATCGGGCAACACTCTGTATCTCTCTCTTGCAGAGCCCGGCAGCCAAATACCAAACGTCCAGCCACTGTGCCCAAACGAAAGCTGCCAGCACAGAAAGCTGTAGCTGGTTTTCACTGCCCCTTGGAACTGCATTCGCTGCCACACAGACATTCGCGTTCTGCAGAAGCTTTTGTTGGTAATGGGGCAACACTGTTTATCTCTCTCTCGCAGAGCCCGGCAGCCAAATTCCAAACGTCCAGCGATTGCTCCCAAACGAAAGCTGCCAGCATGGAAAGATATAGCTGGTTTTCACTGCCCCTTGGAACTGCATTCGCTGCCACACAGACATTCGCCTTCTACAAAAGCTTTGCTTGGTAATGGGGCAACACTCTGTATCTCTCTCTCGCAGAGCCCGGCTGCCAATTTCGAAACGTCCAGCGATTGCTCCGACACGAAAGATGCCAGCACTGAAAGCAGTAGCTGGTTTTCACTGCCCCTTGGAACTACGTTCTCTGCCACACAGACATTCGCGTTCTGCAAAAGCTTTGGTTGGTAATGGGGCAACACTGCGTATGTCTCTCTCGCACAGCCCGGCAGCCAAATTCGAAATGTCTAGCTATTGCTCCCACACAAAAGCTGCCAGCATGTAAAGGTGTAGCTGGTTTTCACTGCCCCTTGGAACTGCATTCGCTGCCACACAGACATTCGCGTTCTGCAAAAGCTTTGGTTGGTAATGGGGCAACTCTGTGTATCTCTCTCTCGCAGAGCCCGGCAGCCAAATTCGAAACGTCCAGCGATTGCTCCCAAACGAAAGCTGTCAGCACGGACAGCTGTAGCTGGTTTTCACTGCCCCTTGGAACTCCATTCGCTGCCACACAGACATTCGCGTTCTGCAAAAGCTTTGGTTGGTAATGGGGCAAAACTCTGTATCTCTCTCTCGCAGAGCCCGGCAGCCAAATTCGAAACGTCCAGCGATTGCTCCCACACGAAAGCTGCCAGCACGGAAAGCTGTAGCTGGTTTTCACTGCCCCTTGGAACTGCATTCGCTGCCACACAGACATTCGCGTTCTGCAAAAGCTTTGCTTGGTAATGGGGCAACACTCTGTATCTCTCTGTCGCACAGCCCGGCAGCCAAATTCGAAATGTCCAGCTATTGCTCCCACACGAAACGTGCCAGCACTGTAAGCTATAGCTGGTTTTCACTGCCCCTTGGAACTGCATGCGCTGCCACACAGACATTCGCGTTCTGCAAAAGCTTTGGTTGGTAATGGGGCAACACTGTGTATCTCTCTCTCGCACAGCCCGGCTGCCAAATGCGAAACGTCCAGCGATTGCTCCCAAACGAAAGCTGCCAGCACGGAAAGCTGTAGCTGGTTTTCACTGCCCCTTGGAACTGCATTCGCTGCCACACAGACTTTCGCGTTCTGCAGAAGCTTTGGTTGGTAATGGGGCAACACTGTTTATCTATCTCTCGTAGAGCCCGGCTGCCAAACTCGAAACGTCCAGCGATTGCGTACACACGAAAGCTGCCAACACTGAAAGCTGTAGCTGGTTTTCACTGCCCCTTGGAACTCCATTCGCTGCCACACAGACATTCGCGTTCTGCAAAAGCTTTGGTTGGTAATGGGGCAACAATCTGTATCTCTCTCTCGCAGAGCCCGGCAGCCAAATTCGAAACGTCCAGCGATTGCTCCCAAACGAAAGCTGCCAGCACGGAAAGCTGTAGCTGGTTTTCACTGCCCCTTGGAACTGCATGCGCTGCCACACAGACATTCGCGTTCTGCAAAAGCTTTGGTTGGTAATGGGGCAACACTCTGTATCTCTCTGTCGCACAGCCCGGCAGCCAAATTCGAAATGTCCAGCTATTACTCCCACACGAAACATGCCAGCACTGTAAGCTATAGCTGGTTTTCACTGCCCCTTGGAACTGCATGCGCTGCCACACAGACATTCGCGTTCTGCAGAAGCTTTGGTTGGTAATGGGGCAACACTGTGTATCTCTCTCTCGCAGAGCCCGGCTGCCAAATTCCAAACGTCCAGCGATTGCGTACACACGAAAGCTGCCAACACTGAAAGCTGTAGCTGGTTTTCACTGCCCCTTGGAACTCCATTCGCTGCCACACAGACATTCGCGTTCTGCAAAAGCTTTGGTTGGTAATGGGGCAACACTGTGTATCTCTCTCTTGCAGAGCCCGGCAGCCAAATTCGAAACGTCCAGCGATTGCTCCCAAACGAAAGCTGCCAGCACGGAAAGCTGTAGCTGGTTTTCACTGCCCCTTGGAACTGCATTCGCTGCCACACAGACATTCGCGTTCTGCAAAAGCTTTGGTTGGTAATGGGGCAACACTCTGTATCTCTCTCTCGCAGAGCCCGGCTGCCAAATTCGAAACGTCCAGCGATTGCTCGGACACGAAACATGCTAGCACTGAAAGCAGTAGCTGGTTTTCACTGCCCCTTGGAACTACGTTCGCTGCCACACAGACATTCGCGTTCTGCAAAAGCTTTGGTTGGTAATGGGTCAACACTATGTATGTCTCTCTCGCACAGCCCGGCAGCCAAATTCGAAATGTCTAGCGATTGCTCTCACACAAAAGCTGCCAGCACGGAAAGGTGTAGCTGGTTTTCACTGCCCCTTGGAACTGCATTCGCTGCCACACAGACATTCGCCTTCTACAAAACTTTGGTTGGTAATGGGGCAACACTCTGTATCTCTCTCTCGCAGAGCCCGGCAGCCAAATTTGAAACGTCCAGTGATTGCTCCCAAACGAAAGCTGCCAGCACGGAAAGATATAGCTGGTTTTCACTGCCCGTTGGATCTACATTCACTGCCACACAGACATTCGCGTTCTGCAAAAGCTTTGGTTGGTAATGGGGCAACACTGTGTATCTCTCTCTCGCACAGCCCGGCTGCCAAATTCCAAACGTCCAGCGATTGCGTACACACGAAAGCTGCCAGCACAGAAAGCTTTAGCTGGTTTTCACTGCCCCTTGGAACTCCATCCGCTGCCACACAGACATTCGCGTTCTGCAAAAGCTTTGGTTGGTAATGGGGCAACACTGTGTATCTCTCTCTCGCAGAGCCCGGCAGCCAAATTCGAAACGTCCAGCGATTGCTCCCAAACGAAAGCTGCCAGCACGGAAAGCTGTAGCTGGTTTTCACTGCCCCTTGGAACTGCATTCGCTGCCACACAGATATTCGCGTTCTGCAAAAGCTTTGGTTGGTAATGGGGCAACACTCTGTATCTCTCTCTCGCAGAGCCCGGCTGCCAAATTCCAAACGTCCAGCGATTGCGTACACACGAAAGCTGCCAACACTGAAAGCTGTAGCTGGTTTTCACTGCCCCTTGGAACTCCATTCGCTGCCACACAGACATTCGCGTTCTGCAAAAGCTTTGGTTGGTAATGGGGCAACACTCTGTATCTCTCTCTCGCAGAGCCCGGCAGCCAAATTCGAAACGTCCAGCGATTGCTCCCAAACGAAAGCTGCCAGCACGGAAAGCTGTAGCTGGTTTTCACTGCCCCTTGGAACTGCATTCGCTGCCACACAGACATTCGCGTTCTGCAAAAGCTTTGGTTGGTAATGGGGCAACACTCTGTATCTCTCTCTCGCAGAGCCCGGCAGCCAAATTCGAAACGTCCAGCGTTTGCTCCCAAACGAAAGCTGCCAGCACGGAAAGATATAACTGGTTTTCACTGCCCCTTGGATCTACGTTCACTGCCACACAGACATTCGCGTTCTGCAAAAGCTTTGGTTGGTAATGGGGCAACACTGTGTATCTCTCTCTCGCACAATCCGGCTGCCAAATTCGAAACGTCTAGCGATTGCTCCCAAACGAAAGCTGCCAGTACGGAAACCTGTAGCTGGTTTTCACTGCCCCTTGGAACTACGTTCACTGCCACACAGACATTCGCGTTCTGCAAAAGCTTTGGTTGGTAATGGGGCAACACTGTTTATCTCTCTCTCGCAGAGCCCGGCTGCCAAATTCGAAAGGTCCAGCGATTGCTCCCAAACGAAAGCTGCCAGCATGGAAAGATATAGCTGGTTTTCACTGCCCCTTGGAACTGCATGCGCTGCCACACAGACATTCGCCTTCTACAAAAGTTTTGCTTGGTAATGGGGAGACACTCTGTATCTCTCTCTCGCAGAGCCCGGCTGCCAAATTCGAAACGTCCAGCGATTGCTCCGACACGAAATCTGCCAGCACTGAAAGCAGTAGCTGGTTTTCACTGCCCCTTGGAACTGCGTTCGCTGCCACCCAGACATTCGCGTTCTGCAAAAGCTTTGGTTGGTAATGGGGCAACACTCTGTATCTCTCTCTCGCAGAGCCCGGCAGCCAAATTCGAAACGTCCAGCGATTGCTCCCAAACGAAAGCTGTCAGCACAGACAGCTGTAGCTGGTTTTCACTGCCCCTTGGAACTCCATTCGCTGCCACACAGACATTCGCGTTCTGCAAAAGCTTTGGTTGGTAATGGGGCAACACTCTGTATCTCTCTCTCGGAGAGCCCGGCAGCCAAAATCGAAACGTCCAGCGATTGCTCCCAAACGAAACCTGCCAGCACGGAAAGCTGTAGCTGGTTTTCACTGCCCCTTGGAACTGCGTTCGCTGCCACACAGACATTCGCGTTCTGCAAAAGCTTTGGTTGGTAATGGGGCAACACTCTGTATCTCTCTGTCGCACAGCCCGGCAGCCAAATTCGAAACGTCCAGCGATTGCTCCCAAACGAAAGCTGCCAGCACAGAAAGCTATAGCTGGTTTTCACTGCCCCTTGGAACTGCATGCGCTGCCACACAGACATTCTTCTTCTACAAAAGCTTTGGTTGGTAATGGGGCAACACTCTGTATCTCTCTCTCGCAGAGCCCGGCAGCCAAATTCGAAACGTCCAGCGATTGCTCTCAAACGAAAGCTGCCAGCACGGAAAGCTGTAGCTGGTTTTCACTGCCCCTTGGAACTGCGTTCGCTGCCACACAGACATTCGCGTTCTGCAAAAGCTTTGGTTGGTAATGGGTCAACACTATGTATGTCTCTCTCGCACAGGCCCGGCAGCCAAATTCGAAATGTCTAGCGATTGCTCTCACACAAAAGCTGCCAGCACGGAAAGGTGTAGCTGGTTTTCACTGCCCCTTGGAACTGCACTCGCTACCACACAGACATTCGCGTTCTGCAAAAGCTTTGGTTGGTAATGGGGCAACACTGTGTATCTCTCCCTCGTAGAGCCCGGCTGCCAAATTCGAAACGTCCAGCGATTTCTCCCAAACGAAAGCTGCCAGCACGGAAAGCTGTAGCTGGTTTTCACTGCCCCTTGGAACTGCATTCGCTGCCACACAGACATTCGCGTTCTGCAGAAGCTTTGGTTGGTAATGGGGCAACACTGTGTATCTCTCTCTTGCAGAGCCCTGCAGCCAAATTCGAAATGTCCAGCGATTGCTCCCACACGAAAGCTGCTAGCACGGAAAGATATAGCTGGTTTTCACTGCCCCTTGGAACTGCATTCGCTGCCACACAGACATTCGCGTTCTGCAAAAGCTTTGGTTGGTAATGGGGCAACACTCTGTATCTCTCTCTCGCAGAGCCCGGCTGCCAAATTCCAAACGTCCAGCGATTGCGTACACACGAAAGCTGCCAACACTGAAAGCTGTAGCTGGTTTTCACTGCCCCTTGGAACTCCATTCGCTGCCACACAGACATTCGCCTTCTACAAATCTTTGGTTTGTAATGGGGCTACACTCTGTATCTCTCTCTCGCAGAGCCCGGCAGCCAAATTCGAAACGTCCAGTGATTGCTCCCAAACGAAAGCTGCCAGCACTGAAAGCTGTAGCTGGTTTTCACTGCCCCTTGGAACTACGTTCACTGCCACACAGACATTCGCGTTCTGCAGAAGCTTTGGTTGGTAATGGGGCAACACTCTGTATCTCTCTGTCGCACAGCCCGGCAGCCAAATTCGAAACGTCCAGCGATTGCTCCCACACGAAACGTGCCAGCACTGTAAGCTATAGCTGGTTTTCACTGCCCCTTGGAACTGCATGCGCTGCCACACAGACATTCGCCTTCTACAAAAGCTTTGGTTGGTAATGGGGCAACACTCTGTATCTCTCTCTCGCAGAGCCCGGCTGCCAAATTCGAAATGTCCAGCGTTTGCTCCGACACGAAATATGCCAGCACAGAAAGGTGTAGCTGGTTTTCACTGCCCCTTGGAACTGCATTCGCTGCCACACAGACATTCGTGTTCTGCAAAAGCTTTGGTTGGTAATGGGGCAACACACTGTATCTATCTCTCGCAGAGCCCGGCTGCCAAATTCGAAACGTCCAGCGATTGCTCCCAAATGAAAGCTGTCAGCACGGACAGCTGTAGCTGGTTTTCACTGCCCCTTGGAACTGCATTCGCTGCCACACAGACATTCGCGTTCTGCAGAAGCTTTGGTTGGTAATGGGGCAACACTATGTATCTCTCTCTTGCAGAGCCCGGCAGCCAAATTCGAAATGTCCAGCGATTGCTCCCACACGAAAGCTGCCAGCACGGAAAGATATAGCTGGTTTTCACTGCCCCTTGGAACTGCATTCGCTGCCACACAGACATTCGCGTTCTGCAAAAGCTTTGGTTGGTAATGGGGCAACACTCTTTATCTCTCTGTCGCACAGCCCGGCAGCCAAATTCGAAATGTCCAGCTATTGCTCCCATACGAAACCTGCCAGCACTGTAAGCTATAGCTGGTTTTCACTGCCCCTTGGAACTGCATTCGCTGCCACACAGACATTCGCGTTCTGCAAAAGCTTTGGTTGGTAATGGGGCAACACTGTGTATCTCTCTCTCGCAGAGCCTGGCTGCCAAATTCGAAACGTCCAGCGATTGCGTACACACGAAAGCTGCCAACACTGAAAGCTGTAGCTGGTTTTCACTGCCCCTTGGAACTCCATTCGCTGCCACACAGACATTCGCGTTCTGCAAAAGCTTTGGTTGGTAATGGGGCAACAGTCTTTATCTCTCTCTCGCAGAGCCCGGCAGCCAAATTCAAAACGTCCAGCGATTGCTCCCAAACGAAAGCTGCCAGCACGGAAAGCTGTAGCTGGTTTTCACTGCCCCTTGGAACTGCATTCGCTGCCACACAGACATTCGCCTTCTACAAAAGCTTTGGTTGGTAATGGGGCAACACTCTGTATCTATCTCTCGCAGAGCCCGGCTGCCAAATTCGAAACGTCCAGCGATTGCTGCGACACGAAAGATGCCAGCACTGAAAGCAGTAGCTGGTTTTCACTGCCCCTTGGAACTACGTTCGCTGCCACACAGACATTCGCGTTCTGCAAAAGCTTTGGTTGGTAATGGGGCAACACTGTGTATGTCTCTCTCGCACAGCCCGGCAGCCAAATTCGAAATGTCTAGCGATTGCTCGCACACAAAAGCTCCCAGCACGGAAAGGTGTAGCTGGTTTTCACTGCCCCTTGGATCTACGTTCACTGCCACACAGACATTCGCGTTCTGCAAAAGCTTTGGTTGGTAATGGGGCAACACTCTGTATCTCTCTGTCGCACAGCCCGGCTGCCAAATTCGAAATGTCCAGCTATTGCTCCCACACGAAACGTGCCAGCACTGTAAGCTATAGCTGGTTTTCACTGCCCCTTGGAACTGCATGCGCTGCCACACAGACATTCGCTTTCTACAAAAGCTGTGGTTGGTAATGGGGCAACACTGTGTATCTCTCTGTCGCACAGCCCGGCAGCCAAATTCGAAACGTCCAGCGATTGCTCCGACACGAAAGATGCCAGCACAGAGAGGTGTAGCTGGTTTTCACTGCCCCTTGGAACTGCGTTCGCTGCCACACAGACATTCACGTTCTGCTAAAGCTTTGGTTGGTAATGGGGCAACACTCTGTATCTCTCTCTCGCAGAGCCCGGCAGCCAAATACCAAACGTCCAGCCACTGTGCCCAAACGAAATATGCCACCACTGAAAGCAGTAGCTGGTTTTCACTGCCCCTTGGAACTACGTTCGCTGCCACACAGACATTCGCGTTCTGCAAAAGCTTTGGTTGGTAATGGGGCAACACTCTGTATCTCTCTCTCGCAGAGCCCGGCAGCCAAATTCGAAACGTCTAGTGATTGCTCCCAAACGAAAGCTGCCAGCACGGAAAGCTGTAGCTGGTTTTCACTGCCCCTTGGAACTGCATTCGCTGCCACACAGACATTCACCTTCTACAAAAGCTTTGGTTGGTAATGGGGCAACACTCTGTATCTCTCTCTCGCACAGCCCGGCAGCCAAATTCGAAACGTCCAGCGATTGCTCCCAAACGAAACCTGCCAGCACGGAAAGCTGTAGCTGGTTTTCACTGCCCCTTGGAACTGCGTTCGCTGCCACACAGACATTCGCGTTCTGCTTAAGCTTTGGTTGGTAATGGGGCAACACTGTGTATCTCTCTCTCGCAGAGCCCGGCAGCCAAATTCGAAACGTCCAGCGATTGCTCCCAAACGAAAGCTGTCAGCACGGACAGCTGTAGCTGTTTTTCACTGCCCCTTGGAAGTGCATTCGCTGCCACACCGACATTCGCGTTCTGCAGAAGCTTTGGTTGGTAATGGGGCAACACTGTGTATCTCTCTCTTGCAGAGCCCGGCAGCCAAATTCGAAATGTCCAGCGAATGCTCCCACACGAAAGCTGCCAGCACGGAAAGATATAGCTGGTTTTCACTGCCCCTTGGAACTGCATTCGCTGCCACAAGGACATTCGCGTTCTGCAAAAGCTTTGGTTGGTAATGGGGCAACACTCTGTATCTCTCTCTCGCAGAGCCCGGCTGCCAAATTCCAAACGTCCAGCGGTTGCGTAAACACGAAAGCTGCCAACACTGAAAGCTGTAGCTGGTTTTCACTGCCCCTTGGAACTCCATTCGCTGCCACACAGAAATTCGCGTTCTGCAAAAGCTTTGGTTGGTAATGGGGCAGCGCTCTGTATCTCTCTCTCGCAGAGCCCGGCTGCCAAATTCATAACGTCCAGCGATTGCTCGGACACGAAAGATGCCAGCACTGAAAGCAGTAGCTGGTTTTCACTGCACCTTGGAACTACGTTCGCTGCCACACAGACATTCGCCTTCTACAAAAGCTTTGGTTGGTAATGGGTCAACACTATGTATGTCTCTGTCGCACAGCCCGGCAGCCAAATTCGAAATGTCTAGCGATTGCTCTCACACGAAAGCTGCCAGCACGGAAAGCTGTAGCTGGTTTTCACTGCCCCTTGGAACTCCATTCGCTGCCACACAGACATTCGCGTTCTGCAAAAGCTTTGGTTGGTAATGGGGCAATACTCTGTATCTCTCTGTCGCACAGCCCGGCAGCCAAATTCGAAACGTCCAGCGATTGCTCCCAAACGAAAGCTGCCAGCACGGAAAGCTGTAGCTGGTTTTCACTGCCCCTTGGAACTGCGTTCGCTGCCACACAGACATTCGCGTTCTGCAAAAGCTTTGGTTGGTAATGGGGCAACACTATGTATCTCTCTCTTGCAGAGCCCGGCAGCCAAATACCAAACGTCCAGCCACTGTGCCCAAACGAAAGCTGCCAGCACTGAAAGCTGTAGCTGGTTTTCACTGCACCTTGGATCTGCATTCGCTGCCACAAGGACATTCGCGTTCTGCAAAAGCTTTGGTTGGTAATGGGGCAACACTTTGTATGTCTCTCTCGCACAGCCCGGCAGCCAAATTCGAAATGTCTAGCTATTGCTCCCACACAAAAGCTGCCAGCATGTAAAGGTGTAGCTGGTTTTCACTGCCCCTTGGAACTGCATTCGCTGCCACACAGACATTCGCGTTCTGCAAAAGCTTTGGTTGGTAATGGGGCAACACTCTGTATCTCTCTCTCGCAGAGCCCGGCAGCCAAATTCGAAACGTCCAGCGATTGCTCCCAAACGAAAGCTGCCAGCACGGAAAGCTGTAGCTGGTTTTCACTGCCCCTTGGAACTGCATTCGCTGCCACACAGACATTCGCGTTCTGCAAAAGCTTTGGTTGGTAATGGGGCAACACTGTGTATCTCTCTCTCGTAGAGCTCGGCAGCCAAATTCGAAACGTCCAGCGATTGCTCCCAAACGAAAGCTGCCAGCACGGAAAGCTGTAGTTGGTTTTCACTGCCCCTTGGAACTGCATTCGCTGCCACACAGACATTCGCGTTCTGCAAAAGCTTTGGTTGGTAATGGGGCAACACTGTGTATCTCTCTCTCGCAGAGCCCGGCAGCCAAATTCCAAACGTCCAGCGATTGCGTACACACGAAAGCTGCCAACACTGAAAGCTGTAGCTGGTTTTCACTGCCCCTTGGAACTCCATTCGCTGCCACACAGACATTCGCGTTCTGCAAAAGCTTTGGTTGGTAATGGGGCAACACTCTGTATCTCTCTCTCGCAGAGCCCGGCAGCCAAATTCGAAACGTCCAGCGATTGCTCCCAAACGAAAGCTGCCAGCACGGAAAGCTGTAGCTGGTTTTCACTGCCCCTTGGAACTGCATTCGCTGCCACACAGACATGCGTGTTCTGCAGAAGCTTTGGTTGGTAATGGGGCAACACTGTGTATCTCTCTCTTGCAGAGCCCGGCAGCCAAATTCAAAATGTCCAGCGATTGCTCCCACACGAAAGCTGCCAGCACTGAAAGCTATAGTTGGTTTTCACTGCCCCTTGGAACTGCATTCGCTGCCACACAGACATTCGCGTTCTGCAAAAGCTTTGGTTGGTAATGGGGCAACACTCTGTATCTCTCTCTCGCAGAGCCCGGCTGCCAAATTCGAAACGTCCAGCGATTGCTCGGACACGAAACATGCCAGCACTGAAAGCAGTAGCTGGTTTTCACTGCCCCTTGGAACTACGTTCGCTGCCACACAGACATTCGCGTTCTGCAAAAGCTTTGGTTGGTAATAGGTCAACACTATGTATGTCTCTCTCACACAGCCCGGCAGCCAAATTCGAAATGTCTAGCGATTGCTCTCACACAAAAGCTGCAAACACTGAAAGCTGTAGCTGGTTTTCACTGCCCCTTGGAACTGCATTCACTGCCACACAGACATTCGCGTTCTGCAAAAGCTTTGGTTGGTAATGGGGCAACACTCTGTATCTCTCTCTCGCAGAGCCCGGCAGCCAAATTCGAAACGTCCAGCGATTGCTCCCAAACGAAACCTGCCAGCACGGAAAGCTTTAGCTGGTTTTCACTGCCCCTTGGAACTACGTTCACTGCCACACAGACATTCGCGTTCTGCAGAAGCTTTGGTTGGTAATGGGGCAACACTGTGTATCTCTCTCTCGCACAGCCCGGCAGCCAAATTCGAAATGTCCAGCTATTGCTCCCACACGAAACCTGCCAGCACTGTAAGCTATAGCTGGTTTTCACTGCCCCTTGGAATTGCATGCGCTGCTACACAGACATTCGCCTTCTACAAAAGCTTTGGTTGGTAATGGGGCAACACTCTGTATCTCTCTCTCGCAGAGCCCGGCTGCCAAATTCGAAACGTCCAGCGATTGCTCCCAAACGAAAGCTGCCAGCACGGAAAGCTGTAGTTGGTTTTCACTGCCCCTTGGAACTGCATTCGCTGCCACACAGACATTCGCCTTCTACAAAAGCTTTGGTTGGTAATGGGGCAACACTCTGTATCTCTCTCTCGCAGAGCCCGGCTGCCAAATTCCAAACGTCCAGCGATTGCTGCGACACGAAAGATGTCAGCACTGAAAGCAGTAGCTGGTTTTCACTGCCCCTTGGAACTCCATTCGCTGCCACACAGACATTCGCGTTCTGCAAAAGCTTTGGTTGGTAATGAGGCAACACTGTGTATGTCTCTCTCGCACAGCCCGGCAGCCAAATTCGAAATGTCTAGCGATTGCTCCCACACAAAAGCTCGCAGGTCGGAAAGCTGTAGCTGGTTTTCACTGCCCCTTGGAACTGCATTCGCTGCCACACAGACATTCGCGTTCTGCAAAAGCTTTGGTTGGTAATGGGGCAACACTCTGTATCTCTCTCTCGCAGAGCCCGGCAGCCAAATTCGAAACGTCCAGCGATAGCTCCCAAACGACAGCTGCCAGCACGGAAAGATATAGCTGGTTTTCACTGCCCCTTGGATCTACGTTCACTGCCACACAGACATTCGCGTTCTGCAAAAGCTTTGGTTGGTAATGGGGCAACACTCTGTATCTCTCTCTCGCAGAGCCCGGCTGCCAAATTCCAAACGTCCAGCGATTGCTCCGACACGAAAGATGCCAGCACTGAAAGCAGTAGCTGGTTTTCACTGCCCCTTGGAACTGCATTCGCTGCCACACAGACATTCGCGTTCTGCAAAAGCTTTGGTTGGTAATGGGGCAACACTGTGTATGTCTCTCTCGCACAGCCCGGCAGCCAAATTTAAAATGTCTAGCTATTGCTCCCACACAAAAGCTGCCAGCACAGAAAGGTGTAGCTGGTTTTCACTGCCCCTTGGAACTGCATTCGCTGCCACACAGACATTCGCGTTCTGCAAAAGCTTTGGTTGGTAATGGGGCAACACTGTGTATCTCTCTCTCGCAGAGCCCGGCAGCCAAATTCGAAATGTCTAGCGATTGCTCTCACACAAAAGCTGCCAGCACGGAAAGGTGTAGCTGGTTTTCACTGCCCCTTGGAACTGCATTCGCTGCCACACAGACATTTGCCTTCTACAAAACTTTGGTTGGTAATGGGGCAACACTCTCTATCTCTCTCTCGCAGAGCCCGGCAGCCAAATTCGAAACGTCCAGTGATTGCTCCCAAACGAAAGCTGCCAGCACGGAAAGATATAGCTGGTTTTCACTGCCCGTTGGATCTACATTCACTGCCACACAGACATTCGCGTTCTGCAAAAGCTTTGGTTGGTAATGGGGCAACACTCTGTATCTCTCTCTCGCAGAGCCCGGCAGTTAAATTCGAAATGTCCAGCGATTGCTCCCAAACGAAAGCTGCCAGCACTGAAAGCTGTAGCTGGTTTTCACTGCCCCTTGGAACTACGTTCACTGCCACACAGACATTCGCGTTCTGCAAAAGCTTTGGTTGGTAATGGGGCAACACTGTGTATCTCTCTCTCGTAGAGCCCGGCTTCCAAATTCCAAAGGTCCAGCGATTGCTCCCAAACGAAAGCTGCCAGCACGGAAAGCTGTAGTTGGTTTTCACTGCCCCTTGGAACTGCATTCACTGCCACAAGGACATTCGCGTTCTGCAAAAGCTTTGGTTGGTAATGGGGCAACACTGTGTATCTCTCTCTCGCAGAGCCCGGCAGCCAAATTCGAAACGTCCAGCGATTGCGTACACACGAAAGCTGCCAACACTGAAAGCTGTACCTGGTTTTCACTGCCCCTTGGAACTCCATTCGCTGCCACACAGACATTCGCGTTCTTCAAAAGCTTTGGTTGGTAATGGGGCAACACTCTGTATCTCTCTCTCGCAGAGCCCGGCAGCCAAATTCGAAACGTCCAGCGATTGCTCCCAAACGAAAGCTGCCAGCACGGAAAGCTGTAGCTGGTTTTCACTGCCCCTTGGAACTGCATTCGCTGCCACACAGACATTCGCGTTCTGCAGAAGCTTTGGTTGGTAATGGGGCAACACTCTGTATCTCTCTCTTGCAGAGCCCGGCAGCCAAATTCAAAATGTCCAGCGATTGCTCCCACACGAAAGCTGCCAGCACTGAAAGCTATAGTTGGTTTTCACTGCCCCTTGGAACTGCATTCGCTGCCACACAGACATTCGCGTTCTGCAAAAGCTTTGGTTGGTAATGGGGCAACACTCTGTATCTCTCTCTCGCAGAGCCCGGCTGCCAAATTCGAAACGTCCAGCGATTGCTCGGACACGAAACATGCCAGCACTGAAAGCAGTAGCTGGTTTTCACTGCCCCTTGGAACTACGTTCGCTGCCACACAGACATTCGCGTTCTGCAAAAGCTTTGGTTGGTAATCGGGCAACACTGTGTATCTCTCTCTTGCAGAGCCCGGCAGCCAAATACCAAACGTCCAGCCACTGTGCCCAAACGAAAGCTGCCAGCACAGAAAGCTGTAGCTGGTTTTCACTGCCCCTTGGAACTGCATTCGCTGCCACACAGACATTAGCGTTCTGCAGAAGCTTTGGTTGGTAACGGGGCAACACTATGTATATCTCTCTCGCACAGCCCGGCAGCCAAATTCTAAATGTCTAGCCCTTGCTCTCACACAAAAGCTGCCAGCACGGAAAGGTGTAGCTGGTTTTCACTGCCCCTTGGAACTGCACTCGCTGCCACACAGACATTCGCGTTCTGCAAAAGCTTTGGTTGGTAATGGGGCAACACTCTGTATCTCTCTCTCGCAGAGCCCGGCAGCCAAATTCAAAACGTCCAGCGATTGCTCCCAAACGAAAGCTGCCAACACTGAAAGCTGTAGCTGGTTTTCACTGCCCCTTGGACCTGCATTCGCTGCCAAACAGACATTCGCGTTCTGCAAAAGCTTTGGTTGGTAATGGGGCAACACTGTGTATCTCTCTCTCGCAGAGCCCGGCAGCCAAATTCCAAACGTCCAGCGATTGCGTACACACGAAAGCTGCCAATACTGAAAGCTGTAGCTGGTTTTCACTGCCCCTTGGAACTGCGTTCGCTGCCACAAAGACATTCGCGTTCTGCAAAAGCTGTGGTTGGTAAGGGGGCAACACTCTGTATCTCTCTCTCGCACAGCCCGGCAGCCAAATTCGAAACGTCCAGCGATTGCTCCCAAACGAAATCTGCCAGCACGGAGAAGCTGTAGCTGGTTTTCACTGCCCCTTGGAACTGCATTCGCTGCCACACAGACATTCGCGTTCTGCAAAAGCTTTGGTTGGTAATGGGGCAACACTCTGTATCTCTCTCTCCTAGAGCCCGGCAGCCAAATTCGAAACGTCCAGCGATTGCTCCCAAACGAAAGCTGCCAGCACGGAAAGCTGTAGCTGGTTTTCACTGCCCCTTGGAACTGCATTCGCTGCCACACAGACATTCGCCTTCTACAAAAGCTTTGGTTGGTAATGGGGCAACACTCTGTATCTCTCTCTCGCAGAGCCCGGCTGCCAAATTCGAAACGTCCAGCGATTGCTGCGACACGAAAGATGCCAGCACTGAAAGCAGTAGCTGGTTTTCACTGCCCCTTGGAACTACGTTCACTGCCACACAGACATTCGCGTTCTGCAAAAGCTTTGGTTGGTAATGGGGCAACACTGTGTATGTCTCTCTCGCAGAGCCCGGCAGCCAAATTCGAAATGTCCAGCGATTGCTCCTACACTAAAGCTGCCAGCACTGAAAGCTGTAGTTGGTTTTCACTGCCCCTTGGAACTGCATTCGCTGCCACACAGACATTCGCGTTCTGCAAAAGCTTTGGTTGGTAATGGGGCAACACTCTTTATCTCTCTGTCGCACAGCCCGGCAGCCAAATTCGAAACGTCCAGCGATTGCTCCCAAACGAAAGCTGCCAGGACTGAAAGCTGTAGCTGGTTTTCACTGCCCCTTGGAACTGCATTCGCTGCCACACAGACATTCGCCTTCTACAAAAGCTTTGGTTGGTAATGGGGCAACACTCTGTATCTCTCTCTCGCAGAGCCTGGCTGCCAAATTCGAAATGTCCAGCGTTTGCTCCGACACGAAAGATGCCAGCACAGAAAGGTGTAGCTGGTTTTCACTGCCCCTTGGAACTGCATTCGCTGCCACACAGACATTCGTGTTCTGCAAAAGCTTTGGTTGGTAATGGGGCAACACTCTGTATCTCTCTCTCGCAGAGCCCGGCTGCCAAATTCGAAACGTCCAGCGATTGCTCCCAAATGAAAGCTGTCAGCACGGACAGCTGTAGCTGGTTTTCACTGCCCCTTGGAACTGCATTCGCTGCCACACAGACATTCGCGTTCTGCAGAAGCTTTGGTTGGTAATGGGGCAACACTGTGTATCTCTCTCTTGCAGAGCCCGGCAGCCAAATTCGAAATGTCCAGCGATTGCTCCCACACGAAAGCTGCCAGCACGGAAAGATATAGCTGGTTTTCACTGCCCCTTGGAACTGCATTCGCTGCCACACAGACATTCGCGTTCTGCAAAAGCTTTGGTTGGTAATGGGGCAACACTGTGTATCTCTCTCTCACAGAGCCCGGCTGCCAAATTCCAAACGTCCAGCGATTGCGTACACACGAAAGCTGCCAACACTGAAAGCTGTAGCTGGTTTTCACTGCCCCTTGGAACTCCATTCGCTGCCACACAGACATTCGCGTTCTGCAAAAGCTTTGGTTGGTAATGGGGCAACAGTCTTTATCTCTCTCTCGCAGAGCCCGGCAGCCAAATTCGAAACGTCCAGCGATTGCTCCCAAACGAAAGCTGCCAGCACGGAAAGCTGTAGCTGGTTTTCACTGCCCCTTGGAACTGCATTCGCTGCCACACAGACATTCGCCTTCTACAAAAGCTTTGGTTGGTAATGGGGCAACACTCTGTATCTATCTCTCGCAGAGCCCGGCTGCCAAATTCGAAACGTCCAGCGATTGCTGCGACACGAAAGATGCCAGCACTGAAAGCAGTAGCTGGTTTTCACTGCCGCTTGGAACTACGTTCGCTGCCACACAGACATTCGCGTTCTGCAAAAGCTTTGGTTGGTAATGGGGCAACACTGTGTATGTCTCTCTCGCACAGCCCGGCTGCCAAATTCGAAATGTCCAGCTATTGCTCCCACACGAAACGTGCCAGCACTGTAAGCTATAGCTGGTTTTCACTGCCCCTTGGAACTGCATGCGCTGCCACACAGACATTCGCTTTCTACAAAAGCTGTGGTTGGTAATGGGGCAACACTGTGTATCTCTCTGTCGCACAGCCCGGCAGCCAAATTCGAAACGTCCAGCGATTGCTCCGACACGAAAGATGCCAGCACAGAGAGGTGTAGCTGGTTTTCACTGCCCCTTGGAACTGCGTTCGCTGCCACACAGACATTCACGTTCTGCTAAAGCTTTGGTTGGTAATGGGGCAACACTCTGTATCTCTCTCTCGCAGAGCCCGGCAGCCAAATACCAAACGTCCAGCCACTGTGCCCAAACGAAATATGCCACCACTGAAAGCAGTAGCTGGTTTTCACTGCCCCTTGGAACTACGTTCGCTGCCACACAGACATTCGCGTTCTGCAAAAGCTTTGGTTGGTAATGGGGCAACACTGTGTATCTCTCTCTCGCAGAGCCCGGCAGCCAAATTCGAAACGTCTAGTGATTGCTCCCAAACGAAAGCTGCCAGCACGGAAAGCTGTAGCTGGTTTTCACTGCCCCTTGGAACTGCATTCGCTGCCACACAGACATTCACCTTCTACAAAAGCTTTGGTTGGTAATGGGGCAACACTCTGTATCTCTGTCTCGCACAGCCCGGCAGCCAAATTCGAAACGTCCAGCGATTGCTCCCAAACGAAACCTGCCAGCACGGAAAGCTGTAGCTGGTTTTCACTGCCCCTTGGAACTGCGTTCGCTGCCACACAGACATTCGCGTTCTGCTAAAGCTTTGGTTGGTAATGGGGCAACACTGTGTATCTCTCTCTCGCAGAGCCCGGCAGCCAAATTCGAAACGTCCAGCGATTGCTCCCAAACGAAAGCTGTCAGCACGGACAGCTGTAGCTGTTTTTCACTGCCCCTTGGAAGTGCATTCGCTGCCACACCGACATTCGCGTTCTGCAGAAGCTTTGGTTGGTAATGGGGCAACACTGTGTATCTCTCTCTTGCAGAGCCCGGCAGCCAAATTCGAAATGTCCAGCGAATGCTCCCACACGAAAGCTGCCAGCACGGAAAGATATAGCTGGTTTTCACTGCCCCTTGGAACTGCATTCGCTGCCACAAGGACATTCGCGTTCTGCAAAAGCTTTGGTTGGTAATGGGGCAACACTCTGTATCTCTCTCTCGCAGAGCCCGGCTGCCAAATTCCAAACGTCCAGCGGTTGCGTAAACACGAAAGCTGCCAACACTGAAAGCTGTAGCTGGTTTTCACTGCCCCTTGGAACTCCATTCGCTGCCACACAGAAATTCGCGTTCTGCAAAAGCTTTGGTTGGTAATGGGGCAGCGCTCTGTATCTCTCTCTCGCAGAGCCCGGCTGCCAAATTCGAAACGTCCAGCGATTGCTCGGACACGAAAGATGCCAGCACTGAAAGCAGTAGCTGGTTTTCACTGCACCTTGGAACTACGTTCGCTGCCACACAGACATTCGCCTTCTACAAAAGCTTTGGTTGGTAATGGGTCAACACTATGTATGTCTCTGTCGCACAGCCCGGCAGCCAAATTCGAAATGTCTAGCGATTGCTCTCACACGAAAGCTGCCAGCACGGAAAGCTGTAGCTGGTTTTCACTGCCCCTTGGAACTGCATTCGCTGCCACACAGACATTCGCGTTCTGCAAAAGCTTTGGTTGGTAATGGGGCAATACTCTGTATCTCTCTGTCGCACAGCCCGGCAGCCAAATTCGAAACGTCCAGCGATTGCTCCCAAACGAAAGCTGCCAGCACGGAAAGCTGTAGCTGGTTTTCACTGCCCCTTGGAACTGCGTTCGCTGCCACACAGACATTCGCGTTCTGCAAAAGCTTTGGTTGGTAATGGGGCAACACTATGTATCTCTCTCTTGCAGAGCCCGGCAGCCAAATACCAAACGTCCAGCCACTGTGCCCAAACGAAAGCTGCCAGCACTGAAAGCTGTAGCTGGTTTTCACTGCACCTTGGATCTGCATTCGCTGCCACAAGGACATTCGCGTTCTGCAAAAGCTTTGGTTGGTAATGGGGCAACACTTTGTATGTCTCTCTCGCACAGCCCGGCAGCCAAATTCGAAATGTCTAGCTATTGCTCCCACACAAAAGCTGCCAGCATGTAAAGGTGTAGCTGGTTTTCACTGCCCCTTGGAACTGCATTCGCTGCCACACAGACATTCGCGTTCTGCAAAAGCTTTGGTTGGTAATGGGGCAACACTCTGTATCTCTCTCTCGCAGAGCCCGGCAGCCAAATTCGAAACGTCCAGCGATTGCTCCCAAACGAAAGCTGCCAGCACGGAAAGCTGTAGCTGGTTTTCACTGCCCCTTGGAACTGCATTCGCTGCCACACAGACATTCGCGTTCTGCAAAAGCTTTGGTTGGTAATGGGGCAACACTGTGTATCTCTCTCTCGTAGAGCTCGGCAGCCAAATTCGAAACGTCCAGCGATTGCTCCCAAACGAAAGCTGCCAGCACGGAAAGCTGTAGTTGGTTTTCACTGCCCCTTGGAACTGCATTCGCTGCCACACAGACATTCGCGTTCTGCAAAAGCTTTGGTTGGTAATGGGGCAACACTCTGTATCTCTCTCTCGCAGAGCCCGGCAGCCAAATTCCAAACGTCCAGCGATTGCGTACACACGAAAGCTGCCAACACGGAAAGCTGTAGCTGGTTTTCACTGCCCCTTGGAACTCCATTCGCTGCCACACAGACATTCGCGTTCTGCAAAAGCTTTGGTTGGTAATGGGGCAACACTCTGTATCTCTCTCTCGCAGAGCCCGGCAGCCAAATTCGAAACGTCCAGCGATTGCTCCCAAACGAAAGCTGCCAGCACGGAAAGCTGTAGCTGGTTTTCACTGCCCCTTGGAACTGCATTCGCTGCCACACAGACATGCGTGTTCTGCAGAAGCTTTGGTTGGTAATGGGGCAACACTGTGTATCTCTCTCTTGCAGAGCCCGGCAGCCAAATTCAAAATGTCCAGCGATTGCTCCCACACGAAAGCTGCCAGCACTGAAAGCTATAGTTGGTTTTCACTGCCCCTTGGAACTGCATTCGCTGCCACACAGACATTCGCGTTCTGCAAAAGCTTTGGTTGGTAATGGGGCAACACTCTGTATCTCTCTCTCGCAGAGCCCGGCTGCCAAATTCGAAACGTCCAGCGATTGCTCGGACACGAAACATGCCAGCACTGAAAGCAGTAGCTGGTTTTCACTGCCCCTTGGAACTACGTTCGCTGCCACACAGACATTCGCGTTCTGCAAAAGCTTTGGTTGGTAATAGGTCAACACTATGTATGTCTCTCTCACACAGCCCGGCAGCCAAATTCGAAATGTCTAGCGATTGCTCTCACACAAAAGCTGCCAACACTGAAAGCTGTAGCTGGTTTTCACTGCCCCTTGGAACTGCATTCACTGCCACACAGACATTCGCGTTCTGCAAAAGCTTTGGTTGGTAATGGGGCAACACTCTGTATCTCTCTCTCGCAGAGCCCGGCAGCCAAATTCGAAACGTCCAGCGATTGCTCCCAAACGAAACCTGCCAGCACGGAAAGCTTTAGCTGGTTTTCACTGCCCCTTGGAACTACGTTCACTGCCACACAGACATTCGCGTTCTGCAGAAGCTTTGGTTGGTAATGGGGCAACACTGTGTATCTCTCTCTCGCACAGCCCGGCAGCCAAATTCGAAATGTCCAGCTATTGCTCCCACACGAAACCTGCCAGCACTGTAAGCTATAGCTGGTTTTCACTGCCCCTTGGAACTGCATGCGCTGCTACACAGACATTCGCCTTCTACAAAAGCTTTGGTTGGTAATGGGGCAACACTCTGTATCTCTCTCTCGCAGAGCCCGGCTGCCAAATTCGAAACGTCCAGCGATTGCTCCCAAACGAAAGCTGCCAGCACGGAAAGCTGTAGTTGGTTTTCACTGCCCCTTGGAACTGCATTCGCTGCCACACAGACATTCGCCTTCTACAAAAGCTTTGGTTGGTAATGGGGCAACACTCTGTATCTCTCTCTCGCAGAGCCCGGCTGCCAAATTCCAAACGTCCAGCGATTGCTGCGACACGAAAGATGTCAGCACTGAAAGCAGTAGCTGGTTTTCACTGCCCCTTGGAACTACGTTCGCTGCCACACAGACATTCGCGTTCTGCAAAAGCTTTGGTTGGTAATGAGGCAACACTGTGTATGTCTCTCTCGCACAGCCCGGCAGCCAAATTCGAAATGTCTAGCGATTGCTCCCACACAAAAGCTCGCAGGTCGGAAAGCTGTAGCTGGTTTTCACTGCCCCTTGGAACTGCATTCGCTGCCACACAGACATTCGCGTTCTGCAAAAGCTTTGGTTGGTAATGGGGCAACACTCTGTATCTCTCTCTCGCAGAGCCCGGCAGCCAAATTCGAAACGTCCAGCGATAGCTCCCAAACGACAGCTGCCAGCACGGAAAGATATAGCTGGTTTTCACTGCCCCTTGGATCTACGTTCACTGCCACACAGACATTCGCGTTCTGCAAAAGCTTTGGTTGGTAATGGGGCAACACTCTGTATCTCTCTCTCGCAGAGCCCGGCTGCCAAATTCCAAACGTCCAGCGATTGCTCCGACACGAAAGATGCCAGCACTGAAAGCAGTAGCTGGTTTTCACTGCCCCTTGGAACTGCATTCGCTGCCACACAGACATTCGCGTTCTGCAAAAGCTTTGGTTGGTAATGGGGCAACACTGTGTATGTCTCTCTCGCACAGCCCGGCAGCCAAATTTAAAATGTCTAGCTATTGCTCCCACACAAAAGCTGCCAGCACAGAAAGGTGTAGCTGGTTTTCACTGCCCCTTGGAACTGCATTCGCTGCCACACAGACATTCGCGTTCTGCAAAAGCTTTGGTTGGTAATGGGGCAACACTGTGTATCTCTCTCTCGCAGAGCCCGGCAGCCAAATTCGAAATGTCTAGCGATTGCTCTCACACAAAAGCTGCCAGCACGGAAAGGTGTAGCTGGTTTTCACTGCCCCTTGGAACTGCATTCGCTGCCACACAGACATTTGCCTTCTACAAAACTTTGGTTGGTAATGGGGCAACACTCTCTATCTCTCTCTCGCAGAGCCCGGCAGCCAAATTCGAAACGTCCAGTGATTGCTCCCAAACGAAAGCTGCCAGCACGGAAAGATATAGCTGGTTTTCACTGCCCGTTGGATCTACATTCACTGCCACACAGACATTCGCGTTCTGCAAAAGCTTTGGTTGGTAATGGGGCAACACTCTGTATCTCTCTCTCGCAGAGCCCGGCAGTTAAATTCGAAATGTCCAGCGATTGCTCCCAAACGAAAGCTGCCAGCACTGAAAGCTGTAGCTGGTTTTCACTGCCCCTTGGAACTACGTTCACTGCCACACAGACATTCGCGTTCTGCAAAAGCTTTGGTTGGTAATGGGGCAACACTGTGTATCTCTCTCTCGTAGAGCCCGGCTGCCAAATTCCAAAGGTCCAGCGATTGCTCCCAAACGAAAGCTGCCAGCACGGAAAGCTGTAGTTGGTTTTCACTGCCCCTTGGAACTGCATTCGCTGCCACAAGGACATTCGCGTTCTGCAAAAGCTTTGGTTGGTAATGGGGCAACACTGTGTATCTCTCTCTCGCAGAGCCCGGCAGCCAAATTCGAAACGTCCAGCGATTGCGTACACACGAAAGCTGCCAACACTGAAAGCTGTACCTGGTTTTCACTGCCCCTTGGAACTCCATTCGCTGCCACACAGACATTCGCGTTCTGCAAAAGCTTTGGTTGGTAATGGGGCAACACTCTGTATCTCTCTCTCGCAGAGCCCGGCAGCCAAATTCGAAACGTCCAGCGATTGCTCCCAAACGAAAGCTGCCAGCACGGAAAGCTGTAGCTGGTTTTCACTGCCCCTTGGAACTGCATTCGCTGCCACACAGACATTCGCGTTCTGCAGAAGCTTTGGTTGGTAATGGGGCAACACTCTGTATCTCTCTCTTGCAGAGCCCGGCAGCCAAATTCAAAATGTCCAGCGATTGCTCCCACACGAAAGCTGCCAGCACTGAAAGCTATAGTTGGTTTTCACTGCCCCTTGGAACTGCATTCGCTGCCACACAGACATTCGCGTTCTGCAAAAGCTTTGGTTGGTAATGGGGCAACACTCTGTATCTCTCTCTCGCAGAGCCCGGCTGCCAAATTCGAAACGTCCAGCGATTGCTCGGACACGAAACATGCCAGCACTGAAAGCAGTAGCTGGTTTTCACTGCCCCTTGGAACTACGTTCGCTGCCACACAGACATTCGCGTTCTGCAAAAGCTTTGGTTGGTAATCGGGCAACACTGTGTATCTCTCTCTTGCAGAGCCCGGCAGCCAAATACCAAACGTCCAGCCACTGTGCCCAAACGAAAGCTGCCAGCACAGAAAGCTGTAGCTGGTTTTCACTGCCCCTTGGAACTGCATTCGCTGCCACACAGACATTAGCGTTCTGCAGAAGCTTTGGTTGGTAACGGGGCAACACTATGTATATCTCTCTCGCACAGCCCGGCAGCCAAATTCTAAATGTCTAGCCCTTGCTCTCACACAAAAGCTGCCAGCACGGAAAGGTGTAGCTGGTTTTCACTGCCCCTTGGAACTGCACTCGCTGCCACACAGACATTCGCGTTCTGCAAAAGCTTTGGTTGGTAATGGGGCAACACTCTGTATCTCTCTCTCGCAGAGCCCGGCAGCCAAATTCAAAACGTCCACCGATTGCTCCCAAACGAAAGCTGCCAACACTGAAAGCTGTAGCTGGTTTTCACTGCCCCTTGGACCTGCATTCGCTGCCAAACAGACATTCGCGTTCTGCAAAAGCTTTGGTTGGTAATGGGGCAACACTGTGTATCTCTCTCTCTCAGAGCCCGGCAGCCAAATTCCAAACGTCCAGCGATTGCGTACACACGAAAGCTGCCAATACTGAAAGCTGTAGCTGGTTTTCACTGCCCCTTGGAACTGCGTTCGCTGCCACACAGACATTCGCGTTCTGCAAAAGCTGTGGTTGGTAAGGGGGCAACACTCTGTATCTCTCTCTCGCACAGCCCGGCAGCCAAATTCGAAACGTCCAGCGATTGCTCCCAAACGAAAGCTGCCAGCACGGAAAGCTGTAGCTGGTTTTCACTGCCCCTTGGAACTGCATTCGCTGCCACACAGACATTCGCCTTCTACAAAAGCTTTGGTTGGTAATGGGGCAACACTCTGTATCTCTCTCTCGCAGAGCCCGGCTGCCAAATTCGAAACGTCCAGCGATTGCTGCGACACGAAAGATGCCAGCACTGAAAGCAGTAGCTGGTTTTCACTGCCCCTTGGAACTACGTTCACTGCCACACAGACATTCGCGTTCTGCAAAAGCTTTGGTTGGTAATGGGGCAACACTGTGTATGTCTCTCTCGCAGAGCCCGGCAGCCAAATTCGAAATGTCCAGCGATTGCTCCTACACTAAAGCTGCCAGCACTGAAAGCTGTAGTTGGTTTTCACTGCCCCTTGGAACTGCATTCGCTGCCACACAGACATTCGCGTTCTGCAAAAGCTTTGGTTGGTAATGGGGCAACACTCTTTATCTCTCTGTCGCACAGCCCGGCAGCCAAATTCGAAACGTCCAGCGATTGCTCCCAAACGAAAGCTGCCAGGACTGAAAGCTGTAGCTGGTTTTCACTGCCCCTTGGAACTGCATTCGCTGCCACACAGACATTCGCCTTCTACAAAAGCTTTGGTTGGTAATGGGGCAACACTCTGTATCTCTCTCTCGCAGAGCCCGGCTGCCAAATTCGAAATGTCCAGCGTTTGCTCCGACACGAAAGATGCCAGCACAGAAAGGTGTAGCTGGTTTTCACTGCCCCTTGGAACTGCATTCGCTGCCACACAGACATTCGTGTTCTGCAAAAGCTTTGGTTGGTAATGGGGCAACACTCTGTATCTCTCTCTCGCAGAGCCCGGCTGCCAAATTCGAAACGTCCAGCGATTGCTCCGACACGAAAGATGCCAGCACGGACAGCTGTAGCTGGTTTTCACTGCCCCTTGGAACTGCATTCGCTGCCACACAGACATTCGCGTTCTGCAAAAGCTGTGGTTGGTAAGGGGGCAACACTCTGTATCTCTCTCTCCTAGAGCCCGGCAGCCAAATTCGAAACGTCCAGCGATTGCTCCCAAACGAAAGCTGCCAGCACGGAAAGCTGTAGCTGGTTTTCACTGCCCCTTGGAACTGCATTCGCTGCCACACAGACATTCGCCTTCTACAAAAGCTTTGGTTGGTAATGGGGCAACACTCTGTATCTCTCTCTCGCAGAGCCCGGCTGCCAAATTCGAAACGTCCAGCGATTGCTGCGACACGAAAGATGCCAGCACTGAAAGCAGTAGCTGGTTTTCACTGCCCCTTGGAACTACGTTCACTGCCACACAGACATTCGCGTTCTGCAAAAGCTTTGGTTGGTAATGGGGCAACACTGTGTATGTCTCTCTCGCAGAGCCCGGCAGCCAAATTCGAAATGTCCAGCGATTGCTCCTACACTAAAGCTGCCAGCACTGAAAGCTGTAGTTGGTTTTCACTGCCCCTTGGAACTGCATTCGCTGCCACACAGACATTCGCGTTCTGCAAAAGCTTTGGTTGGTAATGGGGCAACACTCTTTATCTCTCTGTCGCACAGCCCGGCAGCCAAATTCGAAACGTCCAGCGATTGCTCCCAAACGAAAGCTGCCAGGACTGAAAGCTGTAGCTGGTTTTCACTGCCCCTTGGAACTGCATTCGCTGCCACACAGACATTCGCCTTCTACAAAAGCTTTGGTTGGTAATGGGGCAACACTCTGTATCTCTCTCTCGCAGAGCCCGGCTGCCAAATTCGAAATGTCCAGCGTTTGCTCCGACACGAAAGATGCCAGCACAGAAAGGTGTAGCTGGTTTTCACTGCCCCTTGGAACTGCATTCGCTGCCACACAGACATTCGTGTTCTGCAAAAGCTTTGGTTGGTAATGGGGCAACACTCTGTATCTCTCTCTCGCAGAGCCCGGCTGCCAAATTCGAAACGTCCAGCGATTGCTCCGACACGAAAGATGCCAGCACGGACAGCTGTAGCTGGTTTTCACTGCCCCTTGGAACTGCATTCGCTGCCACACAGACATTCGCGTTCTGCAGAAGCTTTGGTTGGTAATGGGGCAACACTGTGTATCTCTCTCTTGCAGAGCCCGGCAGCCAAATTCGAAATGTCCAGCGATTGCTCCCACACGAAAGCTGCCAGCACGGAAAGATATAGCTGGTTTTCACTGCCCCTTGGAACTGCATTCGCTGCCACACAGACATTCGCGTTCTGCAAAAGCTTTGGTTGGTAATGGGGCAACACTGTGTATCTCTCTCTCACAGAGCCCGGCTGCCAAATTCCAAACGTCCAGCGATTGCGTACACACGAAAGCTGCCAACACTGAAAGCTGTAGCTGGTTTTCACTGCCCCTTGGAACTCCATTCGCTGCCACACAGACATTCGCGTTCTGCAAAAGCTTTGGTTGGTAATGGGGCAACAGTCTTTATCTCTCTCTCGCAGAGCCCGGCAGCCAAATTCGAAACGTCCAGCGATTGCTCCCAAACGAAAGCTGCCAGCACGGAAAGCTGTAGCTGGTTTTCACTGCCCCTTGGAACTGCATTCGCTGCCACACAGACATTCGCCTTCTACAAAAGCTTTGGTTGGTAATGGGGCAACACTCTGTATCTATCTCTCGCAGAGCCCGGCTGCCAAATTCGAAACGTCCAGCGATTGCTGCGACACGAAAGATGCCAGCACTGAAAGCAGTAGCTGGTTTTCACTGCCGCTTGGAACTACGTTCGCTGCCACACAGACATTCGCGTTCTGCAAAAGCTTTGGTTGGTAATGGGGCAACACTGTGTATGTCTCTCTCGCACAGCCCGGCAGCCAAATTCGAAATGTCTAGCGATTGCTCGCACACAAAAGCTCCCAGCACGGAAAGGTGTAGCTGGTTTTCACTGCCCCTTGGATCTACGTTCACTGCCACACAGACATTCGCGTTCTGCAAAAGCTTTGGTTGGTAATGGGGCAACACTCTGTATCTCTCTGTCGCACAGCCCGGCAGCCAAATTCGAAATGTCCAGCTATTGCTCCCACACGAAACGTGCCAGCACTGTAAGCTATAGCTGGTTTTCACTGCCCCTTGGAACTGCATGCGCTGCCACACAGACATTCGCTTTCTACAAAAGCTGTGGTTGGTAATGGGGCAACACTGTGTATCTCTCTGTCGCACAGCCCGGCAGCCAAATTCGAAACGTCCAGCGATTGCTCCGACACGAAAGATGCCAGCACAGAGAGGTGTAGCTGGTTTTCACTGCCCCTTGGAACTGCGTTCGCTGCCACACAGACATTCGCGTTCTGCTAAAGCTTTGGTTGGTAATGGGGCAACACTCTGTATCTCTCTCTCGCAGAGCCCGGCAGCCAAATACCAAACGTCCAGCCACTGTGCCCAAACGAAATATGCCACCACTGAAAGCAGTAGCTGGTTTTCACTGCCCCTTGGAACTACGTTCGCTGCCACACAGACATTCGCGTTCTGCAAAAGCTTTGGTTGGTAATGGGGCAACACTGTGTATCTCTCTCTCGCAGAGCCCGGCAGCCAAATTCGAAACGTCTAGTGATTGCTCCCAAACGAAAGCTGCCAGCACGGAAAGCTGTAGCTGGTTTTCACTGCCCCTTGGAACTGCGTTCGCTGCCACACAGACATTCGCCTTCTACAAAAGCTTTGGTTGGTAATGGGGCAACACTCTGTATCTCTGTCTCGCACAGCCCGGCAGCCAAATTCGAAACGTCCAGCGATTGCTCCCAAACGAAACCTGCCAGCACGGAAAGCTGTAGCTGGTTTTCACTGCCCCTTGGAACTGCGTTCGCTGCCACACAGACATTCGCGTTCTGCTAAAGCTTTGGTTGGTAATGGGGCAACACTGTGTATCTCTCTCTCGCAGAGCCCGGCAGCCAAATTCGAAACGTCCAGCGATTGCTCCCAAACGAAAGCTGTCAGCACGGACAGCTGTAGCTTTTTTTCACTGCCCCTTGGAAGTGCATTCGCTGCCACACAGACATTCGCGTTCTGCAGAAGCTTTGGTTGGTAATGGGGCAACACTGTGTATCTCTCTCTTGCAGAGCCCGGCAGCCAAATTCGAAATGTCCAGCGATTGCTCCCACACGAAAGCTGCCAGCACGGAAAGATATAGCTGGTTTTCACTGCCCCTTGGAACTGCATTCGCTGCCACAAGGACATTCGCGTTCTGCAAAAGCTTTGGTTGGTAATGGGGCAACACTCTGTATCTCTCTCTCGCAGAGCCCGGCTGCCAAATTCCAAACGTCCAGCGGTTGCGTAAACACGAAAGCTGCCAACACTGAAACCTGTAGCTGGTTTTCACTGCCCCTTGGAACTCCATTCGCTGCCACACAGAAATTCGCGTTCTGCAAAAGCTTTGGTTGGTAATGGGGCAGCACTCTGTATCTCTCTCTCGCAGAGCCCGGCTGCCAAATTCGAAACGTCCAGCGATTGCTCCGACACGAAAGATGCCAGCACTGAAAGCAGTAGCTGCTTTTCACTGCACCTTGGAACTACGTTCGCTGCCACACAGACATTCGCCTTCTACAAAAGCTTTGGTTGGTAATGGGTCAACACTATGTATGTCTCTGTCGCACAGCCCGGCAGCCAAATTCGAAATGTCTAGCGATTGCTCTCACACGAAAGCTGCCAGCACGGAAAGCTGTAGCTGGTTTTCACTGCCCCTTGGAACTCCATTCGCTGCCACACAGACATTCGCCTTCTACAAAAGCTTTGCTTGGTAATGGGGCAATACTCTGTATCTCTCTGTCGCACAGCCCGGCAGCCAAATTCGAAACGTCCAGCGATTGCTCCCAAACGAAAGCTGCCAGCACGGAAAGCTGTAGCTGGTTTTCACTGCCCCTTGAAACTGCGTTCGCTGCCACACAGACATTCGCGTTCTGCAAAAGCTTTGGTTGGTAATGGGGCAACACTCTGTATCTCTCTCTCGCAGAGCCCGGCAGCCAAATTCGAAACGTCCAGCGATAGCTCCCAAACGACAGCTGCCAGCACGGAAAGATATAGCTGGTTTTCACTGCCCCTTGGATCTACGTTCACTGCCACACAGACATTCGCGTTCTGCAAAAGCTTTGGTTGGTAATGGGGCAACACTCTGTATCTCTCTCTCGCAGAGCCCGGCTGCCAAATTCCAAACGTCCAGCGATTGCTCCGACACGAAAGATGCCAGCACTGAAAGCAGTAGCTGGTTTTCACTGCCCCTTGGAACTGCATTCGCTGCCACACAGACATTCGCGTTCTGCAAAAGCTTTGGTTGGTAATGGGGCAACACTGTGTATGTCTCTCTCGCACAGCCCGGCAGCCAAATTTAAAATGTCTAGCTATTGCTCCCACACAAAAGCTGCCAGCACAGAAAGGTGTAGCTGGTTTTCACTGCCCCTTGGAACTGCATTCGCTGCCACACAGACATTCGCGTTCTGCAAAAGCTTTGGTTGGTAATGGGGCAACACTGTGTATCTCTCTCTCGCAGAGCCCGGCAGCCAAATTCGAAACGTCCAGCCATTACTCCCAAACGAAAGCTGTCAGCACGGACAGCTGTTAGCTGGTTTTCACTGCCCCTTGGAACTGCATTCGCTGCCACACAAACATTCGCGTTCTGCAAAAGCTTTGGTTGGTAATGGGGCAACACTCTGTATCTCTCTCTCGCAGAGCCCGGCTGCCAAATTCCAAACGTCCAGCGATTGCGTTCACACGAAAGCTGCCAACACTGAAAGCTGTAGCTGGTTTTCACTGCCCCTTGGAACTACGTTCACTGCCACACAGACATTCGCGTTCTGCAAAAGCTTTGGTTGGTAATGGGGCAACACTGTGTATCTCTCTCTCACAGAGCCCGGCTGCCAAATTCCAAACGTCCAGCGATTGCGTACACACGAAAGCTGCCAGCACTGAAAGCTGTAGCTGGTTTTCACTGCCCCTTGGAACTGCATTCGCTGCCACACAGACATTCGCGTTCTGCAGAAGCTTTGGTTGGTAATGGGGCAACACTGTGTATCTCTCTCTCGCAGAGCCCGGCAGCCAAATTCGAAACGTCCAGCGATTGCGTACACACGAAAGCTGCCAACACTGAAAGCTGTAGCTGGTTTTCACTGCCCCTTGGAACTCCATTCGCTGCCACACAGACATTCGCGTTCTGCAAAAGCTTTGGTTGGTAATGGGGCAACACTCTGTATCTCTCTCTCGCAGAGCCCGGCAGCCAAATTCGAAACGTCCAGCGATTGCTCCCAAACGAAAGCTGCCAGCACGGAAAGCTGTCGCTGGTTTTCACTGCCCCTTGGAACTGCATTCGCTGCCACACAGACATTCGCGTTCTGCAGAAGCTTTGGTTGGTAATGGGGCAACACTCTGTATCTCTCTCTTGCAGAGCCCGGCAGCCAAATTCAAAATGTCCAGCGATTGCTCCCATACGAAAGCTGCCAGCACTGAAAGCTATAGTTGGTTTTCACTGCCCCTTGGAACTGCATTCGCTGCCACACAGACATTCGCGTTCTGCAAAAGCTTTGGTTGGTAATGGGGCAACACTCTGTATCTCTCTCTCGCAGAGCCCGGCTGCCAAATTCGAAACGTCCAGCGATTGCTCGGACACGAAACATGCCAGCACTGAAAGCAGTAGCTGGTTTTCACTGCCCCTTGGAACTACGTTCGCTGCCACACAGACATTCGCGTTCTGCAAAAGCTTTGGTTGGTAATGGGTCAACACTATGTATGTCTCTCTCGCACAGCCCGGCAGCCAAATTCGAAATGTCTAGCGATTGCTCTCACACAAAAGCTGCCAGCACGGAAAGGTGTAGCTGGTTTTCACTGCCCCTTGGAACTGCATTCGCTGCCACACAGACATTCGCGTTCTGCAAAAGCTTTGGTTGGTAATGGGGCAACACTGTGTATCTCTCTCTCGCAGAGCCCGGCAGCCAAATTCGAAACGTCCAGCCATTTCTCCCAAACGAAAGCTGCAAGCACGGACAGCTGTTAGCTGGTTTTCACTGCCCCTTGGAACTCCATTCGGTGCCACACAAACATTCGCGTTCTGCAAAAGCTTTGGTTCGTAATGGGGCAACACTCTGTATCTCTCTGTCGCACAGCCCGGCAGCCAAATTCGAAACGTCCAGCGATTGCGTACACACGAAAGCTGCCAGCACGGAAAGCTGTAGCTGGTTTTCACTGCCCCTTGGAACTACGTTCGCTGCCACACAGACATTCGCGTTCTGCAAAAGCTTTGGTTGGTAATGGGTCAACACTATGTATCTCTCTCTTGCAGAGCCCGGCAGCCAAATACCAAACGTCCAGCCACTGTGCCCAAACGAAAGCTGCCAGCACTGAAAGCTGTAGCTGGTTTTCACTGCCCCTTGGAACTCCATTCGCTGCCACACAGACATTCGCGTTCTGCAAAAGCTTTGGTTGGTAATGGGGCAACACTCTGTATCTCTCTGTCGCACAGCCCGGCAGCCAAATTCGAAACGTCCAGCGATTGCTCCCAAACGAAAGCTGCCAGCACGGAAAGCTGTAGCTGGTTTTCACTGCCCCTTGGAACTCCATTCGCTGCCACACAGACATTCGCGTTCTGCAGAAGCTTTGGTTGGTAATGGGGTAACACTGTTTATCTCTCTCTCGCAGAGCCCGGCAGCCAAATTCGAAAAGTCCAGCGATTGCTCCCACACGAAAGCTGCCAGCACGGAAAGATATAGCTGGTTTTCACTGCCCCTTGGATCTACGTTCACTGCCACACAGACATTCGCGTTCTGCAAAAGCTTTGGTTGGTAATGGGGCAACACTGTGTATCTCTCTCTCGCACAGCCCGGCTGCCTAATTCGAAACGTCCAGCGATTGCTCCCAAATGAAAGCTGCCAGCACGGAAAGCTGTAGCTGGTTTTCACTGCCCCTTGGAACTGCATTCGCTGCCACACAGACATTCGCTTTCTGCAGAAGCTTTGGTTGGTAATGGGGCCACACTGTTTATCTCTCTCTCGCAGAGCCCGGCTGCCAAATTCGAAATGTCCAGCGATTGCTCCCAAACGAAAGCTGCCAGCATGGAAAGATATAGCTGGTTTTCACTGCCCCTTGGAACTGCATGCGCTGCCACACAGACATTCGCCTTCTACAAAAGCTTTGCTTGGTAATGGGGAAACACTCTGTATCTCTCTCTCGCAGAGCCCGGCTGCCAAATTCGAAACGTCCAGCGATTGCTCCGACACGAAATCTGCCAGCACTGAAAGCAGTAGCTGGTTTTCACTGCCCCTTGGAACTGCGTTCGCTGCCACACAGACATTCGCGTTCTGCAAAAGCTTTGGTTGGTAATGGGGCAACACTTTGTATGTCTCTCTCGCACAGCCCGGCAGCCAAATTCGAAATGTCTAGCTGTTGCTCCCACACAAAAGCTGCCAGCATGTAAAGGTGTAGCTGGTTTTCACTGCCCCTTGGAACTGCATTCGCTGCCACACAGACATTCGCGTTCTGCAAAAGCTTTGGTTGGTAATGGGGCAACACTGTGTATGTCTCTCTCGCAGAGCACGGCAGCCAAATTCGAAACGTCCAGCGATTGCTCCCAAACGAGAGTTGCCAGCATGGAAAGATATAGCTGGTTTTCACTGCCCCTTGGAACTGCGTTCGCTGCCAAACAGACATTCGCGTTCTGCAAAAGCTTTGGTTGGTAATGGGGCAACACTGTGTATCTCTCTCTCGCAGAGCCCGGCAGCCAAATTCGAAACGTCCAGCGATTGCTCCCAAACGAAAGCTGTCAGCACGGACAGCTGTAGCTGGTTTTCACTGCCCCTTGGAACTCCATTCGCTGCCACACAAACATTCGCGTTCTGCAAAAGATTTGGTTGGTAATGGGGCAACACTGTGTATCTCTCTCTCGCAAAACCCGGCAGCCAAATTCGAAATGTCCATCGATTGCTCCCAAACGAAAGCTACCACCACTGAAAGCTGTAGCTGGTTTTCACTGCCCCTTGGAACTGCATTCGCTGCCACACAGACATTCGCGTTCTGCAGAAGCTTTGGTTGGTAATGGGGCAACACTCTGTATCTCTCTCTTGCAGAGCCCGGCAGCCAAATTCGAAATGTCCAGCGATTGCTCCCACACGAAAGCTGCCAGCACGGACAGATGTAGCTGGTTTTCACTGCCCCTTGGAACTGCATTCGCTGCCACACAGACATTCGCGTTCTGCAGAAGCTTTGGTTGGTAATGGGGCAACACTGTGTATCTCTCTCTCACAGAGCCCGGCAGCCAAATTCCAAACGTCCAGCGATTGCGTACACACGAAAGCTGCCAACACTGAAAGCTGTAGCTGGTTTTCACTGCCCCTTGGAACTCCATTCGCTGCCACACAGACATTCGCGTTCTGCAAAAGCTTTGGTTGGTAATGGGGCAACACTCTGTATCTCTCTCTCGCACAGCCCGGCAGCCAAATTCGAAACGTCCAGCGATTGCTCCCAAACGAAAGCTGCCAGCACGGAAAGCTGTAGCTGGTTTTCACTGCCCCTTGGAACTGCATTCGCTGCCACACAGACATTCGCGTTCTGCAGAAGCTTTGGTTGGTAATGGGGCAACACTGTGTATCTCTCTCTCGCAGAGCCCGGCTGCCAAATTCCAAACGTCCAGCGATTGCTCCGACACGAAAGATGCCAGCACTGAAAGCAGTAGCTGGTTTTCACTGCCCCTTGGAACTGCATTCGCTGCCACACAGACATTCGCGTTCTGCAAAAGCTTTGGTTGGTAATGGGGCAACACTGTGTATGTCTCTCTCGCACAGCCCGGCAGCCAAATTCGAAATGTCTAGCTATTGCTCCCACACAAAAGCTGCCAGCATGTAAAGGTGTAGCTGGTTTTCACTGCCCCTTGGAACTGCATTCGCTGCCACACAGACATTCGCGTTCTGCAAAAGCTTTGGTTGGTAATGGGGCAACACTCTGTATCTCTCTCTCGCAGAGCCCGGCAGCCAAATTCGAAACGTCCAGCGATTGCTCCCAAACGAAAGCTGCCAGCACGGAAAGCTGTAGCTGGTTTTCACTGCCCCTTGGAACTGCATTCGCTGCCACACAGACATTCGCGTTCTGCAAAAGCTTTGGTTGGTAATGGGGCAACACTGTGTATCTCTCTCTCGTAGAGCTCGGCAGCCAAATTCGAAACGTCCAGCGATTGCTCCCAAACGAAAGCTGCCAGCACGGAAAGCTGTAGTTGGTTTTCACTGCCCCTTGGAACTGCATTCGCTGCCACACAGACATTCGCGTTCTGCAAAAGCTTTGGTTGGTAATGGGGCAACACTGTGTATCTCTCTCTCGCAGAGCCCGGCAGCCAAATTCCAAACGTCCAGCGATTGCGTACACACGAAAGCTGCCAACACTGAAAGCTGTAGCTGGTTTTCACTGCCCCTTGGAACTCCATTCGCTGCCACACAGACATTCGCGTTCTGCAAAAGCTTTGGTTGGTAATGGGGCAACACTCTGTATCTCTCTCTCGCAGAGCCCGGCAGCCAAATTCGAAACGTCCAGCGATTGCTCCCAAACGAAAGCTGCCAGCACGGAAAGCTGTAGCTGGTTTTCACTGCCCCTTGGAACTGCATTCGCTGCCACACAGACATGCGTGTTCTGCAGAAGCTTTGGTTGGTAATGGGGCAACACTGTGTATCTCTCTCTTGCAGAGCCCGGCAGCCAAATTCAAAATGTCCAGCGATTGCTCCCACACGAAAGCTGCCAGCACTGAAAGCTATAGTTGGTTTTCACTGCCCCTTGGAACTGCATTCGCTGCCACACAGACATTCGCGTTCTGCAAAAGCTTTGGTTGGTAATGGGGCAACACTCTGTATCTCTCTCTCGCAGAGCCCGGCTGCCAAATTCGAAACGTCCAGCGATTGCTCGGACACGAAACATGCCAGCACTGAAAGCAGTAGCTGGTTTTCACTGCCCCTTGGAACTACGTTCGCTGCCACACAGACATTCGCGTTCTGCAAAAGCTTTGGTTGGTAATAGGTCAACACTATGTATGTCTCTCTCACACAGCCCGGCAGCCAAATTCGAAATGTCTAGCGATTGCTCTCACACAAAAGCTGCCAACACTGAAAGCTGTAGCTGGTTTTCACTGCCCCTTGGAACTGCATTCACTGCCACACAGACATTCGCGTTCTGCAAAAGCTTTGGTTGGTAATGGGGCAACACTCTGTATCTCTCTCTCGCAGAGCCCGGCAGCCAAATTCGAAACGTCCAGCGATTGCTCCCAAACGAAACCTGCCAGCACGGAAAGCTTTAGCTGGTTTTCACTGCCCCTTGGAACTACGTTCACTGCCACACAGACATTCGCGTTCTGCAGAAGCTTTGGTTGGTAATGGGGCAACACTGTGTATCTCTCTCTCGCACAGCCCGGCAGCCAAATTCGAAATGTCCAGCTATTGCTCCCACACGAAACCTGCCAGCACTGTAAGCTATAGCTGGTTTTCACTGCCCCTTGGAACTGCATGCGCTGCTACACAGACATTCGCCTTCTACAAAAGCTTTGGTTGGTAATGGGGCAACACTCTGTATCTCTCTCTCGCAGAGCCCGGCTGCCAAATTCGAAACGTCCAGCGATTGCTCCCAAACGAAAGCTGCCAGCACGGAAAGCTGTAGTTGGTTTTCACTGCCCCTTGGAACTGCATTCGCTGCCACACAGACATTCGCCTTCTACAAAAGCTTTGGTTGGTAATGGGGCAACACTCTGTATCTCTCTCTCGCAGAGCCCGGCTGCCAAATTCCAAACGTCCAGCGATTGCTGCGACACGAAAGATGTCAGCACTGAAAGCAGTAGCTGGTTTTCACTGCCCCTTGGAACTACGTTCGCTGCCACACAGACATTCGCGTTCTGCAAAAGCTTTGGTTGGTAATGAGGCAACACTGTGTATGTCTCTCTCGCACAGCCCGGCAGCCAAATTCGAAATGTCTAGCGATTGCTCCCACACAAAAGCTCGCAGGTCGGAAAGCTGTAGCTGGTTTTCACTGCCCCTTGGAACTGCATTCGCTGCCACACAGACATTCGCGTTCTGCAAAAGCTTTGGTTGGTAATGGGGCAACACTCTGTATCTCTCTCTCGCAGAGCCCGGCAGCCAAATTCGAAACGTCCAGCGATAGCTCCCAAACGACAGCTGCCAGCACGGAAAGATATAGCTGGTTTTCACTGCCCCTTGGATCTACGTTCACTGCCACACAGACATTCGCGTTCTGCAAAAGCTTTGGTTGGTAATGGGGCAACACTCTGTATCTCTCTCTCGCAGAGCCCGGCTGCCAAATTCCAAACGTCCAGCGATTGCTCCGACACGAAAGATGCCAGCACTGAAAGCAGTAGCTGGTTTTCACTGCCCCTTGGAACTGCATTCGCTGCCACACAGACATTCGCGTTCTGCAAAAGCTTTGGTTGGTAATGGGGCAACACTCTGTATCTCTCTCTCGCAGAGCCCGGCAGCCAAATTCGAAACGTCCAGCGATTGCTCCCAAACGAAAGCTGCCAGCACGGAAAGCTGTAGCTGGTTTTCACTGCCCCTTGGAACTGCATTCGCTGCCACACAGACATTCGCGTTCTGCAGAAGCTTTGGTTGGTAATGGGGCAACACTCTGTATCTCTCTCTTGCAGAGCCCGGCAGCCAAATTCAAAATGTCCAGCGATTGCTCCCACACGAAAGCTGCCAGCACTGAAAGCTATAGTTGGTTTTCACTGCCCCTTGGAACTGCATTCGCTGCCACACAGACATTCGCGTTCTGCAAAAGCTTTGGTTGGTAATGGGGCAACACTCTGTATCTCTCTCTCGCAGAGCCCGGCTGCCAAATTCGAAACGTCCAGCGATTGCTCGGACACGAAACATGCCAGCACTGAAAGCAGTAGCTGGTTTTCACTGCCCCTTGGAACTACGTTCGCTGCCACACAGACATTCGCGTTCTGCAAAAGCTTTGTTTGGTAATGGGTCAACACTATGTATGTCTCTCTCGCACAGCCCGGCAGCCAAATTCGAAATGTCTAGCGATTGCTCTCACACAAAAGCTGCCAGCACGGAAAGGTGTAGCTGGTTTTCACTGCCCCTTGGAACTGCATTCGCTGCCACACAGACATTCGCGTTCTGCAAAAGCTTTGGTTGGTAATGGGGCAACACTGTGTATCTCTCTCTCGCAGAGCCCGGCAGCCAAATTCGAAACGTCCAGCCATTTCTCCCAAACGAAAGCTGCAAGCACGGACAGCTGTTAGCTGGTTTTCACTGCCCCTTGGAACTCCATTCGGTGCCACACAAACATTCGCGTTCTGCAAAAGCTTTGGTTCGTAATGGGGCAACACTCTGTATCTCTCTGTCGCACAGCCCGGCAGCCAAATTCGAAACGTCCAGCGATTGCGTACACACGAAAGCTGCCAGCACGGAAAGCTGTAGCTGGTTTTCACTGCCCCTTGGAACTACGTTCGCTGCCACACAGACATTCGCGTTCTGCAAAAGCTTTGGTTGGTAAAGGGTCAACACTATGTATCTCTCTCTTGCAGAGCCCGGCAGCCAAATACCAAACGTCCAGCCACTGTGCCCAAACGAAAGCTGCCAGCACTGAAAGCTGTAGCTGGTTTTCACTGCCCCTTGGAACTCCATTCGCTGCCACACAGACATTCGCGTTCTGCAAAAGCTTTGGTTGGTAATGGGGCAACACTCTGTATCTCTCTGTCGCACAGCCCGGCAGCCAAATTCGAAACGTCCAGCGATTGCTCCCAAACGAAAGCTGCCAGCACGGAAAGCTGTAGCTGGTTTTCACTGCCCCTTGGAAGTCCATTCGCTGCCACACAGACATTCGCGTTCTGCAGAAGCTTTGGTTGGTAATGGGGCAACACTGTTTATCTCTCTCTCGCAGAGCCCGGCAGCCAAATTCGAAAAGTCCAGCGATTGCTCCCACACGAAAGCTGCCAGCACGGAAAGATATAGCTGGTTTTCACTGCCCCTTGGATCTACGTTCACTGCCACACAGACATTCGCGTTCTGCAAAAGCTTTGGTTGGTAATGGGGCAACACTGTGTATCTCTCTCTCGCACAGCCCGGCTGCCTAATTCGAAACGTCCAGCGATTGCTCCCAAATGAAAGCTGCCAGCACGGAAAGCTGTAGCTGGTTTTCACTGCCCCTTGGAACTGCATTCGCTGCCACACAGACATTCGCTTTCTGCAGAAGCTTTGGTTGGTAATGGGGCAACACTGTGTATCTCTCTCTCGTAGAGCTCGGCAGCCAAATTCGAAACGTCCAGCGATTGCTCCCAAACGAAAGCTGCCAGCACGGAAAGCTGTAGTTGGTTTTCACTGCCCCTTGGAACTGCATTCGCTGCCACACAGACATTCGCGTTCTGCAAAAGCTTTGGTTGGTAATGGGGCAACACTGTGTATCTCTCTCTCGCAGAGCCCGGCAGCCAAATTCCAAACGTCCAGCGATTGCGTACACACGAAAGCTGCCAACACTGAAAGCTGTAGCTGGTTTTCACTGCCCCTTGGAACTCCATTCGCTGCCACACAGACATTCGCGTTCTGCAAAAGCTTTGGTTGGTAATGGGGCAACACTCTGTATCTCTCTCTCGCAGAGCCCGGCAGCCAAATTCGAAACGTCCAGCGATTGCTCCCAAACGAAAGCTGCCAGCACGGAAAGCTGTAGCTGGTTTTCACTGCCCCTTGGAACTGCATTCGCTGCCACACAGACATGCGTGTTCTGCAGAAGCTTTGGTTGGTAATGGGGCAACACTGTGTATCTCTCTCTTGCAGAGCCCGGCAGCCAAATTCAAAATGTCCAGCGATTGCTCCCACACGAAAGCTGCCAGCACTGAAAGCTATAGTTGGTTTTCACTGCCCCTTGGAACTGCATTCGCTGCCACACAGACATTCGCGTTCTGCAAAAGCTTTGGTTGGTAATGGGGCAACACTCTGTATCTCTCTCTCGCAGAGCCCGGCTGCCAAATTCGAAACGTCCAGCGATTGCTCGGACACGAAACATGCCAGCACTGAAAGCAGTAGCTGGTTTTCACTGCCCCTTGGAACTACGTTCGCTGCCACACAGACATTCGCGTTCTGCAAAAGCTTTGGTTGGTAATAGGTCAACACTATGTATGTCTCTCTCACACAGCCCGGCAGCCAAATTCGAAATGTCTAGCGATTGCTCTCACACAAAAGCTGCCAACACTGAAAGCTGTAGCTGGTTTTCACTGCCCCTTGGAACTGCATTCACTGCCACACAGACATTCGCGTTCTGCAAAAGCTTTGGTTGGTAATGGGGCAACACTCTGTATCTCTCTCTCGCAGAGCCCGGCAGCCAAATTCGAAACGTCCAGCGATTGCTCCCAAACGAAACCTGCCAGCACGGAAAGCTTTAGCTGGTTTTCACTGCCCCTTGGAACTACGTTCACTGCCACACAGACATTCGCGTTCTGCAGAAGCTTTGGTTGGTAATGGGGCAACACTGTGTATCTCTCTCTCGCACAGCCCGGCAGCCAAATTCGAAATGTCCAGCTATTGCTCCCACACGAAACCTGCCAGCACTGTAAGCTATAGCTGGTTTTCACTGCCCCTTGGAACTGCATGCGCTGCTACACAGACATTCGCCTTCTACAAAAGCTTTGGTTGGTAATGGGGCAACACTCTGTATCTCTCTCTCGCAGAGCCCGGCTGCCAAATTCGAAACGTCCAGCGATTGCTCCCAAACGAAAGCTGCCAGCACGGAAAGCTGTAGTTGGTTTTCACTGCCCCTTGGAACTGCATTCGCTGCCACACAGACATTCGCCTTCTACAAAAGCTTTGGTTGGTAATGGGGCAACACTCTGTATCTCTCTCTCGCAGAGCCCGGCTGCCAAATTCCAAACGTCCAGCGATTGCTGCGACACGAAAGATGTCAGCACTGAAAGCAGTAGCTGGTTTTCACTGCCCCTTGGAACTACGTTCGCTGCCACACAGACATTCGCGTTCTGCAAAAGCTTTGGTTGGTAATGAGGCAACACTGTGTATGTCTCTCTCGCACAGCCCGGCAGCCAAATTCGAAATGTCTAGCGATTGCTCCCACACAAAAGCTCGCAGGTCGGAAAGCTGTAGCTGGTTTTCACTGCCCCTTGGAACTGCATTCGCTGCCACACAGACATTCGCGTTCTGCAAAAGCTTTGGTTGGTAATGGGGCAACACTCTGTATCTCTCTCTCGCAGAGCCCGGCAGCCAAATTCGAAACGTCCAGCGATAGCTCCCAAACGACAGCTGCCAGCACGGAAAGATATAGCTGGTTTTCACTGCCCCTTGGATCTACGTTCACTGCCACACAGACATTCGCGTTCTGCAAAAGCTTTGGTTGGTAATGGGGCAACACTCTGTATCTCTCTCTCGCAGAGCCCGGCTGCCAAATTCCAAACGTCCAGCGATTGCTCCGACACGAAAGATGCCAGCACTGAAAGCAGTAGCTGGTTTTCACTGCCCCTTGGAACTGCATTCGCTGCCACACAGACATTCGCGTTCTGCAAAAGCTTTGGTTGGTAATGGGGCAACACTGTGTATGTCTCTCTCGCACAGCCCGGCAGCCAAATTTAAAATGTCTAGCTATTGCTCCCACACAAAAGCTGCCAGCACAGAAAGGTGTAGCTGGTTTTCACTGCCCCTTGGAACTGCATTCGCTGCCACACAGACATTCGCGTTCTGCAAAAGCTTTGGTTGGTAATGGGGCAACACTGTGTATCTCTCTCTCGCAGAGCCCGGCAGCCAAATTCGAAATGTCTAGCGATTGCTCTCACACAAAAGCTGCCAGCACGGAAAGGTGTAGCTGGTTTTCACTGCCCCTTGGAACTGCATTCGCTGCCACACAGACATTTGCCTTCTACAAAACTTTGGTTGGTAATGGGGCAACACTCTCTATCTCTCTCTCGCAGAGCCCGGCAGCCAAATTCGAAACGTCCAGTGATTGCTCCCAAACGAAAGCTGCCAGCACGGAAAGATATAGCTGGTTTTCACTGCCCGTTGGATCTACATTCACTGCCACACAGACATTCGCGTTCTGCAAAAGCTTTGGTTGGTAATGGGGCAACACTCTGTATCTCTCTCTCGCAGAGCCCGGCAGTTAAATTCGAAATGTCCAGCGATTGCTCCCAAACGAAAGCTGCCAGCACTGAAAGCTGTAGCTGGTTTTCACTGCCCCTTGGAACTACGTTCACTGCCACACAGACATTCGCGTTCTGCAAAAGCTTTGGTTGGTAATGGGGCAACACTGTGTATCTCTCTCTCGTAGAGCCCGGCTGCCAAATTCCAAAGGTCCAGCGATTGCTCCCAAACGAAAGCTGCCAGCACGGAAAGCTGTAGTTGGTTTTCACTGCCCCTTGGAACTGCATTCGCTGCCACAAGGACATTCGCGTTCTGCAAAAGCTTTGGTTGGTAATGGGGCAACACTGTGTATCTCTCTCTCGCAGAGCCCGGCAGCCAAATTCGAAACGTCCAGCGATTGCGTACACACGAAAGCTGCCAACACTGAAAGCTGTACCTGGTTTTCACTGCCCCTTGGAACTCCATTCGCTGCCACACAGACATTCGCGTTCTGCAAAAGCTTTGGTTGGTAATGGGGCAACACTCTGTATCTCTCTCTCGCAGAGCCCGGCAGCCAAATTCGAAACGTCCAGCGATTGCTCCCAAACGAAAGCTGCCAGCACGGAAAGCTGTAGCTGGTTTTCACTGCCCCTTGGAACTGCATTCGCTGCCACACAGACATTCGCGTTCTGCAGAAGCTTTGGTTGGTAATGGGGCAACACTCTGTATCTCTCTCTTGCAGAGCCCGGCAGCCAAATTCAAAATGTCCAGCGATTGCTCCCACACGAAAGCTGCCAGCACTGAAAGCTATAGTTGGTTTTCACTGCCCCTTGGAACTGCATTCGCTGCCACACAGACATTCGCGTTCTGCAAAAGCTTTGGTTGGTAATGGGGCAACACTCTGTATCTCTCTCTCGCAGAGCCCGGCTGCCAAATTCGAAACGTCCAGCGATTGCTCGGACACGAAACATGCCAGCACTGAAAGCAGTAGCTGGTTTTCACTGCCCCTTGGAACTGCATTCGCTGCCACACAGACATTCGCGTTCTGCAAAAGCTTTGGTTGGTAATGGGGCAACACTCTGTATCTCTCTCTCGCAGAGCCCGGCAGCCAAATTCGAAACGTCCAGCGATAGCTCCCAAACGACAGCTGCCAGCACGGAAAGATATAGCTGGTTTTCACTGCCCCTTGGATCTACGTTCACTGCCACACAGACATTCGCGTTCTGCAAAAGCTTTGGTTGGTAATGGGGCAACACTCTGTATCTCTCTCTCGCAGAGCCCGGCTGCCAAATTCCAAACGTCCAGCGATTGCTCCGACACGAAAGATGCCAGCACTGAAAGCAGTAGCTGGTTTTCACTGCCCCTTGGAACTGCATTCGCTGCCACACAGACATTCGCGTTCTGCAAAAGCTTTGGTTGGTAATGGGGCAACACTGTGTATGTCTCTCTCGCACAGCCCGGCAGCCAAATTTAAAATGTCTAGCTATTGCTCCCACACAAAAGCTGCCAGCACAGAAAGGTGTAGCTGGTTTTCACTGCCCCTTGGAACTGCATTCGCTGCCACACAGACATTCGCGTTCTGCAAAAGCTTTGGTTGGTAATGGGGCAACACTGTGTATCTCTCTCTCGCAGAGCCCGGCAGCCAAATTCGAAATGTCTAGCGATTGCTCTCACACAAAAGCTGCCAGCACGGAAAGGTGTAGCTGGTTTTCACTGCCCCTTGGAACTGCATTCGCTGCCACACAGACATTTGCCTTCTACAAAACTTTGGTTGGTAATGGGGCAACACTCTCTATCTCTCTCTCGCAGAGCCCGGCAGCCAAATTCGAAACGTCCAGTGATTGCTCCCAAACGAAAGCTGCCAGCACGGAAAGATATAGCTGGTTTTCACTGCCCGTTGGATCTACATTCACTGCCACACAGACATTCGCGTTCTGCAAAAGCTTTGGTTGGTAATGGGGCAACACTCTGTATCTCTCTCTCGCAGAGCCCGGCAGTTAAATTCGAAATGTCCAGCGATTGCTCCCAAACGAAAGCTGCCAGCACTGAAAGCTGTAGCTGGTTTTCACTGCCCCTTGGAACTACGTTCACTGCCACACAGACATTCGCGTTCTGCAAAAGCTTTGGTTGGTAATGGGGCAACACTGTGTATCTCTCTCTCGTAGAGCCCGGCTGCCAAATTCCAAAGGTCCAGCGATTGCTCCCAAACGAAAGCTGCCAGCACGGAAAGCTGTAGTTGGTTTTCACTGCCCCTTGGAACTGCATTCGCTGCCACAAGGACATTCGCGTTCTGCAAAAGCTTTGGTTGGTAATGGGGCAACACTGTGTATCTCTCTCTCGCAGAGCCCGGCAGCCAAATTCGAAACGTCCAGCGATTGCGTACACACGAAAGCTGCCAACACTGAAAGCTGTACCTGGTTTTCACTGCCCCTTGGAACTCCATTCGCTGCCACACAGACATTCGCGTTCTGCAAAAGCTTTGGTTGGTAATGGGGCAACACTCTGTATCTCTCTCTCGCAGAGCCCGGCAGCCAAATTCGAAACGTCCAGCGATTGCTCCCAAACGAAAGCTGCCAGCACGGAAAGCTGTAGCTGGTTTTCACTGCCCCTTGGAACTGCATTCGCTGCCACACAGACATTCGCGTTCTGCAGAAGCTTTGGTTGGTAATGGGGCAACACTCTGTATCTCTCTCTTGCAGAGCCCGGCAGCCAAATTCAAAATGTCCAGCGATTGCTCCCACACGAAAGCTGCCAGCACTGAAAGCTATAGTTGGTTTTCACTGCCCCTTGGAACTGCATTCGCTGCCACACAGACATTCGCGTTCTGCAAAAGCTTTGGTTGGTAATGGGGCAACACTCTGTATCTCTCTCTCGCAGAGCCCGGCTGCCAAATTCGAAACGTCCAGCGATTGCTCGGACACGAAACATGCCAGCACTGAAAGCAGTAGCTGGTTTTCACTGCCCCTTGGAACTACGTTCGCTGCCACACAGACATTCGCGTTCTGCAAAAGCTTTGGTTGGTAATCGGGCAACACTGTGTATCTCTCTCTTGCAGAGCCCGGCAGCCAAATACCAAACGTCCAGCCACTGTGCCCAAACGAAAGCTGCCAGCACAGAAAGCTGTAGCTGGTTTTCACTGCCCCTTGGAACTGCATTCGCTGCCACACAGACATTAGCGTTCTGCAGAAGCTTTGGTTGGTAACGGGGCAACACTATGTATATCTCTCTCGCACAGCCCGGCAGCCAAATTCTAAATGTCTAGCCCTTGCTCTCACACAAAAGCTGCCAGCACGGAAAGGTGTAGCTGGTTTTCACTGCCCCTTGGAACTGCACTCGCTGCCACACAGACATTCGCGTTCTGCAAAAGCTTTGGTTGGTAGTGGGGCAACACTCTGTATCTCTCTCTCGCAGAGCCCGGCAGCCAAATTCAAAACGTCCACCGATTGCTCCCAAACGAAAGCTGCCAACACTGAAAGCTGTAGCTGGTTTTCACTGCCCCTTGGACCTGCATTCGCTGCCAAACAGACATTCGCGTTCTGCAAAAGCTTTGGTTGGTAATGGGGCAACACTGTGTATCTCTCTCTCGCAGAGCCCGGCAGCCAAATTCCAAACGTCCAGCGATTGCGTACACACGAAAGCTGCCAATACTGAAAGCTGTAGCTGGTTTTCACTGCCCCTTGGAACTGCGTTCGCTGCCACACAGACATTCGCGTTCTGCAAAAGCTGTGGTTGGTAAGGGGGCAACACTCTGTATCTCTCTCTCGCACAGCCCGGCAGCCAAATTCGAAACGTCCAGCGATTGCTCCCAAACGAAAGCTGCCAGCACGGAGAGCTGTAGCTGGTTTTCACTGCCCCTTGGAACTGCATTCGCTGCCACACAGACATTCGCGTTCTGCAAAAGCTTTGGTTGGTAATGGGGCAACACTCTGTATCTCTCTCTCCTAGAGCCCGGCAGCCAAATTCGAAACGTCCAGCGATTGCTCCCAAACGAAAGCTGCCAGCACGGAAAGCTGTAGCTGGTTTTCACTGCCCCTTGGAACTGCATTCGCTGCCACACAGACATTCGCCTTCTACAAAAGCTTTGGTTGGTAATGGGGCAACACTCTGTATCTCTCTCTCGCAGAGCCCGGCTGCCAAATTCGAAACGTCCAGCGATTGCTGCGACACGAAAGATGCCAGCACTGAAAGCAGTAGCTGGTTTTCACTGCCCCTTGGAACTACGTTCACTGCCACACAGACATTCGCGTTCTGCAAAAGCTTTGGTTGGTAATGGGGCAACACTGTGTATGTCTCTCTCGCAGAGCCCGGCAGCCAAATTCGAAATGTCCAGCGATTGCTCCTACACTAAAGCTGCCAGCACTGAAAGCTGTAGTTGGTTTTCACTGCCCCTTGGAACTGCATTCGCTGCCACACAGACATTCGCGTTCTGCAAAAGCTTTGGTTGGTAATGGGGCAACACTCTTTATCTCTCTGTCGCACAGCCCGGCAGCCAAATTCGAAACGTCCAGCGATTGCTCCCAAACGAAAGCTGCCAGGACTGAAAGCTGTAGCTGGTTTTCACTGCCCCTTGGAACTGCATTCGCTGCCACACAGACATTCGCCTTCTACAAAAGCTTTGGTTGGTAATGGGGCAACACTCTGTATCTCTCTCTCGCAGAGCCCGGCTGCCAAATTCGAAATGTCCAGCGTTTGCTCCGACACGAAAGATGCCAGCACAGAAAGGTGTAGCTGGTTTTCACTGCCCCTTGGAACTGCATTCGCTGCCACACAGACATTCGTGTTCTGCAAAAGCTTTGGTTGGTAATGGGGCAACACTCTGTATCTCTCTCTCGCAGAGCCCGGCTGCCAAATTCGAAACGTCCAGCGATTGCTCCCAAATGAAAGCTGTCAGCACGGACAGCTGTAGCTGGTTTTCACTGCCCCTTGGAACTGCATTCGCTGCCACACAGACATTCGCGTTCTGCAGAAGCTTTGGTTGGTAATGGGGCAACACTGTGTATCTCTCTCTTGCAGAGCCCGGCAGCCAAATTCGAAATGTCCAGCGATTGCTCCCACACGAAAGCTGCCAGCACGGAAAGATATAGCTGGTTTTCACTGCCCCTTGGAACTGCATTCGCTGCCACACAGACATTCGCGTTCTGCAAAAGCTTTGGTTGGTAATGGGGCAACACTGTGTATCTCTCTCTCACAGAGCCCGGCTGCCAAATTCCAAACGTCCAGCGATTGCGTACACACGAAAGCTGCCAACACTGAAAGCTGTAGCTGGTTTTCACTGCCCCTTGGAACTCCATTCGCTGCCACACAGACATTCGCGTTCTGCAAAAGCTTTGGTTGGTAATGGGGCAACAGTCTTTATCTCTCTCTCGCAGAGCCCGGCAGCCAAATTCGAAACGTCCAGCGATTGCTCCCAAACGAAAGCTGCCAGCACGGAAAGCTGTAGCTGGTTTTCACTGCCCCTTGGAACTGCATTCGCTGCCACACAGACATTCGCCTTCTACAAAAGCTTTGGTTGGTAATGGGGCAACACTCTGTATCTATCTCTCGCAGAGCCCGGCTGCCAAATTCGAAACGTCCAGCGATTGCTGCGACACGAAAGATGCCAGCACTGAAAGCAGTAGCTGGTTTTCACTGCCGCTTGGAACTACGTTCGCTGCCACACAGACATTCGCGTTCTGCAAAAGCTTTGGTTGGTAATGGGGCAACACTGTGTATCTCTCTGTCGCACAGCCCGGCAGCCAAATTCGAAACGTCCAGCGATTGCTCCGACACGAAAGATGCCAGCACAGAGAGGTGTAGCTGGTTTTCACTGCCCCTTGGAACTGCGTTCGCTGCCACACAGACATTCGCGTTCTGCTAAAGCTTTGGTTGGTAATGGGGCAACACTCTGTATCTCTCTCTCGCAGAGCCCGGCAGCCAAATACCAAACGTCCAGCCACTGTGCCCAAACGAAATATGCCACCACTGAAAGCAGTAGCTGGTTTTCACTGCCCCTTGGAACTACGTTCGCTGCCACACAGACATTCGCGTTCTGCAAAAGCTTTGGTTGGTAATGGGGCAACAGTGTGTATCTCTCTCTCGCAGAGCCCGGCAGCCAAATTCGAAACGTCTAGTGATTGCTCCCAAACGAAAGCTGCCAGCACGGAAAGCTGTAGCTGGTTTTCACTGCCCCTTGGAACTGCGTTCGCTGCCACACAGACATTCGCCTTCTACAAAAGCTTTGGTTGGTAATGGGGCAACACTCTGTATCTCTGTCTCGCACAGCCCGGCAGCCAAATTCGAAACGTCCAGCGATTGCTCCCAAACGAAACCTGCCAGCACGGAAAGCTGTAGCTGGTTTTCACTGCCCCTTGGAACTGCGTTCGCTGCCACACAGACATTCGCGTTCTGCTAAAGCTTTGGTTGGTAATGCGGCAACACTGTGTATCTCTCTCTCGCAGAGCCCGGCAGCCAAATTCGAAACGTCCAGCGATTGCTCCCAAACGAAAGCTGTCAGCACGGACAGCTGTAGCTTTTTTTCACTGCCCCTTGGAAGTGCATTCGCTGCCACACAGACATTCGCGTTCTGCAGAAGGTTTGGTTGGTAATGGGGCAACACTGTGTATCTCTCTCTTGCAGAGCCCGGCAGCCAAATTCGAAATGTCCAGCGATTGCTCCCACACGAAAGCTGCCAGCACGGAAAGATATAGCTGGTTTTCACTGCCCCTTGGAACTGCATTCGCTGCCACAAGGACATTCGCGTTCTGCAAAAGCTTTGGTTGGTAATGGGGCAACACTCTGTATCTCTCTCTCGCAGAGCCCGGCTGCCAAATTCCAAACGTCCAGCGGTTGCGTAAACACGAAAGCTGCCAACACTGAAACCTGTAGCTGGTTTTCACTGCCCCTTGGAACTCCATTCGCTGCCACACAGAAATTCGCGTTCTGCAAAAGCTTTGGTTGGTAATGGGGCAGCACTCTGTATCTCTCTCTCGCAGAGCCCGGCTGCCAAATTCGAAACGTCCAGCGATTGCTCCGACACGAAAGATGCCAGCACTGAAAGCAGTAGCTGCTTTTCACTGCACCTTGGAACTACGTTCGCTGCCACACAGACATTCGCCTTCTACAAAAGCTTTGGTTGGTAATGGGTCAACACTATGTATGTCTCTGTCGCACAGCCCGGCAGCCAAATTCGAAATGTCTAGCGATTGCTCTCACACGAAAGCTGCCAGCACGGAAAGCTGTAGCTGGTTTTCACTGCCCCTTGGAACTCCATTCGCTGCCACACAGACATTCGCCTTCTACAAAAGCTTTGGTTGGTAATGGGGCAATACTCTGTATCTCTCTGTCGCACAGCCCGGCAGCCAAATTCGAAACGTCCAGCGATTGCTCCCAAACGAAAGCTGCCAGCACGGAAAGCTGTAGCTGGTTTTCACTGCCCCTTGAAACTGCGTTCGCTGCCACACAGACATTCGCGTTCTGCAAAAGCTTTGGTTGGTAATGGGGCAACACTCTGTATCTCTCTCTCGCAGAGCCCGGCAGCCAAATTCGAAACGTCCAGCGATAGCTCCCAAACGACAGCTGCCAGCACGGAAAGATATAGCTGGTTTTCACTGCCCCTTGGATCTACGTTCACTGCCACACAGACATTCGCGTTCTGCAAAAGCTTTGGTTGGTAATGGGGCAACACTCTGTATCTCTCTCTCGCAGAGCCCGGCTGCCAAATTCCAAACGTCCAGCGATTGCTCCGACACGAAAGATGCCAGCACTGAAAGCAGTAGCTGGTTTTCACTGCCCCTTGGAACTGCATTCGCTGCCACACAGACATTCGCGTTCTGCAAAAGCTTTGGTTGGTAATGGGGCAACACTGTGTATGTCTCTCTCGCACAGCCCGGCAGCCAAATTTAAAATGTCTAGCTATTGCTCCCACACAAAAGCTGCCAGCACAGAAAGGTGTAGCTGGTTTTCACTGCCCCTTGGAACTGCATTCGCTGCCACACAGACATTCGCGTTCTGCAAAAGCTTTGGTTGGTAATGGGGCAACACTGTGTATCTCTCTCTCGCAGAGCCCGGCAGCCAAATTCGAAACGTCCAGCCATTACTCCCAAACGAAAGCTGTCAGCACGGACAGCTGTTAGCTGGTTTTCACTGCCCCTTGGAACTGCATTCGCTGCCACACAAACATTCGCGTTCTGCAAAAGCTTTGGTTGGTAATGGGGCAACACTCTGTATCTCTCTCTCGCAGAGCCCGGCTGCCAAATTCCAAACGTCCAGCGATTGCGTTCACACGAAAGCTGCCAACACTGAAAGCTGTAGCTGGTTTTCACTGCCCCTTGGAACTACGTTCACTGCCACACAGACATTCGCGTTCTGCAAAAGCTTTGGTTGGTAATGGGGCAACACTGTGTATCTCTCTCTCACAGAGCCCGGCTGCCAAATTCCAAACGTCCAGCGATTGCGTACACACGAAAGCTGCCAGCACTGAAAGCTGTAGCTGGTTTTCACTGCCCCTTGGAACTGCATTCGCTGCCACACAGACATTCGCGTTCTGCAGAAGCTTTGGTTGGTAATGGGGCAACACTGTGTATCTCTCTCTCGCAGAGCCCGGCAGCCAAATTCGAAACGTCCAGCGATTGCGTACACACGAAAGCTGCCAACACTGAAAGCTGTAGCTGGTTTTCACTGCCCCTTGGAACTCCATTCGCTGCCACACAGACATTCGCGTTCTGCAAAAGCTTTGGTTGGTAATGGGGCAACACTCTGTATCTCTCTCTCGCAGAGCCCGGCAGCCAAATTCGAAACGTCCAGCGATTGCTCCCAAACGAAAGCTGCCAGCACGGAAAGCTGTAGCTGGTTTTCACTGCCCCTTGGAACTGCATTCGCTGCCACACAGACATTCGCGTTCTGCAGAAGCTTTGGTTGGTAATGGGGCAACACTCTGTATCTCTCTCTTGCAGAGCCCAGCAGCCAAATTCAAAATGTCCAGCGATTGCTCCCACACGAAAGCTGCCAGCACTGAAAGCTATAGTTGGTTTTCACTGCCCCTTGGAACTGCATTCGCTGCCACACAGACATTCGCATTCTGCAAAAGCTTTGGTTGGTAATGGGGCAACACTCTGTATCTCTCTCTCGCAGAGCCCGGCTGCCAAATTCGAAACGTCCAGCGATTGCTCGGACACGAAACATGCCAGCACTGAAAGCAGTAGCTGGTTTTCACTGCCCCTTGGAACTACGTTCGCTGCCACACAGACATTCGCGTTCTGCAAAAGCTTTGGTTGGTAATGGGTCAACACTATGTATGTCTCTCTCGCACAGCCCGGCAGCCAAATTCGAAATGTCTAGCGATTGCTCTCACACAAAAGCTGCCAGCACGGAAAGGTGTAGCTGGTTTTCACTGCCCCTTGGAACTGCATTCGGTGCCACACAAACATTCGCGTTGTGCAAAAGCTTTGGTTCGTAATGGGGCAATACTCTGTATCTCTCTGTCGCACAGCCCGGCAGCCAAATTCGAAACGTCCAGCGATTGCGTACACACGAAAGCTGCCAGCACGGAAAGCTGTAGCTGGTTTTCACTGCCCCTTGGAACTACGTTCGCTGCCACACAGACATTCGCGTTCTGCAAAAGCTTTGGTTGGTAATGGGTCAACACTATGTATCTCTCTCTTGCAGAGCCCGGCAGCCAAATACCAAACGTCCAGCCACTGTGCCCAAACGAAAGCTGCCAGCACTGAAAGCTGTAGCTGGTTTTCACTGCCCCTTGGAACTCCATTCGCTGCCACACAGACATTCGCGTTCTGCAAAAGCTTTGGTTGGTAATGGGGCAACACTCTGTATCTCTCTGTCGCACAGCCCGGCAGCCAAATTCGAAACGTCCAGCGATTGCTCCCAAACGAAAGCTGCCAGCACGGAAAGCTGTAGCTGGTTTTCACTGCCCCTTGGAACTCCATTCGCTGCCACACAGACATTCGCGTTCTGCAGAAGCTTTGGTTGGTAATGGGGCAACACTGTTTATCTCTCTCTCGCAGAGCCCGGCAGCCAAATTCGAAAAGTCCAGCGATTGCTCCCACACGAAAGCTGCCAGCACGGAAAGATATAGCTGGTTTTCACTGCCCCTTGGATCTACGTTCACTGCCACACAGACATTCGCGTTCTGCAAAAGCTTTGGTTGGTAATGGGGCAACACTGTGTATCTCTCTCTCGCACAGCCCGGCTGCCTAATTCGAAACGTCCAGCGATTGCTCCCAAATGAAAGCTGCCAGCACGGAAAGCTGTAGCTGGTTTTCACTGCCCCTTGGAACTGCATTCGCTGCCACACAGACATTCGCTTTCTGCAGAAGCTTTGGTTGGTAATGGGGCAACACTGTTTATCTCTCTCTCGCAGAGCCCGGCTGCCAAATTCGAAATGTCCAGCGATTGCTCCCAAACGAAAGCTGCCAGCATGGAAAGATATAGCTGGTTTTCACTGCCCCTTGGAACTGCATGCGCTGCCACACAGACATTCGCCTTCTACAAAAGCTTTGCTTGGTAATGGGGAAACACTCTGTATCTCTCTCTCGCAGAGCCCGGCTGCCAAATTCGAAACGTCCAGCGATTGCTCCGACACGAAATCTGCCAGCACTGAAAGCAGTAGCTGGTTTTCACTGCCCCTTGGAACTGCGTTCGCTGCCACACAGACATTCGCGTTCTGCAAAAGCTTTGGTTGGTAATGGGGCAACACTTTGTATGTCTCTCTCGCACAGCCCGGCAGCCAAATTCGAAATGTCTAGCTGTTGCTCCCACACAAAAGCTGCCAGCATGTAAAGGTGTAGCTGGTTTTCACTGCCCCTTGGAACTGCATTCGCTGCCACACAGACATTCGCGTTCTGCAAAAGCTTTGGTTGGTAATGGGGCAACACTGTGTATGTCTCTCTCGCAGAGCACGGCAGCCAAATTCGAAACGTCCAGCGATTGCTCCCAAACGAGAGTTGCCAGCACGGAAAGATATAGCTGGTTTTCACTGCCCCTTGGAACTGCGTTCGCTGCCAAACAGACATTCGCGTTCTGCAAAAGCTTTGGTTGGTAATGGGGCAACACTGTGTATCTCTCTCTCGCAGAGCCCGGCAGCCAAATTCGAAACGTCCAGCGATTGCTCCCAAACGAAAGCTGTCAGCACGGACAGCTGTAGCTGGTTTTCACTGCCCCTTGGAACTCCATTCGCTGCCACACAAACATTCGCGTTCTGCAAAAGATTTGGTTGGTAATGGGGCAACACTGTGTATCTCTCTCTCGCAAAGCCCGGCAGCCAAATTCGAAATGTCCATCGATTGCTCCCAAACGAAAGCTACCACCACTGAAAGCTGTAGCTGGTTTTCACTGCCCCTTGGAACTGCATTCGCTGCCACACAGACATTCGCGTTCTGCAGAAGCTTTGGTTGGTAATGGGGCAACACTCTGTATCTCTCTCTTGCAGAGCCCGGCAGCCAAATTCGAAATGTCCAGCGATTGCTCCCACACGAAAGCTGCCAGCACGGACAGATGTAGCTGGTTTTCACTGCCCCTTGGAACTGCATTCGCTGCCACACAGACATTCGCGTTCTGCAGAAGCTTTGGTTGGTAATGGGGCAACACTGTGTATCTCTCTCTCACAGAGCCCGGCAGCCAAATTCCAAACGTCCAGCGATTGCGTACACACGAAAGCTGCCAACACTGAAAGCTGTAGCTGGTTTTCACTGCCCCTTGGAACTCCATTCGCTGCCACACAGACATTCGCGTTCTGCAAAAGCTTTGGTTGGTAATGGGGCAACACTCTGTATCTCTCTCTCGCACAGCCCGGCAGCCAAATTCGAAACATCCAGCGATTGCTCCCAAACGAAAGCTGCCAGCACGGAAAGCTGTAGCTGGTTTTCACTGCCCCTTGGAACTGCATTCGCTGCCACACAGACATTCGCGTTCTGCAGAAGCTTTGGTTGGTAATGGGGCAACACTCTGTATCTCTCTCTCGCAGAGCCCGGCTGCCAAATTCCAAACGTCCAGCGATTGCTCCGACACGAAAGATGCCAGCACTGAAAGCAGTAGCTGGTTTTCACTGCCCCTTGGAACTGCATTCGCTGCCACACAGACATTCGCGTTCTGCAAAAGCTTTGGTTGGTAATGGGGCAACACTGTGTATGTCTCTCTCGCACAGCCCGGCAGCCAAATTTAAAATGTCTAGCTATTGCTCCCACACAAAAGCTGCCAGCACAGAAAGGTGTAGCTGGTTTTCACTGCCCCTTGGAACTGCATTCGCTGCCACACAGACATTCGCGTTCTGCAAAAGCTTTGGTTGGTAATGGGGCAACACTGTGTATCTCTCTCTCGCAGAGCCCGGCAGCCAAATTCGAAATGTCTAGCGATTGCTCTCACACAAAAGCTGCCAGCACGGAAAGGTGTAGCTGGTTTTCACTGCCCCTTGGAACTGCATTCGCTGCCACACAGACATTTGCCTTCTACAAAACTTTGGTTGGTAATGGGGCAACACTCTCTATCTCTCTCTCGCAGAGCCCGGCAGCCAAATTCGAAACGTCCAGTGATTGCTCCCAAACGAAAGCTGCCAGCACGGAAAGATATAGCTGGTTTTCACTGCCCGTTGGATCTACATTCACTGCCACACAGACATTCGCGTTCTGCAAAAGCTTTGGTTGGTAATGGGGCAACACTCTGTATCTCTCTCTCGCAGAGCCCGGCAGTTAAATTCGAAATGTCCAGCGATTGCTCCCAAACGAAAGCTGCCAGCACTGAAAGCTGTAGCTGGTTTTCACTGCCCCTTGGAACTACGTTCACTGCCACACAGACATTCGCGTTCTGCAAAAGCTTTGGTTGGTAATGGGGCAACACTGTGTATCTCTCTCTCGTAGAGCCCGGCTGCCAAATTCCAAAGGTCCAGCGATTGCTCCCAAACGAAAGCTGCCAGCACGGAAAGCTGTAGTTCGTTTTCACTGCCCCTTGGAACTGCATTCGCTGCCACAAGGACATTCGCGTTCTGCAAAAGCTTTGGTTGGTAATGGGGCAACACTGTGTATCTCTCTCTCGCAGAGCCCGGCAGCCAAATTCGAAACGTCCAGCGATTGCGTACACACGAAAGCTGCCAACACTGAAAGCTGTACCTGGTTTTCACTGCCCCTTGGAACTCCATTCGCTGCCACACAGACATTCGCGTTCTGCAAAAGCTTTGGTTGGTAATGGGGCAACACTCTGTATCTCTCTCTCGCAGAGCCCGGCAGCCAAATTCGAAACGTCCAGCGATTGCTCCCAAACGAAAGCTGCCAGCACGGAAAGCTGTAGCTGGTTTTCACTGCCCCTTGGAACTGCATTCGCTGCCACACAGACATTCGCGTTCTGCAGAAGCTTTGGTTGGTAATGGGGCAACACTCTGTATCTCTCTCTTGCAGAGCCCGGCAGCCAAATTCAAAATGTCCAGCGATTGCTCCCACACGAAAGCTGCCAGCACTGAAAGCTATAGTTGGTTTTCACTGCCCCTTGGAACTGCATTCGCTGCCACACAGACATTCGCGTTCTGCAAAAGCTTTGGTTGGTAATGGGGCAACACTCTGTATCTCTCTCTCGCAGAGCCCGGCTGCCAAATTCGAAACGTCCAGCGATTGCTCGGACACGAAACATGCCAGCACTGAAAGCAGTAGCTGGTTTTCACTGCCCCTTGGAACTACGTTCGCTGCCACACAGACATTCGCGTTCTGCAAAAGCTTTGGTTGGTAATCGGGCAACACTGTGTATCTCTCTCTTGCAGAGCCCGGCAGCCAAATACCAAACGTCCAGCCACTGTGCCCAAACGAAAGCTGCCAGCACAGAAAGCTGTAGCTGGTTTTCACTGCCCCTTGGAACTGCATTCGCTGCCACACAGACATTAGCGTTCTGCAGAAGCTTTGGTTGGTAACGGGGCAACACTATGTATATCTCTCTCGCACAGCCCGGCAGCCAAATTCTAAATGTCTAGCCCTTGCTCTCACACAAAAGCTGCCAGCACGGAAAGGTGTAGCTGGTTTTCACTGCCCCTTGGAACTGCACTCGCTGCCACACAGACATTCGCGTTCTGCAAAAGCTTTGGTTGGTAATGGGGCAACACTCTGTATCTCTCTCTCGCAGAGCCCGGCAGCCAAATTCAAAACGTCCAGCGATTGCTCCCAAACGAAAGCTGCCAACACTGAAAGCTGTAGCTGGTTTTCACTGCCCCTTGGACCTGCATTCGCTGCCAAACAGACATTCGCGTTCTGCAAAAGCTTTGGTTGGTAATGGGGCAACACTGTGTATCTCTCTCTCGCAGAGCCCGGCAGCCAAATTCCAAACGTCCAGCGATTGCGTACACACGAAAGCTGCCAATACTGAAAGCTGTAGCTGGTTTTCACTGCCCCTTGGAACTGCGTTCGCTGCCACACAGACATTCGCGTTCTGCAAAAGCTGTGGTTGGTAAGGGGGCAACACTCTGTATCTCTCTCTCGCACAGCCCGGCAGCCAAATTCGAAACGTCCAGCGATTGCTCCCAAACGAAAGCTGCCAGCACGGAGAGCTGTAGCTGGTTTTCACTGCCCCTTGGAACTGCATTCGCTGCCACACAGACATTCGCGTTCTGCAAAAGCTTTGGTTGGTAATGGGGCAACACTCTGTATCTCTCTCTCCTAGAGCCCGGCAGCCAAATTCGAAACGTCCAGCGATTGCTCCCAAACGAAAGCTGCCAGCACGGAAAGCTGTAGCTGGTTTTCACTGCCCCTTGGAACTGCATTCGCTGCCACACAGACATTCGCCTTCTACAAAAGCTTTGGTTGGTAATGGGGCAACACTCTGTATCTCTCTCTCGCAGAGCCCGGCTGCCAAATTCGAAACGTCCAGCGATTGCTGCGACACGAAAGATGCCAGCACTGAAAGCAGTAGCTGGTTTTCACTGCCCCTTGGAACTACGTTCACTGCCACACAGACATTCGCGTTCTGCAAAAGCTTTGGTTGGTAATGGGGCAACACTGTGTATGTCTCTCTCGCAGAGCCCGGCAGCCAAATTCGAAATGTCCAGCGATTGCTCCTACACTAAAGCTGCCAGCACTGAAAGCTGTAGTTGGTTTTCACTGCCCCTTGGAACTGCATTCGCTGCCACACAGACATTCGCGTTCTGCAAAAGCTTTGGTTGGTAATGGGGCAACACTCTTTATCTCTCTGTCGCAGAGCCCGGCAGCCAAATTCGAAACGTCCAGCGATTGCGTACACACGAAAGCTGCCAACACTGAAAGCTGTAGCTGGTTTTCACTGCCCCTTGGAACTCCATTCGCTGCCACACAGACATTCGCGTTCTGCAAAAGCTTTGGTTGGTAATGGGGCAACACTCTGTATCTCTCTCTCGCAGAGCCCGGCAGCCAAATTCGAAACGTCCAGCGATTGCTCCCAAACGAAAGCTGCCAGCACGGAAAGCTGTAGCTGGTTTTCACTGCCCCTTGGAACTGCATTCGCTGCCACACAGACATTCGCGTTCTGCAGAAGCTTTGGTTGGTAATGGGGCAACACTCTGTATCTCTCTCTTGCAGAGCCCAGCAGCCAAATTCAAAATGTCCAGCGATTGCTCCCACACGAAAGCTGCCAGCACTGAAAGCTATAGTTGGTTTTCACTGCCCCTTGGAACTGCATTCGCTGCCACACAGACATTCGCGTTCTGCAAAAGCTTTGGTTGGTAATGGGGCAACACTCTGTATCTCTCTCTCGCAGAGCCCGGCTGCCAAATTCGAAACGTCCAGCGATTGCTCGGACACGAAACATGCCAGCACTGAAAGCAGTAGCTGGTTTTCACTGCCCCTTGGAACTACGTTCGCTGCCACACAGACATTCGCGTTCTGCAAAAGCTTTGGTTGGTAATGGGTCAACACTACGTATGTCTCTCTCGCACAGCCCGGCAGCCAAATTCGAAATGTCTAGCGATTGCTCTCACACAAAAGCTGCCAGCACGGAAAGGTGTAGCTGGTTTTCACTGCCCCTTGGAACTGCATTCGCTGCCACACAGACATTCGCGTTCTGCAAAAGCTTTGGTTGGTAATGGGGCAACACTGTGTATCTCTCTCTCGCAGAGCCCGGCAGCCAAATTCGAAACGTCCAGCCATTTCTCCCAAACGAAAGCTGCAAGCACGGACAGCTGTTAGCTGGTTTTCACTGCCCCTTGGAACTCCATTCGGTGCCACACAAACATTCGCGTTGTGCAAAAGCTTTGGTTCGTAATGGGGCAACACTCTGTATCTCTCTGTCGCACAGCCCGGCAGCCAAATTCGAAACGTCCAGCGATTGCGTACACACGAAAGCTGCCAGCACGGAAAGCTGTAGCTGGTTTTCACTGCCCCTTGGAACTACGTTCGCTGCCACACAGACATTCGCGTTCTGCAAAAGCTTTGGTTGGTAATGGGTCAACACTATGTATCTCTCTCTTGCAGAGCCCGGCAGCCAAATACCAAACGTCCAGCCACTGTGCCCAAACGAAAGCTGCCAGCACTGAAAGCTGTAGCTGGTTTTCACTGCCCCTTGGAACTCCATTCGCTGCCACACAGACATTCGCGTTCTGCAAAAGCTTTGGTTGGTAATGGGGCAACACTCTGTATCTCTCTCTCGCACAGCCCGGCAGCCAAATTCGAAACGTCCAGCGATTGCTCCCAAACGAAAGCTGCCAGCACGGAAAGCTGTAGCTGGTTTTCACTGCCCCTTGGAACTCCATTCGCTGCCACACAGACATTCGCGTTCTGCAGAAGCTTTGGTTGGTAATGGGGCAACACTGTTTATCTCTCTCTCGCAGAGCCCGGCAGCCAAATTCGAAAAGTCCAGCGATTGCTCCCACACGAAAGCTGCCAGCACGGAAAGATATAGCTGGTTTTCACTGCCCCTTGGATCTACGTTCACTGCCACACAGACATTCGCGTTCTGCAAAAGCTTTGGTTGGTAATGGGGCAACACTGTGTATCTCTCTCTCGCACAGCCCGGCTGCCTAATTCGAAACGTCCAGCGATTGCTCCCAAATGAAAGCTGCCAGCACGGAAAGCTGTAGCTGGTTTTCACTGCCCCTTGGAACTGCATTCGCTGCCACACAGACATTCGCTTTCTGCAGAAGCTTTGGTTGGTAATGGGGCAACACTGTTTATCTCTCTCTCGCAGAGCCCGGCTGCCAAATTCGAAATGTCCAGCGATTGCTCCCAAACGAAAGCTGCCAGCATGGAAAGATATAGCTGGTTTTCACTGCCCCTTGGAACTGCATGCGCTGCCACACAGACATTCGCCTTCTACAAAAGCTTTGCTTGGTAATGGGGAAACACTCTGTATCTCTCTCTCGCAGAGCCCGGCTGCCAAATTCGAAACGTCCAGCGATTGCTCCGACACGAAATCTGCCAGCACTGAAAGCAGTAGCTGGTTTTCACTGCCCCTTGGAACTGCGTTCGCTGCCACACAGACATTCGCGTTCTGCAAAAGCTTTGGTTGGTAATGGGGCAACACTTTGTATGTCTCTCTCGCACAGCCCGGCAGCCAAATTCGAAATGTCTAGCTGTTGCTCCCACACAAAAGCTGCCAGCATGTAAAGGTGTAGCTGGTTTTCACTGCCCCTTGGAACTGCATTCGCTGCCACACAGACATTCGCGTTCTGCAAAAGCTTTGGTTGGTAATGGGGCAACACTGTGTATGTCTCTCTCGCAGAGCACGGCAGCCAAATTCGAAACGTCCAGCGATTGCTCCCAAACGAGAGTTGCCAGCACGGAAAGATATAGCTGGTTTTCACTGCCCCTTGGAACTGCGTTCGCTGCCAAACAGACATTCGCGTTCTGCAAAAGCTTTGGTTGGTAATGGGGCAACACTGTGTATCTCTCTCTCGCAGAGCCCGGCAGCCAAATTCGAAACGTCCAGCGATTGCTCCCAAACGAAAGCTGTCAGCACGGACAGCTGTAGCTGGTTTTCACTGCCCCTTGGAACTCCATTCGCTGCCACACAAACATTCGCGTTCTGCAAAAGCTTTGGTTGGTAATGGGGCAACACTGTGTATCTCTCTCTCGCAAAGCCCGGCAGCCAAATTCGAAATGTCCATCGATTGCTCCCAAACGAAAGCTACCACCACTGAAAGCTGTAGCTGGTTTTCACTGCCCCTTGGAACTGCATTCGCTGCCACACAGACATTCGCGTTCTGCAGAAGCTTTGGTTGGTAATGGGGCAACACTCTGTATCTCTCTCTTGCAGAGCCCGGCAGCCAAATTCGAAATGTCCAGCGATTGCTCCCACACGAAAGCTGCCAGCACGGACAGATGTAGCTGGTTTTCACTGCCCCTTGGAACTGCATTCGCTGCCACACAGACATTCGCGTTCTGCAGAAGCTTTGGTTGGTAATGGGGCAACACTGTGTATCTCTCTCTCACAGAGCCCGGCAGCCAAATTCCAAACGTCCAGCGATTGCGTACACACGAAAGCTGCCAACACTGAAAGCTGTAGCTGGTTTTCACTGCCCCTTGGAACTCCATTCGCTGCCACACAGACATTCGCGTTCTGCAAAAGCTTTGGTTGGTAATGGGGCAACACTGTGTATCTCTCTCTTGCAGAGCCCGGCAGCCAAATTCGAAACGTCCAGCGATTGCTCCCAAACGAAAGCTGCCAGCACGGAAAGCTGTAGCTGGTTTTCACTGCCCCTTGGAACTGCATTCGCTGCCACACAGACATTCGCGTTCTGCAAAAGCTTTGGTTGGTAATGGGGCAACACTCTGTATCTCTCTCTCGCAGAGCCCGGCTGCCAAATTCGAAACGTCCAGCGATTGCTCCGACACGAAACATGCTAGCACTGAAAGCAGTAGCTGGTTTTCACTGCCCCTTGGAACTACGTTCGCTGCCACACAGACATTCGCGTTCTGCAAAAGCTTTGGTTGGTAATGGGTCAACACTATGTATGTCTCTCTCGCACAGCCCGGCAGCCAAATTCGAAATGTCTAGCGATTGCTCTCACACAAAAGATGCCAGCACGGAAAGGTGTAACTGGTTTTCACTGCCCCTTCGAACTGCATTCGCTGCCACACAGACATTCGCCTTCTACAAAACTTTGGTTGGTAATGGGGCAACACTCTGTATCTCTCTCTCGCAGAGCCCGGCAGCCAAATTTGAAACGTCCAGCGATTGCTCCCAAACGAAAGCTGCCAGCACTGAAAGATATAGCTGGTTTTCACTGCCCGTTGGATCTACATTCACTGCCACACAGACATTCGCGTTCTGCAAAAGCTTTGGTTGGTAATGGGGCAACACTGTGTATCTCTCTCTCGCACAGCCCGGCTGCCAAATTCCAAACGTCCAGCGATTGCGTACACACGAAAGCTGCCAGCACTGAAAGCTGTAGCTGGTTTTCACTGCCCCTTGGAACTCCATCCGCTGCCACACAGACATTCGCGTTCTGCAAAAGCTTTGGTTGGTAATGGGGCAACACTGTGTATCTCTCTCTCGCAGAGCCCGGCAGCCAAATTCGAAACGTCCAGCGATTGCTCCCAAACGAAAGCTGCCAGCACGGAAAGCTGTAGCTGGTTTTTACTGCCCCTTGGAACTGCATTCGCTGCCACACAGATATTCGCGTTCTGCAGAAGCTTTGGTTGGTAATGGGGCAACACTGTGTATATCTCTCTTGCAGAGCCCGGCAGCCAAATTCGAAATGTCCAGCGATTGCTCCCACACGAAAGCTGCCAGCACGGAAAGATATAGCTGGTTTTCACTGCCCCTTGGAACTGCATTCGCTGCCACACAGATATTCGCGTTCTGCAAAAGCTTTGGTTGGTAATGGGGCAACACTCTGTATCTCTCTCTCGCAGAGCCCGGCTGCCAAATTCCAAACGTCCAGCGATTGCGTACACACGAAAGCTGTCAGCACGGACAGCTGTTAGCTGGTTTTCACTGCCCCTTGGAACTCCATTCGCTGCCACACAAACATTCGCGTTCTGCAAAAGCTTTGGTTGGTAATGGGGCAACACTCTGTATCTCTCTCTCGCAGAGCCCGGCAGCCAAATTCGAAATGTCCAGCGATTGCTCCCAAACGAAAGCTGCCAGCACTGAAAGCTGTAGATGGTTTTCACTGCCCCTTGGAACTACGTTCACTGCCACACAGACATTCGTGTTCTGCAAAAGCTTTGGTTGGTAATGGGGCAACACTGTGTATCTCTCTCTCGTAGAGCCCGGCTGCCAAATTCCAAACGTCCAGCGATTGCTCCCAAACGAAAGCTGCCAGCACGGAAAGCTGTAGTTGGTTTTCACTGCCCCTTGGAACTGCATTCGCTGCCACACAGACATTCGCGTTCTGCAAAAGCTTTGGTTGGTAATGGGGCAACACTGTGTATCTCTCTGTTGCAGAGCCCGGCAGCCAAATTCGAAATGTCCAGCGATTGCTCCCACACGAAATCTGCCAGCACGGAAAGCTGTAGCTGGTTTTCACTGCCCCTTGGAACTGCATTCGCTGCCACACAGACATTCGCGTTCTGCAGAAGCTTTGGTTGGTAATGGGGCAACACTGTGTATCTCTCTCTCGCAGAGCCCGGCTGCCAAATTCCAAACGTCCAGCGATTGCGTACACACGAAAGCTGCCAACACTGAAAGCTGTAGCTGGTTTTCACTGCCCCTTGGAACTCCATTCGCTGCCACACAGACATTCGCGTTCTGCAAAAGCTTTGGTTGGTAATGGGGCAACACTGTGTATCTCTCTCTTGCAGAGCCCGGCAGCCAAATTCGAAACGTCCAGCGATTGCTCCCAAACGAAAGCTGCCAGCACGGAAAGCTGTAGCTGGTTTTCACTGCCCCTTGGAACTGCATTCGCTGCCACACAGACATTCGCGTTCTGCAAAAGCTTTGGTTGGTAATGGGGCAACACTCTGTATCTCTCTCTCGCAGAGCCCGGCTGCCAAATTCGAAACGTCCAGCGATTGCTCGGACACGAAACATGCTAGCACTGAAAGCAGTAGCTGGTTTTCACTGCCCCTTGGAACTACGTTCGCTGCCACACAGACATTCGCGTTCTGCAAAAGCTTTGGTTGGTAATGGGTCAACACTATGTATGTCTCTCTCGCACAGCCCGGCAGCCAAATTCGAAATGTCTAGCGATTGCTCTCACACAAAAGTTGCCAGCACGGAAAGGTGTAGCTGGTTTTCACTGCCCCTTCGAACTGCATTCGCTGCCACACAGACATTCGCCTTCTACAAAACTTTGGTTGGTAATGGGGCAACACTCTGTATCTCTCTCTCGCAGAGCCCGGCAGCCAAATTTGAAACGTCCAGCGATTGCTCCCAAACGAAAGCTGCCAGCACGGAAAGATATAGCTGGTTTTCACTGCCCGTTGGATCTACATTCACTGCCACACAGACATTCGCGTTCTGCAAAAGCTTTGGTTGGTAATGGGGCAACACTGTGTATCTCTCTCTCGCACAGCCCGGCTGCCAAATTCCAAACGTCCAGCGATTGCGTACACACGAAAGCTGCCAGCACAGAAAGCTTTAGCTGGTTTTCACTGCCCCTTGGAACTCCATCCGCTGCCACACAGACATTCGCGTTCTGCAAAAGCTTTGGTTGGTAATGGGGCAACACTGTGTATCTCTCTCTCGCAGAGCCCGGCAGCCAAATTCGAAACGTCCAGCGATTGCTCCCAAACGAAAGCTGCCAGCACGGAAAGCTGTAGCTGGTTTTCACTGCCCCTTGGAACTGCATTCGCTGCCACACAGATATTCGCGTTCTGCAAAAGCTTTGGTTGGTAATGGGGCAACACTCTGTATCTCTCTCTCGCAGAGCCCGGCTGCCAAATTCCAAACGTCCAGCGACTGCGTACACACGAAAGCTGCCAACACTGAAAGCTGTAGCTGGTTTTCACTGCCCCTTGGAACTCCATTCGCTGCCACACAGACATTCGCGTTCTGCAAAAGCTTTGGTTGGTAATGGGGCAACACTCTGTATCTCTCTCTCGCAGAGCCCGGCAGCCAAATTCGAAACGTCCAGCGATTGCTCCCAAACGAAAGCTGCCAGCACGGAAAGCTGTAGCTGGTTTTCACTGCCCCTTGGAACTGCATTCGCTGCCACACAGACATTCGTGTTCTGCAAAAGCTTTGGTTGGTAATGGGGCAACACTCTGTATCTCTCTCTCGCAGAGCCCGGCAGCCAAATTCGAAACGTCCAGCGTTTGCTCCCAAACGAAAGCTGCCAGCACGGAAAGATATAACTGGTTTTCACTGCCCCTTGGATCTACGTTCACTGCCACACAGACATTCGCGTTCTGCAAAAGCTTTGGTTGGTAATGGGGCAACACTGTGTATCTCTCTCTCGCACAATCCGGCTGCCAAATTCGAAACGTCTAGCGATTGCTCCCAAACGAAAGCTGCCAGTACGGAAACCTGTAGCTGGTTTTCACTGCCCCTTGGAACTACGTTCACTGCCACACAGACATTCGCGTTCTGCAAAAGCTTTGGTTGGTAATGGGGCAACACTGTTTATCTCTCTCTCGCAGAGCCCGGCTGCCAAATTCGAAAGGTCCAGCGATTGCTCCCAAACGAAAGCTGCCAGCATGGAAAGATATAGCTGGTTTTCACTGCCCCTTGGAACTGCATGCGCTGCCACACAGACATTCGCCTTCTACAAAAGTTTTGCTTGGTAATGGGGAGACAATCTGTATCTCTCTCTCGCAGAGCCCGGCTGCCAAATTCGAAACGTCCAGCGATTGCTCCGACACGAAATCTGCCAGCACTGAAAGCAGTAGCTGGTTTTCACTGCCCCTTGGAACTCCATCCGCTGCCACACAGACATTCGCGTTCTGCAAAAGCTTTGGTTGGTAATGGGGCAACACTGTGTATCTCTCTCTCGCAGAGCCCGGCAGCCAAATTCGAAACGTCCAGCGATTGCTCCCAAACGAAAGCTGCCAGCACGGAAAGCTGTAGCTGGTTTTTACTGCCCCTTGGAACTGCATTCGCTGCCACACAGATATTCGCGTTCTGCAGAAGCTTTGGTTGGTAATGGGGCAACACTGTGTATATCTCTCTTGCAGAGCCCGGCAGCCAAATTCGAAATGTCCAGCGATTGCTCCCACACGAAAGCTGCCAGCACGGAAAGATATAGCTGGTTTTCACTGCCCCTTGGAACTGCATTCGCTGCCACACAGATATTCGCGTTCTGCAAAAGCTTTGGTTGGTAATGGGGCAACACTCTGTATCTCTCTCTCGCAGAGCCCGGCAGCCAAATTCGAAACGTCCAGCGATTGCTCCCAAACGAAAGCTGCCAGCACGGAAAGCTGTAGCTGGTTTTCACTGCCCCTTGGAACTCCATTCGCTGCCACACAGACATTCGCGTTCTGCAGAAGCTTTGGTTGGTAATGGGGCAACACTGTGTATCTCTCTCTCGCAGAGCCCGGCAGCCAAATTCGAAACGTCCAGCGATTGCGTACACACGAAAGCTGTCAGCACGGACAGCTGTTAGCTGGTTTTCACTGCCCCTTGGAACTCCATTCGCTGCCACACAAACATTCGCGTTCTGCAAAAGCTTTGGTTGGTAATGGGGCAACACTCTGTATCTCTCTCTCGCAGAGCCCGGCAGCCAAATTCGAAATGTCCAGCGATTGCTCCCAAACGAAAGCTGCCAGCACTGAAAGCTGTAGATGGTTTTCACTGCCCCTTGGAACTACGTTCACTGCCACACAGACATTCGTGTTCTGCAAAAGCTTTGGTTGGTAATGGGGCAACACTGTGTATCTCTCTCTCGTAGAGCCCGGCTGCCAAATTCCAAACGTCCAGCGATTGCTCCCAAACGAAAGCTGCCAGCACGGAAAGCTGTAGTTGGTTTTCACTGCCCCTTGGAACTGCATTCGCTGCCACACAGACATTCGCGTTCTGCAAAAGCTTTGGTTGGTAATGGGGCAACACTGTGTATCTCTCTGTTGCAGAGCCCGGCAGCCAAATTCGAAATGTCCAGCGATTGCTCCCACACGAAATCTGCCAGCACGGAAAGCTGTAGCTGGTTTTCACTGCCCCTTGGAACTGCATTCGCTGCCACACAGACATTCGCGTTCTGCAGAAGCTTTGGTTGGTAATGGGGCAACACTGTGTATCTCTCTCTCGCAGAGCCCGGCTGCCAAATTCCAAACGTCCAGCGATTGCGTACACACGAAAGCTGCCAACACTGAAAGCTGTAGCTGGTTTTCACTGCCCCTTGGAACTCCATTCGCTGCCACACAGACATTCGCGTTCTGCAAAAGCTTTGGTTGGTAATGGGGCAACACTGTGTATCTCTCTCTTGCAGAGCCCGGCAGCCAAATTCGAAACGTCCAGCGATTGCTCCCAAACGAAAGCTGCCAGCACGGAAAGCTGTAGCTGGTTTTCACTGCCCCTTGGAACTGCATTCGCTGCCACACAGACATTCGCGTTCTGCAAAAGCTTTGGTTGGTAATGGGGCAACACTCTGTATCTCTCTCTCGCAGAGCCCGGCTGCCAAATTCGAAACGTCCAGCGATTGCTCGGACACGAAACATGCTAGCACTGAAAGCAGTAGCTGGTTTTCACTGCCCCTTGGAACTACGTTCGCTGCCACACAGACATTCGCGTTCTGCAAAAGCTTTGGTTGGTAATGGGTCAACACTATGTATGTCTCTCTCGCACAGCCCGGCAGCCAAATTCGAAATGTCTAGCGATTGCTCTCACACAAAAGTTGCCAGCACGGAAAGGTGTAGCTGGTTTTCACTGCCCCTTCGAACTGCATTCGCTGCCACACAGACATTCGCCTTCTACAAAACTTTGGTTGGTAATGGGGCAACACTCTGTATCTCTCTCTCGCAGAGCCCGGCAGCCAAATTTGAAACGTCCAGCGATTGCTCCCAAACGAAAGCTGCCAGCACGGAAAGATATAGCTGGTTTTCACTGCCCGTTGGATCTACATTCACTGCCACACAGACATTCGCGTTCTGCAAAAGCTTTGGTTGGTAATGGGGCAACACTGTGTATCTCTCTCTCGCACAGCCCGGCTGCCAAATTCCAAACGTCCAGCGATTGCGTACACACGAAAGCTGCCAGCACAGAAAGCTTTAGCTGGTTTTCACTGCCCCTTGGAACTCCATCCGCTGCCACACAGACATTCGCGTTCTGCAAAAGCTTTGGTTGGTAATGGGGCAACACTGTGTATCTCTCTCTCGCAGAGCCCGGCAGCCAAATTCGAAACGTCCAGCGATTGCTCCCAAACGAAAGCTGCCAGCACGGAAAGCTGTAGCTGGTTTTCACTGCCCCTTGGAACTGCATTCGCTGCCACACAGATATTCGCGTTCTGCAAAAGCTTTGGTTGGTAATGGGGCAACACTCTGTATCTCTCTCTCGCAGAGCCCGGCTGCCAAATTCCAAACGTCCAGCGACTGCGTACACACGAAAGCTGCCAACACTGAAAGCTGTAGCTGGTTTTCACTGCCCCTTGGAACTCCATTCGCTGCCACACAGACATTCGCGTTCTGCAAAAGCTTTGGTTGGTAATGGGGCAACACTCTGTATCTCTCTCTCGCAGAGCCCGGCAGCCAAATTCGAAACGTCCAGCGATTGCTCCCAAACGAAAGCTGCCAGCACGGAAAGCTGTAGCTGGTTTTCACTGCCCCTTGGAACTGCATTCGCTGCCACACAGACATTCGTGTTCTGCAAAAGCTTTGGTTGGTAATGGGGCAACACTCTGTATCTCTCTCTCGCAGAGCCCGGCAGCCAAATTCGAAACGTCCAGCGTTTGCTCCCAAACGAAAGCTGCCAGCACGGAAAGATATAACTGGTTTTCACTGCCCCTTGGATCTACGTTCACTGCCACACAGACATTCGCGTTCTGCAAAAGCTTTGGTTGGTAATGGGGCAACACTGTGTATCTCTCTCTCGCACAATCCGGCTGCCAAATTCGAAACGTCTAGCGATTGCTCCCAAACGAAAGCTGCCAGTACGGAAACCTGTAGCTGGTTTTCACTGCCCCTTGGAACTACGTTCACTGCCACACAGACATTCGCGTTCTGCAAAAGCTTTGGTTGGTAATGGGGCAACACTGTTTATCTCTCTCTCGCAGAGCCCGGCTGCCAAATTCGAAAGGTCCAGCGATTGCTCCCAAACGAAAGCTGCCAGCATGGAAAGATATAGCTGGTTTTCACTGCCCCTTGGAACTGCATGCGCTGCCACACAGACATTCGCCTTCTACAAAAGTTTTGCTTGGTAATGGGGAGACAATCTGTATCTCTCTCTCGCAGAGCCCGGCTGCCAAATTCGAAACGTCCAGCGATTGCTCCGACACGAAATCTGCCAGCACTGAAAGCAGTAGCTGGTTTTCACTGCCCCTTGGAACTCCATCCGCTGCCACACAGACATTCGCGTTCTGCAAAAGCTTTGGTTGGTAATGGGGCAACACTGTGTATCTCTCTCTCGCAGAGCCCGGCAGCCAAATTCGAAACGTCCAGCGATTGCTCCCAAACGAAAGCTGCCAGCACGGAAAGCTGTAGCTGGTTTTTACTGCCCCTTGGAACTGCATTCGCTGCCACACAGATATTCGCGTTCTGCAGAAGCTTTGGTTGGTAATGGGGCAACACTGTGTATATCTCTCTTGCAGAGCCCGGCAGCCAAATTCGAAATGTCCAGCGATTGCTCCCACACGAAAGCTGCCAGCACGGAAAGATATAGCTGGTTTTCACTGCCCCTTGGAACTGCATTCGCTGCCACACAGATATTCGCGTTCTGCAAAAGCTTTGGTTGGTAATGGGGCAACACTCTGTATCTCTCTCTCGCAGAGCCCGGCTGCCAAATTCCAAACGTCCAGCGATTGCGTACACACGAAAGCTGTCAGCACGGACAGCTGTTAGCTGGTTTTCACTGCCCCTTGGAACTCCATTCGCTGCCACACAAACATTCGCGTTCTGCAAAAGCTTTGGTTGGTAATGGGGCAACACTCTGTATCTCTCTCTCGCAGAGCCCGGCAGCCAAATTCGAAATGTCCAGCGATTGCTCCCAAACGAAAGCTGCCAGCACTGAAAGCTGTAGATGGTTTTCACTGCCCCTTGGAACTACGTTCACTGCCACACAGACATTCGTGTTCTGCAAAAGCTTTGGTTGGTAATGGGGCAACACTGTGTATCTCTCTCTCGTAGAGCCCGGCTGCCAAATTCCAAACGTCCAGCGATTGCTCCCAAACGAAAGCTGCCAGCACGGAAAGCTGTAGTTGGTTTTCACTGCCCCTTGGAACTGCATTCGCTGCCACACAGACATTCGCGTTCTGCAAAAGCTTTGGTTGGTAATGGGGCAACACTGTGTATCTCTCTGTTGCAGAGCCCGGCAGCCAAATTCGAAATGTCCAGCGATTGCTCCCACACGAAATCTGCCAGCACGGAAAGCTGTAGCTGGTTTTCACTGCCCCTTGGAACTGCATTCGCTGCCACACAGACATTCGCGTTCTGCAGAAGCTTTGGTTGGTAATGGGGCAACACTGTGTATCTCTCTCTCGCAGAGCCCGGCTGCCAAATTCCAAACGTCCAGCGATTGCGTACACACGAAAGCTGCCAACACTGAAAGCTGTAGCTGGTTTTCACTGCCCCTTGGAACTCCATTCGCTGCCACACAGACATTCGCGTTCTGCAAAAGCTTTGGTTGGTAATGGGGCAACACTGTGTATCTCTCTCTTGCAGAGCCCGGCAGCCAAATTCGAAACGTCCAGCGATTGCTCCCAAACGAAAGCTGCCAGCACGGAAAGCTGTAGCTGGTTTTCACTGCCCCTTGGAACTGCATTCGCTGCCACACAGACATTCGCGTTCTGCAAAAGCTTTGGTTGGTAATGGGGCAACACTCTGTATCTCTCTCTCGCAGAGCCCGGCTGCCAAATTCGAAACGTCCAGCGATTGCTCGGACACGAAACATGCTAGCACTGAAAGCAGTAGCTGGTTTTCACTGCCCCTTGGAACTACGTTCGCTGCCACACAGACATTCGCGTTCTGCAAAAGCTTTGGTTGGTAATGGGTCAACACTATGTATGTCTCTCTCGCACAGCCCGGCAGCCAAATTCGAAATGTCTAGCGATTGCTCTCACACAAAAGCTGCCAGCACGGAAAGGTGTAGCTGGTTTTCACTGCCCCTTGGAACTGCATTCGCTGCCACACAGATATTCGCGTTCTGCAAAAGCTTTGGTTGGTAATGGGGCAACACTCTGTATCTCTCTCTCGCAGAGCCCGGCTGCCAAATTCCAAACGTCCAGCGATTGCGTACACACGAAAGCTGCCAACACTGAAAGCTGTAGCTGGTTTTCACTGCCCCTTGGAACTCCATTCGCTGCCACACAGACATTCGCGTTCTGCAAAAGCTTTGGTTGGTAATGGGGCAACACTCTGTATCTCTCTCTCGCAGAGCCCGGCAGCCAAATTCGAAACGTCCAGCGATTGCTCCCAAACGAAAGCTGCCAGCACGGAAAGCTGTAGCTGGTTTTCACTGCCCCTTGGAACTGCGTTCGCTGCCACACAGACATTCGCGTTCTGCAAAAGCTTTGGTTGGTAATCGGGCAACACTGTGTATCTCTCTCTCGCAGAGTCCGGCAGCCAAATACCAAACGTCCAGCTACTGTGCCCAAACGAAAGCTGCCAGCACTGAAAGCTGTAGCTGGTTTTCACTGCCCCTTGGAACTGCATTCGCTGCCATACAGACATTCGCGTTCTGCAGAAGCTTTGGTTGGTGATGGGGCAACACTGTTTATCTCTCTCTCGCAGAGCCCGGCAGCCAAATTCGAAACGTCCAGCGATGGCTCCCAAACGAAAGCTGCCAGCATGGAAAGATATAGCTGGTTTTCACTGCCCCTTGGAACTGCATTGGCTGCCACAAAGACATTCGCCTTCTACAAAAGCTTTGCTTGGTAATGGGGCAACACTCTGTATCTCTCTCTTGCAGAGCCCGGCTGCCAAATTCGAAACGTCCAGCGATTGCTCCGCCACGAAAGATGCCAGCACTGAAAGCAGTAGCTGGTTTTCACTGCCCCTTGGAACTACGTTCACTGCCACACAGACATTCGCGTTCTGCAAAAGCTTTGGTTGGTAATGGGGCAACACTTTGTATGTCTCTCTCGCACAGCCCGGCAGCCAAATTTGAAATGTCTAGCTATTGCTCCCACACAAAAGCTGCCAGCATGGAAAGGTGTAGCTGGTTTTCACTGCCCCTTGGAACTGCATTCGCTGCCACACAGACATTCGCGTTCTGCAAAAGCTTTGGTTGGTAATGGGGCAAAACTCTGTATCTCTCTCTCGCAGAGCCCGGCAGCCAAATTCGAAACGTCCAGCGATTGCTCCCAAACGAAAGCTGCCAGCACGGAAAGCTGTAGCTGGTTTTCACTGCCCCTTGGACCTGCATTCGCTGCCAAACAGACATTCGCGTTCTGCAAAAGCTTTGGTTGGTAATGGGGCAACACTGTGTATCTCTCTCTCACAGAGCCCGGCTGCCAAATTCGAAACGTCCAGCGATTGCTCCCAAACGAAAGCTGTCAGCACGGACAGCTGTAGCTGGTTTTCACTGCCCCTTGGAACTCCATTCGCTGCCACACAAACATAGGCGTTCTGCAAAAGCTTTGGTTGGTAATGGGGCAACACTCTGTATCTCTCTCTCGCAGAGCCCGGCAGCCAAATTCGAAATGTCCAGCGATTGCTCCCAAACGAAAGCTGCCAGCACTGAAAGCTGTAGCTGGTTTTCACTGCCCCTTGGAACTACGTTCACTGCCACACAGACATTCGCGTTCTGCAAAAGCTTTGGTTGGTAATGGGGCAACACTGTGTATCTCTCCCTCGTAGAGCCCGGCTGCCAAATTCGAAACGTCCAGCGATTGCGTACACACGAAAGCTGCCAGCACGGAAAGCTGTAGCTGGTTTTCACTGCCCCTTGGAACTGCATTCGCTGCCACACAGACATTCGCGTTCTGCAGAAGCTTTGGTTGGTAATGGGGCAACACTGTGTATCTCTCTCTTGCAGAGCCCGGCAGCCAAATTCGAAATGTCCAGCGATTGCTCCCACACGAAAGCTGCCAGCACGGAAAGATATAGCTGGTTTTCACTGCCCCTTGAAACTGCATTCGCTGCCACACAGACATTCGCGTTCTGCAAAAGCTTTGGTTGGTAATGGGGCAACACTCTGTATCTCTCTCTCGCAGAGCCCGGCTGCCAAATTCCAAACGTCCAGCGATTGCTCCGACACGAAAGATGCCAGCACTGAAAGCAGTAGCTGGTTTTCACTGCCCCTTGGTACTACGTTCGCTGCCACACAGACATTCGCGTTCTGCAAAAGCTTTGGTTGGTAATGGGGCAACACTGTGTATGTCTCTCTCGCACAGCCCGGCAGCCAAATTTAAAATGTCTAGCTATTGCTCCCACACAAAAGCTGCCAGCACAGAAAGGTGTAGCTGGTTTTCACTGCCCCTTGGAACTGCATTCGCTGCCACACAGACATTCGCGTTCTGCAAAACTTTGGTTGGTATTAGGGCAACACTGTGTATCTCTCTCTCGCAGAGCCCGGCAGCCAAATTCGAAACGTCCAGCCATTTCTCCCAAACGAAAGCTGTCAGCACCGACAGCTGTTAGCTGGTTTTCACTGCCCCTTGGAACTCCATTCGGTGCCACACAAACATTCGCGTTCTGCAAAAGCTTTGGTTGGTAATGGGGCAACACTCTGTATCTCTCTGTCGCACAGCCCGGCAGCCAAATTCGAAACGTCCAGCGATTGCTCCCAAACGAAAGCTGCCAGCACGGAAAGCTGTAGCTGGTTTTCACTGCCCCTTGGAACTACGTTCGCTGCCACACAGACATTCGCGTTCTGCAAAAGTTTTGGTTGGTAATGGGTCAACACTATGTATCTCTCTCTTGCAGAGCCCGGCAGCCAAATACCAAACGTCCAGCCACTGTGCCCAAACGAAAGCTGCCAGCACTGAAAGCTGTAGCTGGTTTTCACTGCCCCTTGGAACTGCATTCGCTGCCACACAGACATTCGCGTTCTGCAAAAGCTTTGGTTGGTAATGGGGCAACACTCTGTATCTCTCTCTCGCAGAGCCCGGCAGCCAAATTCGAAACGTCCAGCGATTGCTCCCAAACGAAAGCTGCCAGCACGGAAAGCTGTAGCTGGTTTTCACTGCCCCTTGGAACTGCATTCGCTGCCACACAGACATTCGCGTTCTGCAAAAGCTTTGGTTGGTAATGGGGCAACACTCTGTATCTCTCTCTCGCACAGCCCGGCAGCCAAATTCGAAACGTCCAGCGATTGCTCCCAAACGAAAGCTGCCAGCAAGGAAAGCTGTAGCTGGTTTTCACTGCCCCTTGGAACTGCATTCGCTGCCACACAGACATTCGCGTTCTGCAGAAGCTTTGGTTGGTAATGGGGCAACACTCTGTATCTCTCTCTCGCAGAGCCCGGCAGCCAAATTCGAAACGTCCAGCGATTGCTCCCAAACGAAAGCTGCCAGCACGGAAAGCTGTAGCTGGTTTTCACTGCCCCTTGGAACTGCGTTCGCTGCCACACAGACATTCGCGTTCTGCAAAAGCTTTGGTTGGTAATCGGGCAACACTGTGTATCTCTCTCTCGCAGAGTCCGGCAGCCAAATACCAAACGTCCAGCTACTGTGCCCAAACGAAAGCTGCCAGCACTGAAAGCTGTAGCTGGTTTTCACTGCCCCTTGGAACTGCATTCGCTGCCACACAGACATTCGCGTTCTGCAGAAGCTTTGGTTGGTGATGGGGCAACACTGTTTATCTCTCTCTCGCAGAGCCCGGCAGCCAAATTCGAAACGTCCAGCGATGGCTCCCAAACGAAAGCTGCCAGCATGGAAAGATATAGCTGGTTTTCACTGCCCCTTGGAACTGCATTGGCTGCCACACAGACATTCGCCTTCTACAAAAGCTTTGCTTGGTAATGGGGCAACACTGTGTATCTCTCTCTTGCAGAGCCCGGCTGCCAAATTCGAAACGTCCAGCGATTGCTCCGACACGAAAGATGCCAGCACTGAAAGCAGTAGCTGGTTTTCACTGCCCCTTGGAACTACGTTCACTGCCACACAGACATTCGCGTTCTGCAAAAGCTTTGGTTGGTAATGGGGCAACACTTTGTATGTCTCTCTCGCACAGCCCGGCAGCCAAATTTGAAATGTCTAGCTATTGCTCCCACACAAAAGCTGCCAGCATGGAAAGGTGTAGCTGGTTTTCACTGCCCCTTGGAACTGCATTCGCTGCCACACAGACATTCGCGTTCTGCAAAAGCTTTGGTTGGTAATGGGGCAACACTCTGTATCTCTCTCTCGCAGAGCCCGGCAGCCAAATTCGAAACGTCCAGCGATTGCTCCCAAACGAAAGCTGCCAGCACGGAAAGCTGTAGCTGGTTTTCACTGCCCCTTGGACCTGCATTCGCTGCCAAACAGACATTCGCGTTCTGCAAAAGCTTTGGTTGGTAATGGGGCAACACTGTGTATCTCTCTCTCACAGAGCCCGGCTGCCAAATTCGAAACGTCCAGCGATTGCTCCCAAACGAAAGCTGTCAGCACGGACAGCTGTAGCTGGTTTTCACTGCCCCTTGGAACTCCATTCGCTGCCACACAAACATAGGCGTTCTGCAAAAGCTTTGGTTGGTAATGGGGCAACACTCTGTATCTCTCTCTCGCAGAGCCCGGCAGCCAAATTCGAAATGTCCAGCGATTGCTCCCAAACGAAAGCTGCCAGCACTGAAAGCTGTAGCTGGTTTTCACTGCCCCTTGGAACTACGTTCACTGCCACACAGACATTCGCGTTCTGCAAAAGCTTTGGTTGGTAATGGGGCAACACTGTGTATCTCTCCCTCGTAGAGCCCGGCTGCGAAATTCGAAACGTCCAGCGATTGCTCCCAAACGAAAGCTGCCAGCACGGAAAGATATAGCTGGTTTTCACTGCCCCTTGAAACTGCATTCGCTGCCACACAGACATTCGCGTTCTGCAAAAGCTTTGGTTGGTAATGGGGCAACACTCTGTATCTCTCTCTCGCAGAGCCCGGCTGCCAAATTCCAAACGTCCAGCGATTGCTCCGACACGAAAGATGCCAGCACTGAAAGCAGTAGCTGGTTTTCACTGCCCCTTGGAACTGCATTTGCTGCCACACAGACATTCGCGTTCTGCAAAAGCTTTGGTTGGTAATGGGGCAACACTCTGTATCTCTCTCTCGCACAGCCCGGCAGCCAAATTCGAAACGTCCAGCGATTGCTCCCAAACGAAAGCTGCCAGCACAGAAAGCTGTAGCTGGTTTTCACTGCCCCTTGGAACTGCATTCGCTGCCACACAGACATTCGCGTTCTGCAGAAGCTTTGGTTGGTAATGGGGCAAAACTGTGTATCTCTCTCTCGCAGAGCCCGGCAGCCAAATTCGAAACGTCCAGAGATTGCTCACAAACGAAAGCTGCCAGCACTGAAAGCTGTAGCTGGTTTTCACTGCCCCTTGGAACTGCATTCGCTGCCACACAGACATTCGCGTTCTGCAGAAGCTTTGGTTGGTAATGGGGCAACACTGTGTATATCTCTCTTGCAGAGCCCGGCAGCCAAATTCGAAATGTCCAGCGATTGCTCCCACACGAAAGCTGCCAGCACGGAAAGATATAGCTGGTTTTCACTGCCCCTTGGAACTGCATTCGCTGCCACACAGACATTCGCGTTCTGCAAAAGCTTTGGTTGGTAATGGGGCAACACTCTGTATCTCTCTCTCACAGAGCCTGGCTGCCAAATTCCAAACGTCCAGCGATTGCGTACACACGAAAGCTGCCAACACTGAAAGCTGTAGCTGGTTTTCACTGCCCCTTGGAACTCCATTCGCTGCCACACAGACATTCGCGTTCTGCAAAAGCTTTGGTTGGTAATGGGGCAACACTCTGTATCTCTCTCTCGCAGAGCCCGGCAGCCAAATTCGAAACGTCCAGCGATTGCTCCCAAACGAAAGCTGCCAGCACGGAAAGCTGTAGCTGGTTTTCACTGCCCCTTGGAACTACGTTCGCTGCCACACAGACATTCGCGTTCTGCAAAAGCTTTGGTTGGTAATGAGGCAACAATGTGTATGTCTCTCTCGCACAGCCCGGCAGCCAAATTCGAAATGTCTAGCGATTGCTCCCACACAAAAGCTCGCAGCTCGGAAAGCTGTAGCTGGTTTTCACTGCCCCTTGGAACTGCATTCGCTGCCACACAGACATTCGCGTTCTGCAAAAGCTTTGGTTGGTAATGGGGCAACACTGTGTATCTCTCTCTCGCAGAGCCCGGCGGCCAAATTCGAAACGTCCAGCGATTGCTCCAAAACGACAGCTGCCAGCACGGAAAGATATAGCTGGTTTTCACTGCCCCTTGGATCTACGTTCACTGCCACACAGACATTCGCGTTCTGCAAAAGCTTTGGTTGGTAATGGGGCAACACTCTGTATCTCTCTCTCGCACAGCCCGGCTGCCAAATTCCAAACGTCCAGCGATTGCGTACACACGAAAGCTGCCAGCACTGAAAGCTGTAGCTGGTTTTCACTGCCCCTTGGAACTCCATCCGCTGCCACACAGACATTCGCGTTCTGCAAAAGCTTTGGTTGGTAATGGGGCAACACTGTGTATCTCTCTCTCGCAGAGCCCGGCAGCCAAATTCGAAACGTCCAGCGATTGCTCCCAAACGAAAGCTGCCAGCACGGAAAGCTGTAGCTGGTTTTTACTGCCCCTTGGAACTGCATTCGCTGCCACACAGACATTCGCGTTCTGCAGAAGCTTTGGTTGGTAATGGGGCAACACTGTGTATATCTCTCTTGCAGAGCCCGGCAGCCAAATTCGAAATGTCCAGCGATTGCTCCCACACGAAAGCTGCCAGCACGGAAAGATATAGCTGGTTTTCACTGCCCCTTGGAACTGCATTCGCTGCCACACAGATATTCGCGTTCTGCAAAAGCTTTGTTTGGTAATGGGGCAACACTCTGTATCTCTCTCTCGCAGAGCCCGGCTGCCAAATTCCAAACGTCCAGCGATTGCGTACACACGAAAGCTGTCAGCACGGACAGCTGTTAGCTGGTTTTCACTGCCCCTTGGAACTCCATTCGCTGCCACACAAACATTCGCGTTCTGCAAAAGCTTTGGTTGGTAATGGGGCAACACTCTGTATCTCTCTCTCGCAGAGCCCGGCAGCCAAATTCGAAATGTCCAGCGATTGCTCCCAAACGAAAGCTGCCAGCACTGAAAGCTGTAGATGGTTTTCACTGCCCCTTGGAACTACGTTCACTGCCACACAGACATTCGTGTTCTGCAAAAGCTTTGGTTGGTAATGGGGCAACACTGTGTATCTCTCTCTCGTAGAGCCCGGCTGCCAAATTCCAAACGTCCAGCGATTGCTCCCAAACGAAAGCTGCCAGCACGGAAAGCTGTAGTTGGTTTTCACTGCCCCTTGGAACTGCATTCGCTGCCACACAGACATTCGCGTTCTGCAAAAGCTTTGGTTGGTAATGGGGCAACACTGTGTATCTCTCTGTTGCAGAGCCCGGCAGCCAAATTCGAAATGTCCAGCGATTGCTCCCACACGAAATCTGCCAGCACGGAAAGCTGTAGCTGGTTTTCACTGCCCCTTGGAACTGCATTCGCTGCCACACAGACATTCGCGTTCTGCAGAAGCTTTGGTTGGTAATGGGGCAACACTGTGTATCTCTCTCTCGCAGTGCCCGGCTGCCAAATTCCAAACGTCCAGCGATTGCGTACACACGAAAGCTGCCAACACTGAAAGCTGTAGCTGGTTTTCACTGCCCCTTGGAACTCCATTCGCTGCCACACAGACATTCGCGTTCTGCAAAAGCTTTGGTTGGTAATGGGGCAACACTGTGTATCTCTCTCTTGCAGAGCCCGGCAGCCAAATTCGAAACGTCCAGCGATTGCTCCCAAACGAAAGCTGCCAGCACGGAAAGCTGTAGCTGGTTTTCACTGCCCCTTGGAACTGCATTCGCTGCCACACAGACATTCGCGTTCTGCAAAAGCTTTGGTTGGTAATGGGGCAACACTCTGTATCTCTCTCTCGCAGAGCCCGGCTGCCAAATTCGAAACGTCCAGCGATTGCTCGGACACGAAACATGCTAGCACTGAAAGCAGTAGCTGGTTTTCACTGCCCCTTGGAACTACGTTCGCTGCCACACAGACATTCGCGTTCTGCAGAAGCTTTGGTTGGTAATGGGGCAACACTGTGTATCTCTCTCTTGCAGAGCCCGGCAGCCAAATTCGAAATGTCCAGCGATTGCTCCCACACGAAAGCTGCCAGCACGGAAAGATATAGCTGGTTTTCACTGCCCCTTGAAACTGCATTCGCTGCCACACAGACATTCGCTTTCTGCAAAAGCTTTGGTTGGTAATGGGGCAACACTCTGTATCTCTCTCTCGCAGAGCCCGGCTGCCAAATTCCAAACGTCCACCGATTGCTCCGACACGAAAGATGCCAGCACTGAAAGCAGTAGCTGGTTTTCACTGCCCCTTGGAACTGCATTTGCTGCCACACAGACATTCGCGTTCTGCAAAAGCTTTGGTTGGTAATGGGGCAACACTGTGTATCTCTCTCTCGCAGAGCCCGGCTGCCAAATTCCAAACGTCCAGCGATTGCTCCGACACGAAAGATGCCAGCACTGAAAGCAGTAGCTGGTTTTCACTGCCCCTTGGTACTACGTTCGCTGCCACACAGACATTCGCGTTCTGCAAAAGCTTTGGTTGGTAATGGGGCAACACTGTGTATGTCTCTCTCGCACAGCCCGGCAGCCAAATTTAAAATGTCTAGCTATTGCTCCCACACAAAAGCTGCCAGCACAGAAAGGTGTAGCTGGTTTTCACTGCCCCTTGGAACTGCATTCGCTGCCACACAGACATTCGCGTTCTGCAAAAGCTTTGGTTGGTATTGGGGCAACACTGTGTATCTCTCTCTCGCAGAGCCCGGCAGCCAAATTCGAAACGTCCAGCCATTTCTCCCAAACGAAAGCTGTCAGCACCGACAGCTGTTAGCTGGTTTTCACTGCCCCTTGGAACTCCATTCGGTGCCACAGAAACATTCGCGTTCTGCAAAAGCTTTGGTTGGTAATGGGGCAACACTCTGTATCTCTCTGTCGCACAGCCCGGCAGCCAAATTCGAAACGTCCAGCGATTGCTCCCAAACGAAAGCTGCCAGCACGGAAAGCTGTAGCTGGTTTTCACTGCCCCTTGGAACTACGTTCGCTGCCACACAGACATTCGCGTTCTGCAAAAGCTTTGGTTGGTAATGGGTCAACACTATGTATCTCTCTCTTGCAGAGCCCGGCAGCCAAATACCAAACGTCCAGCCACTGTGCCCAAACGAAAGCTGCCAGCACTGAAAGCTGTAGCTGGTTTTCACTGCCCCTTGGAACTGCATTCGCTGCCACACAGACATTCGCGTTCTGCAAAAGCTTTGGTTGGTAATGGGGCAACACTCTGTATCTCTCTCTCGCAGAGCCCGGCAGCCAAATTCGAAACGTCCAGCGATTGCTCCCAAACGAAAGCTGCCAGCACGGAAAGCTGTAGCTGGTTTTCACTGCCCCTTGGAACTGCATTCGCTGCCACACAGACATTCGCGTTCTGCAAAAGCTTTGGTTGGTAATGGGGCAACACTCTGTATCTCTCTCTCGCAGAGCCCGGCAGCCAAATTCGAAACGTCCAGCGATTGCTCCCAAACGAAAGCTGCCAGCACGGAAAGATATAGCTGGTTTTCACTGCCCCTTGGATCTACGTTCACTGCCACACAGACATTCGCGTTCTGCAAAAGCTTTGGTTGGTAATGGGTAAACACTGTGTATCTCTCTCTCGCACAGCCCGGCTGCCAAATTCGAAACGTCCAGCGATTGCTCCCAAATGAAAGCTGCCAGCACGGAAAGCTGTAGCTGGTTTTCACTGCCCCTTGGAACTGCATTCGCTGCCACACAGACATTTGCTTTCTGCAGAAGCTTTGGTTGGTAATGGGGCAACACTGTTTATCTCTCTCTCGCAGAGCCCGGCTGCCAAATTCGAAAGGTCCAGCGATTGCTCCCAAACGAAACCTGCCAGCATGGAAAGATATAGCTGGTTTTCACTGCCCCTTGGAACTGCATGCGCTGCCACACAGACATTCGCCTTCTACAAAAGCTTTGCTTGGTAATGGGGAAACACTCTGTATCTCTCTCTCGCAGAGCCCGGCTGCCAAATTCGAAACGTCCAGCGATTGCTCCGACACGAAATCTGCCAGCACTGAAAGCAGTAGCTGGTTTTCACTGCCCCTTGGAACTGCGTTCGCTGCCACACAGACATTCGCGTTCTGCAAAAGCTTTGGTTGGTAATGGGGCAACACTTTGTATGTCTCTCTCGCACAGCCCGGCAGCCAAATTCGAAATGTCTAGCTGTTGCTCCCACACAAAAGCTGCCAGCATGTAAAGGTGTAGCTGGTTTTCACTGCCCCTTGGAACTGCATTCGCTGCCACACAGACATTCGCGTTCTGCAAAAGCTTTGGTTGGTAATGGGGCAACACTCTGTATCTCTCTCTCGCAGAGCCCGGCTGCCAAATTCGAAACGTCCAGCGATTGCTCCCAAACGAAAGCTGCCAGCACAGAAAGCTGTAGCTGGTTTTCACTGCCCCTTGGAACTGCATTCGCTGCCACACAGACATTCGCGTTCTGCAGAAGCTTTGGTTGGTAATGGGGCAAAACTGTGTATCTCTCTCTCGCAGAGCCCGGCAGCCAAATTCGAAACGTCCAGAGATTGCTCACAAACGAAAGCTGCCAGCACTGAAAGCTGTAGCTGGTTTTCACTGCCCCTTGGAACTGCATTCGCTGCCACACAGACATTCGCGTTCTGCAGAAGCTTTGGTTGGTAATGGGGCAACACTGTGTATATCTCTCTTGCAGAGCCCGGCAGCCAAATTCGAAATCTCCAGCGATTGCTCCCACACGAAAGCTGCCAGCACGGAAAGATATAGCTGGTTTTCACTGCCCCTTGGAACTGCATTCGCTGCCACACAGACATTCGCGTTCTGCAAAAGCTTTGGTTGGTAATGGGGCAACACTCTGTATCTCTCTCTCACAGAGCCCGGCTGCCAAATTCCAAACGTCCAGCCATTGCGTACACACGAAAGCTGCCAACACTGAAAGCTGTAGCTGGTTTTCACTGCCCCTTGGAACTCCATTCGCTGCCACACAGACATTCGCGTTCTGCAAAAGCTTTGGTTGGTAATGGGGCAACACTCTGTATCTCTCTCTCGCAGAGCCCGGCAGCCAAATTCGAAACGTCCAGCGATTGCTCCCAAACGAAAGCTGCCAGCACGGAAAGCTGTAGCTGGTTTTCACTGCCTCTTGGAACTACGTTCGCTGCCACACAGACATTCGCGTTCTGCAAAAGCTTTGGTTGGTAATGAGGCAACAATGTGTATGTCTCTCTCGCACAGCCCGGCAGCCAAATTCGAAATGTCTAGCGATTGCTCCCACACAAAAGCTCGCAGCTCGGAAAGCTGTAGCTGGTTTTCACTGCCCCTTGGACCTGCATTCGCTGCCACACAGACATTCGCGTTCTGCAAAAGCTTTGGTTGGTAATGGGGCAACACTGTGTATCTCTCTCTCGCAGAGCCTGGCGGCCAAATTCGAAACGTCCAGCGATTGCTCCAAAACGACAGCTGCCAGCACGGAAAGATATAGCTGGTTTTCACTGCCCCTTGGATCTACGTTCACTGCCACACAGACATTCGCGTTCTGCAAAAGCTTTGGTTGGTAATGGGGCAACACTCTGTATCTCTCTCTCGCACAGCCCGGCTGCCAAATTCCAAACGTCCAGCGATTGCGTACACACGAAAGCTGCCAGCACTGAAAGCTGTAGCTGGTTTTCACTGCCCCTTGGAACTCCATCCGCTGCCACACAGACATTCGCGTTCTGCAAAAGCTTTGGTTGGTAATGGGGCAACACTGTGTATCTCTCTCTCGCAGAGCCCGGCAGCCAAATTCGAAATGTCCAGCGATTGCTCCCACACGAAAGCTGCCAGCACGGAAAGATATAGCTGGTTTTCACTGCCCCTTGGAACTGCATTCGCTGCCACACAGATATTCGCGTTCTGCAAAAGCTTTGGTTGGTAATGGGGCAACACTCTGTATCTCTCTCTCGCAGAGCCCGGCTGCCAAATTCCAAACGTCCAGCGATTGCGTACACACGAAAGCTGTCAGCACGGACAGCTGTTAGCTGGTTTTCACTGCCCCTTGGAACTCCATTCGCTGCCACACAAACATTCGCGTTCTGCAAAAGCTTTGGTTGGTAATGGGGCAACACTCTGTATCTCTCTCTCGCAGAGCCCGGCAGCCAAATTCGAAATGTCCAGCGATTGCTCCCAAACGAAAGCTGCCAGCACTGAAAGCTGTAGATGGTTTTCACTGCCCCTTGGAACTACGTTCACTGCCACACAGACATTCGTGTTCTGCAAAAGCTTTGGTTGGTAATGGGGCAACACTGTGTATCTCTCTCTCGTAGAGCCCGGCTGCCAAATTCCAAACGTCCAGCGATTGCTCCCAAACGAAAGCTGCCAGCACGGAAAGCTGTAGTTGGTTTTCACTGCCCCTTGGAACTGCATTCGCTGCCACACAGACATTCGCGTTCTGCAAAAGCTTTGGTTGGTAATGGGGCAACACTCTGTATCTCTCTGTTGCAGAGCCCGGCAGCCAAATTCGAAATGTCCAGCGATTGCTCCCACACGAAATCTGCCAGCACGGAAAGCTGTAGCTGGTTTTCACTGCCCCTTGGAACTGCATTCGCTGCCACACAGACATTCGCGTTCTGCAGAAGCTTTGGTTGGTAATGGGGCAACACTGTGTATCTCTCTCTCGCAGAGTCCGGCTGCCAAATTCCAAACGTCCAGCGATTGCGTACACACGAAAGCTGCCAACACTGAAAGCTGTAGCTGGTTTTCACTGCCCCTTGGAACTCCATTCGCTGCCACACAGACATTCGCGTTCTGCAAAAGCTTTGGTTGGTAATGGGGCAACACTGTGTATCTCTCTCTTGCAGAGCCCGGCAGCCAAATTCGAAACGTCCAGCGATTGCTCCCAAACGAAAGCTGCCAGCACGGAAAGCTGTAGCTGGTTTTCACTGCCCCTTGGAACTGCATTCGCTGCCACACAGACATTCGCGTTCTGCAAAAGCTTTGGTTGGTAATGGGGCAACACTCTGTATCTCTCTCTCGCAGAGCCCGGCTGCCAAATTCGAAACGTCCAGCGATTGCTCGGACACGAAACATGCTAGCACTGAAAGCAGTAGCTGGTTTTCACTGCCCCTTGGAACTACGTTCGCTGCCACACAGACATTCGCGTTCTGCAAAAGCTTTGGTTGGTAATGGGTCAACACTATGTATGTCTCTCTCGCACAGCCCGGCAGCCAAATTCGAAATGTCTAGCAATTGCTCTCACACAAAAGCTGCCAGCACGGAAAGGTGTAGCTGGTTTTCACTGCCCCTTGGAACTGCATTCGCTGCCGCACAGACATTCGCCTTCTACAAAACTTTGGTTGGTAATGGGGCAACACTCTGTATCTCTCTCTCGCAGAGCCCGGCAGCCAAATTTGAAACGTCCAGCGATTGCTCCCAAACGAAAGCTGCCAGCACGGAAAGATATAGCTGGTTTTCACTGCCCGTTGGATCTACATTCACTGCCACACAGACATTCGCGTTCTGCAAAAGCTTTGGTTGGTAATGGGGCAACACTGTGTATATCTCTCTTGCAGAGCCCGGCAGCCAAATTCGAAATCTCCAGCGATTGCTCCCACACGAAAGCTGCCAGCACGGAAAGATATAGCTGGTTTTCACTGCCCCTTGGAACTGCATTCGCTGCCACACAGACATTCGCGTTCTGCAAAAGCTTTGGTTGGTAATGGGGCAACACTCTGTATCTCTCTCTCGCAGAGCCCGGCAGCCAAATTCGAAATGTCCAGCGATTGCTCCCACACGAAAGCTGCCAGCACGGAAAGATATAGCTGGTTTTCACTGCCCCTTGGAACTCCATTCGCTGCCACACAGATATTCGCGTTCTGCAAAAGCTTTGGTTGGTAATGGGGCAACACTCTGTATCTCTCTCTCGCAGAGCCCGGCTGCCAAATTCCAAACGTCCAGCGATTGCGTACACACGAAAGCTGCCAACACTGAAAGCTGTAGCTGGTTTTCACTGCCCCTTGGAACTCCATTCGCTGCCACACAGACATTCGCGTTCTGCAAAAGCTTTGGTTGGTAATGGGGCAACACTCTGTATCTCTCTCTCGCAGAGCCCGGCAGCCAAATTCGAAACGTCCAGCGATTGCTCCCAAACGAAAGCTGCCAGCACGGAAAGCTGTAGCTGGTTTTCACTGCCCCTTGGAACTGCATTCGCTGCCACACAGACATTCGCGTTCTGCAGAAGCTTTGGTTGGTAATGGGGCAACACTCTGTATCTCTCTCTCGCAGAGCCCGGCAGCCAAATTCGAAACGTCCAGCGATTGCTCCCAAACGAAAGCTGCCAGCACGGAAAGATATAACTGGTTTTCACTGCCCCTTGGATCTACGTTCACTGCCACACAGACATTCGCGTTCTGCAAAAGCTTTGGTTGGTAATGGGGCAACACTCTGTATCTCTCTCTCGCAGAGCCCGGCTGCCAAATTCGAAACGTCCAGCGATTGCTCCCAAACGAAAGCTGCCAGCACGGAAAGCTGTAGCTGGTTTTCACTGCCCCTTGGACCTGCATTCGCTGCCAAACAGACATTCGCGTTCTGCAAAAGCTTTGGTTGGTAATGGGGCAACACTGTGTATCTCTCTCTCACAGAGCCCGGCTGCCAAATTCGAAACGTCCAGCGATTGCTCCCAAACGAAAGCTGTCAGCACGGACAGCTGTAGCTGGTTTTCACTGCCCCTTGGAACTCCATTCGCTGCCACACAAACATAGGCGTTCTGCAAAAGCTTTGGTTGGTAATGGGGCAACACTCTGTATCTCTCTCTCGCAGAGCCCGGCAGCCAAATTCGAAATGTCCAGCGATTGCTCCCAAACGAAAGCTGCCAGCACTGAAAGCTGTAGCTGGTTTTCACTGCCCCTTGGAACTACGTTCACTGCCACACAGACATTCGCGTTCTGCAAAAGCTTTGGTTGGTAATGGGGCAACACTCTGTATCTCTCCCTCGTAGAGCCCGGCTGCCAAATTCGAAACGTCCAGCGATTGCTCCCAAACGAAAGCTGCCAGCACGGAAAGCTGTAGCTGGTTTTCACTGCCCCTTGAAACTGCATTCGCTGCCACACAGACATTCGCGTTCTGCAGAAGCTTTGGTTGGTAATGGGGCAACACTGTGTATCTCTCTCTTGCAGAGCCCGGCAGCCAAATTCGAAATGTCCAGCGATTGCTCCCACACGAAAGCTGCCAGCACTGAAAGCAGTAGCTGGTTTTCACTGCCCCTTGGAACTGCATTTGCTGCCACACAGACATTCGCGTTCTGCAAAAGCTTTGGTTGGTAATGGGGCAACACTGTGTATCTCTCTCTCGCAGAGCCCGGCTGCCAAATTCCAAACGTCCAGCGATTGCTCCGACACGAAAGATGCCAGCACTGAAAGCAGTAGCTGGTTTTCACTGCCCCTTGGTACTACGTTCGCTGCCACACAGACATTCGCGTTCTGCAAAAGCTTTGGTTGGTAATGGGGCAACACTGTGTATGTCTCTCTCGCACAGCCCGGCAGCCAAATTTAAAATGTCTAGCTATTGCTCCCACACAAAAGCTGCCAGTACAGAAAGGTCTAGCTGGTTTTCACTGCCCCTTGGAACTGCATTCGCTGCCACACAGACATTCGCGTTCTGCAAAAGCTTTGGTTGGTATTGGGGCAACACTGTGTATCTCTCTCTCGCAGAGCCCGGCAGCCAAATTCGAAACGTCCAGCCATTTCTCCCAAACGAAAGCTGTCAGCACCGACAGCTGTTAGCTGGTTTTCACTGCCCCTTGGAACTCCATTCGGTGCCACAGAAACATTCGCGTTCTGCAAAAGCTTTGGTTGGTAATGGGGCAACACTCTGTATCTCTCTGTCGCACAGCCCGGCAGCCAAATTCGAAACGTCCAGCGATTGCTCCCAAACGAAAGCTGCCAGCACGGAAAGCTGTAGCTGGTTTTCACTGCCCCTTGGAACTACGTTCGCTGCCACACAGACATTCGCGTTCTGCAAAAGCTTTGGTTGGTACTGGGTCAACACTATGTATCTCTCTCTTGCAGAGCCCGGCAGCCAAATACCAAACGTCCAGCCACTGTGCCCAAACGAAAGCTGCCAGCACTGAAAGCTGTAGCTGGTTTTCACTGCCCCTTGGAACTGCATTCGCTGCCACACAGACATTCGCGTTCTGCAAAAGCTTTGGTTGGTAATGGGGCAACACTCTGTATCTCTCTCTCGCAGAGCCCGGCAGCCAAATTCGAAACGTCCAGCGATTGCTCCCAAACGAAAGCTGCCAGCACGGAAAGCTGTAGCTGGTTTTCACTGCCCCTTGGAACTGCATTCGCTGCCACACAGACATTCGCGTTCTGCAAAAGCTTTGGTTGGTAATGGGGCAACACTCTGTATCTCTCTCTCGCAGAGCCCGGCAGCCAAATTCGAAACGTCCAGCGATTGCTCCCAAACGAAAGCTGCCAGCACGGAAAGATATAGCTGGTTTTCACTGCCCCTTGGATCTACGTTCACTGCCACACAGACATTCGCGTTCTGCAAAAGCTTTGGTTGGTAATGGGGCAACGCTGTGTATCTCTCTCTCGCACAGCCCGGCTGCCAAATTCGAAACGTCCAGCGATTGCTCCCAAATGAAAGCTGCCAGCACGGAAAGCTGTAGCTGGTTTTCACTGCCCCTTGGAACTGCATTCGCTGCCACACAGACATTTGCTTTCTGCAGAAGCTTTGGTTGGTAATGGGGCAACACTGTTTATCTCTCTCTCGCAGAGCCCGGCTGCCAAATTCGAAAGGTCCAGCGATTGCTCCCAAACGAAAGCTGCCAGCATGGAAAGATATAGCTGGTTTTCACTGCCCCTTGGAACTGCATGCGCTGCCACACAGACATTCGCCTTCTACAAAAGCTTTGCTTGGTAATGGGGAAACACTCTGTATCTCTCTCTCGCAGAGCCCGGCTGCCAAATTCGAAACGTCCAGCGATTGCTCCGACACGAAATCTGCCAGCACTGAAAGCAGTAGGTGGTTTTCACTGCCCCTTGGAACTGCGTTCGCTGCCACACAGACATTCGCGTTCTGCAAAAGCTTTGGTTGGTAATGGGGCAACAGTTTGTATGTCTCTCTCGCACAGCCCGGCAGCCAAATTCGAAATGTCTAGCTGTTGCTCCCACACAAAAGCTGCCAGTACAGAAAGGTCTAGCTGGTTTTCACTGCCCCTTGGAACTGCATTCGCTGCCACACAGACATTCGCGTTCTGCAAAAGCTTTGGTTGGTAATGGGGCAACACTCTGTATCTCTCTCTCGCAGAGCACGGCAGCCAAATTCGAAACGTCCAGCGATTGCTCCCAAACGAAAGCTGCCAGCACGGAAAGATATAGCTGGTTTTCACTGCCCCTTGGAACTGCATTCGCTGCCACACAGACATTCGCGTTCTGCAAAAGCTTTGGTTGGTAATGGGGCAACACTGTGTATCTCTCTCTCGCAGAGCCCGGCAGCCAAATTCGAAACGTCCAGCGATTGCTCCCAAACGAAAGCTGTCAGCACGGACAGCTGTAGCTGGTTTTCACTGCCCCTTGGAACTCCATTCGCTGCCACACAAACATTCGCGTTCTGCAGAAGCTTTGGTTGGTAATGGGGCAACACTCTGTATCTCTCTGTCGCACAGCCCGGCAGCGAAATTCGAAACGTCCAGCGATTGCTCCCAAACGAAAGCTGCCAGCACGGAAAGGTGTAGCTGGTTTTCACTGCCCCTTGGAACTCCATTCGCTGCCACACAGACATTCGCGTTCTGCAGAAGCTTTGGTTGGTAATGGGGCAACACTGTGTATCTCTCTCTCGCAGAGCCCGGCAGCCAAATTCGAAACGTCCAGCGATTGCTCCCAAACGAAAGCTGCCAGCACAGAAAGCTGTAGCTGGTTTTCACTGCCCCTTGGAACTGCATTCGCTGCCACACAGACATTCGCGTTCTGCAGAAGCTTTGGTTGGTAATGGGGCAACACTGTGTATCTCTCTCTTGCAGAGCCCGGCAGCCAAATTTGAAATGTCCAGCGATTGCTCCCACACGAAAGCTGCCAGCACGGAAAGATATAGCTGGTTTTCACTGCCCCTTGGAACTGCATTCGCTGCCACACAGACATTCGCGTTCTGCAGAAGCTTTGGTTGGTAATGGGGCAACACTGTGTATCTCTCTCTTGCAGAGCCCGGCAGCCAAATTCAAAATGTCCAGCGATTGCTCCCACACGAAAGCTGCCAGCACGGAAAGATATAGCTGGTTTTCACTGCCCCTTGGAACTGCATTCGCTGCCACACAGACATTCGCGTTCTGCAAAAGCTTTGGTTGGTAATGGGGCAACACTCTGTATCTCTCTCTCGCAGAGCCCGGCTGCCAAATTCCAAACGTCCACCGATTGCGTACACACGAAAGCTGCCAGCACAGAAAGCTGTAGCTGGTTTTCACTGCCCCTTGGAACTGCATTCGCTGCCACAAAGACATTCGCGTTCTGCAAAAGCTTTTTTTGGTAATGGGGCAACACTCTGTATCTCTCTCTCGCAGAGCCCGGCAGCCAAATTAGAAACGTCCAGTGATTGCTCCCAAACGAAAGCTGCCAGCACTGAAAGATATAGCTGGTTTTCACTGCCCCTTGGAACTGCATTCGCTGCCACACAGACATTCGCGTTCTGCAAAAGCTTTGGTTGGTAATCGGGCAACACTGTGTATCTCTCTCTTGCAGAGTCTGGCAGCCAAATACCAAACGTCCAGCTACTGTGCCCAAACGAAAGCGGCCAGCACAGAAAGCTGTAGCTGGTTTTCACTTCCCCTTGGAACTGCATTCGCTGCCACACAGACATTCGCGTTCTGCAGAAGCTTTGGTTGGTAATGGGGCAACACTGTGTATGTCTCTCTAGCACAGCCCGGCAGCCAAATTTGAAATGTCTAGCTATTGCTCCCACACAAAAGCTGCCAGCATGTAAAGGTGTAGCTGGTTTTCACTGCCCCTTGGAACTGCATTCGCTGCCACACAAACATTCGCGTTTTGCAAAAGCTTTGGTTGGTAATGGGGCAACACTCTGTATCTCTCTCTCGCAGATCCCGGCAGCCAAATTCGAAATGTCCAGCGATTGCTCCCAAACGAAAGCTGCCAGCACTGAAAGCTGTAGCTGGTTTTCACTGCCCCTTGGAACTACGTTCACTGCCACACAGACATTCGCGTTCTGCAAAAGCTTTGGTTGGTAATGGGGCAACACTGTCTATCTCTCCCTCGTAGAGCCCGGCTGCCAAATTCGAAACGTCCAGCGATTGCTCCCAAACGAAAGCTGCCAGCACGGAAAGCTGTAGCTGGTTTTCACTGCCCCTTGGAACTGCATTCGCTGCCACACAGACATTCGCGTTCTGCAGAAGCTTTGGTTGGTAATGGGGCAACACTGTGTATCTCTCTCTCGCAGAGCCCGGCAGTCAAATTCGAAACGTCCAGCGATTGCTCCCAAACGAAAGCTGCCAGCACGGACAGCTGTAGCTGGTTTTCACTGCCCCTTGGAACTGAATCGCTGCCACACAGACATTCGCGTTCTGCAAAAGCTTTGGTTGGTAATGGGGCAACACTGTGTATCTCTCTCGCAGAGCTCGGCTGCCAAATTCGAAACGTCCAGCGATTGCTCCCAAACGAAAGCTGCCAGCACGGAAAGCTGTAGCTGGTTTTCACTGCCCCTTGGAACTGCATTCGCTGCCACACAGACATTCGCGTTCTGCAGAAGCTTTGGTTGGTAATGGGGCAACACTGTGTATCTCTCTCTTTCAGAGCCCGGCAGCCAAATTCGAAATGTCCAGCGATTGCTCCCACACGAAAGCTGCCAGCACGGAAAGATATAGCTGGTTTTCACTGCCCCTTGGAACTGCATTCGCTGCCACACAGACATTCGCGTTCTGCAAAAGCTTTGGTTGGTAATGGGGCAACACTCTGTATCTCTCTCTCGCAGAGCCCGGCTGCCAAATTCCAAACGTCCAGCGATTGCGTACGCACGAAAGCTGCCAACACTGAAAGCTGTAGCTGGTTTTCACTGCCCCTTGGAACTACGTTCACTGCCACACAGACATTCGCGTTCTGCAAAAGCTTTGGTTGGTAATGGGGCAACACTCTGTATCTCTCTCTCGCAGAGCCCGGCTGCCAAATTCCAAACGTCCACCGATTGCGTACACACGAAAGCTGCCAGCACAGAAAGCTGTAGCTGGTTTTCACTGCCCCTTGGAACTGCATTCGCTGCCACAAAGACATTCGCGTTCTGCAAAAGCTTTTTTTGGTAATGGGGCAACACTCTGTATCTCTCTCTCGCAGAGCCCGGCAGCCAAATTAGAAACGTCCAGTGATTGCTCCCAAACGAAAGCTGCCAGCACTGAAAGATATAGCTGGTTTTCACTGCCCCTTGGAACTGCATTCGCTGCCACACAGACATTCGCGTTCTGCAAAAGCTTTGGTTGGTAATCGGGCAACACTGTGTATCTCTCTCTTGCAGAGTCTGGCAGCCAAATACCAAACGTCCAGCTACTGTGCCCAAACGAAAGCGGCCAGCACAGAAAGCTGTAGCTGGTTTTCACTTCCCCTTGGAACTGCATTCGCTGCCACACAGACATTCGCGTTCTGCAGAAGCTTTGGTTGGTAATGGGGCAACACTGTGTATGTCTCTCTAGCACAGCCCGGCAGCCAAATTTGAAATGTCTAGCTATTGCTCCCACACAAAAGCTGCCAGCATGTAAAGGTGTAGCTGGTTTTCACTGCCCCTTGGAACTGCATTCGCTGCCACACAAACATTCGCGTTTTGCAAAAGCTTTGGTTGGTAATGGGGCAACACTCTGTATCTCTCTCTCGCAGATCCCGGCAGCCAAATTCGAAATGTCCAGCGATTGCTCCCAAACGAAAGCTGCCAGCACTGAAAGCTGTAGCTGGTTTTCACTGCCCCTTGGAACTACGTTCACTGCCACACAGACATTCGCGTTCTGCAAAAGCTTTGGTTGGTAATGGGGCAACACTGTCTATCTCTCCCTCGTAGAGCCCGGCTGCCAAATTCGAAACGTCCAGCGATTGCTCCCAAACGAAAGCTGCCAGCACGGAAAGCTGTAGCTGGTTTTCACTGCCCCTTGGAACTGCATTCGCTGCCACACAGACATTCGCGTTCTGCAGAAGCTTTGGTTGGTAATGGGGCAACACTGTGTATCTCTCTCTCGCAGAGCCCGGCAGTCAAATTCGAAACGTCCAGCGATTGCTCCCAAACGAAAGCTGCCAGCACGGACAGCTGTAGCTGGTTTTCACTGCCCCTTGGAACTGAATCGCTGCCACACAGACATTCGCGTTCTGCAAAAGCTTTGGTTGGTAATGGGGCAACACTGTGTATCTCTCTCGCAGAGCTCGGCTGCCAAATTCGAAACGTCCAGCGATTGCTCCCAAACGAAAGCTGCCAGCACGGAAAGCTGTAGCTGGTTTTCACTGCCCCTTGGAACTGCATTCGCTGCCACACAGACATTCGCGTTCTGCAGAAGCTTTGGTTGGTAATGGGGCAACACTGTGTATCTCTCTCTTTCAGAGCCCGGCAGCCAAATTCGAAATGTCCAGCGATTGCTCCCACACGAAAGCTGCCAGCACGGAAAGATATAGCTGGTTTTCACTGCCCCTTGGAACTGCATTCGCTGCCACACAGACATTCGCGTTCTGCAAAAGCTTTGGTTGGTAATGGGGCAACACTCTGTATCTCTCTCTCGCAGAGCCCGGCTGCCAAATTCCAAACGTCCAGCGATTGCGTACGCACGAAAGCTGCCAACACTGAAAGCTGTAGCTGGTTTTCACTGCCCCTTGGAACTACGTTCACTGCCACACAGACATTCGCGTTCTGCAAAAGCTTTGGTTGGTAATGGGGCAACACTCTGTATCTCTCTCTCGCAGAGCCCGGCTGCCAAATTCGAAACGTCCAGCGATTGCTCCCAAACGAAAGCTGCCAGCACAGAAAGCTGTAGCTGGTTTTCACTGCCCCTTGGAACTGCATTCGCTGCCACACAGACATTCGCGTTCTGCAGAAGCTTTGGTTGGTAATGGGGCAACACTCTTTATCCCTCTCTCGCAGAGCCCGGCAGCCAAATTCCAAACGTCCAGCGATTGCTCCCAAACGAAAGCTGCCAGCATGGAAAGATATAGCTGGTTTTCACTGCCCCTTGGAACTGCATTCGCTGCCACACAGACATTCGCCTTCTACAAATGCTTTGCTTGGTAATGGGGAAACACTCTGTATCTCTCTCTCGCAGAGCCCGGCTGCCAAATTCCAAACGTCCAGCGATTGCTCCGACACGAAAGCTGCCAGCACTGAAAGCAGTAGCTGGTTTTCACTGCCCCTTGGAACTACGTTCGCTGCCACACAGACATTCGCGTTCTGCAAAAGCTTTGGTTGGTAATGGGGCAACACTGTGTATGTCTCTCTCGCACAGCCCGGCAGCCAAATTTGAAATGTCTAGCTATTGCTCCCACACAAAAGCTGCCAGCATGTAAAGGTGTAGCTGGTTTTCACTGCCCCTTGGAACTGCATTCGCTGCCACACAGACATTCGCGTTCTGCAAAAGCTTTGGTTGGTAATGGGGCAACACTCTGTATCTCTCTCTCGCAGAGCCCGGCAGCCAAATTCGAAACGTCCAGCGATTGCTCCCAAACGAAAGCTGCCAGCACGGACAGCTGTAGCTGGTTTTCACTGCCCCTTGGAACTGCATTCGCTGCCACACAGACATTCGCGTTCTGCAAAAGCTTTGGTTGGTAATGGGGCAACACTGTGTATCTCTCTCTCGCAGAGCCCGGCTGCCAAATTCGAAACGTCCAGCGATTGCTCCCAAACGAAAGCTGTCAGCACGGACAGCTGTAGCTGGTTTTCACTGCCCCTTGGAACTCCATTCGCTGCCACACAAACATTCGCGTTCCGCAAAAGCTTTGGTTGGTAATGGGGCAACACTCTGTATCTCTCTCTCGCAGAGCCCGGCAGCCAAATTCGAAATGTCCAGCGATTGCTCCCAAACGAAAGCTGCCAGCACTGAAAGCTGTAGCTGGTTTTCACTGCCCCTTGGAACTACGTTCACTGCCACACAGACATTCGCGTTCTGCAAAAGCTTTGGTTGGTAATGGGGCAACACTGTGTATCTCTCCCTCGTAGAGACCGGCTGCCAAATTCGAAACGTTCAGCGATTGCTCCCAAACGAAAGCTGCCAGCACGGAAAGCTGTAGCTGGTTTTCACTGCCCCTTGGAACTGCATTCGCTGCCACACAGACATTCGCGTTCTGCAGAAGCTTTGGTTGGTAATGGGGCAACACTGTGTATCTCTCTCTTGCAGAGCCCGGCAGCCAAATTCGAAATGTCCAGCGATTGCTCCCACACGAAAGCTGCCAGCACGGAAAGATATAGCTGGTTTTCACTGCCCCTTGGAACTGCATTCGCTGCCACACAGACATTCGCGTTCTGCAAAAGCTTTGGTTGGTAATGGGGCAACACTCTGTATCTCTCTCTCGCAGAGCCCGGCTGCCAAATTCCAAACGTCCAGGTATTGCGTACACACGAAAGCTGCCAACACTGAAAGCTGTAGCTGGATTTCACTGCCCCTTGGAACTACGTTCACTGCCACACAGACATTCGCGTTCTGCAAAAGCTTTGGTTGGTAATGGGGCAACACTATGTATGTCTCTCTCGCACAGCCCGGCAGCCAAATTTGAAATGTCTAGCTATTGCTCCCACACAAAAGCTGCCAGCATGTAAAGGTGTAGCTGGTTTTCACTGCCCCTTGGAACTGCATTCGCTGCCACACAGACATTCGCGTTCTGCAAAAGCTTTGGTTGGTAATGGGGCAACACTCTGTATCTCTCTCTCGCAGAGCCCGGCAGCCAAATTCGAAACGTCCAGCGATTGCTCCCAAACGAAAGCTGCCAGCACGGACAGCTGTAGCTGGTTTTCACTGCCCCTTGGAACTGCATTCGCTGCCACACAGACATTCGCGTTCTGCAAAAGCTTTGGTTGGTAATGGGGCAACACTGTGTATCTCTCTCTCGCAGAGCCCGGCTGCCAAATTCGAAACGTCCAGCGATTGCTCCCAAACGAAAGCTGTCAGCACGGACAGCTGTAGCTGGTTTTCACTGCCCCTTGGAACTCCATTCGCTGCCACACAAACATTCGCGTTCCGCAAAAGCTTTGGTTGGTAATGGGGCAACACTCTGTATCTCTCTCTCGCAGAGCCCGGCAGCCAAATTCGAAATGTCCAGCGATTGCTCCCAAACGAAAGCTGCCAGCACTGAAAGCTGTAGCTGGTTTTCACTGCCCCTTGGAACTACGTTCACTGCCACACAGACATTCGCGTTCTGCAAAAGCTTTGGTTGGTAATGGGGCAACACTGTGTATCTCTCCCTCGTAGAGACCGGCTGCCAAATTCGAAACGTTCAGCGATTGCTCCCAAACGAAAGCTGCCAGCACGGAAAGCTGTAGCTGGTTTTCACTGCCCCTTGGAACTGCATTCGCTGCCACACAGACATTCGCGTTCTGCAGAAGCTTTGGTTGGTAATGGGGCAACACTGTGTATCTCTCTCTTGCAGAGCCCGGCAGCCAAATTCGAAATGTCCAGCGATTGCTCCCACACGAAAGCTGCCAGCACGGAAAGATATAGCTGGTTTTCACTGCCCCTTGGAACTGCATTCGCTGCCACACAGACATTCGCATTCTGCAAAAGCTTTGGTTGGTAATGGGGCAACACTCTGTATCTCTCTCTCGCAGAGCCCGGCTGCCAAATTCCAAACGTCCAGGTATTGCGTACACACGAAAGCTGCCAACACTGAAAGCTGTAGCTGGATTTCACTGCCCCTTGGAACTACATTCACTGCCACACAGACATTCGCGTTCTGCAAAAGCTTTGGTTGGTAATGGGGCAACACTCTGTATCTCTCTCTCGCAGAGCCCGGCTGCCAAATTCGAAACGTCCAGCGATTGCTCCCAAACGAAAGCTGCCAGCACGGAAAGCTGTAGCTGGTTTTCACTGCCCCTTGGAACTGCATTCGCTGCCACACAGACATTCGCGTTCTGCAAAAGCTTTGGTTGGTAATGGGGCAACACTCTGTATCTCTCTCTCACAGAGCCCGGCAGCCAAATTCCAAACGTCCAGCTATTGCGTACACACGAAAGCTGCCAACACTGAAAGCTGTAGCTGGTTTTCACTGCCCCTTGGAACTCCATTCGCTGCCACACAGACATTCACGTTCTGCAAAAGCTTTGGTTGGTAATGGGGCAACACTCTGTATCACTCTGTCGCACAGCCCGGCAGCCAAATTCGAAACGTCCAGCGATTGCTCCCAAACGAAAGCTGCCAGCACTGAAAGCTGTAGCTGGTTTTCACTGCCCCTTGGAACTGCATTCGCTGCCACACAGACATTCGCGTTCTGCAGAAGCTTTGGTTGGTAATGGGGCAACACTGTGTATCTCTCTCTCGCAGAGCCCGGCAGCCAAATTCGAAACGTCCAGCGATTGCTCCCAAACGAAAGCTGCCAGCACGGAAAGCTGTAGCTGGTTTTCACTGCCCCTTGGAACTTTGGCATTTGGAATTTGGAATTTGGAATGAAGGCTGCCAAAATTCCAAATTCTGCAAAAGCTTTGGTTGGTAATGGGGCAACACTGTGTATCTCTCTCTCACAGAGCCCGGCAGCCAAATTCCAAACGTCCAGCAATTGCGTACACACGAAAGCTGCCAACACTGAAAGCTGTAGCTGGTTTTCACTGCCCCTTGGAACTCCATTCGCTGCCACACAGACATTCGCGTTCTGCAAAAGCTTTGGTTGGTAATGGGGCAACACTCTGTATCTCTCTCTCGCAGAGCCCGGCAGCCAAATTCGAAACGTCCAGCGATTGCGTACACACGAAAGCTGCCAGCACAGAAAGCTGTAGCTGGTTTTCACTGCCCCTTGGAACTGCATTCACTGCCACACAGACATTCGCGTTCTGCAGAAGCTTTGGTTGGTAATGGGGCAACACTGTGTATCTCTCTCTTGCAGAGCCCGGCAGCCAAATTCGAAATGTCCAGCGATTGCTCCCACACGAAAGCTGCCAGCACGGAAAGATATAGCTGGTTTTCACTGCCCCTTGGAACTGCATTCGCTGCCACACAGACATTCGCGTTCTGCAAAAGCTTTGGTTGGTAATGGGGCAACACTCTGTATCTCTCTCTTGCAGAGCCCGGCTGCCAAATTCCAAACGTCCAGCGATTGCGTACACACGAAAGCTGCCAACACTGAAAGCTGTAGCTGGTTTTCACTGCCCCTTGGAACTACGTTCACTGCCACACAGACATTCGCGTTCTGCAAAAGCTTTGGTTGGTAATGGGGCAACACTCTGTATCTCTCTCTCGCAGAGCCCGGCTGCCAAATTCGAAACGTCCAGCGATTGCTCCCAAACGAAAGCTGCCAGCACAGAAAGCTGTAGCTGGTTTTCACTGCCCCTTGGAACTGCATTCGCTGCCACACAGACATTCGCGTTCTGCAGAAGCTTTGGTTGGTAATGGGGCAACACTCTTTATCTCTCTCTCGCAGAGCCCGGCAGCCAAATTCGACACGTCCAGCGATTGCTCCCAAACGAAAGCTGCCAGCATGGAAAGATATAGCTGGTTTTCACTGCCCCTTGGAACTGCATTCGCTGCCACACAGACATTCGCCTTCTACAAAGGCTTTGCTTGGTAATGGGGAAACACTCTGTATCTCTCTCTCGCAGAGCCCGGCAGCCAAATTCCAAACGTCCAGCGATTGCTCCGACACGAAATCTGCCAGCACTGAAAGCAGCAGCTGGTTTTCACTGCCCCTTGGAACTGCGTTCGCTGCCACACAGACATTCGCGTTCTGCAAAAGCTTTGGTTGGTAATGGGGCAACACTCTGTATCTCTCTCTCGCAGAGCCCGGCAGCCAAATTCGAAACGTCCAGCGATTGCTCCCAAACGAAAGCTGCCAGCACGGAATGCTGTAGCTGGTTTTCACTGCCCCTTGGAACTCCATTCGCTGCCACACAAACATTCGCGTTCTGCAAAAGCTTTGGTTGGTAATGGGGCAACACTCTGTATCTCTCTCTCGCAGAGCCCGGCAGCCAAATTCGAAATGTCCAGCGATTGCTCCCAAACGAAAGCTGCCAGCACTGAAAGCTGTAGCTGGTTTTCACTGCCCCTTGGAACTACGTTCACTGCCACACAGACATTTGCGTTCTGCAAAAGCTTTGGTTGGTAATGGGGCAACACTCTGTATCTCTCTCTCGCAGAGCCCGGCTGCCAAATTCCAAACGTCCAGCGATTGCGTACACACGAAAGCTGCCAACACTGAAAGCTGTAGCTGGTTTTCACTGCCCCTTGGAACTACGTTCACTGCCACACAGACATTCGCGTTCTGCAAAAGCTTTGGTTGGTAATGGGGCAACACTCTTTATCTCTCTCTCGCAGAGCCCGGCAGCCAAATTCGACACGTCCAGCGATTGCTCCCAAACGAAAGCTGCCAGCATGGAAAGATATAGCTGGTTTTCACTGCCCCTTGGAACTGCATTCGCTGCCACACAGACATTCGCCTTCTACAAAGGCTTTGCTTGGTAATGGGGAAACACTCTGTATCTCTCTCTCGCAGAGCCCGGCAGCCAAATTCCAAACGTCCAGCGATTGCTCCGACACGAAATCTGCCAGCACTGAAAGCAGCAGCTGGTTTTCACTGCCCCTTGGAACTGCGTTCGCTGCCACACAGACATTCGCGTTCTGCAAAAGCTTTGGTTGGTAATGGGGCAACACTCTGTATCTCTCTCTCGCAGAGCCCGGCAGCCAAATTCGAAACGTCCAGCGATTGCTCCCAAACGAAAGCTGCCAGCACGGAAAGCTGTAGCTGGTTTTCACTGCCCCTTGGAACTGCATTCGCTGCCACACAGACATTCGCGTTCTGCAAAAGCTTTGGTTGGTAATGGGGCAACACTGTGTATCTCTCTCTCACAGAGCCCGGCAGCCAAATTCCAAACGTCCAGCGATTGCGTACACACGAAAGCTGCCAACACTGAAAGCTGTAGCTGGTTTTCACTGCCCCTTGGAACTCCATTCGCTGCCACACAGACATTCGCGTTCTGCAAAAGCTTTGGTTGGTAATGGGGCAACACTCTGTATCTCTCTGTCGCACAGCCCGGCAGCGAAATTCGAAACGTCCAGCGATTGCTCCCAAACGAAAGCTGCCAGCACGGAAAGGTGTAGCTGGTTTTCACTGCCCCTTGGAACTCCATTCGCTGCCACACAGACATTCGCGTTCTGCAGAAGCTTTGGTTGGTAATGGGGCAACACTGTGTATCTCTCTCTCGCAGAGCCCGGCAGCCAAATTCGAAACGTCCAGCGATTGCTCCCAAACGAAAGCTGCCAGCACGGAAAGCTGTAGCTGGTTTTCACTGCCCCTTGGAACTGCATTCGCTGCCACACAGACATTCGCGTTCTGCAGAAGCTTTGGTTGGTAATGGGGCAACACTGTGTATCTCTCTCTTGCAGAGCCCGGCAGCCAAATTTGAAATGTCCAGCGATTGCTCCCACACGAAAGCTGCCAGCACGGAAAGATATAGCTGGTTTTCACTGCCCCTTGGAACTGCATTCGCTGCCACACAGACATTCGCGTTCTGCAGAAGCTTTGGTTGGTAATGGGGCAACACTGTGTATCTCTCTCTTGCAGAGCCCGGCAGCCAAATTCGAAATGTCCAGCGATTGCTCCCACACGAAAGCTGCCAGCACGGAAAGATATAGCTGGTTTTCACTGCCCCTTGGAACTGCATTCGCTGCCACACAGACATTCGCGTTCTGCAAAAGCTTTGGTTGGTAATGGGGCAACACTCTGTATCTCTCTCTCGCAGAGCCCGGCTGCCAAATTCCAAACGTCCACCGATTGCGTACACACGAAAGCTGCCAGCACAGAAAGCTGTAGCTGGTTTTCACTGCCCCTTGGAACTGCATTCGCTGCCACAAAGACATTCGCGTTCTGCAAAAGCTTTTTTTGGTAATGGGGCAACACTCTGTATCTCTCTCTCGCAGAGCCCGGCAGCCAAATTAGAAACGTCCAGTGATTGCTCCCAAACGAAAGCTGCCAGCACTGAAAGCTGTAGCTGGTTTTCACTGCCCCTTGGAACTACGTTCACTGCCACACAGACATTCGCGTTCTGCAAAAGCTTTGGTTGGTAATGGGGCAACACTCTGTATCTCTCTCTCCTAGAGTCCGGCAGCCAAATTCGAAACGTCCAGCGATTGCTCCCAAACGAAACCTGCCAGCACGGAAAGCTGTAGCTGGTTTTCACTGCCCCTTGGAACTGCATTCGCTGCCACCCAGACATTCGCGTTCTGCAGAAGCTTTGGTTGGTAATGGGGCAACACTCTGTATCTCTCTCTCGCAGAACCCTGCAGCCAAATTCGAAATGTCCAGCGATTGCTCCCAAACGAAAGCTGCCAGGACTGAAAGCTGTAGCTGGTTTTCACTGCCCCTTGGAACTGCATTCGCTGCCACACAGACATTCGCGTTCTGCAAAAGCTTTGGTTGGTAATGGGGCAACACTCTGTATCTCTCTGTCGCACAGCCCGGCAGCCAAATTCGAAATGTCCAGCGATTGCTCCCAAACGAAACCTGCCAGCACGGAAAGATATAGCTGGTTTTCACTGCCCCTTGGAACTGCATTCGCTGCCACACAGACATTCGCGTTCTGCAAAAGCTTTGGTTGGTAATCGGGCAACACTGTGTATCTCTCTCTTGCAGACTCTGGCAGCCAAATACCAAACGTCCAGATACTGTGCCCAAACGAAAGCGGCCAGCACAGAAAGCTGTAGCTGGTTTTCACTTCCCCTTGGAACTGCGTTCGCTGCCACACAGACATTCGCGTTCTGCAGAAGCTTTGGTTGGTGATGGGGCAACACTCTTTCCCTCTCTCTCGCAGAGCCCGGCAGCCAAATTCGAAACGTCCAGCGATGGCTCCCAAACGAAAGCTGCCAGCATGGAAAGATATAGCTGGTTTTCACTGCCCCTTGGAACTGCATTCGCTGCCACACAGACATTCGCGTTCTGCAGAAGCTTTGGTTGGTAATGGGGCAACACTCTGTATCTCTCTCTTGCAGAGCCCGGCTGCCAAATTCGAAACGTCCAGCGATTGCTCCGACACGAAAGATGCCAGCACTGAAAGCAGTAGCTGGTTTTCACTGCCCTTTGGAACTACGTTCGCTGCCACACAGACATTCGCGTTCTGCAAAAGCTTTGGTTGGTAATGGGGCAACACTGTGTATGTCTCTCTCGCACAGCCCGGCAGCCAAATTTGAAATGTCTAGCTATTGCTCCCACACAAAAGCTGCCAGCATGTAAAGGTGTAGCTGGTTTTCACTGCCCCTTGGAACTGCATTCGCTGCCACACAAACATTCGCGTTTTGCAAAAGCTTTGGTTGGTAATGGGGCAACACTCTGTATCTCTCTCTCGCAGAGCCCGGCAGCCAAATTCGAAATGTCCAGCGATTGCTCCCAAACGAAAGCTGCCAGCACTGAAAGCTGTAGCTGGTTTTCACTGCCCCTTGGAACTACGTTCACTGCCACACAGACATTCGCGTTCTGCAAAAGCTTTGGTTGGTAATGGGGCAACACTGTCTATCTCTCCCTCGTAGAGCCCGGCTGCCAAATTCGAAACGTCCAGCGATTGCTCCCAAACGAAAGCTGCCAGCACGGAAAGCTGTAGCTGGTTTTCACTGCCCCTTGGAACTGCATTCGCTGCCACACAGACATTCGCGTTCTGCAGAAGCTTTGGTTGGTAATGGGGCAACACTGTGTATCTCTCTCTTGCAGAGCCCGGCAGCCAAATTCGAAATGTCCAGCGATAGCTCCCACACGAAAGCTGCCAGCACGGAAAGATATAGCTGGTTTTCACTGCCCCTTGGAACTGCATTCGCTGCCACACAGACATTCGCGTTCTGCAAAAGCTTTGGTTGGTAATGGGGCAACACTCTGTATCTCTCTCTCGCAGAGCCCGGCAGCCAAATTCGAAACGTCCAGCGATTGCTCCCAAACGAAAGCTGCCAGCACGGACAGCTGTAGCTGGTTTTCACTGCCCCTTGGAACTGCATTCGCTGCCACACAGACATTCGCGTTCTGCAAAAGCTTTGGTTGGTAATGGGGCAACACTGTGTATCTCTCTCTCGCAGAGCCCGGCTGCCAAATTCGAAACGTCCAGCGATTGCTCCCAAACGAAAGCTGTCAGCACGGACAGCTGTAGCTGGTTTTCACTGCCCCTTGGAACTCCATTCGCTGCCACACAAACATTCGCGTTCTGCAAAAGCTTTGGTTGGTAATGGGGCAACACTCTGTATCTCTCTCTCGCAGAGCCCGGCAGCCAAATTCGAAATGTCCAGCGATTGCTCCCAAACGAAAGCTGCCAGCACTGAAAGCTGTAGCTGGTTTTCACTGCCCCTTGGAACTACGTTCACTGCCACACAGACATTCGCGTTCTGCAAAAGCTTTGGTTGGTAATGGGGCAACACTGTCTATCTCTCCCTCGTAGAGCCCGGGTGCCAAATTCGAAACGTCCAGCGATTGCTCCCAAACGAAAGCTGCCAGCACGGAAAGCTGTAGCTGGTTTTCACTGCCCCTTGGAACTGCATTCGCTGCCACACAGACATTCGCGTTCTGCAGAAGCTTTGGTTGGTAATGGGGCAACACTGTGTATCTCTCTCTTGCAGAGCCCGGCAGCCAAATTCGAAATGTCCAGCGATTGCTCCCACACGAAAGCTGCCAGCACGGAAAGATATAGCTGGTTTTCACTGCCCCTTGGAACTGCATTCGCTGCCACACAGACATTCGCGTTCTGCAAAAGCTTTGGTTGGTAATGGGGCAACACTCTGTATCTCTCTCTCGCAGAGCCCGGCTGCCAAATTCCAAACGTCCAGCGATTGCGTACGCACGAAAGCTGCCAACACTGAAAGCTGTAGCTGGATTTCACTGCCCCTTGGAACTACGTTCACTGCCACACAGACATTCGCGTTCTGCAAAAGCTTTTTTTGGTAATGGGGCAACACTCTGTATCTCTCTCTCGCAGAGCCCGGCAGCCAAATTAGAAACGTCCAGTGATTGCTCCCAAACGAAAGCTGCCAGCACTGAAAGCTGTAGCTGGTTTTCACTGCCCCTTGGAACTACGTTCACTGCCACACAGACATTCGCGTTCTGCAAAAGCTTTGGTTGGTAATGGGGCAACACTCTGTATCTCTCTCTCCTAGAGTCCGGCAGCCAAATTCGAAACGTCCAGCGATTGCTCCCAAACGAAACCTGCCAGCACGGAAAGCTGTAGCTGGTTTTCACTGCCCCTTGGAACTGCATTCGCTGCCACCCAGACATTCGCGTTCTGCAGAAGCTTTGGTTGGTAATGGGGCAACACTCTGTATCTCTCTCTCGCAGAACCCTGCAGCCAAATTCGAAATGTCCAGCGATTGCTCCCAAACGAAAGCTGCCAGGACTGAAAGCTGTAGCTGGTTTTCACTGCCCCTTGGAACTGCATTCGCTGCCACACAGACATTCGCGTTCTGCAAAAGCTTTGGTTGGTAATGGGGCAACACTCTGTATCTCTCTGTCGCACAGCCCGGCAGCCAAATTCGAAATGTCCAGCGATTGCTCCCAAACGAAACCTGCCAGCACGGAAAGATATAGCTGGTTTTCACTGCCCCTTGGAACTGCATTCGCTGCCACACAGACATTCGCGTTCTGCAAAAGCTTTGGTTGGTAATCGGGCAACACTGTGTATCTCTCTCTTGCAGACTCTGGCAGCCAAATACCAAACGTCCAGATACTGTGCCCAAACGAAAGCGGCCAGCACAGAAAGCTGTAGCTGGTTTTCACTTCCCCTTGGAACTGCGTTCGCTGCCACACAGACATTCGCGTTCTGCAGAAGCTTTGGTTGGTGATGGGGCAACACTCTTTCCCTCTCTCTCGCAGAGCCCGGCAGCCAAATTCGAAACGTCCAGCGATGGCTCCCAAACGAAAGCTGCCAGCATGGAAAGATATAGCTGGTTTTCACTGCCCCTTGGAACTGCATTCGCTGCCACACAGACATTCGCGTTCTGCAGAAGCTTTGGTTGGTAATGGGGCAACACTCTGTATCTCTCTCTTGCAGAGCCCGGCTGCCAAATTCGAAACGTCCAGCGATTGCTCCGACACGAAAGATGCCAGCACTGAAAGCAGTAGCTGGTTTTCACTGCCCTTTGGAACTACGTTCGCTGCCACACAGACATTCGCGTTCTGCAAAAGCTTTGGTTGGTAATGGGGCAACACTGTGTATGTCTCTCTCGCACAGCCCGGCAGCCAAATTTGAAATGTCTAGCTATTGCTCCCACACAAAAGCTGCCAGCATGTAAAGGTGTAGCTGGTTTTCACTGCCCCTTGGAACTGCATTCGCTGCCACACAAACATTCGCGTTTTGCAAAAGCTTTGGTTGGTAATGGGGCAACACTCTGTATCTCTCTCTCGCAGAGCCCGGCAGCCAAATTCGAAATGTCCAGCGATTGCTCCCAAACGAAAGCTGCCAGCACTGAAAGCTGTAGCTGGTTTTCACTGCCCCTTGGAACTACGTTCACTGCCACACAGACATTCGCGTTCTGCAAAAGCTTTGGTTGGTAATGGGGCAACACTGTCTATCTCTCCCTCGTAGAGCCCGGCTGCCAAATTCGAAACGTCCAGCGATTGCTCCCAAACGAAAGCTGCCAGCACGGAAAGCTGTAGCTGGTTTTCACTGCCCCTTGGAACTGCATTCGCTGCCACACAGACATTCGCGTTCTGCAGAAGCTTTGGTTGGTAATGGGGCAACACTGTGTATCTCTCTCTTGCAGAGCCCGGCAGCCAAATTCGAAATGTCCAGCGATAGCTCCCACACGAAAGCTGCCAGCACGGAAAGATATAGCTGGTTTTCACTGCCCCTTGGAACTGCATTCGCTGCCACACAGACATTCGCGTTCTGCAAAAGCTTTGGTTGGTAATGGGGCAACACTGTGTATGTCTCTCTCGCACAGCCCGGCAGCCAAATTTGAAATGTCTAGCTATTGCTCCCACACAAAAGCTGCCAGCATGTAAAGGTGTAGCTGGTTTTCACTGCCCCTTGGAACTGCATTCGCTGCCACACAGACATTCGCGTTCTGCAAAAGCTTTGGTTGGTAATGGGGCAACACTCTGTATCTCTCTCTCGCAGAGCCCGGCAGCCAAATTCGAAACGTCCAGCGATTGCTCCCAAACGAAAGCTGCCAGCACGGACAGCTGTAGCTGGTTTTCACTGCCCCTTGGAACTGCATTCGCTGCCACACAGACATTCGCGTTCTGCAAAAGCTTTGGTTGGTAATGGGGCAACACTGTGTATCTCTCTCTCGCAGAGCCCGGCTGCCAAATTCGAAACGTCCAGCGATTGCTCCCAAACGAAAGCTGTCAGCACGGACAGCTGTAGCTGGTTTTCACTGCCCCTTGGAACTCCATTCGCTGCCACACAAACATTCGCGTTCTGCAAAAGCTTTGGTTGGTAATGGGGCAACACTCTGTATCTCTCTCTCGCAGAGCCCGGCAGCCAAATTCGAAATGTCCAGCGATTGCTCCCAAACGAAAGCTGCCAGCACTGAAAGCTGTAGCTGGTTTTCACTGCCCCTTGGAACTACGTTCACTGCCACACAGACATTCGCGTTCTGCAAAAGCTTTGGTTGGTAATGGGGCAACACTGTCTATCTCTCCCTCGTAGAGCCCGGGTGCCAAATTCGAAACGTCCAGCGATTGCTCCCAAACGAAAGCTGCCAGCACGGAAAGCTGTAGCTGGTTTTCACTGCCCCTTGGAACTGCATTCGCTGCCACACAGACATTCGCGTTCTGCAGAAGCTTTGGTTGGTAATGGGGCAACACTGTGTATCTCTCTCTTGCAGAGCCCGGCAGCCAAATTCGAAATGTCCAGCGATTGCTCCCACACGAAAGCTGCCAGCACGGAAAGATATAGCTGGTTTTCACTGCCCCTTGGAACTGCATTCGCTGCCACACAGACATTCGCGTTCTGCAAAAGCTTTGGTTGGTAATGGGGCAACACTCTGTATCTCTCTCTCGCAGAGCCCGGCTGCCAAATTCCAAACGTCCAGCGATTGCGTACGCACGAAAGCTGCCAACACTGAAAGCTGTAGCTGGATTTCACTGCCCCTTGGAACTACGTTCACTGCCACACAGACATTCGCGTTCTGCAAAAGCTTTGGTTGGTAATGGGGCAACACTCTGTATCTCTCTCTCGCAGAGCCCGGCTGCCAAATTCGAAACGTCCTGCGATTGCTCCCAAACGAAAGCTGCCAGCACAGAAAGCTGTAGCTGGTTTTCACTGCCCCTTGGAACTGCATTCGCTGCCACACAGACATTCGCGTTCTGCAGAAGCTTTGGTTGGTAATGGGGCAACACTCTTTATCCCTCTCTCGCAGAGCCCGGCAGCCAAATTCCAAACGTCCAGCGATTGCTCCCAAACGAAAGCTGCCAGCATGGAAAGATATAGCTGGTTTTCACTGCCCCTTGGAACTGCATTCGCTGCCACACAGACATTCGCCTTCTACAAATGCTTTGCTTGGTAATGGGGAAACACTCTGTATCTCTCTCTCGCAGAGCCTGGCTGCCAAATTCCAAACGTCCAGCGATTGCTCCGACACGAAAGATGCCAGCACTGAAAGCAGTAGCTGGTTTTCACTGCCCCTTGGAACTACGTTCGCTGCCACACAGACATTCGCGTTCTGCAAAAGCTTTGGTTGGTAATGGGGCAACACTGTGTATGTCTCTCTCGCACAGCCCGGCAGCCAAATTTGAAATGTCTAGCTATTGCTCCCACAAAAAAGCTGCCAGCATGTAAAGGTGTAGCTGGTTTTCACTGCCCCTTGGAACTGCATTCGCTGCCACACAGACATTCGCGTTCTGCAAAAGCTTTGGTTGGTAATGGGGCAACACTCTGTATCTCTCTCTCGCAGAGCCCGGCAGCCAAATTCGAAACGTCCAGCGATTGCTCCCAAACGAAAGCTGCCAGCACGGACAGCTGTAGCTGGTTTTCACTGCCCCTTGGAACTGCATTCGCTGCCACACAGACATTCGCGTTCTGCAAAAGCTTTGGTTGGTAATGGGGCAACACTGTGTATCTCTCTCTCGCAGAGCCCGGCTGCCAAATTCGAAACGTCCAGCGATTGCTCCCAAACGAAAGCTGTCAGCACGGACAGCTGTAGCTGGTTTTCACTGCCCCTTGGAACTCCATTCGCTGCCACACAAACATTCGCGTTCCGCAAAAGCTTTGGTTGGTAATGGGGCAACACTCTGTATCTCTCTCTCGCAGAGCCCGGCAGCCAAATTCGAAATGTCCAGCGATTGCTCCCAAACGAAAGCTGCCAGCACTGAAAGCTGTAGCTGGTTTTCACTGCCCCTTGGAACTACGTTCACTGCCACACAGACATTCGCGTTCTGCAAAAGCTTTGGTTGGTAATGGGGCAACACTGTGTATCTCTCCCTCGTAGAGCCCGGCTGCCAAATTCGAAACGTCCAGCGATTGCTCCCAAACGAAAGCTGCCAGCACGGAAAGCTGTAGCTGGTTTTCACTGCCCCTTGGAACTGCATTCGCTGCCACACAGACATTCGCGTTCTGCAGAAGCTTTGGTTGGTAATGGGGCAACACTGTGTATCTCTCTCTTGCAGAGCCCGGCAGCCAAATTCGAAATGTCCAGCGATTGCTCCCACACGAAAGCTGCCAGCACGGAAAGATATAGCTGGTTTTCACTGCCCCTTGGAACTGCATTCGCTGCCACACAGACATTCGCGTTCTGCAAAAGCTTTGGTTGGTAATGGGGCAACACTCTGTATCTCTCTCTCGCAGAGCCCGGCTGCCAAATTCCAAACGTCCAGGTATTGCGTACACACGAAAGCTGCCAACACTGAAAGCTGTAGCTGGATTTCACTGCCCCTTGGAACTACGTTCACTGCCACACAGACATTCGCGTTCTGCAAAAGCTTTGGTTGGTAATGGGGCAACACTCTGTATCTCTCTCTCGCAGAGCCCGGCTGCCAAATTCGAAACGTCCAGCGATTGCTCCCAAACGAAAGCTGCCAGCACGGAAAGCTGTAGCTGGTTTTCACTGTCCCTTGGAACTGCATTCGCTGCCACACAGACATTCGCGTTCTGCAAAAGCTTTGGTTGGTAATGGGGCAACACTCTGTATCTCTCTCTCACAGAGCCCGGCAGCCAAATTCCAAACGTCCAGCTATTGCGTACACACGAAAGCTGCCAACACTGAAAGCTGTAGCTGGTTTTCACTGCCCCTTGGAACTCCATTCGCTGCCACACAGACATTCGCGTTCTGCAAAAGCTTTGGTTGGTAATGGGGCAACACTCTGTATCTCTCTGTCGCACAGCCCGGCAGCCAAATTCGAAACGTCCAGCGATTGCTCCCAAACGAAAGCTGCCAGCACTGAAAGCTGTAGCTGGTTTTCACTGCCCCTTGGAACTGCATTCGCTGCCACACAGACATTCGCGTTCTGCAGAAGCTTTGGTTGGTCATGGGGCAACACTGTGTATCTCTCTCTCGCAGAGCCCGGCAGCCAAATTCGAAACGTCCAGCGATTGCTCCCAAACGAAAGCTGCCAGCACGGAAAGCTGTAGCTGGTTTTCACTGCCCCTTGGAACTGCATTCGCTGCCACACAGACATTCGCGTTCTGCAGAAGCTTTGGTTGGTAATGGGGCAACACTGTGTATCTCTCTATTGCAGAGCCCGGCAGCCAAATTCGAAATGTCCAGCGATTGCTCCCACACGAAAGCTGCCAGCACGGAAAGATATAGCTGGTTTTCACTGCCCCTTGGAACTGCATTCGCTGCCACACAGACATTCGCGTTCTGCAAAAGCTTTGGTTGGTAATGGGGCAACACTCTGTATCTCTCTCTCGCAGAGCCCTGCTGCCAAATTCCAAACGTCCAGCGATTGCGTACACACGAAAGCTGCCAGCACAGAAAGCTGTAGCTGGTTTTCACTGCCCCTTGGAACTGCATTCGCTGCCACACAGACATTCGCGTTCTGCAGAAGCTTTGGTTGGTAATGGGGCAACACTCTGTATCTCTCTCTTGTAGAGCCCGGCAGCCAAATTCGAAATGTCCAGCGATTGCTCTCACGAGAAAGCTGCCAGCACGGAAAGATATAGCTGGTTTTCACTGCCCCTTGGAACTGCATTCGCTGCCACACAGACATTCGCGTTCTGCAAAAGCTTTGGTTGGTAATGGGGCAACACCCTGTATCTCTCTCTCGCAGAGCCTGGCTGCCAAATTCCAAACGTCCAGCGATTGCGTACACACGAAAGCTGCCAACACTGAAAGCTGTAGCTGGTTTTCACTGCCCCTTGGAACTACGTTCACTGCCACACAGACATTCGCGTTCTGCAAAAGCTTTGGTTGGTAATGGGGCAACACTCTGTATCTCTCTCTCGCAGAGCCCGGCTGCCAAATTCCAAACGTCCAGCGATTGCGTACACACGAAAGCTGCCAGCACAGAAAGCTGTAGCTGGTTTTCACTGCCCCTTGGAACTGCATTCGCTGCCACACAGACATTCGCGTTCTGCAGAAGCTTTGGTTGGTAATGGGGCAACACTCTTTATCTCTCTCTCGCAGAGCCCGGCAGCCAAATTCGACACGTCCAGCGATTGCTCCCAAACGAAAGCTGCCAGCATGGAAAGATATAGCTGGTTTTCACTGCCCCTTGGAACTGCATTCGCTGCCACACAGACATTCGCCTTCTACAAAAGCTTTGCTTGGTAATGGGGAAACACTCTGTATCTCTCTCTCGCAGAGCCCGGCTGCCAAATTCCAAACGTCCAGCGATGGCTCCGACACGAAATCTGCCAGCACTGAAAGCAGCAGCTGGTTTTCACTGCCCCTTGGAACTGCGTTCGCTGCCACACAGACATTCGCGTTCTGCAAAAGCTTTGGTTGGTAATGGGGCAACACTCTGTATCTCTCTCTCGCAGAGCCCGGCAGCCAAATTCGAAACGTCCAGCGATTGCTCCCACACGAAAGCTGCCAGCACGGAAAGATATAGCTGGTTTTCACTGCCCCTTGGAACTGCATTCGCTGCCACACAGACATTCGCGTTCTGCAAAAGCTTTGGTTGGTAATGGGGCAACACTCTGTATCTCTCTCTCGCAGAGCCCGGCTGCCAAATTCCAAACGTCCAGCGATTGCGTACACACGAAAGCTGCCAACACTGAAAGCTGTAGCTGGTTTTCACTGCCCCTTGGAACTGCATTCGCTGCCACACAGACATTCGCGTTCTGCAAAAGCTTTGGTTGGTAATGGGGCAACACTGTGTATCTCTCTCTCGCAGAGCCCGGCTGCCAAATTCCAAACGTCCACCGATTGCGTACACACGAAAGCTGCCAACACTGAAAGCTGTAGCTGGTTTTCACTGCCCCTTGGAACTGCATTCGCTGCCACACAGACATTCGCGTTCTGCAAAAGCTTTTTTTGGTAATGGGGCAACACTCTGTATCTCTCTCTCGCAGAGCCCGGCAGCCAAATTAGAAACGTCCAGTGATTGCTCCCAAACGAAAGCTGCCAGTACTGAAAGCTGTAGCTGGTTTTCACTGCCCCTTGGAACTACGTTCACTGCCACACAGACATACGCGTTCTGCAAAAGCTTTGGTTGGTAATGGGGCAGCACTCTGTATCTCTCTCTCCTAGAGTCCGGCAGCCAAATTCGAAACGTCCAGCGATTGCTCCCAAACGAAACCTGCCAGCACGGAAAGCTGTAGCTGGTTTTCACTGCCCCTTGGAACTGCATTCGCTGCCACCCAGACATTCGCGTTCTGCAGAAGCTTTGGTTGGTAATGGGGCAACACTCTGTATCTCTCTCTCGCAGAACCCTGCAGCCAAATTCGAAATGTCCAGCGATTGCTCCCAAACGAAAGCTGCCAACACTGAAAGCTGTAGCTGGTTTTCACTGCCCCTTGGAACTGCGTTCGCTGCCACACAGACATTCGCGTTCTGCAAAAGCTTTGGTTGGTAATGGGGCAACACTCTGTATCTCTCTGTCGCACAGCCCGGCAGCCAAATTCGAAATGTCCAGCTATTGCTCCCACACGAAAGCTGCCAGCACGGAAAGATATAGCTGGTTTTCACTGCCCCTTGGAACTGCATTCGCTGCCACACAGACATTCGCGTTCTACAAAAGCTTTGGTTGGTAATGGGGCAACACTCTGTATCTCTCTCTTGCAGAGCCCGGCAGCCAAATTCGAAACGTCCAGCGATTGCTCCCAAACGAAAGCTGCCAGCACGGAAAGCTGTAGCTGGTTTTCACTGCCCCTTGGAACTGCGTTCGCTGCCACACAGACATTCGCGTTCTGCAAAAGCTTTGGTTGGTAATCGGGCAACACTGTGTATCTCTCTCTTGCAGAGTCTGGCAGCCAAATACCAAACGTCCAGCTACTGTGCCCAAACGAAAGCTTCCAGCACAGAAAGCTGTAGCTGGTTTTCACTTCCCCTTGGAACTGCATTCGCTGCCACACAGACATTCGCGTTCTGCAGAAGCTTTGGTTGGTGATGGGGCAACACTGTTTACCTCTCTCTCGCAGAGCCCGGCAGCCAAATTCGAAACGTCCAGCGATGGCTCCCAAACGAAAGCTGCCAGCATGGAAAGATATAGCTGGTTTTCACTGCCCCTTGGAACTGCATTCGCTGCCACACAGACATTCGCCTTCTACAAAAGCTTTGCTTGGTAATGGGGAAACACTCTGTATCTCTCTCTCGCAGAGCCCGGCTGCCAAATTCGACACGTCCAGCGATTGCTCCGACACGAAAGATGCCAGCACTGAAAGCAGTAGCTGGTTTTCACTGCCCCTTGGAACTACGTTCGCTGCCACACAGACATTCGCGTTCTGCAAAAGCTTTGGTTGGTAATGGGGCAACACTGTGTATGTCTCTCTCGCACAGCCCGGCAGCCAAATTTGAAATGTCTAGCTATTGCTCCCACACAAAAGCTGCCAGCATGTAAAGGTGTAGCTGGTTTTCACTGCCCCTTGGAACTGCATTCGCTGCCACACAGACATTCGCGTTCTGCAAAAGCTTTGGTTGGTAATGGGGCAACACTGTGTATCTCTCTCTCGCAGAGCCCGGCTGCCAAATTCGAAACGTCCAGCGATTGCTCCCAAACGAAAGCTGCCAGCACTGAAAGCTGTAGCTGGTTTTCACTGCCCCTTGGAACTACGTTCACTGCCACACAGACATTCGCGTTCTGCAAAAGCTTTGGTTGGTAATGGGGCAACACTGTGTATCTCTCCCTCGTAGAGCCCGGCTGCCAAATTCGAAACGTCCAGCGATTGCTCCCAAACGAAAGCTGCCAGCACGGAAAGCTGTAGCTGATTTTCACTGCCCCTTGGAACTGCATTCGCTGCCACACAGACATTCGCGTTCTGCAGAAGCTTTGGTTGGTAATGGGGCAACAATGTGTATCTCTCTCTTGCAGAGCCCGGCAGCCAAATTCGAAATGTCCAGCGATTGCGTACACACGAAAGCTGCCAACACTGAAAGCTGTAGCTGGATTTCACTGCCCCTTGGAACTACGTTCACTGCCACACAGACATTCGCGTTCTCCAAAAGCTTTGGTTGGTAATGGGGCAACACTCTGTATCTCTCTCTCGCAGAGCCCGGCTGCCAAATTCGAAACGTCCAGCGATTGCTCCCAAACGAAAGCTGCCAGCACAGAAAGCTGTAGCTGGTTTTCACTGCCCCTTGGAACTGCATTCGCTGCCACACAGACATTCGCGTTCTGCAGAAGCTTTGGTTGGTAATGGGGCAACACTCTTTATCCCTCTCTCGCAGAGCCCGGCAGCCAAATTCGACACGTCCAGCGATTGCTCCCAAACGAAAGCTGCCAGCATGGAAAGATATAGCTGGTTTTCACTGCCCCTTGGAACTGCATTCGCTGCCACACAGACATTCGCCTTCTACAAAAGCTTTGCTTGGTAATGGGGAAACACTCTGTATCTCTCTCTCGCAGAGCCCGGCTGCCAAATTCCAAACGTCCAGCGATTGCTCCGACACGAAAGATGCCAGCACTGAAAGCAGTAGCTGGTTTTCACTGCCCCTTGGAACTACGTTCGCTGCCACACAGACATTCGCGTTCTGCAAAAGCTTTGGTTGGTAATGGGGCAACACTGTGTATGTCTCTCTCGCACAGCCCGGCAGTCAAATTCGAAATGTCTAGCTATTGCTCCCACACAAAAGCTGCCAGCATGTAAAGGTGTAGCTGGTTTTCACTGCCCCTTGGAACTGCATTCGCTGCCACACAGACATTCGCGTTCTGCAAAAGCTTTGGTTGGTAATGGGGCAACACTGTGTATCTCTCTCTTGCAGAGCCCGGCAGCCAAATTCGAAACGTCCAGCGATTGCTCCCAAACGAAAGCTGCCAGCACGGAAAGCTGTAGCTGGTTTTCACTGCCCCTTGGATCTACGTTCACTGCCACACAGACATTCGCGTTCTGCAAAAGCTTTGGTTGGTAATGGGGCAACACTGTGTATCTCTCTCTCGCACAGCCCGGCTGCCAAATTCGAAACGTCCAGCGATTGCTCCCAAACGAAATCTGCCAGCACGGAAAGCTGTAGCTGGTTTTCACTGCCCCTTGGAACTGCATTCGCTGCCACACAGACTTTCGCGTTCTGCAGAAGCTTTGGTTGGTAATGGGGCAACACTGTTTATCTCTCTCTCGCAGAGCCCGGCTGCCAAATTCGAAACGTCCAGCGATTGCTCCCAAACGAAAGCTGCCAGCATGGAAAGATATAGCTGGTTTTCACTGCCCCTTGGAACTGCATTCGCTGCCACACAGACATTCGCCTTCTACAAAAGCTTTGCTTGGTAATGGGGAAACACTCTGTATCTCTCTCTCGCAGAGCCCGGCTGCCAAATTCCAAACGTCCAGCGATTGCTCCGACACGAAATCTGCCAGCACTGAAAGCAGCAGCTGGTTTTCACTGCCCCTTGGAACTGCGTTCGCTGCCACACAGACATTCGCGTTCTGCAAAAGCTTTGGTTGGTAATGGGGCAACACTCTGTATCTCTCTCTCTCAGAGCCCGGCAGCCAAATTCCAAACGTCCAGCGATTGCTCCCAAACGAAAGCTGCCAGCACGGAAAGCTGTAGCTGGTTTTCACTGCCCCTTGGAACTGCATTCGCTGCCACACAGACATTCGCGTTCTGCAAAAGCTTTGGTTGGTAATGGGGCAACACTGTGTATCTCTCTCTCACAGAGCCCGGCAGCCAAATTCCAAACTTCCAGCGATTGCGTACACACGAAAGCTGCCAACACTGAAAGCTGTAGCTGGTTTTCACTGCCCCTTGGAACTGCATTCGCTGCCACACAGACATTCGCGTTCTGCAGAAGCTTTGGTTGGTAATGGGGCAACACTGTGTATATCTCTCTTGCAGAGACCGGCAGCCAAATTCGAAATGTCCAGCGATTGCTCCCACGCGAAAGCTGCCAGCACGGAAAGATATAGCTGGTTTTCACTGCCCCTTGGAACTGCATTCGCTGCCACACAGACATTCGCGTTCTGCAAAAGCTTTGGTTGGTAATGGGGCAACACTCTGTATCTCTCTCTCGCAGAGCCTGGCTGCCAAATTCCAAACGTCCAGCGACTGCGTACACACGAAAGCTGCCAACACTGAAAGCTGTAGCTGGTTTTCACTGCCCCTTGGAACTACGTTCACTGCCACACAGACATTCGCGTTCTGCAGAAGCTTTGGTTGGTAATGGGGCAACACTCTTTATCTCTCTCTCGCAGAGCCCGGCAGCCAAATTCGACACGTCCAGCGATTGCTCCCAAACGAAAGCTGCCAGCATGGAAAGATATAGCTGGTTTTCACTGCCCCTTGGAACTGCATTCGCTGCCACACAGACATTCGCGTTCTGCAAAAGCTTTGGTTGGTAATGGGGCAACACTCTGTATCTCTCTCTCGCAGAGCCTGGCTGCCAAATTCCAAACGTCCAGCGATGGCTCCGACACGAAATCTGCCAGCACTGAAAGCAGCAGCTGGTTTTCACTGCCCCTTGGAACTGCGTTCGCTGCCACACAGACATTCGCGTTCTGCAAAAGCTTTGGTTGGTAATGGGGCAACACTCTGTATCTCTCTCTCGCAGAGCCCGGCAGCCAAATTCGAAACGTCCAGCGATTGCTCCCAAACGAAAGCTGCCAGCACGGAAAGCTGTAGCTGGTTTTCACTGCCCCTTGGAACTGCATTCGCTGCCACACAGACATTCGCGTTCTGCAGAAGCTTTGGTTGGTAATGGGGCAACACTGTGTATCTCTCTCTTGCAGAGCCCGGCAGCCAAATTCGAAATGTCCAGCGATTGCTCCCACATGAAAGCTGCCAGCACGGAAAGATATAGCTGGTTTTCACTGCCCCTTGGAACTGCATTCGCTGCCACACAGACATTCGCGTTCTGCAAAAGCTTTGGTTGGTAATGGGGCAACACCCTGAATCTCTCTCTCGCAGAGCCTGGCTGCCAAATTCCAAACGTCCAGCGATTGCGTACACACTAAAGCTGCCAACACTGAAAGCTGTAGCTGGTTTTCACTGCCCCTTGGAACTACGTTCACTGCCACACAGACATTCGCGTTCTGCAAAAGCTTTGGTTGATAATGGGGCAACACTCTGTATCTCTCTCTCGCAGAGCCCGGCTGCCAAATTCGAAACGTCCACCGATTGCTCCCAAACGAAAGCTGCCAGCACAGAAAGCTGTAGCTGGTTTTCACTGCCCCTTGGAACTGCATTCGCTGCCACACAGACATTCGCGTTCTGCAGAAGCTTTGGTTGGTAATGGGGCAACACTGTGTATCTCTCTATTGCAGAGCCCGGCAGCCAAATTCGACACGTCCAGCGATTGCTCCCAAACGAAAGCTGCCAGCATGGAAAGATATAGCTGGTTTTCACTGCCCCTTGGAACTGCATTCGCTGCCACACAGACATTCGCCTTCTACAAAAGCTTTGGTTGGTAATGGGGCAACACTCTGTATCTCTCTCTCGCAGAGCCCGGCTGCCAAATTCGAAACGTCCAGCGATTGCTCCGACACGAAATCTGCCAGCACTGAAAGCAGCAGCTGGTTTTCACTGCCCCTTGGAACTGCGTTCGCTGCCACACAGACATTCGCGTTCTGCAAAAGCTTTGGTTGGTAATGGGGCAACACTCTGTATCTCTCTCTCGCAGAGCCCGGCTGCCAAATTCGAAACGTCCAGCGATTGCTCCCAAACGAAAGCTGCCAGCACGGAAAGCTGTAGCTGGTTTTCACTGCCCTTTGGATCTGCATTCGCTGCCACAAGGACATTCGCGTTCTGCAGAAGCTTTGGTTGGTAATGGGGCAACACTCTTTATCTCTCTCTCGCAGAGCCCGGCAGCCAAATTATAAACGTCCAGCGATTGCTCCCAAACGAAAGCTGCCAGCATGGAAAGATATAGCTGGTTTTCACTGCCCCTTGGAACTGCATTCGCTGCCACACAGACATTCGCGTTCTGCAAAAGCTTTGGTTGGTAATGGGGCAACACTGTATCTCTCTCTCGCAGAGCCCGGCTGCCAAATTCCAAACGTCCAGCGATTGCGTACACACGAAAGCTGCCAACACTGAAAGCTGTAGCTGGTTTTCACTGCCCCTTGGAACTGCATTCGCTGCCACACAGACATTCGCGTTCTGCAGAAGCTTTGGTTGGTAATGGGGCAACACTGTGTATCTCTCTCTTGCAGAGCCCGGCAGCCAAATTCGAAATGTCCAGCGATTGCTCCCACACGAAAGCTGCCAGCACGGAAAGATATAGCTGGTTTTCACTGCCCCTTGGAACTGCATTCGCTGCCACACAGACATTCGCGTTCTGCAAAAGCTTTGGTTGGTAATGGGGCAACACTCTGTATCTCTCTCTCGCAGAGCCCGGCTGCCAAATTCCAAACGTCCAGCGATTGCGTACACACGAAAGCTGCCAACACTGAAAGCTGTAGCTGGTTTTCACTGCCCCTTGGAACTGCATTCGCTGCCACACAGACATTCGCGTTCTGCAAAAGCTTTGGTTGGTAATGGGGCAACACTGTGTATCTCTCTCTCGCAGAGCCCGGCTGCCAAATTCCAAACGTCCACCGATTGCGTACACACGAAAGCTGCCAACACTGAAAGCTGTAGCTGGTTTTCACTGCCCCTTGGAACTGCATTCGCTGCCACACAGACATTCGCGTTCTGCAAAAGCTTTTTTTGGTAATGGGGCAACACTCTGTATCTCTCTCTCGCAGAGCCCGGCAGCCAAATTAGAAACGTCCAGTGATTGCTCCCAAACGAAAGCTGCCAGCACTGAAAGCTGTAGCTGGTTTTCACTGCCCCTTGGAACTACGTTCACTGCCACACAGACATTCGCCTTCTACAAAAGCTTTGGTTGGTAATGGGGCAACACTCTGTATCTCTCTCTCGCAGAGCCCGGCTGCCAAATTCGAAACGTCCAGCGATTGCTCCGACACGAAATCTGCCAGCACTGAAAGCAGCAGCTGGTTTTCACTGCCCCTTGGAACTGCGTTCGCTGCCACACAGACATTCGCGTTCTGCAAAAGCTTTGGTTGGTAATGGGGCAACACTCTGTATCTCTCTCTCGCAGAGCCCGGCTGCCAAATTCGAAACGTCCAGCGATTGCTCCCAAACGAAAGCTGCCAGCACGGAAAGCTGTAGCTGGTTTTCACTGCCCTTTGGATCTGCATTCGCTGCCACAAGGACATTCGCGTTCTGCAGAAGCTTTGGTTGGTAATGGGGCAACACTCTTTATCTCTCTCTCGCAGAGCCCGGCAGCCAAATTATAAACGTCCAGCGATTGCTCCCAAACGAAAGCTGCCAGCATGGAAAGATATAGCTGGTTTTCACTGCCCCTTGGAACTGCATTCGCTGCCACACAGACATTCGCGTTCTGCAAAAGCTTTGGTTGGTAATGGGGCAACACTGTATCTCTCTCTCGCAGAGCCCGGCTGCCAAATTCCAAACGTCCAGCGATTGCGTACACACGAAAGCTGCCAACACTGAAAGCTGTAGCTGGTTTTCACTGCCCCTTGGAACTGCATTCGCTGCCACACAGACATTCGCGTTCTGCAGAAGCTTTGGTTGGTAATGGGGCAACACTGTGTATCTCTCTCTTGCAGAGCCCGGCAGCCAAATTCGAAATGTCCAGCGATTGCTCCCACACGAAAGCTGCCAGCACGGAAAGATATAGCTGGTTTTCACTGCCCCTTGGAACTGCATTCGCTGCCACACAGACATTCGCGTTCTGCAAAAGCTTTGGTTGGTAATGGGGCAACACTCTGTATCTCTCTCTCGCAGAGCCCGGCTGCCAAATTCCAAACGTCCAGCGATTGCGTACACACGAAAGCTGCCAACACTGAAAGCTGTAGCTGGTTTTCACTGCCCCTTGGAACTGCATTCGCTGCCACACAGACATTCGCGTTCTGCAAAAGCTTTGGTTGGTAATGGGGCAACACTGTGTATCTCTCTCTCGCAGAGCCCGGCTGCCAAATTCCAAACGTCCACCGATTGCGTACACACGAAAGCTGCCAACACTGAAAGCTGTAGCTGGTTTTCACTGCCCCTTGGAACTGCATTCGCTGCCACACAGACATTCGCGTTCTGCAAAAGCTTTTTTTGGTAATGGGGCAACACTCTGTATCTCTCTCTCGCAGAGCCCGGCAGCCAAATTAGAAACGTCCAGTGATTGCTCCCAAACGAAAGCTGCCAGCACTGAAAGCTGTAGCTGGTTTTCACTGCCCCTTGGAACTACGTTCACTGCCACACAGACATACGCGTTCTGCAAAAGCTTTGGTTGGTAATGGGGCAACACTCTGTATCTCTCTCTCCTAGAGTCCGGCAGCCAAATTCGAAACGTCCAGCGATTGCTCCCAAACGAAACCTGCCAGCACGGAAAGCTGTAGCTGGTTTTCACTGCCCCTTGGAACTGCATTCGCTGCCACCCAGACATTCGCGTTCTGCAGAAGCTTTGGTTGGTAATGGGGCAACACTCTGTATCTCTCTCTCGCAGAACCCTGCAGCCAAATTCGAAATGTCCAGCGATTGCTCCCAAACGAAAGCTGCCAAGACTGAAAGCTGTAGCTGGTTTTCACTGCCCCTTGGAACTGCGTTCGCTGCCACACAGACATTCGCGTTCTGCAAAAGCTTTGGTTGGTAATGGGGCAACACTCTGTATCTCTCTGTCGCACAGCCCGGCAGCCAAATTCGAAATGTCCAGCTATTGCTCCCACACGAAAGCTGCCAGCACGGAAAGATATAGCTGGTTTTCACTGCCCCTTGGAACTGCATTCGCTGCCACACAGACATTCGCGTTCTACAAAAGCTTTGGTTGGTAATGGGGCAACACTCTGTATCTCTCTGTCGCACAGCCCGGCAGCCAAATTCGAAACGTCCAGCGATTGCTCCCAAACGAAAGCTGCCAGCACGGAAAGCTGTAGCTGGTTTTCACTGCCCCTTGGAACTGCATTCGCTGCCACACAGACATTCGCGTTCTGCAAAAGCTTTGGTTGGTAATCGGGCAACACTGTGTATCTATCTCTTGCAGAGTCTGGCAGCCAAATACCAAACGTCCAGCTACTGTGCCCAAACGAAAGCTTCCAGCACAGAAAGCTGTAGCTGGTTTTCACTTCCCCTTGGAACTGCATTCGCTGCCACACAGACATTCGCGTTCTGCAGAAGCTTTGGTTGGTGATGGGGCAACACTGTTTACCTCTCTCTCGCAGAGCCCGGCAGCCAAATTCGAAACGTCCAGCGATTGCTCCCAAACGAAAGCTGCCAGCATGGAAAGATATAGCTGGTTTTCACTGCCCCTTGGAACTGCATTCGCTGCCACACAGACATTCGCCTTCTACAAAAGCTTTGGTTGGTAATGGGGCAACACTCTGTATCTCTCTCTTGCAGAGCCCGGCTGCCAAATTCGAAACGTCCAGCGATTGCTCCGACACGAAAGATGCCAGCACTGAAAGCAGTAGCTGGTTTTCACTGCCCCTTGGAACTACGTTCGCTGCCACACAGACATTCGCGTTCTGCAAAAGCTTTGGTTGGTAATGGGGCAACACTGTGTATGTCTCTCTCGCACAGCCCGGCAGCCAAATTTGAAATGTCTAGCTATTGCAACCCACACAAAAGCTGCCAGCATGTAAAGGTGTAGCTGGTTTTCACTGCCCCTTGGAACTGCATTCGCTGCCACACAGACATTCGCGTTCTGCAAAAGCTTTGGTTGGTAATGGGGCAACACTCTGTATCTCTCTCTCGCAGAGCCCGGCTGCCAAATTAGAAACGTCCAGCGATTGCTCCCAAACGAAAGCTGCCAGCACTGAAAGCTGTAGCTGGTTTTCACTGCCCCTTGGAACTACGTTCACTGCCACACAGACATTCGCGTTCTGCAAAAGCTTTGGTTGGTAATGGGGCAACACTGTGTATCTCTCCCTCGTAGAGCCCGGCTGCCAAATTCGAAACGTCCAGCGATTGCTCCCAAACGAAAGCTGCCAGCACGGAAAGCTGTAGCTGATTTTCACTGCCCCTTGGAACTGCATTCGCTGCCACACAGACATTCGCGTTCTGCAGAAGCTTTGGTTGGTAATGGGGCAACACTGTGTATCTCTCTCTTGCAGAGCCCGGCAGCCAAATTCGAAATGTCCAGCGATTGCGTACACACGAAAGCTGCCAACACTGAAAGCTGTAGCTGGATTTCACTGCCCCTTGGAACTACGTTCACTGCCACACAGACATTCGCGTTCTCCAATAGCTTTGGTTGGTAATGGGGCAACACTCTGTATCTCTCTCTCGCAGAGCCCGGCTGCCAAATTCGAAACGTCCAGCGATTGCTCCCAAACGAAAGCTGCCAGCACAGAAAGCTGTAGCTGGTTTTCACTGCCCCTTGGAACTGCATTCGCTGCCACACAGACATTCGCGTTCTGCAGAAGCTTTGGTTGGTAATGGGGCAACACTCTTTATCCCTCTCTCGCAGAGCCCGGCAGCCAAATTCGACACGTCCAGCGATTGCTCCGACACGAAAGATGCCAGCACTGAAAGCAGTAGCTGGTTTTCACTGCCCCTTGGAACTACGTTCGCTGCCACACAGACATTCGCGTTCTGCAAAAGCTTTGGTTGGTAATGGGGCAACACTGTGTATGTCTCTCTCGCACAGCCCGGCAGTCAAATTCGAAATGTCTAGCTATTGCTCCCACACAAAAGCTGCCAGCATGTAAAGGTGTAGCTGGTTTTCACTGCCCCTTGGAACTGCATTCGCTGCCACACAGACATTCGCGTTCTGCAAAAGCTTTGGTTGGTAATGGGGCAACACTGTGTATCTCTCTCTTGCAGAGCCCGGCTGCCAAATTCGAAACGTCCAGCGATTGCTCCCAAACGAAAGCTGCCAGCACGGAAAGATATAGCTGGTTTTCACTGCCCCTTGGATCTACGTTCACTGCCACACAGACATTCGCGTTCTGCAAAAGCTTTGGTTGGTAATGGGGCAACACTGTGTATCTCTCTCTCGCACAGCCCGGCTGCCAAATTCGAAACGTCCAGCGATTGCTCCCAAACGAAATCTGCCAGCACGGAAAGCTGTAGCTGGTTTTCACTGCCCCTTGGAACTGCATTCGCTGCCACACAGACTTTCGCGTTCTGCAGAAGCTTTGGTTGGTAATGGGGCAACACTGTTTATCTCTCTCTCGCAGAGCCCGGCTGCCAAATTCGAAACGTCCAGCGATTGCGTACACACGAAAGCTGCCAGCATGGAAAGATATAGCTGGTTTTCACTGCCCCTTGGAACTGCATTCGCTGCCACACAGACATTCGCCTTCTACAAAAGCTTTGCTTGGTAATGGGGAAACACTCTGTATCTCTCTCTCGCAGAGCCCGGCTGCCAAATTCCAAACGTCCAGCGATTGCTCCGACACGAAATCTGCCAGCACTGAAAGCAGCAGCTGGTTTTCACTGCCCCTTGGAACTGCGTTCGCTGCCACACAGACATTCGCGTTTTGCAAAAGCTTTGGTTGGTAATGGGGCAACACTCTGTATCTCTCTCTCGCAGAGCCCGGCTGCCAAATTCCAAACGTCCAGCGATTGCTCCCAAACGAAAGCTGCCAGCACGGAAAGCTGTAGCTGGTTTTCACTGCCCCTTGGAACTGCATTCGCTGCCACACAGACATTCGCGTTCTGCAAAAGCTTTGGTTGGTAATGGGGCAACACTGTGTATCTCTCTCTCTCACAGAGCCCGGCAGCCAAATTCCAAACTTCCAGCGATTGCGTACACACGAAAGCTGCCAACACTGAAAGCTGTAGCTGGTTTTCACTGCCCCTTGGAACTGCATTCGCTGCCACACAGACATTCGCGTTCTGCAGAAGCTTTGGTTGGTAATGGGGCAACACTGTGTATATCTCTCTTGCAGAGCCCGGCAGCCAAATTCGAAATGTCCAGCGATTGCTCCCACGCGAAAGCTGCCAGCACGGAAAGATATAGCTGGTTTTCACTGCCCCTTGGAACTGCATTCGCTGCCACACAGACATTCGCCTTCTACAAAAGCTTTGCTTGGTAATGGGGAAACACTCTGTATCTCTCTCTCGCAGAACCCGGCTGCCAAATTCCAAACGTCCAGCGATGGCTCCGACACGAAATCTGCCAGCACTGAAAGCAGCAGCTGGTTTTCACTGCCCCTTGGAACTGCGTTCGCTGCCACACAGACATTCGCGTTCTGCAAAAGCTTTGGTTGGTAATGGGGCAACACTCTGTATCTCTCTCTCGCAGAGCCCGGCAGCCAAATTCGAAACGTCCAGCGATTGCTCCCAAACGAAAGCTGCCAGCACGGAAAGCTGTAGCTGGTTTTCACTGCCCCTTGGAACTGCATTCGCTGCCACACAGACATTCGCGTTCTGCAAAAGCTTTGGTTGGTAATGGGGCAACACTGTGTATCTCTCTCTCACAGAGCCCGGCAGCCAAATTCGAAACGTCCAGCGATTGCTCCCAAACGAAAGCTGCCAGCATGGAAAGATATAGCTGGTTTTCACTGCCCCTTGGAACTGCATTCGCTGCCACACAGACATTCGCCTTCTACAAAATCTTTGCTTGGTAATGGGGAAACACTCTGTATCTCTCTCTCGCAGAGCCCGGCTGCCAAATTCCAAACGTCCAGCGATTGCTCCGACACGAAATCTGCCAGCACTGAAAGCAGCAGCTGGTTTTCACTGCCCCTTGGAACTGCGTTCGCTGCCACACAGACATTCGCGTTCTGCAAAAGCTTTGGTTGGTAATGGGGCAACACTCTGTATCTCTCTCTCGCACAGCCCGGCAGCCAAATTCCAAACGTCCAGCGATTGCTCCCAAACGAAAGCTGCCAGCACGGAAAGCTGTAGCTGGTTTTCACTGCCCCTTGGAACTGCGTTCGCTGCCACACAGACATTCGCGTTCTGCAGAAGCTTTGGTTGGTAATGGGGCAACACTGTGTATCTCTCTCTCGCAGAGCCCGGCAGCCAAATTCGAAACGTCCAGCGATTGCTCCCAAACGAAAGCTGCCAGCACGGAAAGCTGTAGCTGGTTTTCACTGCCCCTTGGAACTGCATTCGCTGCCACACAGACATTCGCGTTCTGCAGAAGCTTTGGTTGGTAATGGGGCAACACTCTGTATCTCTCTCTCGCAGAGCCCGGCTGCCAAATTCGAAACGTCCAGCGATGGCTCCCAAACGAAAGCTGCCAGCATGGAAAGATATAGCTGGTTTTCACTGCCCCTTGGAACTGCATTCGCTGCCACACAGACATTCGCCTTCTACAAAAGCTTTGCTTGGTAATGGGGCAACACTCTGTATCTCTCTCTTGCAGAGCCCGGCTGCCAAATTCGAAACGTCCAGCGATTGCTCCGACACGAAAGATGCCAGCACTGAAAGCAGTAGCTGGTTTTCACTGCCCCTTGGAACTACGTTCGCTGCCACACAGACATTCGCGTTCTGCAAAAGCTTTGGTTGGTAATGGGGCAACACTGTGTATGTCTCTCTCGCACAGCCCGGCAGCCAAATTTGAAATGTCTAGCTATTGCTCCCACACAAAAGCTGCCAGCATGTAAAGGTGTAGCTGGTTTTCACTGCCCCTTGGAACTGCATTCGCTGCCACACAGACATTCGCGTTCTGCAAAAGCTTTGGTTGGTAATGGGGCAACACTCTGTATCTCTCTCTCGCAGAGCCCGGCAGCCAAATTCGAAACGTCCAGCGATTGCTCCCAAACGAAAGCTGCCAGCACGGAAAGCTGTAGCTGGTTTTCACTGCCCCTTGGAACTGCATTCGCTGCCAACAGACATTCGCGTTCTGCAGAAGCTTTGGTTGGTAATGGGGCAACACTGTGTATCTCTCTCTCGCAGAGCCCGGCAGCCAAATTCGAAACGTCCAGCGATTGCTCCCAAACGAAAGCTGCCAGCACGGAAAGCTGTAGCTGGTTTTCTCTGCCCCTTGGAACTGCATTCGCTGCCACACAGACATTCGCGTTCTGCAGAAGCTTTGGTTGGTAATGGGGCAACACTGTGTATCTCTCTCTCGCAGAGCCCGGCAGCCAAATTCGAAATGTCCAGCGATTGCTCCCACACGAAAGCTGCCAGCACGGAAAGATATAGCTGGTTTTCACTGCCCCTTGGAACTGCATTCGCTGCCACACAGACATTCGCGTTCTGCAAAAGCTTTGGTTGGTAATGGGGCAACACTCTGTATCTCTCTCTCGCAGAGCCCGGCTGCCAAATTCCAAACGTCCAGCGATTGCGTACACACGAAAGCTGCCAGCACAGAAAGCTGTAGCTGGTTTTCACTGCCCCTTGGAACTGCATTCGGTGCCACACAGACATTCGCGTTCTGCAGAAGCTTTGGTTGGTAATGGGGCAACACTGTGTATCTCTCTCTTGCAGAGCCCGGCAGCCAAATTCGAAATGTCCAGCGATTGCTCCCACGCGAAAGCTGCCAGCACGGAAAGATATAGCTGGTTTTCACTGCCCCTTGGAACTGCATTCGCTGCCACACAGACATTCGCGTTCTGCAAAAGCTTTGGTTGGTAATGGGGCAACACTCTGTATCTCTCTCTCGCAGAGCCTGGCTGCCAAATTCCAAACGTCCAGCGATTGCGTACACACCAAAGCTGCCAACACTGAAAGCTGTAGCTGGTTTTCACTGCCCCTTGGAACTACGTTCACTGCCACACAGACATTCGCGTTCTGCAAAAGCTTTGGTTGGTAATGGGGCAACACTCTGTATCTCTCTCTCGCAGAGCCCGGCTGCCAAATTCGAAATGTCCAGCGATTGCTCCCAAACGAAAGCTGCCAGCACAGAAAGCTCTAGCTGGTTTTCACTGCCCCTTGGAACTGCATTCGCTGCGACACAGACATTCGCGTTCTGCAGAAGCTTTGGTTGGTAATGGGGCAACACTCTTTATCTCTCTCTCGCAGAGCCCGGCAGCCAAATTCGACACGTCCAGCGATTGCTCCCAAACGACAGCTGCCAGCATGGAAAGATATAGCTGGTTTTCACTGCCCCTTGGAACTGCATTCGCTGCCACACAGACATTCGCCTTCTACAAAAGCTTTGCTTGGTAATGGGGAAACACTCTGTATCTCTCTCTCGCAGAGCCCGGCTGCCAAATTCCAAACGTCCAGCGATTGCTCCGACACGAAATCTGCCAGCACTGAAAGCAGCAGCTGGTTTTCACTGCCCCTTGGAACTGCGTTCGCTGCCACACAGACATTCGCGTTCTGCAAAAGCTTGGGTTGGTAATGCGGCAACACTGTGTATCTCTCTCTTGCAGAGCCCGGCAGCCAAATTCGAAATGTCCAGCGATTGCTCCCACGCGAAAGCTGCCAGCACGGAAAGATATAGCTGGTTTTCACTGCCCCTTGGAACTGCATTCGCTGCCACACAGACATTCGCGTTCTGCAAAAGCTTTGGTTGGTAATGGGGCAACACTCTGTATCTCTCTCTCGCAGAGCCTGGCTGCCAAATTCCAAACGTCCAGCGATTGCGTACACACGAAAGCTGCCAACACTGAAAGCTGTAGCTGGTTTTCACTGCCCCTTGGAACTACGTTCACTGCCACACAGACATTCGCGTTCTGCAAAAGCTTTGGTTGGTAATGGGGCAACACTCTGTATCTCTCTCTCGCAGAGCCCGGCTGCCAAATTCGAAACGCCCAGCGATGGCTCCCAAACGAAAGCTGCCAGCATGGAAAGATATAGCTGGTTTTCACTGCCCCTTGGAACTGCATTCGCTGCCACACAGACATTCGCCTTCTACAAAAGCTTTGCTTGGTAATGGGGCAACACTCTGTATCTCTCTCTTGCAGAGCCCGGCTGCCAAATTCGAAACGTCCAGCGATTGCTCCGACACGAAAGATGCCAGCACTGAAAGCAGTAGCTGGTTTTCACTGCCCCTTGGAACTACGTTCGCTGCCACACAGACATTCGCGTTCTGCAAAAGCTTTGGTTGGTAATGGGGCAACACTGTGTATGTCTCTCTCGCACAGCCCGGCAGCCAAATTTGAAATGTCTAGCTATTGCTCCCACACAAAAGCTGCCAGCATGTAAAGGTGTAGCTGGTTTTCACTGCCCCTTGGAACTGCATTCGCTGCCACACAGACATTCGCGTTCTGCAAAAGCTTTGGTTGGTAATGGGGCAACACTCTGTATCTCTCTCTCGCAGAGCCCGGCAGCCAAATTCGAAACGTCCAGCGATTGCTCCCAAACGAAAGCTGCCAGCACGGAAAGCTGTAGCTGGTTTTCACTGCCCCTTGGAACTGCATTCGCTGCCAACAGACATTCGCGTTCTGCAGAAGCTTTGGTTGGTAATGGGGCAACACTGTGTATCTCTCTCTCGCAGAGCCCGGCAGCCAAATTCGAAACGTCCAGCGATTGCTCCCAAACGAAAGCTGCCAGCACGGAAAGCTGTAGCTGGTTTTCTCTGCCCCTTGGAACTGCATTCGCTGCCACACAGACATTCGCGTTCTGCAGAAGCTTTGGTTGGTAATGGGGCAACACTGTGTATATCTCTCTTGCAGAGCCCGGCAGCCAAATTCGAAATGTCCAGCGATTGCTCCCACACGAAAGCTGCCAGCACGGAAAGATATAGCTGGTTTTCACTGCCCCTTGGAACTGCATTCGCTGCCACACAGACATTCGCGTTCTGCAAAAGCTTTGGTTGGTAATGGGGCAACACTCTGTATCTCTCTCTCGCAGAGCCCGGCTGCCAAATTCCAAACGTCCAGCGATTGCGTACACACGAAAGCTGCCAGCACAGAAAGCTGTAGCTGGTTTTCACTGCCCCTTGGAACTGCATTCGGTGCCACACAGACATTCGCGTTCTGCAGAAGCTTTGGTTGGTAATGGGGCAACACTGTGTATCTCTCTCTTGCAGAGCCCGGCAGCCAAATTCGAAATGTCCAGCGATTGCTCCCACGCGAAAGCTGCCAGCACGGAAAGATATAGCTGGTTTTCAGTGCCCCTTGGAACTGCATTCGCTGCCACACAGACATTCGCGTTCTGCAAAAGCTTTGGTTGGTAATGGGGCAACACTCTGTATCTCTCTCTCGCAGAGCCTGGCTGCCAAATTCCAAACGTCCAGCGATTGCGTACACACCAAAGCTGCCAACACTGAAAGCTGTAGCTGGTTTTCACTGCCCCTTGGAACTACGTTCACTGCCACACAGACATTCGCGTTCTGCAAAAGCTTTGGTTGGTAATGGGGCAACACTCTGTATCTCTCTCTCGCAGAGCCCGGCTGCCAAATTCGAAATGTCCAGCGATTGCTCCCAAACGAAAGCTGCCAGCACAGAAAGCTCTAGCTGGTTTTCACTGCCCCTTGGAACTGCATTCGCTGCCACACAGACATTCGCGTTCTGCAAAAGCTTTGGTTGGTAATGGGGCAACACTCTGTATCTCTCTCTCGCAGAGCCTGGCTGCCAAATTCGAAACGTCCAGCGATGGCTCCCAAACGAAAGCTGCCAGCATGGAAAGATATAGCTGGTTTTCACTGCCCCTTGGAACTGCATTCGCTGCCACACAGACATTCGCCTTCTACAAAAGCTTTGCTTGGTAATGGGGCAACACTCTGTATCTCTCTCTTGCAGAGCCCGGCTGCCAAATTCGAAACGTCCAGCGATTGCTCCGACACGAAAGATGCCAGCACTGAAAGCAGTAGCTGGTTTTCACTGCCCCTTGGAACTACGTTCGCTGCCACACAGACATTCGCGTTCTGCAAAAGCTTTGGTTGGTAATGGGGCAACACTGTGTATGTCTCTCTCGCACAGCCCGGCAGCCAAATTTGAAATGTCTAGCTATTGCTCCCACACAAAAGCTGCCAGCATGTAAAGGTGTAGCTGGTTTTCACTGCCCCTTGGAACTGCATTCGCTGCCACACAGACATTCGCGTTCTGCAAAAGCTTTGGTTGGTAATGGGGCAACACTCTGTATCTCTCTCTCGCAGAGCCCGGCAGCCAAATTTGAAACGTCCAGCGATTGCTCCCAAACGAAAGCTGCCAGCACGGAAAGCTGTAGCTGGTTTTCACTGCCCCTTGGAACTGCATTCGCTGCCAACAGACATTCGCGTTCTGCAGAAGATTTGGTTGGTAATGGGGCAACACTGTGTATCTCTCTCTCGCAGAGCCCGGCAGCCAAATTCGAAACGTCCAGCGATTGCTCCCAAACGAAAGCTGCCAGCACGGAAAGCTGTAGCTGGTTTTCTCTGCCCCTTGGAACTGCATTCGCTGCCACACAGACATTCGCGTTCTGCAGAAGCTTTGGTTGGTAATGGGGCAACACTCTGTATCTCTCTCTCGCAGAGCCCGGCAGCCAAATTCGAAATGTCCAGCGATTGCTCCCACACGAAAGCTGCCAGCACGGAAAGATATAGCTGGTTTTCACTGCCCCTTGGAACTGCATTCGCTGCCACACAGACATTCGCGTTCTGCAAAAGCTTTGGTTGGTAATGGGGCAACACTCTGTATCTCTCTCTCGCAGAGCCCGGCTGCCAAATTCCAAACGTCCAGCGATTGCGTACACACGAAAGCTGCCAGCACAGAAAGCTGTAGCTGGTTTTCACTGCCCCTTGGAACTGCATTCGGTGCCACACAGACATTCGCGTTCTGCAGAAGCTTTGGTTGGTAATGGGGCAACACTGTGTATCTCTCTCTTGCAGAGCCCGGCAGCCAAATTCGAAATGTCCAGCGATTGCTCCCACGCGAAAGCTGCCAGCACGGAAAGATATAGCTGGTTTTCACTGCCCCTTGGAACTGCATTCGCTGCCACACAGACATTCGCGTTCTGCAAAAGCTTTGGTTGGTAATGGGGCAACACTCTGTATCTCTCTCTCGCAGAGCCTGGCTGCCAAATTCCAAACGTCCAGCGATTGCGTACACACCAAAGCTGCCAACACTGAAAGCTGTAGCTGGTTTTCACTGCCCCTTGGAACTACGTTCACTGCCACACAGACATTCGCGTTCTGCAAAAGCTTTGGTTGGTAATGGGGCAACACTCTGTATCTCTCTCTCGCAGAGCCCGGCTGCCAAATTCGAAATGTCCAGCGATTGCTCCCAAACGAAAGCTGCCAGCACAGAAAGCTCTAGCTGGTTTTCACTGCCCCTTGGAACTGCATTCGCTGCCACACAGACATTCGCGTTCTGCAGAAGCTTTGGTTGGTAATGGGGCAACACTCTTTATCTCTCTCTCGCAGAGCCCGGCAGCCAAATTCGACACGTCCAGCGATTGCTCCCAAACGAAAGCTGCCAGCATGGAAAGATATAGCTGGTTTTCACTGCCCCTTGGAACTGCATTCGCTGCCACACAGACATTCGCCTTCTACAAAAGCTTTGCTTGGTAATGGGGAAACACTCTGTATCTCTCTCTCGCAGAGCCCGGCTGCCAAATTCCAAACGTCCAGCGATTGCTCCGACACGAAATCTGCCAGCACTGAAAGCAGCAGCTGGTTTTCACTGCCCCTTGGAACTGCGTTCGCTGCCACACAGACATTCGCGTTCTGCAAAAGCTTGGGTTGGTAATGCGGCAACACTGTGTATCTCTCTCTTGCAGAGCCCGGCAGCCAAATTCGAAATGTCCAGCGATTGCTCCCACGCGAAAGCTGCCAGCACGGAAAGATATAGCTGGTTTTCACTGCCCCTTGGAACTGCATTCGCTGCCACACAGACATTCGCGTTCTGCAAAAGCTTTGGTTGGTAATGGGGCAACACTCTGTATCTCTCTCTCGCAGAGCCTGGCTGCCAAATTCCAAACGTCCAGCGATTGCGTACACACGAAAGCTGCCAACACTGAAAGCTGTAGCTGGTTTTCACTGCCCCTTGGAACTACGTTCACTGCCACACAGACATTCGCGTTCTGCAAAAGCTTTGGTTGGTAATGGGGCAACACTCTGTATCTCTCTCTCGCAGAGCCCGGCTGCCAAATTCGAAACGCCCAGCGATGGCTCCCAAACGAAAGCTGCCAGCATGGAAAGATATAGCTGGTTTTCACTGCCCCTTGGAACTGCATTCGCTGCCACACAGACATTCGCCTTCTACAAAAGCTTTGCTTGGTAATGGGGCAACACTCTGTATCTCTCTCTTGCAGAGCCCGGCTGCCAAATTCGAAACGTCCAGCGATTGCTCCGACACGAAAGATGCCAGCACTGAAAGCAGTAGCTGGTTTTCACTGCCCCTTGGAACTACGTTCGCTGCCACACAGACATTCGCGTTCTGCAAAAGCTTTGGTTGGTAATGGGGCAACACTATGTATGTCTCTCTCGCACAGCCCGGCAGCCAAATTTGAAATGTCTAGCTATTGCTCCCACACAAAAGCTGCCAGCATGTAAAGGTGTAGCTGGTTTTCACTGCCCCTTGGAACTGCATTCGCTGCCACACAGACATTCGCGTTCTGCAAAAGCTTTGGTTGGTAATGGGGCAACACTCTGTATCTCTCTCTCGCAGAGCCCGGCAGCCAAATTCGAAACGTCCAGCGATTGCTCCCAAACGAAAGCTGCCAGCACGGAAAGCTGTAGCTGGTTTTCACTGCCCCTTGGAACTGCATTCGCTGCCAACAGACATTCGCGTTCTGCAGAAGCTTTGGTTGGTAATGGGGCAACACTGTGTATCTCTCTCTCGCAGAGCCCGGCAGCCAAATTCGAAACGTCCAGCGATTGCTCCCAAACGAAAGCTGCCAGCACGGAAAGCTGTAGCTGGTTTTCTCTGCCCCTTGGAACTGCATTCGCTGCCACACAGACATTCGCGTTCTGCAGAAGCTTTGGTTGGTAATGGGGCAACACTGTGTATATCTCTCTTGCAGAGCCCGGCAGCCAAATTCGAAATGTCCAGCGATTGCTCCCACACGAAAGCTGCCAGCACGGAAAGATATAGCTGGTTTTCACTGCCCCTTGGAACTGCATTCGCTGCCACACAGACATTCGCGTTCTGCAAAAGCTTTGGTTGGTAATGGGGCAACACTCTGTATCTCTCTCTCGCAGAGCCCGGCTGCCAAATTCCAAACGTCCAGCGATTGCGTACACACGAAAGCTGCCAGCACAGAAAGCTGTAGCTGGTTTTCACTGCCCCTTGGAACTGCATTCGGTGCCACACAGACATTCGCGTTCTGCAGAAGCTTTGGTTGGTAATGGGGCAACACTGTGTATCTCTCTCTTGCAGAGCCCGGCAGCCAAATTCGAAATGTCCAGCGATTGCTCCCACGCGAAAGCTGCCAGCACGGAAAGATATAGCTGGTTTTCACTGCCCCTTGGAACTGCATTCGCTGCCACACAGACATTCGCGTTCTGCAAAAGCTTTGGTTGGTAATGGGGCAACACTCTGTATCTCTCTCTCGCAGAGCCTGGCTGCCAAATTCCAAACGTCCAGCGATTGCGTACACACCAAAGCTGCCAACACTGAAAGCTGTAGCTGGTTTTCACTGCCCCTTGGAACTACGTTCACTGCCACACAGACATTCGCGTTCTGCAAAAGCTTTGGTTGGTAATGGGGCAACACTCTGTATCTCTCTCTCGCAGAGCCCGGCTGCCAAATTCGAAATGTCCAGCGATTGCTCCCAAACGAAAGCTGCCAGCACAGAAAGCTCTAGCTGGTTTTCACTGCCCCTTGGAACTGCATTCGCTGCCACACAGACATTCGCGTTCTGCAGAAGCTTTGGTTGGTAATGGGGCAACACTCTTTATCTCTCTCTCGCAGAGCCCGGCAGCCAAATTCGACACGTCCAGCGATTGCTCCCAAACGACAGCTGCCAGCATGGAAAGATATAGCTGGTTTTCACTGCCCCTTGGAACTGCATTCGCTGCCACACAGACATTCGCCTTCTACAAAAGCTTTGCTTGGTAATGGGGAAACACTCTGTATCTCTCTCTCGCAGAGCCCGGCTGCCAAATTCCAAACGTCCAGCGATTGCTCCGACACGAAATCTGCCAGCACTGAAAGCAGCAGCTGGTTTTCACTGCCCCTTGGAACTGCGTTCGCTGCCACACAGACATTCGCGTTCTTCAAAAGCTTGGGTTGGTAATGCGGCAACACTGTGTATCTCTCTCTCGCAGAGCCCGGCAGCCAAATTCGAAACGTCCAGCGATTGCTCCCAAACGAAAGCTGCCAGCACGGAAAGCTGTAGCTGGTTTTCACTGCCCCTTGGAACTGCATTCGCTGCCACACAGACATTCGCGTTCTGCAAAAGCTTTGGTTGGTAATGGGGCAACACTCTGTATCTCTCTCTCGCAGAGCCCGGCTGCCAAATTCCAAACGTCCAGCGATGGCTCCCAAACGAAAGCTGCCAGCATGGAAAGATATAGCTGGTTTTCACTGCCCCTTGGAACTGCATTCGCTGCCACACAGACATTCGCCTTCTACAAAAGCTTTGCTTGGTAATGGGGCAACACTCTGTATCTCTCTCTTGCAGAGCCCGGCTGCCAAATTCGAAACGTCCAGCGATTGCTCCGACACGAAAGATGCCAGCACTGAAAGCAGTAGCTGGTTTTCACTGCCCCTTGGAACTACGTTCGCTGCCACACAGACATTCGCGTTCTGCAAAAGCTTTGGTTGGTAATGGGGCAACACTTTGTATGTCTCTCTCGCACAGCCCGGCAGCCAAATTTGAAATGTCTAGCTATTGCTCCCACACAAAAGCTGCCAGCATGTAAAGGTGTAGCTGGTTTTCACTGCCCCTTGGAACTGCATTCGCTGCCACACAGACATTCGCGTTCTACAAAAGCTTTGGTTGGTAATGGGGCAACACTCTGTATCTCTCTGTCGCACAGCCCGGCAGCCAAATTCGAAACGTCCAGCGATTGCTCCCAAACGAAAGCTGCCAGCACGGAAAGCTGTAGCTGGTTTTCACTGCCCCTTGGAACTGCGTTCGCTGCCACACAGACATTCGCGTTCTGCAGAAGCTTTGGTTGGTAATCGGGCAACACTGTGTATCTCTCTCTTGCAGAGTCTGGCAGCCAAATACCAAACGTCCAGCTACTGTGCCCAAACGAAAGCTGCCAGCACAGAAAGCTGTAGCTGGTTTTCACTTCCCCTTGTAACTGCATTCGCTGCCACACAGACATTCGCTTTCTGCAGAAGCTTTGGTTGCTGATGGGGCAACACTGTTTACCTCTCTCTCGCAGAGCCCGGCAGCCAAATTCGAAACGTCCAGCGATGGCTCCCAAACGAAAGCTGCCAGCATGGAAAGATATAGCTGGTTTTCACTGCCCCTTGGAACTGCATTCGCTGCCACACAGACATTCGCCTTCTACAAAAGCTTTGCTTGGTAATGGGGCAACACTCTGTATCTCTCTCTTGCAGAGCCCGGCTGCCAAATTCGAAACGTCCAGCGATTGCTCCGACACGAAAGATGCCAGCACTGAAAGCAGTAGCTGGTTTTCACTGCCCCTTGGAACTACGTTCGCTGCCACACAGACATTCGCGTTCTGCAAAAGCTTTGGTTGGTAATGGGGCAACACTGTGTATGTCTCTCTCGCACAGCCCGGCAGCCAAATTTGAAATGTCTAGCTATTGCTCCCACACAAAAGCTGCCAGCATGTAAAGGTGTAGCTGGTTTTCACTGCCCCTTGGAACTGCATTCGCTGCCACACAGACATTCGCGTTCTGCAAAAGCTTTGGTTGGTAATGGGGCAACACTCTGTATCTCTCTCTCGCAGAGCCCGGCAGCCAAATTCGAAACGTCCAGCGATTGCTCCCAAACGAAAGCTGCAAGCACGGAAAGCTGTAGCTGGTTTTCACTGCCCCTTGGAACTGCATTCGCTGCCACACAGACATTCGCGTTCTGCAAAAGCTTTGGTTGGTAATGGGGCAACACTGTGTATCTCTCTCTCGCAGAGCCCGGCAGCCAAATTCGAAACGTCCAGCGATTGCTCCCAAACGAAAGCTGCCAGCACGGAAAGCTGTAGCTGGTTTTCTCTGCCCCTTGGAACTGCATTCGCTGCCACACAGACATTCGCGTTCTGCAGAAGCTTTGGTTGGTAATGGGGCCACACTGTGTATATCTCTCTTGCAGAGCCCGGCAGCCAAATTCGAAATGTCCAGCGATTGCTCCCACACGAAAGCTGCCAGCACGGAAAGATATAGCTGGTTTTCACTGCCCCTTGGAACTGCATTCGCTGCCACACAGACATTCGCGTTCTGCAAAAGCTTTGGTTGGTAATGGGGCAACACTCTGTATCTCTCTCTCGCAGAGCCCGGCTGCCAAATTCCAAACGTCCAGCGATTGCGTACACACGAAAGCTGCCAGCACAGAAAGCTGTAGCTGGTTTTCACTGCCCCTTGGAACTGCATTCGGTGCCACACAGACATTCGCGTTCTGCAGAAGCTTTGGTTGGTAATGGGGCAACACTGTGTATCTCTCTCTTGCAGAGCCCGGCAGCCAAATTCGAAATGTCCAGCGATTGCTCCCACGCGAAAGCTGCCAGCACGGAAAGATATAGCTGGTTTTCACTGCCCCTTGGAACTGCATTCGCTGCCACACAGACATTCGCGTTCTGCAAAAGCTTTGGTTGGTAATGGGGCAACACTCTGTATCTCTCTCTCGCAGAGCCTGGCTGCCAAATTCCAAACGTCCAGCGATTGCGTACACACCAAAGCTGCCAACACTGAAAGCTGTAGCTGGTTTTCACTGCCCCTTGGAACTACGTTCACTGCCACACAGACATTCGCGTTCTGCAAAAGCCTTGGTTGGTAATGGGGCAACACTCTGTATCTCTCTCTCGCAGAGCCCGGCTGCCAAATTCGAAATGTCCAGCGATTGCTCCCAAACGAAAGCTGCCAGCACAGAAAGCTCTAGCTGGTTTTCACTGCCCCTTGGAACTGCATTCGCTGCCACACAGACATTCGCGTTCTGCAGAAGCTTTGGTTGGTAATGGGGCAACAGTCTTTATCTCTCTCTCGCAGAGCCCGGCAGCCAAATTCGACACGTCCAGCGATTGCTCCCAAACGACAGCTGCCAGCATGGAAAGATATAGCTGGTTTTCACTGCCCCTTGGAACTGCATTCGCTGCCACACAGACATTCGCCTTCTACAAAAGCTTTGCTTGGTAATGGGGAAACACTCTGTATCTCTCTCTCGCAGAGCCCGGCTGCCAAATTCCAAACGTCCAGCGATTGCTCCGACACGAAATCTGCCAGCACTGAAAGCAGCAGCTGGTTTTCACTGCCCCTTGGAACTGCGTTCACTGCCACACAGACATTCGCGTTCTGCAAAAGCTTGGGTTGGTAATGCGGCAACAGTGTGTATCTCTCTCTCGCAGAGCCCGGCAGCCAAATTCGAAACGTCCAGCGATTGCTCCCAAACGAAAGCTGCCAGCACGGAAAGCTGTAGCTGGTTTTCACTGCCCCTTGGAACTGCATTCGCTGCCACACAGACATTCGCGTTCTGCAAAAGCTTTGGTTGGTAATGGGGCAACACTCTGTATCTCTCTCTCGCAGAGCCCGGCTGCCAAATTCCAAACGTCCAGCGATTGCGTACACACGAAAGCTGCCAGCACAGAAAGCTGTAGCTGGTTTTCACTGCCCCTTGGAACTGCATTCGCTGCCACACAGACATTCGCGTTCTGCAGAAGCTTTGGTTGGTAATGGGGCAACACTGTGTATCTCTCTCTTGCAGAGCCCGGCAGCGAAATTCGAAATGTCCAGCGATTGCTCCCACGCGAAAGCTGCCAGCATGGAAAGATATAGCTGGTTTTCACTGCCCCTTGGAACTGCATTCGCTGCCACACAGACATTCGCGTTCTGCAAAAGCTTTGGTTGGTAATGGGGCAACACTCTGTATCTCTCTCTCGCAGAGCCTGGCTGCCAAATTCCAAACGTCCAGCGATTGCGTACACACGAAAGCTGCCAACACTGAAAGCTGTAGCTGGTTTTCACTGCCCCTTGGAACTACGTTCACTGCCACACAGACATTCGCGTTCTGCAAAAGCTTTGGTTGGTAATGGGGCAACACTCTGTATCTCTCTCTCGCAGAGCCCGGCTGCCAAATTCCAAACGTCCAGCGATGGCTCCCAAACGAAAGCTGCCAGCATGGAAAGATATAGCTGGTTTTCACTGCCCCTTGGAACTGCATTCGCTGCCACACAGACATTCGCCTTCTACAAAAGCTTTGCTTGGTAATGGGGCAACACTCTGTATCTCTCTCTTGCAGAGCCCGGCTGCCAAATTCGAAACGTCCAGCGATTGCTCCGACACGAAAGATGCCAGCACTGAAAGCAGTAGCTGGTTTTCACTGCCCCTTGGAACTACGTTCGCTGCCACACAGACATTCGCGTTCTGCAAAAGCTTTGGTTGGTAATGGGGCAACACTTTGTATGTCTCTCTCGCACAGCCCGGCAGCCAAATTTGAAATGTCTAGCTATTGCTCCCACACAAAAGCTGCCAGCATGTAAAGGTGTAGCTGGTTTTCACTGCCCCTTGGAACTGCATTCGCTGCCACACAGACATTCGCGTTCTACAAAAGCTTTGGTTGGTAATGGGGCAACACTCTGTATCTCTCTGTCGCACAGCCCGGCAGCCAAATTCGAAACGTCCAGCGATTGCTCCCAAACGAAAGCTGCCAGCACGGAAAGCTGTAGCTGGTTTTCACTGCCCCTTGGAACTGCGTTCGCTGCCACACAGACATTCGCGTTCTGCAGAAGCTTTGGTTGGTAATCGGGCAACACTGTGTATCTCTCTCTTGCAGAGTCTGGCAGCCAAATACCAAACGTCCAGCTACTGTGCCCAAACGAAAGCTGCCAGCACAGAAAGCTGTAGCTGGTTTTCACTTCCCCTTGTAACTGCATTCGCTGCCACACAGACATTCGCGTTCTGCAGAAGCTTTGGTTGCTGATGGGGCAACACTGTTTACCTCTCTCTCGCAGAGCCCGGCAGCCAAATTCGAAACGTCCAGCGATGGCTCCCAAACGAAAGCTGCCAGCATGGAAAGATATAGCTGGTTTTCACTGCCCCTTGGAACTGCATTCGCTGCCACACAGACATTCGCCTTCTACAAAAGCTTTGCTTGGTAATGGGGCAACACTCTGTATCTCTCTCTTGCAGAGCCCGGCTGCCAAATTCGAAACGTCCAGCGATTGCTCCGACACGAAAGATGCCAGCACTGAAAGCAGTAGCTGGTTTTCACTGCCCCTTGGAACTACGTTCGCTGCCACACAGACATTCGCGTTCTGCAAAAACTTTGGTTGGTAATGGGGCAACACTGTGTATGTCTCTCTCGCACAGCCCGGCAGCCAAATTTGAAATGTCTAGCTATTGCTCCCACACAAAAGCTGCCAGCATGTAAAGGTGTAGCTGGTTTTCACTGCCCCTTGGAACTGCATTCGCTGCCACACAGACATTCGCGTTCTGCAAAAGCTTTGGTTGGTAATGGGGCAACACTCTGTATCTCTCTCTCGCAGAGCCCGGCAGCCAAATTCGAAACGTCCAGCGATTGCTCCCAAACGAAAGCTGCAAGCACGGAAAGCTGTAGCTGGTTTTCACTGCCCCTTGGAACTGCATTCGCTGCCACACAGACATTCGCGTTCTGCAAAAGCTTTGGTTGGTAATGGGGCAACACTGTGTATCTCTCTCTCGCAGAGCCCGGCTGCCAAATTCGAAACGTCCAGCGATTGCTCCCAAACGAAAGCTGTCAGCACGGACAGCTGTAGCTGGTTTTCACTGCCCCTTGGAACTCCATTCGCTGCCACACAAACATTCGCGTTCTGCAAAAGCTTTGGTTGGTAATGGGGCAACACTCTGTATCTCTCTCTCGCAGAGCCCGGCAGCCAAATTCGAAATGTCCAGCGATTGTTCCCAAACGAAAGCTGCCAGCACTGAAAGCTGTAGCTGGTTTTCACTGCCCCTTGGAACTACGTTCACTGCCACACAGACATTCGCGTTCTGCAAAAGCTTTGGTTGGTAATGGGGCAACACTGTGTATCTCTCCCTCGTAGAGCCCGGCTGCCAAATTCGAAACGTCCAGCGATTGCTCCCAAACGAAAGCTGCCAGCACGGAAAGCTGTAGCTGGTTTTCAGTGCCCCTTGGAACTGCATTCGCTGCCACACAGACATTCGCGTTCTGCAGAAGCTTTGGTTGGTAATGGGGCAACACTGTGTATCTCTCTCTTGCAGAGCCCGGCAGCCAAATTCGAAATGTCCAGCGATTGCTCCCACACGAAAGCTGCCAGCACGGAAAGCTGTAGCTGGTTTTCACTGCCCCTTGGAACTGCGTTCGCTGCCACACAGACATTCGCGTTCTGCAGAAGCTTTGGTTGGTAATCGGGCAACACTGTGTATCTCTCTCTTGCAGAGTCTGGCAGCCAAATACCAAACGTCCAGCTACTGTGCCCAAACGAAAGCTGCCAGCACAGAAAGCTGTAGCTGGTTTTCACTTCCCCTTGTAACTGCATTCGCTGCCACACAGACATTCGCGTTCTGCAGAAGCTTTGGTTGGTGATGGGGCAACACTGTTTACCTCTCTCTCGCAGAGCCCGGCAGCCAAATTCGAAACGTCCAGCGATGGCTCCCAAACGAAAGCTGCCAGCATGGAAAGATATAGCTGGTTTTCACTGCCCCTTGGAACTGCATTCGCTGCCACACAGACATTCGCCTTCTACAAAAGCTTTGCTTGGTAATGGGGCAACACTCTGTATCTCTCTCTTGCAGAGCCCGGCTGCCAAATTCGAAACGTCCAGCGATTGCTCCGACACGAAAGATGCCAGCACTGAAAGCAGTAGCTGGTTTTCACTGCCCCTTGGAACTGCATTCGCTGCCACACAGACATTCGCGTTCTGCAAAAGCTTTGGTTGGTAATGGGGCAACACTGTGTATGTCTCTCTCGCACAGCCCGGCAGCCAAATTTGAAATGTCTACCTATTGCTCCCACACAAAAGCTGCCAGCATGTAAAGGTGTAGCTGGTTTTCACTGCCCCTTGGAACTGCATTCGCTGCCACACAGACATTCGCGTTCTGCAAAAGCTTTGGTTGGTAATGGGGCAACACTCTGTATCTCTCTCTCGCAGAGCCCGGCAGCCAAATTCGAAACGTCCAGCGATTGCTCCCAAACGAAAGCTGCAAGCACGGAAAGCTGTAGCTGGTTTTCACTGCCCCTTGGAACTGCATTCGCTGCCACACAGACATTCGCGTTCTGCAAAAGCTTTGGTTGGTAATGGGGCAACACTGTGTATCTCTCTCTCGCAGAGCCCGGCTGCCAAATTCGAAACGTCCAGCGATTGCTCCCAAACGAAAGCTGTCAGCACGGACAGCTGTAGCTGGTTTTCACTGCCCCTTGGAACTCCATTCGCTGCCACACAAACATTCGCGTTCTGCAAAAGCTTTGGTTGGTAATGGGGCAACACTCTGTATCTCTCTCTCGCAGAGCCCGGCAGCCAAATTCGAAATGTCCAGCAATTGTTCCCAAACGAAAGCTGCCAGCACTGAAAGCTGTAGCTGGTTTTCACTGCCCCTTGGAACTACGTTCACTGCCACACAGACATTCGCGTTCTGCAAAAGCTTTGGTTGGTAATGGGGCAACACTGTGTATCTCTCCCTCGTAGAGCCCGGCAGCCAAATTCGACACGTCCAGCGATTGCTCCCAAACGAAAGCTGCCAGCATGGAAAGATATAGCTGGTTTTCACTGCCCCTTGGAACTGCATTCGCTGCCACACAGACATACGCCTTCTACAAAAGCTTTGCTTGGTAATGGGGAAACACTCTGTATCTCTCTCTCGCAGAGCCCGGCTGCCAAATTCCAAACGTCCAGCGATGGCTCCGACACGAAATCTGCCAGCACTGAAAGCAGCAGATGGTTTTCACTGCCCCTTGGAACTGCGTTCGCTGCCACACAGATATTCGCGTTCTGCAAAAGCTTTGGTTGGTAATGGGGCAACACTCTGTATCTCTCTCTCGCAGAGCCCGGCAGCCAAATTCGAAACGTCCAGCGATTGCTCCCAAACGAAAGCTGCCAGCACGGAAAGCTGTAGCTGGTTTTCACTGCCCCTTGGAACTGCATTCGCTGCCACACAGACATTCGCGTTCTGCAGAAGCTTTGGTTGGTAATGGGGCAACACTGTGTATCTCTCTCTTGCAGAGCCCGGCAGCCAAATTCGAAATGTCCAGCGATTGCTCCCACACGAAAGCTGCCAGCACGGAAAGATATAGCTGGTTTTCACTGCCCCTTGGAACTGCATTCGCTGCCACACAGACATTCGCGTTCTGCAAAAGCTTTGGTTGGTAATGGGGCAACACCCTGTATCTCTCTCTCGCAGAGCCTGGCTGCCAAATTCCAAACGTCCAGCGATTGCGTACACACGAAAGCTGCCAACACTGAAAGCTGTAGCTGGTTTTCACTGCCCCTTGGAACTACGTTCACTGCCACACAGACATTCGCGTTCTGCAAAAGCTTTGGTTGATAATGGGGCAACACTCTGTATCTCTCTCTCGCAGAGCCCGGCTGCCAAATTCGAAACGTCCAGCGATTGCTCCCAAACGAAAGCTGCCAGCACAGAAAGCTGTAGCTGGTTTTCACTGCCCCTTGGAACTGCATTCGCTGCCACACAGACATTCGCGTTCTGCAGAAGCTTTGGTTGGTAATGGGGCAACACTCTTTATCTCTCTCTCGCAGAGCCCGGCAGCCAAATTCGACACGTCCAGCGATTGCTCCCAAACGAAAGCTGCCAGCATGGAAAGATATAGCTGGTTTTCACTGCCCCTTGGAACTGCATTCGCTGCCACACAGACATTCGCCTTCTACAAAAGCTTTGCTTGGTAATGGGGAAACACTCTGTATCTCTCTCTCGCAGAGCCCGGCTGCCAAATTCGAAACGTCCAGCGATTGCTCCGACACGAAATCTGCCAGCACTGAAAGCAGCAGCTGGTTTTCACTGCCCCTTGGAACTGCGTTCGCTGCCACACAGACATTCGCGTTCTGCAAAAGCTTTGGTTGGTAATGGGGCAACACTCTGTATCTCTCTCTCGCAGAGCCCGGCAGCCAAATTCGAAACGTCCAGCGATTGCTCCCAAACGAAAGCTGCCAGCACGGAAAGCTGTAGCTGGTTTTCACTGCCCCTTGGATCTGCATTCGCTGCCAAAAGGACATTCGCGTTCTGCAGAAGCTTTGGTTGGTAATGGGGCAACACTCTTTATCTCTCTCTCGCAGAGCCCGGCAGCCAAATTATAAACGTCCAGCGATTGCTCCCAAACGAAAGCTGCCAGCATGGAAAGATATAGCTGGTTTTCACTGCCCCTTGGAACTGCATTCGCTGCCACACAGACATTCGCGTTCTGCAAAAGCTTTGGTTGGTAATGGGGCAACACTCTGTATCTCTCTCTCGCAGAGCCCGGCTGCCAAATTCCAAACGTCCAGCGATTGCGTACACACGAAAGCTGCCAACACTGAAAGCTGTAGCTGGTTTTCACTGCCCCTTGGAACTGCATTCGCTGCCACACAGACATTCGCGTTCTGCAAAAGCTTTTTTTGGTAATGGGGCAACACTCTGTATCTCTCTCTCGCAGAGCCCGGCAGCCAAATTAGAAACGTCCAGTGATTGCTCCCAAACGAAAGCTGCCAGCACTGAAAGCTGTAGCTGGTTTTCACTGCCCCTTGGAACTACGTTCACTGCCACACAGACATACGCGTTCTGCAAAAGCTTTGGTTGGTAATGGGGCAACACTCTGTATCTCTCTCTCCTAGAGTCCGGCAGCCAAATTCGAAACGTCCAGCGATTGCTCCCAAACGAAACCTGCCAGCACGGAAAGCTGTAGCTGGTTTTCACTGCCCCTTGGAACTGCATTCGCTGCCACCCAGACATTCGCGTTCTGCAGAAGCTTTGGTTGGTAATGGGGCAACACTCTGTATCTCTCTCTCGCAGAACCCTGCAGCCAAATTCGAAATGTCCAGCGATTGCTCCCAAACGAAAGCTGCCAAGACTGAAAGCTGTAGCTGGTTTTCACTGCCCCTTGGAACTGCGTTCGCTGCCACACAGACATTCGCGTTCTGCAAAAGCTTTGGTTGGTAATGGGGCAACACTCTGTATCTCTCTCTCGCAGAGCCCGGCAGCCAAATTCGAAATGTCCAGCTATTGCTCCCACACGAAAGCTGCCAGCACGGAAAGATATAGCTGGTTTTCACTGCCCCTTGGAACTGCATTCGCTGCCACACAGACATTCGCGTTCTACAAAAGCTTTGGTTGGTAATGGGGCAACACTCTGTATCTCTCTGTCGCACAGCCCGGCAGCCAAATTCGAAACGTCCAGCGATTGCTCCCAAACGAAAGCTGCCAGCACGGAAAGCTGTAGCTGGTTTTCACTGCCCCTTGGAACTGCGTTCGCTGCCACACAGACATTCGCGTTCTGCAAAAGCTTTGGTTGGTAATCGGGCAACACTGTGTATCTCTCTCTTGCAGAGTCTGGCAGCCAAATACCAAACGTCCAGCTACTGTGCCCAAACGAAAGCTTCCAGCACAGGAAGCTGTAGCTGGTTTTCACTTCCCCTTGGAACTGCATTCGCTGCCACACAGACATTCGCGTTCTGCAGAAGCTTTGGTTGGTGATGGGGCAACACTGTTTACCTCTCTCTCGCAGAGCCCGGCAGCCAAATTCGAAACGTCCAGCGATGGCTCCCAAACGAAAGCTGCCAGCATGGAAAGATATAGCTGGTTTTCACTGCCCCTTGGAACTGCATTCGCTGCCACACAGACATTCGCCTTCTACAAAAGCTTTGCTTGGTAATGGGGAAACACTCTGTATCTCTCTCTCGCAGAGCCCGGCTGCCAAATTCGACACGTCCAGCGATTGCTCCGACACGAAAGATGCCAGCACTGAAAGCAGTAGCTGGTTTTCACTGCCCCTTGGAACTACGTTCGCTGCCACACAGACATTCGCGTTCTGCAAAAGCTTTGGTTGGTAATGGGGCAACACTGTGTATGTCTCTCTCGCACAGCCCGGCAGCCAAATTTGAAATGTCTAGCTATTGCTCCCACACAAAAGCTGCCAGCATGTAAAGGTGTAGCTGGTTTTCACTGCCCCTTGGAACTGCATTCGCTGCCACACAGACATTCGCGTTCTGCAAAAGCTTTGGTTGGTAATGGGGCAACACTGTGTATCTCTCTCTCGCAGAGCCCGGCTGCCAAATTCGAAACGTCCAGCGATTGCTCCCAAACGAAAGCTGCCAGCACTGAAAGCTGTAGCTGGTTTTCACTGCCCCTTGGAACTACGTTCACTGCCACACAGACATTCGCGTTCTGCAAAAGCTTTGGTTGGTAATGGGGCAACACTGTGTATCTCTCCCTCGTAGAGCCCGGCTGCCAAATTCGAAACGTCCAGCGATTGCTCCCAAACGAAAGCTGCCAGCACGGAAAGCTGTAGCTGATTTTCACTGCCCCTTGGAACTGCATTCGCTGCCACACAGACATTCGCGTTCTGCAGAAGCTTTGGTTGGTAATGGGGCAACACTGTGTATCTCTCTCTTGCAGAGCCCGGCAGCCAAATTCGAAATGTCCAGCGATTGCGTACACACGAAAGCTGCCAACACTGAAAGCTGTAGCTGGATTTCACTGCCCCTTGGAACTACGTTCACTGCCACACAGACATTCGCGTTCTCCAAAAGCTTTGGTTGGTAATGGGGCAACACTCTGTATGTCTCTCTCGCAGAGCCCGGCTGCCAAATTAGAAACGTCCAGCGATTGCTCCCAAACGAAAGCTGCCAGCACAGAAAGCTGTAGCTGGTTTTCACTGCCCCTTGGAACTGCATTCGCTGCCACACAGACATTCGCGTTCTGCAGAAGCTTTGGTTGGTAATGGGGCAACACTCTTTATCCCTCTCTCGCAGAGCCCGGCAGCCAAATTCGACACGTCCAGCGATTGCTCCCAAACGAAAGCTGCCAGCACGGAAAGCTGTAGCTGGTTTTCACTGCCCCTTGGAACTACGTTCGCTGCCACACACACATTCGCGTTCTGCAAAAGCTTTGGTTGGTAATGGGGCAACACTGTGTATGTCTCTCTCGCACAGCCCGGCAGTCAAATTCGAAATGTCTAGCTATTGCTCCCACACAAAAGCTGCCAGCATGTAAAGGTGTAGCTGGTTTTCACTGCCCCTTGGAACTGCATTCGCTGCCACACAGACATTCGCGTTCTGCAAAAGCTTTGGTTGGTAATGGGGCAACACTCTGTATCTCTCTCTCGCAGAGCCTGGCTGCCAAATTCCAAACGTCCAGCGATTGCGTACACACGAAAGCTGCCAACACTGAAAGCTGTAGCTGGTTTTCACTGCCCCTTGGAACTACGTTCACTGCCACACAGACATTCGCGTTCTGCAGAAGCTTTGGTTGGTAATGGGGCAACACTCTTTATCTCTCTGTTGCAGAGCCCGGCAGCCAAATTCGACACGTCCAGCGATTGCTCCCAAACGAAAGCTGCCAGCATGGAAAGATATAGCTGGTTTTCACTGCCCCTTGGAACTGCATTCGCTGCCACACAGACATTCGCCTTCTACAAAAGCTTTGCTTGGTAATGGGGAAACACTCTGTATCTCTCTCTCGCAGAGCCCGGCTGCCAAATTCCAAACGTCCAGCGATGGCTCCGACACGAAATCTGCCAGCACTGAAAGCAGCAGCTGGTTTTCACTGCCCCTTGGAACTGCGTTCGCTGCCACACAGACATTCGCGTTCTGCAAAAGCTTTGGTTGGTAATGGGGCAACACTCTGTATCTCTCTCTCGCAGAGCCCGGCAGCCAAATTCGAAACGTCCAGCGATTGCTCCCACACGAAAGCTGCCAGCACGGAAAGATATAGCTGGTTTTCACTGCCCCTTGGAACTGCATTCGCTGCCACACAGACATTCGCGTTCTGCAAAAGCTTTGGTTGGTAATGGGGCAACACTCTGTATCTCTCTCTCGCAGAGCCCGGCTGCCAAATTCCAAACGTCCAGCGATTGCTCCCAAACGAAAGCTGCCAGCACGGAAAGCTGTAGCTGGTTTTCACTGCCCCTTGGAACTGCATTCGCTGCCACACAGACATTCGCGTTCTGCAAAAGCTTTGGTTGGTAATGGGGCAACACTCTGTATCTCTCTCTCGCAGAGCCCGGCTGCCAAATTCCAAACGTCCAGCGATTGCGTACACACGAAAGCTGCCAACACTGAAAGCTGTAGCTGGTTTTCACTGCCCCTTGGAACTGCATTCGCTGCCACACAGACATTCGCGTTCTGCAAAAGCTTTGGTTGGTAATGGGGCAACACTGTGTATGTCTCTCTCGCACAGCCCGGCAGCCAAATTTGAAATGTCTAGCTATTGCTCCCACACAAAAGCTGCCAGCATGTAAAGGTGTAGCTGGTTTTCACTGCCCCTTGGAACTGCATTCGCTGCCACACAGACATTCGCTTTCTGCAAAAGCTTTGGTTGGTAATGGGGCAACACTCTGTATCTCTCTCTCGCAGAGCCCGGCAGCCAAATTCGAAACGTCCAGCGATTGCTCCCAAACGAAAGCTGCCAGCACGGAAAGCTGTAGCTGGTTTTCACTGCCCCTTGGAACTGCATTCGCTGCCACACAGACATTCGCGTTCTGCAAAAGCTTTGGTTGGTAATGGGGCAACACTGTGTATCTCTCTCTCGCAGAGCCCGGCTGCCAAATTCGAAATGTCCAGCGATTGCTCCCAAACGAAAGCTGTCAGCACGAACAGCTGTAGCTGGTTTTCACTGCCCCTTGGAACTCCATTCGCTGCCACACAAACATTCGCGTTCTGCAAAAGCTTTGGTTGGTAATGGGGCAACACTCTGTATCTCTCTCTCGCAGAGCCCGGCAGCCAAATTCGAAATGTCCAGCTATTGCTCCCACACGAAAGCTGCCAGCACGGAAAGATATAGCTGGTTTTCACTGCCCCTTGGAACTGCATTCGCTGCCACACAGACATTCGCGTTCTACAAAAGCTTTGGTTGGTAATGGGGCAACACTCTGTATCTCTCTGTCGCACAGCCCGGCAGCCAAATTCGAAACGTCCAGCGATTGCTCCCAAACGAAAGCTGCCAGCACGGAAAGCTGTAGCTGGTTTTCACTGCCCCTTGGAACTGCGTTCGCTGCCACACAGACATTCGCGTTCTGCAAAAGCTTTGGTTGGTAATCGGGCAACACTGTGTATCTCTCTCTTGCAGAGTCTGGCAGCCAAATACCAAACGTCCAGCTACTGTGCCCAAACGAAAGCTTCCAGCACAGGAAGCTGTAGCTGGTTTTCACTTCCCCTTGGAACTGCATTCGCTGCCACACAGACATTCGCGTTCTGCAGAAGCTTTGGTTGGTGATGGGGCAACACTGTTTACCTCTCTCTCGCAGAGCCCGGCAGCCAAATTCGAAACGTCCAGCGATGGCTCCCAAACGAAAGCTGCCAGCATGGAAAGATATAGCTGGTTTTCACTGCCCCTTGGAACTGCATTCGCTGCCACACAGACATTCGCCTTCTACAAAAGCTTTGCTTGGTAATGGGGAAACACTCTGTATCTCTCTCTCGCAGAGCCCGGCTGCCAAATTCGACACGTCCAGCGATTGCTCCGACACGAAAGATGCCAGCACTGAAAGCAGTAGCTGGTTTTCACTGCCCCTTGGAACTACGTTCGCTGCCACACAGACATTCGCGTTCTGCAAAAGCTTTGGTTGGTAATGGGGCAACACTGTGTATGTCTCTCTCGCACAGCCCGGCAGCCAAATTTGAAATGTCTAGCTATTGCTCCCACACAAAAGCTGCCAGCATGTAAAGGTGTAGCTGGTTTTCACTGCCCCTTGGAACTGCATTCGCTGCCACACAGACATTGGCGTTCTGCAAAAGCTTTGGTTGGTAATGGGGCAACACTGTGTATCTCTCTCTCGCAGAGCCCGGCTGCCAAATTCGAAACGTCCAGCGATTGCTCCCAAACGAAAGCTGCCAGCACTGAAAGCAGTAGCTGGTTTTCACTGCCCCTTGGAACTACGTTCACTGCCACACAGACATTCGCGTTCTGCAAAAGCTTTGGTTGGTAATGGGGCAACACTGTGTATCTCTCCCTCGTAGAGCCCGGCTGCCAAATTCGAAACGTCCAGCGATTGCTCCCAAACGAAAGCTGCCAGCACGGAAAGCTGTAGCTGATTTTCACTGCCCCTTGGAACTGCATTCGCTGCCACACAGACATTCGCGTTCTGCAGAAGCTTTGGTTGGTAATGGGGCAACACTGTGTATCTCTCTCTTGCAGAGCCCGGCAGCCAAATTCGAAATGTCCAGCGATTGCGTACACACGAAAGCTGCCAACACTGAAAGCTGTAGCTGGATTTCACTGCCCCTTGGAACTACGTTCACTGCCACACAGACATTCGCGTTCTCCAAAAGCTTTGGTTGGTAATGGGGCAACACTCTGTATGTCTCTCTCGCAGAGCCCGGCTGCCAAATTAGAAACGTCCAGCGATTGCTCCCAAACGAAAGCTGCCAGCACAGAAAGCTGTAGCTGGTTTTCACTGCCCCTTGGAACTGCATTCGCTGCCACACAGACATTCGCGTTCTGCAGAAGCTTTGGTTGGTAATGGGGCAACACTCTTTATCCCTCTCTCGCAGAGCCCGGCAGCCAAATTCGACACGTCCAGCGATTGCTCCCAAACGAAAGCTGCCAGCACGGAAAGCTGTAGCTGGTTTTCACTGCCCCTTGGAACTACGTTCGCTGCCACACACACATTCGCGTTCTGCAAAAGCTTTGGTTGGTAATGGGGCAACACTGTGTATGTCTCTCTCGCACAGCCCGGCAGTCAAATTCGAAATGTCTAGCTATTGCTCCCACACAAAAGCTGCCAGCATGTAAAGGTGTAGCTGGTTTTCACTGCCCCTTGGAACTGCATTCGCTGCCACACAGACATTCGCGTTCTGCAAAAGCTTTGGTTGGTAATGGGGCAACACTCTGTATCTCTCTCTCGCAGAGCCTGGCTGCCAAATTCCAAACGTCCAGCGATTGCGTACACACGAAAGCTGCCAACACTGAAAGCTGTAGCTGGTTTTCACTGCCCCTTGGAACTACGTTCACTGCCACACAGACATTCGCGTTCTGCAGAAGCTTTGGTTGGTAATGGGGCAACACTCTTTATCTCTCTGTTGCAGAGCCCGGCAGCCAAATTCGACACGTCCAGCGATTGCTCCCAAACGAAAGCTGCCAGCATGGAAAGATATAGCTGGTTTTCACTGCCCCTTGGAACTGCATTCGCTGCCACACAGACATTCGCCTTCTACAAAAGCTTTGCTTGGTAATGGGGAAACACTCTGTATCTCTCTCTCGCAGAGCCCGGCTGCCAAATTCCAAACGTCCAGCGATGGCTCCGACACGAAATCTGCCAGCACTGAAAGCAGCAGCTGGTTTTCACTGCCCCTTGGAACTGCGTTCGCTGCCACACAGACATTCGCGTTCTGCAAAAGCTTTGGTTGGTAATGGGGCAACACTCTGTATCTCTCTCTCGCAGAGCCCGGCAGCCAAATTCGAAACGTCCAGCGATTGCTCCCACACGAAAGCTGCCAGCACGGAAAGATATAGCTGGTTTTCACTGCCCCTTGGAACTGCATTCGCTGCCACACAGACATTCGCGTTCTGCAAAAGCTTTGGTTGGTAATGGGGCAACACTCTGTATCTCTCTCTCGCAGAGCCCGGCTGCCAAATTCCAAACGTCCAGCGATTGCTCCCAAACGAAAGCTGCCAGCACGGAAAGCTGTAGCTGGTTTTCACTGCCCCTTGGAACTGCATTCGCTGCCACACAGACATTCGCGTTCTGCAAAAGCTTTGGTTGGTAATGGGGCAACACTCTGTATCTCTCTCTCGCAGAGCCCGGCTGCCAAATTCCAAACGTCCAGCGATTGCGTACACACGAAAGCTGCCAACACTGAAAGCTGTAGCTGGTTTTCACTGCCCCTTGGAACTGCATTCGCTGCCACACAGACATTCGCGTTCTGCAAAAGCTTTGGTTGGTAATGGGGCAACACTGTGTATGTCTCTCTCGCACAGCCCGGCAGCCAAATTTGAAATGTCTAGCTATTGCTCCCACACAAAAGCTGCCAGCATGTAAAGGTGTAGCTGGTTTTCACTGCCCCTTGGAACTGCATTCGCTGCCACACAGACATTCGCTTTCTGCAAAAGCTTTGGTTGGTAATGGGGCAACACTCTGTATCTCTCTCTCGCAGAGCCCGGCTGCCAAATTCGAAACGTCCAGCGATTGCTCCCAAACGAAAGCTGCCAGCACGGAAAGCTGTAGCTGGTTTTCACTGCCCCTTGGAACTGCATTCGCTGCCACACAGACATTCGCGTTCTGCAAAAGCTTTGGTTGGTAATGGGGCAACACTGTGTATCTCTCTCTCGCAGAGCCCGGCTGCCAAATTCGAAATGTCCAGCGATTGCTCCCAAACGAAAGCTGTCAGCACGAACAGCTGTAGCTGGTTTTCACTGCCCCTTGGAACTCCATTCGCTGCCACACAAACATTCGCGTTCTGCAAAAGCTTTGGTTGGTAATGGGGCAACACTCTGTATCTCTCTCTCGCAGAGCCCGGCAGCCAAATTCGAAATGTCCAGCGATTGCTCCCAAACGAAAGCTGCCAGCACTGAAAGCTGTAGCTGGTTTTCACTGCCCCTTGGAACTACGTTCACTGCCACACAGACATTCGCGTTCTGCAAAAGCTTTGGTTGGTAATGGGGCAACACTGTGTATCTCTCCCTCGTAGAGCCCGGCTGCCAAATTCGAAACGTCCAGCGATTGCTCCCAAACGAAAGCTGCCAGCACGGAAAGCTGTAGCTGGTTTTCAATGCCCCTTGGAACTGCATTCGCTGCCACACAGACATTCGCGTTCTGCAGAAGCTTTGGTTGGTAATGGGGCAACACTGTGTATCTCTCTCTTGCAGAGCCCGGCAGCCAAATTCGAAATGTCCAGCGATTGCTCCCACACGAAAGCTGCCAGCACGGAAAGATATAGCTGGTTTTCACTGCCCCTTGGAACTGCATTCGCTGCCACACAGACATTCGCGTTCTGCAAAAGCTTTGGTTGGTAATGGGGCAACACTCTGTATCTCTCTCTCGCAGAGCCCGGCTGCCAAATTCCAAACGTCCAGCGATTGCGTACACACGAAAGCTGCCAACACTGAAAGCTGTAGCTGGATTTCACTGCCCCTTGGAACTACGTTCACTGCCACACAGACATTCGCGTTCTGCAAAAGCTTTGGTTGGTAATGGGGCAACACTCTGTATCTCTCTCTCGCAGAGCCCGGCTGCCAAATTCGAAACGTCCAGCGATTGCTCCCAAACGAAAGCTGCCAGCACAGAAAGCTGTAGCTGGTTTTCACTGCCCCTTGGAACTGCATTCGCTGCCACACAGACATTCGCGTTCTGCAGAAGCTTTGGTTGGTAATGGGGCAACACTCTTTATCCCTCTCTCGCAGAGCCCGGCAGCCAAATTCGACACGTCCAGCGATTGCTCCCAAACGAAAGCTGCCAGCATGGAAAGATATAGCTGGTTTTCACTGCCCCTTGGAACTGCATTCGCTGCCACACAGACATTCGCCTTCTACAAAAGCTTTGCTTGGTAATGGGGAAACACTCTGTATCTCTCTCTCGCAGAGCCCGGCTGCCAAATTCCAAACGTCCAGCGATTGCTCCGACACGAAAGATGCCAGCACTGAAAGCAGTAGCTGGTTTTCACTGCCCCTTGGAACTACGTTCGCTGCCACACAGACATTCGAGTTCTGCAAAAGCTTTGGTTGGTAAAGGGGCAACACTCTGTATCTCTCTCTTGCAGAGCCCGGCAGCCAAATTCGAAACGTCCAGCGATTGCTCCCAAACGAAAGCTGCCAGCACTGAAAGATATAGCTGGTTTTCACTGCCCCTTGGATCTACGTTCACTGCCACACAGACATTCGCGTTCTGCAAAAGCTTTGGTTGGTAATGGGGCAACACTGTGTATCTCTCTCTCGCACAGCCCGGCTGCCAAATTCGAAACGTCCAGCGATTGCTCCCAAACGAAATCTGCCAACACGTTAAGCTGTAGCTGGTTTTCACTGCCCCTTGGAACTGCATTCGCTGCCACACAGACTTTCGCGTTCTGCAGAAGCTTTGGTTGGTAATGGGGCAACACTGTTTATCTCTCTCTCGCAGAGCCCGGCTGCCAAATTCGAAACGTCCAGCGATTGCTCCCAAACGAAAGCTGCCAGCATGGAAAGATATAGCTGGTTTTCACTGCCCCTTGGAACTGCATTCGCTGCCACACAGACATTCGCCTTCTACAAAAGCTTTGCTTGGTAATGGGGAAACACTCTGTATCTCTCTCTCGCAGAGCCCGGCTGCCAAATTCCAAACATCCAGCGATTGCTCCGACACGAAATCTGCCAGCACTGAAAGCAGCAGCTGGTTTTCACTGCCCCTTGGAACTACGTTCGCTGCCACACAGACATTCGCGTTCTGCAAAAGCTTTGGTTGGTAATGGGGCAACACTGTGTATGTCTCTCTCGCACAGCCCGGCAGCCAAATTTGAAATGTCTAGCTATTGCTCCCACACAAAAGCTGCCAGCTTGTAAAGGTGTAGCTGGTTTTCACTGCCCCTTGGAACTGCATTCGCTGCCACACAGACATTCGCGTTCTGCAAAAGCTTTGGTTGGTAATGGGGCAACACTCTGTATCTCTCTCTCGCAGAGCCCGGCAGCCAAATTCGAAACGTCCAGCGATTGCTCCCAAACGAAAGCTGCCAGCACGGAAAGCTGTAGCTGGTTTTCACTGCCCCTTGGAACTGCATTCGCTGCCAACAGACATTCGCGTTCTGCAGAAGCTTTGGTTGGTAATGGGGCAACACTGTGTATCTCTCTCTCGCAGAGCCCGGCAGCCAAATTCGAAACGTCCAGCGATTGCTCCCAAACGAAAGCTGCCAGCACGGAAAGCTGTAGCTGGTTTTCTCTGCCCCTTGGAACTGCCTTCGCTGCCACACAGACATTCGCGTTCTGCAGAAGCTTTGGTTGGTAATGGGGCAACACTGTGTATATCTCTCTTGCAGAGCCCGGCAGCCAAATTCGAAATGTCCAGCGATTGCTCCCACACGAAAGCTGCCAGCACGGAAAGATATAGCTGGTTTTCACTGCCCCTTGGAACTGCATTCGCTGCCACACAGACATTCGCGTTCTGCAAAAGCTTTGGTTGGTAATGGGGCAACACTCTGTATCTCTCTCTCGCAGAGCCCGGCTGCCAAATTCCAAACGTCCAGCGATTGCGTACACACGAAAGCTGCCAGCACAGAAAGCTGTAGCTGGTTTTCACTGCCCCTTGGAACTGCATTCGGTGCCACACAGACATTCGCGTTCTGCAGAAGCTTTGGTTGGTAATGGGGCAACACTGTGTATCTCTCTCTTGCAGAGCCCGGCAGCCAAATTCGAAATGTCCAGCGATTGCTCCCACGCGAAAGCTGCCAGCACGGAAAGATATAGCTGGTTTTCACTGCCCCTTGGAACTGCATTCGCTGCCACACAGACATTCGCGTTCTGCAAAAGCTTTGGTTGGTAATGGGGCAACACTCTGTATCTCTCTCTCGCAGAGCCTGGCTGCCAAATTCCAAACGTCCAGCGATTGCGTACACACGAAAGCTGCCAACACTGAAAGCTGTAGCTGGTTTTCACTGCCCCTTGGAACTACGTTCACTGCCACACAGACATTCGCGTTCTGCAAAAGCTTTGGTTGGTAATGGCGCAACACTCTGTATCTCTCTCTCGCAGAGCCCGGCTGCCAAATTCGAAATGTCCAGCGATTGCTCCCAAACGAAAGCTGCCAGCACAGAAATCTCTAGCTGGTTTTCACTGCCCCTTGGAACTGCATTCGCTGCCACACAGACATTCGCGTTCTGCAGAAGCTTTGGTTGGTAATGGGGCAACACTCTTTATCTCTCTCTCGCAGAGCCCGGCAGCCAAATTCGACACGTCCAGCGATTGCTCCCAAACGACAGCTGCCAGCATGGAAAGATATAGCTGGTTTTCACTGCCCCTTGGAACTGCATTCGCTGCCACACAGACATTCGCCTTCTACAAAAGCTTTGCTTGGTAATGGGGAAACACTCTGTATCTCTCTCTCGCAGAGCCCGGCTGCCAAATTCCAAACGTCCAGCGATTGCTCCGACACGAAATCTGCCAGCACTGAAAGCAGCAGCTGGTTTTCACTGCCCCTTGGAACTGCGTTCGCTGCCACACAGACATTCGCGTTCTGCAAAAGCTTGGGTTGGTAATGCGGCAACACTGTGTATCTCTCTCTCGCAGAGCCCGGCAGCCAAATTCGAAACGTCCAGCGATTGCTCCCAAACGAAAGCTGCCAGCACGGAAAGCTGTAGCTGGTTTTCACTGCCCCTTGGAACTGCATTCGCTGCCACACAGACATTCGCGTTCTGCAAAAGCTTTGGTTGGTAATGGGGCAACACTCTGTATCTCTCTCTCGCAGAGCCCGGCTGCCAAATTCCAAACGTCCAGCGATTGCGTACACACGAAAGCTGCCAGCACAGAAAGCTGTAGCTGGTTTTCACTGCCCCTTGGAACTGCATTCGCTGCCACACAGACATTCGCGTTCTGCAGAAGCTTTGGTTGGTAATGGGGCAACACTGTGTATCTCTCTCTTGCAGAGCCCGGCAGCCAAATTCGAAATGTCCAGCGATTGCTCCCACGCGAAAGCTGCCAGCACGGAAAGATATAGCTGGTTTTCACTGCCCCTTGGAACTGCATTCGCTGCCACACAGACATTCGCGTTCTGCAAAAGCTTTGGTTGGTAATGGGGCAACACTCTGTACCTCTCTCTCGCAGAGCCTGGCTGCCAAATTCCAAACGTCCAGCGATTGCGTACACACGAAAGCTGCCAACACTGAAAGCTGTAGCTGGTTTTCACTGCCCCTTGGAACTGCATTCGCTGCCACACAGACTTTCGCGTTCTGCAGAAGCTTTGGTTGGTAATGGGGCAACACTGTTTATCTCTCTCTCGCAGAGCCCGGCTGCCAAATTCGAAATGTCCAGCGATTGCTCCCACAAGAAAGCTGCCAGCATGGAAAGATATAGCTGGTTTTCACTGCCCCTTGGAACTGCATTCGCTGCCACACAGACATTCGCCTTCTACAAAAGCTTTGCTTGGTAATGGGGAAACACTCTGTATCTCTCTCTCGCAGAGCCCGGCTGCCAAATTCCAAACGTCCAGCGATTGCTCCGACACGAAAGATGCCAGCACTGAAAGCAGCAGCTGGTTTTCACTGCCCCTTGGAACTGCGTTCGCTGCCACACAGACATTCGCGTTCTGCAAAAGCTTTGGTTGGTAATGGGGCAACACTCTGTATCTCTCTGTCGCACAGCCCGGCAGCCAAATTCCAAACGTCCAGCGATTGCTCCCAAACGAAAGCTGCCAGCACGGAAAGCTGTAGCTGGTTTTCACTGCCCCTTGGAACTGCGTTCGCTGCCACACAGACATTCGCGTTCTGCAGAAGCTTTGGTTGGTAATGGGGCAACACTGTGTATATCTCTCTTGCAGAGCCCGGCAGCCAAATTCGAAATGTCCAGCGATTGCTCCCACAAGAAAGCTGCCAGCACGGAAAGATATAGCTGGTTTTCACTGCCCCTTGGAACTGCATTCGCTGCCACACAGACATTCGCGTTCTGCAAAAGCTTTGGTTGGTAATGGGGCAACACTCTGTATCTCTCTCTCGCAGAGCCCGGCTGCCAAATTCCAAACGTCCAGCGATTGCGTACAGACGAAAGCTGCCAGCACAGAAAGCTGTAGCTGGTTTTCACTGCCCCTTGGAACTGCATTCGCTGCCACACAGACATTCGCGTTCTGCAGAAGCTTTGGTTGGTAATGGGGCAACACTGTGTATCTCTCTCTTGCAGAGCCCGGCAGCCAAATTCGAAATGTCCAGCGATTGCTCCCACGCGAAAGCTGCCAGCACGGAAAGATATAGCTGGTTTTCACTGCCCCTTGGAACTGCATTCGCTGCCACACAGACATTCGCGTTCTGCAAAAGCTTTGGTTGGTAATGGGGCAACACTCTGTATCTCTCTCTCCCAGAGCCTGGCTGCCAAATTCCAAACGTCCAGCGATTGCGTACACACGAAAGCTGCCAACACTGAAAGCTGTAGTTGGTTTTCACTGCCCCTTGGAACTACGTTCACTGCCACACAGACATTCGCGTTCTGCAAAAGCTTTGGTTGGTAATGGGGCAACACTCTGTATCTCTCTCTCGCAGAGCCCGGCTGCCAAATTCGAAACGTCCAGCGATGGCTCCCAAACGAAAGCTGCCAGCATGGAAAGATATAGCTGGTTTTCACTGCCCCTTGGAACTGCATTCGCTGCCACACAGACATTCGCCTTCTACAAAAGCTTTGCTTGGTAATGGGGCAACACTCTGTATCTCTCTCTTGCAGAGCCCGGCTGCCAAATTCGAAACGTCCAGCGATTGCTCCGACACGAAAGATGCCAGCACTGAAAGCAGTAGCTGGTTTTCACTGCCCCTTGGAACTACGTTCGCTGCCACACAGACATTCGCGTTCTGCAAAAGCTTTGGTTGGTAATGGGGCAACACTGTGTATGTCTCTCTCGCAGAGCCCGGCAGCCAAATTTGAAATGTCTAGCTATTGCTCCCACACGAAAGCTGCCAGCATGGAAAGATATAGCTGGTTTTCACTGCCCCTTGGAACTGTATTCGCTGCCACACAGACATTCGCGTTCTGCAAAAGCTTTGGTTGGTAATGGGGCAACACCCTGTATCTCTCTCTCGCAGAGCCTGGCTGCCAAATTCCAAACGTCCAGCGATTGCGTACACACGAAAGCTGCCAACACTGAAAGCTGTAGCTGGTTTTCACTGCCCCTTGGAACTACGTTCACTGCCACACAGACATTCGCGTTCTGCAAAAGCTTTGGTTGATAATGGGGCAACACTCTGTATCTCTCTCTCGCAGAGCCCGGCTGCCAAATTCGAAACGTCCAGCGATTGCTCCCAAACGAAAGCTGCCAGCACAGAAAGCTGTAGCTGGTTTTCACTGCCCCTTGGAACTGCATTCGCTGCCACACAGACATTCGCGTTCTGCAGAAGCTTTGGTTGGTAATGGGGCAACACTCTTTATCTCTCTCTCGCAGAGCCCGGCAGCCAAATTCGACACGTCCAGCGATTGCTCCCAAACGAAAACTGCCAGCATGGAAAGATATAGCTGGTTTTCACTGCCCCTTGGAACTGCATTCGCTGCCACACAGACATTCGCCTTCTACAAAAGCTTTGCTTGGTAATGGGGAAACACTCTGTATCTCTCTCTCGCAGAGCCCGGCTGCCAAATTCCAAACGTCCAGCGATGGCTCCGACACGAAATCTGCCAGCACTGAAAGCAGCAGCTGGTTTTCACTGCCCCTTGGAACTGCGTTCGCTGCCACACAGACATTCGCGTTCTGCAAAAGCTTTGGTTGGTAATGGGGCAACACTCTGTATCTCTCTCTCGCAGAGCCCGGCAGCCAAATTCGAAACGTCCAGCGATTGCTCCCAAACGAAAACTGCCAGCATGGAAAGCTGTAGCTGGTTTTCACTGCCCCTTGGATCTGCATTCGCTGCCACAAGGACATTCGCGTTCTGCAGAAGCTTTGGTTGGTAATGGGGCAACACTCTTTATCTCTCTCTCGCAGAGCCCGGCAGCCAAATTATAAACGTCCAGCGATTGCTCCCAAACGAAAGCTGCCAGCATGGAAAGATATAGCTGGTTTTCACTGCCCCTTGGAACTGCATTCGCTGCCACACAGACATTCGCGTTCTGCAAAAGCTTTGGTTGGTAATGGGGCAACACTCTGTATCTCTCTCTCGCAGAGCCCGGCTGCCAAATTCGAAATGTCCAGCGATTGCGTACACACGAAAGCTGCCAGCACAGAAAGCTGTAGCTGGTTTTCACTGCCCCTTGGAACTGCATTCGCTGCCACACAGACATTCGCGTTCTGCAGAAGCTTTGGTTGGTAATGGGGCAACACTGTGTATCTCTCTCTTGCAGAGCCCGGCAGCCAAATTCGAAATGTCCAGCGATTGCTCCCACACGAAAGCTGCCAGCACGGAAAGATATAGCTGGTTTTCACTGCCCCTTGGAACTGCATTCGCTGCCACACAGACATTCGCGTTCTGCAAAAGCTTTGGTTGGTAATGGGGCAACACTCTGTATCTCTCTCTCGCAGAGCCCGGCTGCCAAATTCCAAACGTCCAGCGATTGCGTACACACGAAAGCTGCCAACACTGAAAGCTGTAGCTGGTTTTCACTGCCCCTTGGAACTGCATTCGCTGCCACACAGACATTCGCGTTCTGCAAAAGCTTTGGTTGGTAATGGGGCAACACTGTGTATCTCTCTCTCGCAGAGCCCGGCTGCCAAATTCCAAACGTCCACCGATTGCGTACACACGAAAGCTGCCAACACTGAAAGCTGTAGCTGGTTTTCACTGCCCCTTGGAACTGCATTCGCTGCCACACAGACATTCGCGTTCTGCAAAAGCTTTTTTTGGTAATGGGGCAACACTCTGTATCTCTCTCTCGCAGAGCCCGGCAGCCAAATTAGAAACGTCCAGTGATTGCTCCCAAACGAAAGCTGCCAGCACTGAAAGCTGTAGCTGGTTTTCACTGCCCCTTGTAACTACGTTCACTGCCACACAGACATACGCGTTCTGCAAAAGCTTTGGTTGGTAATGGGGCAACACTCTGTATCTCTCTCTCGCAGAACCCGGCAGCCAAATTCGAAACGTCCAGCGATTGCTCCCAAACGAAAGCTGCCAGCACGGAAAGCTGTAGCTGGTTTTCACTGCCCCTTGGAACTGCATTCGCTGCCACCCAGACATTCGCGTTCTGCAGAAGCTTTGGTTGGTAATGGGGCAACACTCTGTATCTCTCTCTCGCAGAACCCTGCAGCCAAATTCGAAATGTCCAGCGATTGCTCCCAAACGAAAGCTGCCAAGACTGAAAGCTGTAGCTGGTTTTCACTGCCCCTTGGTACTGCGTTCGCTGCCACACAGACATTCGCGTTCTGCAAAAGCTTTGGTTGGTAATGGGGCAACACTCTGTATCTCTCTGTCGCACAGCCCGGCAGCCAAATTCGAAATGTCCAGCTATTGCTCCCACACGAAAGCTGCCAGCACGGAAAGATATAGCTGGTTTTCACTGCCCCTTGGAACTGCATTCGCTGCCACACAGACATTCGCGTTCTGCAAAAGCTTTGGTTGGTAATGGGGCAACACTCTGTATCTCTCTGTCGCACAGCCCGGCAGCCAAATTCCAAACGTCCACCGATTGCGTACACACGAAAGCTGCCAACACTGAAAGCTGTAGCTGGTTTTCACTGCCCCTTGGAACTGCATTCGCTGCCACACAGACATTCGCGTTCTGCAAAAGCTTTTTTTGGTAATGGGGCAACACTCTGTATCTCTCTCTCGCAGAGCCCGGCAGCCAAATTAGAAACGTCCAGTGATTGCTCCCACACGAAAGCTGCCAGCACGGAAAGATATAGCTGGTTTTCACTGCCCCTTGGAACTGCATTCGCTGCCACACAGACATTCGCGTTCTACAAAAGCTTTGGTTGGTAATGGGGCAACACTGTGTATCTCTCTCTTGCAGAGTCTGGCAGCCAAATACCAAACGTCCAGCTACTGTGCCCAAACGAAAGCTTCCAGCACAGAAAGCTGTAGCTGGTTTTCACTTCCCCTTGGAACTGCATTCGCTGCCACACAGACATTCGCGTTCTGCAGAAGCTTTGGTTGGTGATGGGGCAACACTGTTTACCTCTCTCTCGCAGAGCCCGGCAGCCAAATTCGAAACGTCCAGCGATGGCTCCCAAACGAAAGCTGCCAGCATGGAAAGATATAGCTGGTTTTCACTGCCCCTTGGAACTGCATTCGCTGCCACACAGACATTCGCCTTCTACAAAAGCTTTGCTTGGTAATGGGGCAACACTCTGTATCTCTCTCTTGCAGAGCCCGGCTGCCAAATTCGAAACGTCCAGCGATTGCTCCGACACGAAAGATGCCAGCACTGAAAGCAGTAGCTGGTTTTCACTGCCCCTTGGAACTACGTTCGCTGCCACACAGACATTCGCGTTCTGCAAAAGCTTTGGTTGGTAATGGGGCAACACTGTGTATGTCTCTCTCGCACAGCCCGGCAGCCAAATTTGAAATGTCTAGCTATTGCTCCCACACAAAAGCTGCCAGCATGTAAAGGTGTAGCTGGTTTTCACTGCCCCTTGGAACTGCATTCGCTGCCACACAGACATTCGCGTTCTGCAAAAGCTTTGGTTGGTAATGGGGCAACACTCTGTATCTCTCTCTCGCAGAGCCCGGCTGCCAAATTCGAAACGTCCAGCGATTGCTCCCAAACGAAAGCTGCCAGCACTGAAAGCTGTAGCTGGTTTTCACTGCCCCTTGGAACTACGTTCACTGCCACACAGACATTCGCGTTCTGCAAAAGCTTTGGTTGATAATGGGGCAACACTCTGTATCTCTCTCTCGCAGAGCCCGGCTGCCAAATTCGAAACGTCCAGCGATTGCTCCCAAACGAAAGCTGCCAGCACAGAAAGCTGTAGCTGGTTTTCACTGCCCCTTGGAACTGCATTCGCTGCCACACAGACATTCGCGTTCTGCAGAAGCTTTGGTTGGTAATGGGGCAACACTCTTTATCTCTCTCTCGCAGAGCCCGGCAGCCAAATTCGACACGTCCAGCGATTGCTCCCAAACGAAAACTGCCAGCATGGAAAGATATAGCTGGTTTTCACTGCCCCTTGGAACTGCATTCGCTGCCACACAGACATTCGCCTTCTACAAAAGCTTTGCTTGGTAATGGGGAAACACTCTGTATCTCTCTCTCGCAGAGCCCGGCTGCCAAATTCCAAACGTCCAGCGATGGCTCCGACACGAAATCTGCCAGCACTGAAAGCAGCAGCTGGTTTTCACTGCCCCTTGGAACTGCGTTCGCTGCCACACAGACATTCGCGTTCTGCAAAAGCTTTGGTTGGTAATGGGGCAACACTCTGTATCTCTCTCTCGCAGAGCCCGGCAGCCAAATTCGAAACGTCCAGCGATTGCTCCCAAACGAAAACTGCCAGCATGGAAAGCTGTAGCTGGTTTTCACTGCCCCTTGGATCTGCATTCGCTGCCACAAGGACATTCGCGTTCTGCAGAAGCTTTGGTTGGTAATGGGGCAACACTCTTTATCTCTCTCTCGCAGAGCCCGGCAGCCAAATTATAAACGTCCAGCGATTGCTCCCAAACGAAAGCTGCCAGCATGGAAAGATATAGCTGGTTTTCACTGCCCCTTGGAACTGCATTCGCTGCCACACAGACATTCGCGTTCTGCAAAAGCTTTGGTTGGTAATGGGGCAACACTCTGTATCTCTCTCTCGCAGAGCCCGGCTGCCAAATTCGAAATGTCCAGCGATTGCGTACACACGAAAGCTGCCAGCACAGAAAGCTGTAGCTGGTTTTCACTGCCCCTTGGAACTGCATTCGCTGCCACACAGACATTCGCGTTCTGCAGAAGCTTTGGTTGGTAATGGGGCAACACTGTGTATCTCTCTCTTGCAGAGCCCGGCAGCCAAATTCGAAATGTCCAGCGATTGCTCCCACACGAAAGCTGCCAGCACGGAAAGATATAGCTGGTTTTCACTGCCCCTTGGAACTGCATTCGCTGCCACACAGACATTCGCGTTCTGCAAAAGCTTTGGTTGGTAATGGGGCAACACTCTGTATCTCTCTCTCGCAGAGCCCGGCTGCCAAATTCCAAACGTCCAGCGATTGCGTACACACGAAAGCTGCCAACACTGAAAGCTGTAGCTGGTTTTCACTGCCCCTTGGAACTGCATTCGCTGCCACACAGACATTCGCGTTCTGCAAAAGCTTTGGTTGGTAATGGGGCAACACTGTGTATCTCTCTCTCGCAGAGCCCGGCTGCCAAATTCCAAACGTCCACCGATTGCGTACACACGAAAGCTGCCAACACTGAAAGCTGTAGCTGGTTTTCACTGCCCCTTGGAACTGCATTCGCTGCCACACAGACATTCGCGTTCTGCAAAAGCTTTTTTTGGTAATGGGGCAACACTCTGTATCTCTCTCTCGCAGAGCCCGGCAGCCAAATTAGAAACGTCCAGTGATTGCTCCCAAACGAAAGCTGCCAGCACTGAAAGCTGTAGCTGGTTTTCACTGCCCCTTGTAACTACGTTCACTGCCACACAGACATACGCGTTCTGCAAAAGCTTTGGTTGGTAATGGGGCAACACTCTGTATCTCTCTCTCGCAGAACCCGGCAGCCAAATTCGAAACGTCCAGCGATTGCTCCCAAACGAAAGCTGCCAGCACGGAAAGCTGTAGCTGGTTTTCACTGCCCCTTGGAACTGCATTCGCTGCCACCCAGACATTCGCGTTCTGCAGAAGCTTTGGTTGGTAATGGGGCAACACTCTGTATCTCTCTCTCGCAGAACCCTGCAGCCAAATTCGAAATGTCCAGCGATTGCTCCCAAACGAAAGCTGCCAAGACTGAAAGCTGTAGCTGGTTTTCACTGCCCCTTGGTACTGCGTTCGCTGCCACACAGACATTCGCGTTCTGCAAAAGCTTTGGTTGGTAATGGGGCAACACTCTGTATCTCTCTGTCGCACAGCCCGGCAGCCAAATTCGAAATGTCCAGCTATTGCTCCCACACGAAAGCTGCCAGCACGGAAAGATATAGCTGGTTTTCACTGCCCCTTGGAACTGCATTCGCTGCCACACAGACATTCGCGTTCTGCAAAAGCTTTGGTTGGTAATGGGGCAACACTCTGTATCTCTCTGTCGCACAGCCCGGCAGCCAAATTCCAAACGTCCACCGATTGCGTACACACGAAAGCTGCCAACACTGAAAGCTGTAGCTGGTTTTCACTGCCCCTTGGAACTGCATTCGCTGCCACACAGACATTCGCGTTCTGCAAAAGCTTTTTTTGGTAATGGGGCAACACTCTGTATCTCTCTCTCGCAGAGCCCGGCAGCCAAATTAGAAACGTCCAGTGATTGCTCCCACACGAAAGCTGCCAGCACGGAAAGATATAGCTGGTTTTCACTGCCCCTTGGAACTGCATTCGCTGCCACACAGACATTCGCGTTCTACAAAAGCTTTGGTTGGTAATGGGGCAACACTGTGTATCTCTCTCTTGCAGAGTCTGGCAGCCAAATACCAAACGTCCAGCTACTGTGCCCAAACGAAAGCTTCCAGCACAGAAAGCTGTAGCTGGTTTTCACTTCCCCTTGGAACTGCATTCGCTGCCACACAGACATTCGCGTTCTGCAGAAGCTTTGGTTGGTGATGGGGCAACACTGTTTACCTCTCTCTCGCAGAGCCCGGCAGCCAAATTCGAAACGTCCAGCGATGGCTCCCAAACGAAAGCTGCCAGCATGGAAAGATATAGCTGGTTTTCACTGCCCCTTGGAACTGCATTCGCTGCCACACAGACATTCGCCTTCTACAAAAGCTTTGCTTGGTAATGGGGCAACACTCTGTATCTCTCTCTTGCAGAGCCCGGCTGCCAAATTCGAAACGTCCAGCGATTGCTCCGACACGAAAGATGCCAGCACTGAAAGCAGTAGCTGGTTTTCACTGCCCCTTGGAACTACGTTCGCTGCCACACAGACATTCGCGTTCTGCAAAAGCTTTGGTTGGTAATGGGGCAACACTGTGTATGTCTCTCTCGCACAGCCCGGCAGCCAAATTTGAAATGTCTAGCTATTGCTCCCACACAAAAGCTGCCAGCATGTAAAGGTGTAGCTGGTTTTCACTGCCCCTTGGAACTGCATTCGCTGCCACACAGACATTCGCGTTCTGCAAAAGCTTTGGTTGGTAATGGGGCAACACTCTGTATCTCTCTCTCGCAGAGCCCGGCTGCCAAATTCGAAACGTCCAGCGATTGCTCCCAAACGAAAGCTGCCAGCACTGAAAGCTGTAGCTGGTTTTCACTGCCCCTTGGAACTACGTTCACTGCCACACAGACATTCGCGTTCTGCAAAATCTTTGGTTGGTAATGGGGCAACACTGTGTATCTCTCCCTCGTAGAGCCCGGCTGCCAAATTCGAAACATCCAGCGATTGCTCCCAAACGAAAGCTGCCAGCACGGAAAGCTGTAGCTGATTTTCACTGCCCCTTGGAACTGCATTCGCTGCCACACAGACATTCGCGTTCTGCAGAAGCTTTGGTTGGTAATGGGGCAACACTGTGTATCTCTCTCTTGCAGAGCCCGGCAGCCAAATTCGAAATGTCCAGCGATTGCGTACACACGAAAGCTGCCAACACTGAAAGCTGTAGCTGGATTTCACTGCCCCTTGGAACTACGTTCACTGCCACACAGACATTCGCGTTCTCCAAAAGCTTTGGTTGGTAATGGGGCAACACTCTGTATCTCTCTCTCGCAGAGCCCGGCTGCCAAATTCGAAACGTCCAGCGATTGCTCCCAAACGAAAGCTGCCAGCACAGAAAGCTGTAGCTGGTTTTCACTGCCCCTTGGAACTGCATTCGCTGCCACACAGACATTCGCGTTCTGCAGAAGCTTTGGTTGGTAATGGGGCAACACTCTTTATCCCTCTCTCGCAGAGCCCGGCAGCCAAATTCGACACGTCCAGCGATTGCTCCGACACGAAAGATGCCAGCACTGAAAGCAGTAGCTGGTTTTCACTGCCCCTTGGAACTACGTTCGCTGCCACACAGACATTCGCGTTCTGCAAAAGCTTTGGTTGGTAATGGGGCAACACTGTGTATGTCTCTCTCGCACAGCCCGGCAGTCAAATTCGAAATGTCTAGCTATTGCTCCCACACAAAAGCTGCCAGCATGTAAAGGTGTAGCTGGTTTTCACTGCCCCTTGGAACTGCATTCGCTGCCACACAGACATTCGCGTTCTGCTAAAGCTTTGGTTGGTAATGGGGCAACACTGTGTATCTCTCTCTTGCAGAGCCCGGCAGCCAAATTCGAAACGTCCAGCGATTGCTCCCAAACGAAAGCTGCCAGCACGGAAATATATAGCTGGTTTTCACTGCCCCTTGGATCTACATTCACTGCCACACAGACATTCGCGTTCTGCAAAAGCTTTGGTTGGTAATGGGGCAACACTGTGTATCTCTCTCTCGCACAGCCCGGCTGCCAAATTCGAAACGTCCAGCGATTGCTCCCAAACGAAATCTGCCAGCACGGAAAGCTGTAGCTGGTTTTCACTGCCCCTTGGAACTGCATTCGCTGCCACACAGACTTTCGCGTTCTGCAGAAGCTTTGGTTGGTAATGGGGCAACACTGTTTATCTCTCTCTCGCAGAGCCCGGCTGCCAAATTCGAAACGTCCAGCGATTGCTCCCAAACGAAAGCTGCCAGCATGGAAAGATATAGCTGGTTTTCACTGCCCCTTGGAACTGCATTCGCTGCCACACAGACATTCGCCTTCTACAAAAGCTTTGCTTGGTAATGGGGAAACACTCTGTATCTCTCTCTCGCAGAGCCCGGCTGCCAAATTCCAAACGTCCAGCGATTGCTCCGACACGAAATCTGCCAGCACTGAAAGCAGCAGCTGGTTTTCACTGCCCCTTGGAACTGCGTTCGCTGCCACACAGACATTCGCGTTTTGCAAAAGCTTTGGTTGGTAATGGGGCAACACTCTGTATCTCTCTCTCGCAGAGCCCGGCTGCCAAATTCCAAACGTCCAGCGATTGCTCCCAAACGAAAGCTGCCAGCACGGAAAGCTGTAGCTGGTTTTCACTGCCCCTTGGAACTGCATTCGCTGCCACACAGACATTCGCGTTCTGCAAAAGCTTTGGTTGGTAATGGGGCAACACTGTGTATCTCTCTCTCACAGAGCCCGGCAGCCAAATTCCAAACTTCCAGCGATTGCGTACACACGAAAGCTGCCAACACTGAAAGCTGTAGCTGGTTTTCACTGCCCCTTGGAACTGCATTCGCTGCCACACAGACATTCGCGTTCTGCAGAAGCTTTGGTTGGTAATGGGGCAACACTGTGTATATCTCTCTTGCAGAGACCGGCAGCCAAATTCGAAATGTCCAGCGATTGCTCCCACGCGAAAGCTGCCAGCACGGAAAGATATAGCTGGTTTTCACTGCCCCTTGGAACTACGTTCACTGCCACACAGACATTCGCGTTCTGCAAAAGCTTTGGTTGGTAATGGGGCAACACTCTGTATCTCTCTCTCGCAGAGCCTGGCTGCCAAATTCCAAACGTCCAGCGATTGCGTACACACGAAAGCTGCCAACACTGAAAGCTGTAGCTGGTTTTCACTGCCCCTTGGAACTACGTTCACTGCCACACAGACATTCGCGTTCTGCAGAAGCTTTGGTTGGTAATGGGGCAACACTCTTTATCTCTCTGTTGCAGAGCCCGGCAGCCAAATTCGACACGTCCAGCGATTGCTCCCAAACGAAAGCTGCCAGCATGGAAAGATATAGCTGGTTTTCACTGCCCCTTGGAACTGCATTCGCTGCCACACAGACATTCGCCTTCTACAAAAGCTTTGCTTGGTAATGGGGAAACACTCTGTATCTCTCTCTCGCAGAGCCCGGCTGCCAAATTCCAAACGTCCAGCGATGGCTCCGACACGAAATCTGCCAGCACTGAAAGCAGCAGCTGGTTTTCACTGCCCCTTGGAACTGCGTTCGCTGCCACACAGACATTCGCGTTCTGCAAAAGCTTTGGTTGGTAATGGGGCAACACTCTGTATCTCTCTCTCGCAGAGCCCGGCAGCCAAATTCGAAACGTCCAGCGATTGCTCCCAAACGAAAGCTGCCAGCACGGAAAGCTGTAGCTGGTTTTCACTGCCCCTTGGAACTGCATTCGCTGCCACACAGACATTCGCGTTCTGCAAAAGCTTTGGTTGGTAATGGGGCAACACTGTGTATCTCTCTCTCACAGAGCCCGGCAGCCAAATTCCAAACGTCCAGCGATTGCTCCCAAACGAAAGCTGCCAGCACAGAAAGCTGTAGGTGGTTTTCACTGCCCCTTGGAACTGCATTCGCTGCCACACAGACATTCGCGTTCTGCAGAAGCTTTGGTTGGTAATCGGGCAACACTGTGTATCTCTCTCTTGCAGAGCCCGGCAGCCAAATACCAAACGTCCAGCCACTGTGCCCAAACGAAAGATGCCAGCACTGAAAGCTGTAGCTGGTTTTCACTGCCCCTTGGATCTGCATTCGCTGCCACAAGGACATTCGCGTTCTGCAGAAGCTTTGGTTGGTGATGGGGCAACACTGTTTACCTCTCTCTCGCAGAGCCCGGCAGCCAAATTATAAACGTCCAGCGATTGCTCCCAAACGAAAGCTGCCAGCATGGAAAGATATAGCTGGTTTTCACTGCCCCTTGGAACTGCATTCGCTGCCACACAGACATTCGCGTTCTGCAAAAGCTTTGGTTGGTAATGGGGCAACACTCTGTATCTCTCTCTCGCACAGCCCGGCTGCCAAATTCCAAACGTCCAGCGATTGCGTACACACGAAAGCTGCCAACACTGAAAGCTGTAGCTGGTTTTCACTGCCCCTTGGAACTGCATTCGCTGCCACACAGACATTCGCCTTCTACAAAAGCTTTGGTTGGTAATGGGGCAAAACTCTGTATCTCTCTCTTGCAGAGCCTGGCAGCCAAATTCGAAATGTCCAGCGATTGCTCCCACACGAAAGCTGCCAGCACGGAAAGATATAGCTGGTTTTCACTGCCCCTTGGAACTGCATTCGCTGCCACACAGACATTCGCGTTCTGCAAAAGCTTTTTTTGGTAATGGGGCAACACTCTGTATCTCTCTCTCGCAGAGCCCGGCAGCCAAATTAGAAACGTCCAGCGATTGCTCCCAAACGAAACCTGCCAGCACGGAAAGCTGTAGCTGGTTTTCACTGCCCCTTGGAACTGCATTCGCTGCCACACAGACATTCGCGTTCTGCAGAAGCTTTGGTTGGTAATGGGGCAACACTCTGTATCTCTCTCTCGCAGAACCCTGCAGCCAAATTCGAAATGTCCAGCGATTGCTCCCAAACGAAAGCTGCCAGGACTGAAAGCTGTAGCTGGTTTTCACTGCCCCTTGGAACTGCGTTCGCTGCCACACAGACATTCGCGTTCTGCAAAAGCTTTGGTTGGTAATGGGGCAACACTGTGTATCTCTCCCTCGTAGAGCCCGGCTGCCAAATTCGAAATGTCCAGCTATTGCTCCCACACGAAAGCTGCCAGCACGGAAAGATATAGCTGGTTTTCACTGCCCCTTGGAACTGCGTTCGCTGCCACACAGACATTCGCGTTCTGCAAAAGCTTTGGTTGGTAATCGGGCAACACTGTGTATCTCTCTCTTGCAGAGTCTGGCAGCCAAATACCAAACGTCCAGCTACTGTGCCCAAACGAAAGCTGCCAGCACAGAAAGCTGTAGCTGGTTTTCACTTCCCCTTGGAACTGCATTCGCTGCCACACAGACATTCGCGTTCTGCAGAAGCTTTGTTTGGTGATGGGGCAACACTGTTTACCTCTCTCTCGCAGAGCCCGGCAGCCAAATTCGAAACGTCCAGCGATGGCTCCCAAACGAAAGCTGCCAGCATGGAAAGATATAGCTGGTTTTCACTGCCCCTTGGAACTGCATTCGCTGCCACACAGACATTCGCCTTCTACAAAAGCTTTGCTTGGTAATGGGGCAACACTCTGTATCTCTCTCTTGCAGAGCCCGGCTGCCAAATTCGAAACGTCCAGCGATTGCTCCGACACGAAAGATGCCAGCACTGAAAGCAGTAGCTGGTTTTCACTGCCCCTTGGAACTACGTTCGCTGCCACACAGACATTCGCGTTCTGCAAAAGCTTTGGTTGGTAATGGGGCAACACTGTGTATGTCTCTCTCGCACAGCCCGGCAGCCAAATTTGAAATGTCTAGCTATTGCTCCCACACAAAAGCTGCCAGCATGTAAAGGTGTAGCTGGTTTTCACTGCCCCTTGGAACTGCATTCGCTGCCACACAGACATTCGCTTTCTGCAAAAGCTTTGGTTGGTAATGGGGCAACACTGTGTATCTCTCTCTCGCAGAGCCCGGCAGCCAAATTCGAAACGTCCAGCGATTGCTCCCAAACGAAAGCTGCCAGCACGGAAAGCTGTAGCTGGTTTTCACTGCCCCTTGGAACTGCATTCGCTGCCACACAGACATTCGCGTTCTGCAAAAGCTTTGGTTGGTAATGGGGCAACACTGTGTATCTCTCTCTCGCAGAGCCCGGCTGCCAAATTCGAAATGTCCAGCGATTGCTCCCAAACGAAAGCTGTCAGCACGGACAGCTGTAGCTGGTTTTCACTGCCCCTTGGAACTCCATTCGCTGCCACACAAACATTCGCGTTCTGCAAAAGCTTTGGTTGGTAATGGGGCAACACTCTGTATCTCTCTCTCGCAGAGCCCGGCAGCCAAATTCGAAATGTCCAGCGATTGCTCCCAAACGAAAGCTGCCAGCACTGAAAGCTGTAGCTGGTTTTCACTGCCCCTTGGAACTACGTTCACTGCCACACAGACATTCGCGTTCTGCAAAAGCTTTGGTTGGTAATGGGGCAACACTCTGTATCTCTCCCTCGTAGAGCCCGGCTGCCAAATTCGAAACGTCCAGCGATTGCTCCCAAACGAAAGCTGCCAGCACGGAAAGCTGTAGCTGGTTTTCAATGCCCCTTGGAACTGCATTCGCTGCCACACAGACATTCGCGTTCTGCAGAAGCTTTGGTTGGTAATGGGGCAACACTGTGTATCTCTCTCTTGCAGAGCCCGGCAGCCAAATTCGAAATGTCCAGCGATTGCTCCCACACGAAAGCTGCCAGCACGGAAAGATATAGCTGGTTTTCACTGCCCCTTGGAACTGCATTCGCTGCCACACAGACATTCGCGTTCTGCAAAAGCTTTGGTTGGTAATGGGGCAACACTCTGTATCTCTCTCTCGCAGAGCCCGGCTGCCAAATTCCAAACGTCCAGCGATTGCGTACACACGAAAGCTGCCAACACTGAAAGCTGTAGCTGGATTTCACTGCCCCTTGGAACTACGTTCACTGCCACACAGACATTCGCGTTCTGCAAAAGCTTTGGTTGGTAATGGGGCAACACTCTGTATCTCTCTCTCGCAGAGCCCGGCTGCCAAATTCGAAACGTCCAGCGATTGCTCCCAAACGAAAGCTGCCAGCACAGAAAGCTGTAGCTGGTTTTCACTGCCCCTTGGAACTGCATTCGCTGCCACACAGACATTCGCGTTCTGCAGAAGCTTTGGTTGGTAATGGGGCAACACTCTTTATCCCTCTCTCGCAGAGCCCGGCAGCCAAATTCGACACGTCCAGCGATTGCTCCCAAACGAAAGCTGCCATCATGGAAAGATATAGCTGGTTTTCACTGCCCCTTGGAACTGCATTCGCTGCCACACAGACATTCGCCTTCTACAAAAGCTTTGCTTGGTAATGGGGAAACACTGTGTATCTCTCTCTCGCAGAGCCCGGCTGCGAAATTCCAAACGTCCAGCGATTGCTCCGACACGAAAGATGCCAGCACTGAAAGCAGTAGCTGGTTTTCACTGCCCCTTGGAACTACGTTCGCTGCCACACAGACATTCGAGTTCTGCAAAAGCTTTGGTTGGTAATGGGGCAACACTGTGTATGTCTCTCTCGCACAGCCCGGCAGTCAAATTCGAAATGTCTAGCTATTGCTCCCACACAAAAGCTGCCAGCATGTAAAGGTGTAGCTGATTTTCACTGCCCCTTGGAACTGCATTCGCTGCCACACAGACATTCGCGTTCTGCAAAAGCTTTGGTTGGTAAAGGGGCAACACTGTGTATCTCTCTCTTGCAGAGCCCGGCAGCCAAATTCGAAACGTCCAGCGATTGCTCCCAAACGAAAGCTGCCAGCACGGAAAGATATAGCTGGTTTTCACTGCCCCTTGGATCTACGTTCACTGCCACACAGACATTCGCGTTCTGCAAAAGCTTTGGTTGGTAATGGGGCAACACTGTGTATCTCTCTCTCGCACAGCCCGGCTGCCAAATTCGAAACGTCCAGCGATTGCTCCCAAACGAAATCTGCCAACACGGAAAGCTGTAGCTGGTTTTCACTGCCCCTTGGAACTGCATTCGCTGCCACACAGACTTTCGCGTTCTGCAGAAGCTTTGGTTGGTAATGGGGCAACACTGTTTATCTCTCTCTCGCAGAGCCCGGCTGCCAAATTCGAAACGTCCAGCGATTGCTCCCAAACGAAAGCTGCCAGCATGGAAAGATATAGCTGGTTTTCACTGCCCCTTGGAACTGCATTCGCTGCCACACAGACTTTCGCGTTCTGCAGAAGCTTTGGTTGGTAATGGGGCAACACTGTTTATCTCTCTCTCGCAGAGCCCGGCTGCCAAATTCCAAACGTCCAGCGATTGCTCCGACACGAAATCTGCCAGCACTGAAAGCAGCAGCTGGTTTTCACTGCCCCTTGGAACTGCGTTCGCTGCCACACAGACATTCGCGTTCTGCAAAAGCTTTGGTTGGTAATGGGGCAACACTCTGTATCTCTCTGTCGCACAGCCCGGCAGCCAAATTCGAAACGTCCAGCGATTGCTCCCAAACGAAATCTGCCAGCACGGAAAGCTGTAGCTGGTTTTCACTGCCCCTTGGAACTGCGTTCGCTGCCACACAGACATTCGCGTTCTGCAGAAGCTTTGGTTGGTAATGGGGCAACACTGTGTATCTCTCTCTCGCAGAGCCCGGCAGCCAAATTCGAAACGTCCAGCGATTGCTCCCAAACGAAAGCTGCCAGCACGGAAAGCTGTAGCTGGTTTTCACTGCCCCTTGGAACTGCATTCGCTGCCACACAGATATTCGCGTTCTGCAGAAGCTTTGGTTGGTAATGGGGCAACACTTTGTATCTCTCTCTTGCAGAGCCCGGCAGCCAAATTCGAAATGTCCAGCGATTGCTCCCACAAGAAAGCTGCCAGCACGGAAAGATATAGCTGGTTTTCACTGCCCCTTGGAACTGCATTCGCTGCCACACAGACATTCGCGTTCTGCAAAAGCTTTGGTTGGTAATGGGGCAACACTCTGTATCTCTCTCTCGCAGAGCCCGGCTGCCAAATTCCAAACGTCCAGCGATTGCGTACACACGAAAGCTGCCAGCACAGAAAGCTATAGCTGGTTTTCACTGCCCCTTGGAACTGCATTCGCTGCCACACAGACATTCGCGTTCTGCAGAAGCTTTGGTTGGTAATGGGGCAACACTGTGTATCTCTCTCTTGCAGAGCCCGGCAGCCAAATTCGAAATGTCCAGCGATTGCTCCCACGCGAAAGCTGCCAGCACGGAAAGATATAGCTGGTTTTCACTGCCCCTTGGAACTGCATTCGCTGCCACACAGACATTCGCGTTCTGCAAAAGCTTTGGTTGGTAATGGGGCAACACTCTGTATCTGTCTCTCGCAGAGCCTGGCTGCCAAATTCCAAACGTCCAGCGATTGCGTACACACGAAAGCTGCCAACACTGAAAGCTGTAGCTGGTTTTCACTGCCCCTTGGAACTACGTTCACTGCCACACAGACATTCGCGTTCTGCAAAAGCTTTGGTTGGTAATGGGGCAACACTCTGTATCTCTCTCTCGCAGAGCCCGGCTGCCAAATTCGAAACGTCCAGCGATGGCTCCCAAACGAAAGCTGCCAGCATGGAAAGATATAGCTGGTTTTCACTGCCCCTTGGAACTGCATTCGCTGCCACACAGACATTCGCCTTCTACAAAAGCTTTGCTTGGTAATGGGGCAACACTCTGTATCTCTCTCTCGCAGAGCCCGGCTGCCAAATTCGAAACGTCCAGCGATTGCTCCGACACGAAAGATGCCAGCACTGAAAGCAGTAGCTGGTTTTCACTGCCCCTTGGAACTACGTTCGCTGCCACACAGACATTCGCGTTCTGCAAAAGCTTTGGTTGGTAATGGGGCAACACTGTGTATGTCTCTCTCGCACAGCCCGGCAGCCAAATTTGAAATGTCTAGCTATTGCTCCCACACAAAAGCTGCCAGCATGTAAAGGTGTAGCTGGTTTTCACTGCCCCTTGGAACTGCATTCGCTGCCACACAGACATTCGCGTTCTGCAAAAGCTTTGGTTGGTAATGGGGCAACACTCTGTATCTCTCTCTCGCAGAGCCCGGCAGCCAAATTCGAAACGTCCAGCGATTGCTCCCAAACGAAAGCTGCCAGCACGGAAAGCTGTAGCTGGTTTTCACTGCCCCTTGGAACTGCATTCGCTGCCACACAGACATTCGCGTTCTGCAAAAGCTTTGGTTGGTAATGGGGCAACACTGTGTATCTCTCTCTCGCAGAGCCCGGCTGCCAAATTCGAAACGTCCAGCGATTGCTCCCAAACGAAAGCTGTCAGCACGGACAGCTGTAGCTGGTTTTCACTGCCCCTTGGAACTCCATTCGCTGCCACACAAACATTCGCGTTCTGCAAAAGCTTTGGTTGGTAATGGGGTAACACTCTGTATCTCTCTCTCGCAGAGCCCGGCAGCCAAATTCGAAATGTCCAGCGATTCCTCCCAAACGAAAGCTGCCAGCACTGAAAGCTGTAGCTGATTTTCACTGCCCCTTGGACCTACGTTCACTGCCACACAGACATTCGCGTTCTGCAAAAGCTTTGGTTGGTAATGGGGCAACACTGTGTATCTCTCCCTCGTAGAGCCCGGCTGCCAAATTCGAAACGTCCAGCGATTGCTCCCAAACGAAAGCTGCCAGCACGGAAAGCTGTAGCTGGTTTTCAGTGCCCCTTGGAACTGCATTCGCTGCCACACAGACATTCGCGTTCTGCAGAAGCTTTGGTTGGTAATGGGGCAACACTGTGTATCTCTCTGTCGCACAGCCCGGCAGCCAAATTCGAAATGTCCAGCGATTGCTCCCACAAGAAAGCTGCCAGCACGGAAAGATATAGCTGGTTTTCACTGCCCCTTGGAACTGCATTCGCTGCCACACAGACATTCGCGTTCTGCAAAAGCTTTGGTTGGTAATGGGGCAACACTCTGTATCTCTCTCTCGCAGAGCCCGGCTGCCAAATTCCAAACGTCCAGCGATTGCTCCCAAACGAAAGCTGCCAACACTGAAAGCTGTAGCTGGATTTCACTGCCCCTTGGAACTACGTTCACTGCCACACAGACATTCGCGTTCTGCAAAAGCTTTGGTTGGTAATGGGGCAACACTCTGTATCTCTCTCTCGCAGAGCCCGGCTGCCAAATTCGAAACGTCCAGCGATTGCTCCCAAACGAAAGCTGCCAGCACAGAAAGCTGTAGCTGGTTTTCACTGCCCCTTGGAACTGCATTCGCTGCCACACAGACATTCGCGTTCTGCAGAAGCTTTGGTTGGTAATGGGGCAACACTCTTTATCCCTCTCTCGCAGAGCCCGGCAGCCAAATTCGACACGTCCACCGATTGCTCCCAAACGAAAGCTGCCAGCATGGAAAGATATAGCTGGTTTTCACTGCCCCTTGGAACTGCATTCGCTGCCACACAGACATTCGCCTTCTACAAAAGCTTTGCTTGGTAATGGGGAAACACTCTGTATCTCTCTCTCGCAGAGCCCGGCTGCCAAATTCCAAACGTCCAGCGATTGCTCCGACACGAAAGATGCCAGCACTGAAAGCAGTAGCTGGTTTTCACTGCCCCTTGGAACTACGTTCGCTGCCACACAGACATTCGCGTTCTGCAAAAGCTTTGGTTGGTAATGGGGCAACACTGTGTATGTCTCTCTCGCACAACCCGGCAGTCAAATTCGAAATGTCTAGCTATTGCTCCCACACAAAAGCTGCCAGCATTTAAAGGTGTAGCTGGTTTTCACTGCCCCTTGGAACTGCATTCGCTGCCACACAGACATTCGCGTTCTGCAAAAGCTTTGGTTGGTAAAGGGGCAACACTGTGTATCTCTTGCAGAGCCCGGCAGCCAAATTCGAAACGTCCAGCGATTGCTCCCAAACGAAAGCTGCCAGCACGGAAAGATATAGCTGGTTTTCACTGCCCCTTGGATCTACGTTCACTGCCACACAGACATTCGCGTTCTGCAAAAGCTTTGGTTGGTAATGGGGCAACACTGTGTATCTCTCTCTCGCACAGCCCGGCTGCCAAATTCGAAACGTCCAGCGATTGCTCCCAAACGAAATCTGCCAGCACGGAAAGCTGTAGCTGGTTTTCACTGCCCCTTGGAACTGCATTCGCTGCCACACAGACATTCGCGTTCTGCAGAAGCTTTGGTTGGTAATGGGGCAACACTGTTTATCTCTCTCTCGCAGAGCCCGGCTGCCAAATTCGAAACGTCCAGCGATTGCTCCAAAACGAAAGCTGCCAGCATGGAAAGATATAGCTGGTTTTCACTGCCCCTTGGAACTGCATTCGCTGCCACACAGACATTCGCCTTCTACAAAAGCTTTGCTTGGTAATGCGGAAACACTCTGTATCTCTCTCTCGCAGAGCCCGGCTGCCAAATTCCAAACGTCCAGCGATTGCTCCGACACGAAATCTGCCAGCACTGAAAGCAGCAGCTGGTTTTCACTGCCCCTTGGAACTGCGTTCGCTGCCACACAGACATTCGCGTTCTGCAAAAGCTTTGATTGGTAATGGGGCAACACTCTGTATCTCTCTCTCGCAGAGCCCGGCTGCCAAATTCCAAACGTCCAGCGATTGCTCCCAAACGAAAGCTGCCAGCACGGAAAGCTGTAGCTGGTTTTCACTGCCCCTTGGATCTACGTTCACTGCCACACAGACATTCGCGTTCTGCAAAAGCTTTGGTTGGTAATGGGGCAACACTGTGTATCTCTCTCTCACAGAGCCCGTCAGCCAAATTCCAAACGTCCAGCCATTGCGTACACACGAAAGCTGCCAACACTGAAAGCTGTAGCTGGTTTTCACTGCCCCTTGGAACTCCATTCGCTGCCACACAGACATTCGCGTTCTGCAAAAGCTTTGGTTGGTAATGGGGCAACACTCTGTATCTCTCTGTCGCACAGCCCGGCAGCCAAATTCGAAACGTCCAGCGATTGCTCCCAAACGAAAGCTGCCAGCACGGAAAGCTGTAGCTGGTTTTCACTGCCCCTTGGAACTGCATTCGCTGCCACACAGACATTCGCGTTCTGCAGAAGCTTTGGTTGGTAATGGGGCAACACTGTGTATCTCTCTCTCGCAGAGCCCGGCAGCCAAATTCGAAACGTCCAGCGATTGCTCCCAAACGAAAGCTGCCAGCACGGAAAGCTGTAGCTGGTTTTCACTGCCCCTTGGAACTGCATTCGCTGCCACACAGACATTCGCGTTCTGCAGAAGCTTTGGTTGGTAATGGGGCAACACTGTGTATATCTCTCTTGCAGAGCCCGGCAGCCAAATTCGAAATGTCCAGCGATTGCTCCCACACGAAAGCTGCCAGCACGGAAAGATATAGCTGGTTTTCACTGCCCCTTGGAACTGCATTCGCTGCCACACAGACATTCGCGTTCTGCAAAAGCTTTGGTTGGTAATGGGGCAACACTGTGTATCTCTCTCTCGCACAGCCCGGCTGCCAAATTCGAAACGTCCAGCGATTGCTCCCAAACGAAATCTGCCAGCAAGGAAAGCTGTAGCTGGTTTTCACTGCCCCTTGGAACTGCATTCGCTGCCACACAGACATTCGCGTTCTGCAGAAGCTTTGGTTGGTAATGGGGCAACACTCTTTATCCCTCTCTCGCAGAGCCCGGCAGCCAAATTCGACACGTCCACCGATTGCTCCCAAACGAAAGCTGCCAGCATGGAAAGATATAGCTGGTTTTCACTGCCCCTTGGAACTGCATTCGCTGCCACACAGACATTCGCCTTCTACAAAAGCTTTGCTTGGTAATGGGGAAACACTCTGTATCTCTCTCTCGCAGAGCCCGGCTGCCAAATTCCAAACGTCCAGCGATTGCTCCGACACGAAAGATGCCAGCACTGAAAGCAGTAGCTGGTTTTCACTGCCCCTTGGAACTACGTTCGCTGCCACACAGACATTCGCGTTCTGCAAAAGCTTTGGTTGGTAATGGGGCAACACTGTGTATGTCTCTCTCGCACAGCCCGGCAGTCAAATTCGAAATGTCTAGCTATTGCTCCCACACGAAAGCTGCCAGCATTTAAAGGTGTAGCTGGTTTTCACTGCCCCTTGGAACTGCATTCGCTGCCACACAGACATTCGCGTTCTGCAAAAGCTTTGGTTGGTAAAGGGGCAACACTGTGTATCTCTTGCAGAGCCCGGCAGCCAAATTCGAAACGTCCAGCGATTGCTCCCAAACGAAAGCTGCCAGCACGGAAAGATATAGCTGGTTTTCACTGCCCCTTGGATCTACGTTCACTGCCACACAGACATTCGCGTTCTGCAAAAGCTTTGGTTGGTAATGGGGCAACACTGTGTATCTCTCTCTCGCACAGCCCGGCTGCCAAATTCGAAACGTCCAGCGATTGCTCCCAAACGAAATCTGCCAGCACGGAAAGCTGTAGCTGGTTTTCACTGCCCCTTGGAACTGCATTCGCTGCCACACAGACATTCGCGTTCTGCAGAAGCTTTGGTTGGTAATGGGGCAACACTGTTTATCTCTCTCTCGCAGAGCCCGGCTGCCAAATTCGAAACGTCCAGCGATTGCTCCAAAACGAAAGCTGCCAGCATGGAAAGATATAGCTGGTTTTCACTGCCCCTTGGAACTGCATTCGCTGCCACACAGACATTCGCCTTCTACAAAAGCTTTGCTTGGTAATGCGGAAACACTCTGTATCTCTCTCTCGCAGAGCCCGGCTGCCAAATTCCAAACGTCCAGCGATTGCTCCGACACGAAATCTGCCAGCACTGAAAGCAGCAGCTGGTTTTCACTGCCCCTTGGAACTGCGTTCGCTGCCACACAGACATTCGCGTTCTGCAAAAGCTTTGATTGGTAATGGGGCAACACTCTGTATCTCTCTCTCGCAGAGCCCGGCTGCCAAATTCCAAACGTCCAGCGATTGCTCCCAAACGAAAGCTGCCAGCACGGAAAGCTGTAGCTGGTTTTCACTGCCCCTTGGAACTGCGTTCGCTGCCACACAGACATTCGCGTTCTGCAAAAGCTTTGGTTGGTAATGGGGCAACACTGTGTATCTCTCTCTCACAGAGCCCGTCAGCCAAATTCCAAACGTCCAGCCATTGCGTACACACGAAAGCTGCCAACACTGAAAGCTGTAGCTGGTTTTCACTGCCCCTTGGAACTGCATTCGCTGCCACACAGACATTCGCGTTCTGCAAAAGCTTTGGTTGGTAATTGGGCAACACTCTGTATCTCTCTGTCGCACAGCCCGGCAGCCAAATTCGAAACGTCCAGCGATTGCTCCCAAACGAAAGCTGCCAGCACGGAAAGCTGTAGCTGGTTTTCACTGCCCCTTGGAACTGCATTCGCTGCCACACAGACATTCGCGTTCTGCAGAAGCTTTGGTTGGTAATGGGGCAACACTGTGTATCTCTCTCTCGCAGAGCCCGGCAGCCAAATTCGAAACGTCCAGCGATTGCTCCCAAACGAAAGCTGCCAGCACGGAAAGCTGTAGCTGGTTTTCACTGCCCCTTGGAACTGCATTCGATGCCACACAGACATTCGCGTTCTGCAGAAGCTTTGGTTGGTAATGGGGCAACACTGTGTATATCTCTCTTGCAGAGCCCGGCAGCCAAATTCGAAATGTCCAGCGATTGCTCCCACACGAAAGCTGCCAGCACGGAAAGATATAGCTGGTTTTCACTGCCCCTTGGAACTGCATTCGCTGCCACACAGACATTCGCGTTCTGCAAAAGCTTTGGTTGGTAATGGGGCAACACTGTGTATCTCTCTCTCGCACAGCCCGGCTGCCAAATTCGAAACGTCCAGCGATTGCTCCCAAACGAAATCTGCCAGCACGGAAAGCTGTAGCTGGTTTTCACTGCCCCTTGGAACTGCATTCGCTGCCACACAGACATTCGCGTTCTGCAGAAGCTTTGGTTGGTAATGGGGCAACACTGTTTATCTCTCTCTCGCAGAGCCCGGCTGCCAAATTCGAAACGTCCAGCGATTGCTCCCAAACGAAAGCTGCCAGCATGGAAAGATATAGCTGGTTTTCACTGCCCCTTGGAACTGCATTCGCTGCCACACAGACATTCGCCTTCTACAAAAGCTTTGCTTGGTAATGCGGAAACACTCTGTATCTCTCTCTCGCAGAGCCCGGCTGCCAAATTCCAAACGTCCAGCGATTGCTCCCAAACGAAAGCTGCCAGCACGGAAAGCTGTAGCTGGTTTTCACTGCCCCTTGGAACTGCATTCGCTGCCACACAGACATTCGCGTTCTGCAGAAGCTTTGGTTGGTAATGGGGCAACACTGTGTATCTCTCTCTCGCACAGCCCGGCAGCCAAATTCCAAACGTCCAGCCATTGCGTACACACGAAAGCTGCCAACACTGAAAGCTGTAGCTGGTTTTCACTGCCCCTTGGAACTCCATTCGCTGCCACACAGACATTCGCGTTCTGCAAAAGCTTTGGTTGGTAATGGGGCAACACTCTGTACCTCTCTCTCGCAGAGCCCGGCTGCCAAATTCGAAACGTCCAGCGATTGCTCCCAAACGAAAGCTGCCAGCATGTAAAGGTGTAGCTGGTTTTCACTGCCCCTTGGAACTGCATTCGCTGCCACACAGACATTCGCGTTCTGCAAAAGCTTTGGTTGGTAATGGGGCAACACTGTGTATCTCTCTCTCGCAGAGCCCGGCTGCCAAATTCGAAACGTCCAGCGATTGCTCCCAAACGAAAGCTGCCAGCACGGAAAGCTGTAGCTGGTTTTCACTGCCCCTTGGAACTGCGTTCGCTGCCACACAGACATTCGCGTTCTGCAGAAGCTTTGGTTGGTAATGGGGCAACACTGTGTATCTCTCTCTTGCAGAGCCCGGCAGCCAAATTCGAAATGTCCAGCGATTGCTCCCACGCGAAAGCTGCCAGCACGGAAAGATATAGCTGGTTTTCACTGCCCCTTGGAACTGCATTCGCTGCCACACAGACATTCGCGTTCTGCAAAAGCTTTGGTTGGTAATGGGGAAACACTGTGTATCTCTCTCTCGCAGAGCCCGGCTGCCAAATTCCAAACGTCCACCGATTGCGTACACACGAAAGATGCCAGCACTGAAAGCAGTAGCTGGTTTTCACTCCCCCTTGGAACTACGTTCGCTGCCACACAGACATTCGCGTTCTGCAAAAGCTTTGGTTGGTAATGGGGCAACACTGTGTATCTCTCTCTTGCAGAGCCCGGCAGCCAAATTCGAAACGTCCAGCGATTGCTCCCAAACGAAAGCTGCCAGCACGGAAAGATATAGCTGGTTTTCACTGCCCCTTGGATCTACGTTCACTGCCACACAGACATTCGCGTTCTGCAAAAGCTTTGGTTGGTAATGGGGCAACACTGTGTATCACTCTCTCGCACAGCCCGGCTGCCAAATTCGAAACGTCCAGCGATTGCTCCCAAACGAAATCTGCCAGCACGGAAAGCTGTAGCTGGTTTTCACTGCCCCTTGGAACTGCATTCACTGCCACACAGACTTTCGCGTTCTGCAGAAGCTTTGGTTGGTAATGGGCAACACTGTTTATCTCTCTTTCGCAGAGCCCGGCTGCCAAATTCGAAACGTCCAGCGATTGCTCCCAAACGAAAGCTGCCAGCATGGAAAGATATAGCTGGTTTTCACTGCCCCTTGGAACTGCATTCGCTGCCACACAGACATTCGCCTTCTACAAAAGCTTTGCTTGGTAATGGGGAAACACTCTGTATCTCTCTCTCGCAGAGCCCGGCTGCCAAATTCCAAACGTCCAGCGATTGCTCCGACACGAAATCTGCCAGCACTGAAAGCAGGAGCTGGTTTTCACTGCCCCTTGGAACTGCGTTCGCTGCCACACAGACATTCGCGTTCTGCAAAAGCTTTGGTTGGTAATGGGGCAACACTCTGTATCTCTCTCTCGCAGAGCCCGGCTGCCAAATTCCAAACGTCCAGCGATTGCTCCCAAACGAAAGCTGCCAGCACGGAAAGCTGTAGCTGGTTTTCACTGCCCATTGGAACTGCATTCGCTGCCACACAGACATTTGCGTTCTGCAAAAGCTTTGGTTGGTAATGGGGCAACACTCTGTATCTCTCTCTCACAGAGCCCGGCAGCCAAATTCCAAACGTCCAGCGATTGCTCCCACACGAAAGCTGTCAGCACAGAAAGCTGTAGCTGGTTTTCACTGCCCCTTGGAACTCCATTCGCTGCAACACAGACATTCGCGTTCTGCAAAAGCTTTGGTTGGTAATGGGGCAACACTCTGTATCTCTCTCTCGCAGAGCCCGGCAGCCAAATTCGAAACGTCCAGCGATTGCTCCCAAAATAAAGCTGCCAGCACGGAAAGCTGTAGCTGGTTTTCACTGCCCCTTGGAACTGCATTCGCTGCCACACAGACATTCGCGTTCTGCAAAAGCTTTGGTTGGTAATGGGGCAACACTCTGTATCTCTCTGTCGCACAGCCCGGCAGCCAAATTCGAAATGTCCAGCTATTGCTCCCACACGAAACGTGCCAGCACTGTAAGCTATAGCTGGTTTTCACTGCCCCTTGGAACTGCATGCGCAGCCACACAGACATTCGCCTTCTACAAAAGCTTTGGTTGGTAATGGGGCAACACTCTGTATCTCTCTGTCGCACAGCCCGGCAGCCAAATTCGAAACGTCCAGCAATTGCTCCCAAACGAAAGCTGCCAGCACGGAAAGGTGTAGCTGGTTTTCACTGCCCCTTGGAACTGCGTTCGCTGCCACACAGACATTCGCGTTCTGCAAAAGCTTTGGTTGGTAATCGGGCAACACTGTATATCTCTCTCTTGCAGAGTCCGGCAGCCAAATACCAAACGTCCAGCTACTGTGCCCAAACGAAAGCTGCCAGCACAGAAAGCTGTAGCTTGTTTTCACTTCCCCTTGGCACTGCATTCGCTGCCACACAGACATTCGCGTTCTGCAGAAGCTTTGGTTGGTGATGGGGCAACACTGTTTATCTCTCTCTCGCAGAGCCCGGCAGCCAAATTCGAAACGTCCAGCGATGGCTCCCAAACGAAAGCTGCCAGCATGGAAAGATATAGCTGGTTTTCACTGCCCCTTGGAACTGCATTCGCTGCCACACAGACATTCGCGTTTTGCAAAAGCTTTGCTTGGTAATAGGGCAACACTCTGTATCTCTCTCTTGCAGAGCCCGGCTGCCAAATTCGAAACGTCCAGCGATTGCTCCGACACGAAAGATGCCAGCACTGAAAGCAGTAGCTGTTTTTCACTGCCCCTTGGAACTACGTTCGCTGCCACACAGACATTCGCGTTCTGCAAAAGCTTTGGTTGGTAATGGGGCAACACTGTGTATGTCTCTCTCGCACAGCCCGGCAGTCAAATTTGAAATGTCTAGCTATTGCTCCCACACAAAAGCTGCCAGCATGTAAAGGTGTAGCTGGTTTTCACTGCCCCTTGGAACTGCATTCGCTGCCACACAGACATTCGCGTTCTGCAAAAGCTTTGGTTGGTAATGGGGCAACACTCTGTATCTCTCTCTCGCAGAGCCCGGCTGCCAAATTCCAAACGTCCAGCGATTGCTCCCAAACGAAAGCTGCCAGCACGGAAAGCTGTAGCTGGTTTTCACTGCCCCTTGGAACTGCATTCGCTGCCACACAGACATTTGCGTTCTGCAAAAGCTTTGGTTGGTAATGGGGCAACACTGTGTATCTGTCTCTCGCAGAGCCCGGCTGCCAAATTCGAAACGTCCAGCGATTGCTCCCAAACGAAAGCTGTCAGCACGGACAGCTGTAGCTGGTTTTCACTGCCCCTTGGAACTCCATTCGCTGCCACACAAACATTCGCGTTCTGCAAAAGCTTTGGTTGGTAATGGGGCAACACTCTGTATCTCTCTCTCGCAGAGCCCGGCAGCCAAATTCGAAATGTCCAGCGATTGCTCCCAAACGAAAGCTGCCAGCACTGAAAGCTGTAGCTGGTTTTCACTGCCCCTTGGAACTACGTTCACTGCCACACAGACATTCGCGTTCTGCAAAAGCTTTGGTTGGTAATGGGGCAACACTGTGTACCTCTCCCTCGTAGAGCCCGGCTGCAAAATTCGAAACGTCCAGCGATTGCTCCCAAACGAAAGCTGCCAGCATGGAAAGCTGTAGCTGGTTTTCACTGCCCCTTGGAACTGCATTCGCTGCCACACAGACATTCGCGTTCTGCAAAAGCTTTGGTTGGTAATGGGGCAACACTGTGTATCTCTCTCTTGCAGAGCCCGGCAGCCAAATTCGAAATGTCCAGCGATTGCTCCCACACGAAAGCTGCCAGCACGGAAAGATATAGCTGGTTTTCACTGCCCCTTGGAACTGCATTCACTGCCACACAGACATTCGCGTTCTGCAAAAGCTTTGGTTGGTAATGGGGCAACACTCTGTATCTCTCTCTCGCAGATCCCGGCTGCCAAATTCCAAACGTCCAGCGATTGCGTACACACGAAAGCTGCCAACACTGAAAGCTGTAGCTTGTTTTCACTGCCCCTTGGAACTACGTTCACTGCCACACAGACATTCGCGTTCTGCAAAAGCTTTGGTTGGTAATGGGGCAACACTCTGTATCTCTCTCTCGCAGAGCCCGGCTGCCAAATTCGAAACGTCCAGCGATTACTCCCAAACGAAAGCTGCCAGCACAGAAAGCTGTAGCTGGTTTTCACTGCCCCTTGGAACTGCATTCGCTGCCACACAGACATTCGCGTTCTGCAGAAGCTTTGGTTGGTAATGGGGCAACACTCTTTATCCCTCTCTCGCAGAGCCCGGTAGCCAAATTCGAAACGTCCAGCGATTGCTCCCAAACGAAAGCTGCCAGCATGGAAAGATATAGCTGGTTTTCACTGCCCCTTGGAACTGCATTCGCTGCCACACAGACATTCGCCTTCTACAAAAGCTTTGCTTGGTAATGGGGAAACACTCTGTATCTCTCTCTCGCAGAGCCCGGCTGCCAAATTCCAAACGTCCAGCGATTGCTCCGACACGAAAGATGCCAGCACTGAAAGCAGTAGCTGGTTTTCACTGCCCCTTGGAACTACGTTCGCTGCCACACAGACATTCGCGTTCTGCAAAAGCTTTGGTTGGTAATGGGGCAACACTGTGTATCTCTCTCTTGCAGAGCCCGGCAGCCAAATTCGAAACGTCCAGCGATTGCTCCCAAACGAAAGCTGCCAGCACGGAAAGATATAGCTGGTTTTCACTGCCCCTTGGATCTACGTTCACTGCCACACAAACATTCGCGTTCTGCAAAAGCTTTGGTTGGTAATGGGGCAACACTCTGTATCTCTCTCTCGCACAGCCCGGCTGCCAAATTCGAAACGTCCAGCGATTGCTCCCAAACGAAATCTGCCAGCACGGAAAGCTGTAGCTGGTTTTCACTGCCCCTTGGAACTGCATTCGCTGCCACACAGACATTCGCGTTCTGCAGAAGCTTTGGTTGGTAATGGGGCAACACTGTTTATCTCTCCCTCGCAGAGCCCGGCTGCCAAATTCGAAACGTCCAGCGATTGCTCCCAAACGAAAGCTGCCAGCATGGAAAGATATAGCTGGTTTTCACTGCCCCTTGGAACTGCATTCGCTGCCACACAGACATTCGCCTTCTACAAAAGCTTTGCTTGGTAATGGGGAAACACTCTGTATCTCTCTCTCGCAGAGCCCGGCTGCCAAATTCCAAACGTCCAGCGATTGCGTACACACGAAAGCTGCCAACACTGAAAGCTGTAGCTTGTTTTCACTGCCCCTTGGAACTACGTTCACTGCCACACAGACATTCGCGTTCTGCAAAAGCTTTGGTTGGTAATGGGGCAACACTCTGTATCTCTCTCTCGCAGAGCCCGGCTGCCAAATTCGAAACGTCCAGCGATTACTCCCAAACGAAAGCTGCCAGCACAGAAAGCTGTAGCTGGTTTTCACTGCCCCTTGGAACTGCATTCGCTGCCACACAGACATTCGCGTTCTGCAGAAGCTTTGGTTGGTAATGGGGCAACACTCTTTATCCCTCTCTCGCAGAGCCCGGCAGCCAAATTCGAAACGTCCAGCGATTGCTCCCAAACGAAAGCTGCCAGCATGGACAGATATAGCTGGTTTTCACTGCCCCTTGGAACTGCATTCGCTGCCACACAGACATTCGCCTTCTACAAAAGCTTTGCTTGGTAATGGGGAAACACTCTGTATCTCTCTCTCGCAGAGCCCGGCTGCCAAATTCCAAACGTCCAGCGATTGCTCCGACACGAAAGATGCCAGCACTGAAAGCAGTAGCTGGTTTTCACTGCCCCTTGGAACTACGTTCGCTGCCACACAGACATTCGCGTTCTGCAAAAGCTTTGGTTGGTAATGGGGCAACACTGTGTATCTCTCTCTTGCAGAGCCCGGCAGCCAAATTCGAAACGTCCAGCGATTGCTCCCAAACGAAAGCTGCCAGCACGGAAAGATATAGCTGGTTTTCACTGCCCCTTGGATCTACGTTCACTGCCACACAGACATTCGCGTTCTGCAAAAGCTTTGGTTGGTAATGGGGCAACACTCTGTATCTCTCTCTCGCACAGCCCGGCTGCCAAATTCGAAACGTCCAGCGATTGCTCCCAAACGAAAGCTGCCAGCACGGAAAGCTGTAGCTGGTTTTCAGTGCCCCTTGGAACTGCATTCGCTGCCACACAGACTTTCGCGTTCTGCAGAAGCTTTGGTTGGTAATGGGGCAACACTGTTTATCTCTCCCTCGCAGAGCCCGGCTGCCAAATTCGAAACGTCCAGCGATTGCTCCCAAACGAAAGCTGCCAGCATGGAAAGATATAGCTGGTTTTCACTGCCCCTTGGAACTGCATTCGCTGCCACACAGACATTCGCCTTCTACAAAAGCTTTGCTTGGTAATGGGGAAACACTCTGTATCTCTCTCTCGCAGAGCCCGGCTGCCAAATTCCAAACGTCCAGCGATTGCGTACACACGAAAGCTGCCAACACTGAAAGCTGTAGCTTGTTTTCACTGCCCCTTGGAACTACGTTCACTGCCACACAGACATTCGCGTTCTGCAAAAGCTTTGGTTGGTAATGGGGCAACACTCTGTATCTCTCTCTCGCACAGCCCGGCTGCCAAATTCGAAACGTCCAGCGATTGCTCCCAAACGAAATCTGCCAGCACAGAAAGCTGTAGCTGGTTTTCACTGCCCCTTGGAACTGCATTCGCTGCCACACAGACATTCGTGTTCTGCAGAAGCTTTGGTTGGTAATGGGCAACACTGTTTATCTCTCTCTCGCAGAGCCCGGCTGCCAAATTCGAAACGTCCAGCGATTGCTCCCAAACGAAAGCTGCCAGCATGGAAAGATATAGCTGGTTTTCACTGCCCCTTGGAACTGCATTCGCTGCCACACAGACATTCGCCTTCTACAAAAGCTTTGCTTGGTAATGGGGAAACACTCTGTATCTCTCTCTCGCAGAGCCCGGCTGCCAAATTCCAAACGTCCAGCGATTGCTCCGACACGAAATCTGCCAGCACTGAAAGCAGCAGCTGGTTTTCACTGCCCCTTGGAACTGCGTTCGCTGCCACACAGACATTCGCGTTCTGCAACAGCTTTGGTTGGTAATGGGGCAACACTCTGTATCTCTCTCTCGCAGAGCCCGGCAGCCAAATTCGAAACGTCCAGCGATTGCGTACACACGAAAGCTGCCAACACTGAAAGCTGTAGCTGGTTTTCACTGCCCCTTGGAACTACGTTCACTGCCACACAGACATTCGCGTTCTGCAAACGCTTTGGTTGGTAATGGGGCAACACTCTGTATCTCTCTCTCGCAGAGCCCGGCAGCCAAATTCGAAACGTCCAGCGATTGCTCCCAAACGAAAGCTGCCAGCACAGAAAGCTGTAGCTGGTTTTCACTGCCCCTTGGAACTGCATTCGCTGCCACACAGACATTCGCGTTCTGCAGAAGCTTTGGTTGGTAATGGGGCAACACTCTTTATCCCTCTCTCGCAGAGCCCGGCAGCCAAATTCGACACGTCCAGCGATTGGTCCCAAACGAAAGCTGCCAGCATGGAAAGATATAGCTGGTTTTCACTGCCCCTTGGAACTGCATTCGCTGCCACACAGACATTCGCCTTCTACAAAAGCTTTGCTTGGTAATGGGGAAACACTGTGTATCTCTCTCTCGCAGAGCCCGGCTGCCAAATTCCAAACGTCCAGCGATTGCTCCGACACGAAAGATGCCAGCACTGAAAGCAGTAGCTGGTTTTCACTCCCCCTTGGAACTACGTTCGCTGCCACACAGACATTCGCGTTCTGCAAAAGCTTTGTTTGGTAATCGGGCAACACTGTATATCTCTCTCTTGCAGAGTCCGGCAGCCAAATACCAAACGTCCAGCTACTGTGCCCAAACGAAAGCTGCCAGCACAGAAAGCTGTAGCTTGTTTTCACTTCCCCTTGGCACTGCATTCGCTGCCACACAGACATTCGCGTTCTGCAGAAGCTTTGGTTGGTGATGGGGCAACACTGTTTATCTCTCTCTCGCAGAGCCCGGCAGCCAAATTCGAAACGTCCAGCGATGGCTCCCAAACGAAAGCTGCCAGCATGGAAAGATATAGCTGGTTTTCACTGCCCCTTGGAACTGCATTCGCTGCCACACAGACATTCGCGTTCTGCAAAAGCTTTGCTTGGTAATAGGGCAACACTCTGTATCTCTCTCTTGCAGAGCCCGGCTGCCAAATTCGAAACGTCCAGCGATTGCTCCGACACGAAAGATGCCAGCACTGAAAGCAGTAGCTGGTTTTCACTGCCCCTTGGAACTACGTTCGCTGCCACACAGACATTCGCGTTCTGCAAAAGCTTTGGTTGGTAATGGGGCAACACTTTGTATCTCTCTCTTGCAGAGCCCGGCAGCCAAATTCGAAATGTCCAGCGATTGCTCCCACACGAAAGCTGCCAGCACGGAAAGATATAGCTGGTTTTCACTGCCCCTTGGAACTGCATTCGCTGCCACACAGACATTCGCGTTCTGCAAAAGCTTTGGTTGGTAATGGGGCAACACTCTGTATCTCTCTCTCGCAGAGCCTGGCTGCCAAATTCCAAACGTCCAGCGATTGCGTACACACGAAAGCTGCCAACACTGAAAGCTGTAGCTGGTTTTCACTGCCCCTTGGAACTACGTTCACTGCCACACAGACATTCGCGTTCTGCAGAAGCTTTGGTTGGTAATGGGGCAACACTCTTTATCTCTCTCTCGCAGAGCACGGCAGCCAAATTCGACACGTCCAGCGATTGCTCCCAAACGAAATCTGCCAGCACGGAAAGCTGTAGCTGGTTTTCACTGCCCCTTGGAACTGCATTCGCTGCCACACAGACTTTCGCGTTCTGCAGAATCTTTGGTTGGTAATGGGCAACACTGTTTATCTCTCTCTCGCAGAGCCCGGCTGCCAAATTCGAAACGTCGAGCGATTGCTCCCAAACGAAAGCTGCCAGCATGGAAAGATATAGCTGGTTTTCACTGCCCCTTGGAACTGCATTCGCTGCCACACAGACATTCGCCTTCTACAAAAGCTTTGCTTGGTAATGGGGAAACACTCTGTATCTCTCTCTCGCAGAGCCCGGCTGCCAAATTCCAAACGTCCAGCGATTGCTCCGACACGAAATCTGCCAGCACTGAAAGCAGCAGCTGGTTTTCACTGCCCCTTGGAACTGCGTTCGCTGCCACACAGACATTCGCGTTCTGCAGAAGCTTTGGTTGGTAATGGGGCAACACTCTGTATCTCTCTCTTGCAGAGCCCGGCAGCCAAATTCGAAATGTCCAGCGATTGCTCCCACACGAAAGCTGCCAGCACGGAAAGATATAGCTGGTTTTCACTGCCCCTTGGAACTGCATTCACTGCCACACAGACATTCGCGTTCTGCAAAAGCTTTGGTTGGTAATGGGGCAACACTCTGTATCTCTCTCTCGCAGATCCCGGCTGCCAAATTCCAAACGTCCAGCGATTGCGTACACACGAAAGCTGCCAACACTGAAAGCTGTAGCATGTTTTCACTGCCCCTTGGAACTACGTTCACTGCCACACAGACATTCGCGTTCTGCAAAAGCTTTGGTTGGTAATGGGGCAACACTCTGTATCTCTCTCTCGCAGAGCCCGGCTGCCAAATTCGAAACGTCCAGCGATTACTCCCAAACGAAAGCTGCCAGCACAGAAAGCTGTAGCTGGTTTTCACTGCCCCTTGGAACTGCATTCGCTGCCACACAGACATTCGCGTTCTGCAGAAGCTTTGGTTGGTAATGGGGCAACACTCTTTATCCCTCTCTCGCAGAGCCCGGCAGCCAAATTCGAAACGTCCAGCGATTGCTCCCAAACGAAAGCTGCCAGCATGGAAAGATATAGCTGGTTTTCACTGCCCCTTGGAACTGCATTCGCTGCCACACAGACATTCGCCTTCTACAAAAGCTTTGCTTGGTAATGGGGAAACACTCTGTATCTCTCTCTCGCAGAGCCCGGCTGCCAAATTCCAAACGTCCAGCGATTGCTCCGACACGAAAGATGCCAGCACTGAAAGCAGTAGCTGGTTTTCACTGCCCCTTGGAACTACGTTCGCTGCCACACAGACATTCGCGTTCTGCAAAAGCTTTGGTTGGTAATTTGGCAACACTGTGTATCTCTCTCTTGCAGAGCCCGGCAGCCAAATTCGAAACGTCCAGCGATTGCTCCCAAACGAAAGCTGCCAGCACGGAAAGATATAGCTGGTTTTCACTGCCCCTTGGATCTACGTTCACTGCCACACAGATATTCGCGTTCTGCAAAAGCTTTGGTTGGTAATGGGGCAACACTCTGTATCTCTCTCTCGCACAGCCCGGCTGCCAAATTCGAAACGTCCAGCGATTGCTCCCAAACGAAATCTGCCAGCACGGAAAGCTGTAGCTGGTTTTCACTGCCCCTTGGAACTGCATTCGCTGCCACACAGACTTTCGCGTTCTGCAGAAGCTTTGGTTGGTAATGGGGCAACACTGTTTATCTCTCCCTCGCAGAGCCCGGCTGCCAAATTCGAAACGTCCAGCGATTGCTCCCAAACGAAAGCTGCCAGCATGGAAAGATATAGCTGGTTTTCACTGCCCCTTGGAACTGCATTCGCTGCCACACAGACATTCGCCTTCTACAAAAGCTTTGCTTGGTAATGGGGAAACACTCTGTATCTCTCTCTCGCAGAGCCCGGCTGCCAAATTCCAAACGTCCAGCGATTGCTCCGACACGAAATCTGCCAGCACTGAAAGCAGCAGCTGGTTTTCACTGCCCCTTGGAACTGCGTTCGCTGCCACACAGACATTCGCGTTCTGCAAAAGCTTTGGTTGGTAATGGGGCAACACTCTGTATCTCTCTCTCGCAGAGCCCGGCTGCCAAATTCCAAACGTCCACCGATTGCGTACACACGAAAGCTGCCAACACTGAAAGCTGTAGCTGGTTTTCACTGCCCCTTGGAACTACGTTCACTGCCACACAGACATTCGCGTTCTGCAAAAGCTTTGGTTGGTAATGGGGCAACACTCTGTATCTCTCTCTCGCAGAGCCCGGCTGCCAAATTCGAAACGTCCAGCGATTGCTCCCAAACGAAAGCTGCCAGCACAGAAAGCTGTAGCTGGTTTTCACTGCCCCTTGGAACTGCATTCGCTGCCACACAGACATTCGCGTTCTGCAGAAGCTTTGGTTGGTAATGGGGCAACACTCTTTATCCCTCTCTCGCAGAGCCCGGCAGCCAAATTCGACACGTCCAGCGATTGCTCCCAAACGAAAGCTGCCAGCATGGAAAGATATAGCTGGTTTTCACTGCCCCTTGGAACTGCATTCGCTGCCACACAGACATTCGCGTTCTGCAAAAGCTTTGGTTGGTAATGGGGAAACACTGTGTATCTCTCTCTCGCAGAGCCCGGCTGCCAAATTCCAAACGTCCACCGATTGCGTACACACGAAAGATGCCAGCACTGAAAGCAGTAGCTGGTTTTCACTGCCCCTTGGAACTGCGTTCGCTGCCACACAGACATTCGCGTTCTGCAAAAGCTTTGGTTGGTAATGGGGCAACACTGTGTATCTCTCTCTCGCACAGCCCGGCTGCCAAATTCGAAACGTCCAGCGATTGCTCCCAAACGAAATCTGCCAGCACGGAAAGCTGTAGCTGGTTTTCACTGCCCCTTGGAACTGCATTCACTGCCACACAGACTTTCGCGTTCTGCAGAAGCTTTGGTTGGTAATGGGCAACACTGTTTATCTCTCTCTCGCAGAGCCCGGCTGCCAAATTCGAAACGTCCAGCGATTGCTCCCAAACGAAAGCTGCCAGCATGGAAAGATATAGCTGGTTTTCACTGCCCCTTGGAACTGCATTCGCTGCCACACAGACATTCGCCTTCTACAAAAGCTTTGCTTGGTAATGGGGAAACACTCTGTATCTCTCTCTCGCAGAGCCCGGCTGCCAAATTCCAAACGTCCAGCGATTGCTCCGACACGAAATCTGCCAGCACTGAAAGCAGCAGCTGGTTTTCACTGCCCCTTGGAACTGCGTTCGCTGCCACACAGACATTCGCGTTCTGCAAAAGCTTTGGTTGGTAATGGGGCAACACTCTGTATCTCTCTCTCGCAGAGCCCGGCTGCCAAATTCCAAACGTCCACCGATTGCGAACACACGAAAGCTGCCAACACTGAAAGCTGTAGCTGGTTTTCACTGCCCCTTGGAACTACGTTCACTGCCACACAGACATTCGCGTTCTGCAAACGCTTTGGTTGGTAATGGGGCAACACTGTTTATCTCTCTCTCGCAGAGCCCGGCTGCCAAATTCGAAACGTCCAGCGATTGCTCCCAAACGAAAGCTGCCAGCACAGAAAGCTGTAGCTGGTTTTCACTGCCCCTTGGAACTGCATTCGCTGCCACACAGACATTCGCGTTCTGCAGAAGCTTTGGTTGGTAATGGGGCAACACTCTTTATCCCCCTCTCGCAGAGCCCGGCAGCCAAATTCGACACGTCCAGCGATTGCTCCCAAACGAAAGCTGCCAGCATGGAAAGATATAGCTGGTTTTCACTGCCCCTTGGAACTGCATTCGCTGCCACACAGACATTCGCCTTCTACAAAAGCTTTGCTTGGTAATGGGGAAACACTGTGTATCTCTCTCTCGCAGAGCCCGGCTGCCAAATTCCAAACGTCCAGCGATTGCTCCGACACGAAAGATGCCAGCACTGAAAGCAGTAGCTGGTTTTCACTCCCCCTTGGATCTACGTTCGCTGCCACACAGACATTCGCGTTCTGCAAAAGCTTTGGTTGGTAATGGGGCAACACTGTGTATCTCTCTCTTGCAGAGCCCGGCAGCCAAATTCGAAACGTCCAGCGATTGCTCCCAAACGAAAGCTGCCAGCACGGAAAGATATAGCTGGTTTTCACTGCCCCTTGGATCTACGTTCACTGCCACACAGACATTCGCGTTCTGCAAAAGCTTTGGTTGGTAATGGGGCAACACTGTGTATCTCTCTCTCGCACAGCCCGGCTGCCAAATTCGAAACGTCCAGCGATTGCTCCCAAACGAAATCTGCCAGCACGGAAAGCTGTAGCTGGTTTTCACTGCCCCTTGGAACTGCATTCACTGCCACACAGACTTTCGCGTTCTGCAGAAGCTTTGGTTGGTAATGGGCAACACTGTTTATCTCTCTCTCGCAGAGCCCGGCTGCCAAATTCGAAACGTCCAGCGATTGCTCCCAAACGAAAGCTGCCAGCATGGAAAGATATAGCTGGTTTTCACTGCCCCTTGGAACTGCATTCGCTGCCACACAGACATTCGCCTTCTACAAAAGCTTTGCTTGGTAATGGGGAAACACTCTGTATCTCTCTCTCGCAGAGCCCGGCTGCCAAATTCCAAACGTCCAGCGATTGCTCCGACACGAAATCTGCCAGCACTGAAAGCAGCAGCTGGTTTTCACTGCCCCTTGGAACTGCGTTCGCTGCCACACAGACATTCGCGTTCTGCAAAAGCTTTGGTTGGTAATGGGGCAACACTCTGTATCTCTCTCTCGCAGAGCCCGGCTGCCAAATTCCAAACGTCCACCGATTGCGAACACACGAAAGCTGCCAACACTGAAAGCTGTAGCTGGTTTTCACTGCCCCTTGGAACTACGTTCACTGCCACACAGACATTCGCGTTCTGCAAACGCTTTGGTTGGTAATGGGGCAACACTGTTTATCTCTCTCTCGCAGAGCCCGGCTGCCAAATTCGAAACGTCCAGCGATTGCTCCCAAACGAAAGCTGCCAGCACAGAAAGCTGTAGCTGGTTTTCACTGCCCCTTGGAACTGCATTCGCTGCCACACAGACATTCGCGTTCTGCAGAAGCTTTGGTTGGTAATGGGGCAACACTCTTTATCCCCCTCTCGCAGAGCCCGGCAGCCAAATTCGACACGTCCAGCGATTGCTCCCAAACGAAAGCTGCCAGCATGGAAAGATATAGCTGGTTTTCACTGCCCCTTGGAACTGCATTCGCTGCCACACAGACATTCGCCTTCTACAAAAGCTTTGCTTGGTAATGGGGAAACACTGTGTATCTCTCTCTCGCAGAGCCCGGCTGCCAAATTCCAAACGTCCAGCGATTGCTCCGACACGAAAGATGCCAGCACTGAAAGCAGTAGCTGGTTTTCACTCCCCCTTGGATCTACGTTCGCTGCCACACAGACATTCGCGTTCTGCAAAAGCTTTGGTTGGTAATGGGGCAACACTGTGTATCTCTCTCTTGCAGAGCCCGGCAGCCAAATTCGAAACGTCCAGCGATTGCTCCCAAACGAAAGCTGCCAGCACGGAAAGATATAGCTGGTTTTCACTGCCCCTTGGAACTGCATTCACTGCCACACAGACTTTCGCATTCTGCAGAAGCTTTGGTTGGTAATGGGCAACACTGTTTATCTCTCTCTCGCAGAGCCCGGCTGCCAAATTCGAAACGTCCAGCGATTGCTCCCAAACGAAAGCTGCCAGCACAGAAAGCTGTAGCTGGTTTTCACTGCCCCTTGGAACTGCATTCGCTGCCACACAGACATTCGCGTTCTGCAGAAGCTTTGGTTGGTAATGGGGCAACACTCTTTATCCCTCTCTCGCAGAGCCCGGCAGCCAAATTCGAAACGTCCAGCGATTGCTCCCAAACGAAAGCTGCCAGCATGGAAAGATATAGCTGGTTTTCACTGCCCCTTGGAACTGCATTCGCTGCCACACAGACATTCGCGTTCTGCAAAAGCTTTGGTGGTAATGGGGAAACACTGTGTATCTCTCTCTCGCAGAGCCCGGCTGCCAAATTCCAAACGTCCACCGATTGCGTACACACGAAAGATGCCAGCACTGAAAGCAGTAGCTGGTTTTCACTGCCCCTTGGAACTACGTTCGCTGCCACACAGACATTCGCGTTCTGCAAAAGCTTTGGTTGGTAATGGGGCAACACTGTGTATCTCTCTCTTGCAGAGCCCGGCAGCCAAATTCGAAACGTCCAGCGATTGCTCCCAAACGAAAGCTGCCAGCACGGAAAGATATAGCTGGTTTTCACTGCCCCTTGGATCTACGTTCACTGCCACACAGACATTCGCGTTCTGCAAAAGCTTTGGTTGGTAATGGGGCAACACTGTGTATCTCTCTCTCGCACAGCCCGGCTGCCAAATTCGAAACGTCCAGCGATTGCTCCCAAACGAAATCTGCCAGCACGGAAAGCTGTAGCTGGTTTTCACTGCCCCTTGGAACTGCATTCACTGCCACACAGACTTTCGCGTTCTGCAGAAGCTTTGGTTGGTAATGGGCAACACTGTTTATCTCTCTCTCGCAGAGCCCGGCTGCCAAATTCGAAACGTCCAGCGATTGCTCCCAAACGAAAGCTGCCAGCATGGAAAGATATAGCTGGTTTTCACTGCCCCTTGGAACTGCATTCGCTGCCACACAGACATTCGCCTTCTACAAATGCTTTGCTTGGTAATGGGGAAACACTCTGTATCTCTCTCTCGCAGAGCCCGGCTGCCAAATTCCAAACGTCCAGCGATTGCTCCGACACGAAATCTGCCAGCACTGAAAGCAGCAGCTGGTTTTCACTGCCCCTTGGAACTGCGTTCGCTGCCACACAGACATTCGCGTTCTGCAAAAGCTTTGGTTGGTAATGGGGCAACACTCTGTATCTCTCTCTCGCAGAGCCCGGCTGCCAAATTCCAAACGTCCACCGATTGCGAACACACGAAAGCTGCCAACACTGAAAGCTGTAGCTGGTTTTCACTGCCCCTTGGAACTACGTTCACTGCCACACAGACATTCGCGTTCTGCAAACGCTTTGGTTGGTAATGGGGCAACACTGTTTATCTCTCTCTCGCAGAGCCCGGCTGCCAAATTCGAAACGTCCAGCGATTGCTCCCAAACGAAAGCTGCCAGCACAGAAAGCTGTAGCTGGTTTTCACTGCCCCTTGGAACTGCATTCGCTGCCACACAGACATTCGCGTTCTGCAGAAGCTTTGGTTGGTAATGGGGCAACACTCTTTATCCCCCTCTCGCAGAGCCCGGCAGCCAAATTCGACACGTCCAGCGATTGCTCCCAAACGAAAGCTGCCAGCATGGAAAGATATAGCTGGTTTTCACTGCCCCTTGGAACTGCATTCGCTGCCACACAGACATTCGCCTTCTACAAAAGCTTTGCTTGGTAATGGGGAAACACTGTGTATCTCTCTCTCGCAGAGCCCGGCTGCCAAATTCCAAACGTCCAGCGATTGCTCCGACACGAAAGATGCCAGCACTGAAAGCAGTAGCTGGTTTTCACTCCCCCTTGGAACTACGTTCGCTGCCACACAGACATTCGCGTTCTGCAAAAGCTTTGGTTGGTAATGGGGCAACACTGTGTATCTCTCTCTTGCAGAGCCCGGCAGCCAAATTCGAAACGTCCAGCGATTGCTCCCAAACGAAAGCTGCCAGCACGGAAAGATATAGCTGGTTTTCACTGCCCCTTGGATCTACGTTCACTGCCACACAGACATTCGCGTTCTGCAAAAGCTTTGGTTGGTAATGGGGCAACACTGTGTATCTCTCTCTCGCACAGCCCGGCTGCCAAATTCGAAACGTCCAGCGATTGCTCCCAAACGAAATCTGCCAGCACGGAAAGCTGTAGCTGGTTTTCACTGCCCCTTGGAACTGCATTCACTGCCACACAGACTTTCGCATTCTGCAGAAGCTTTGGTTGGTAATGGGCAACACTGTTTATCTCTCTCTCGCAGAGCCCGGCTGCCAAATTCGAAACGTCCAGCGATTGCTCCCAAACGAAAGCTGCCAGCATGGAAAGATATAGCTGGTTTTCACTGCCCCTTGGAACTGCATTCGCTGCCACACAGACATTCGCCTTCTACAAAAGCTTTGCTTGGTAATGGGGAAACACTCTGTATCTCTCTCTCGCAGAGCCCGGCTGCCAAATTCCAAACGTCCAGCGATTGCTCCGACACGAAATCTGCCAGCACTGAAAGCAGGAGCTGGTTTTCACTGCCCCTTGGAACTGCGTTCGCTGCCACACAGACATTCGCGTTCTGCAAAAGCTTTGGTTGGTAATGGGGCAACACTCTGTATCTCTCTGTCGCACAGCCCGGCAGCCAAATTCGAAATGTCCAGCTATTGCTCCCACACGAAACGTGCCAGCACTGTAAGCTATAGCTGGTTTTCACTGCCCCTTGGAACTGCATGCGCTGCCACACAGACATTCGCCTTCTACAAAAGCTTTGGTTGGTAATGGGGCAACAATCTGTATCTCTCTGTCGCACAGCCCGGCAGCCAAATTCGAAACGTCCAGCAATTGCTCCCAAACGAAAGCTTCCAGCACGGAAAGGTGTAGCTGGTTTTCACTGCCCCTTGGAACTGCGTTCGCTGCCACACAGACATTCGCGTTCTGCAAAAGCTTTGTTTGGTAATCGGGCAACACTGTATATCTCTCTGTTGCAGAGTCCAGCAGCCAAATACCAAACGTCCAGCTACTGTGCCCAAACGAAACCTGCCAGCACAGAAAGCTGTAGCTTGTTTTCACTTCCCCTTGGCACTGCATTCGCTGCCACACAGACATTCGCGTTCTGCAGAAGCTTTGGTTGGTGATGGGGCAACACTGTTTATCTCTCTCTCGCAGAGCCCGGCAGCCAAATTCGAAACGTCCAGCGATGGCTCCCAAACGAAAGCTGCCAGCATGGAAAGATATAGCTGGTTTTCACTGCCCCTTGGAACTGCATTCGCTGCCACACAGACATTCGCGTTCTGCAAAAGCTTTGGTTGGTAATGGGGCAACACTCTGTATCTCTCTCTTGCAGAGCCCGGCTGCCAAATTCGAAACGTCCAGCGATTGCTCCGACACGAAAGATGCCAGCACTGAAAGCAGTAGCTGGTTTTCAGTGCCCCTTGGAACTACGTTCGCTGCCACACAGACATTCGCGTTCTGCAAAAGCTTTGGTTGGTAATGGGGCAACACTGTGTATCTCTCTCTTGCAGAGCCCGGCAGCCAAATTCGAAATGTCCAGCGATTGCTCCCACACGAAAGCTGCCAGCACGGAAAGCAGCAGCTGGTTTTCACTGCCCCTTGGAACTGCATTCGCTGCCACACAGACATTCGCCTTCTACAAAAGCTTGGCTTGGTAATGGGGCAACACTCTGTATCTCTCTCTCGCAGAGCTCGGCTGCCAAATTCGAAACGTCCAGCGATTGCTCCCAAACGAAAGCTGCCAGCACGGAAAGCTGTAGCTGGTTTTCACTGCCCCTTGGAACTGCATTCGCTGCCACACAGACATTCGCGTTCTGCAAAAGCTTTGGTTGGTAATGGGGCAACACTGTGTATCTCTCTCTCACAGAGCCCGGCAGCCAAATTCCAAACGTCCAGCGATTGCGTACACACGAAAGCTGCCAACACTGAAAGCTGTAGCTTGTTTTCACTGCCCCTTGGAACTACGTTCACTGCCACACAGACATTCGCGTTCTGCAAAAGCTTTGGTTGGTAATGGGGCAACACTCTGTATCTCTCTCTCGCAGAGCCCGGCTGCCAAATTCGAAACGTCCAGCGATTGCTCCCAAACGAAAGCTGCCAGCACAGAAAGCTGTAGCTGGTTTTCACTGCCCCTTGGAACTGCATTCGCTGCCACACAGACATTCGCGTTCTGCAGAAGCTTTGGTTGGTAATGGGGCAACACTCTTTATCCCTCTCTCGCAGAGCCCGGCAGCCAAATTCGAAACGTCCAGCGATTGCTCCCAAACGAAAGCTGCCAGCATGGAAAGATATAGCTGATTTTCACTGCCCCTTGGAACTGCATTCGCTGCCACACAGACATTCGCCTTCTACAAAAGCTTTGCTTGGTAATGGGGAAACACTCTGTATCTCTCTCTCGCAGAGCCCGGCTGCCAAATTCGAAACATCCAGCGATTGCTCCGACACGAAAGATGCCAGCACTGAAAGCAGTAGCTGGTTTTCACTCCCCCTTGGAACTACGTTCGCTGCCACACAGACATTCGCGTTCTGCAAAAGCTTTGGTTGGTAATGGGGCAACACTCTGTATCTCTCTCTTGCAGAGCCCGGCAGCCAAATTCGAAACGTCCAGCGATTGCTCCCAAACGAAAGCTGCCAGCACGGAAAGGTGTAGCTGGTTTTCACTGCCCCTTGGAACTGCGTTCGCTGCCACACAGACATTCGCGTTCTGCAAAAGCTTTGTTTGGTAATCGGGCAACACTGTATATCTCTCTCTTGCAGAGTCCGGCAGCCAAATACAAAACGTCCAGCTACTGTGCCCAAACGAAAGCTGCCAGCACAGAAAGCTGTAGCTTGTTTTCACTTCCCCTTGGAACTGCATTCGCTGCCACACAGATATTCGCGTTCTGCAGAAGCTTTGGTTGGTGATGGGGCAACACTGTTTATCTCTCTCTCGCAGAGCCCGGCAGCCAAATTCGAAACGTCCAGCGATGGCTCCCAAACGAAAGCTGCCGGCATGGAAAGATATAGCTGGTTTTCACTGCCCCTTGGAACTGCATTCGCTGCCACACAGACATTCGCGTTCTGCAAAAGCTTTGCTTGGTAATAGGGCAACACTCTGTATCTCTCTCTTGCAGAGCCCGGCTGCCAAATTCGAAACGTCCAGCGATTGCTCCGACACGAAAGATGCCAGCACTGAAAGCAGTAGCTGGTTTTCACTGCCCCTTGGAACTACGTTCGCTGCCACACAGACATTCGCGTTCTGCAAAAGCTTTGGTTGGTAATGGGGCAACACTGTGTATGTCTCTCTCGCACAGCCCGGCAGTCAAATTTGAAATGTCTAGCTATTGCTCCCACACAAAAGCTGCCAGCATGTAAAGGTGTAGCTGGTTTTCACTGCCCCTTGGAACTGCATTCGCTGCCACACAGACATTCGCGTTCTGCAAAAGCTTTGGTTGGTAATGGGGCAACACTCTGTATCTCTCTCTCGCAGAGCCCGGCTGCCAAATTCCAAACGTCCAGCGATTGCTCCCAAACGAAAGCTGCCAGCACGGAAAGCTGTAGCTGGTTTTCACTGCCCCTTGGAACTGCATTCGCTGCCACACAGACATTTGCGTTCTGCAAAAGCTTTGGTTGGTAATGGGGCAACACTGTTTATCTCTCTCTCGCAGAGCCCGGCTGCCAAATTCGAAACGTCCAGCGATTGCTCCCAAACGAAAGCTGCCAGCACAGAAAGCTGTAGCTGGTTTTCACTGCCCCTTGGAACTGCATTCGCTGCCACACAGACATTCGCGTTCTGCAGAAGCTTTGGTTGGTAATGGGGCAACACTCTTTATCCCCCTCTCGCAGAGCCCGGCAGCCAAATTCGACACGTCCAGCGATTGCTCCCAAACGAAAGCTGCCAGCATGGAAAGATATAGCTGGTTTTCACTGCCCCTTGGAACTGCATTCGCTGCCACACAGACATTCGCCTTCTACAAAAGCTTTGCTTGGTAATGGGGAAACACTGTGTATCTCTCTCTCGCAGAGCCCGGCTGCCAAATTCCAAACGTCCAGCGATTGCTCCGACACGAAAGATGCCAGCACTGAAAGCAGTAGCTGGTTTTCACTCCCCCTTGGAACTACGTTCGCTGCCACACAGACATTCGCGTTCTGCAAAAGCTTTGGTTGGTAATGGGGCAACACTGTGTATCTCTCTCTTGCAGAGCCCGGCAGCCAAATTCGAAACGTCCAGCGATTGCTCCCAAACGAAAGCTGCCAGCACGGAAAGATATAGCTGGTTTTCACTGCCCCTTGGATCTACGTTCACTGCCACACAGACATTCGCGTTCTGCAAAAGCTTTGGTTGGTAATGGGGCAACACTGTGTATCTCTCTCTCGCACAGCCCGGCTGCCAAATTCGAAACGTCCAGCGATTGCTCCCAAACGAAATCTGCCAGCACGGAAAGCTGTAGCTGGTTTTCACTGCCCCTTGGAACTGCATTCACTGCCACACAGACTTTCGCATTCTGCAGAAGCTTTGGTTGGTAATGGGCAACACTGTTTATCTCTCTCTCGCAGAGCCCGGCTGCCAAATTCCAAACGTCCAGCGATTGCTCCCAAACGAAAGCTGCCAGCATGGAAAGATATAGCTGGTTTTCACTGCCCCTTGGAACTGCATGCGCTGCCACACAGACATTCGCCTTCTACAAAAGCTTTGCTTGGTAATGGGGAAACACTCTGTATCTCTCTCTCGCAGAGCCCGGTTGCCAAATTCCAAACGTCCAGCGATTGCTCCGACACGAAATCTGCCAGCACTGAAAGCAGGAGCTGGTTTTCACTGCCCCTTGGAACTGCGTTCGCTGCCACACAGACATTCGCGTTCTGCAAAAGCTTTGGTTGGTAATGGGGCAACACTCTGTATCTCTCTGTCGCACAGCCCGGCAGCCAAATTCGAAATGTCCAGCTATTGCTCCCACACGAAACGTGCCAGCACTGTAAGCTATAGCTGGTTTTCACTGCCCCTTGGAACTGCATGCGCTGCCACACAGACATTCGCCTTCTACAAAAGCTTTGGTTGGTAATGGGGCAACACTCTGTATCTCTCTGTCGCACAGCCCGGCAGCCAAATTCGAAACGTCCAGCAATTGCTCCCAAACGAAAGCTGCCAGCACGGAAAGGTGTAGCTGGTTTTCACTGCCCCTTGGAACTGCGTTCGCTGCCACACAGACATTCGCGTTCTGCAAAAGCTTTGTTTGGTAATCGGGCAACACTGTATATCTCTCTGTTGCAGAGTCCAGCAGCCAAATACCAAACGTCCAGCTACTGTGCCCAAACGAAAGCTGCCAGCACAGAAAGCTGTAGCTTGTTTTCACTTCCCCTTGGCACTGCATTCGCTGCCACACAGACATTCGCGTTCTGCAGAAGCTTTGGTTGGTGATGGGGCAACACTGTTTATCTCTCTCTCGCAGAGCCCGGCAGCCAAATTCGAAACGTCCAGCGATGGCTCCCAAACGAAAGCTGCCAGCATGGAAAGATATAGCTGGTTTTCACTGCCCCTTGGAACTGCATTCGCTGCCACACAGACATTCGCGTTCTGCAAAAGCTTTGGTTGGTAATGGGGCAACACTCTGTATCTCTCTCTTGCAGAGCCCGGCTGCCAAATTCGAAACGTCCAGCGATTGCTCCGACACGAAAGATGCCAGCACTGAAAGCAGTAGCTGGTTTTCAGTGCCCCTTGGAACTACGTTCGCTGCCACACAGACATTCGTGTTCTGCAAAAGCTTTGGTTGGTAATGGGGCAACACTGTGTATCTCTCTCTTGCAGAGCCCGGCAGCCAAATTCGAAATGTCCAGCGATTGCTCCCACACGAAAGCTGCCAGCACGGAAAGCAGCAGCTGGTTTTCACTGCCCCTTGGAACTGCATTCGCTGCCACACAGACATTCGCCTTCTACAAAAGCTTGGCTTGGTAATGGGGCAACACTCTGTATCTCTCTCTCGCAGAGCTCGGCTGCCAAATTCGAAACGTCCAGCGATTGCTCCCAAACGAAAGCTGCCAGCACGGAAAGCTGTAGCTGGTTTTCACTGCCCCTTGGAACTGCATTCGCTGCCACACAGACATTCGCGTTCTGCAAAAGCTTTGGTTGGTAATGGGGCAACACTGTGTATCTCTCTCTCACAGAGCCCGGCAGCCAAATTCCAAACGTCCAGCGATTGCGTACACACGAAAGCTGCCAACACTGAAAGCTGTAGCTTGTTTTCACTGCCCCTTGGAACTACGTTCACTGCCACACAGACATTCGCGTTCTGCAAAAGCTTTGGTTGGTAATGGGGCAACACTCTGTATCTCTCTCTCGCAGAGCCCGGCTGCCAAATTCGAAACGTCCAGCGATTGCTCCCAAACGAAAGCTGCCAGCACAGAAAGCTGTAGCTGGTTTTCACTGCCCCTTGGAACTGCATTCGCTGCCACACAGACATTCGCGTTCTGCAGAAGCTTTGGTTGGTAATGGGGCAACACTCTTTATCCCTCTCTCGCAGAGCCCGGCAGCCAAATTCGAAACGTCCAGCGATTGCTCCCAAACGAAAGCTGCCAGCATGGAAAGATATAGCTGGTTTTCACTGCCCCTTGGAACTGCATTCGCTGCCACACAGACATTCGCCTTCTACAAAAGCTTTGCTTGGTAATGGGGAAACACTCTGTATCTCTCTCTCGCAGAGCCCGGCTGCCAAATTCGAAACATCCAGCGATTGCTCCGACACGAAAGATGCCAGCACTGAAAGCAGTAGCTGGTTTTCACTCCCCCTTGGAACTACGTTCGCTGCCACACAGACATTCGCGTTCTGCAAAAGCTTTGGTTGGTAATGGGGCAACACTCTGTATCTCTCTCTTGCAGAGCCCGGCAGCCAAATTCGAAACGTCCAGCGATTGCTCCCAAACGAAAGCTGCCAGCACGGAAAGGTGTAGCTGGTTTTCACTGCCCCTTGGAACTGCGTTCGCTGCCACACAGACATTCGCGTTCTGCAAAAGCTTTGTTTGGTAATCGGGCAACACTGTATATCTCTCTCTTGCAGAGTCCGGCAGCCAAATACAAAACGTCCAGCTACTGTGCCCAAACGAAAGCTGCCAGCACAGAAAGCTGTAGCTTGTTTTCACTTCCCCTTGGAACTGCATTCGCTGCCACACAGATATTCGCGTTCTGCAGAAGCTTTGGTTGGTGATGGGGCAACACTGTTTATCTCTCTCTCGCAGAGCCCGGCAGCCAAATTCGAAACGTCCAGCGATGGCTCCCAAACGAAAGCTGCCGGCATGGAAAGATATAGCTGGTTTTCACTGCCCCTTGGAACTGCATTCGCTGCCACACAGACATTCGCGTTCTGCAAAAGCTTTGCTTGGTAATAGGGCAACACTCTGTATCTCTCTCTTGCAGAGCCCGGCTGCCAAATTCGAAACGTCCAGCGATTGCTCCGACACGAAAGATGCCAGCACTGAAAGCAGTAGCTGGTTTTCACTGCCCCTTGGAACTACGTTCGCTGCCACACAGACATTCGCGTTCTGCAAAAGCTTTGGTTGGTAATGGGGCAACACTGTGTATGTCTCTCTCGCACAGCCCGGCAGTCAAATTTGAAATGTCTAGCTATTGCTCCCACACAAAAGCTGCCAGCATGTAAAGGTGTAGCTGGTTTTCACTGCCCCTTGGAACTGCATTCGCTGCCACACAGACATTCGCGTTCTGCAAAAGCTTTGGTTGGTAATGGGGCAACACTCTGTATCTCTCTCTCGCAGAGCCCGGCTGCCAAATTCCAAACGTCCAGCGATTGCTCCCAAACGAAAGCTGCCAGCACGGAAAGCTGTAGCTGGTTTTCACTGCCCCTTGGAACTGCATTCGCTGCCACACAGACATTTGCGTTCTGCAAAAGCTTTGGTTGGTAATGGGGCAACACTGTGTATCTCTCTCTCGCAGAGCCCGGCTGCCAAATTCGAAACGTCCAGCGATTTCTCCCAAACGAAAGCTGTCAGCACGGACAGCTGTAGCTGGTTTTCACTGCCCCTTGGAACTCCATTCGCTGCCACACAAACATTCGCGTTCTGCAAAAGCTTTGGTTGGTAATGGGGCAACACTCTGTATCTCTCTCTCGCAGAGCCCGGCAGCCAAATTCGAAATGTCCAGCGATTGCTCCCAAACGAAAGCTGCCAGCACTGAAAGCTGTAGCTGGTTTTCACTGCCCCTTGGAACTACGTTCACTGCCACACAGACATTCGCGTTCTGCAAAAGCTTTGGTTGGTAATGGGGCAACACTGTGTACCTCTCCCTCGTAGAGCCCGGCTGCAAAATTCGAAACGTCCAGCGATTGCTCCCAAACGAAAGCTGCCAGCATGGAAAGCTGTAGCTGGTTTTCACTGCCCCTTGGAACTGCATTCGCTGCCACACAGACATTCGCGTTCTGCAGAAGCTTTGGTTGGTAATGGGGCAACACTGTGTATCTCTCTCTTGCAGAGCCCGGCAGCCAAATTCGAAATGTCCAGCGATTGCTCCCACACGAAAGCTGCCAGCACGGAAAGATATAGCTGGTTTTCACTGCCCCTTGGAACTGCATTCACTGCCACACAGACATTCGCGTTCTGCAAAAGCTTTGGTTGGTAATGGGGCAACACTCTGTATCTCTCTCTCGCAGATCCCGGCTGCCAAATTCCAAACGTCCAGCGATTGCGTACACACGAAAGCTGCCAACACTGAAAGCTGTAGCTTGTTTTCACTGCCCCTTGGAACTACGTTCACTGCCACACAGACATTCGCGTTCTGCAAAAGCTTTGGTTGGTAATGGGGCAACACTCTGTATCTCTCTCTCGCAGAGCCCGGCTGCCAAATTCGAAACGTCCAGCGATTACTCCCAAACGAAAGCTGCCAGCACAGAAAGCTGTAGCTGGTTTTCACTGCCCCTTGGAACTGCATTCGCTGCCACACAGACATTCGCGTTCTGCAGAAGCTTTGGTTGGTAATGGGGCAACACTCTTTATCCCTCTCTCGCAGAGCCCGGCAGCCAAATTCGAAACGTCCAGCGATTGCTCCCAAACGAAAGCTGCCAGCATGGAAAGATATAGCTGGTTTTCACTGCCCCTTGGAACTGCATTCGCTGCCACACAGACATTCGCCTTCTACAAAAGCTTTGCTTGGTAATGGGGAAACACTCTGTATCTCTCTCTCGCAGAGCCCGGCTGCCAAATTCGAAACATCCAGCGATTGCTCCGACACGAAAGATGCCAGCACTGAAAGCAGTAGCTGGTTTTCACTCCCCCTTGGAACTACGTTCGCTGCCACACAGACATTCGCGTTCTGCAAAAGCTTTGGTTGGTAATGGGGCAACACTCTGTATCTCTCTCTTGCAGAGCCCGGCAGCCAAATTCGAAACGTCCAGCGATTGCTCCCAAACGAAAGCTGCCAGCACGGAAAGGTGTAGCTGGTTTTCACTGCCCCTTGGAACTGCGTTCGCTGCCACACAGACATTCGCGTTCTGCAAAAGCTTTGTTTGGTAATCGGGCAACACTGTATATCTCTCTCTTGCAGAGTCCGGCAGCCAAATACAAAACGTCCAGCTACTGTGCCCAAACGAAAGCTGCCAGCACAGAAAGCTGTAGCTTGTTTTCACTTCCCCTTGGAACTGCATTCGCTGCCACACAGATATTCGCGTTCTGCAGAAGCTTTGGTTGGTGATGGGGCAACACTGTTTATCTCTCTCTCGCAGAGCCCGGCAGCCAAATTCGAAACGTCCAGCGATGGCTCCCAAACGAAAGCTGCCGGCATGGAAAGATATAGCTGGTTTTCACTGCCCCTTGGAACTGCATTCGCTGCCACACAGACATTCGCGTTCTGCAAAAGCTTTGCTTGGTAATAGGGCAACACTCTGTATCTCTCTCTTGCAGAGCCCGGCTGCCAAATTCGAAACGTCCAGCGATTGCTCCGACACGAAAGATGCCAGCACTGAAAGCAGTAGCTGGTTTTCACTGCCCCTTGGAACTACGTTCGCTGCCACACAGACATTCGCGTTCTGCAAAAGCTTTGGTTGGTAATGGGGCAACACTGTGTATGTCTCTCTCGCACAGCCCGGCAGTCAAATTTGAAATGTCTAGCTATTGCTCCCACACAAAAGCTGCCAGCATGTAAAGGTGTAGCTGGTTTTCACTGCCCCTTGGAACTGCATTCGCTGCCACACAGACATTCGCGTTCTGCAAAAGCTTTGGTTGGTAATGGGGCAACACTCTGTATCTCTCTCTCGCAGAGCCCGGCTGCCAAATTCCAAACGTCCAGCGATTGCTCCCAAACGAAAGCTGCCAGCACGGAAAGCTGTAGCTGGTTTTCACTGCCCCTTGGAACTGCATTCGCTGCCACACAGACATTTGCGTTCTGCAAAAGCTTTGGTTGGTAATGGGGCAACACTGTGTATCTCTCTCTCGCAGAGCCCGGCTGCCAAATTCGAAACGTCCAGCGATTTCTCCCAAACGAAAGCTGTCAGCACGGACAGCTGTAGCTGGTTTTCACTGCCCCTTGGAACTCCATTCGCTGCCACACAAACATTCGCGTTCTGCAAAAGCTTTGGTTGGTAATGGGGCAACACTCTGTATCTCTCTCTCGCAGAGCCCGGCAGCCAAATTCGAAATGTCCAGCGATTGCTCCCAAACGAAAGCTGCCAGCACTGAAAGCTGTAGCTGGTTTTCACTGCCCCTTGGAACTACGTTCACTGCCACACAGACATTCGCGTTCTGCAAAAGCTTTGGTTGGTAATGGGGCAACACTGTGTACCTCTCCCTCGTAGAGCCCGGCTGCAAAATTCGAAACGTCCAGCGATTGCTCCCAAACGAAAGCTGCCAGCATGGAAAGCTGTAGCTGGTTTTCACTGCCCCTTGGAACTGCATTCGCTGCCACACAGACATTCGCGTTCTGCAGAAGCTTTGGTTGGTAATGGGGCAACACTGTGTATCTCTCTCTTGCAGAGCCCGGCAGCCAAATTCGAAATGTCCAGCGATTGCTCCCACACGAAAGCTGCCAGCACGGAAAGATATAGCTGGTTTTCACTGCCCCTTGGAACTGCATTCACTGCCACACAGACATTCGCGTTCTGCAAAAGCTTTGGTTGGTAATGGGGCAACACTCTGTATCTCTCTCTCGCAGATCCCGGCTGCCAAATTCCAAACGTCCAGCGATTGCGTACACATGAAAGCTGCCAACACTGAAAGCTGTAGCTTGTTTTCACTGCCCCTTGGAACTACGTTCACTGCCACACAGACATTCGCGTTCTGCAAAAGCTTTGGTTGGTAATGGGGCAACACTCTGTATCTCTCTCTCGCAGAGCCCGGCTGCCAAATTCGAAACGTCCAGCGATTACTCCCAAACGAAAGCTGCCAGCACAGAAAGCTGTAGCTGGTTTTCACTGCCCCTTGGAACTGCATTCGCTGCCACACAGACATTCGCGTTCTGCAGAAGCTTTGGTTGGTAATGGGGCAACACTCTTTATCCCTCTCTCGCAGAGCCCGGCAGCCAAATTCGAAACGTCCAGCGATTGCTCCCAAACGAAAGCTGCCAGCATGGAAAGATATAGCTGGTTTTCACTGCCCCTTGGAACTGCATTCGCTGCCACACAGACATTCGCCTTCTACAAAAGCTTTGCTTGGTAATGGGGAAACACTCTGTATCTCTCTCTCGCAGAGCCCGGCTGCCAAATTCCAAACGTCCAGCGATTGCTCCGACACGAAAGATGCCAGCACTGAAAGCAGTAGCTGGTTTTCACTGCCCCTTGGAACTACGTTCGCTGCCACACAGACATTCGCGTTCTGCAAAAGCTTTGGTTGGTAATGGGGCAACACTGTGTATCTCTCTCTTGCAGAGCCCGGCAGCCAAATTCGAAACGTCCAGCGATTGCTCCCAAACGAAAGCTGCCAGCACGGAAAGATATAGCTGGTTTTCACTGCCCCTTGGATCTACGTTCACTGCCACACAGACATTCGCGTTCTGCAAAAGCTTTGGTTGGTAATGGGGCAACACTCTGTATCTCTCTCTCGCACAGCCCGGCTGCCAAATTCGAAACGTCCAGCGATTGCTCCCAAACGAAATCTGCCAGCACGGAAAGCTGTAGCTGGTTTTCACTGCCCCTTGGAACTGCATTCGCTGCCACACAGACTTTCGCGTTCTGCAGAAGCTTTGGTTGGTAATGGGGCAACACTGTTTATCTCTCCCTCGCAGAGCCCGGCTGCCAAATTCGAAACGTCCAGCGATTGCTCCCAAACGAAAGCTGCCAGCATGGAAAGATATAGCTGGTTTTCACTGCCCCTTGGAACTGCATTCGCTGCCACACAGACATTCGCGTTCTGCAAAAGCTTTGGTTGGTAATGGGGCAACACTGTGTATCTCTCTCTCACAGAGCCCGGCAGCCAAATTCCAAACGTCCAGCGATTGCGTACACACGAAACCTGCCAACACTGAAAGCTGTAGCTTGTTTTCACTGCCCCTTGGAACTACGTTCACTGCCACACAGACATTCGCGTTCTGCAAAAGCTTTGGTTGGTAATGGGGCAACACTCTGTATCTCTCTCTCGCAGAGCCCAGCTGCCAAATTCGAAACGTCCAGCGATTGCTCCCAAACGAAAGCTGCCAGCACAGAAAGCTGTAGCTGGTTTTCACTGCCCCTTGGAACTGCATTCGCTGCCACACAGACATTCGCGTTCTGCAGAAGCTTTGGTTGGTAATGGGGCAACACTCTTTATCCCTCTCTCGCAGAGCCCGGCAGCCAAATTCGACACGTCCAGCGATTGCTCCCAAACGAAAGCTGCCAGCATGGAAAGATATAGCTGGTTTTCACTGCCCCTTGGAACTGCATTCGCTGCCACACAGACATTCGCTTTCTACAAAAGCTTTGCTTGGTAATGGGGAAACACTGTGTATCTCTCTCTCGCAGAGCCCGGCTGCCAAATTCGAAACATCCAGCGATTGCTCCGACACGAAAGATGCCAGCACTGAAAGCAGTAGCTGGTTTTCACTCCCCCTTGGAACTACGTTCGCTGCCACACAGACATTCGCGTTCTGCAAAAGCTTTGGTTGGTAATGGGGCAACACTCTGTATCTCTCTCTTGCAGAGCCCGGCAGCCAAATTCGAAACGTCCAGCGATTGCTCCCAAACGAAAGCTGCCAGCACGGAAAGGTGTAGCTGGTTTTCACTGCCCCTTGGAACTGCGTTCGCTGCCACACAGACATTCGCGTTCTGCAAAAGCTTTGTTTGGTAATGGGGCAACACTGTGTATCTCTCTCTCGCACAGCCCGGCTGCCAAATTCGAAACGTCCAGCGATTGCTCCCAAACGAAAGCTGCTAGCATGGAAAGATATAGCTGGTTTTCACTGCCCCTTGAAACTGCATTCGCTGCCACACAGACATTCGCCTTCTACAAAAGCTTTGCTTGCTAATGGGGAAACACTCTGTATATCTCTCTCAGAGAGCCCGGCTGCCAAATTCCAAACGTCCAGCGATTGCTCCGACACGAAATCTGCCAGCACTGAAAGCAGCAGCTGGTTTTCACTGCCCCTTGGAACTGCGTTCGCTGCCACACAGACATTCGCGTTCTGCAAAAGCTTTTTTTGGTAATGGGGCAACACTCTGTATCTCTCTCTCGCAGAGCCCGGCTGCCAAATTACAAACGTCCAGCGATTGCTCCCAAACGAAAGCTGCCAGCACGGAAAGCTGTAGCTGGTTTTCACTGCCCCTTGGAACTGCATTCGCTGCCACACAGACATTCGCGTTCTGCAGAAGCTTTGGTTGGTAATGGGGCAACACTGTGTATCTCTCTCTCACAGAGCCCAGCAGCCAAATTCCAAACGTCCAGCGATTGCGTACACACGAAAGCTGCCAGCACAGAAAGCTGTAGCTGGTTTTCACTTCCCCTTGGAAATCCATTCGCTGCCACACAGACATTCGCGTTCTGCAGAAGCTTTGGTTGGTGATGGGGCAACACTGTTTATCTCTCTCTCGCAGAGCCCGGCAGCCAAATTCGAAACGTCCAGCGATGGCTCCCAAACGAAAGCTGCCAGCATGGAAAGATATAGCTGGTTTTCACTGCCCCTTGGAACTGCATTCGCTGCCACACAGACATTCGCGTTCTGCAAAAGCTTTGGTTGGTAATGGGGCAACACTCTATCTCTCTATTGCAGAGCCCGGCTGCCAAATTCGAAACGTCCAGCGATTGCTCCGACACGGAAGATGCCAGCACTGAAAGCAGTAGCTGGTTTTCACTGCCCCTTGGAACTACGTTCGCTGCCACACAGACATTCGCGTTCTGCAAAAGCTTTGGTTGGTAATGGGGCAACACTGTGTATCTCTCTCTTGCAGAGCCCGGCAGCCAAATTCGAAATGTCCAGCGATTGCTCCCACGCGAAAGCTGCCAGCACGGAAAGATATAGCTGGTTTTCACTGCCCCTTGGAACTGCATTCGCTGCCACACAGACATTCGCGTTCTGCAAAAGCTTTGGTTGGTAATGGGGCAACACTCTGTATCTCTCTCTCGCAGAGCCTGGCTGCCAAATTCCAAACGTCCAGCGATTGCGTACACACGAAAGCTGCCAACACTGAAAGCTGTAGCTGGTTTTCACTGCCCCTTGGAACTACGTTCACTGCCACACAGACATTCGCGTTCTGCAAAAGCTTTGGTTGGTAATGGGGCAACACTCTGTATCTCTCTCTCGCAGAGCCCGGCTGCCAAATTCGAAACGTCCAGCGATTGCTCCCAAACGAAATCTGCCAGCACAGAAAGCTGTAGCTGGTTTTCACTGCCCCTTGGAACTGCATTCGCTGCCACACAGACATTCGCGTTCTGCTAAAGCTTTGGTTGGTAATGGGGCAACACTCTTTATCTCTCTGTCGCAGAGCCCGGCAGCCAAATTCGACACGTCCAGCGATTGCTCCCAAACGAAACCTGCCAGCATGGAAAGCTGTAGCTGGTTTTCACTGCCCCTTGGAACTGCATTCGCTGCCACACAGACATTCGCCTTCTACAAAAGCTTTGCTTGGTAATGGGGAAACACTCTGTATCTCTCTCTCGCAGAGCCCGGCTGCCAAATTCCAAACGTCCAGCGATTGCTCCGACACGAAATCTGCCAGCACTGAAAGCAGCAGCTGGTTTTCACTGCCCCTTGGAACTGCATTCGCTGCCACACAGACATTCGCCTTCTACAAAAGCTTTGCTTGGTAATGGGGCAACACTCTGTATCTCTCTCTCGCAGAGCCCGGCTGCCAAATTCGAAACGTCCAGCGATTGCTCCCAAACGAAAGCTGCCAGCACGGAAAGCTGTAGCTGGTTTTCACTGCCCCTTGGAACTGCATTCGCTGCCACACAGACATTCGCGTTCTGCAAAAGCTTTGGTTGGTAATGGGGCAACACTGTGTATCTCTCTCTCACAGAGCCCGGCAGCCAAATTCCAAACGTCCAGCGATTGCGTACACACGAAAGCTGCCAACACTGAAAGCTGTAGCTTGTTTTCACTGCCCCTTGGAACTACGTTCACTGCCACACAGACATTCGCGTTCTGCAAAAGCTTTGGTTGGTAATGGGGCAACACTCTGTATCTCTCTCTCGCAGAGCCCGGCTGCCAAATTCGAAACGTCCAGCGATTGCTCCCAAACGAAAGCTGCCAGCACAGAAAGCTGTAGCTGGTTTTCACTGCCCCTTGGAACTGCATTCGCTGCCACACAGACATTCGCGTTCTGCAGAAGCTTTGGTTGGTAATGGGGCAACACTCTTTATCCCTCTCTCGCAGAGCCCGGCAGCCAAATTCGACACGTCCAGCGATTGCTCCCAAACGAAAGCTGCCAGCACGGAAAGATATAGCTGGTTTTCACTGCCCCTTGGATCTACGTTCACTGCCACACAGACATTCGCGTTCTGCAAAAGCTTTGGTTGGTAATGGGGCAACACTCTGTATCTCTCTGTCGCACAGCCCGGCAGCCAAATTCGAAATGTCCAGCGATTGCGTACACACGAAAGCTGCTAGCACGGAAAGCTGTAGCTGGTTTTCACTGCCCCTTGGAACTGCATTCGCTGCCACACAGACATTCGCCTTCTACAAAAGCTTTGGTTGGTAATGGGGCAAAACTCTGTATCTCTCTCTCGCACAGCCCGGCAGCCAAATTTGAAACGTCCAGCGATTGCTCCCAAACGAAAGCTGCGACCACGGAAAGATATAGCTGGTTTTCACTGCCCCTTGGAACTACGTTCACTGCCACACAGACATTCGCGTTCTGCAAAAGCTTTGGTTGGTAATGGGGCAACACTGTGTATCTCTCTCTCGCAGAGCCCGGCAGCCAAATACCAAACGTCCAGCCACTGTGCCCAAACGAAAGCTGTCAGCACGGAAAGATATAGCTGGTTTTCACTGCCCCTTGGATCTACGTTCACTGCCACACAGACATTCGCGTTCTGCAGAAGCTTTGGTTGGTAATGGGGCAACACTGTGTATCTCTCTCTCGCACAGCCCGGCTGCCAAATTCCAAACGTCCAGCGATTGCTCCCAAACGAAAGCTGCCAGCACGGAAAGCTGTAGCTGGTTTTCACTGCCCCTTGGAACTGCATTCGCTGCCACACAGACATTCGCGTTCTGCAAAAGCTTTGGTTGGTAATGGGGCAACACTCTGTATCTCTCTGTCGCACAGCCCGGCAGCCAAATTCGAAATCTCCAGCTATTGCTCCCACACGAAACGTGCCAGCACTGTAAGCTCTAGCTGGTTTTCACTGCCCCTTGGAACTGCGTTCGCTGCCACACAGACATTCGCGTTCTGCTAAAGCTTTGGTTGGTAATGGGGCAACACTCTGTATCTCTCTCTCGCAGAGCCCGGCAGCCAAGTACCAAACGTCCAGCCACTGTGCCCAAACGAAAGCTGCCAGCACTGAAAGCAGTAGCTGGTTTTCACTGCCCCTTGGAACTACGTTCGCTGCCACACAGACATTCGCGTTCTGCAGAAGCTTTGGTTGGTAATGGGGCAACACTGTTTATCTCTCTCTCGCAGAGCCCGGCAGCCAAATTCGAAACGTCCAGTAATTGCTCCCAAACGAAACGTGCCAGCACTGTAAGCTATAGCTGGTTTTCACTGCCCCTTGGAACTGCATGCGCTGCCACACAGACATTCGCCTTCTACAAAAGCTTTGGTTGGTAATGGGGCAACACTCTGTATCTCTCTGTCGCACAGCCCGGTGCCAAATTCGAAACGTCCAGCGATTGCTCCCAAATGAAACCTGCCAGCACGGAAAGCTGTAGCTGGTTTTCACTGCCCCTTGGAACTGCATTCGCTGCCACACAGACATTCGCGTTCTGCTAAAGCTTTGGTTGGTAATCGGGCAACACTGTGTATCTCTCTCTTGCAGAGCCCGGCAGCCAAATACCAAACGTCCAGCCACTGTGCCCAAACGAAAGCTGCCAGCACAGAAAGCTGTAGCTGGATTTCAATGCCCCTTGGAACTGCATTCGCTGCCACACAGACATTCGCGTTCTGCAGAAGCTTTGGTTGGTAATGGGGCAACACTCTTTATCTCTCTCTCGCAGAGCCCGGCAGCCAAATTCGAAACGTCCAGCGATTGCTCCCAAACGAAAGCTGCCAGCATGGGAAGATATAGCTGGTTTTCACTGCCCCTTGGAACTGCATTCGCTGCCACACAGACATTCGCCTTCTACAAATGCTTTGCTTGGTAATGGGGAAACACTCTGTATCTCTCTCTCGCAGAGCCCGGCTGCCAAAGTCGAAACATCCAGCGATTGCTCCGACACGAAAGATGCCAGCACTGAAAGCAGTAGCTGGTTTTCACTGCCCCTTGGAACTACGTTCGCTGCCACACAGACATTCGCGTTCTGCAAAAGCTTTGGTTGGTAATGGGGCAACACTCTGTATGTCTCTCTCGCACAGCCCGGCAGCCAAATTCGAAATGTCTAGCTATTGCTCCCACACAAAAGCTGCCAGCATGTAAAGGTGTAGCTGGTTTTCACTGCCCCTTGGAACTGCATTCGCTGCCACACAGACATTCGCGTTCTGCTAAAGCTTTGGTTGGTAATGGGGCAACACTGTGTATCTCTCTCTCGCACAGCCCGGCTGCCAAATTCCAAACGTCCAGCGATTGCTCCCAAACGAAAGCTGCCAGCACGGAAAGCTGTAGCTGGTTTTCACTGCCCCTTGGAACTGCATTCGCTGCCACACAGACATTCGCGTTCTGCAAAAGCTTTGGTTGGTAATGGGGCAACACTCTGTATCTCTCTGTCGCACAGCCCGGCAGCCAAATTCGAAATCTCCAGCTATTGCTCCCACACGAAACGTGCCAGCACTGTAAGCTCTAGCTGGTTTTCACTGCCCCTTGGAACTGCGTTCGCTGCCACACAGACATTCGCGTTCTGCTAAAGCTTTGGTTGGTAATGGGGCAACACTGTGTATCTCTCTCTCGCAGAGCCCGGCAGCCAAATACCAAACGTCCAGCCACTGTGCCCAAACGAAAGCTGCCAGCACTGAAAGCAGTAGCTGGTTTTCACTGCCCCTTGGAACTACGTTCGCTGCCACACAGACATTCGCGTTCTGCAGAAGCTTTGGTTGGTAATGGGGCAACACTGTTTATCTCTCTCTCGCACAGCCCGGCAGCCAAATTCGAAACGTCCAGCGATTGCTCCCAAATGAAACCTGCCAGCACGGAAAGCTGTAGCTGGTTTTCACTGCCCCTTGGAACTGCATTCGCTGCCACACAGACATTCGCGTTCTGCTAAAGCTTTGGTTGGTAATCGGGCAACACTGTGTATCTCTCTCTTGCACAGCCCGGCAGCCAAATACCAAACGTCCAGCCACTGTGCCCAAACGAAAGCTGCCAGCACAGAAAGCTGTAGCTGGTTTTCACTGCCCCTTGGATCTACGTTCGCTGCCACACAGACATTCGCGTTCTGCAAAAGCTTTGTTTGGTAATGGGGCAACACTGTGTATGTCTCTCTCGCACAGCCCGGCAGCCAAATTCGAAATGTCTAGCTATTGCTCCCACACAAAAGCTGCCAGCATGTAAAGGTGTAGCTGGTTTTCACTGCCCCTTGGAACTGCATTCGCTGCCACACAGACATTCGCGTTCTGCAAAAGCTTTGGTTGGTAATGGGGCAACACTGTGTATCTCTCTCTCACACAGCCCGGCTGCCAAATTCGAAACGTCCAGCGATTGCTCCCAAACGAAAGATGCCAGCACTGAGAGCAGTAGCTGGTTTTCACTGCCCCTTGGATCTACGTTCACTGCCACACAGACATTCGCGTTCTGCTAAAGCTTTGGTTGGTAATGGGGCAACACTCTGTATCTCTCTCTCGCACAGCCCGGCTGCCAAATTCCAAACGTCCAGCGATTGCGTACACATGAAAGCTGCCAACACTGAAAGCTGTAGCTGGTTTTCACTGCCCCTTGGAACTCCATTCGCTGCCACACAGACATTCGCGTTCTGCAGAAGCTTTGGTTGGTAATGGGGCAACACTGTGTATCTCTCTCTCGCACAGCCCAGCTGCCAAATTCGAAACGTCCAGCGATTGCTCCTACACGAAAGATGCCAGCACTGAAAGCAGTAGCTGGTTTTCACTGCCCCTTGGAACTACGTTCGCTGCCACACAGACATTCGCGTTCTGCAAAAGCTTTGGTTGGTAATGGGGCAATACTGTGTATGTCTCTCTCGCAAAGCCCGGCAGCCAAATTCGAAATGTCTAGCGATTGCTCCCACACAAAAGCTGCCAGCATGTAAAGGTGTAGCTGGTTTTCACTGCCCCTTGGAACTGCATTCGCTGCCACACAGACATTCGCGTTCTGCAGAAGCTTTGGTTGGTAATGTGGCAACATTCTGTATCTCTCTCTCGCAGACCCCGGCAGCCAAATTTGAAACGTCCAGCGATTGCTCCCAAACGAAAGCTGCCAGCACGGAAAGCTGTAGCTGGTTTTCACTGCCCCTTGGAACTGCATTCGCTGCCACACAGACATTCGCGTTCTGCAAAAGCTTTGGTTGGTAATGGGGCAACACTGTGTATCTCTCTCTCGCACAGCCCGGCAGCCAAATTCCAAACGTCCAGCGATTGCTCCCAAACGAAAGATGCCAGCACTGAAAGCAGTAGCTGGTTTTCACTGCCCCTTGGAACTACGTTCGCTGCCACACAGACATTCGAGTTCTGCAAAAGCTTTGGTTGGTAATGGGGCAACACTGTGTATGTCTCTCTCGCACAGCCCGGCAGCCAAATTCGAAATGTCTACCTATTGCTCCCACACAAAAGCTGCCAGCATGTAAAGGTGTAGCTGGTTTTCACTGCCCCTTGGAACTGCATTCGCTGCCACACAGACATTCGCGTTCTGCAAAAGCTTTGGTTGGTAATGGGGCAACACTCTGTATCTCTCTCTCGCAGAGCCCGGCAGCCAAATTCGAAACGTCCAGCGATTGCTCCCAAACGAAAGCTGCCAGCACTGAAAGCTGTAGCTGGTTTTCACTGCCCCTTGGATCTACGTTCACTGCCACACAGACATTCGCGTTCTGCTAAAGCTTTGGTTGGTAATGGGGCAACACTGTGTATCTCTCTCTCGCACAGCCCGGCTGCCAAATTCCAAACGTCCAGCGATTGCGTACACACGAAAGATGCTTGCACTGAAAGCAGTAGCTGGTTTTCACTGCCCCTTGGAACTCCATTCGCTGCCACACAGACATTCGCGTTCTGCAGAAGCTTTGGTTGGTAATGGGGCAATACTGTGTATGTCTCTCTCGCACAGCCCGGCAGCCAAATTCGAAATGTCTAGCGATTGCTCCCACACAAAAGCTGCCAGCATGTAAAGGTGTAGCTGGTTTTCACTGCCCCTTGGAACTGCATTCGCTGCCACACAGACATTCGCGTTCTGCAGAAGCTTTTGTTGCTAATGGGGCAACATTCTGTATCTCTCTCTCGCAGAGCCCGGCAGCCAAATTTGAAACGTCCAGCGATTGCTCCCAAACGAAAGCTGCCAGCATATAAAGGTGTAGCTGGTTTTCACTGCCCCTTGGAACTGCATTCGCTGCCACACAGACATTCGCCTTCTACAAAAGCTTTGGTTGGTAATGGGGCAACACTCTGTATCTCTCTGTCGCACAGCCCGGCAGCCAAATTCGAAATCTCCAGCTATTGCTCCCACACGAAACGTGCCAGCACTGTAAGCTCTAGCTGGTTTTCACTGCCCCTTGGAACTGCGTTCGCTGCCACACAGACATTCGCGTTCTGCTAAAGCTTTGGTTGGTAATGGGGCAACACTCTGTATCTCTCTCTCGCAGAGCCCGGCAGCCAAATACCAAACGTCCAGCCACTGTGCCCAAACGAAAGCTGCCAGCACTGAAAGCAGTAGCTGGTTTTCACTGCCCCTTGGAACTACGTTCGCTGCCACACAGACATTCGCGTTCTGCTAAAGCTTTGGTTGGTAATCGGGCAACACTCTGTATCTCTCTCTTGCAGAGCCCGGCAGCCAAATACCAAACGTCCAGCCACTGTGCCCAAACGAAAGCTGCCAGCACAGAAAGCTGTAGCTGGATTTCACTGCCCCTTAGAACTGCATTCGCTGCCACACAGACATTCGCGTTCTGCAGAAGCTTTGGTTGGTAATGGGGCAACACTGTTTATCTCTCTCTCGCAGAGCCCGGCAGCCAAATTCGAAACGTCCAGCGATTGCTCCCAAACGAAAGCTGCCAGCATGGAAAGATATAGCTGGTTTTCACTGCCCCTTGGAACTGCATTCGCTGCCACACAGACATTCGCCTTCTACAAATGCTTTGCTTGGTAATGGGGAAACACTCTGTATCTCTCTCTCGCAGAGCCCGGCTGCCAAATTCGAAACATCCAGCGATTGCTCCGACACGAAAGATGCCAGCACTGAAAGCAGTAGCTGGTTTTCACTGCCCCTTGGAACTACGTTCGCTGCCACACAGACATTCGCGTTCTGCAAAAGCTTTGCTTGGTAATGGGGCAACACTATGTATGTCTCTCTCGCACAGCCCGGCTGCCAAATTCGAAATGTCTAGCTATTGCTCCCACACAAAAGCTGCCAGCATGGAAAGGTGTAGCTGGTTTTCACTGCCCCTTGGAACTGCATTCGCTGCCACACAGACATTCGCGTTCTGCTAAAGCTTTGGTTGGTAATGGGGCAACACTGTGTATCTCTCTCTCGCACAGCCCGGCTGCCAAATTCCAAACGTCCAGCGATTGCTCCCAAACGAAAGCTGCCAGCACGGAAAGCTGTAGCTGGTTTTCACTGCCCCTTGGAACTGCATTCGCTGCCACACAGACATTCGCGTTCTGCAAAAGCTTTGGTTGGTAATGGGGCAACACTCTGTATCTCTCTGTCGCACAGCCCGGCAGCCAAATTCGAAATCTCCAGCTATTGCTCCCACACGAAACGTGCCAGCACTGTAAGCTCTAGCTGGTTTTCACTGCCCCTTGGAACTGCGTTCGCTGCCACACAGACATTCGCGTTCTGCTAAAGCTTTGGTTGGTAATGGGGCAATACTCTGTATCTCTCTCTCGCAGAGCCCGGCAGCCAAATACCAAACGTCCAGCCACTGTGCCCAAACGAAAGCTGCCAGCACTGAAAGCAGTAGCTGGTTTTCACTGCCCCTTGGAACTACGTTCGCTGCCACACAGACATTCGCGTTCTGCAGAAGCTTTGGTTGGTAATGGGGCAACACTGTTTATCTCTCTCTCGCAGAGCCCGGCAGCCAAATTCGAAACGTCCAGCGATTGCTCCCAAACGAAACGTGCCAGCACTGTAAGCTATAGCTGGTTTTCACTGCCCCTTGGAACTGCATGCGCTGCCACACAGACATTCGCCTTCTACAAAAGCTTTGGTTGGTAATGGGGCAACACTCTGTATCTCTCTGTCGCACAGCCCGGTGCCAAATTCGAAACGTCCAGCGATTGCTCCCAAACGAAAGCTGCCAGCATGGAAAGATATAGCTGGTTTTCACTGCCCCTTGGATCTACGTTCACTGCCACACAGACATTCGCGTTCTGCAAAAGCTTTGGTTGGTAATGGGGCAACACTGTGTATGTCTCTCTCGCACAGCCCGGCAGCCAAATTCGAAATGTCTAGCGATTGCTCCCACACAAAAGCTGCCAGCATGTAAAGGTGTAGCTGGTTTTCACTGCCCCTTGGAACTGCATTCGCTGCCACACAGACATTCGCATTCTGCAGAAGCTTTGGTTGGTAATGGGGCAACACTGTTTATCTCTCTCTCGCAGAGCCCGGCAGCCAAATTCGAAACGTCCAGCGATTGCTCCCAAACGAAAGCTGCCAGCATGGAAAGATATAGCTGGTTTTCACTGCCCCTTGGAACTGCATTCGCTGCCACACAGACATTCGCCTTCTACAAATGCTTTGCTTGGTAATGGGGAAACACTCTGTATCTCTCTCTCGCACAGCCCGGCTGCCAAATTCGAAACATCCAGCGATTGCTCCGACACGAAAGATGCCAGCACTGAAAGCAGTAGCTGGTTTTCACTGCCCCTTGGAACTACGTTCGCTGCCACACAGACATTCGCGTTCTGCAAAAGCTTTGCTTGGTAATGGGGCAACACTGTGTATGTCTCTCTCGCACAGCCCGGCAGCCAAATTCGAAATGTCTAGCTATTGCTCCCACACAAAAGCTGCCAGCATGTAAAGGTGTAGCTGGTTTTCACTGCCCCTTGGAACTGCATTCGCTGCCACACAGACATTCGCGTTCTGCTAAAGCTTTGGTTGGTAATGGGGCAACACTGTGTATCTCTCTCTCGCACAGCCCGGCTGCCAAATTCCAAACGTCCAGCGATTGCTCCCAAACGAAAGCTGCCAGCACGGAAAGCTGTAGCTGGTTTTCACTGCCCCTTGGAACTGCATTCGCTGCCACACAGACATTCGCGTTCTGCAGAAGCTTTGGTTGGTAATGGGGCAACACTCTGTATCTCTCTGTCGCACAGCCCGGCAGCCAAATTCGAAATCTCCAGCTATTGCTCCCACACGAAACGTGCCAGCACTGTAAGCTCTAGCTGGTTTTCACTGCCCCTTGGAACTGCGTTCGCTGCCACACAGACATTCGCGTTCTGCTAAAGCTTTGGTTGGTAATGGGGCAACACTCTGTATCTCTCTCTCGCAGAGCCCGGCAGCCAAATACCAAACGTCCAGCCACTGTGCCCATACGAAAGCTGAAAGCACGGAAAGCAGTAGCTGGTTTTCACTGCCCCTTGGAACTACGTTCGCTGCCACACAGACATTCGCGTTCTGCAGAAGCTTTGGTTGGTAATGGGGCAACACTGTTTATCTCTCTCTCGCAGAGCCCGGCAGCCAAATTCGAAACGTCCAGCGATTGCTCCCAAACGAAACGTGCCAGCACTGTAAGCTATAGCTGGTTTTCACTGCCCCTTGGAACTGCATGCGCTGCCACACAGACATTCGCCTTCTACAAAAGCTTTGGTTGGTAATGGGGCAACACTCTGTATCTCTCTGTCGCACAGCCCGGTGCCAAATTCGAAACGTCCAGCGATTGCTCCCAAATGAAACCTGCCAGCACGGAAAGCTGTAGCTGGTTTTCACTGCCCCTTGGAACTGCATTCGCTGCCACACAGACATTCGCGTTCTGCTAAAGCTTTGGTTGGTAATCGGGCAACACTGTGTATCTCTCTCTTGCAGAGCCCGGCAGCCAAATACCAAACGTCCAGCCACTGTGCCCAAACGAAAGCTGCCAGCACAGAAAGCTGTAGCTGGATTTCACTGCCCCTTGGAACTGCATTCGCTGCCACACAGACATTCGCGTTCTGCAGAAGCTTTGGTTGGTAATGGGGCAACACTGTGTATGTCTCTCTCGCACAGCCCGGTAGCAAAATTCGAAATGTCTAGCGATTGCTCCCACACAAAAGCTGCCAGCATGTAAAGGTGTAGCTGGTTTTCACTGCCCCTTGGAACTGCATTCGCTGCCACACAGACATTCGCATTCTGCAGAAGCTTTGGTTGGTAATGGGGCAACACTGTTTATCTCTCTCTCGCAGAGCCCGGCAGCCAAATTCGAAACGTCCAGCGATTGCTCCCAAACGAAAGCTGCCAGCATGGAAAGATATAGCTGGTTTTCACTGCCCCTTGGAACTGCATTCGCTGCCACACAGACATTCGCCTTCTACAAATGCTTTGCTTGGTAATGGGGAAACACTCTGTATCTCTCTCTCGCAGAGCCCGGCTGCCAAATTCGAAACATCCAGCGATTGCTCCGACACGAAAGATGCCAGCACTGAAAGCAGTAGCTGGTTTTCACTGCCCCTTGGAACTACGTTCGCTGCCACACAGACATTCGCGTTCTGCAAAAGCTTTGCTTGGTAATGGGGCAACACTGTGTATGTCTCTCTCGCACAGCCCGGCAGCCAAATTCGAAATGTCTAGCTATTGCTCCCACACAAAAGCTGCCAGCATGTAAAGGTGTAGCTGGTTTTCACTGCCCCTTGGAACTGCATTCGCTGCCACACAGACATTCGCGTTCTGCTAAAGCTTTGGTTGGTAATGGGGCAACACTGTGTATCTCTCTCTCGCACAGCCCGGCTGCCAAATTCCAAACGTCCAGCGATTGCTCCCAAACGAAAGCTGCCAGCACGGAAAGCTGTAGCTGGTTTTCACTGCCCCTTGGAACTGCATTCGCTGCCACACAGACATTCGCGTTCTGCAAAAGCTTTGGTTGGTAATGGGGCAACACTCTGTATCTCTCTGTCGCACAGCCCGGCAGCCAAATTCGAAATCTCCAGCTATTGCTCCCACACGAAACGTGCCAGCACTGTAAGCTCTAGCTGGTTTTCACTGCCCCTTGGAACTGCGTTCGCTGCCACACAGACATTCGCGTTCTGCTAAAGCTTTGGTTGGTAATGGGGCAACACTCTGTATCTCTCTCTCGCAGAGCCCGGCAGCCAAATACCAAACGTCCAGCCACTGTGCCCATACGAAAGCTGCCAGCACTGAAAGCAGTAGCTGGTTTTCACTGCCCCTTGGAACTACGTTCGCTGCCACACAGACATTCGCGTTCTGCAGAAGCTTTGGTTGGTAATGGGGCAACACTGTTTATCTCTCTCTCGCAGAGCCCGGCAGCCAAATTCGAAACGTCCAGCGATTGCTCCCAAACGAAACGTGCCAGCACTGTAAGCTATAGCTGGTTTTCACTGCCCCTTGGAACTGCATGCGCTGCCACACAGACATTCGCCTTCTACAAAAGCTTTGGTTGGTAATGGGGCAACACTCTGTATCTCTCTGTCGCACAGCCCGGTGCCAAATTCGAAACGTCCAGCGATTGCTCCCAAATGAAACCTGCCAGCACGGAAAGCTGTAGCTGGTTTTCACTGCCCCTTGGAACTGCATTCGCTGCCACACAGACATTCGCGTTCTGCTAAAGCTTTGGTTGGTAATCGGGCAACACTGTGTATCTCTCTCTTGCAGAGCCCGGCAGCCAAATACCAAACGTCCAGCCACTGTGCCCAAACGAAAGCTGCCAGCACAAAAAGCTGTAGCTGGATTTCACTGCCCCTTGGATCTACGTTCACTGCCACACAGACATTCGCCTTCTACAAATGCTTTGCTTGGTAATGGGGAAACACTCTGTATCTCTCTCTCGCACAGCCCGGCTGCCAAATTCGAAACGTCCAGCGATTGCTCCGACACGAAAGATGCCAGCACTGAAAGCAGTGGCTGGTTTTCACTGCCCCTTGGAACTACGTTCTCTGCCACACAGACATTCGCGTTCTGCAAAAGCTTTGGTTGGTAATGGGGCAACACTGTGTATGTCTCTCTCGCACAGCCCGGCAGCCAAATTCGAAATGTCTAGCGATTGCTCCCACACAAAAGCTGCCAGCATGTAAAGGTGTAGCTGGTTTTCACTGCCCCTTGGAACTGCATTCGCTGGCACACAGACATTCGCGTTCTGCAGAAGCTTTGGTTGGTAATGGGTCAACATTCTGTATCTCTCTCTCGTAGAGCCCGGCAGCCAAATTTGAAACGTCCAGCGATTGCTCCCAAACGAAAGCTGCCAGCACGGAAAGCTGTAGCTGGTTTTCACTGCCCCTTGGAACTGCATTCGCTGCCACACAGACATTCGCGTTCTGCAAAAGCTTTGGTTGGTAATGGGGCAACACTCTGTATCTCTCTGTCGAACAGCCCGGCAGCCAAATTCGAAATGTCCAGCGATTGCGTACACACGAAAGCTGCCAACACTGAAAGCTGTAGCTGGTTTTCACTGCCCCTTGGAACTGCATTCGCTGCCACACAGACATTCGCGTTCTGCAAAAGCTTTGGTTGGTAATGGGGCAACACTGTGTATGTCCATCTCGCACAGCCCGGCAGCCAAATTCGAAATGTCTAGCTATTGCTCCCACACAAAAGCTGCCAGCATGTAAAGGTGTAGCTGGTTTTCACTGCCCCTTGGAACTGCATTCGCTGCCACACAGACATTCGTGTTCTGCAAAAGCTTTGGTTGGTAATGGGGCAACATTTTGTATCTCTCTCTCGCAGAGCCCGGCAGCCAAATTTGAAACGTCCAGCGATTGCTCCCAAACGAAAGCTGTCAGCCCTGAAAGCTGTAGCTGGTTTTCACTGCCCCTTGGAACTGCATTCGCTGCCACACAGACATTCGCATTCTGCAAAAGCTTTGGTTGGTAATGGGGCAACACTCTGTATCTCTCTCTCGCAGAGCCCGGCAGCCAAATTCGAAACGTCCAGCGATTGCTCCCAAACGAAAGCTGTCAGCACGGAAAGATATAGCTGGTTTTCACTGCCCCTTGGATCTACGTTCACTGCCACACAGACATTCGCGTTCTGCTAAAGCTTTGGTTGGTAATGGGGCAACACTGTGTATCTCTCTCTCGCACAGCCCGGCTGCCAAATTCCAAACGTCCAGTGATTGCGTACACACGAAAGCTGCCAACACTGAAAGCTGTAGCTGGTTTTCACTGCCCCTTGGAACTGCATGCGCTGCCACACAGACATTCGCGTTCTGCAAAAGCTTTGGTTGGTAATGGGGCAACACTCTGTATCTCTCTCTCGCAGAGCCCGGCAGCCAAATTCGAAACGTCCAGCGATTGCTCCCAAACGAAAGCTGAAAGCACGGAAAGCTGTAGCTGGTTTTCACTGCCCCTTGGAACTGCATTCGCTGCCACACAGACATTCGCGTTGTGCAAAAGCTTTGGTTGGTAATGGGGCAACACTCTGTATCTCTCTGTCGCACAGCCCGGCAGCCAAATTCGAAATCTCCAGCTATTGCTCCCACACGAAACGTGCCAGCACTGTAAGCTCTAGCTGGTTTTCACTGCCCCTTGGAACTGCGTTCACTGCCACACAGACATTCGCGTTCTGCTAAAGCTTTGGTTGGTAATGGGGCAACACTCTGTATCTCTCTCTCGCAGAGCCCGGCAGCCAAATACCAAACGTCCAGCCACTGTGCCCAAACGAAAGCTGCCAGCACTGAAAGCAGTAGCTGGTTTTCACTGCCCCTTGGATCTACATTCGCTGCCACACAGACATTCGCGTTCTGCAGAAGCTTTGGTTGGTAATGGGGCAACACTGTTTATCTCTCTCTCGCAGAGCCCGGCAGCCAAATTCGAAACGTCCAGCGATTGCTCCCAAATGAAACCTGCCAGCACGGAAAGCTGTAGCTGGTTTTCACTGCCCCTTGGAACTGCATTCGCTGCCACACAGACATTCGCGTTCTGCTAAAGCTTTGGTTGGTAATCGGGCAACACTGTGTATCTCTCTCTCGCAGAGCCCGGCAGCCAAATACCAAACGTCCAGCCACTGTGCCCAAACGAAAGCTGCCAGCACAGAAAGCTGTAGCTGGTTTTCACTGCCCCTTGGATCTACGTTCACTGCCACACAGACATTCGCCTTCTACAAATGCTTTGCTTGGTAATGGGGAAACACTCTGTATCTCTCTCTCGCACAGCCCGGCTGCCAAATTCGAAACGTCCAGCGATTGCTCCGACACGAAAGATGCCAGCTCTGAAAGCAGTGGCTGGTTTTCACTGCCCCTTGGAACTACGTTCGCTGCCACACAGACATTCGCGTTCTGCAAAAGCTTTGGTTGGTAATGGGGCAACACTGTGTATGTCTCTCTCGCACAGCCCGGCAGCCAAATTCGAAATGTCTAGCGATTGCTCCCACACAAAAGCTGCCAGCATGTAAAGGTGTAGCTGGTTTTCACTGCCCCTTGGAACTGCATTCGCTGGCACACAGACATTCGCGTTCTGCAGAAGCTTTGGTTGGTAATGGGGCAACATTCTGTATCTCTCTCTCGTAGAGCCCGGCAGCCAAATTTGAAACGTCCAGCGATTGCTCCCAAACGAAAGCTGCCAGCACGGAAAGCTGTAGCTGGTTTTCACTGCCCCTTGGAACTGCATTCGCTGCCACACAGACATTCGCGTTCTGCAAAAGCTTTGGTTGGTAATGGGGCAACACTCTGTATCTCTCTGTCGAACAGCCCGGCAGCCAAATTCGAAATGTCCAGCGATTGCGTACACACGAAAGCTGCCAACACTGAAAGCTGTAGCTGGTTTTCACTGCCCCTTGGAACTGCATTCGCTGCCACACAGACATTCGCGTTCTGCAAAAGCTTTGGTTGGTAATGGGGCAACACTGTGTATGTCCATCTCGCACAGCCCGGCAGCCAAATTCGAAATGTCTAGCTATTGCTCCCACACAAAAGCTGCCAGCATGTAAAGGTGTAGCTGGTTTTCACTGCCCCTTGGAACTGCATTCGCTGCCACACAGACATTCGTGTTCTGCAAAAGCTTTGGTTGGTAATGGGGCAACACTGTGTATCTCTCTCTCGCAGAGCCTGGCAGCCAAATTCGAAACGTCCAGCGATTGCTCCCAAACGAAAGCTGTCAGCACGGAAAGATATAGCTGGTTTTCACTGCCCCTTGGATCTACGTTCACTGCCACACAGACATTCGCGTTCTGCTAAAGCTTTGGTTGGTAATGGGGCAACACTGTGTATCTCTCTCTCGCACAGCCCGGCTGCCAAATTCCAAACGTCCAGCGATTGCGTACACACGAAAGCTGCCAACACTGAAAGCTGTAGCTGGTTTTCACTGCCCCTTGGAACTCCATTCGCTGCCACACAGACATTCGCATTCTGCAAAAGCTTTGGTTGGTAATGGGGCAACACTCTGTATCTCTCTCTCGCAGAGCCCGGCAGCCTAATTCGAAACGTCCAGCGATTGCTGCCATACGAAAGCTGCCAGCACGGAAAGATATAGCTGGTTTTCACTGCCCCTTGGATCTACGTTCACTGCCACACAGACATTCGCGTTCTGCAAAAGCTTTGGTTGGTAATGGGGCAACACTGTGTATCTCTCTCTCGCACAGCCCGGCTGCCAAATTCGAAACGTCCAGCGATTGCTCCGACACGAAAGATGCCAGCACTGAAAGCAGTAGCTGGTTTTCACTGCCCCTTGGAACTACGTTCGCTGCCACACAGACATTCGCGTTCTGCAAAAGCTTTGGTTGGTAATGGGGCAACACTCTGTATCTCTCTCTCGCACAGCCCGGCAGCCAAATTCGAAATGTCTAGCGATTGCTCCCACACAAAAGCTGCCAGCATGTAAAGGTGTAGCTGGTTTTCACTGCCCCTTGGAACTGCATTCGCTGCCACACAGACATTCGCGTTCTGCAGAAGCTTTGGTTGGTAATGGGGCAACATTCTGTATCTCTCTCTCGCAGAGCCCGGCAGCCAAATTTGAAACGTCCAGCGATTGCTCCCAAACGGAAGCTGCCAGCACGGAAAGCTGTAGCTGGTTTTCACTGCCCCTTGGAACTGCATTCGCTGCCACACAGACATTCGCGTTCTGCTAAAGCTTTGGTTGGTAATGGGGCAACACTGTGTATCTCTCTCTCGCACAGCCCGGCTGCCAAATTCCAAACGTCCAGTGATTGCGTACACACGAAAGCTGCCAACACTGAAAGCTGTAGCTGGTTTTCACTGCCCCTTGGAACTGCATGCGCTGCCACACAGACATTCGCGTTCTGCAAAAGCTTTGGTTGGTAATGGGGCAACACTCTGTATCTCTCTCTCGCAGAGCCCGGCAGCCAAATTCGAAACGTCCAGCGATTGCTCCCAAACGAAAGCTGAAAGCACGGAAAGCTGTAGCTGGTTTTCACTGCCCCTTGGAACTGCATTCGCTGCCACACAGACATTCGCGTTCTGCAAAAGCTTTGGTTGGTAATGGGGCAACACTCTGTATCTCTCTGTCGCACAGCCCGGCAGCCAAATTCGAAATCTCCAGCTATTGCTCCCACACGAAACGTGCCAGCACTGTAAGCTCTAGCTGGTTTTCACTGCCCCTTGGAACTGCGTTCACTGCCACACAGACATTCGCGTTCTGCTAAAGCTTTGGTTGGTAATGGGGCAACACTCTGTATCTCTCTCTCGCAGAGCCCGGCAGCCAAATACCAAACGTCCAGCCACTGTGCCCAAACGAAAGCTGCCAGCACTGAAAGCAGTAGCTGGTTTTCACTGCCCCTTGGATCTACGTTCGCTGCCACACAGACATTCGCGTTCTGCAGAAGCTTTGGTTGGTAATGGGGCAACACTGTTTATCTCTCTCTCGCAGAGCCCGGCAGCCAAATTCGAAACGTCCAGCGATTGCTCCCAAACGAAACGTGCCAGCACTGTAAGCTATAGCTGGTTTTCACTGCCCCTTGGAACTGCATGCGCTGCCACACAGACATTCGCCTTCTACAAAAGCTTTGGTTGGTAATGGGGCAACACTCTGTATCTCTCTGTCGCACAGCCCGGTGCCAAATTCGAAACGTCCAGCGATTGCTCCCAAATGAAACCTGCCAGCACGGAAAGCTGTAGCTGGTTTTCACTGCCCCTTGGAACTGCATTCGCTGCCACACAGACATTCGCGTTCTGCTAAAGCTTTGGTTGGTAATCGGGCAACACTGTGTATCTCTCTCTTGCAGAGCCCGGCAGCCAAATACCAAACGTCCAGCCACTGTGCCCAAACGAAAGCTGCCAGCACAGAAAGCTGTAGCTGGATTTCACTGCCCCTTGGATCTACGTTCACTGCCACACAGACATTCGCCTTCTACAAATGCTTTGCTTGGTAATGGGGAAACACTCTGTATCTCTCTCTCGCACAGCCCGGCTGCCAAATTCGAAACGTCCAGCGATTGCTCCGACACGAAAGATGCCAGCACTGAAAGCAGTGGCTGGTTTTCACTGCCCCTTGGAACTACGTTCGCTGCCACACAGACATTCGCGTTCTGCAAAAGCTTTGGTTGGTAATGGGGCAACACTGTGTATGTCTCTCTCGCACAGCCCGGCAGCCAAATTCGAAATGTCTAGCGATTGCTCCCACACAAAAGCTGCCAGCATGTAAAGGTGTAGCTGGTTTTCACTGCCCCTTGGAACTGCATTCGCTGGCACACAGACATTCGCGTTCTGCAGAAGCTTTGGTTGGTAATGGGTCAACATTCTGTATCTCTCTCTCGTAGAGCCCGGCAGCCAAATTTGAAACGTCCAGCGATTGCTCCCAAACGAAAGCTGCCAGCACGGAAAGCTGTAGCTGGTTTTCACTGCCCCTTGGAACTGCATTCGCTGCCACACAGACATTCGCGTTCTGCAAAAGCTTTGGTTGGTAATGGGGCAACACTCTGTATCTCTCTGTCGAACAGCCCGGCAGCCAAATTCGAAATGTCCAGCGATTGCGTACACACGAAAGCTGCCAACACTGAAAGCTGTAGCTGGTTTTCACTGCCCCTTGGAACTGCATTCGCTGCCACACAGACATTCGCGTTCTGCAAAAGCTTTGGTTGGTAATGGGGCAACGCTGTGTATGTCCATCTCGCACAGCCCGGCAGCCAAATTCGAAATGTCTAGCTATTGCTCCCACACAAAAGCTGCCAGCATGTAAAGGTGTAGCTGGTTTTCACTGCCCCTTGGAACTGCATTCGCTGCCACACAGACATTCGTGTTCTGCAAAAGCTTTGGTTGGTAATGGGGCAACACTGTGTATCTCTCTCTCGCAGAGCCCGGCAGCCAAATTCGAAACGTCCAGCGATTGCTCCCAAACGAAAGCTGTCAGCACTGAAAGCTGTAGGTGGTTTTCACTGCCCCTTGGAACTCCATTCGCTGCCACACAGACATTCGCATTCTGCAAAAGCTTTGGTTGGTAATGGGGCAACACTCTGTATCTCTCTCTCGCAGAGCCCGGCAGCCTAATTCGAAACGTCCAGCGATTGCTCCCATACGAAAGCTGCCAGCACGGAAAGATATAGCTGGTTTTCACTGCCCCTTGGATCTACGTTCACTGCCACACAGACATTCGCGTTCTGCAAAAGCTTTGGTTGGTAATGGGGCAACACTGTGTATCTCTCTCTCGCACAGCCCGGCTGCCAAATTCGAAACGTCCAGCGATTGCTCCGACACGAAAGATGCCAGCACTAAAAGCAGTAGCTGGTTTTCACTGCCCCTTGGAACTACGTTCGCTGCCACACAGACATTCGCGTTCTGCAAAAGCTTTGGTTGGTAATGGGGCAACACTGTGTATCTCTCTCTCGCACAGCCCGGCAGCCAAATTCGAAATGTCTAGCGATTGCTCCCACACAAAAGCTGCCAGCATGTAAAGGTGTAGCTGGTTTTCACTGCCCCTTGGAACTGCATTCGCTGCCACACAGACATTCGCGTTCTGCAGAAGCTTTGGTTGGTAATGGGGCAACATTCTGTATCTCTCTCTCGCAGAGCCCGGCAGCCAAATTTGAAACGTCCAGCGATTGCTCCCAAACGGAAGCTGCCAGCACGGAAAGCTGTAGCTGGTTTTCACTGCCCCTTGGAACTGCATTCGCTGCCACACAGACATTCGCGTTCTGCTAAAGCTTTGGTTGGTAATGGGGCACCACTGTGTATCTCTCTCTCGCACAGCCCGGCTGCCAAATTCCAAACGTCCAGTGATTGCGTACACACGAAAGCTGCCAACACTGAAAGCTGTAGCTGGTTTTCACTGCCCCTTGGAACTGCATGCGCTGCCACACAGACATTCGCGTTCTGCAAAAGCTTTGGTTGGTAATGGGGCAACACTCTGTATCTCTCTCTCGCAGAGCCCGGCAGCCAAATTCGAAACGTCCAGCGATTGCTCCCAAATGAAAGCTGAAAGCACGGAAAGCTGTAGCTGGTTTTCACTGCCCCTTGGAACTGCATTCGCTGCCACACAGACATTCGCGTTGTGCAAAAGCTTTGGTTGGTAATGGGGCAACACTCTGTATCTCTCTGTCGCACAGCCCGGCAGCCAAATTCGAAATCTCCAGCTATTGCTCCCACACGAAACGTGCCAGCACTGTAAGCTCTAGCTGGTTTTCACTGCCCCTTGGAACTGCGTTCACTGCCACACAGACATTCGCGTTCTGCTAAAGCTTTGGTTGGTAATGGGGCAACACTCTGTATCTCTCTCTCGCAGAGCCCGGCAGCCAAATTTGAAACGTCCAGCCACTGTGCCCAAACGAAAGCTGCCAGCACTGAAAGCAGTAGCTGGTTTTCACTGCCCCTTGGATCTACGTTCGCTGCCACACAGACATTCGCGTTCTGCAGAAGCTTTGGTTGGTAATGGGGCAACACTGTTTATCTCTCTCTCGCAGAGCCCGGCAGCCAAATTCGAAACGTCCAGCGATTGCTCCCAAATGAAACCTGCCAGCACGGAAAGCTGTAGCTGGTTTTCACTGCCCCTTGGAACTGTATTCGCTGCCACACAGACATTCGCGTTCTGCTAAAGCTTTGGTTGGTAATCGGGCAACACTGTGTATCTCTCTCTTGCAGAGCCCGGCAGCCAAATACCAAACGTCCAGCCACTGTGCCCAAACGAAAGCTGCCAGCACAGAAAGCTGTATCTGGATTTCACTGCCCCTTGGATCTACGTTCACTGCCACACAGACATTCGCCTTCTACAAATGCTTTGCTTGGTAATGGGGAAACACTCTGTATCTCTCTCTCGCACAGCCCGGCTGCCAAATTCGAAACGTCCAGCGATTGCTCCGACACGAAAGATGCCAGCACTGAAAGCAGTGGCTGGTTTTCACTGCCCCTTGGAACTACGTTCGCTGCCACACAGACATTCGCGTTCTGCAAAAGCTTTGGTTGGTAATGGGGCAACACTGTGTATGTCTCTCTCGCACAGCCCGGCAGCCAAATTCGAAATGTCTAGCGATTGCTCCCACACAAAAGCTGCCAGCATGTAAAGGTGTAGCTGGTTTTCACTGCCCCTTGGAACTGCATTCGCTGGCACACAGACATTCGCGTTCTGCAGAAGCTTTGGTTGGTAATGGGTCAACATTCTGTATCTCTCTCTCGTACAGCCCGGCAGCCAAATTTGAAACGTCCAGCGATTGCTCCCAAACGAAAGCTGCCAGCACGGAAAGCTGTAGCTGGTTTTCACTGCCCCTTGGAACTGCATTCGCTGCCACACAGACATTCGCGTTCTGCTAAAGCTTTGGTTGGTAATGGGGCACCACTGTGTATCTCTCTCTCGCACAGCCCGGCTGCCAAATTCCAAACGTCCAGTGATTGCGTACACACGAAAGCTGCCAACACTGAAAGCTGTAGCTGGTTTTCACTGCCCCTTGGAACTGCATGCGCTGCCACACAGACATTCGCGTTCTGCAAAAGCTTTGGTTGGTAATGGGGCAACACTCTGTATCTCTCTCTCGCAGAGCCCGGCAGCCAAATTCGAAACGTCCAGCGATTGCTCCCAAATGAAAGCTGAAAGCACGGAAAGCTGTAGCTGGTTTTCACTGCCCCTTGGAACTGCATTCGCTGCCACACAGACATTCGCGTTGTGCAAAAGCTTTGGTTGGTAATGGGGCAACACTCTGTATCTCTCTGTCGCACAGCCCGGCAGCCAAATTCGAAATCTCCAGCTATTGCTCCCACACGAAACGTGCCAGCACTGTAAGCTCTAGCTGGTTTTCACTGCCCCTTGGAACTGCGTTCACTGCCACACAGACATTCGCGTTCTGCTAAAGCTTTGGTTGGTAATGGGGCAACACTCTGTATCTCTCTCTCGCAGAGCCCGGCAGCCAAATTTGAAACGTCCAGCCACTGTGCCCAAACGAAAGCTGCCAGCACTGAAAGCAGTAGCTGGTTTTCACTGCCCCTTGGATCTACGTTCGCTGCCACACAGACATTCGCGTTCTGCAGAAGCTTTGGTTGGTAATGGGGCAACACTGTTTATCTCTCTCTCGCAGAGCCCGGCAGCCAAATTCGAAACGTCCAGCGATTGCTCCCAAATGAAACCTGCCAGCACGGAAAGCTGTAGCTGGTTTTCGCTGCCCCTTGGAACTGTATTCGCTGCCACACAGACATTCGCGTTCTGCTAAAGCTTTGGTTGGTAATCGGGCAACACTGTGTATCTCTCTCTTGCAGAGCCCGGCAGCCAAATACCAAACGTCCAGCCACTGTGCCCAAACGAAAGCTGCCAGCACAGAAAGCTGTAGCTGGATTTCACTGCCCCTTGGATCTACGTTCACTGCCACACAGACATTCGCCTTCTACAAATGCTTTGCTTGGTAATGGGGAAACACTCTGTATCTCTCTCTCGCACAGCCCGGCTGCCAAATTCGAAACGTCCAGCGATTGCTCCGACACGAAAGATGCCAGCACTGAAAGCAGTGGCTGGTTTTCACTGCCCCTTGGAACTACGTTCGCTGCCACACAGACATTCGCGTTCTGCAAAAGCTTTGGTTGGTAATGGGGCAACACTGTGTATGTCTCTCTCGCACAGCCCGGCAGCCAAATTCGAAATGTCTAGCGATTGCTCCCACACAAAAGCTGCCAGCATGTAAAGGTGTAGCTGGTTTTCACTGCCCCTTGGAACTGCATTCGCTGGCACACAGACATTCGCGTTCTGCAGAAGCTTTGGTTGGTAATGGGTCAACATTCTGTATCTCTCTCTCGTAGAGCCCGGCAGCCAAATTTGAAACGTCCAGCGATTGCTCCCAAACGAAAGCTGCCAGCACGGAAAGCTGTAGCTGGTTTTCACTGCCCCTTGGAACTGCATTCGCTGCCACACAGACATTCGCGTTCTGCAAAAGCTTTGGTTGGTAATGGGGCAACACTCTGTATCTCTCTGTCGAACAGCCCGGCAGCCAAATTCGAAATGTCCAGCGATTGCGTACACACGAAAGCTGCCAACACTGAAAGCTGTAGCTGGTTTTCACTGCCCCTTGGAACTGCATTCGCTGCCACACAGACATTCGCGTTCTGCAAAAGCTTTGGTTGGTAATGGGGCAACGCTGTGTATGTCCATCTCGCACAGCCCGGCAGCCAAATTCGAAATGTCTAGCTATTGCTCCCACACAAAAGCTGCCAGCATGTAAAGGTGTAGCTGGTTTTCACTGCCCCTTGGAACTGCATTCGCTGCCACACAGACATTCGTGTTCTGCAAAAGCTTTGGTTGGTAATGGGGCAACACTGTGTATCTCTCTCTCGCAGAGCCCGGCAGCCAAATTCGAAACGTCCATCGATTGCTCCCAAACGAAAGCTGTCAGCACTGAAAGCTGTAGGTGGTTTTCACTGCCCCTTGGAACTCCATTCGCTGCCACACAGACATTCGCATTCTGCAAAAGCTTTGGTTGGTAATGGGGCAACACTCTGTATCTCTCTCTCGCAGAGCCCGGCAGCCTAATTCGAAACGTCCAGCGATTGCTCCCATACGAAAGCTGCCAGCACGGAAAGATATAGCTGGTTTTCACTGCCCCTTGGATCTACGTTCACTGCCACACAGACATTCGCGTTCTGCAAAAGCTTTGGTTGGTAATGGGGCAACACTGTGTATCTCTCTCTCGCACAGCCCGGCTGCCAAATTCGAAACGTCCAGCGATTGCTCCGACACGAAAGATGCCAGCACTAAAAGCAGTAGCTGGTTTTCACTGCCCCTTGGAACTACGTTCGCTGCCACACAGACATTCGCGTTCTGCAAAAGCTTTGGTTGGTAATGGGGCAACACTGTGTATCTCTCTCTCGCACAGCCCGGCAGCCAAATTCGAAATGTCTAGCGATTGCTCCCACACAAAAGCTGCCAGCATGTAAAGGTGTAGCTGGTTTTCACTGCCCCTTGGAACTGCATTCGCTGCCACACAGACATTCGCGTTCTGCAGAAGCTTTGGTTGGTAATGGGGCAACATTCTGTATCTCTCTCTCGCAGAGCCCGGCAGCCAAATTTGAAACGTCCAGCGATTGCTCCCAAACGGAAGCTGCCAGCACGGAAAGCTGTAGCTGGTTTTCACTGCCCCTTGGAACTGCATTCGCTGCCACACAGACATTCGCGTTCTGCAAAAGCTTTGGTTGGTAATGGGGCAACACTCTGTATCTCTCTCTCGCAGAGCCCGGCAGCCAAATTCGAAACGTCCAGCAATTGCTCCCAAACGAAAGCTGTCAGCACGGAAAGATATAGCTGGTTTTCACTGCCCCTTGGAACTACGTTCGCTGCCACACAGACATTCGCGTTCTGCTAAAGCTTTGGTTGGTAATGGGGCAACACTGTGTATCTCTCTCTCGCACAGCCCGGCTGCCAAATTCCAAACGTCCAGTGATTGCGTACACACGAAAGCTGCCAACACTGAAAGCTGTAGCTGGTTTTCACTGCCCCTTGGAACTGCATGCGCTGCCACACAGACATTCGCGTTCTGCAAAAGCTTTGGTTGGTAATGGGGCAACACTCTGTATCTCTCTCTCGCAGAGCCCGGCAGCCAAATTCGAAACGTCCAGCGATTGCTCCCAAACGAAAGCTGAAAGCACGGAAAGCTGTAGCTGGTTTTCACTGCCCCTTGGAACTGCATTCGCTGCCACACAGACATTCGCGTTGTGCAAAAGCTTTGGTTGGTAATGGGGCAACACTCTGTATCTCTCTGTCGCACAGCCCGGCAGCCAAATTCGAAATCTCCAGCTATTGCTCCCACACGAAACGTGCCAGCACTGTAAGCTCTAGCTGGTTTTCACTGCCCCTTGGAACTGCGTTCACTGCCACACAGACATTCGCGTTCTGCTAAAGCTTTGGTTGGTAATGGGGCAACACTCTGTATCTCTCTCTCGCAGAGCCCGGCAGCCAAATACCAAACGTCCAGCCACTGTGCCCAAACGAAAGCTGCCAGCACTGAAAGCAGTAGCTGGTTTTCACTGCCCCTTGGATCTACGTTCGCTGCCACACAGACATTCGCGTTCTGCAGAAGCTTTGGTTGGTAATGGGGCAACACTGTTTATCTCTCTCTCGCAGAGCCCGGCAGCCAAATTCGAAACGTCCAGCGATTGCTCCCAAATGAAACCTGCCAGCACGGAAAGCTGTAGCTGGTTTTCACTGCCCCTTGGAACTGCATTCGCTGCCACACAGACATTCGCGTTCTGCTAAAGCTTTGGTTGGTAATCGGGCAACACTGTGTATCTCTCTCTTGCAGAGCCCGGCAGCCAAATACCAAACGTCCAGCCACTGTGCCCAAACGAAAGCTGCCAGCACAGAAAGCTGTAGCTGGTTTTCACTGCCCCTTGGATCTACGTTCACTGCCACACAGACATTCGCCTTCTACAAATGCTTTGCTTGGTAATGGGGAAACACTCTGTATCTCTCTCTCGCACAGCCCGGCTGCCAAATTCGAAACGTCCAGCGATTGCTCCGACACGAAAGATGCCAGCACTGAAAGCAGTGGCTGGTTTTCACTGCCCCTTGGAACTACGTTCGCTGCCACACAGACATTCGCGTTCTGCAAAAGCTTTGGTTGGTAATGGGGCAACACTGTGTATGTCTCTCTCGCACAGCCCGGCAGCCAAATTCGAAATGTCTAGCGATTGCTCCCACACAAAAGCTGCCAGCATGTAAAGGTGTAGCTGGTTTTCACTGCCCCTTGGAACTGCATTCGCTGGCACACAGACATTCGCGTTCTGCAGAAGCTTTGGTTGGTAATGGGGCAACATTCTGTATCTCTCTCTCGTAGAGCCCGGCAGCCAAATTTGAAACGTCCAGCGATTGCTCCCAAACGAAAGCTGCCAGCACGGAAAGCTGTAGCTGGTTTTCACTGCCCCTTGGAACTGCATTCGCTGCCACACAGACATTCGCGTTCTGCAAAAGCTTTGGTTGGTAATGGGGCAACACTCTGTATCTCTCTGTCGAACAGCCCGGCAGCCAAATTCGAAATGTCCAGCGATTGCGTACACACGAAAGCTGCCAACACTGAAAGCTGTAGCTGGTTTTCACTGCCCCTTGGAACTGCATTCGCTGCCACACAGACATTCGCGTTCTGCAAAAGCTTTGGTTGGTAATGGGGCAACACTGTGTATGTCCATCTCGCACAGCCCGGCAGCCAAATTCGAAATGTCTAGCTATTGCTCCCACACAAAAGCTGCCAGCATGTAAAGGTGTAGCTGGTTTTCACTGCCCCTTGGAACTGCATTCGCTGCCACACAGACATTCGTGTTCTGCAAAAGCTTTGGTTGGTAATGGGGCAACACTGTGTATCTCTCTCTCGCAGAGCCCGGCAGCCAAATTCGAAACGTCCAGCGATTGCTCCCAAACGAAAGCTGTCAGCACGGAAAGATATAGCTGGTTTTCACTGCCCCTTGGATCTACGTTCACTGCCACACAGACATTCGCGTTCTGCTAAAGCTTTGGTTGGTAATGGGGCAACACTGTGTATCTCTCTCTCGCACAGCCCGGCTGCCAAATTCCAAACGTCCAGCGATTGCGTACACACGAAAGCTGCCAACACTGAAAGCTGTAGCTGGTTTTCACTGCCCCTTGGAACTCCATTCGCTGCCACACAGACATTCGCATTCTGCAAAAGCTTTGGTTGGTAATGGGGCAACACTCTGTATCTCTCTCTCGCAGAGCCCGGCAGCCTAATTCGAAACGTCCAGCGATTGCTGCCATACGAAAGCTGCCAGCACGGAAAGATATAGCTGGTTTTCACTGCCCCTTGGATCTACGTTCACTGCCACACAGACATTCGCGTTCTGCAAAAGCTTTGGTTGGTAATGGGGCAACACTGTGTATCTCTCTCTCGCACAGCCCGGCTGCCAAATTCGAAACGTCCAGCGATTGCTCCGACACGAAAGATGCCAGCACTGAAAGCAGTAGCTGGTTTTCACTGCCCCTTGGAACTACGTTCGCTGCCACACAGACATTCGCGTTCTGCAAAAGCTTTGGTTGGTAATGGGGCAACACTGTGTATCTCTCTCTCGCACAGCCCGGCAGCCAAATTCGAAATGTCTAGCGATTGCTCCCACACAAAAGCTGCCAGCATGTAAAGGTGTAGCTGGTTTTCACTGCCCCTTGGAACTGCATTCGCTGCCACACAGACATTCGCGTTCTGCAGAAGCTTTGGTTGGTAATGGGGCAACATTCTGTATCTCTCTCTCGCAGAGCCCGGCAGCCAAATTCGAAACGTCCAGCAATTGCTCCCAAACGAAAGCTGTCAGCACGGAAAGATATAGCTGGTTTTCACTGCCCCTTGGAACTACGTTCGCTGCCACACAGACATTCGCGTTCTGCTAAAGCTTTGGTTGGTAATGGGGCAACACTGTGTATCTCTCTCTCGCACAGCCCGGCTGCCAAATTCCAAACGTCCAGTGATTGCGTACACACGAAAGCTGCCAACACTGAAAGCTGTAGCTGGTTTTCACTGCCCCTTGGAACTGCATGCGCTGCCACACAGACATTCGCGTTCTGCAAAAGCTTTGGTTGGTAATGGGGCAACACTCTGTATCTCTCTCTCGCAGAGCCCGGCAGCCAAATTCGAAACGTCCAGCGATTGCTCCCAAACGAAAGCTGAAAGCACGGAAAGCTGTAGCTGGTTTTCACTGCCCCTTGGAACTGCATTCGCTGCCACACAGACATTCGCGTTGTGCAAAAGCTTTGGTTGGTAATGGGGCAACACTCTGTATCTCTCTGTCGCACAGCCCGGCAGCCAAATTCGAAATCTCCAGCTATTGCTCCCACACGAAACGTGCCAGCACTGTAAGCTCTAGCTGGTTTTCACTGCCCCTTGGAACTGCGTTCACTGCCACACAGACATTCGCGTTCTGCTAAAGCTTTGGTTGGTAATGGGGCAACACTCTGTATCTCTCTCTCGCAGAGCCCGGCAGCCAAATACCAAACGTCCAGCCACTGTGCCCAAACGAAAGCTGCCAGCACTGAAAGCAGTAGCTGGTTTTCACTGCCCCTTGGATCTACGTTCGCTGCCACACAGACATTCGCGTTCTGCAGAAGCTTTGGTTGGTAATGGGGCAACACTGTTTATCTCTCTCTCGCAGAGCCCGGCAGCCAAATTCGAAACGTCCAGCGATTGCTCCCAAATGAAACCTGCCAGCACGGAAAGCTGTAGCTGGTTTTCACTGCCCCTTGGAACTGCATTCGCTGCCACACAGACATTCGCGTTCTGCTAAAGCTTTGGTTGGTAATCGGGCAACACTGTGTATCTCTCTCTTGCAGAGCCCGGCAGCCAAATACCAAACGTCCAGCCACTGTGCCCAAACGAAAGCTGCCAGCACAGAAAGCTGTAGCTGGTTTTCACTGCCCCTTGGATCTACGTTCACTGCCACACAGACATTCGCCTTCTACAAATGCTTTGCTTGGTAATGGGGAAACACTCTGTATCTCTCTCTCGCACAGCCCGGCTGCCAAATTCGAAACGTCCAGCGATTGCTCCGACACGAAAGATGCCAGCACTGAAAGCAGTGGCTGGTTTTCACTGCCCCTTGGAACTACGTTCGCTGCCACACAGACATTCGCGTTCTGCAAAAGCTTTGGTTGGTAATGGGGCAACACTGTGTATGTCTCTCTCGCACAGCCCGGCAGCCAAATTCGAAATGTCTAGCGATTGCTCCCACACAAAAGCTGCCAGCATGTAAAGGTGTAGCTGGTTTTCACTGCCCCTTGGAACTGCATTCGCTGGCACACAGACATTCGCGTTCTGCAGAAGCTTTGGTTGGTAATGGGGCAACATTCTGTATCTCTCTCTCGTAGAGCCCGGCAGCCAAATTTGAAACGTCCAGCGATTGCTCCCAAACGAAAGCTGCCAGCACGGAAAGCTGTAGCTGGTTTTCACTGCCCCTTGGAACTGCATTCGCTGCCACACAGACATTCGCGTTCTGCAAAAGCTTTGGTTGGTAATGGGGCAACACTCTGTATCTCTCTGTCGAACAGCCCGGCAGCCAAATTCGAAATGTCCAGCGATTGCGTACACACGAAAGCTGCCAACACTGAAAGCTGTAGCTGGTTTTCACTGCCCCTTGGAACTGCATTCGCTGCCACACAGACATTCGCGTTCTGCAAAAGCTTTGGTTGGTAATGGGGCAACACTGTGTATGTCCATCTCGCACAGCCCGGCAGCCAAATTCGAAATGTCTAGCGATTGCTCCCACACAAAAGCTGCCAGCATGTAAAGGTGTAGCTGGTTTTCACTGCCCCTTGGAACTGCATTCGCTGCCACACAGACATTCGTGTTCTGCAAAAGCTTTGGTTGGTAATGGGGCAACACTGTGTATCTCTCTCTCGCAGAGCCCGGCAGCCAAATTCGAAACGTCCAGCGATTGCTCCCAAACGAAAGCTGTCAGCACGGAAAGATATAGCTGGTTTTCACTGCCCCTTGGATCTACGTTCACTGCCACACAGACATTCGCGTTCTGCTAAAGCTTTGGTTGGTAATGGGGCAACACTGTGTATCTCTCTCTCGCACAGCCCGGCTGCCAAATTCCAAACGTCCAGCGATTGCGTACACACGAAAGCTGCCAACACTGAAAGCTGTAGCTGGTTTTCACTGCCCCTTGGAACTCCATTCGCTGCCACACAGACATTCGCATTCTGCAAAAGCTTTGGTTGGTAATGGGGCAACACTCTGTATCTCTCTCTCGCAGAGCCCGGCAGCCTAATTCGAAACGTCCAGCGATTGCTGCCATACGAAAGCTGCCAGCACGGAAAGATATAGCTGGTTTTCACTGCCCCTTGGATCTACGTTCACTGCCACACAGACATTCGCGTTCTGCAAAAGCTTTGGTTGGTAATGGGGCAACACTGTGTATCTCTCTCTCGCACAGCCCGGCTGCCAAATTCGAAACGTCCAGCGATTGCTCCGACACGAAAGATGCCAGCACTGAAAGCAGTAGCTGGTTTTCACTGCCCCTTGGAACTACGTTCGCTGCCACACAGACATTCGCGTTCTGCAAAAGCTTTGGTTGGTAATGGGGCAACACTGTGTATGTCTCTCTCGCACAGCCCGGCAGCCAAATTCGAAATGTCTAGCGATTGCTCCCACACAAAAGCTGCCAGCATGTAAAGGTGTAGCTGGTTTTCACTGCCCCTTGGAACTGCGTTCGCTGCCACACAGACATTCGCGTTCTGCAGAAGCTTTGGTTGGTAATGGGGCAACATTCTGTATCTCTCTCTCGCAGAGCCCGGCAGCCAAATTTGAAACGTCCAGCGATTGCTCCCAAACGGAAGCTGCCAGCACGGAAAGCTGTAGCTGGTTTTCACTGCCCCTTGGAACTGCATTCGCTGCCACACAGACATTCGCGTTCTGCTAAAGCTTTGGTTGGTAATGGGGCACCACTGTGTATCTCTCTCTCGCACAGCCCGGCTGCCAAATTCCAAACGTCCAGTGATTGCGTACACACGAAAGCTGCCAACACTGAAAGCTGTAGCTGGTTTTCACTGCCCCTTGGAACTGCATGCGCTGCCACACAGACATTCGCGTTCTGCAAAAGCTTTGGTTGGTAATGGGGCAACACTCTGTATCTCTCTCTCGCAGAGCCCGGCAGCCAAATTCGAAACGTCCAGCGATTGCTCCCAAACGAAAGCTGAAAGCACGGAAAGCTGTAGCTGGTTTTCACTGCCCCTTGGAACTGCATTCGCTGCCACACAGACATTCGCGTTGTGCAAAAGCTTTGGTTGGTAATGGGGCAACACTCTGTATCTCTCTGTCGCACAGCCCGGCAGCCAAATTCGAAATCTCCAGCTATTGCTCCCACACGAAACGTGCCAGCACTGTAAGCTCTAGCTGGTTTTCACTGCCCCTTGGAACTGCGTTCACTGCCACACAGACATTCGCGTTCTGCTAAAGCTTTGGTTGGTAATGGGGCAACACTCTGTATCTCTCTCTCGCAGAGCCCGGCAGCCAAATTTGAAACGTCCAGCCACTGTGCCCAAACGAAAGCTGCCAGCACTGAAAGCAGTAGCTGGTTTTCACTGCCCCTTGGATCTACGTTCGCTGCCACACAGACATTCGCGTTCTGCAGAAGCTTTGGTTGGTAATGGGGCAACACTGTTTATCTCTCTCTCGCAGAGCCCGGCAGCCAAATTCGAAACGTCCAGCGATTGCTCCCAAATGAAACCTGCCAGCACGGAAAGCTGTAGCTGGTTTTCACTGCCCCTTGGAACTGCATTCGCTGCCACACAGACATTCGCGTTCTGCAGAAGCTTTGGTTGGTAATCGGGCAACACTGTGTATCTCTCTCTTGCAGAGCCCGGCAGCCAAATACCAAACGTCCAGCCACTGTGCCCAAACGAAAGCTGCCAGCACAGAAAGCTGTAGCTGGATTTCACTGCCCCTTGGATCTACGTTCACTGCCACACAGACATTCGCCTTCTACAAATGCTTTGCTTGGTAATGGGGAAACACTCTGTATCTCTCTCTCGCACAGCCCGGCTGCCAAATTCGAAACGTCCAGCGATTGCTCCGACACGAAAGATGCCAGCACTGAAAGCAGTGGCTGGTTTTCACTGCCCCTTGGAACTACGTTCGCTGCCACACAGACATTCGCGTTCTGCAAAAGCTTTGGTTGGTAATGGGGCAACACTGTGTATGTCTCTCTCGCACAGCCCGGCAGCCAAATTCGAAATGTCTAGCGATTGCTCCCACACAAAAGCTGCCAGCATGTAAAGGTGTAGCTGGTTTTCACTGCCCCTTGGAACTGCATTCGCTGGCACACAGACATTCGCGTTCTGCAGAAGCTTTGGTTGGTAATGGGGCAACATTCTGTATCTCTCTCTCGTAGAGCCCGGCAGCCAAATTTGAAACGTCCAGCGATTGCTCCCAAACGAAAGCTGCCAGCACGGAAAGCTGTAGCTGGTTTTCACTGCCCCTTGGAACTGCATTCGCTGCCACACAGACATTCGCGTTCTGCAAAAGCTTTGGTTGGTAATGGGGCAACACTCTGTATCTCTCTGTCGAACAGCCCGGCAGCCAAATTCGAAATGTCCAGCGATTGCGTACACACGAAAGCTGCCAACACTGAAAGCTGTAGCTGGTTTTCACTGCCCCTTGGAACTGCATTCGCTGCCACACAGACATTCGCGTTCTGCAAAAGCTTTGGTTGGTAATGGGGCAACACTGTGTATCTCTCTCTCGCAGAGCCCGGCAGCCAAATTCGAAACGTCCAGCGATTGCTCCCAAACGAAAGCTGTCAGCACTGAAAGCTGTAGGTGGTTTTCACTGCCCCTTGGAACTCCATTCGCTGCCACACAGACATTCGCATTCTGCAAAAGCTTTGGTTGGTAATGGGGCAACACTCTGTATCTCTCTCTCGCAGAGCCCGGCAGCCTAATTCGAAACGTCCAGCGATTGCTCCCATACGAAAGCTGCCAGCACGGAAAGATATAGCTGGTTTTCACTGCCCCTTGGATCTACGTTCACTGCCACACAGACATTCGCGTTCTGCAAAAGCTTTGGTTGGTAATGGGGCAACACTGTGTATCTCTCTCTCGCACAGCCCGGCTGCCAAATTCGAAACGTCCAGCGATTGCTCCGACACGAAAGATGCCAGCACTAAAAGCAGTAGCTGGTTTTCACTGCCCCTTGGAACTACGTTCGCTGCCACACAGACATTCGCGTTCTGCAAAAGCTTTGGTTGGTAATGGGGCAACACTGTGTATCTCTCTCTCGCACAGCCCGGCAGCCAAATTCGAAATGTCTAGCGATTGCTCCCACACAAAAGCTGCCAGCATGTAAAGGTGTAGCTGGTTTTCACTGCCCCTTGGAACTGCATTCGCTGCCACACAGACATTCGCGTTCTGCAGAAGCTTTGGTTGGTAATGGGGCAACATTCTGTATCTCTCTCTCGCAGAGCCCGGCAGCCAAATTTGAAACGTCCAGCGATTGCTCCCAAACGGAAGCTGCCAGCACGGAAAGCTGTAGCTGGTTTTCACTGCCCCTTGGAACTGCATTCGCTGCCACACAGACATTCGCGTTCTGCAAAAGCTTTGGTTGGTAATGGGGCAACACTCTGTATCTCTCTCTCGCAGAGCCCGGCAGCCAAATTCGAAACGTCCAGCAATTGCTCCCAAACGAAAGCTGTCAGCACGGAAAGATATAGCTGGTTTTCACTGCCCCTTGGAACTACGTTCGCTGCCACACAGACATTCGCGTTCTGCTAAAGCTTTGGTTGGTAATGGGGCAACACTGTGTATCTCTCTCTCGCACAGCCCGGCTGCCAAATTCCAAACGTCCAGTGATTGCGTACACACGAAAGCTGCCAACACTGAAAGCTGTAGCTGGTTTTCACTGCCCCTTGGAACTGCATGCGCTGCCACACAGACATTCGCGTTCTGCAAAAGCTTTGGTTGGTAATGGGGCAACACTCTGTATCTCTCTCTCGCAGAGCCCGGCAGCCAAATTCGAAACGTCCAGCGATTGCTCCCAAACGAAAGCTGAAAGCACGGAAAGCTGTAGCTGGTTTTCACTGCCCCTTGGAACTGCATTCGCTGCCACACAGACATTCGCGTTGTGCAAAAGCTTTGGTTGGTAATGGGGCAACACTCTGTATCTCTCTCTCGCAGAGCCCGGCAGCCAAATACCAAACGTCCAGCCACTGTGCCCATACGAAAGCTGCCAGCACTGAAAGCAGTAGCTGGTTTTCACTGCCCCTTGGAACTACGTTCGCTGCCACACAGACATTCGCGTTCTGCAGAAGCTTTGGTTGGTAATGGGGCAACACTGTTTATCTCTCTCTCGCAGAGCCCGGCAGCCAAATTCGAAACGTCCAGCGATTGCTCCCAAACGAAACGTGCCAGCACTGTAAGCTATAGCTGGTTTTCACTGCCCCTTGGAACTGCATGCGCTGCCACACAGACATTCGCCTTCTACAAAAGCTTTGGTTGGTAATGGGGCAACACTCTGTATCTCTCTGTCGCACAGCCCGGTGCCAAATTCGAAACGTCCAGCGATTGCTCCCAAATGAAACCTGCCAGCACGGAAAGCTGTAGCTGGTTTTCACTGCCCCTTGGAACTGCATTCGCTGCCACACAGACATTCGCGTTCTGCTAAAGCTTTGGTTGGTAATCGGGCAACACTGTGTATCTCTCTCTTGCAGAGCCCGGCAGCCAAATACCAAACGTCCAGCCACTGTGCCCAAACGAAAGCTGCCAGCACAGAAAGCTGTAGCTGGATTTCACTGCCCCTTGGATCTACGTTCACTGCCACACAGACATTCGCCTTCTACAAATGCTTTGCTTGGTAATGGGGAAACACTCTGTATCTCTCTCTCGCACAGCCCGGCTGCCAAATTCGAAACGTCCAGCGATTGCTCCGACACGAAAGATGCCAGCACTGAAAGCAGTGGCTGGTTTTCACTGCCCCTTGGAACTACGTTCGCTGCCACACAGACATTCGCGTTCTGCAAAAGCTTTGCTTGGTAATGGGGCAACACTGTGTATGTCTCTCTCGCACAGCCCGGCAGCCAAATTCGAAATGTCTAGCGATTGCTCCCACACAAAAGCTGCCAGCATGTAAAGGTGTAGCTGGTTTTCACTGCCCCTTGGAACTGCATTCGCTGGCACACAGACATTCGCGTTCTGCAGAAGCTTTGGTTGGTAATGGGTCAACATTCTGTATCTCTCTCTCGTAGAGCCCGGCAGCCAAATTTGAAACGTCCAGCGATTGCTCCCAAACGAAAGCTGCCAGCACGGAAAGCTGTAGCTGGTTTTCACTGCCCCTTGGAACTGCATTCGCTGCCACACAGACATTCGCGTTCTGCAAAAGCTTTGGTTGGTAATGGGGCAACACTCTGTATCTCTCTGTCGAACAGCCCGGCAGCCAAATTCGAAATGTCCAGCGATTGCGTACACACGAAAGCTGCCAACACTGAAAGCTGTAGCTGGTTTTCACTGCCCCTTGGAACTGCATTCGCTGCCACACAGACATTCGCGTTCTGCAAAAGCTTTGGTTGGTAATGGGGCAACACTGTGTATGTCCATCTCGCACAGCCCGGCAGCCAAATTCGAAATGTCTAGCTATTGCTCCCACACAAAAGCTGCCAGCATGTAAAGGTGTAGCTGGTTTTCACTGCCCCTTGGAACTGCATTCGCTGCCACACAGACATTCGTGTTCTGCAAAAGCTTTGGTTGGTAATGGGGCAACACTGTGTATCTCTCTCTCGCAGAGCCCGGCAGCCAAATTCGAAACGTCCAGCGATTGCTCCCAAACGAAAGCTGTCAGCACTGAAAGCTGTAGGTGGTTTTCACTGCCCCTTGGAACTCCATTCGCTGCCACACAGACATTCGCATTCTGCAAAAGCTTTGGTTGGTAATGGGGCAACACTCTGTATCTCTCTCTCGCAGAGCCCGGCAGCCTAATTCGAAACGTCCAGCGATTGCTCCCATACGAAAGCTGCCAGCACGGAAAGATATAGCTGGTTTTCACTGCCCCTTGGATCTACGTTCACTGCCACACAGACATTCGCGTTCTGCAAAAGCTTTGGTTGGTAATGGGGCAACACTGTGTATCTCTCTCTCGCACAGCCCGGCTGCCAAATTCGAAATGTCCAGCGATTGCTCCGACACGAAAGATGCCAGCACTAAAAGCAGTAGCTGGTTTTCACTGCCCCTTGGAACTACGTTCGCTGCCACACAGACATTCGCGTTCTGCAAAAGCTTTGGTTGGTAATGGGGCAACACTGTGTATCTCTCTCTCGCACAGCCCGGCAGCCAAATTCGAAATGTCTAGCGATTGCTCCCACACAAAAGCTGCCAGCATGTAAAGGTGTAGCTGGTTTTCACTGCCCCTTGGAACTGCATTCGCTGCCACACAGACATTCGCGTTCTGCAGAAGCTTTGGTTGGTAATGGGGCAACATTCTGTATCTCTCTCTCGCAGAGCCCGGCAGCCAAATTTGAAACGTCCAGCGATTGCTCCCAAACGGAAGCTGCCAGCACGGAAAGCTGTAGCTGGTTTTCACTGCCCCTTGGAACTGCATTCGCTGCCACACAGACATTCGCGTTCTGCAAAAGCTTTGGTTGGTAATGGGGCAACACTCTGTATCTCTCTCTCGCAGAGCCCGGCAGCCAAATTCGAAACGTCCAGCAATTGCTCCCAAACGAAAGCTGTCAGCACGGAAAGATATAGCTGGTTTTCACTGCCCCTTGGAACTACGTTCGCTGCCACACAGACATTCGCGTTCTGCTAAAGCTTTGGTTGGTAATGGGGCAACACTGTGTATCTCTCTCTCGCACAGCCCGGCTGCCAAATTCCAAACGTCCAGTGATTGCGTACACACGAAAGCTGCCAACACTGAAAGCTGTAGCTGGTTTTCACTGCCCCTTGGAACTGCATGCGCTGCCACACAGACATTCGCGTTCTGCAAAAGCTTTGGTTGGTAATGGGGCAACACTCTGTATCTCTCTCTCGCAGAGCCCGGCAGCCAAATTCGAAACGTCCAGCGATTGCTCCCAAACGAAAGCTGAAAGCACGGAAAGCTGTAGCTGGTTTTCACTGCCCCTTGGAACTGCATTCGCTGCCACACAGACATTCGCGTTGTGCAAAAGCTTTGGTTGGTAATGGGGCAACACTCTGTATCTCTCTCTCGCAGAGCCCGGCAGCCAAATACCAAACGTCCAGCCACTGTGCCCATACGAAAGCTGCCAGCACTGAAAGCAGTAGCTGGTTTTCACTGCCCCTTGGAACTACGTTCGCTGCCACACAGACATTCGCGTTCTGCAGAAGCTTTGGTTGGTAATGGGGCAACACTCTGTATCTCTCTCTCGCAGAGCCCGGCAGCCTAATTCGAAACGTCCAGCGATTGCTCCCATACGAAAGCTGCCAGCACGGAAAGATATAGCTGGTTTTCACTGCCCCTTGGATCTACGTTCACTGCCACACAGACATTCGCGTTCTGCAAAAGCTTTGGTTGGTAATGGGGCAACACTGTGTATCTCTCTCTCGCACAGCCCGGCTGCCAAATTCGAAATGTCCAGCGATTGCTCCGACACGAAAGATGCCAGCACTAAAAGCAGTAGCTGGTTTTCACTGCCCCTTGGAACTACGTTCGCTGCCACACAGACATTCGCGTTCTGCAAAAGCTTTGGTTGGTAATGGGGCAACACTGTGTATCTCTCTCTCGCACAGCCCGGCAGCCAAATTCGAAATGTCTAGCGATTGCTCCCACACAAAAGCTGCCAGCATGTAAAGGTGTAGCTGGTTTTCACTGCCCCTTGGAACTGCATTCGCTGCCACACAGACATTCGCGTTCTGCAGAAGCTTTGGTTGGTAATGGGGCAACATTCTGTATCTCTCTCTCGCAGAGCCCGGCAGCCAAATTTGAAACGTCCAGCGATTGCTCCCAAACGGAAGCTGCCAGCACGGAAAGCTGTAGCTGGTTTTCACTGCCCCTTGGAACTGCATTCGCTGCCACACAGACATTCGCGTTCTGCAAAAGCTTTGGTTGGTAATGGGGCAACACTCTGTATCTCTCTCTCGCAGAGCCCGGCAGCCAAATTCGAAACGTCCAGCAATTGCTCCCAAACGAAAGCTGTCAGCACGGAAAGATATAGCTGGTTTTCACTGCCCCTTGGAACTACGTTCGCTGCCACACAGACATTCGCGTTCTGCTAAAGCTTTGGTTGGTAATGGGGCAACACTGTGTATCTCTCTCTCGCACAGCCCGGCTGCCAAATTCCAAACGTCCAGTGATTGCGTACACACGAAAGCTGCCAACACTGAAAGCTGTAGCTGGTTTTCACTGCCCCTTGGAACTGCATGCGCTGCCACACAGACATTCGCGTTCTGCAAAAGCTTTGGTTGGTAATGGGGCAACACTCTGTATCTCTCTCTCGCAGAGCCCGGCAGCCAAATTCGAAACGTCCAGCGATTGCTCCCAAACGAAAGCTGAAAGCACGGAAAGCTGTAGCTGGTTTTCACTGCCCCTTGGAACTGCATTCGCTGCCACACAGACATTCGCGTTGTGCAAAAGCTTTGGTTGGTAATGGGGCAACACTCTGTATCTCTCTCTCGCAGAGCCCGGCAGCCAAATACCAAACGTCCAGCCACTGTGCCCATACGAAAGCTGCCAGCACTGAAAGCAGTAGCTGGTTTTCACTGCCCCTTGGAACTACGTTCGCTGCCACACAGACATTCGCGTTCTGCAGAAGCTTTGGTTGGTAATGGGGCAACACTGTTTATCTCTCTCTCGCAGAGCCCGGCAGCCAAATTCGAAACGTCCAGCGATTGCTCCCAAACGAAACGTGCCAGCACTGTAAGCTATAGCTGGTTTTCACTGCCCCTTGGAACTGCATGCGCTGCCACACAGACATTCGCCTTCTACAAAAGCTTTGGTTGGTAATGGGGCAACACTCTGTATCTCTCTGTCGCACAGCCCGGTGCCAAATTCGAAACGTCCAGCGATTGCTCCCAAATGAAACCTGCCAGCACGGAAAGCTGTAGCTGGTTTTCACTGCCCCTTGGAACTGCATTCGCTGCCACACAGACATTCGCGTTCTGCTAAAGCTTTGGTTGGTAATCGGGCAACACTGTGTATCTCTCTCTTGCAGAGCCCGGCAGCCAAATACCAAACGTCCAGCCACTGTGCCCAAACGAAAGCTGCCAGCACAGAAAGCTGTAGCTGGATTTCACTGCCCCTTGGATCTACGTTCACTGCCACACAGACATTCGCCTTCTACAAATGCTTTGCTTGGTAATGGGGAAACACTCTGTATCTCTCTCTCGCACAGCCCGGCTGCCAAATTCGAAACGTCCAGCGATTGCTCCGACACGAAAGATGCCAGCACTGAAAGCAGTGGCTGGTTTTCACTGCCCCTTGGAACTACGTTCGCTGCCACACAGACATTCGCGTTCTGCAAAAGCTTTGGTTGGTAATGGGGCAACACTGTGTATGTCTCTCTCGCACAGCCCGGCAGCCAAATTCGAAATGTCTAGCGATTGCTCCCACACAAAAGCTGCCAGCATGTAAAGGTGTAGCTGGTTTTCACTGCCCCTTGGAACTGCATTCGCTGGCACACAGACATTCGCGTTCTGCAGAAGCTTTGGTTGGTAATGGGTCAACATTCTGTATCTCTCTCTCGTAGAGCCCGGCAGCCAAATTTGAAACGTCCAGCGATTGCTCCCAAACGAAAGCTGCCAGCACGGAAAGCTGTAGCTGGTTTTCACTGCCCCTTGGAACTGCATTCGCTGCCACACAGACATTCGCGTTCTGCAAAAGCTTTGGTTGGTAATGGGGCAACACTCTGTATCTCTCTGTCGAACAGCCCGGCAGCCAAATTCGAAATGTCCAGCGATTGCGTACACACGAAAGCTGCCAACACTGAAAGCTGTAGCTGGTTTTCACTGCCCCTTGGAACTGCATTCGCTGCCACACAGACATTCGCGTTCTGCAAAAGCTTTGGTTGGTAATGGGGCAACACTGTGTATGTCCATCTCGCACAGCCCGGCAGCCAAATTCGAAATGTCTAGCTATTGCTCCCACACAAAAGCTGCCAGCATGTAAAGGTGTAGCTGGTTTTCACTGCCCCTTGGAACTGCATTCGCTGCCACACAGACATTCGTGTTCTGCAAAAGCTTTGGTTGGTAATGGGGCAACACTGTGTATCTCTCTCTCGCAGAGCCCGGCAGCCAAATTCGAAACGTCCAGCGATTGCTCCCAAACGAAAGCTGTCAGCACTGAAAGCTGTAGGTGGTTTTCACTGCCCCTTGGAACTCCATTCGCTGCCACACAGACATTCGCATTCTGCAAAAGCTTTGGTTGGTAATGGGGCAACACTCTGTATCTCTCTCTCGCAGAGCCCGGCAGCCTAATTCGAAACGTCCAGCGATTGCTCCCATACGAAAGCTGCCAGCACGGAAAGATATAGCTGGTTTTCACTGCCCCTTGGATCTACGTTCACTGCCACACAGACATTCGCGTTCTGCAAAAGCTTTGGTTGGTAATGGGGCAACACTGTGTATCTCTCTCTCGCACAGCCCGGCTGCCAAATTCGAAATGTCCAGCGATTGCTCCGACACGAAAGATGCCAGCACTAAAAGCAGTAGCTGGTTTTCACTGCCCCTTGGAACTACGTTCGCTGCCACACAGACATTCGCGTTCTGCAAAAGCTTTGGTTGGTAATGGGGCAACACTGTGTATCTCTCTCTCGCACAGCCCGGCAGCCAAATTCGAAATGTCTAGCGATTGCTCCCACACAAAAGCTGCCAGCATGTAAAGGTGTAGCTGGTTTTCACTGCCCCTTGGAACTGCATTCGCTGCCACACAGACATTCGCGTTCTGCAGAAGCTTTGGTTGGTAATGGGGCAACATTCTGTATCTCTCTCTCGCAGAGCCCGGCAGCCAAATTTGAAACGTCCAGCGATTGCTCCCAAACGGAAGCTGCCAGCACGGAAAGCTGTAGCTGGTTTTCACTGCCCCTTGGAACTGCATTCGCTGCCACACAGACATTCGCGTTCTGCAAAAGCTTTGGTTGGTAATGGGGCAACACTCTGTATCTCTCTCTCGCAGAGCCCGGCAGCCAAATTCGAAACGTCCAGCAATTGCTCCCAAACGAAAGCTGTCAGCACGGAAAGATATAGCTGGTTTTCACTGCCCCTTGGAACTACGTTCGCTGCCACACAGACATTCGCGTTCTGCTAAAGCTTTGGTTGGTAATGGGGCAACACTGTGTATCTCTCTCTCGCACAGCCCGGCTGCCAAATTCCAAACGTCCAGTGATTGCGTACACACGAAAGCTGCCAACACTGAAAGCTGTAGCTGGTTTTCACTGCCCCTTGGAACTGCATGCGCTGCCACACAGACATTCGCGTTCTGCAAAAGCTTTGGTTGGTAATGGGGCAACACTCTGTATCTCTCTCTCGCAGAGCCCGGCAGCCAAATTCGAAACGTCCAGCGATTGCTCCCAAACGAAAGCTGAAAGCACGGAAAGCTGTAGCTGGTTTTCACTGCCCCTTGGAACTGCATTCGCTGCCACACAGACATTCGCGTTGTGCAAAAGCTTTGGTTGGTAATGGGGCAACACTCTGTATCTCTCTGTCGCACAGCCCGGCAGCCAAATTCGAAATCTCCAGCTATTGCTCCCACACGAAACGTGCCAGCACTGTAAGCTCTAGCTGGTTTTCACTGCCCCTTGGAACTGCGTTCACTGCCACACAGACATTCGCGTTCTGCTAAAGCTTTGGTTGGTAATGGGGCAACACTCTGTATCTCTCTCTCGCAGAGCCCGGCAGCCAAATACCAAACGTCCAGCCACTGTGCCCAAACGAAAGCTGCCAGCACTGAAAGCAGTAGCTGGTTTTCACTGCCCCTTGGAACTGCGTTCGCTGCCACACAGACATTCGCGTTCTGCAGAAGCTTTGGTTGGTAATGGGGCAACACTGTTTATCTCTCTCTCGCAGAGCCCGGCAGCCAAATTCGAAACGTCCAGCGATTGCTCCCAAATGAAACCTGCCAGCACGGAAAGCTGTAGCTGGTTTTCACTGCCCCTTGGAACTGCATTCGCTGCCACACAGACATTCGCGTTCTGCTAAAGCTTTGGTTGGTAATCGGGCAACACTGTGTATCTCTCTCTTGCAGAGCCCGGCAGCCAAATACCAAACGTCCAGCCACTGTGCCCAAACGAAAGCTGCCAGCACAGAAAGCTGTAGCTGGTTTTCACTGCCCCTTGGATCTACGTTCACTGCCACACAGACATTCGCCTTCTACAAATGCTTTGCTTGGTAATGGGGAAACACTCTGTATCTCTCTCTCGCACAGCCCGGCTGCCAAATTCGAAACGTCCAGCGATTGCTCCGACACGAAAGATGCCAGCACTGAAAGCAGTGGCTGGTTTTCACTGCCCCTTGGAACTACGTTCGCTGCCACACAGACATTCGCGTTCTGCAAAAGCTTTGGTTGGTAATGGGGCAACACTGTGTATGTCTCTCTCGCACAGCCCGGCAGCCAAATTCGAAATGTCTAGCGATTGCTCCCACACAAAAGCTGCCAGCATGTAAAGGTGTAGCTGGTTTTCACTGCCCCTTGGAACTGCATTCGCTGGCACACAGACATTCGCGTTCTGCAGAAGCTTTGGTTGGTAATGGGGCAACATTCTGTATCTCTCTCTCGTAGAGCCCGGCAGCCAAATTTGAAACGTCCAGCGATTGCTCCCAAACGAAAGCTGCCAGCACGGAAAGCTGTAGCTGGTTTTCACTGCCCCTTGGAACTGCATTCGCTGCCACACAGACATTCGCGTTCTGCAAAAGCTTTGGTTGGTAATGGGGCAACACTCTGTATCTCTCTGTCGAACAGCCCGGCAGCCAAATTCGAAATGTCCAGCGATTGCGTACACACGAAAGCTGCCAACACTGAAAGCTGTAGCTGGTTTTCACTGCCCCTTGGAACTGCATTCGCTGCCACACAGACATTCGCGTTCTGCAAAAGCTTTGGTTGGTAATGGGGCAACACTGTGTATGTCCATCTCGCACAGCCCGGCAGCCAAATTCGAAATGTCTAGCTATTGCTCCCACACAAAAGCTGCCAGCATGTAAAGGTGTAGCTGGTTTTCACTGCCCCTTGGAACTGCATTCGCTGCCACACAGACATTCGTGTTCTGCAAAAGCTTTGGTTGGTAATGGGGCAACACTGTGTATCTCTCTCTCGCAGAGCCCGGCAGCCAAATTCGAAACGTCCAGCGATTGCTCCCAAACGAAAGCTGTCAGCACCGAAAGATATAGCTGGTTTTCACTGCCCCTTGGATCTACGTTCACTGCCACACAGACATTCGCGTTCTGCTAAAGCTTTGGTTGGTAATGGGGCAACACTGTGTATCTCTCTCTCGCACAGCCCGGCTGCCAAATTCCAAACGTCCAGCGATTGCGTACACACGAAAGCTGCCAACACTGAAAGCTGTAGCTGGTTTTCACTGCCCCTTGGAACTCCATTCGCTGCCACACAGACATTCGCGTTCTGCAAAAGCTTTGGTTGGTAATGGGGCAACACTCTGTATCTCTCTCTCGCACAGCCCCGCAGCCAAATTCGAAACGTCCAGCGATTGCTCCCAAACGAAAGCTGAAAGCACGGAAAGCTGTAGCTGGTTTTCACTGCCCCTTGGAACTGCATGCGCTGCCACACAGACATTCGCGTTCTGCAAAAGCTTTGGTTGGTAATGGGGCAACACTCTGTATCTCTCTGTCGCACAGCCCGGCAGCCAAATTCGAAATCTCCAGCTATTGCTCCCACACGAAACGTGCCAGCACTGTAACCTCTAGCTGGTTTTCACTGCCCCTTGGAACTGCGTTCGCTGCCACACAGACATTCGCGTTCTGCAAAAGCTTTGGTTGGTAATGGGGCAACACTGTGTATCTCTCTCTCGCACAGCCCGGCTGCCAAATTCGAAACGTCCAGCGATTGCTCCGACACGAAAGATGCCAGCACTGAAAGCAGTAGCTGGTTTTCACTGCCCCTTGGAACTACGTTCGCTGCCACACAGACATTCGCGTTCTGCAAAAGCTTTGGTTGGTAATGGGGCAACACTGTGTATGTCTCTCTCGCACAGCCCGGCAGCCAAATTCGAAATGTCTAGCGATTGCTCCCACACAAAAGCTGCCAGCATGTAAAGGTGTAGCTGGTTTTCACTGCCCCTTGGAACTGCATTCGCTGCCACACAGACATTCGCGTTCTGCAGAAGCTTTGGTTGGTAATGGGGCAACATTCTGTATCTCTCTCTCGCAGAGCCCGGCAGCCAAATTTGAAACGTCCAGCGATTGCTCCCAAACGGAAGCTGCCAGCACGGAAAGCTGTAGCTGGTTTTCACTGCCCCTTGGAACTGCATTCGCTGCCACACAGACATTCGCGTTCTGCTAAAGCTTTGGTTGGTAATGGGGCAACACTGTGTATCTCTCTCTCGCACAGCCCGGCTGCCAAATTCCAAACGTCCAGTGATTGCGTACACACGAAAGCTGCCAACACTGAAAGCTGTAGCTGGTTTTCACTGCCCCTTGGAACTGCATGCGCTGCCACACAGACATTCGCGTTCTGCAAAAGCTTTGGTTGGTAATGGGGCAACACTCTGTATCTCTCTCTCGCAGAGCCCGGCAGCCAAATTCGAAACGTCCAGCGATTGCTCCCAAACGAAAGCTGAAAGCACGGAAAGCTGTAGCTGGTTTTCACTGCCCCTTGGAACTGCATTCGCTGCCACACAGACATTCGCGTTGTGCAAAAGCTTTGGTTGGTAATGGGGCAACACTCTGTATCTCTCTGTCGCACAGCCCGGCAGCCAAATTCGAAATCTCCAGCTATTGCTCCCACACGAAACGTGCCAGCACTGTAAGCTCTAGCTGGTTTTCACTGCCCCTTGGAACTGCGTTCACTGCCACACAGACATTCGCGTTCTGCTAAAGCTTTGGTTGGTAATGGGGCAACACTCTGTATCTCTCTCTCGCAGAGCCCGGCAGCCAAATTTGAAACGTCCAGCCACTGTGCCCAAACGAAAGCTGCCAGCACTGAAAGCAGTAGCTGGTTTTCACTGCCCCATGGATCTACGTTCGCTGCCACACAGACATTCGCGTTCTGCAGAAGCTTTGGTTGGTAATGGGGCAACACTGTTTATCTCTCTCTCGCAGAGCCCGGCAGCCAAATTCGAAACGTCCAGCGATTGCTCCCAAATGAAACCTGCCAGCACGGAAAGCTGTAGCTGGTTTTCACTGCCCCTTGGAACTGCATTCGCTGCCACACAGACATTCGCGTTCTGCTAAAGCTTTGGTTGGTAATCGGGCAACACTGTGTATCTCTCTCTTGCGGAGCCCGGCAGCCAAATACCAAACGTCCAACCACTGTGCCCAAACGAAAGCTGCCAGCACAGAAAGCTGTAGCTGGTTTTCACTGCCCCTTGGATCTACGTTCACTGCCACACAGACATTCGCCTTCTACAAATGCTTTGCTTGGTAATGGGGAAACACTCTGTATCTCTCTCTCGCACAGCCCGGCTGCCAAATTCGAAACGTCCAGCGATTGCTCCGACACGAAAGATGCCAGCACTGAAAGCAGTGGCTGGTTTTCACTGCCCCTTGGAACTACGTTCGCTGCCACACAGACATTCGCGTTCTGCAAAAGCTTTGCTTGGTAATGGGGCAACACTGTGTATGTCTCTCTCGCACAGCCCGGCAGCCAAATTCGAAATGTCTAGCGATTGCTCCCACACAAAAGCTGCCAGCATGTAAAGGTGTAGCTGGTTTTCACTGCCCCTTGGAACTGCATTCGCTGGCACACAGACAGTCGCGTTCTGCAGAAGCTTTGGTTGGTAATGGGGCAACATTCTGTATCTCTCTCTCGTAGAGCCCGGCAGCCAAATTTGAAACGTCCAGCGATTGCTCCCAAACGAAAGCTGCCAGCACGGAAAGCTGTAGCTGGTTTTCACTGCCCCTTGGAACTGCATTCGCTGCCACACAGACATTCGCGTTCTGCAAAAGCTTTGGTTGGTAATGGGGCAACACTCTGTATCTCTCTGTCGAACAGCCCGGCAGCCAAATTCGAAATGTCCAGCGATTGCGTACACACGAAAGCTGCCAACACTGAAAGCTGTAGCTGGTTTTCACTGCCCCTTGGAACTGCATTCGCTGCCACACAGACATTCGCGTTCTGCAAAAGCTTTGGTTGGTAATGGGGCAACACTGTGTATGTCCATCTCGCACAGCCCGGCAGCCAAATTCGAAATGTCTAGCTATTGCTCCCACACAAAAGCTGCCAGCATGTAAAGGTGTAGCTGGTTTTCACTGCCCCTTGGAACTGCATTCGCTGCCACACAGACATTCGTGTTCTGCAAAAGCTTTGGTTGGTAATGGGGCAACACTGTGTATCTCTCTCTCGCAGAGCCCGGCAGCCAAATTCGAAACGTCCAGCGATTGCTCCCAAACGAAAGCTGTCAGCACCGAAAGATATAGCTGGTTTTCACTGCCCCTTGGATCTACGTTCACTGCCACACAGACATTCGCGTTCTGCTAAAGCTTTGGTTGGTAATGGGGCAACACTGTGTATCTCTCTCTCGCACAGCCCGGCTGCCAAATTCCAAACGTCCAGCGATTGCGTACACACGAAAGCTGCCAACACTGAAAGCTGTAGCTGGTTTTCACTGCCCCTTGGAACTCCATTCGCTGCCACACAGACATTCGCGTTCTGCAAAAGCTTTGGTTGGTAATGGGGCAACACTCTGTATCTCTCTGTCGCACAGCCCGGCAGCCAAATTCGAAATCTCCAGCTATTGCTCCCACACGAAACGTGCCAGCACTGTAACCTCTAGCTGGTTTTCACTGCCCCTTGGAACTGCGTTCGCTGCCACACAGACATTCGCGTTCTGCTAAAGCTTTGGTTGGTAATGGGGCAACACTCTGTATCTCTCTCTCGCAGAGCCCGGCAGCCAAATTCGAAACGTCCAGCGATTGCTCCCAAACGAAAGCTGAAAGCACGGAAAGCTGTAGCTGGTTTTCACTGCCCCTTGGAACTGCATGCGCTGCCACACAGACATTCGCGTTCTGCAAAAGCTTTGGTTGGTAATGGGGCAACACTCTGTATCTCTCTGTCGCACAGCCCGGCAGCCAAATTCGAAATCTCCAGCTATTGCTCCCACACGAAACGTGCCAGCACTGTAAGCTCTAGCTGGTTTTCACTGCCCCTTGGAACTGCGTTCGCTGCCACACAGACATTCGCGTTCTGCAGAAGCTTTGGTTGGTAATGGGGCAACACTCTGTATCTCTCTCTCGCAGAGCCCGGCAGCCAAATACCAAACGTCCAGCCACTGTGCCCAAACGAAAGCTGCCAGCACTGAAAGCAGTAGCTGGTTTTCACTGCCCCTTGGAACTACGTTCGCTGCCACACAGACATTCGCGTTCTGCAGAAGCTTTGGTTGGTAATGGGGCAACACTGTTTATCTCTCTCTCGCAGAGCCCGGCAGCCAAATTCGAAACGTCCAGCGATTGCTCCCAAATGAAACCTGCCAGCACGGAAAGCTGTAGCTGGTTTTCACTGCCCCTTGGAACTGCATTCGCTGCCACACAGACATTCGCGTTCTGCTAAAGCTTTGGTTGGTAATCGGGCAACACTGTGTATCTCTCTCTTGCAGAGCCCGGCAGCCAAATACCAAACGTCCAGCCACTGTGCCCAAACGAAAGCTGCCAGCACAGAAAGCTGTAGCTGGTTTTCACTGCCCCTTGGATCTACGTTCACTGCCACACAGACATTCGCCTTCTACAAATGCTTTGCTTGGTAATGGGGAAACACTCTGTATCTCTCTCTCGCACAGCCCGGCTGCCAAATTCGAAACGTCCAGCGATTGCTCCGACACGAAAGATGCCAGCACTGAAAGCAGTGGCTGGTTTTCACTGCCCCTTGGAACTACGTTCGCTGCCACACAGACATTCGCGTTCTGCAAAAGCTTTGGTTGGTAATGGGGCAACACTGTGTATGTCTCTCTCGCACAGCCCGGCAGCCAAATTCGAAATGTCTAGCGATTGCTCCCACACAAAAGCTGCCAGCATGTAAAGGTGTAGCTGGTTTTCACTGCCCCTTGGAACTGCATTCGCTGCCACACAGACATTCGCGTTCTGCAGAAGCTTTGGTTGGTAATGGGTCAACATTCTGTATCTCTCTCTCGTAGAGCCCGGCAGCCAAATTTGAAACGTCCAGCGATTGCTCCCAAACGAAAGCTGCCAGCACGGAAAGCTGTAGCTGGTTTTCACTGCCCCTTGGAACTGCATTCGCTGCCACACAGACATTCGCGTTCTGCAAAAGCTTTGGTTGGTAATGGGGCAACACTCTGTATCTCTCTGTCGAACAGCCCGGCAGCCAAATTCGAAATGTCCAGCGATTGCGTACACACGAAAGCTGCCAACACTGAAAGCTGTAGCTGGTTTTCACTGCCCCTTGTAACTGCATTCGCTGCCACACAGACATTCGCGTTCTGCAAAAGCTTTGGTTGGTAATGGGGCAACACTGTGTATGTCCATCTCGCACAGCCCGGCAGCCAAATTCGAAATGTCTAGCTATTGCTCCCACACAAAAGCTGCCAGCATGTAAAGGTGTAGCTGGTTTTCACTGCCCCTTGGAACTGCATTCGCTGCCACACAGACATTCGCGTTCTGCAAAAGCTTTGGTTGGTAATGGGGCAACACTGTGTATCTCTCTCTCGCAGAGCCCGGCAGCCAAATTCGAAACGTCCAGCGATTGCTCCCAAACGAAAGCTGTCAGCACGGAAAGATATAGCTGGTTTTCACTGCCCCTTGGATCTACGTTCACTGCCACACAGACATTCGCGTTCTGCTAAAGCTTTGGTTGGTAATGGGGCAACACTGTGTATCTCTCTCTCGCAGAGCCCGGCTGCCAAATTCCAAACGTCCAGCGATTGTGTACACACGAAAGCTGCCAACACTGAAAGCTGTAGCTGGTTTTCACTGCCCCTTGGAACTCCATTCGCTGCCACACAGACATTCGCGTTCTGCAAAAGCTTTGGTTGGTAATGGGGCAACACTCTGTATCTCTCTCTCGCAGAGCCCGGCAGCCTAATTCGAAACGTCCAGCGATTGCTCCCATACGAAAGCTGCCAGCACGGAAAGATATAGCTGGTTTTCACTGCCCCTTGGATCTACGTTCACTGCCACACAGACATTCGCGTTCTGCAAAAGCTTTGGTTGGTAATGGGGCAACACTGTGTATCTCTCTCTCGCACAGCCCGGCTGCCAAATTCGAAACGTCCAGCGATTGCTCCGACACGAAAGATGCCAGCACTGAAAGCAGTAGCTGGTTTTCACTGCCCCTTGGAACTACGTTCGCTGCCACACAGACATTCGCGTTCTGCAAAAGCTTTGGTTGGTAATGGGGCAACACTGTGTATGTCTCTCTCGCACAGCCCGGCAGCCAAATTCGAAATGTCTAGCGATTGCTCCCACACAAAAGCTGCCAGCATGTAAAGGTGTAGCTGGTTTTCACTGCCCCTTGGAACTGCGTTCGCTGCCACACAGACATTCGCGTTCTGCAGAAGCTTTGGTTGGTAATGGGGCAACATTCTGTATCTCTCTCTCGCAGAGCCCGGCAGCCAAATTTGAAACGTCCAGCGATTGCTCCCAAACGGAAGCTGCCAGCACGGAAAGCTGTAGCTGGTTTTCACTGCCCCTTGGAACTGCATTCGCTGCCACACAGACATTCGCGTTCTGCAAAAGCTTTGGTTGGTAATGGGGCAACACTCTGTATCTCTCTCTCGCAGAGCCCGGCAGCCAAATTCGAAACGTCCAGCGATTGCTCCCAAACGAAAGCTGTCAGCACGGAAAGATATAGCTGGTTTTCACTGCCCCTTGGAACTACGTTCGCTGCCACACAGACATTCGCGTTCTGCAGAAGCTTTGGTTGGTAATGGGGCAACACTGTGTATCTCTCTCTCGCAGAGCCCGGCAGCCAAATTCGAAACGTCCAGCGATTGCTCCCAAATGAAACCTGCCAGCACGGAAAGCTGTAGCTGGTTTTCACTGCCCCTTGGAACTGCATTCGCTGCCACACAGACATTCGCGTTCTGCTAAAGCTTTGGTTGGTAATCGGGCAACACTGTGTATCTCTCTCTTGCAGAGCCCGGCAGCCAAATACCAAACGTCCAGCCACTGTGCCCAAACGAAAGCTGCCAGCACAGAAAGCTGTAGCTGGATTTCACTGCCCCTTGGATCTACGTTCACTGCCACACAGACATTCTCGTTCTGCAGAAGCTTTGGTTGGTAATGGGGCAACACTGTGTATCTCTCTCTCGCACAGCCCGGCTGCCAAATTCGAAACGTCCAGCGATTGCTCCGACACGAAAGATGCCAGCACTGAAAGCAGTAGCTGGTTTTCACTGCCCCTTGGAACTCCATTCGCTGCCACACAGACATTCGCGTTCTGCAAAAGCTTTGGTTGGTAATGAGGCAACACTCTGTATCTCTCTGTCGAACAGCCCGGCAGCCAAATTCGAAATGTCCAGCGATTGCGTACACACGAAAGCTGCCAACACTGAAAGCTGTAGCTGGTTTTCACTGCCCCTTGGAACTGCATTCGCTGCCACACAGACATTCGCCTTCTACAAAAGCTTTGGTTGGTAATGGGGCAACACTCTGTATCTCTCTCTCGCACAGCCCGGCTGCCAAATTTGAAACGTCCAGCGATTGCTCCCAAACGAAAGCTGCCAGCACGGAAAGATATAGCTGGTTTTCACTGCCCCTTGGAACTCCATTCGCTGCCACACAGACATTCGCGTTCTGCAGAAGCTTTGGTTGGTAATGGGGCAACACTCTGTATCTCTCTCTCGCACAGCCCGGCTGCCAAATTCGAAACGTCCAGCGATTGCTCCCAAACGAAAGATGCCAGCACTGAAAGCAGTAGCTGGTTTTCACTGCCCCTTGGAACTGCATTCGCTGCCACACAGACATTCGCGTTCTGCAAAAGCTTTGGTTGGTAATGGGGCAACACTCTGTCTGTCTCTCTCGCACAGCCCGGCAGCCAAATTCGAAATGTCTAGCGATTGCTCCCACACAAAAGCTGCCAGCATGTAAAGGTGTAGCTGGTTTTCACTGCCCCTTGGAACTGCATTCGCTGCCACACAGACATTCGCGTTCTGCAAAAGCTTTGGTTGGTAATGGGGCAACATTCTGTATCTCTCTCTCGCAGAGCCCGGCAGCCAAATTTGAAACGTCCAGCGATTGCTCCCAAACGAAAGCTGTCAGCACGGAAAGATATAGCTGGTTTTCACTGCCCCTTGGAACTACGTTCACTGCCACACAGACATTCGCGTTCTGCTAAAGCTTTGGTTGGTAATGGGGCAACACTGTGTATCTCTCTCTCGCACAGCCCGGCTGCCAAATTCCAAACGTCCAGCGATTGCGTACACACGAAAGCTGCCAACACTGAAAGCTGTAGCTGGTTTTCACTGCCCCTTGGAACTCCATTCGCTGCCACACAGACATTCGCGTTCTGCAGAAGCTTTGGTTGGTAATGGGGCAACACTGTGTATCTCTCTCTCGCACAGCCCGACTGCCGAATTCGAAACGTCCAGCGATTGCTCCGACACGAAAGATGCCAGCACTGAAAGCAGTAGCTGGTTTTCACTGCCCCTTGGAACTACGTTCGCTGCCACACAGACATTCGCGTTCAGCAAAAGCTTTGGTTGGTAATGGGGCAACACTCTGTATCTCTCTCTCGCAGAGCCCGGCAGCCAAATACCAAACGTCCAGCCACTGTGCCCAAACGAAAGATGCCAGTACTGAAAGTTGTAGCTGGTTTTCACTGCCCCTTGGATCTGCATTCGCTGCCACACAGACATTCGCCTTCTACAAAAGCTTTGGTTGGTAATGGGGCAACACTCTGTATCTCTCTCTCGCAGAGCCCGGCAGCCTAATTCGAAACGTCCAGCGATTGCTGCCATAAGAAAGCTGCCAGCACGGAAAGATATAGCTGGTTTTCACTGCCCCTTGGATCTACGTTCACTGCCACACAGACATTCGCGTTCTGCAAAAGCTTTGGTTGGTAATGGGGCAACACTGTGTATCTCTCTCTCGCACAGCCCGGCTGCCAAATTCGAAACGTCCAGCGATTGCTCCGACACGAAAGATGCCAGCACTGAAAGCAGTAGCTGGTTTTCACTGCCCCTTGGAACTACGTTCGCTGCCACACAGACATTCGCGTTCTGCAAAAGCTTTGGTTGGTAATGGGGCAACACTGTGTATCTCTCTCTCGCACAGCCCGGCAGCCAAATTCGAAATGTCTAGCGATTGCTCCCACACAAAAGCTGCCAGCATGTAAAGGTGTAGCTGGTTTTCACTGCCCCTTGGAACTGCATTCGCTGCCACACAGACATTCGCGTTCTGCAGAAGCTTTGGTTGGTAATGGGGCAACATTCTGTATCTCTCTCTCGCAGAGCCCGGCAGCCAAATTTGAAACGTCCAGCGATTGCTCCCAAACGGAAGCTGCCAGCACGGAAAGCTGTAGCTGGTTTTCACTGCCCCTTGGAACTGCATTCGCTGCCACACAGACATGCGCGTTCTGCTAAAGCTTTGGTTGGTAATGGGGCAACACTGTGTATCTCTCTCTCGCACAGCCCGGCTGCCAAATTCCAAACGTCCAGTGATTGCGTACACACGAAAGCTGCCAACACTGAAAGCTGTAGCTGGTTTTCACTGCCCCTTGGAACTGCATGCGCTGCCACACAGACATTCGCGTTCTGCAAAAGCTTTGGTTGGTAATGGGGCAACACTCTGTATCTCTCTCTCGCAGAGCCCGGCAGCCAAATTCGAAACGTCCAGCGATTGCTCCCAAACGAAAGCTGAAAGCACGGAAAGCTGTAGCTGGTTTTCACTGCCCCTTGGAACTGCATTCGCTGCCACACAGACATTCGCGTTGTGCAAAAGCTTTGGTTGGTAATGGGGCAACACTCTGTATCTCTCTGTCGCACAGCCCGGCAGCCAAATTCGAAATCTCCAGCTATTGCTCCCACACGAAACGTGCCAGCACTGTAAGCTCTAGCTGGTTTTCACTGCCCCTTGGAACTGCGTTCACTGCCACACAGACATTCGCGTTCTGCTAAAGCTTTGGTTGGTAATGGGGCAACACTCTGTATCTCTCTCTCGCAGAGCCCGGCAGCCAAATTTGAAACGTCCAGCCACTGTGCCCAAACGAAAGCTGCCAGCACTGAAAGCAGTAGCTGGTTTTCACTGCCCCTTGGATCTACGTTCGCTGCCACACAGACATTCGCGTTCTGCAGAAGCTTTGGTTGGTAATGGGGCAACACTGTTTATCTCTCTCTCACAGAGCCCGGCAGCCAAATTCGAAACGTCCAGCGATTGCTCCCAAATGAAACCTGCCAGCACGGAAAGCTGTAGCTGGTTTTCACTGCCCCTTGGAACTGCATTCGCTGCCACACAGACATTCGCGTTCTGCTAAAGCTTTGGTTGGTAATCGGGCAACACTGTGTATCTCTCTCTTGCAGAGCCCGGCAGCCAAATACCAAACGTCCAACCACTGTGCCCAAACGAAAGCTGCCAGCACAGAAAGCTGTAGCTGGTTTTCACTGCCCCTTGGATCTACGTTCACTGCCACACAGACATTCGCCTTCTACAAATGCTTTGCTTGGTAATGGGGAAACACTCTGTATCTCTCTGTCGCACAGCCCGGCTGCCAAATTCGAAACGTCCAGCGATTGCTCCGACACGAAAGATGCCAGCACTGAAAGCAGTGGCTGGTTTTCACTGCCCCTTGGAACTACGTTCGCTGCCACACAGACATTCGCGTTCTGCAAAAGCTTTGCTTGGTAATGGGGCAACACTGTGTATGTCTCTCTCGCACAGCCCGGCAGCCAAATTCGAAATGTCTAGCGATTGCTCCCACACAAAAGCTGCCAGCATGTAAAGGTGTAGCTGGTTTTCACTGCCCCTTGGAACTGCATTCGCTGGCACACAGACAGTCGCGTTCTGCAGAAGCTTTGGTTGGTAATGGGGCAACATTCTGTATCTCTCTCTCGTAGAGCCCGGCAGCCAAATTTGAAACGTCCAGCGATTGCTCCCAAACGAAAGCTGCCAGCACGGAAAGCTGTAGCTGGTTTTCACTGCCCCTTGGAACTGCATTCGCTGCCACACAGACATTCGCGTTCTGCAAAAGCTTTGGTTGGTAATGGGGCAACACTCTGTATCTCTCTGTCGAACAGCCCGGCAGCCAAATTCGAAATGTCCAGCGATTGCGTACACACGAAAGCTGCCAACACTGAAAGCTGTAGCTGGTTTTCACTGCCCCTTGGAACTGCATTCGCTGCCACACAGACATTCGCGTTCTGCAAAAGCTTTGGTTGGTAATGGGGCAACACTGTGTATGTCCATCTCGCACAGCCCGGCAGCCAAATTCGAAATGTCTAGCTATTGCTCCCACACAAAAGCTGCCAGCATGTAAAGGTGTAGCTGGTTTTCACTGCCCCTTGGAACTGCATTCGCTGCCACACAGACATTCGTGTTCTGCAAAAGCTTTGGTTGGTAATGGGGCAACACTGTGTATCTCTCTCTCGCAGAGCCCGGCAGCCAAATTCGAAACGTCCAGCGATTGCTCCCAAACGAAAGCTGTCAGCACCGAAAGATATAGCTGGTTTTCACTGCCCCTTGGATCTACGTTCACTGCCACACAGACATTCGCGTTCTGCTAAAGCTTTGGTTGGTAATGGGGCAACACTGTGTATCTCTCTCTCGCACAGCCCGGCTGCCAAATTCCAAACGTCCAGCGATTGCGTACACACGAAAGCTGCCAACACTGAAAGCTGTAGCTGGTTTTCACTGCCCCTTGGAACTCCATTCGCTGCCACACAGACATTCGCGTTCTGCAAAAGCTTTGGTTGGTAATGGGGCAACACTCTGTATCTCTCTCTCGCACAGCCCCGCAGCCAAATTCGAAACGTCCAGCGATTGCTCCCAAACGAAAGCTGAAAGCACGGAAAGCTGTAGCTGGTTTTCACTGCCCCTTGGAACTGCATGCGCTGCCACACAGACATTCGCGTTCTGCAAAAGCTTTGGTTGGTAATGGGGCAACACTCTGTATCTCTCTGTCGCACAGCCCGGCAGCCAAATTCGAAATCTCCAGCTATTGCTCCCACACGAAACGTGCCAGCACTGTAAGCTCTAGCTGGTTTTCACTGCCCCTTGGAACTACGTTCGCTGCCACACAGACATTCGCGTTCTGCTAAAGCTTTGGTTGGTAATGGGGCAACACTCTGTATCTCTCTCTCGCAGAGCCCGGCAGCCAAATTCGAAACGTCCAGCGATTGCTCCCAAACGAAAGCTGAAAGCACGGAAAGCTGTAGCTGGTTTTCACTGCCCCTTGGAACTGCATGCGCTGCCACACAGACATTCGCGTTCTGCAAAAGCTTTGGTTGGTAATGGGGCAACACTCTGTATCTCTCTGTCGCACAGCCCGGCAGCCAAATTCGAAATCTCCAGCTATTGCTCCCACACGAAACGTGCCAGCACTGTAAGCTCTAGCTGGTTTTCACTGCCCCTTGGAACTGCGTTCGCTGCCACACAGACATTCGCGTTCTGCTAAAGCTTTGGTTGGTAATGGGGCAACACTCTGTATCTCTCTCTCGCAGAGCCCGGCAGCCAAATACCAAACGTCCAGCCACTGTGCCCAAACGAAAGCTGCCAGCACTGAAAGCAGTAGCTGGTTTTCACTGCCCCTTGGAACTACGTTCGCTGCCACACAGACATTCGCGTTCTGCAGAAGCTTTGGTTGGTAATGGGGCAACACTGTTTATCTCTCTCTCGCAGAGCCCGGCAGCCAAATTCGAAACGTCCAGCGATTGCTCCCAAATGAAACCTGCCAGCACGGAAAGCTGTAGCTGGTTTTCACTGCCCCTTGGAACTGCATTCGCTGCCACACAGACATTCGCGTTCTGCTAAAGGTTTGGTTGGTAATCGGGCAACACTGTGTATCTCTCTCTTGCAGAGCCCGGCAGCCAAATACCAAACGTCCAACCACTGTGCCCAAACGAAAGCTGCCAGCACAGAAAGCTGTAGCTGGTTTTCACTGCCCCTTGGATCTACGTTCACTGCCACACAGACATTCGCCTTCTACAAATGCTTTGCTTGGTAATGGGGAAACACTCTGTATCTCTCTCTCGCACAGCCCGGCTGCCAAATTCGAAACGTCCAGCGATTGCTCCGACACGAAAGATGCCAGCACTGAAAGCAGTGGCTGGTTTTCACTGCCCCTTGGAACTACGTTCGCTGCCACACAGACATTCGCGTTCTGCAAAAGCTTTGCTTGGTAATGGGGCAACACTGTGTATGTCTCTCTCGCACAGCCCGGCAGCCAAATTCGAAATGTCTAGCGATTGCTCCCACACAAAAGCTGCCAGCATGTAAAGGTGTAGCTGGTTTTCACTGCCCCTTGGAACTGCATTCGCTGGCACACAGACAGTCGCGTTCTGCAGAAGCTTTGGTTGGTAATGGGGCAACATTCTGTATCTCTCTCTCGTAGAGCCCGGCAGCCAAATTTGAAACGTCCAGCGATTGCTCCCAAACGAAAGCTGCCAGCACGGAAAGCTGTAGCTGGTTTTCACTGCCCCTTGGAACTGCATTCGCTGCCACACAGACATTCGCGTTCTGCAAAAGCTTTGGTTGGTAATGGGGCAACACTCTGTATCTCTCTGTCGAACAGCCCGGCAGCCAAATTCGAAATGTCCAGCGATTGCGTACACACGAAAGCTGCCAACACTGAAAGCTGTAGCTGGTTTTCACTGCCCCTTGGAACTGCATTCGCTGCCACACAGACATTCGCGTTCTGCAAAAGCTTTGGTTGGTAATGGGGCAACACTGTGTATGTCCATCTCGCACAGCCCGGCAGCCAAATTCGAAATGTCTAGCTATTGCTCCCACACAAAAGCTGCCAGCATGTAAAGGTGTAGCTGGTTTTCACTGCCCCTTGGAACTGCATTCGCTGCCACACAGACATTCGTGTTCTGCAAAAGCTTTGGTTGGTAATGGGGCAACACTGTGTATCTCTCTCTCGCAGAGCCCGGCAGCCAAATTCGAAACGTCCAGCGATTGCTCCCAAACGAAAGCTGTCAGCACCGAAAGATATAGCTGGTTTTCACTGCCCCTTGGATCTACGTTCACTGCCACACAGACATTCGCGTTCTGCTAAAGCTTTGGTTGGTAATGGGGCAACACTGTGTATCTCTCTCTCGCACAGCCCGGCTGCCAAATTCCAAACGTCCAGCGATTGCGTACACACGAAAGCTGCCAACACTGAAAGCTGTAGCTGGTTTTCACTGCCCCTTGGAACTCCATTCGCTGCCACACAGACATTCGCGTTCTGCAAAAGCTTTGGTTGGTAATGGGGCAACACTCTGTATCTCTCTCTCGCACAGCCCCGCAGCCAAATTCGAAACGTCCAGCGATTGCTCCCAAACGAAAGCTGAAAGCACGGAAAGCTGTAGCTGGTTTTCACTGCCCCTTGGAACTGCATGCGCTGCCACACAGACATTCGCGTTCTGCAAAAGCTTTGGTTGGTAATGGGGCAACACTCTGTATCTCTCTGTCGCACAGCCCGGCAGCCAAATTCGAAATCTCCAGCTATTGCTCCCACACGAAACGTGCCAGCACTGTAAGCTCTAGCTGGTTTTCACTGCCCCTTGGAACTGCGTTCGCTGCCACACAGACATTCGCGTTCTGCTAAAGCTTTGGTTGGTAATGGGGCAACACTCTGTATCTCTCTCTCGCAGAGCCCGGCAGCCAAATTCGAAACGTCCAGCGATTGCTCCCAAACGAAAGCTGAAAGCACGGAAAGCTGTAGCTGGTTTTCACTGCCCCTTGGAACTGCATGCGCTGCCACACAGACATTCGCGTTCTGCAAAAGCTTTGGTTGGTAATGGGGCAACACTCTGTATCTCTCTGTCGCACAGCCCGGCAGCCAAATTCGAAATCTCCAGCTATTGCTCCCACACGAAACGTGCCAGCACTGTAAGCTCTAGCTGGTTTTCACTGCCCCTTGGAACTGCGTTCGCTGCCACACAGACATTCGCGTTCTGCTAAAGCTTTGGTTGGTAATGGGGCAACACTCTGTATCTCTCTCTCGCAGAGCCCGGCAGCCAAATACCAAACGTCCAGCCACTGTGCCCAAACGAAAGCTGCCAGCACTGAAAGCAGTAGCTGGTTTTCACTGCCCCTTGGAACTACGTTCGCTGCCACACAGACATTCGCGTTCTGCAGAAGCTTTGGTTGGTAATGGGGCAACACTGTTTATCTCTCTCTCGCAGAGCCCGGCAGCCAAATTCGAAACGTCCAGCGATTGCTCCCAAATGAAACCTGCCAGCACGGAAAGCTGTAGCTGGTTTTCACTGCCCCTTGGAACTGCATTCGCTGCCACACAGACATTCGCGTTCTGCTAAAGCTTTGGTTGGTAATCGGGCAACACTGTGTATCTCTCTCTTGCAGAGCCCGGCAGCCAAATACCAAACGTCCAGCCACTGTGCCCAAACGAAAGCTGCCAGCACAGAAAGCTGTAGCTGGTTTTCACTGCCCCTTGGATCTACGTTCACTGCCACACAGACATTCGCCTTCTACAAATGCTTTGCTTGGTAATGGGGAAACACTCTGTATCTCTCTCTCGCACAGCCCGGCTGCCAAATTCGAAACGTCCAGCGATTGCTCCGACACGAAAGATGCCAGCACTGAAAGCAGTGGCTGGTTTTCACTGCCCCTTGGAACTACGTTCGCTGCCACACAGACATTCGCGTTCTGCAAAAGCTTTGGTTGGTAATGGGGCAACACTGTGTATGTCTCTCTCGCACAGCCCGGCAGCCAAATTCGAAATGTCTAGCGATTGCTCCCACACAAAAGCTGCCAGCATGTAAAGGTGTAGCTGGTTTTCACTGCCCCTTGGAACTGCATTCGCTGCCACACAGACATTCGCGTTCTGCAGAAGCTTTGGTTGGTAATGGGTCAACATTCTGTATCTCTCTCTCGTAGAGCCCGGCAGCCAAATTTGAAACGTCCAGCGATTGCTCCCAAACGAAAGCTGCCAGCACGGAAAGCTGTAGCTGGTTTTCACTGCCCCTTGGAACTGCATTCGCTGCCACACAGACATTCGCGTTCTGCAAAAGCTTTGGTTGGTAATGGGGCAACACTCTGTATCTCTCTGTCGCACAGCCCGGCAGCCAAATTCGAAATCTCCAGCTATTGCTCCCACACGAAACGTGCCAGCACTGTAAGCTCTAGCTGGTTTTCACTGCCCCTTGGAACTGCGTTCGCTGCCACACAGACATTCGCGTTCTGCTAAAGCTTTGGTTGGTAATGGGGCAACACTCTGTATCTCTCTCTCGCAGAGCCCCGCAGCCAAATACCAAACGTCCAGCCACTGTGCCCAAACGAAAGCTGCCAGCACTGAAAGCAGTAGCTGGTTTTCACTGCCCCTTGGAACTACGTTCGCTGCCACACAGACATTCCCGTTCTGCTAAAGCTTTGCTTGGTAATCGGGCAACACTGTGTATCTCTCTCTTGCAGAGCCCGGCAGCCAAATACCAAACGTCCAGCCACTGTGCCCAAACGAAAGCTGTCAGCACAGAAAGCTGTAGCTGGATTTCACTGCCCCTTGGAACTGCATTCGCTGCCACACAGACATTCGCGTTCTGCAGAACCTTTGGTTGGTAATGGGGCAACACTGTTTATCTCTCTCTCGCAGAGCCCGGCAGCCAAATTCGAAACGTCCAGCGATTGCTCCCAAACGAAAGCTGCCAGCAGGGAAAGATATAGCTGGTTTTCACTGCCCCTTGTAACTACGTTCACTGCCACACAGACATTCGCGATCTGCAAAAGCTTTGGTTGGTAATCGGGCAACACTGTGTATCTCTCTCTTGCAGAGCCCGGCAGCCAAATACCAAACGTCCAGCCACTGTGCCCAAACGAAAGCTGCCAGCACTGAAAGCTGTAGTCGGTTTTCACTGCCCCTTGGATCTGCATTCGCTGCCACACAGACCTTCGCCTTCTACAAAAGCTTTGCTTGGTAATGGGAAACACTCTGTATCTCTCTCTCGCAGAGCCCGGCTGCCTAATTCGAAACGTCCAGCGATTGCTCCCAAACGAAAGCTGCCAGCACGGAAAGATATAGCTGGTTTTCACTGCCCCATGGATCTACGTTCACTGCCACACAGACATTCGCGTTCTGCAAAAGCTTTGGTTGGTAATGGGGCAACACTGTGTATCTCTCTCTCGCACAGCCCGGCTGCCAAATTCCAAACGTCCAGAGATTGCTCCGACACGAAAGATGCCAGCACTGAAAGCAGTAGCTGGTTTTCACTGCCCCTTGGAACTACGTTCGCTGCCACACAGACATTCGCGTTCTGCAAAAGCTTTGGTTGGTAATGGGGCAACACTGTGTATGTCTCTCTCGCACAGCCCGGCAGCCAAATTCGAAATGTCTAGCTATTGCTCCCACACAAAAGCTGCCAGCATGTAAAGGTGTAGCTGGTTTTCACTGCCCCTTGGAACTGCATTCGCTGCCACACAGACATTCGCGTTCTGCAAAAGCTTTGGTTGGTAATGGGGCAACACTGTGTATCTCTCTCTCGCAGAGCCCGGCAGCCAAATTCGAAATGTCCAGCGATTGCTCCCAAACGAAAGCTGTCAGCACCGAAAGATATAGCTGGTTTTCACTGCCCCTTGGATCTACGTTCACTGCCACACAGACATTCGCGTTCTGCAGAAGCTTTGGTTGGTAATGGGGCAACACTGTGTATCTATCTCTCGCACAGCCCGGCTGCCAAATTCCAAACGTCCAGCGATTGCGTACACACGAAAGCTGCCAACACTGAAAGCTGTAGCTGGTTTTCACTGCCCCTTGGAACTCCATTCGCTGCCACACAGACATTCGCGTTCTGCAAAAGCTTTGATTGGTAATGGGGCAACACTCTGTATCTCTCTCTCGCAGAGCCCGGCAGCCTAATTCGAAACGTCCAGCGATTGCTCCCAAACGAAAGCTGCCAGCACTGAAAGCTGTAGCTGATTTTCACTGCCGCTTGGATCTTCGTTCACTGCCACACAGACATTCGCGTTCTGCAAAAGCTTTGGTTGGTAATGGGGCAACACTCTGTATCTCTCTCTCGCAGAGCCCGGCAGCCAAATTCGAAACGTCCAGCGATTGCTCCCAAACGAAAGCTGCCAACACAGAAAGCTGTAGCTGGTTTTCACTGCCCCTTGGATCTACGTTCACTGCCACACAGACATTCGCGTTCTGCAAAAGCTTTGGTTGGTAATGGGGCAACACTGTGTATCTCTCTCTCGCACAGCCCGGCTGCCAAATTCGAAACGTCCAGCGATTGCTCCGACACGAAAGATGCCAGCACTGAAAGCAGTAGCTGGTTTTCACTGCCCCTTGGAACTACGTTCGCTGCCACACAGACATTCGCGTTCTGCAAAAGCTTTGGTTGGTAATGGGGCAACACTCTGTATCTCTCTCTCGCAGAGCCCGGCAGCCAAATTCGAAATGTCTAGCGATTGCTCCCCCACAAAAGCTGCCAGCATGTAAAGGTGTAGCTGGTTTCCACTGCCCCTTGGAACTGCATTCGCTGCCACACAGACATTCGCGTTCTGCAGAAGCTTTGGTTGGTAATGGGGCAACATTCTGTATCTCTCTCTCGCAGAGCCCGGCAGCCAAATTTGAAACGTCCAGCGATTGCTCCCAAACGAAAGCTGCCAGCACGGAAAGCTGTAGCTGGTTTTCACTGCCCCTTGGAACTGCATTCGCTGCCACACAGACATTCGCCTTCTACAAAAGCTTTGGTTGGTAACGGGGCAACACTCTGTATCTCTCTCTCGCAGAGCCCGGCTGCCAAATTCGAAACGTCCAGCGATTGCTCCGACACGAAAGATGCCAGCACAGAAAGGTGTAGCTGGTTTTCACTGCCCCTTGGAACTCCATTCGCTGCCACACAAACATTCGCGTTCTGCAAAAGCTTCGGTTGGTAATGGGGCAACACTCTGTATCTCTCTCTCGCAGAGCCCGGCAGCCAAATTCGAAATGTCCAGCGATTGCTCCCAAACCAAAGCTGCCAGCACAGAAAGCTGTAGCTGGTTTTCACTGCCCCTTGGAACTACGTTCACTGCCACACAGACATTGGCGTTCTGCAAAAGCTTTGGTTGGTAATGGGGCAACACTGTGTATCTCTCTCTCGTAGAGCCCGGCTGCCAAATTCGAAACGTCCAGCGATTGCTCCCAAACGAAAGCTGCCAGCACGGAAAGCTGTAGCTGGTTTTCACTGCCCCTTGGAACTGCATTCGCTGCCACACAGACATTCGCCTTCTACAAAAGCTTTGGTTGGTAACGGGGCAACACTCTGTATCTCTCTCTCGCAGAGCCCGGCTGCCAAATTCGAAACGTCCAGCGATTGCTCCGACACGAAAGATGCCAGCACAGAAAGGTGTAGCTGGTTTTCACTGCCCCTTGGAACTGCATTCGCTGCCACACAAACATTCGCATTCTGCAAAAGCTTCGGTTGGTAATGGGGCAACACTCTGTATCTCTCTCTCGCAGAGCCCGGCAGCCAAATTCGAAATGTCTAGCTATTGCTCCCACACAAAAGCTGCCAGCATGTAAAGGTGTAGCTGGTTTTCACTGCCCCTTGGAACTACGTTCACTGCCACACAGACATTGGCGTTCTGCAAAAGCTTTGGTTGGTAATGGGGCAACACTGTATATCTCTCTCTCGTAGAGCCCGGCTGCCAAATTCGAAACGTCCAGCGATTGCTCCCAAACGAAAGCTGAAAGCACGGAAAGCTGTAGCTGGTTTTCACTGCCCCTTGGAACTGCATTCGCTGCCACACAGACATTCGCGTTCTGCAAAAGCTTTGGTTGGTAATGGGGCAACACTCTGTATCTCTCTCTCGCACAGCCCGGCTGCCAAATTCCAAACGTCCAGCGATTGCGTACACACGAAAGATGCCAACACTAAAAGCTGTACCTGGTTTTCACTGCCCCTTGGAACTGCATTCGCTGCCACACAGACATTCGCGTTCTGCAGAAGCTTTGGTTGGTAATGCGGCAACACTCTGTATCTCTCTCTCGCAGAGTCCGGCAGCCAAATTCAAAATGTCCAGCGATTGCTACCACACGAAAGCTTCCAGCACTGAAGGCTGTAGTTGGTTTTCACTGCCCCTTGGAACTGCATTCGCGGCCACACAGACATTCACCTTCTACAAAAGCTTTGTTTGGTAATGGGGCCACACTCTTTATCTCTCTGTCGCACAGCCCGGCAGCCAAATTCGAAATGTCCAGCGATTGCTCCCAAACGAAACCTGCCAGCACGGAAAGCTGTAGCTGGTTTTCACTGCCCCTTGGAACTGCATGCGCTGCTACACAGACATTCGCCTTCTACAAAAGCTTTGATTGGTAATGGGGCAACACTCTGTATCTCTCTCTCGCAGAGCCCGGCTGCCAAATTCGAAACGTCCAGCGATTGCTCCCAAACGAAATCTGCCAGCACTGTAAGCTGTAGCTGGTTTTCACTGCCCCTTGGAACTGCATGCGCTGCTACACAGACATTCGCCTTCTACAAAAGCTTTGGTTGGTAATGGGGCAACACTCTGTATCTCTCTGTCGCAGAGCCCGGCAGCCAAATTCAAAACGTCCAGCGATTGCTCCCACACAAAAGCTGCCAGCACGGAAAGCTGTAGCTGGTTTTCACTGCCCCTTGGAACTGCATTCGCTGCCACACAGACATTCGCGTTCTGCAGAAGCTTTGGTGGTAATGGGGCAACATTCTGTATCTCTCTCTCGCAGAGCCCGGCTGCCAAATTCGAAACGTCCAGCGATTGCTCCCAAACGAACGCTGCCAGCACGGAAAGCTGTAGCTGGTTTTCACTGCCCCTTGGAACTGCATTCGCTGCCACACAGACATTCGCCTTCTACAAAAGCTTTGCTTGGTAATGGGGAAACACTCTGTATCTCTCTCTCGCAGAGCCCGGCTGCCAAATTCGAAACATCCAGCGATTGCTCCGACACGGAAGATGCCAGCACTGAAAGCAGTAGCTGGTTTTCACAGCCCCTTGGAACTACGTTCACTGCAACACAGACATTCGCCTTCTACAAAAGCTTTGCTTGGTAATGGGGCAACACTGTGTATGTCTCTCTCGCACAGCCCGGCAGCCAAATTCGAAATGTCTAGCTATTGCTGCCACACAAAAGCTGCCAGCACAGAAAGATATAGCTGGTTTTCACTGCCCCTTGGATCTACGTTCACTGCCACACAGACATTCGCGTTCTGCAAAAGCTTTGGTTGGTAATGGGGCAACACTCTGTATCTCTGTCTCGCACAGCCCGGCTGCCAAATTCGAAACGTCCAGCGATTGCTCCGACACGAAAGATGCCAGCACTGAAAGCAGTAGCTGGTTTTCACTGCCCCTTGGAACTACGTTCGCTGCCACACAGACATTCGAGTTCTGGAGAAGCTTTGATTGGTAATGGGGCAACACTGTTTATCTCTCTCTCGCAGAGCCCGACAGCCAAATTCGAAACGTCCACCGATTGCTCCCAAACGAAAGCTGCCAGCACGGAAAGCTGTAGCTGGTTTTCACTGCCCCTTGGAACTGCATTCGCTGCCACACAGATATTCGCCTTCTACAAAAGCTTTGCTTGGTAATGGGGAAACACTCTGTATCTCTCTCTCGCAGAGCCCGGCTGCCAAATTCGAAACATCCAGCGATTGCTCCGACACGAAAGATGCCAGCACTGAAAGCAGTAGCTGGTTTTCACAGCCCCTTGGAACTACGTTCGCTGCCACACAGATATTCGCCTTCTACGAAAGCTTTGCTTTGTAATGGGGCAACACTGTGTATGTCTCTCTCGCAAAGCCCGGCAGCCAAATTCGAAATGTCTAGCTATTGCTCCCACACAAAAGCTGCCAGCATGTAAAGGTGTAGCTGGTTTTCACTGCCCCTTGGAACTGCATTCGCTGGCACACAGACATTCGCGTTCTGCAGAAGCTTTGGTTGGTAATGGGGCAACATTCTGTATCTCTCTCTCGTAGAGCCCGGCAGCCAAATTTGAAACGTCCAGCGATTGCTCCCAAACGAAAGCTGCCAGCACGGAAAGCTGTAGCTGGTTTTCACTGCCCCTTGGAACTGCATTCGCTGCCACACAGACATTCGCGTTCTGCAAAAGCTTTGGTTGGTAATGGGGCAACACTCTGTATCTCTCTGTCGAACAGCCCGGCAGCCAAATTCAAAATGTCCAGCGATTGCGTACACACGAAAGCTGCCAACACTGAAAGCTGTAGCTGCTTTTCACTGCCCCTTGGAACTGCATTCGCTGCCACACAGACATTCGCGTTCTGCAGAAGCTTTGGTTGGTAATGGGGCAACATGCTGTATCTCTCTCTCGCAGAGCCCGGCTGCCAAATTCGAAACGTCCAGCGATTGCTCCCAAACGAAAGCTGTCAGCACGGAAAGATATAGCTGGTTTTCACTGCCCCTTGGATCTACGTTCACTGCCACACAGACATTCGCGTTCTGCTAAAGCTTTGGTTGGTAATGGGGCAACACTGTGTATCTCTCTCTCGCACAACCCGGCTGCCAAATTCCAAACGTCCAGCGATTGCGTACACACGAAAGCTGCCAACACTGAAAGCTGTAGCTGGTTTTCACTGCCCCTTGGAACTCCATTCGCTGCCACACAGACATTCGCGTTCTGCAAAAGCTTTGGTTGGTAATGGGGCAACACTCTGTATCTCTCTCTCGCAGAGCCCGGCAGCCAAATACCAAACGTCCAGCCACTGTGCCCAAACGAAAGCTGCCAGCACTGAAAGCAGTAGCTGGTTTTCACTGCCCCTTGGAACTACTTTCTCTGCCACACAGACATTCGCGTTCTGCAAAAGCTTTGGTTGGTAATGGGGCAACACTCTGTATCTCTCTGTCGCACAGCCCGGCAGCCAAATTCGAAATCTCCAGCTATTGCTCCCACACGAAACCTGCCAGCACTGTAAGCTCTAGCTGGTTTTCACTGCCCCTTGGAACTGCGTTCGCTGCCACACAGACATTCGCGTTCTGCTAAAGCTTTGGTTGGTAATGGGGCAACACTCTGTATCTCTCTCTCGCAGAGCCCGGCAGCCAAATTCGAAACGTCCAGCTATTGCTCCCAAACGAAAGCTGAAAGCACGGAAAGCTGTAGCTGGTTTTCACTGCCCCTTGGAACTGCATGCGCTGCCACACAGACATTCGCGTTCTGCAAAAGCTTTGGTTGGTAATGGGGCAACACTCTGTATCTCTCTGTCGCACAGCCCGGCAGCCAAATTCGAAATCTCCAGCTATTGCTCCCACACGAAACGTGCCAGCACTGTAAGCTCTAGCTGGTTTTCACTGCCCCTTGGAACTGCGTTCGCTGCCACACAGACATTCGCGTTCTGCTAAAGCTTTGGTTGGTAATGGGGCAACACTCTGTATCTCTCTCTCGCAGAGCCCGGCAGCCAAATACCAAACGTCCAGCCACTGTGCCCAAACGAAAGCTGCCAGCACTGAAAGCAGTAGCTGGTTTTCACTGCCCCTTGGAACTACTTTCTCTGCCACACAGACATTCGCGTTCTGCAAAAGCTTTGGTTGGTAATGGGGCAACACTGTTTATCTCTCTCTCGCAGAGCCCGGCAGCCAAATTCGAAACGTCCAGCGATTGCTCCCAAATGAAACCTGCCAGCACGGAAAGCTGTAGCTGGTTTTCACTGCCCCTTGGAACTGCATTCACTGCCACACAGACATTCGCGTTCTGCTAAAGCTTTGGTTGGTAATCGGGCAACACTGTGTATCTCTCTCTTGCAGAGCCCGGCAGCCAAATACCAAACGTCCAGCCACTGTGCCCAAACAAAAGCTGCCAGCACAGAAAGCTGTAGCTGGTTTTCACTGCCCCTTGGATCTACGTTCACTGCCACACAGACATTCGCCTTCTACAAATGCTTTGCTTGGTAATGGGGAAACACTCTGTATCTCTCTCTCGCACAGCCCGGCTGCCAAATTCGAAACGTCCAGCGATTGCTCCGACACGAAAGATGCCAGCACTGAAAGCAGTGGCTGGTTTTCACTGCCCCTTGGAACTACGTTCGCTGCCACACAGACATTCGCGTTCTGCAAAAGCTTTGGTTGGTAATGGGGCAACACTGTGTATGTCTCTCTCGCACAGCCCGGCAGCCAAATTCGAAATGTCTAGCGATTGCTCCCACACAAAAGCTGCCAGCATGTAAAGGTGTAGCTGGTTTTCACTGCCCCTTGGAACTGCATTCGCTGGCACACAGACATTCGCGTTCTGCAGAAGCTTTGGTTGGTAATGGGTCAACATTCTGTATCTCTCTCTCGTAGAGCCCGGCAGCCAAATTTGAAACGTCCAGCGATTGCTCCCAAACGAAAGCTGCCAGCACGGAAAGCTGTAGCTGGTTTTCACTGCCCCTTGGAACTGCATTCGCTGCCACACAGACATTCGCGTTCTGCAAAAGCTTTGGTTGGTAATGGGGCAACACTCTGTATCTCTCTCTCGAACAGCCCGGCAGCCAAATTCGAAATGTCCAGCGATTGCGTACACACGAAAGCTGCCAACACTGAAAGCTGTAGCTGGTTTTCACTGCCCCTTGGAACTGCATTCGCTGCCACACAGACATTCGCGTTCTGCAAAAGCTTTGGTTGGTAATGGGGCAACACTGTGTATGTCCATCTCGCACAGCCCGGCAGCCAAATTCGAAATGTCTAGCTATTGCTCCCACACAAAAGCTGCCAGCATGTAAAGGTGTAGCTGGTTTTCACTGCCCCTTGGAACTGCATTCGCTGCCACACAGACATTCGTGTTCTGCAAAAGCTTTGGTTGGTAATGGGGCAACACTGTGTATCTCTCTCTCGCAGAGCCCGGCAGCCAAATTCGAAACGTCCAGCGATTGCTCCCAAACGAAAGCTGTCAGCACGGAAAGATATAGCTGGTTTTCACTGCCCCTTGGATCTACGTTCACTGCCACACAGACATTCGCGTTCTGCTAAAGCTTTGGTTGGTAATGGGGCAACACTGTGTATCTCTCTCTCGCACAGCCCGGCTGCCAAATTCCAAACGTCCAGCGATTGCGTACACACGAAAGCTGCCAACACTGAAAGCTGTAGCTGGTTTTCACTGCCCCTTGGAACTCCATTCGCTGCCACACAGACATTCGCATTCTGCAAAAGCTTTGGTTGGTAATGGGGCAACACTCTGTATCTCTCTCTCGCAGAGCCCGGCAGCCTAATTCGAAACGTCCAGCGATTGCTCCCATACGAAAGCTGCCAGCACGGAAAGATATAGCTGGTTTTCACTGCCCCTTGGATCTACGTTCACTGCCACACAGACATTCGCGTTCTGCAAAAGCTTTGGTTGGTAATGGGGCAACACTGTGTATCTCTCTCTCGCACAGCCCGGCTGCCAAATTCCAAACGTCCAGCGATTGCTCCGACACGAAAGATGCCAGCACTGAAAGCAGTAGCTGGTTTTCACTGCCCCTTGGAACTACGTTCGCTGCCACACAGACATTCGCGTTCTGCAAAAGCTTTGGTTGGTAATGGGGCAACACTGTGTATGTCTCTCTCGCACAGCCCGGCAGCCAAATTCGAAATGTCTAGCGATTGCTCCCACACAAAAGCTGCCAGCATGTAAAGGTGTAGCTGGTTTTCACTGCCCCTTGGAACTGCATTCGCTGCCACACAGACATTCGCGTTCTGCAGAAGCTTTGGTTGGTAATGGGGCAACATTCTGTATCTCTCTCTCGCAGAGCCCGGCAGCCAAATTTGAAACGTCCAGCGATTGCTCCCAAACGGAAGCTGCCAGCACGGAAAGCTGTAGCTGGTTTTCACTGCCCCTTGGAACTGCATTCGCTGCCACACAGACATTCGCGTTCTGCAAAAGCTTTGGTTGGTAATGGGGCAACACTCTGTATCTCTCTCTCGCAGAGCCCGGCAGCCAAATTCGAAACGTCCAGCGATTGCTCCCAAACGAAAGCTGTCAGCACGGAAAGATATAGCTGGTTTTCACTGCCCCTTGGAACTACGTTCGCTGCCACACAGACATTCGCGTTCTGCTAAAGCTTTGGTTGGTAATGGAGCAACACTGTGTATCTCTCTCTCGCACAGCCCGGCTGCCAAATTCCAAACGTCCAGTGATTGCGTACACACGAAAGCTGCCAACACTGAAAGCTGTAGCTGGTTTTCACTGCCCCTTGGAACTGCATGCGCTGCCACACAGACATTCGCGTTCTGCAAAAGCTTTGGTTGGTAATGGGGCAACACTCTGTATCTCTCTCTCGCAGAGCCCGGCAGCCAAATTCGAAACGTCCAGCGATTGCTCCCAAACGAAAGCTGAAAGCACGGAAAGCTGTAGCTGGTTTTCACTGCCCCTTGGAACTGCATTCGCTGCCACACAGACATTCGCGTTGTGCAAAAGCTTTGGTTGGTAATGGGGCAACACTCTGTATCTCTCTGTCGCACAGCCCGGCAGCCAAATTCGAAATCTCCAGCTATTGCTCCCACACGAAACGTGCCAGCACTGTAAGCTCTAGCTGGTTTTCACTGCCCCTTGGAACTGCGTTCACTGCCACACAGACATTCGCGTTCTGCTAAAGCTTTGGTTGGTAATGGGGCAACACTCTGTATCTCTCTCTCGCAGAGCCCGGCAGCCAAATACCAAACGTCCAGCCACTGTGCCCAAACGAAAGCTGCCAGCACTGAAAGCAGTAGCTGGTTTTCACTGCCCCTTGGATCTACGTTCGCTGCCACACAGACATTCGCGTTCTGCAGAAGCTTTGGTTGGTAATGGGGCAACACTGTTTATCTCTCTCTTGCAGAGCCCGGCAGCCAAATTCGAAACGTCCAGCGATTGCTCCCAAATGAAACCTGCCAGCACGGAAAGCTGTAGCTGGTTTTCACTGCCCCTTGGAACTGCATTCGCTGCCACACAGACATTCGCGTTCTGCTAAAGCTTTGGTTGGTAATCGGGCAACACTGTGTATCTCTCTCTTGCAGAGCCCGGCAGCCAAATACCAAACGTCCAGCCACTGTGCCCAAACGAAAGCTGCCAGCACAGAAAGCTGTAGCTGGTTTTCACTGCCCCTTGGATCTACGTTCACTGCCACACAGACATTCGCCTTCTACAAATGCTTTGCTTGGTAATGGGGAAACACTCTGTATCTCTCTCTCGCACAGCCCGGCTGCCAAATTCGAAACGTCCAGCGATTGCTCCGACACGAAAGATGCCAGCACTGAAAGCAGTGGCTGGTTTTCACTGCCCCTTGGAACTACGTTCGCTGCCACACAGACATTCGCGTTCTGCAAAAGCTTTGGTTGGTAATGGGGCAACACTGTGTATGTCTCTCTCGCACAGCCCGGCAGCCAAATTCGAAATGTCTAGCGATTGCTCCCACACAAAAGCTGCCAGCATGTAAAGGTGTAGCTGGTTTTCACTGCCCCTTGGAACTGCATTCGCTGGCACACAGACAGTCGCGTTCTGCAGAAGCTTTGGTTGGTAATGGGGCAACATTCTGTATCTCTCTCTCGTAGAGCCCGGCAGCCAAATTTGAAACGTCCAGCGATTGCTCCCAAACGAAAGCTGCCAGCACGGAAAGCTGTAGCTGGTTTTCACTGCCCCTTGGAACTGCATTCGCTGCCACACAGACATTCGCGTTCTGCAAAAGCTTTGGTTGGTAATGGGGCAACACTCTGTATCTCTCTGTCGAACAGCCCGGCAGCCAAATTCGAAATGTCCAGCGATTGCGTACACACGAAAGCTGCCAACACTGAAAGCTGTAGCTGGTTTTCACTGCCCCTTGGAACTGCATTCGCTGCCACACAGACATTCGCGTTCTGCAAAAGCTTTGGTTGGTAATGGGGCAACACTGTGTATGTCCATCTCGCACAGCCCGGCAGCCAAATTCGAAATGTCTAGCTATTGCTCCCACACAAAAGCTGCCAGCATGTAAAGGTGTAGCTGGTTTTCACTGCCCCTTGGAACTGCATTCGCTGCCACACAGACATTCGTGTTCTGCAGAAGCTTTGGTTGGTAATGGGGCAACATGCTGTATCTCTCTCTCGCAGAGCCCGGCAGCCAAATTCGAAACGTCCAGCGATTGCTCCCAAACGAAAGCTGTCAGCACGGAAAGATATAGCTGGTTTTCACTGCCCCTTGGATCTACGTTCACTGCCACACAGACATTCGCGTTCTGCTAAAGCTTTGGTTGGTAATGGGGCAACACTGTGTATCTCTCTCTCGCACAGCCCGGCTGCCAAATTCCAAACGTCCAGCGATTGCGTACACACGAAAGCTGCCAACACTGAAAGCTGTAGCTGGTTTTCACTGCCCCTTGGAACTCCATTCGCTGCCACACAGACATTCGCGTTCTGCAAAAGCTTTGGTTGGTAATGGGGCAACACTCTGTATCTCTCTCTCGCAGAGCCCGGCAGCCAAATTCGAAACGTCCAGCGATTGCTCCCAAACGAAAGCTGAAAGCACGGAAAGCTGTAGCTGGTTTTCACTGCCCCTTGGAACTGCATGCGCTGCCACACAGACATTCGCGTTCTGCAAAAGCTTTGGTTGGTAATGGGGTAACACTCTGTATCTCTCTGTCGCACAGCCCGGCAGCCAAATTCGAAATCTCCAGCTATTGCTCCCACACGAAACGTGCCAGCACTGTAAGCTCTAGCTGGTTTTCACTGCCCCTTGGAACTGCGTTCGCTGCCACACAGACATTCGCGTTCTGCTAAAGCTTTGGTTGGTAATGGGGCAACACTCTGTATCTCTCTCTCGCAGAGCCCGGCAGCCAAATTCGAAACGTCCAGCGATTGCTCCCAAACGAAAGCTGAAAGCACGGAAAGCTGTAGCTGGTTTTCACTGCCCCTTGGAACTGCATGCGCTGCCACACAGACATTCGCGTTCTGCAAAAGCTTTGGTTGGTAATGGGGCAACACTCTGTATCTCTCTGTCGCACAGCCCGGCAGCCAAATTCGAAATCTCCAGCTATTGCTCCCACACGAAACGTGCCAGCACTGTAAGCTCTAGCTGGTTTTCACTGCCCCTTGGAACTGCGTTCGCTGCCACACAGACATTCGCGTTCTGCTAAAGCTTTGGTTGGTAATGGGGCAACACTCTGTATCTCTCTCTCGCAGAGCCCGGCAGCCAAATACCAAACGTCCAGCCACTGTGCCCAAACGAAAGCTGCCAGCACTGAAAGCAGTAGCTGGTTTTCACTGCCCCTTGGAACTACGTTCGCTGCCACACAGACATTCGCGTTCTGCAGAAGCTTTGGTTGGTAATGGGGCAACACTGTTTATCTCTCTCTCGCAGAGCCCGGCAGCCAAATTCGAAACGTCCAGCGATTGCTCCCAAATGAAACCTGCCAGCACGGAAAGCTGTAGCTGGTTTTCACTGCCCCTTGGAACTGCATTCGCTGCCACACAGACATTCGCGTTCTGCTAAAGCTTTGGTTGGTAATCGGGCAACACTGTGTATCTCTCTCTTGCAGAGCCCGGCAGCCAAATACCAAACGTCCAGCCACTGTGCCCAAACGAAAGCTGCCAGCACAGAAAGCTGTAGCTGGTTTTCACTGCCCCTTGGATCTACGTTCACTGCCACACAGACATTCGCCTTCTACAAATGCTTTGCTTGGTAATGGGGAAACACTCTGTATCTCTCTCTCGCACAGCCCGGCTGCCAAATTCGAAACGTCCAGCGATTGCTCCGACACGAAAGATGCCAGCACTGAAAGCAGTGGCTGGTTTTCACTGCCCCTTGGAACTACGTTCGCTGCCACACAGACATTCGCGTTCTGTAAAAGCTTTGGTTGGTAATGGGGCAACACTGTGTATGTCTCTCTCGCACAGCCCGGCAGCCAAATTCGAAATGTCTAGCGATTGCTCCCACACAAAAGCTGCCAGCATGTAAAGGTGTAGCTGGTTTTCACTGCCCCTTGGAACTGCATTCGCTGCCACACAGACATTCGCGTTCTGCAGAAGCTTTGGTTGGTAATGGGGCAACATTCTGTATCTCTCTCTCGTAGAGCCCGGCAGCCAAATTTGAAACGTCCAGCGATTGCTCCCAAACGAATGCTGCCAGCACGGAAAGCTGTAGCTGGTTTTCACTGCCCCTTGGAACTGCATTCGCTGCCACACAGACATTCGCGTTCTGCAAAAGCTTTGGTTGGTAATGGGGCAACACTCTGTATCTCTCTGTCGAACAGCCCGGCAGCCAAATTCGAAATGTCCAGCGATTGCGTACACACGAAAGCTGCCAACACTGAAAGCTGTAGCTGGTTTTCACTGCCCCTTGTAACTGCATTCGCTGCCACACAGACATTCGCGTTCTGCAAAAGCTTTGGTTGGTAATGGGGCAACACTGTGTATGTCCATCTCGCACAGCCCGGCAGCCAAATTCGAAATGTCTAGCTATTGCTCCCACACAAAAGCTGCCAGCATGTAAAGGTGTAGCTGGTTTTCACTGCCCCTTGGAACTGCATTCGCTGCCACACAGACATTCGTGTTCTGCAAAAGCTTTCGTTGGTAATGGGGCAACACTGTGTATCTCTCTCTCGCAGAGCCCGGCAGCCAAATTCGAAACGTCCAGCGATTGCTCCCAAACGAAAGCTGTCAGCACGGAAAGATATAGCTGGTTTTCACTGCCCCTTGGATCTACGTTCACTGCCACACAGACATTCGCGTTCTGCTAAAGCTTTGGTTGGTAATGGGGCAACACTGTGTATCTCTCTCTCGCAGAGCCCGGCTGCCAAATTCCAAACGTCCAGCGATTGTGTACACACGAAAGCTGCCAACACTGAAAGCTGTAGCTGGTTTTCACTGCCCCTTGGAACTCCATTCGCTGCCACACAGACATTCGCGTTCTGCAAAAGCTTTGGTTGGTAATGGGGCAACACTCTGTATCTCTCTCTCGCAGAGCCCGGCAGCCTAATTCGAAACGTCCAGCGATTGCTCCCATACGAAAGCTGCCAGCACGGAAAGATATAGCTGGTTTTCACTGCCCCTTGGATCTACGTTCACTGCCACACAGACATTCGCGTTCTGCAAAAGCTTTGGTTGGTAATGGGGCAACACTGTGTATCTCTCTCTCGCACAGCCCGGCTGCCAAATTCGAAACGTCCAGCGATTGCTCCGACACGAAAGATGCCAGCACTGAAAGCAGTAGCTGGTTTTCACTGCCCCTTGGAACTACGTTCGCTGCCACACAGACATTCGCGTTCTGCAAAAGCTTTGGTTGGTAATGAGGCAACACTGTGTATGTCTCTATCGCACAGCCCGGCAGCCAAATTCGAAATGTCTAGCGATTCCTCCCACACAAAAGCTGCCAGCATGTAAAGGTGTAGCTGGTTTTCACTGCCCCTTGGAACTGCATTCGCTGCCACACAGACATTCGCGTTCTGCAGAAGCTTTGGTTGGTAATGGGGCAACATTCTGTATCTCTCTCTCGCAGAGCCCGGCAGCCAAATTTGAAACGTCCAGCGATTGCTCCCAAACGCAAGCTGCCAGCACGGAAAGCTGTAGCTGGTTTTCACTGCCCCTTGGAACTGCATTCGCTGCCACACAGACATTCGCGTTCTGCAAAAGCTTTGGTTGGTAATGGAGCAACACTCTGTATCTCTCTCTCGCAGAGCCCGGCATCCAAATTCGAAACGTCCAGCGATTGCTCCCAAACGAAAGCTGTCAGCACGGAAAGATATAGCTGGTTTTCACTGCCCCTTGGAACTACGTTCGCTGCCACACAGACATTCGCGTTCTGCTAAAGCTTTGGTTGGTAATGGGGCAACACTGTGTATCTCTCTCTCGCACAGCACGGCTGCCAAATTCCAAACGTCCAGTGATTGCGTACACACGAAAGCTGCCAACACTGAAAGCTGTAGCTGGTTTTCGCTGCCCCTTGGAACTCCATTCGCTGCCACACAGACATTCGCGTTCTGCAAAAGCTTTGGTTGGTAATGGGGCAACACTCTGTATCTCTCTCTCGCAGAGCCCGGCAGCCAAATTCGAAACGTCCAGCGATTGCTCCCAAACGAAAGCTGAAAGCACGGAAAGCTGTAGCTGGTTTTCACTGCCCCTTGGAACTGCATTCGCTGCCACACAGACATTCGCGTTCTGCAAAAGCTTTGGTTGGGAATGGGGCAACACTCTGTATCTCTCTGTCGCACAGCCCGGCAGCCAAATTCGAAATCTCCAGCTATTGCTCCCACACGAAACGTGCCAGCACTGTAAGCTCTAGCTGGTTTTCACTGCCCCTTGGAACTGCGTTCGCTGCCACACAGACATTCGCGTTCTGCTAAAGCTTTGGTTGGTAATGGGGCAACACTCTGTATCTCTCTCTCGCAGAGCCCGGCAGCCAAATACCAAAAGTCCAGCCACTGTGCCCAAACGAAAGCTGCCAGCACTGAAAGCAGTAGCTGGTTTTCACTGCCCCTTGGAACTACGTTCGCTGCCACACAGACATTCGCGTTCTGCAGAAGCTTTGGTTGGTAATGGGGCAACACTGTTTATCTCTCTCTCGCAGAGCCCGGCAGCCAAATTCGAAACGTCCAGCGATTGCTCCCAAATGAAACCTGCCAGCACGGAAAGCTGTAGCTGGTTTTCACTGCCCCTTGGAACTGCATTCGCTGCCACACAGACATTCGCGTTCTGCTAAAGCTTTGGTTGGTAATCGGGCAACACTGTGTATCTCTCTCTTGCAGAGCCCGGCAGCCAAATACCAAACGTCCAGCCACTGTGCCCAAACGAAAGCTGCCAGCACAGAAAGCTGTAGCTGGATTTCACTGCCCCTTGGAACTGCATTCGATGCCACACAGACATTCGCGTTCTGCAGAAGCTTTGGTTGGTAATGGGGCAACACTGTTTATCTCTCTCTCGCAGAGCCCGGCAGCCAAATTCGAAACGTCCAGCGATTGCTCCCAAACGAAAGCTGCCAGCACGGAAAGATATAGCTGGTTTTCACTGCCCCTTGGATCTACGTTCACTGCCACACAGACATTCTCGTTCTGCAGAAGCTTTGGTTGGTAATGGGGCAACACTGTGTATCTCTCTCTCGCACAGCCCGGCTGCCAAATTCGAAACGTCCAGCGATTGCTCCGACACGAAAGATGCCAGCACTGAAAGCAGTAGCTGGTTTTCACTGCCCCTTGGAACTCCATTCGCTGCCACACAGACATTCGCGTTCTGCAAAAGCTTTGGTTGGTAATGAGGCAACACTCTGTATCTCTCTGTCGAACAGCCCGGCAGCCAAATTCGAAATGTCCAGCGATTGCGTACACACGAAAGCTGCCAACACTGAAAGCTGTAGCTGGTTTTCACTGCCCCTTGGAACTGCATTCGCTGCCACACAGACATTCGCCTTCTACAAAAGCTTTGGTTGGTAATGGGGCAACACTCTGTATCTCTCTCTCGCACAGCCCGGCTGCCAAATTTGAAACGTCCAGCGATTGCTCCCAAACGAAAGTTGCCAGCACGGAAAGATATAGCTGGTTTTCACTGCCCCTTGGAACTCCATTCGCTGCCACACAGACATTCGCGTTCTGCAGAAGCTTTGGTTGGTAATGGGGCAACACTGTGTATCTCTCTCTCGCACAGCCCGGCTGCCAAATTCGAAACGTCCAGCGATTGCTCCCAAACGAAAGATGCCAGCACTGAAAGCTGTAGCTGGTTTTCACTGCCCCTTGGAACTGCATTCGCTGCCACACAGACATTCGCGTTCTGCAAAAGCTTTGGTTGGTAATGGGGCAACACTGTGTATGTCTCTCTCGCACAGCCCGGCAGCCAAATTCGAAATGTCTAGCGATTGCTCCCACACAAAAGCTGCCAGCATGTAAAGGTGTAGCTGGTTTTCACTGCCCCTTGGAACTGCATTCGCTGCCACATAGACATTCGCGTTCTGCAAAAGCTTTCGTTGGTAATGGGGCAACATTCTGTATCTCTCTCTCGCAGAGCCCGGCAGCCAAATTTGAAACGTCCAGCGATTGCTCCCAAACGAAAGCTGTCAGCACGGAAAGATATAGCTGGTTTTCACTGCCCCTTGGAACTACGTTCACTGCCACACAGACATTCGCGTTCTGCTAAAGCTTTGGTTGGTAATGGGGCAACACTGTGTATCTCTCTCTCGCACAGCCCGGCTGCCAAATTCCAAACGTCCAGCGATTGCGTACACACGAAAGCTGCCAACACTGAAAGCTGTAGCTGGTTTTCACTGCCCCTTGGAACTCCATTCGCTGCCACACAGACATTCGCGTTCTGCAGAAGCTTTGGTTGGTAATGGGGCAACACGGTGTATCTCTCTCTCGCACAGCCCGACTGCCGAATTCGAAACGTCCAGCGATTGCTCCGACACGAATGATGCCAGCACTGAAAGCAGTAGCTGGTTTTCACTGCCCCTTGGAACTACGATCGCTGCCACACAGACATTCGCGTTCAGCAAAAGCTTTGGTTGGTAATGGGGCAACACTCTGTATCTCTCTCTCGCAGAGCCCGGCAGCCAAATACCAAACGTCCAGCCACTGTGCCCAAACGAAAGATGCCAGTACTGAAAGTTGTAGCTGGTTTTCACTGCCCCTTGGATCTGCATTCGCTGCCACACAGACATTCGCCTTCTACAAAAGCTTTGCTTGGTAATGGGGAACACTCTGTATCTCTCTCTCGCAGAGCCCGGCTGCCAAATTCGAAACATCCAGCGATTGCTCCGACACGAAAGATGCCAGCACTGAAAGCAGTAGCTGGTTTTCACTGCCCCTTGGAACTACGTTCGCTGCCACACAGACATTCGCCTTCTACAAAAGCTTTGCTTGGTAATGGGGCAACACTGTGTATGTCTCTCTCGCACAGCCCGGCAGCCAAATTCGAAATGTCTAGCTATTGCTCCCACACAAAAGCTGCCAGCATGTAAAGGTGTAGCTGGTTTTCACTGCCCCTTGGAACTGCATTCGCTGCCACACAGACATTCGCGTTCTGCAAAAGCTTTGGTTGGTAATGGGGCAACACTCTGTATCTCTCTCTCGCAGAGCCCGGCAGCCAAATACCAAACGTCCAGCGATTGCTCCCAAAAGAAAGCTGTCAGCACGGAAAGATATAGCTGGTTTTCACTGCCCCTTGGATCTACGTTCACTGCCACACAGACATTCGCGTTCTGCTAAAGCTTTGGTTGGTAATGGGGCAACACTGTGTATCTCTCTCTCGCACAGCCCGGCTGCCATATTCCAAACGTCCAGCGATTGCGTACACACGAAAGCTGCCAACACTGAAAGCTGTAGCTGGTTTTCACTGCCCCTTGGAACTCCATTCGCTGCCACACAGACATTCGCGTTCTGCAAAAGCTTTGGTTGGTAATGGGGCAACACTCTGTATCTCTCTCTCGCAGAGCCCGGCAGCCAAATTCGAAACGTCCAGCGATTGCTCCCAAACGAAAGCTGCCAGCACGGAAAGCTGTAGCTGGTTTTCACTGCCCCTTGGAACTGCATTCGCTGCCACACAGACATTCGCGTTCTGCAAAAGCTTTGGTTGGTAATGGGGCAACACTCTGTATCTCTCTGTCGCACAGCCCGGCAGCCAAATTCGAAATCTCCAGCTATTGCTCCCACACGAAACGTGCCAGCACTGTAAGCTCTAGCTGGTTTTCACTGCCCCTTGGAACTGCGTTCGCTGCCACACAGACATTCGCGTTCTGCTAAAGCTTTGGTTGGTAATGGGGCAACACTCTGTATCTCTCTCTCGCAGAGCCCCGCAGCCAAATACCAAACGTCCAGCCACTGTGCCCAAACGAAAGCTGCCAGCACTGAAAGCAGTAGCTGGTTTTCACTGCCCCTTGGATCTACGTTCGCTGCCACACAGACATTCCCGTTCTGCTAAAGCTTTGGTTGGTAATCGGGCAACACTGTGTATCTCTCTCTTGCAGAGCCCGGCAGCCAAATACCAAACGTCCAGCCACTGTGCCCAAACGAAAGCTGCCAGCACTGAAAGCTGTAGTCGGTTTTCACTGCCCCTTGGATCTGCATTCGCTGCCACACAGACCTTCGCCTTCTACAAAAGCTTTGCTTGGTAATGGGAAACACTCTGTATCTCTCTCTCGCAGAGCCCGGCTGCCTAATTCGAAACGTCCAGCGATTGCTCCCAAACGAAAGCTGCCAGCACGGAAAGATATAGCTGGTTTTCACTGCCCCATGGATCTACGTTCACTGCCACACAGACATTCGCGTTCTGCAAAAGCTTTGGTTGGTAATGGGGCAACACTGTGTATCTCTCTCTCGCACAGCCCGGCTGCCAAATTCCAAACGTCCAGAGATTGCTCCGACACGAAAGATGCCAGCACTGAAAGCAGTAGCTGGTTTTCACTGCCCCTTGGAACTACGTTCGCTGCCACACAGACATTCGCGTTCTGCAAAAGCTTTGGTTGGTAATGGGGCAACACTGTGTATCTCTCTCTCGCAGAGCCCGGCAGCCAAATTCGAAACGTCCAGCGATTGCTCCCAAACGAAAGTTGTCAGCACGGAAAGATATAGCTGGTTTTCACTGCCCCTTGGATCTACGTTCACTGCCACACAGACATTCGCGTTCTGCAGAAGCTTTGGTTGGTAATGGGGCAACACTGTGTATCTATCTCTCGCACAGCCCGGCTGCCAAATTCCAAACGTCCAGCGATTGCGTACACACGAAAGCTGCCAACACTGAAAGCTGTAGCTGGTTTTCACTGCCCCTTGGAACTCCATTCGCTGCCACACAGACATTCGCGTTCTGCAAAAGCTTTGATTGGTAATGGGGCAACACTCTGTATCTCTCTCTCGCAGAGCCCGGCAGCCTAATTCGAAACGTCCAGCGATTGCTCCCAAACGAAAGCTGCCAGCACTGAAAGCTGTAGCTGGTTTTCACTGCCGCTTGGATCTTCGTTCACTGCCACACAGACATTCGCGTTCTGCAAAAGCTTTGGTTGGTAATGGGGCAACACTGTGTATCTCTCTCTCGCACAGCCCGGCTGCCAAATTCGAAACGTCCAGCGATTTCTCCGACACGAAAGATGCCAGCACTGAAAGCAGTAGCTGGTTTTCACTGCCCCTTGGAACTACGTTCGCTGCCACACAGACATTCGCGTTCTGCAAAAGCTTTGGTGGTAATGGGGCAATACTGTGTATGTCTCTCTCGCACAGCCCGGCTGCCAAATTTGAAACGTCCAGTGATTGCTCCCAAACGAAAGCTGCCAGCACGGAAAGCTGTAGCTGGTTTTCACTGCCCCTTGGAACTGCATTCGCTGCCACACAGACATTCGCGTTCTGCAAAAGCTTTGGTTGGTAATGGGGCAACACTCTGTATCTCTCTCTCGCAGAGCCCGGCAGCCAAATTCGAAACGTCCAGCGATTGCTCCCAAACGAAAGCTGCCAACACAGAAAGCTGTAGCTGGTTTTCACTGCCCCTTGGATCTACGTTCACTGCCACACAGACATTCGCGTTCTGCAAAAGCTTTGGTTGGTAATGGGGCAACACTGTCTATCTCTCTCTCGCACAGCCCGGCTGCCAAATTCGAAACGTCCAGCGATTGCTCCGACACGAAAGATGCCAGCACTGAAAGCAGTAGCTGGTTTTCACTGCCCCTTGGAACTACGTTCGCTGCCACACAGACATTCGCGTTCTGCAAAAGCTTTGGTTGGTAATGGGGCAACACTCTGTATCTCTCTCTCGCAGAGCCCGGCAGCCAAATTCGAAATGTCTAGCGATTGCTCCCCCACAAAAGCTGCCAGCATGTAAAGGTGTAGCTGGTTTCCACTGCCCCTTGGAACTGCATTCGCTGCCACACAGACATTCGCGTTCTGCAGAAGCTTTGGTTGGTAATGGGGCAACATTCTGTATCTCTCTCTCGCAGAGCCCGGCAGCCAAATTTGAAACGTCCAGCGATTGCTCCCAAACGAAAGCTGCCAGCACGGAAAGCTGTAGCTGGTTTTCACTGCCCCTTGGAACTGCATTCGCTGCCACACAGACATTCGCGTTCTACAAAAGCTTTGGTTGGTAACGGGGCAACACTCTGTATCTCTCTCTCGCAGAGCCCGGCTGCCAAATTCGAAACGTCCAGCGATTGCTCCGACACGAAAGATGCCAGCACAGAAAGGTGTAGCTGGTTTTCACTGCCCCTTGGAACTCCATTCGGTGCCACACAAACATTCGCGTTCTGCAAAAGCTTCGGTTGGTAATGGGGCAACACTCTGTATCTCTCTCTCGCAGAGCCCGGCAGCCAAATTCGAAATGTCCAGCGATTGCTCCCAAACCAAAGCTGCCAGCACTGAAAGCTGTAGCTGGTTTTCACTGCCCCTTGGAACTACGTTCACTGCCACACAGACATTGGCGTTCTGCAAAAGCTTTGGTTGGTAATGGGGCAACACTGTGTATCTCTCTCTCGTAGAGCCCGGCTGCCAAATTCGAAACGTCCAGCGATTGCTCCCAAACGAAAGCTGCCAGCACGGAAAGCTGTAGCTGGTTTTCACTGCCCCTTGGAACTGCATTCGCTGCCACACAGACATTCGCCTTCCACAAAAGCTTTGCTTGGTAATGGGGAAACACTCTGTATCTCTCTCTCGCAGAGCCCGGCTGCCAAATTCGAAACGTCCAGCGATTGCTCCGACACGGAAGATGCCAGCACTGAAAGCAGTAGCTGGTTTTCACAGCCCCTTGGAACTACGTTCACTGCAACACAGACATTCGCCTTCTACAAAAGCTTTGCTTGGTAATGGGGCAACACTGTGTATGTCTCTCTCGCACAGCCCGGCAGCCAAATTCGAAATGTCTAGCTATTGCTGCCACACAAAAGCTGCCAGCACAGAAAGATATAGCTGGTTTTCACTGCCCCTTGGATCTACGTTCACTGCCACACAGACATTCGCGTTCTGCAAAAGCTTTGGTTGGTAATGGGGCAACACTGTGTATCTCTCTCTCGCACAGCCCGGCTGCCAAATTCGAAACGTCCAGCGATTGCTCCGACACGAAAGATGCCAGCACTGAAAGCAGTAGCTGGTTTTCACTGCCCCTTGGAACTACGTTCGCTGCCACACAGACATTCGAGTTCTGGAGAAGCTTTGATTGGTAATGGGGCAACACTGTTTATCTCTCTCTCGCAGAGCCCGACAGCCAAATTCGAAACGTCCACCGATTGCTCCCAAACGAAAGCTGCCAGCACGGAAAGCTGTAGCTGGTTTTCACTGCCCCTTGGAACTGCATTCGCTGCCACACAGATATTCGCCTTCTACAAAAGCTTTGCTTGGTAATGGGGAAACACTCTGTATCTCTCTCTCGCAGAGCCCGGCTGCCAAATTCGAAACATCCAGCGATTGCTCCGACACGAAAGATGCCAGCACTGAAAGCAGTAGCTGGTTTTCACAGCCCCTTGGAACTACGTTCGCTGCCACACAGATATTCGCCTTCTACGAAAGCTTTGCTTTGTAATGGGGCAACACTGTGTATGTCTCTCTCGCAAAGCCCGGCAGCCAAATTCGAAATGTCTAGCTATTGCTCCCACACAAAAGCTGCCAGCATGTAAAGGTGTAGCTGGTTTTCACTGCCCCTTGGAACTGCATTCGCTGCCACACAGACATTCGCGTTCTGCTAAAGCTTTGGTTGGTAATGGGGCAACACTGTGTATCTCTCTCTCGCACAGCCCGGCTGCCAAATTCCAAACGTCCAGCGATTGCGTACACACGAAAGCTGCCAACACTGAAAGCTGTAGCTGGTTTTCACTGCCCCTTGGAACTCCATTCGCTGCCACACAGACATTCGCGTTCTGCAAAAGCTTTGGTTGGTAATGGGGCAACACTCTGTATCTCTCTCTCGCAGAGCCCGGCAGCCTAATTCGAAACGTCCAGCGATTGCTCCCAAACGAAAGCTGCCAGCACGGAAAGCTGTAGCTGGTTTTCACTGCCCCTTGGAACTGCATTCGCTGCCACACAGACATTCGCGTTCTGCAAAAGCTTTGGTTGGTAATGGGGCAACACTCTGTATCTCTCTATCGCACAGCCCGGCAGCCAAATTCGAAATCTCCAGCTATTGCTCCCACACGAAACGTGCCAGCACTGTAAGCTCTAGCTGGTTTTCACTGCCCCTTGGAACTGCATTCGCTGCCACACAGACATTCGCGTTCTGCAAAAGCTTTGGTTGGTAAAGGGGCAACACTCTGTATCTCTCTGTCGCACAGCCCGGCTGCCAAATTCGAAACATCCAGCGATTGCTCCGACACGAAAGATGCCAGCACTGAAAGCAGTAGCTGGTTTTCACTGCCCCTTGGAACTACGTTCGCTGCCACACAGACATTCGCGTTCTGCAAAAGCTTTGGTTGGTAATGGGGCAACACTCTGTATCTCTCTCTCGCAGAGCCCGGCAGCCAAATTCGAAATGTCTAGCGATTGCTCCCCCACAAAAGCTGCCAGCATGTAAAGGTGTAGCTGGTTTTCACTGCCCCTTGGAACTGCATTCGCTGCCACACAGACATTCGCGTTCTGCAGAAGCTTTGGTTGGTAATGGGGCAACATTCTGTATCTCTCTCTCGCACAGCCCGGCAGCCAAATTTGAAACGTCCAGCGATTGCTCCCAAACGAAAGCTGCCAGCACGGAAAGCTGTAGCTGGTTTTCACTGCCCCTTGGAACTGCATTCGCTGCCACACAGACATTCGCCTTCTACAAAAGCTTTGGTTGGTAACGGGGCAACACTCTGTATCTCTCTCTCGCAGAGCCCGGCTGCCAAATTCGAAACGTCCAGCGATTGCTCCCAAAAGAAAGCTGCCAGCACGGAAAGCTGTAGCTGGTTTTCACTGCCCCTTGGAACTGCATTCGCTGCCACACAGACATTCGCGTTCTGCAAAAGCTTTGGTTGGTAATGGGGCAACACTGTGTATCTCTCTCTCGCACAGCCCGGCTGCCAAATTCCAAACGTCCAGCGATTGCGTACACACGAAAGCTGCCAACACTGAAAGCTGTACCTGGTTTTCACTGCCCCTTGGAACTGCATTCGCTGCCACACAGACATTCGCGTTCTGCAGAAGCTTTGGTTGGTAATGGGGCAACACTCTTTATCTCTCTCTCGCAGAGCCCGGCAGCCAAATTCGAAATGTCCAGCGATTGCTCCCAAACGAAACCTGCCAGCACGGAAAGCTGTAGCTGGTTTTCACTGCCCCTTGGAACTGCATGCGCTGCTACACAGACATTCGCCTTCTACAAAAGCTTTGGTTGGTAATGGGGCAACACTCTGTATCTCTCTCTCGCAGAGCCCGGCTGCCAAATTCGAAACGTCCAGCGATTGCTCCCAAACGAAACCTGCCAGCACTGTAAGCTGTAGCTGGTTTTCACTGCCCCTTGGAACTGCATGCGCTGCTACACAGACATTCGCCTTCTACAAAAGCTTTGGTTGGTAATGGGGCAACACTCTGTATCTCTCTCTCGCAGTGCCCGGCAGCCAAATTCAAAACGTCCAGCGATGGCTCCCAAATGAAAGCTGCCAGCATGGAAAGATATAGCTGGTTTTCACTGCCCCTTGGAACTGCATTCGCTGCCACACAGACATTCGCCTTCTACAAAAGCTTTGCTTGGTAATGGGGCAACACTGTATCTCTCTCTCGCAGAGCCCGGCTGCCAAATTCGAAACGTCCAGCGATTGCTCCGACACGAAAGATGCCAGCTCTGAAAGCAGTAGCTGGTTTTCACTGCCCCTTGGAACTACGTTCGCTGCCACACAGACATTCGCGTTCTGCAAAAGCTTTGGTTGGTAATGGGGCAACACTCTGTATCTCTCTCTCGCAGAGCCCGGCAGCCTAATTCCAAACGTCCAGCGATTGCTCCCAAACGAAAGCTGCCAGCATGTAAAGGTGTAGCTGGTTTTCACTGCCCCTTGGATCTACGTTCACTGCCACACAGACATTCGCGTTCTGCAAAAGCTTTGGTTGGTAATGGGGCAACAATGTGTATGTCTCTCTCGCACAGCCCGGCTGCCAAATTCGAAACGTCCAGCGATTGCTCCGACACGAAAGATGCCAGTACTGAAAGCAGCAGCTGGTTTTCACTGCCACTTGGAACTACGTTCGCTGCCACACAGACATTCGCGTTCTGCAAAAGCTTTGGTTGGTAATGGGGCAACACTGTGTATGTCTCTCTCGCACAGCCCGGCAGCCAAATTCGAAACGTCCAGCGATTGCTCCCACACAAAAGCTGGCAGCACGGAAAGCTGTAGCTGGTTTTCACTGCCCCTTGGAACTGCATTCGCTGCCACACAGACATTCGCGTTCTGCAGAAGCTTTGGTTGGTAATGGGGCAACATTCTGTATCTCTCTCTCGCAGAGCCCGGCAGCCAAATTCGAAACGTCCAGCGATTGCTCCCAAACGAAAGCTGCCAGCACGGAAAGCTGTAGCTGGTTTTCACTGCCCCTTGGAACTGCATTCGCTGCCACACAGACATTCGCGTTCTGCAAAAGCTTTGGTTGGTAATGGGGCAACACTCTGTATCTCTCTGTCGCACAGCCCGGCAGCCAAATTCGAAATCTCCAGCTATTGCTCCCACACGAAACGTGCCAGCACTGTAAGCTGTAGCTGGTTTTCACTGCCCCTTGGAACTGCGTTCAATGCCACACAGACATTCGCGTTCTGCTAAAGCTTTGGTTGGTAATGGGACAACACTCTGTATCTCTCTCTCGCAGAGCCCGGCAGCCAAATACCAAACGTCCAGCCACTGTGCCCAAACGAAAGCTGCCAGCACTGAAAGCAGTAGCTGGTTTTCATTGCCCCTTGGAACTACGTTCGCTGCCACACAGACATTCGCGTTCTGCAGAAGCTTTGGTTGGTAATGGGGCAACGCTGTTTATCTCTCTCTCGCAGAGCCCGGCAGCCAAATTCGAAACGTCCAGCGATTGCTCCCAAACGAAAGCTGCCAGCACGGAAAGCTGTAGCTGGTTTTCACTGCCCCTTGGAACTGCATTCGCTGCCACACAGACATTCGCGTTCTGCAAAAGCTTTGGTTGGTAATGGGGCAACACTCTGTATCTCTCTCTTGCAGAGCCCGGCAGCCAAATTCGAAATGTCCAGCTATTGCTCCCACACGAAACGTGCCAGCACTGAAAGCTGTAGCTGGTTTTCACTGCCCCTTGGAACTGCATTCGCTGCCACACAGACATTCGCCTTCTACAAAAGCTTTGGTTGGTAATGGGGCAAAACTCTGTATCTCTCTCTCGCACAGCCCGGCAGCCAAATTTGAAACGTCCAGCGATTGCTCCCAAACGAAAGCTGCCAGCACGGAAAAATATAGCTGGTTTTCACTGCCCCTTGGAACTACGTTCACTGCCACACAGACATTCGCGTTCTGCAAAAGCTTTGGTTGGTAATGGGGCAACACTGTGTATCTCTCTCTCGCAGAGCCCGGCAGCCAAATACCAAACGTCCAGCCACTGTGCCCAAACGAAAGCTGCCAGCAATGAAAGTTGTAGCTGGTTTTCACTGCCCCTTGGATCTGCATTCGCTGCCACACAGACATTCGCCTTCTACAAAAGCTTTGCTTGGTAATGGGGAAACACTCTGTATCTCTCTCTCGCAGAGCCCGGCTGCCAAATTCGAAACATCCAGCGATTGCTCCGACACGAAAGATGCCAGCACTGAAATCAGTAGCTGGTTTTCACAGCCCCTTGGAACTACGTTCACTGCAACACAGACATTCGCCTTCTACAAAAGCTTTGCTTGGTAATGGGGCAACACTGTGTATGTCTCTCTCGCACAGCCCGGCAGCCAAATTCGAAATGTCTAGCTATTGCTGCCACACAAAAGCTGCCAGCACGGAAAGATATAGCTGGTTTTCACTGCCCCTTGGAACTGCATTCGCTGCCACACAGACATTCGCGTTCTGCAAAAGCTTTGGTTGGTAATGGGGCAACACTCTGTATCTCTCTGTCGCACAGCCCGGCTGCCAAATTCGAAACATCCAGCGATTGCTCCGACACGAAAGATGCCAGCACTGAAAGCAGTAGCTGGTTTTCACTGCCCCTTGGAACTACGTTCGCTGCCACACAGACATTCGCGTTCTGCAAAAGCTTTGGTTGGTAATGGGGCAACACTCTGTATCTCTCTCTCGCAGAGCCCGGCAGCCAAATTCGAAATGTCTAGCGATTGCTCCCCCACAAAAGCTGCCAGCATGTAAAGGTGTAGCTGGTTTTCACTGCCCCTTGGAACTGCATTCGCTGCCACACAGACATTCGCGTTCTGCAGAAGCTTTGGTTGGTAATGGGGCAACATTCTGTATCTCTCTCTCGCAGAGCCCGGCAGCCAAATTTGAAACGTCCAGCGATTGCTCCCAAACGAAAGCTGCCAGCACGGAAAGCTGTAGCTGGTTTTCACTGCCCCTTGGAACTGCATTCGCTGCCACACAGACATTCGCCTTCTACAAAAGCTTTGGTTGGTAACGGGGCAACACTCTGTATCTCTCTCTCGCAGAGCCCGGCTGCCAAATTCGAAACGTCCAGCGATTGCTCCGACACGAAAGATGCCAGCACAGAAAGGTGTAGCTGGTTTTCACTGCCCCTTGGAACTCCATTCGCTGCCACACAAACATTCGCGTTCTGCAAAAGCTTCGGTTGGTAATGGGGCAACACTCTGTATCTCTCTCTCGCAGAGCCCGGCAGCCAAATTCGAAATGTCCAGCGATTGCTCCCAAACCAAAGCTGCCAGCACTGAAAGCTGTAGCTGGTTTTCACTGCCCCTTGGAACAACGTTCACTGCCACACAGACATTGGCGTTCTGCAAAAGCTTTGGTTGGTAATGGGGCAACACTGTGTATCTCTCTCTCGCACAGCCCGGCTGCCAAATTCCAAACGTCCAGCGATTGCGTACACACGAAAGCTGCCAACACTGAAAGCTGTACCTGGTTTTCACTGCCCCTTGGAACTGCATTCGCTGCCACACAGACATTCGCGTTCTGCAGAAGCTTTGGTTGGTAATGGGGCAACACTCTTTATCTCTCTCTCGCAGAGCCCGGCAGCCAAATTCGAAATGTCCAGCGATTGCTCCCAAACGAAACCTGCCAGCACGGAAAGCTCTAGCTGGTTTTCACTGCCCCTTGGAACTGCATGCGCTGCTACACAGACATTCGCCTTCTACAAAAGCTTTGGTTGGTAATGGGGCAACACTCTGTATCTCTCTCTCGCAGAGCCCGGCTGCCAAATTCGAAACGTCCAGCGATTGCTCCGAAACGAAACCTGCCAGCACTGTAAGCTGTAGCTGGTTTTCACTGCCCCTTGGAACTGCATGCGCTGCTACACAGACATTCGCCTTCTACAAAAGCTTTGGTTGGTAATGGGGCAACACTCTGTATCTCTCTCTCGCAGAGCCCGGCAGCCAAATTCAAAACGTCCAGCGATGGCTCCCAAACGAAAGCTGCCAGCATGGAAAGATATAGCTGGTTTTCACTGCCCCTTGGAACTGCATTCGCTGCCACACAGACATTCGCCTTCTACAAAAGCTTTGCTTGGTAATGGGGCAACACTGTATCTCTCTCTCGCAGAGCCCGGCTGCCAAATTCGAAACGTCCAGCGATTGCTCCGACACGAAAGATGCCAGCTCTGAAAGCAGTAGCTGGTTTTCACTGCCCCTTGGAACTACGTTCGCTGCCACACAGACATTCGCGTTCTGCAAAAGCTTTGGTTGGTAATGGGGCAACACTCTGTATCTCTCTCTCGCACAGCCCGGCTGCCTAATTCCAAACGTCCAGCGATTGCTCCCAAACGAAAGCTGCCAGCATGTAAAGGTGTAGCTGGTTTTCACTGCCCCTTGGATCTACGTTCACTGCCACACAGACATTCGCGTTCTGCAAAAGCTTTGGTTGGTAATGGGGCAACAATGTGTATGTCTCTCTCGCACAGCCCGGCTGCCAAATTCGAAACGTCCAGCGATTGCTCCGACACGAAAGATGCCAGTACTGAAAGCAGTATCTGGTTTTCACTGCCACTTGGAACTACGTTCGCTGCCACACAGACATTCGCGTTCTGCAAAAGCTTTGGTTGGTAATGGGGCAACACTGTGTATGTCTCTCTCGCACAGCCCGGCAGCCAAATTCGAAACGTCCAGCGATTGCTCCCACACAAAAGCTGGCAGCACGGAAAGCTGTAGCTGGTTTTCACTGCCCCTTGGAACTGCATTCGCTGCCACACAGACATTCGCGTTCTGCAGAAGCTTTGGTTGGTAATGGGGCAACATTCTGTATCTCTCTCTCGCAGAGCCCGGCAGCCAAATTCGAAACGTCCAGCGATTGCTCCCAAACGAAAGCTGCCAGCACGGAAAGCTGTAGCTGGTTTTCACTGCCCCTTGGAACTGCATTCGCTGCCACACAGACATTCGCGTTCTGCAAAAGCTTTGGTTGGTAATGGGGCAACACTCTGTATCTCTCTGTCGCACAGCCCGGCAGCCAAATTCGAAATCTCCAGCTATTGCTCCCACACGAAACATGCCAGCACTGTAAGCTGTAGCTGGTTTTCACTGCCCCTTGGAACTGCGTTCAATGCCACACAGACATTCGCGTTCTGCTAAAGCTTTGGTTGGTAATGGGACAACACTCTGTATCTCTCTCTCGCAGAGCCCGGCAGCCAAATACCAAACGTCCAGCCACTGTGCCCAAACGAAAGCTGCCAGCACTGAAAGCAGTAGCTGGTTTTCACTGCCCCTTGGAACTACGTTCGCTGCCACACAGACATTCGCGTTCTGCAGAAGCTTTGGTTGGTAATGGGGCAACACTGTTTATCTCTCTCTCGCAGAGCCCGGCAGCCAAATTCGAAACGTCCAGCGATTGCTCCCAAACGAAAGCTGCCAGCACGGAAAGCTGTAGCTGGTTTTCACTGCCCCTTGGAACTGCATTCGCTGCCACACAGACATTCGCGTTCTGCAAAAGCTTTGGTTGGTAATGGGGCAACACTCTGTATCTCTCTCTTGCAGAGCCCGGCAGCCAAATTCGAAATGTCCAGCTATTGCTCCCACACGAAACGTGCCAGCACTGAAAGCTGTAGCTGGTTTTCACTGCCCCTTGGAACTGCATTCGCTGCCACACAGACATTCGCCTTCTACAAAAGCTTTGGTTGGTAATGGGGCAAAACTCTGTATCTCTCTCTCGCACAGCCCGGCAGCCAAATTTGAAACGTCCAGCGATTGCTCCCAAACGAAAGCTGCCAGCACGGAAAAATATAGCTGGTTTTCACTGCCCCTTGGAACTACGTTCACTGCCACACAGACATTCGCGTTCTGCAAAAGCTTTGGTTGGTAATGGGGCAACACTGTGTATCTCTCTCTCGCAGAGCCCGGCAGCCAAATACCAAACGTCCAGCCACTGTGCCCAAACGAAAGCTGCCAGCAATGAAAGTTGTAGCTGGTTTTCACTGCCCCTTGGATCTGCATTCGCTGCCACACAGACAGTCGCCTTCTACAAAAGCTTTGCTTGGTAATGGGGAAACACTCTGTATCTCTCTCTCGCAGAGCCCGGCTGCCAAATTCGAAACATCCAGCGATTGCTCCGACACGAAAGATGCCAGCACTGAAATCAGTAGCTGGTTTTCACAGCCCCTTGGAACTACGTTCACTGCAACACAGACATTCGCCTTCTACAAAAGCTTTGCTTGGTAATGGGGCAACACTGTGTATGTCTCTCTCGCACAGCCCGGCAGCCAAATTCGAAATGTCTAGCTATTGCTGCCACACAAAAGCTGCCAGCACGGAAAGATATAGCTGGTTTTCACTGCCCCTTGGATCTACGTTCACTGCCACACAGACATTCGCGTTCTGCAAAAGCTTTGGTTGGTAATGGGGCAACACTGTGTATCTCTCTCTCGCACAGCCCGGCTGCCAAATTCGAAACGTCCAGCGATTGCTCCGACACGAAAGATGCCAGCACTGAAAGCAGTAGCTGGTTTTCACTGCCCCTTGGAACTACGTTCGCTGCCACACAGACATTCGAGTTCTGGAGAAGCTTTGATTGGTAATGGGGCAACACTGTTTATCTCTCTCTCGCAGAGCCCGACAGCCAAATTCGAAACGTCCACCGATTGCTCCCAAACGAAAGCTGCCAGCACGGAAAGCTGTAGCTGGTTTTCACTGCCCCTTGGAACTGCATTCGCTGCCACACAGACATTCGCGTTCTGCAAAAGCTTTGGTTGCTAATGGGGCAACACTCTGTATCTCTCTGTCGCACAGCCCGGCAGCCAAATTCGAAATATCCAGCTATTGATCCCACACGAAACGTGCCAGCACTGTAAGCTATAGCTGGTTTTCACTGCCCCTTGGAACTGCATGCGCTGCCACGCAGACATTCGCGTTCTGCAAAAGCTTTGATTGGTAATGGGGCAACACTCTGTATCTCTCTGTCGCACAGCCCGGCAGCCAAATTCGAAACGTCCAGCGATTGCTCCCAAACGAAACCTGCCAGCACGGAAAGCTGTAGCTGGTTTTCACTGCCCCTTGGAACTGCATTCGCTGCCACACAGACATTCGCGTTCTGCTAAAGCTTTGGTTGGTAATCGGGCAACACTGTGTATCTCTCTCTTGCAGAGCCCGGTAGCCAAATACCAAACGTCCAGCCACTGTGCCCAAACGAAAGCTGCCAGCACAGAAAGCTGTAGCTGGATTTCACTGCCCCTTGGAACTGCATTCGCTGCCACACAGACATTCGCGTTCTGCAAAAGCTTTGGTTGGTAATGGGGCAACACTGTTTATCTCTCTCTCGCAGAGCCCGGCAGCCTAATTCGAAATGTCCAGCGATTGCTCCCAAACGAAAGCTGCCAGCACGGAAAGATATAACTGGTTTTCACTGCCCCTTGGAACTGCGTTCGCTGCCACACAGACATTCGCGTTCTGCAAAAGCTTTGGTTGGTAATGGGGCAACACTCTGTATCTCTCTCTCGCAGAGCCCGGCAGCCAAATACCAAACGTCCAGCCACTGTGCCCAAACGAAATATGCCAGCACTGAAAGCAGTAGCTGGTTTTCACTGCCCCTTGGAACTACGTTCGCTGCCACACAGACATTCGCGTTCTGCAGAAGCTTTGGTTGGTAATGGGGCAACACTGTTTATCTCTCTCTCGCAGAGCCCGGCAGCCAAATTCGAAACGTCCAGCGATTGCTCCCAAACGAAAGCTGCCAGCACGGAAAGCTATAGCTGGTTTTCACTGCCCCTTGGAACTTCATGCGCTGCCACACAGACATTCGCCTTCTACAAAAGCTTTGGTTGGTAATGGGGCAACACTCTGTATCTCTCTGTCGCACAGCCCGGCAGCCAAATTCGAAACGTCCAGCGATTGCTCCCAAACGAAACCTGCCAGCACGGAAAGCTGTAGCTGGTTTACACTGCTCCTTGGAACTGCATTCGCTGCCACACAGACATTCGCGTTCTGCTAAAGCTTTGGTTGGTAATGGGGCAACACTCTGTATCTCTCTCTCGCAGAGCCCGGCAGCCAAATTCGAAACGTACAGTGATTGCTCCCAAACGAAAGCTGCCAGCACGGAAAGCTGTAGCTGGTTTTCACTGCCCCTTGGAACTGCATTCGCTGCCACACAGACATTCGCCTTCTACAAAAGCTTAGGTTGGTAACGGGGCAACACTCTGTATCTCTCTCTCGCAGAGCCCGGCTGCTAAATTCCAAACGTCCAGCGATTGCTCCTACACGAAAGATGCCAGCACTGAAAGCAGTAGCTGGTTTTCACTGCCCCTTGGAACTACGTTCGCTGCCACACAGACATTCGCGTTCTGCAAAAGCTTTGGTTGGTAATGGGGCAACACTGTGTATCTCTCTCTCGCAGAGCCCGGCAGCCAAATTCGAAATGTCCAGCGATTGCTCCCACACGAAAGCTGCCAGCACGGAAAGCTGTAGCTGGTTTTCACTGCCCCTTGGAACTGCATTCGCTGCCACACAGACATTCGCGTTCTGCAAAAGCTTTGGTTGGTAACGGGGCAACACTCTGTATCTCTCTGTCGCAGAGCCCGGCTGCCAAATTCCAAACGTCCAGCGATTGCGTACACACGAAAGCTGCCAACACTGAAAGCTGTAGCTGGTTTTCACTGCCCCTTGGAACTCCATTCGCTGCCACACAGACATTCGCGTTCTGCAAAAGCTTTGGTTGGTAATGGGGCAACACTGTTTATCTCTCTCTCGCAGAGCCCGGCAGCCAAATTCGAAACGTCCAGCGATTGCTCCCAAACGAAAGCTGCCAGCACTGAAAGCTGTAGCTGGTTTTCACTGCCCCTTGGAACTACGTTCACTGCCACACAGATATTCGCGTTCTGCAAAAGCTTTGGTTGGTAATGGGGCAACACTGTGTATCTCTCTCTCGTAGAGCCCGGCAGCCAAATTCGAAACGTCCAGCGATTCCTCCCAAACGAAAGCTGCCAGCACGGAAAGCTGTAGCTGGTTTTCACTGCCCCTTGGAACTGCATTCGCTGCCACACAGACATTCGCGTTCTGCAAAAGCTTTGGTTGGTAATGGGGCAACACTCTGTATCTCTCTCTCGCAGAGCCCGGCAGCCAAATTCAAAACGTCCAGCGATTGCTCCCAAACGAAAATGCCAGCATGGAAATATATAGCTGGTTTTCACTGCCCCTTGGAACTGCATTCGCTGCCACACAGACATTCGCCTTCTACAAAAGCTTTGCTTGGTAATGGGGCAACACTGTATCTCTCTCTCGCAGAGCCCGGCTGCCAAATTCGAAACGTCCAGCGATTGCTCCGACACGAAAGATGCCAGCTCTGAAAGCAGTAGCTGGTTTTCATTGCCCCTTGGAACTACGTTCGCTGCCACACAGACATTCGCGTTCTGCAAAAGCTTTGGTTGGTAATGGGGCAACACTCTGTATCTCTCTCTCGCAGAGCCCGGCAGCCTAATTCGAAACGTCCAGCGATTGCTCCCAAACGAAAGCTGCCAGCATGTAAAGGTGTAGCTGGTTTTCACTGCCCCTTGGATCTACGTTCACTGCCACACAGACATTCGCGTTCTGCAAAAGCTTTGCTTGGTAATGGGGCAACAATGTGTATGTCTCTCTCGCACAGCCCGGCTGCCAAATTCGAAACGTCCAGCGATTGCTCCGACACGAAAGATGCCAGCACTGAAAGCAGCAGCTGGTTTTCACTGCCACTTGGAACTACGTTCGCTGCCACACAGACATTCGCGTTCTGCAAAAGCTTTGGTTGGTAATGGGGCAACACTGTGTATGTCTCTCTCGCACAGCCCGGCAGCCAAATTCGAAACGTCCAGCGATTGCTCCCACACAAAAGCTGCCAGCACGGAAAGCTGTAGCTGGTTTTCACTGCCCCTTGGAACTGCATTCGCTGCCACACAGACATTCGCTTTCTGCAGAAGCTTTGGTTGGTAATGGGGCAACATTCTGTATCTCTCTCTCGCAGAGCCCGGCAGCCAAATTCGAAACGTCCAGCGATTGCTCCCAAACGAAAGCTGCCAGCACGGAAAGCAGTAGCTGGTTTTCACTGCCCCTTGGAACTACGTTCGCTGCCACACAGACATTCGCGTTCTGCAAAAGCTTTGGTTGGTAATGGGGCAACACTCTGTATCTCTCTCTCGCAGAGCCCGGCAGCCAAATTCGAAATGTCTAGCGATTGCTCCCCCACAAAAGCTGCCAGCATGTAAAGGTGTAGCTGGTTTTCACTGCCCCTTGGAACTGCATTCGCTGCCACACAGACATTCGCGTTCTGCAGAAGCTTTGGTTGGTAATGGGGCAACATTCTGTATCTCTCTCTCGCAGAGCCCGGCAGCCAAATTTGAAACGTCCAGCGATTGCTCCCAAACGAAAGCTGCCAGCACGGAAAGCTGTAGCTGGTTTTCACTGCCCCTTGGAACTGCATTCGCTGCCACACAGACATTCGCCTTCTACAAAAGCTTTGGTTGGTAACGGGGCAACACTCTGTATCTCTCTCTCGCAGAGCCCGGCTGCCAAATTCGAAACGTCCAGCGATTGCTCCGACACGAAAGATGCCAGCACAGAAAGGTGTAGCTGGTTTTCACTGCCCCTTGGAACTCCATTCGCTGCCACACAAACATTCGCGTTCTGCAAAAGCTTCGGTTGGTAATGGGGCAACACTCTGTATCTCTCTCTCGCAGAGCCCGGCAGCCAAATTCGAAATGTCCAGCGATTGCTCCCAAACCAAAGCTGCCAGCACTGAAAGCTGTAGCTGGTTTTCACTGCCCCTTGGAACTACGTTCACTGCCACACAGACATTGGCGTTCTGCAAAAGCTTTGGTTGGTAATGGGGCAACACTGTGTATCTCTCTCTCGTAGAGCCCGGCTGCCAAATTCGAAACGTCCAGCGATTGCTCCCAAACGAAAGCTGCCAGCACGGAAAGCTGTAGCTGGTTTTCACTGCCCATTGGAACTGCATTCGCTGCCACACAGACATTCGCGTTCTGCAAAAGCTTTGGTTGGTAATGGGGCAACACTGTGTATCTCTCTCTCGCACAGCCCGGCTGCCAAATTCCAAAGGTCCAGCGATTGCGTACACACGAAAGCTGCCAACACTGAAAGCTGTACCTGGTTTTCACTGCCCCTTGGAACTGCATTCGCTGCCACACAGACATTCGCGTTCTGCAGAAGCTTTGGTTGGTAATGGGGCAACACTCTGTATCTCTCTCTCGCAGAGTCCGGCAGCCAAATTCAAAATGTCCAGCGATTGCTACCACACGAAAGCTTCCAGCACTGAAGGCTGTAGTTGGTTTTCACTGCCCCTTGGAACTGCATTCGCTGCCACACAGACATTCGCCTTCTACAAAAGCTTTGGTTGGTAATGGGGCAACACTGTATCTCTCTCTCGCAGAGCCCGGCTGCCAAATTCGAAACGTCCAGCGATTGCTCCGACACGAAAGATGCCAGCTCTGAAAGCAGTAGCTGGTTTTCACTGCCCCTTGGAACTACGTTCGCTGCCACACAGACATTCGCGTTCTGCAAAAGCTTTGGTTGGTAATGGGGCAACACTCTGTATCTCTCTCTCGCAGAGCCCGGCAGCCTAATTCGAAACGTCCAGCGATTGCTCCCAAACGAAAGCTGCCAGCATGTAAAGGTGTAGCTGGTTTTCACTGCCCCTTGGATCTACGTTCACTGCCACACAGACATTCGCGTTCTGCAAAAGCTTTGGTTGGTAATGGGGCAACACTGTGTATGTCTCTCTCGCACAGCCCGGCAGCCAAATTCGAAACGTCCAGCGATTGCTCCCACACAAAAGCTGCCAGCACGGAAAGCTGTAGCTGGTTTTCACTGCCCCTTGGAACTGCATTCGCTGCCACACAGACATTCGCGTTCTGCAAAAGCTTTGGTTGGTAATGGGGCAACACTCTGTATCTCTCTGTCGCACAGCCCGGCAGCCAAATTCGAAATCTCCAGCTATTGCTCCCACACGAAACGTGCCAGCACTGTAAGCTGTAGCTGGTTTTCACTGCCCCTTGGAACTGCGTTCACTGCCACACAGACATTCGCGTTCTGCTAAAGCTTTGGTTGGTAATGGGACAACACTCTGTATCTCTCTCTCGCAGAGCCCGGCTGCCAAATACCAAACGTCCAGCCACTGTGCCCAAACGAAAGCTGCCAGCACTGAAAGCAGTAGCTGGTTTTCACTGCCCCTTGGAACTACGTTCGCTGCCACACAGACATTCGCGTTCTGCAGAAGCTTTGGTTGGTAATGGGGCAACACTGTTTATCTCTCTCTCGCAGAGCCCGGCAGCCAAATTCGAAACGTCCAGCGATTGCTCCCAAACGAAACCTGCCAGCACGGAAAGCTGTAGCTGGTTTTCACTGCCCCTTGGAACTGCATTCGCTGCCACACAGACATTCGCGTTCTGCAAAAGCTTTGGTTGGTAATGGGGCAACACTCTGTATCTCTCTCTTGCAGAGCCCGGCAGCCAAATTCGAAATGTCCAGCTATTGCTCCCACACGAAACGTGCCAGCACTGAAAGCTGTAGCTGGTTTTCACTGCCTCTTGGAACTGCATTCGCTGCCACACAGACATTCGCCTTCTACAAAAGCTTTGGTTGGTAATGGGGCAAAACTCTGTATCTCTCTCTCGCACAGCCCGGCAGCCAAATTTGAAACGTCCAGCGATTGCTCCCAAACGAAAGCTGCCAGCACGGAAAAATATAGCTGGTTTTCACTGCCCCTTGGAACTACGTTCACTGCCACACAGACATTCGCGTTCTGCAAAAGCTTTGGTTGGTAATGGGGCAACACTGTGTATCTCTCTCTCGCAGAGCCCGGCAGCCAAATACCAAACGTCCAGCCACTGTGCCCAAACGAAAGCTGCCAGCAATGAAAGTTGTAGCTGGTTTTCACTGCCCCTTGGATCTGCATTCGCTGCCACACAGATATTCGCCTTCTACAAAAGCTTTGCTTGGTAATGGGGAAACACTCTGTATCTCTCTCTCGCAGAGCCCGGCTGCCAAATTCGAAACATCCAGCGATTGCTCCGACACGAAAGATGCCAGCACTGAAAGCAGTAGCTGGTTTTCACAGCCCCTTGGAACTACGTTCACTGCAACACAGACATTCGCCTTCTACAAAAGCTTTGCTTGGTAATGGGGCAACACTGTGTATGTCTCTCTCGCACAGCCCGGCAGCCAAATTCGAAATGTCTAGCTATTGCTGCCACACAAAAGCTGCCAGCACGGAAAAATATAGCTGGTTTTCACTGCCCCTTGGATCTACGTTCACTGCCACACAGACATTCGCGTTCTGCAAAAGCTTTGGTTGGTAATGGGGCAACACTCTGTATCTCTCTCTCGCACAGCCCGGCTGCCAAATTCGAAACGTCCAGCGATTGCTCCGACACGAAAGATGCCAGCACTGAAAGCAGTAGCTGGTTTTCACTGCCCCTTGGAACTACGTTCGCTGCCACACAGACATTCGAGTTCTGGAGAAGCTTTGATTGGTAATGGGGCAACACTGTTTATCTCTCTCTCGCAGAGCCCGACAGCCAAATTCGAAACGTCCACCGATTGCTCCCAAACGAAAGCTGCCAGCACGGAAAGCTGTAGCTGGTTTTCACTGCCCCTTGGAACTGCATTCGCTGCCACACAGACATTCGCGTTCTGCAAAAGCTTTGGTTGGTAATGGGGCAACACTCTGTATCTCTCTGTCGCACAGCCCGGCAGCCAAATTCGAAATGTCCAGCTATTGATCCCACACGAAACGTGCCAGCACTGTAAGCTATAGCTGGTTTTCACTGCCCCTTGGAACTGCATGCGCTGCCACACAGACATTCGCGTTCTGCAAAAGCTTTGATTGGTAATGGGGCAACACTCTGTATCTCTCTGTCGCACAGCCCGGCAGCCAAATTCGAAACGTCCAGCGATTGCTCCCAAACGAAACCTGCCAGCACGGAAAGCTGTAGCTGGTTTTCACTGCCCCTTGGAACTGCATTCGCTGCCACACAGACATTCGCGTTCTGCTAAAGCTTTGGTTGGTAATCGGGCAACACTGTGTATCTCTCTCTTGCAGAGCCCGGTAGCCAAATACCAAACGTCCAGCCACTGTGCCCAAACGAAAGCTGCCAGCACAGAAAGCTGTAGCTGGATTTCACTGCCCCTTGGAACTGCATTCGCTGCCACACAGACATTCGCGTTCTGCTAAAGCTTTGGTTGGTAATGGGGCAACACTGTTTATCTCTCTCTCGCAGAGCCCGGCAGCCTAATTCGAAATGTCCAGCGATTGCTCCCAAACGAAAGCTGCCAGCACGGAAAGATATAGCTGGTTTTCACTGCCCCTTGGAACTGCGTTCGCTGCCACACACACATTCGCGTTCTGCTAAAGCTTTGGTTGGTAATGGGGCAACACTCTGTATCTCTCTCTCGCAGAGCCCGGCAGCCAAATACCAAACGTCCAGCCACTGTGCCCAAACGAAATATGCCAGCACTGAAAGCAGTAGCTGGTTTTCACTGCCCCTTGGAACTACGTTCGCTGCCACACAGACATTCGCGTTCTGCAGAAGCTTTGGTTGGTAATGGGGCAACACTGTTTATCTCTCTCTCGCAGAGCCCGGCAGCCAAATTCGAAACGTCCAGCGATTGCTCCCAAACGAAAGCTGCCAGCACGGAAAGCTATAGCTGGTTTTCACTGCCCCTTGGAACTTCATGCGCTGCCACACAGACATTCGCCTTCTACAAAAGCTTTGGTTGGTAATGGGGCAACACTCTGTATCTCTCTGTCGCACAGCCCGGCAGCCAAATTCGAAACGTCCAGCGATTGCTCCCAACCGAAACCTGCCAGCACGGAAAGCTGTAGCTGGTTTACACTGCTCCTTGGAACTGCATTCGCTGCCACACAGACATTCGCGTTCTGCAAAAGCTTTGGTTGGTAATGGGGCAACACTGTGTATGTCTCTCTCGCACAGCCCGGCAGCCAAATTCGAAACGTACAGTGATTGCTCCCAAACGAAAGCTGCCAGCACGGAAAGCTGTAGCTGGTTTTCACTGCCCCTTGGAACTGCATTCGCTGCCACACAGACATTCGCCTTCTACAAAAGCTTAGGTTGGTAACGGGGCAACACTCTGTATCTCTCTCTCGCAGAGCCCGGCTGCTAAATTCCAAACGTCCAGCGATTGCTCCGACACGAAAGATGCCAGCACTGAAAGCAGTAGCTGGTTTTCACTGCCCCTTGGAACTACGTTCGCTGCCACACAGACATTCGCGTTCTGCAAAAGCTTTGGTTGGTAATGGGGCAACACTGTGTATCTCTCTCTCGCAGAGCCCGGCAGCCAAATTCGAAATGTCCAGCGATTGCTCCCACACGAAAGCTGCCAGCACGGAAAGATATAGCTGGTTTTCACTGCCCCTTGGAACTGCATTCGCTGCCACACAGACATTCGCGTTCTGCAAAAGCTTTGGTTGGTAATGGGGCAACACTCTGTATCTCTCTGTCGCAGAGCCCGGCTGCCAAATTCCAAACGTCCAGCGATTGCGTACACACGAAAGCTGCCAACACTGAAAGCTGTAGCTGGTTTTCACTGCCCCTTGGAACTCCATTCGCTGCCACACAGACATTCGCGTTCTGCTAAAGCTTTGGTTGGTAATCGGGCAACACTGTGTATCTCTCTCTTGCAGAGCCCGGCAGCCAAATACCAAACGTCCAGCCACTGTGCCCAAACGAAAGCTGCCAGCACAGAAAGCTGTAGCTGGTTTTCACTGCCCCTTGGATCTACGTTCACTGCCACACAGACATTCGCCTTCTACAAATGCTTTGCTTGGTAATGGGGAAACACTCTGTATCTCTCTGTCGCACAGCCCGGCTGCCAAATTCGAAAGGTCCAGCGATTGCTCCGACACGAAAGATGCCAGCACTGAAAGCAGTGGCTGGTTTTCACTGCCCCTTGGAACTACGTTCGCTGCCACACAGACATTCGCGTTCTGCAAAAGCTTTGGTTGGTAATGGGGCAACACTGTGTATGTCTCTCTCGCACAGCCCGGCAGCCAAATTCGAAATGTCTAGCGATTGCTCCCACACAAAAGCTGCCAGCATGTAAAGGTGTAGCTGGTTTTCACTGCCCCTTGGAACTGCATTCGCTGGCACACAGACATTCGCGTTCTGCAGAAGCTTTGGTTGGTAATGGGTCAACATTCTGTATCTCTCTCTCGTAGAGCCCGGCAGCCAAATTTGAAACGTCCAGCGATTGCTCCCAAACGAAAGCTGCCAGCACGGAAAGCTGTAGCTGGTTTTCACTGCCCCTTGGAACTGCATTCGCTGCCACACAGACATTCGCGTTCTGCAAAAGCTTTGGTTGGTAATGGGGCAACACTCTGTATCTCTCTGTCGAACAGCCCGGCAGCCAAATTCGAAATGTCCAGCGATTGCGTACACACGAAAGCTGCCAACACTGAAAGCTGTAGCTGGTTTTCACTGCCCCTTGGAACTGCATACGCTGCCACACAGACATTCGCGTTCTGCAAAAGCTTTGGTTGGTAATGGGGCAACACTGTGTATGTCCATCTCGCACAGCCCGGCAGCCAAATTCGAAATGTCTAGCTATTGCTCCCACACAAAAGCTGCCAGCATGTAAAGGTGTAGCTGGTTTTCACTGCCCCTTGGAACTGCATTCGCTGCCACACAGACATTCGTGTTCTGCAAAAGCTTTGGTTGGTAATGGGGCAACACTGTGTATCTCTCTCTCGCAGAGCCCGGCAGCCAAATTCGAAACGTCCAGCGATTGCTCCCAAACGAAAGCTGTCAGCACGGAAAGATATAGCTGGTTTTCACTGCCCCTTGGATCTACGTTCGCTGCCACACACACATTCGCGTTCTGCTAAAGCTTTGGTTGGTAATGGGGCAACACTGTGTATCTCTCTCTCGCACAGCCCGGCTGCCAAATTCCAAACGTCCAGCGATTGCGTACACACGAAAGCTGCCAACACTGAAAGCTGTAGCTGGTTTTCACTGCCCCTTGGAACTCCATTCGCTGCCACACAGACATTCGCATTCTGCAAAAGCTTTGGTTGGTAATGGGGCAACACTCTGTATCTCTCTCTCGCAGAGCCCGGCAGCCTAATTCGAAACGTCCAGCGATTGCTCCCATACGAAAGCTGCCAGCACGGAAAGATATAGCTGGTTTTCACTGCCCCTTGGATCTACGTTCACTGCCACACAGACATTCGCGTTCTGCAAAAGCTTTGGTTGGTAATGGGGCAACACTGTGTATCTCTCTCTCGCACAGCCCGGCTGCCAAATTCGAAACGTCCAGCGATTGCTCCGACACGAAAGATGCCAGCACTGAAAGCAGTAGCTGGTTTTCACTGCCCCTTGGAACTACGTTCGCTGCCACACAGACATTCGCGTTCTGCAAAAGCTTTGGTTGGTAATGGGGCAACACTGTGTATCTCTCTCTCGCACAGCCCGGCAGCCAAATTCGAAATGTCTAGCGATTGCTCCCACACAAAAGCTGCCAGCATGTAAAGGTGTAGCTGGTTTTCACTGCCCCTTGGAACTGCATTCGCTGCCACACAGACATTCGCGTTCTGCAGAAGCTTTGGTTGGTAATGGGGCAACATTCTGTATCTCGCTCTCGCAGAGCCCGGCAGCCAAATTTGAAACGTCCAGCGATTGCTCCCAAACGGAAGCTGCCAGCACGGAAAGCTGTAGCTGGTTTTCACTGCCCCTTGGAACTGCATTCGCTGCCACACAGACATTCGCGTTCTGCAAAAGCTTTGGTTGGTAATGGGGCAACACTGTGTATCTCTCTCTCGCAGAGCCCGGCAGCCAAATACCAAACGTCCAGCCACTGTGCCCAAACGAAAGCTGCCAGCAATGAAAGTTGTAGCTGGTTTTCACTGCCCCTTGGATCTGCATTCGCTGCCACACAGATATTCGCCTTCTACAAAAGCTTTGCTTGGTAATGGGGAAACACTCTGTATCTCTCTCTCGCAGAGCCCGGCTGCCAAATTCGAAACATCCAGCGATTGCTCCGACACGAAAGATGCCAGCACTGAAAGCAGTAGCTGGTTTTCACAGCCCCTTGGAACTACGTTCACTGCAACACAGACATTCGCCTTCTACAAAAGCTTTGCTTGGTAATGGGGCAACACTGTGTATGTCTCTCTCGCACAGCCCGGCAGCCAAATTCGAAATGTCTAGCTATTGCTGCCACACAAAAGCTGCCAGCACGGAAAGATATAGCTGGTTTTCACTGCCCATTGGATCTACGTTCACTGCCACACAGACATTCGCGTTCTGCAAAAGCTTTGGTTGGTAATGGGGCAACACTCTGTATCTCTCTCTCGCACAGCCCGGCTGCCAAATTCGAAACGTCCAGCGATTGCTCCGACACGAAAGATGCCAGCACTGAAAGCAGTAGCTGGTTTTCACTGCCCCTTGGAACTACGTTCGCTGCCACACAGACTTTCGAGTTCTGGAGAAGCTTTGATTGGTAATGGGGCAACACTGTTTATCTCTCTCTCGCAGAGCCCGACAGCCAAATTCGAAACGTCCACCGATTGCTCCCAAACGAAAGCTGCCAGCACGGAAAGCTGTAGCTGGTTTTCACTGCCCCTTGGAACTGCATTCGCTGCCACACAGACATTCGCGTTCTGCAAAAGCTTTGGTTGGTAATGGGGCAACACTCTGTATCTCTCTGTCGCACAGCCCGGCAGCCAAATTCGAAATGTCCAGCTATTGATCCCACACGAAACGTGCCAGCACTGTAAGCTATAGCTGGTTTTCACTGCCCCTTGGAACTGCATGCGCTGCCACACAGACATTCGCGTTCTGCAAAAGCTTTGATTGGTAATGGGGCAACACTCTGTATCTCTCTGTCGCACAGCCCGGCAGCCAAATTCGAAACGTCCAGCGATTTCTCCCAAACGAAACCTGCCAGCACGGAAAGCTGTAGCTGGTTTTCACTGCCCCTTGGAACTGCATTCGCTGCCACACAGACATTCGCGTTCTGCTAAAGCTTTGGTTGGTAATCGGGCAACACTGTGTATCTCTCTCTTGCAGAGCCCGGTAGCCAAATACCAAACGTCCAGCCACTGTGCCCAAACGAAAGCTGCCAGCACAGAAAGCTGTAGCTGGATTTCACTGCCCCTTGGAACTGCATTCGCTGCCACACAGACATTCGCGTTCTGCTAAAGCTTTGGTTGGTAATGGGGCAACACTGTTTATCTCTCTCTCGCAGAGCCCGGCAGCCTAATTCGAAATGTCCAGCGATTGCTCCCAAACGAAAGCTGCCAGCACGGAAAGATATAGCTGGTTTTCACTGCCCCTTGGAACTGCGTTCGCTGCCACACACACATTCGCGTTCTGCTAAAGCTTTGGTTGGTAATGGGGCAACACTCTGTATCTCTCTCTCGCAGAGCCCGGCAGCCAAATTCGAAATGTCTAGCGATTGCTCCCCCACAAAAGCTGCCAGCATGTAAAGGTGTAGCTGGTTTTCACTGCCCCTTGGAACTGCATTCGCTGCCACACAGACATTCGCGTTCTGCAGAAGCTTTGGTTGGTAATGGGGCAACATTCTGTATCTCTCTCTCGCAGAGCCCGGCAGCCAAATTTGAAACGTCCAGCGATTGCTCCCAAACGAAAGCTGCCAGCACGGAAAGCTGTAGCTGGTTTTCACTGCCCCTTGGAACTGCATTCGCTGCCACACAGACATTCGCCTTCTACAAAAGCTTTGGTTGGTAACGGGGCAACACTCTGTATCTCTCTCTCGCAGAGCCCGGCTGCCAAATTCGAAACGTCCAGCGATTGCTCCGACACGAAAGATGCCAGCACAGAAAGGTGTAGCTGGTTTTCACTGCCCCTTGGAACTCCATTCGCTGCCACACAAACATTCGCGTTCTGCAAAAGCTTCGGTTGGTAATGGGGCAACACTCTGTATCTCTCTCTCGCAGAGCCCGGCAGCCAAATTCGAAATGTCCAGCGATTGCTCCCAAACCAAAGCTGCCAGCACTGAAAGCTGTAGCTGGTTTTCACTGCCCCTTGGAACTACGTTCACTGCCACACAGACATTGGCGTTCTGCAAAAGCTTTGGTTGGTAATGGGGCAACACTGTGTATCTCTCTCTCGTAGAGCCCGGCTGCCAAATTCGAAACGTCCAGCGATTGCTCCCAAACGAAAGCTGCCAGCACGGAAAGCTGTAGCTGGTTTTCACTGCCCCTTGGAACTGCATTCGCTGCCACACAGACATTCGCGTTCTGCAAAAGCTTTGGTTGGTAATGGGGCAACACTGTGTATCTCTCTCTCGCACAGCCCGGCTGCCAAATTCCAAACGTCCAGCGATTGCGTACACACGAAAGCTGCCAACACTGAAAGCTGTACCTGGTTTTCACTGCCCCTTGGAACTGCATTCGCTGCCACACAGACATTCGCGTTCTGCAGAAGCTTTGGTTGGTAATGGGGCAACACTCTGTATCTCTCTCTCGCAGAGTCCGGCAGCCAAATTCAAAATGTCCAGCGATTGCTACCACACGAAAGCTTCCAGCACTGAAGGCTGTAGTTGGTTTTCACTGCCCCTTGGAACTGCATTCGCTGCCACACAGACATTCGCGTTCTGCAAAAGCTTTGGTTGGTAATGGGGCAACACTGTATCTCTCTCTCGCAGAGCCCGGCTGCCAAATTCGAAACGTCCAGCGATTGCTCCGACACGAAAGATGCCAGCTCTGAAAGCAGTAGCTGGTTTTCACTGCCCCTTGGAACTACGTTCGCTGCCACACAGACATTCGCGTTCTGCAAAAGCTTTGGTTGGTAATGGGGCAACACTCTGTATCTCTCTCTCGCAGAGTCCGGCAGCCTAATTCGAAACGTCCAGCGATTGCTCCCAAACGAAAGCTGCCAGCATGTAAAGGTGTAGCTGGTTTTCACTGCCCCTTGGATCTACGTTCACTGCCACACAGACATTCGCGTTCTGCAAAAGCTTTGGTTGGTAATGGGGCAACACTGTGTATGTCTCTCTCGCACAGCCCGGCAGCCAAATTCGAAACGTCCAGCGATTGCTCCCACACAAAAGCTGCCAGCACGGAAAGCTGTAGCTGGTTTTCACTGCCCCTTGGAACTGCATTCGCTGCCACACAGACATTCGCGTTCTGCAAAAGCTTTGGTTGGTAATGGGGCAACACTCTGTATCTCTCTGTCGCACAGCCCGGCAGCCAAATTCGAAATCTCCAGCTATTGCTCCCACACGAAACGTGCCAGCACTGTAAGCTGTAGCTGGTTTTCACTGCCCCTTGGAACTGCGTTCACTGCCACACAGACATTCGCGTTCTGCTAAAGCTTTGGTTGGTAATGGGACAACACTCTGTATCTCTCTCTCGCAGAGCCCGGCTGCCAAATACCAAACGTCCAGCCACTGTGCCCAAACGAAAGCTGCCAGCACTGAAAGCAGTAGCTGGTTTTCACTGCCCCTTGGAACTACGTTCGCTGCCACACAGACATTCGCGTTCTGCAGAAGCTTTGGTTGGTAATGGGGCAACACTGTTTATCTCTCTCTCGCAGAGCCCGGCAGCCAAATTCGAAACGTCCAGCGATTGCTCCCAAACGAAAGCTGCCAGCACGGAAAGCTGTAGCTGGTTTTCACTGCCCCTTGGAACTGCATTCGCTGCCACACAGACATTCGCGTTCTGCAAAAGCTTTGGTTGGTAATGGGGCAACACTCTGTATCTCTCTCTTGCAGAGCCCGGCAGCCAAATTCGAAATGTCCAGCTATTGCTCCCACACGAAACGTGCCAGCACTGAAAGCTGTAGCTGGTTTTCACTGCCTCTTGGAACTGCATTCGCTGCCACACAGACATTCGCCTTCTACAAAAGCTTTGGTTGGTAATGGGGCAAAACTCTGTATCTCTCTCTCGCACAGCCCGGCAGCCAAATTTGAAACGTCCAGCGATTGCTCCCAAACGAAAGCTGCCAGCACGGAAAAATATAGCTGGTTTTCACTGCCCCTTGGAACTACGTTCACTGCCACACAGACATTCGCGTTCTGCAAAAGCTTTGGTTGGTAATGGGGCAACACTGTGTATCTCTCTCTCGCAGAGCCCGGCAGCCAAATACCAAACGTCCAGCCACTGTGCCCAAACGAAAGCTGCCAGCAATGAAAGTTGTAGCTGGTTTTCACTGCCCCTTGGATCTGCATTCGCTGCCACACAGATATTCGCCTTCTACAAAAGCTTTGCTTGGTAATGGGGAAACACTCTGTATCTCTCTCTCGCAGAGCCCGGCTGCCAAATTCGAAACATCCAGCGATTGCTCCGACACGAAAGATGCCAGCACTGAAAGCAGTAGCTGGTTTTCACAGCCCCTTGGAACTACGTTCACTGCAACACAGACATTCGCCTTCTACAAAAGCTTTGCTTGGTAATGGGGCAACACTGTGTATGTCTCTCTCGCACAGCCCGGCAGCCAAATTCGAAATGTCTAGCTATTGCTGCCACACAAAAGCTGCCAGCACGGAAAGATATAGCTGGTTTTCACTGCCCCTTGGATCTACGTTCACTGCCACACAGACATTCGCGTTCTGCAAAAGCTTTGGTTGGTAATGGGGCAACACTCTGTATCTCTCTCTCGCACAGCCCGGCTGCCAAATTCGAAACGTCCAGCGATTGCTCCGACACGAAACATGCCAGCACTGAAAGCAGTAGCTGGTTTTCACTGCCCCTTGGAACTACGTTCGCTGCCACACAGACATTCGAGTTCTGGAGAAGCTTTGATTGGTAATGGGGCAACACTGTTTATCTCTCTCTCGCAGAGCCCGACAGCCAAATTCGAAACGTCCACCGATTGCTCCCAAACGAAAGCTGCCAGCACGGAAAGCTGTAGCTGGTTTTCACTGCCCCTTGGAACTGCATTCGCTGCCACACAGACATTCGCGTTCTGCAAAAGCTTTGGTTGGTAATGGGGCAACACTCTGTATCTCTCTGTCGCACAGCCCGGCAGCCAAATTCGAAATGTCCAGCTATTGATCCCACACGAAACGTGCCAGCACTGTAAGCTATAGCTGGTTTTCACTGCCCCTTGGAACTGCATGCGCTGCCACACAGACATTCGCGTTCTGCAAAAGCTTTGATTGGTAATGGGGCAACACTCTGTATCTCTCTGTCGCACAGCCCGGCAGCCAAATTCGAAACGTCCAGCGATTGCTCCCAAACGAAACCTGCCAGCACGGAAAGCTGTAGCTGGTTTTCACTGCCCCTTGGAACTGCATTCGCTGCCACACAGACATTCGCGTTCTGCTAAAGCTTTGGTTGGTAATCGGGCAACACTGTGTATCTCTCTCTTGCAGAGCCCGGTAGCCAAATACCAAACGTCCAGCCACTGTGCCCAAACGAAAGCTGCCAGCACAGAAAGCTGTAGCTGGATTTCACTGCCCCTTGGAACTGCATTCGCTGCCACACAGACATTCGCGTTCTGCTAAAGCTTTGGTTGGTAATGGGGCAACACTGTTTATCTCTCTCTCGCAGAGCCCGGCAGCCTAATTCGAAATGTCCAGCGATTGCTCCCAAACGAAAGCTGCCAGCACGGAAAGATATAGCTGGTTTTCACTGCCCCTTGGAACTGCGTTCGCTGCCACACACACATTCGCGTTCTGCTAAAGCTTTGGTTGGTAATGGGGCAACACTCTGTATCTCTCTCTCGCAGAGCCCGGCAGCCAAATACCAAACGTCCAGCCACTGTGCCCAAACGAAATATGCCAGCACTGAAAGCAGTAGCTGGTTTTCACTGCCCCTTGGAACTACGTTCGCTGCCACACAGACATTCGCGTTCTGCAGAAGCTTTGGTTGGTAATGGGGCAACACTGTTTATCTCTCTCTCGCAGAGCCCGGCAGCCAAATTCGAAACGTCCAGCGATTGCTCCCAAACGAAAGCTGCCAGCACGGAAAGCTATAGCTGGTTTTCACTGCCCCTTGGAACTTCATGCGCTGCCACACAGACATTCGCCTTCTACAAAAGCTTTGGTTGGTAATGGGGCAACACTCTGTATCTCTCTGTCGCACAGCCCGGCAGCCAAATTCGAAACGTCCAGTGATTGCTCCCAAACGAAACCTGCCAGCACGGAAAGCTGTAGCTGGTTTACACTGCTCCTTGGAACTGCATTCGCTGCCACACAGACATTCGCGTTCTGCTAAAGCTTTGGTTGGTAATGGGGCAACACTCTGTATCTCTCTCTCGCAGAGCCCGGCAGCCAAATTCGAAACGTACAGTGATTGCTCCCAAACGAAAGCTGCCAGCACGGAAAGCTGTAGCTGGTTTTCACTGCCCCTTGGAACTGCATTCGCTGCCACACAGACATTCGCCTTCTACAAAAGCTTAGGTTGGTAACGGGGCAACACTCTGTATCTCTCTCTCGCAGAGCCCGGCTGCTAAATTCCAAACGTCCAGCGATTGCTCCGACACGAAAGATGCCAGCACTGAAAGCAGTAGCTGGTTTTCACTGCCCCTTGGAACTACGTTCGCTGCCACACAGACATTCGCGTTCTGCAAAAGCTTTGGTTGGTAATGGGGCAACACTGTGTATCTCTCTCTCGCAGAGCCCGGCAGCCAAATTCGAAATGTCCAGCGATTGCTCCCACACGAAAGCTGCCAGCACGGAAAGATATAGCTGGTTTTCACTGCCCCTTGGAACTGCATTCGCTGCCACACAGACATTCGCGTTCTGCAAAAGCTTTGGTTGGTAATGGGGCAACACTCTGTATCTCTCTGTCGCAGAGCCCGGCTGCCAAATTCCAAACGTCCAGCGATTGCGTACACACGAAAGCTGCCAACACTGAAAGCTGTAGCTGGTTTTCACTGCCCCTTGGAACTCCATTCGCTGCCACACAGACATTCGCGTTCTGCTAAAGCTTTGGTTGGTAATCGGGCAACACTGTGTATCTCTCTCTTGCAGAGCCCGGCAGCCAAATACCAAACGTCCAGCCACTGTGCCCAAACGAAAGCTGCCAGCACAGAAAGCTGTAGCTGGTTTTCACTGCCCCTTGGATCTACGTTCACTGCCACACAGACATTCGCCTTCTACAAATGCTTTGCTTGGTAATGGGGAAACACTCTGTATCTCTCTGTCGCACAGCCCGGCTGCCAAATTCGAAACGTCCAGCGATTGCTCCGACACGAAAGATGCCAGCACTGAAAGCAGTGGCTGGTTTTCACTGCCCCTTGGAACTACGTTCGCTGCCACACAGACATTCGCGTTCTGCAAAAGCTTTGGTTGGTAATGGGGCAACACTGTGTATGTCTCTCTCGCACAGCCCGGCAGCCAAATTCGAAATGTCTAGCGATTGCTCCCACACAAAAGCTGCCAGCATGTAAAGGTGTAGCTGGTTTTCACTGCCCCTTGGAACTGCATTCGCTGGCACACAGACATTCGCGTTCTGCAGAAGCTTTGGTTGGTAATGGGTCAACATTCTGTATCTCTCTCTCGTAGAGCCCGGCAGCCAAATTTGAAACGTCCAGCGATTGCTCCCAAACGAAAGCTGCCAGCACGGAAAGCTGTAGCTGGTTTTCACTGCCCCTTGGAACTGCATTCGCTGCCACACAGACATTCGCATTCTGCAAAAGCTTTGGTTGGTAATGGGGCAACACTCTGTATCTCTCTGTCGAACAGCCCGGCAGCCAAATTCGAAATGTCCAGCGATTGCGTACACACGAAAGCTGCCAACACTGAAAGCTGTAGCTGGTTTTCACTGCCCCTTGGAACTGCATACGCTGCCACACAGACATTCGCGTTCTGCAAAAGCTTTGGTTGGTAATGGGGCAACACTGTGTATGTCCATCTCGCACAGCCCGGCAGCCAAATTCGAAATGTCTAGCTATTGCTCCCACACAAAAGCTGCCAGCATGTAAAGGTGTAGCTGGTTTTCACTGCCCCTTGGAACTGCATTCGCTGCCACACAGACATTCGTGTTCTGCAAAAGCTTTGGTTGGTAATGGGGCAACACTGTGTATCTCTCTCTCGCAGAGCCCGGCAGCCAAATTCGAAACATCCAGCGATTGCTCCCAAACGAAAGCTGTCAGCACGGAAAGATATAGCTGGTTTTCACTGCCCCTTGGATCTACGTTCGCTGCCACACACACATTCGCGTTCTGCTAAAGCTTTGGTTGGTAATGGGGCAACACTGTGTATCTCTCTCTCGCACAGCCCGGCTGCCAAATTCCAAACGTCCAGCGATTGCGTACACACGAAAGCTGCCAACACTGAAAGCTGTAGCTGGTTTTCACTGCCCCTTGGAACTCCATTCGCTGCCACACAGACATTCGCATTCTGCAAAAGCTTTGGTTGGTAATGGGGCAACACTCTGTATCTCTCTCTCGCAGAGCCCGGCAGCCTAATTCGAAACGTCCAGCGATTGCTCCCATACGAAAGCTGCCAGCACGGAAAGATATAGCTGGTTTTCACTGCCCCTTGGATCTACGTTCACTGCCACACAGACATTCGCGTTCTGCAAAAGCTTTGGTTGGTAATGGGGCAACACTGTGTATCTCTCTCTCGCACAGCCCGGCTGCCAAATTCGAAACGTCCAGCGATTGCTCCGACACGAAAGATGCCAGCACTGAAATCAGTAGCTGGTTTTCACTGCCCCTTGGAACTACGTTCGCTGCCACACAGACATTCGCGTTCTGCAAAAGCTTTGGTTGGTAATGGGGCAACACTGTGTATCTCTCTCTCGCACAGCCCGGCAGCCAAATTCGAAATGTCTAGCGATTGCTCCCACACAAAAGCTGCCAGCATGTAAAGGTGTAGCTGGTTTTCACTGCCCCTTGGAACTGCATTCGCTGCCACACAGACATTCGCGTTCTGCAGAAGCTTTGGTTGGTAATGGGGCAACATTCTGTATCTCTCTCTCGCAGAGCCCGGCAGCCAAATTTGAAACGTCCAGCGATTGCTCCCAAACGGAAGCTGCCAGCACGGAAAGCTGTAGCTGGTTTTCACTGCCCCTTGGAACTGCATTCGCTGCCACACAGACATTCGCGTTCTGCAAAAGCTTTGGTTGGTAATGGGGCAACACTGTGTATCTCTCTCTCGCAGAGCCCGGCAGCCAAATACCAAACGTCCAGCCACTGTGCCCAAACGAAAGCTGCCAGCAATGAAAGTTGTAGCTGGTTTTCACTGCCCCTTGGATCTGCATTCGCTGCCACACAGATATTCGCCTTCTACAAAAGCTTTGCTTGGTAATGGGGAAACACTCTGTATCTCTCTCTCGCAGAGCCCGGCTGCCAAATTCGAAACATCCAGCGATTGCTCCGACACGAAAGATGCCAGCACTGAAAGCAGTAGCTGGTTTTCACAGCCCCTTGGAACTACGTTCACTGCAACACAGACATTCGCCTTCTACAAAAGCTTTGCTTGGTAATGGGGCAACACTGTGTATGTCTCTCTCGCACAGCCCGGCAGCCAAATTCGAAATGTCTAGCTATTGCTGCCACACAAAAGCTGCCAGCACGGAAAGATATAGCTGGTTTTCACTGCCCCTTGGATCTACGTTCACTGCCACACAGACATTCGCGTTCTGCAAAAGCTTTGGTTGGTAATGGGGCAACACTCTGTATCTCTCTCTCGCACAGCCCGGCTGCCAAATTCGAAACGTCCAGCGATTGCTCCGACACGAAAGATGCCAGCACTGAAAGCAGTAGCTGGTTTTCACTGCCCCTTGGAACTACGTTCGCTGCCACACAGACATTCGAGTTCTGGAGAAGCTTTGATTGGTAATGGGGCAACACTGTTTATCTCTCTCTCGCAGAGCCCGACAGCCAAATTCGAAACGTCCACCGATTGCTCCCAAACGAAAGCTGCCAGCACGGAAAGCTGTAGCTGGTTTTCACTGCCCCTTGGAACTGCATTCGCTGCCACACAGACATTCGCGTTCTGCAAAAGCTTTGGTTGGTAATGGGGCAACACTCTGTATCTCTCTGTCGCACAGCCCGGCAGCCAAATTCGAAATGTCCAGCTATTGATCCCACACGAAACGTGCCAGCACTGTAAGCTATAGCTGGTTTTCACTGCCCCTTGGAACTGCATGCGCTGCCACACAGACATTCGCGTTCTGCAAAAGCTTTGATTGGTAATGGGGCAACACTCTGTATCTCTCTGTCGCACAGCCCGGCAGCCAAATTCGAAACGTCCAGCGATTGCTCCCAAACGAAACCTGCCAGCACGGAAAGCTGTAGCTGGTTTTCACTGCCCCTTGGAACTGCATTCGCTGCCACACAGACATTCGCGTTCTGCTAAAGCTTTGGTTGGTAATCGGGCAACACTGTGTATCTCTCTCTTGCAGAGCCCGGTAGCCAAATACCAAACGTCCAGCCACTGTGCCCAAACGAAAGCTGCCAGCACAGAAAGCTGTAGCTGGATTTCACTGCCCATTGGAACTGCATTCGCTGCCACACAGACATTCGCGTTCTGCTAAAGCTTTGGTTGGTAATGGGGCAACACTGTTTATCTCTCTCTCGCAGAGCCCGGCAGCCTAATTCGAAATGTCCAGCGATTGCTCCCAAACGAAAGCTGCCAGCACGGAAAGATATAGCTGGTTTTCACTGCCCCTTGGAACTGCGTTCGCTGCCACACACACATTCGCGTTCTGCTAAAGCTTTGGTTGGTAATGGGGCAACACTCTGTATCTCTCTCTCGCAGAGCCCGGCAGCCAAATACCAAACGTCCAGCCACTGTGCCCAAACGAAATATGCCAGCACTGAAAGCAGTAGCTGGTTTTCACTGCCCCTTGGAACTACGTTCGCTGCCACACAGACATTCGCGTTCTGCAGAAGCTTTGGTTGGTAATGGGGCAACACTGTTTATCTCTCTCTCGCAGAGCCCAGCAGCCAAATTCGAAACGTCCAGCGATTGCTCCCAAACGAAAGCTGCCAGCACGGAAAGCTATAGCTGGTTTTCACTGCCCCTTGGAACTTCATGCGCTGCCACACAGACATTCGCCTTCTACAAAAGCTTTGGTTGGTAATGGGGCAACACTCTGTATCTCTCTGTCGCACAGCCCGGCAGCCAAATTCGAAACGTCCAGCGATTGCTCCCAAACGAAACCTGCCAGCACGGAAAGCTGTAGCTGGTTTACACTGCTCCTTGGAACTGCATTCGCTGCCACACAGACATTCGCGTTCTGCTAAAGCTTTGGTTGGTAATGGGGCAACACTCTGTATCTCTCTCTCGCAGAGCCCGGCAGCCAAATTCGAAACGTACAGTGATTGCTCCCAAACGAAAGCTGCCAGCACGGAAAGCTGTAGCTGGTTTTCACTGCCCCTTGGAACTGCATTCGCTGCCACACAGACATTCGCCTTCTACGAAAGCTTACGTTGGTAACGGGGCAACACTCTGTATCTCTCTCTCGCAGAGCCCGGCTGCTAAATTCCAAACGTCCAGCGATTGCTCCGACACGAAAGATGCCAGCACTGAAAGCAGTAGCTGGTTTTCACTGCCCCTTGGAACTACGTTCGCTGCCACACAGACATTCGCGTTCTGCAAAAGCTTTGGTTGGTAATGGGGCAACACTGTGTATCTCTCTCTCGCAGAGCCCGGCAGCCAAATTCGAAATGTCCAGCGATTGCTCCCACACGAAAGCTGCCAGCACGGAAAGATATAGCTGGTTTTCACTGCCCCTTGGAACTGCATTCGCTGCCACACAGACATTCGCGTTCTGCAAAAGCTTTGGTTGGTAATGGGGCAACACTCTGTATCTCTCTGTCGCAGAGCCCGGCTGCCAAATTCCAAACGTCCAGCGATTGCGTACACACGAAAGCTGCCAACACTGAAAGCTGTAGCTGGTTTTCACTGCCCCTTGGAACTCCATTCGCTGCCACACAGACATTCGCGTTCTGCTAAAGCTTTGGTTGGTAATCGGGCAACACTGTGTATCTCTCTCTTGCAGAGCCCGGCAGCCAAATACCAAACGTCCAGCCACTGTGCCCAAACGAAAGCTGCCAGCACAGAAAGCTGTAGCTGGTTTTCACTGCCCCTTGGATCTACGTTCACTGCCACACAGACATTCGCGTTCTGCAAAAGCTTTGGTTGGTAATGGGGCAACACTGTGTATCTCTCTCTCGCACAGCCCGGCTGCCAAATTCGAAACGTCCAGCGATTGCTCCGACACGAAAGATGCCAGCACTGAAATCAGTAGCTGGTTTTCACTGCCCCTTGGAACTACGTTCGCTGCCACACAGACATTCGCGTTCTGCAAAAGCTTTGGTTGGTAATGGGGCAACACTGTGTATCTCTCTCTCGCACAGCCCGGCAGCCAAATTCGAAATGTCTAGCGATTGCTCCCACACAAAAGCTGCCAGCATGTAAAGGTGTAGCTGGTTTTCACTGCCCCTTGGAACTGCATTCGCTGCCACACAGACATTCGCGTTCTGCAGAAGCTTTGGTTGGTAATGGGGCAACATTCTGTATCTCTCTCTCGCAGAGCCCGGCAGCCAAATTTGAAACGTCCAGCGATTGCTCCCAAACGGAAGCTGCCAGCACGGAAAGCTGTAGCTGGTTTTCACTGCCCCTTGGAACTGCATTCGCTGCCACACAGACATTCGCGTTCTGCAAAAGCTTTGGTTGGTAATGGGGCAACACTGTGTATCTCTCTCTCGCAGAGCCCGGCAGCCAAATACCAAACGTCCAGCCACTGTGCCCAAACGAAAGCTGCCAGCAATGAAAGTTGTAGCTGGTTTTCACTGCCCCTTGGATCTGCATTCGCTGCCACACAGATATTCGCCTTCTACAAAAGCTTTGCTTGGTAATGGGGAAACACTCTGTATCTCTCTCTCGCAGAGCCCGGCTGCCAAATTCGAAACATCCAGCGATTGCTCCGACACGAAAGATGCCAGCACTGAAAGCAGTAGCTGGTTTTCACAGCCCCTTGGAACTACGTTCACTGCAACACAGACATTCGCCTTCTACAAAAGCTTTGCTTGGTAATGGGGCAACACTGTGTATGTCTCTCTCGCACAGCCCGGCAGCCAAATTCGAAATGTCTAGCTATTGCTGCCACACAAAAGCTGCCAGCACGGAAAGATATAGCTGGTTTTCACTGCCCCTTGGATCTACGTTCACTGCCACACAGACATTCGCGTTCTGCAAAAGCTTTGGTTGGTAATGGGGCAACACTCTGTATCTCTCTCTCGCACAGCCCGGCTGCCAAATTCGAAACGTCCAGCGATTGCTCCGACACGAAAGATGCCAGCACTGAAAGCAGTAGCTGGTTTTCACTGCCCCTTGGAACTACGTTCGCTGCCACACAGACATTCGAGTTCTGGAGAAGCTTTGATTGGTAATGGGGCAACACTGTTTATCTCTCTCTCGCAGAGCCCGACAGCCAAATTCGAAACGTCCACCGATTGCTCCCAAACGAAAGCTGCCAGCACGGAAAGCTGTAGCTGGTTTTCACTGCCCCTTGGAACTGCATTCGCTGCCACACAGACATTCGCGTTCTGCAAAAGCTTTGGTTGGTAATGGGGCAACACTCTGTATCTCTCTGTCGCACAGCCCGGCAGCCAAATTCGAAATGTCCAGCTATTGATCCCACACGAAACGTGCCAGCACTGTAAGCTATAGCTGGTTTTCACTGCCCCTTGGAACTGCATGCGCTGCCACACAGACATTCGCGTTCTGCAAAAGCTTTGATTGGTAATGGGGCAACACTCTGTATCTCTCTGTCGCACAGCCCGGCAGCCAAATTCGAAACGTCCAGCGATTGCTCCCAAACGAAACCTGCCAGCACGGAAAGCTGTAGCTGGTTTTCACTGCCCCTTGGAACTGCATTCGCTGCCACACAGACATTCGCGTTCTGCTAAAGCTTTGGTTGGTAATCGGGCAACACTGTGTATCTCTCTCTTGCAGAGCCCGGTAGCCAAATACCAAACGTCCAGCCACTGTGCCCAAACGAAAGCTGCCAGCACAGAAAGCTGTAGCTGGATTTCACTGCCCATTGGAACTGCATTCGCTGCCACACAGACATTCGCGTTCTGCTAAAGCTTTGGTTGGTAATGGGGCAACACTGTTTATCTCTCTCTCGCAGAGCCCGGCAGCCTAATTCGAAATGTCCAGCGATTGCTCCCAAACGAAAGCTGCCAGCATGGAAAGATATAGCTGGTTTTCACTGCCCCTTGGAACTGCGTTCGCTGCCACACACACATTCGCGTTCTGCTAAAGCTTTGGTTGGTAATGGGGCAACACTCTGTATCTCTCTCTCGCAGAGCCCGGCAGCCAAATACCAAACGTCCAGCCACTGTGCCCAAACGAAATATGCCAGCACTGAAAGCAGTAGCTGGTTTTCACTGCCCCTTGGAACTACGTTCGCTGCCACACAGACATTCGCGTTCTGCAGAAGCTTTGGTTGGTAATGGGGCAACACTGTTTATCTCTCTCTCGCAGAGCCCAGCAGCCAAATTCGAAACGTCCAGCGATTGCTCCCAAACGAAAGCTGCCAGCACGGAAAGCTATAGCTGGTTTTCACTGCCCCTTGGAACTTCATGCGCTGCCACACAGACATTCGCCTTCTACAAAAGCTTTGGTTGGTAATGGGGCAACACTCTGTATCTCTCTGTCGCACAGCCCGGCAGCCAAATTCGAAACGTCCAGCGATTGCTCCCAAACGAAACCTGCCAGCACGGAAAGCTGTAGCTGGTTTACACTGCTCCTTGGAACTGCATTCGCTGCCACACAGACATTCGCGTTCTGCTAAAGCTTTGGTTGGTAATGGGGCAACACTCTGTATCTCTCTCTCGCAGAGCCCGGCAGCCAAATTCGAAACGTACAGTGATTGCTCCCAAACGAAAGCTGCCAGCACGGAAAGCTGTAGCTGGTTTTCACTGCCCCTTGGAACTGCATTCGCTGCCACACAGACATTCGCCTTCTACGAAAGCTTAGGTTGGTAACGGGGCAACACTCTGTATCTCTCTCTCGCAGAGCCCGGCTGCTAAATTCCAAACGTCCAGCGATTGCTCCGACACGAAAGATGCCAGCACTGAAAGCAGTAGCTGGTTTTCACTGCCCCTTGGAACTACGTTCGCTGCCACACAGACATTCGCGTTCTGCAAAAGCTTTGGTTGGTAATGGGGCAACACTGTGTATCTCTCTCTCGCAGAGCCCGGCAGCCAAATTCGAAATGTCCAGCGATTGCTCCCACACGAAAGCTGTCAGCACGGAAAGATATAGCTGGTTTTCACTGCCCCTTGGAACTGCATTCGCTGCCACACAGACATTCGCGTTCTGCAAAAGCTTTGGTTGGTAATGGGGCAACACTCTGTATCTCTCTGTCGCAGAGCCCGGCTGCCAAATTCCAAACGTCCAGCGATTGCGTACACACGAAAGCTGCCAACACTGAAAGCTGTAGCTGGTTTTCACTGCCCCTTGGAACTCCATTCGCTGCCACACAGACATTCGCGTTCTGCTAAAGCTTTGGTTGGTAATCGGGCAACACTGTGTATCTCTCTCTTGCAGAGCCCGGCAGCCAAATACCAAACGTCCAGCCACTGTGCCCAAACGAAAGCTGCCAGCACAGAAAGCTGTAGCTGGTTTTCACTGCCCCTTGGATCTACGTTCACTGCCACACAGACATTCGCCTTCTACAAATGCTTTGCTTGGTAATGGGGAAACACTCTGTATCTCTCTGTCGCACAGCCCGGCTGCCAAATTCGAAACGTCCAGCGATTGCTCCGACACGAAGGATGCCAGCACTGAAAGCAGTGGCTGGTTTTCACTGCCCCTTGGAACTACGTTCGCTGACACACAGACATTCGCGTTCTGCAAAAGCTTTGGTTGGTAATGGGGCAACACTGTGTATGTCTCTCTCGCACAGCCCGGCAGCCAAATTCGAAATGTCTAGCGATTGCTCCCACACAAAAGCTGCCAGCATGTAAAGGTGTAGCTGGTTTTCACTGCCCCTTGGAACTGCATTTGCTGGCACACAGACATTCGCGTTCTGCAGAAGCTTTGGTTGGTAATGGGTCAACATTCTGTATCTCTCTCTCGTAGAGCCCGGCAGCCAAATTTGAAACGTCCAGCGATTGCTCCCAAACGAAAGCTGCCAGCACGGAAAGCTGTAGCTGGTTTTCACTGCCCCTTGGAACTGCATTCGCTGCCACACAGACATTCGCGTTCTGCAAAAGCTTTGGTTGGTAATGGGGCAACACTCTGTATCTCTCTGTCGAACAGCCCGGCAGCCAAATTCGAAATGTCCAGCGATTGCGTACACACGAAAGCTGCCAACACTGAAAGCTGTAGCTGGTTTTCACTGCCCCTTGGAACTGCATTCGCTGCCACACAGACATTCGCGTTCTGCAAAAGCTTTGGTTGGTAATGGGGCAACACTGTGTATGTCCATCTCGCACAGCCCGGCAGCCAAATTCGAAATGTCTAGCTATTGCTCCCACACAAAAGCTGCCAGCATGTAAAGGTGTAGCTGGTTTTCACTGCCCCTTGGAACTGCATTCGCTGCCACACAGACATTCGTGTTCTGCAAAAGCTTTGGTTGGTAATGGGGCAACACTGTGTATCTCTCTCTCGCAGAGCCCGGCAGCCAAATTCGAAACGTCCAGCGATTGCTCCCAAACGAAAGCTGTCAGCACGGAAAGATATAGCTGGTTTTCACTGCCCCTTGGATCTACGTTCACTGCCACACAGACATTCGCGTTCTGCTAAAGCTTTGGTTGGTAATGGGGCAACACTGTGTATCTCTCTCTCGCACAGCCCGGCTGCCAAATTCGAAACGTCCAGCGATTGCTCCCAAACGAAATCTGCCAACACTGAAAGCTGTAGCTGGTTTTCACTGCCCCTTGGAACTCCATTCGCTGCCACACAGACATTCGCATTCTGCAAAAGCTTTGGTTGGTAATGGGGCAACACTCTGTATCTCTCTCTCGCAGAGCCCGGCAGCCTAATTCGAAACGTCCAGCGATTGCTCCCATACGAAAGCTGCCAGCACGGAAAGATATAGCTGGTTTTCACTGCCCCTTGGATCTACGTTCACTGCCACACAGACATTCGCGTTCTGCAAAAGCTTTGGTTGGTAATGGGGCAACACTGTGTATCTCTCTCTCGCACAGCCCGGCTGCCAAATTCGAAACGTCCAGCGATTGCTCCGACACGAAAGATGCCAGCACTGAAAGCAGTAGCTGGTTTTCACTGCCCCTTGGAACTACGTTCGCTGCCACACAGACATTCGCGTTCTGCAAAAGCTTTGGTTGGTAATGGGGCAACACTGTGTATCTCTCTCTCGCACAGCCCGGCAGCCAAATTCGAAATGTCTAGCGATTGCTCCCACACAAAAGCTGCCAGCATGTAAAGGTGTAGCTGGTTTTCACTGCCCCTTGGAACTGCATTCGCTGCCACACAGACATTCGCGTTCTGCAGAAGCTTTGGTTGGTAATGGGGCAACATTCTGTATCTCTCTCTCGCAGAGCCCGGCAGCCAAATTTGAAACGTCCAGCGATTGCTCCCAAACGGAAGCTGCCAGCACGGAAAGCTGTAGCTGGTTTTCACTGCCCCTTGGAACTGCATTCGCTGCCACACAGACATTCGCGTTCTGCAAAAGCTTTGGTTGGTAATGGGGCAACACTCTGTATCTCTCTCTCGCAGAGCCCGGCAGCCAAATTCGAAACGTCCAGCGATTGCTCCCAAACGAAAGCTGTCAGCACGGAAAGATATAGCTGGTTTTCACTGCCCCTTGGAACTACGTTCGCTGCCACACAGACATTCGCGTTCTGCTAAAGCTTTGATTGGTAATGGGGCAACACTGTGTATCTCTCTCTCGCACAGCCCGGCTGCCAAATTCCAAACGTCCAGTGATTGCGTACACACGAAAGCTGCCAACACTGAAAGCTGTAGCTGGTTTTCACTGCCCCTTGGAACTGCATGCGCTGCCACACAGACATTCGCGTTCTGCAAAAGCTTTGGTTGGTAATGGGGCAACACTCTGTATCTCTCTCTCGCAGAGCCCGGCAGCCAAATTCGAAACGTCCAGCGATTGCTCCCAAACGAAAGCTGAAAGCACGGAAAGCTGTAGCTGGTTTTCACTGCCCCTTGGAACTGCATTCGCTGCCACACAGACATTCGCGTTCTGCAAAAGCTTTGGTTGGTAATGGGGCAACACTCTGTATCTCTATGTCGCACAGCCCGGCAGCCAAATTCGAAATCTCCAGCTATTGCTCCCACACGAAACGTGCCAGCACTGTAAGCTCTAGCTGGTTTTCACTGCCCCTTGGAACTGTGTTCACTGCCACACAGACATTCGCGTTCTGCTAAAGCTTTGGTTGGTAATGGGGCAACACTCTGTATCTCTCTCTCGCAGAGCCCGGCAGCCAAATACCAAACGTCCAGCCACTGTGCCCAAACGAAAGCTGCCAGCACTGAAAGCAGTAGCTGGTTTTCACTGCCCCTTGGATCTACGTTCGCTGCCACACAGACATTCGCGTTCTGCAGAAGCTTTGGTTGGTAATGGGGCAACACTGTTTATCTCTCTCTCGCACAGCCCGGCAGCCAAATTCGAAACGTCCAGCGATTGCTCCCAAATGAAACCTGCCAGCACGGAAAGCTGTAGCTGGTTTTCACTGCCCCTTGGAACTGCATTCGCTGCCACACAGACATTCGCGTTCTGCTAAAGCTTTGGTTGGTAATCGGGCAACACTGTGTATCTCTCTCTTGCAGAGCCCGGCAGCCAAATACCAAACGTCCAGCCACTGTGCCCAAACGAAAGCTGCCAGCACAGAAAGCTGTAGCTGGTTTTCACTGCCCCTTGGATCTACGTTCACTGCCACACAGACATTCGCCTTCTACAAATGCTTTGCTTGGTAATGGGGCAACACTCTGTATCTCTCTCTCGCAGAGCCCGGCAGCCAAATTCGAAATGTCTAGCTATTGCTCCCACACAAAAGCTGCCAGCATGTAAAGGTGTAGCTGGTTTTCACTGCCCCTTGGAACTACGTTCACTGCCACACAGACATTGGCGTTCTGCAAAAGCTTTGGTTGGTAATGGGGCAACACTGTATATCTCTCTCTCGTAGAGCCCGGCTGCCAAATTCGAAACGTCCAGCGATTGCTCCCAAACGAAAGCTGCCAGCACGGAAAGCTGTAGCTGGTTTTCACTGCCCCTTGGAACTGCATTCGCTGCCACACAGACATTCGCGTTCTGCAAAAGCTTTGGTTGGTAATGGGGCAACACTGTGTATCTCTCTCTCGCACAGCCCGGCTGCCAAATTCCAAACGTCCAGCGATTGCGTACACACGAAAGATGCCAACACTGAAAGCTGTACCTGGTTTTCACTGCCCCTTGGAACTGCATTCGCTGCCACACAGACATTCGCGTTCTGCAGAAGCTTTGGTTGGTAATGCGGCAACACTCTGTATCTCTCTCTCGCAGAGTCCGGCAGCCAAATTCAAAATGTCCAGCGATTGCTACCACACGAAAGCTTCCAGCACTGAAGGCTGTAGTTGGTTTTCACTGCCCCTTGGAACTGCATTCGCTGCCACACAGACATTCGCGTTCTGCAGAAGCTTTGGTTGGTAATGGGGCAACATTCTGTATCTCTCTCTCGCAGAGCCCGGCTGCCAAATTCGAAACGTCCAGCGATTGCTCCCAAAAGAAAGCTGCCAGCACGGAAAGCTGTAGCTGGTTTTCACTGCCCCTTGGAACTGCATTCGCTGCCACACAGACATTCGCCTTCTACAAAAGCTTTGGTTGGTAATGGGGAAACACTCTGTATCTCTCTCTCGCAGAGCCCGGCTGCCAAATTCGAAACATCCAGCGATTGCTCCGACACGGAAGATGCCAGCACTGAAAGCAGTAGCTGGTTTTCACAGCCCCTTGGAACTACGTTCACTGCAACACAGACATTCGCCTTCTACAAAAGCTTTGCTTGGTAATGGGGCAACACTGTGTATGTCTCTCTCGCACAGCCCGGCAGCCAAATTCGAAATGTCTAGCTATTGCTGCCACACAAAAGCTGCCAGCACAGAAAGATATAGCTGGTTTTCACTGCCCCTTGGATCTACGTTCACTGCCACACAGACATTCGCGTTCTGCAAAAGCTTTGGTTGGTAATGGGGCAACACTGTGTATCTCTCTCTCGCACAGCCCGGCTGCCAAATTCGAAACGTCCAGCGATTGCTCCGACACGAAAGATGCCAGCACTGAAAGCAGTAGCTGGTTTTCACTGCCCCTTGGAACTACGTTCGCTGCCACACAGACATTCGAGTTCTGGAGAAGCTTTGATTGGTAATGGGGCAACACTGTTTATCTCTCTCTCGCAGAGCCCGACAGCCAAATTCGAAACGTCCACCGATTGCTCCCAAACGAAAGCTGCCAGCACGGAAAGCTGTAGCTGGTTTTCACTGCCCCTTGGAACTGCATTCGCTGCCACACAGATATTCGCCTTCTACAAAAGCTTTGCTTGGTAATGGGAAAACACTCTGTATCTCTCTCTCGCAGAGCCCGGCTGCCAAATTCGAAACATCCAGCGATTGCTCCGACACGAAAGATGCCAGCACTGAAAGCAGTAGCTGGTTTTCACAGCCCCTTGGAACTACGTTCGCTGCCACACAGATATTCGCCTTCTACGAAAGCTTTGCTTTGTAATGGGGCAACACTGTGTATGTCTCTCTCGCAAAGCCCGGCAGCCAAATTCGAAATGTCTAGCTATTGCTCCCACACAAAAGCTGCCAGCATGTAAAGGTGTAGCTGGTTTTCACTGCCCCTTGGAACTGCATTCGCTGCCACACAGACATTCGCGTTCTGCTAAAGCTTTGGTTGGTAATGGGGCAACACTGTGTATCTCTCTCTCGCACAGCCCGGCTGCCAAATTCCAAACGTCCAGCGATTGCGTACACACGAAAGCTGCCAACACTGAAAGCTGTAGCTGGTTTTCACTGCCCCTTGGAACTGCATTCGCTGCCACACAGACATTCGCGTTCTGCAAAAGCTTTGGTTGGTAATGGGGCAACACTCTGTATCTCTCTATCGCACAGCCCGGCAGCCAAATTCGAAATCTCCAGCTATTGCTCCCACACGAAACGTGCCAGCACTGTAAGCTCTAGCTGGTTTTCACTGCCCCTTGGAACTGCATTCGCTGCCACACAGACATTCGCGTTCTGCAAAAGCTTTGGTTGGTAATGGGGCAACACTCTGTATCTCTCTGTCGCACAGCCCGGCTGCCAAATTCGAAACATCCAGCGATTGCTCCGACACGAAAGATGCCAGCACTGAAAGCAGTAGCTGGTTTTCACTGCCCCTTGGAACTACGTTCGCTGCCACACAGACATTCGCGTTCTGCAAAAGCTTTGGTTGGTAATGGGGCAACACTCTGTATCTCTCTCTCGCAGAGCCCGGCAGCCAAATTCGAAATGTCTAGCGATTGCTCCCCCACAAAAGCTGCCAGCATGTAAAGGTGTAGCTGGTTTTCACTGCCCCTTGGAACTGCATTCGCTGCCACACAGACATTCGCGTTCTGCAGAAGCTTTGGTTGGTAATGGGGCAACACTGTGTATCTCTCTCTCGCAGAGCCCGGCAGCCAAATTCGAAACGTCCAGCGATTGCTCCCAAACGAAAGCTGCCAGCACTGAAAGCTGTAGCTGGTTTTCACTGCCCCTTGGAACTGCATTCGCTGCCACACAGACATTCGCCTTCTACAAAAGCTTTGGTTGGTAACGGGGCAACACTCTGTATCTCTCTCTCGCAGAGCCCGGCTGCCAAATTCGAAACGTCCAGCGATTGCTCCGACACGAAAGATGCCAGCACAGAAAGGTGTAGCTGGTTTTCACTGCCCCTTGGAACTCCATTCGCTGCCACACAAACATTCGCGTTCTGCAAAAGCTTCGGTTGGTAATGGGGCAACACTCTGTATCTCTCTCTCGCAGAGCCCGGCAGCCACATTCGAAATGTCCAGCGATTGCTCCCAAACCAAAGCTGCCAGCACTGAAAGCTGTAGCTGGTTTTCACTGCCCCTTGGAACTACGTTCACTGCCACACAGACATTGGCGTTCTGCAAAAGCTTTGGTTGGTAATGGGGCAACACTGTGTATCTCTCTCTCGTAGAGCCCGGCTGCCAAATTCGAAACGTCCAGCGATTGCTCCCAAACGAAAGCTGCCAGCACGGAAAGCTGTAGCTGGTTTTCACTGCCCCTTGGAACTGCATTCGCTGCCACACAGACATTCGCGTTCTGCAAAAGCTTTGGTTGGTAATGGGGCAACACTGTGTATCTCTCTCTCGCACAGCCCGGCTGCCAAATTCCAAACGTCCAGCGATTGCGTACACACGAAAGCTGCCAACACTGAAAGCTGTACCTGGTTTTCACTGCCCCTTGGAACTGCATTCGCTGCCACACAGACATTCGCGTTCTGTAGAAGCTTTGGTTGGTAATGGGGCAACACTCTTTATCTCTCTGTCGCACAGCCCGGCAGCCAAATTCGAAATGTCCAGCGATTGCTCCCAAACGAAACCTGCCAGCACGGAAAGCTCTAGCTGGTTTTCACTGCCCCTTGGAACTGCATGCGCTGCTACACAGACATTCGCCTTCTACAAAAGCTTTGGTTGGTAATGGGGCAACACTCTGTATCTCTCTCTCGCAGAGCCCGGCTGCCAAATTCCAAACGTCCAGCGATTGCTCCCAAACGAAACCTGCCAGCACTGTAAGCTGTAGCTGGTTTTCACTGCCCCTTGGAACTGCATGCGCTGCTACACAGACATTCGCCTTCTACAAAAGCTTTGGTTGGTAATGGGGCAACACTCTGTATCTCTCTCTCGCAGAGCCCGGCAGCCAAATTCAAAACGTCCAGCGATTGCTCCCAAACGAAAGCTGCCAGCATGGAAAGATATAGCTGGTTTTCACTGCCCCTTGGAACTGCATTCGCTGCCACACAGACATTCGCCTTCTACAAAAGCTTTGCTTGGTAATGGGGCAACACTGTATCTCTCTCTCGCAGAGCCCGGCTGCCAAATTCGAAACGTCCAGCGATTGCTCCGACACGAAAGATGCCAGCTCTGAAAGCAGTAGCTGGTTTTCACTGCCCCTTGGAACTACGTTCGCTGCCACACAGACATTCGCGTTCTGCAAAAGCTTTGGTTGGTAATGGGGCAACACTCTGTATCTCTCTCTCGCAGAGCCCGGCAGCCTAATTCCAAACGTCCAGCGATTGCTCCCAAACGAAAGCTGCCAGAATGTAAAGGTGTAGCTGGTTTTCACTGCCCCTTGGATCTACGTTCACTGCCACACAGACATTCGCGTTCTGCAAAAGCTTTGGTTGGTAATGGGGCAACAATGTGTATGTCTCTCTCGCACAGCCCGGCTGCCAAATTCGAAACGTCCAGCGATTGCTCCGATACGAAAGATGCCAGTACTGAAAGCAGCAGCTGGTTTTCACTGCCACTTGGAACTACGTTCGCTGCCACACAGACATTCGCGTTCTGCAAAAGCTTTGGTTGGTAATGGGGCAACACTGTGTATGTCTCTCTCGCACAGCCCGGCAGCCAAATTCGAAACGTCCAGCGATTGCTCCCACACAAAAGCTGGCAGCACGGAAAGCTGTAGCTGGTTTTCACTGCCCCTTGGAACTGCATTCGCTGCCACACAGACATTCGCGTTCTGCAGAAGCTTTGGTTGGTAATGGGGCAACATTCTGTATCTCTCTCTCGCAGAGCCCAGCAGCCAAATTCGAAACGTCCAGCGATTGCTCCCAAACCAAAGCTGCCAGCACTGAAAGCTGTAGCTGGTTTTCACTGCCCCTTGGAACTACGTTCACTGCCACACAGACATTGGCGTTCTGCAAAAGCTTTGGTTGGTAATGGGGCAACACTGTGTATCTCTCTCTCGTAGAGCCCGGCTGCCAAATTCGAAACGTCCAGCGATTGCTCCCAAACGAAAGCTGCCAGCACGGAAAGCTGTAGCTGGTTTTCACTGCCCCTTGGAACTGCATTCGCTGCCACACAGACATTCGCGTTCTGCAAAAGCTTTGGTTGGTAATGGGGCAACACTGTGTATCTCTCTCTCGCACAGCCCGGCTGCCAAATTCCAAACGTCCAGCGATTGCGTACACACGAAAGCTGCCAACACTGAAAGCTGTAGCTGGTTTTCACTGCCCCTTGGAACTGCATTCGCTGCCACACAGACATTCGCGTTCTGCAGAAGCTTTGGTTGGTAATGGGGCAACACTCTGTATCTCTCTCTCGCAGAGTCCGGCAGCCAAATTCAAAATGTCCAGCGATTGCTACCACACGAAAGCTTCCAGCAATGAAGGCTGTAGTTGGTTTTCACTGCCCCTTGGAACTGCATTCGCTGCCACACAGACATTCGCCTTCTACAAAAGCTTTGCTTGGTAATGGGGCAACACTGTATCTCTCTCTCGCAGAGCCCGGCTGCCAAATTCGAAACGTCCAGCGATTGCTCCGACACGAAAGATGCCAGCTCTGAAAGCAGTAGCTGGTTTTCACTGCCCCTTGGAACTACGTTCGCTGCCACACAGACATTCGCGTTCTGCAAAAGCTTTGGTTGGTAATGGGGCAACACTCTGTATCTCTCTCTCGCAGAGCCCGGCAGCCTAATTCGAAACGTCCAGCGATTGCTCCCAAACGAAAGCTGCCAGCATGTAAAGGTGTAGCTGGTTTTCACTGCCCCTTGGATCTACGTTCACTGCCACACAGACATTCGCGTTCTGCAAAAGCTTTGGTTGGTAATGGGGCAACACTCTGTATCTCTCTCTCGCACAGCCCGGCTGCCAAATTCGAAACGTCCAGCGATTGCTCCGACACGAAAGATGCCAGCACTGAAAGCAGCAGCTGGTTTTCACTGCCACTTGGAACTACGTTCGCTGCCACACAGACATTCGCGTTCTGCAAAAGCTTTGGTTGGTAATGGGGCAACACTGTGTATGTCTCTCTCGCACAGCCCGGCAGCCAAATTCGAAACGTCCAGCGATTGCTCCCACACAAAAGCTGCCAGCACGGAAAGCTGTAGCTGGTTTTCACTGCCCCTTGGAACTGCATTCGCTGCCACACAGACATTCGCGTTCTGCAAAAGCTTTGGTTGGTAATGGGGCAACACTCTGTATCTCTCTGTCGCACAGCCCGGCAGCCAAATTCGAAATCTCCAGCTATTGCTCCCACACGAAACGTGCCAGCACTGTAAGCTGTAGCTGGTTTTCACTGCCCCTTGGAACTGCGTTCACTGCCACACAGACATTCGCGTTCTGCTAAAGCTTTGGTTGGTAATGGGACAACACTCTGTATCTCTCTCTCGCAGAGCCCGGCTGCCAAATACCAAACGTCCAGCCACTGTGCCCAAACGAAAGCTGCCAGCACTGAAAGCAGTAGCTGGTTTTCACTGCCCCTTGGAACTACGTTCGCTGCCACACAGACATTCGCGTTCTGCAGAAGCTTTGGTTGGTAATGGGGCAACACTGTTTATCTCTCTCTCGCAGAGCCCGGCAGCCAAATTCGAAACGTCCAGCGATTGCTCCCAAACGAAAGCTGCCAGCACGGAAAGCTGTAGCTGGTTTTCACTGCCCCTTGGAACTGCATTCGCTGCCACACAGACATTCGCGTTCTGCAAAAGCTTTGGTTGGTAATGGGGCAACACTCTGTATCTCTCTCTTGCAGAGCCCGGCAGCCAAATTCGAAATGTCCAGCTATTGCTCCCACACGAAACGTGCCAGCACTGAAAGCTGTAGCTGGTTTTCACTGCCTCTTGGAACTGCATTCGCTGCCACACAGACATTCGCCTTCTACAAAAGCTTTGGTTGGTAATGGGGCAACACTGTGTATCTCTCTCTCGCACAGCCCGGCAGCCAAATTTGAAACGTCCAGCGATTGCTCCCAAACGAAAGCTGCCAGCACGGAAAAATATAGCTGGTTTTCACTGCCCCTTGGAACTACGTTCACTGCCACACAGACATTCGCGTTCTGCAAAAGCTTTGGTTGGTAATGGGGCAACACTGTGTATCTCTCTCTCGCAGAGCCCGGCAGCCAAATACCAAACGTCCAGCCACTGTGCCCAAACGAAAGCTGCCAGCAATGAAAGTTGTAGCTGGTTTTCACTGCCCCTTGGATCTGCATTCGCTGCCACACAGACATTCGCCTTCTACAAAAGCTTTGCTTGGTAATGGGGAAACACTCTGTATCTCTCTCTCGCAGAGCCCGGCTGCCAAATTCGAAACATCCAGCGATTGCTCCGACACGAAAGATGCCAGCACTGAAAGCAGTAGCTGGTTTTCACAGCCCCTTGGAACTACGTTCACTGCAACACAGACATTCGCCTTCTACAAAAGCTTTGCTTGGTAATGGGGCAACACTGTGTATGTCTCTCTCGCACAGCCCGGCAGCCAAATTCGAAATGTCTAGCTATTGCTGCCACACAAAAGCTGCCAGCACGGAAAGATATAGCTGGTTTTCACTGCCCCTTGGATCTACGTTCACTGCCACACAGACATTCGCGTTCTGCAAAAGCTTTGGTTGGTAATGGGGCAACACTCTGTATCTCTCTCTCGCACAGCCCGGCTGCCAAATTCGAAACGTCCAGCGATTGCTCCGACACGAAAGATGCCAGCACTGAAAGCAGTAGCTGGTTTTCACTGCCCCTTGGAACTACGTTCGCTGCCACACAGACATTCGAGTTCTGGAGAAGCTTTGATTGGTAATGGGGCAACACTGTTTATCTCTCTCTCGCAGAGCCCGACAGCCAAATTCGAAACGTCCACCGATTGCTCCCAAACGAAAGCTGCCAGCACGGAAAGCTGTAGCTGGTTTTCACTGCCCCTTGGAACTGCATTCGCTGCCACACAGACATTCGCGTTCTGCAAAAGCTTTGGTTGGTAATGGGGCAACACTCTGTATCTCTCTGTCGCACAGCCCGGCAGCCAAATTCGAAATGTCCAGCTATTGATCCCACACGAAACGTGCCAGCACTGTAAGCTATAGCTGGTTTTCACTGCCCCTTGGAACTGCATGCGCTGCCACACAGACATTCGCGTTCTGCAAAAGCTTTGATTGGTAATGGGGCAACACTCTGTATCTCTCTGTCGCACAGCCCGGCAGCCAAATTCGAAACGTCCAGCGATTGCTCCCAAACGAAACCTGCCAGCACGGAAAGCTGTAGCTGGTTTTCACTGCCCCTTGGAACTGCATTCGCTGCCACACAGACATTCGCGTTCTGCTAAAGCTTTGGTTGGTAATCGGGCAACACTGTGTATCTCTCTCTTGCAGAGCCCGGTAGCCAAATACCAAACGTCCAGCCACTGTGCCCAAACGAAAGCTGCCAGCACAGAAAGCTGTAGCTGGATTTCACTGCCCCTTGGAACTGCATTCGCTGCCGCACAGACATTCGCGTTCTGCTAAAGCTTTGGTTGGTAATGGGGCAACACTGTTTATCTCTCTCTCGCAGAGCCCGGCAGCCTAATTCGAAATGTCCAGCGATTGCTCCCAAACGAAAGCTGCCAGCACGGAAAGATATAGCTGGTTTTCACTGCCCCTTGGAACTGCGTTCGCTGCCACACACACATTCGCGTTCTGCTAAAGCTTTGGTTGGTAATGGGGCAACACTCTGTATCTCTCTCTCGCAGAGCCCGGCAGCCAAATACCAAACGTCCAGCCACTGTGCCCAAACGAAATATGCCAGCACTGAAAGCAGTAGCTGGTTTTCACTGCCCCTTGGAACTACGTTCGCTGCCACACAGACATTCGCGTTCTGCAGAAGCTTTGGTTGGTAATGGGGCAACACTGTTTATCTCTCTCTCGCAGAGCCCGGCAGCCAAATTCGAAACGTCCAGCGATTGCTCCCAAACGAAAGCTGCCAGCACGGAAAGCTATAGCTGGTTTTCACTGCCCCTTGGAACTTCATGCGCTGCCACACAGACATTCGCGTTCTACAAAAGCTTTGGTTGGTAATGGGGCAACACTCTGTATCTCTCTGTCGCACAGCCCGGCAGCCAAATTCGAAACGTCCAGCGATTGCTCCCAAACGAAACCTGCCAGCACGGAAAGCTGTAGCTGGTTTACACTGCTCCTTGGAACTGCATTCGCTGCCACACAGACATTCGCGTTCTGCTAAAGCTTTGGTTGGTAATGGGGCAACACTCTGTATCTCTCTCTCGCAGAGCCCGGCAGCCAAATTCGAAACGTACAGTGATTGCTCCCAAACGAAAGATGCCAGCTCTGAAAGCAGTAGCTGGTTTTCACTGCCCCTTGGAACTACGTTCGCTGCCACACAGACATTCGCGTTCTGCAAAAGCTTTGGTTGGTAATGGGGCAACACTCTGTATCTCTCTCTCGCAGAGCCCGGCAGCCTAATTCGAAACGTCCAGCGATTGCTCCCAAACGAAAGCTGCCAGCATGTAAAGGTGTAGCTGGTTTTCACTGCCCCTTGGATCTACGTTCACTGCCACACAGACATTCGCGTTCTGCAAAAGCTTTGGTTGGTAATGGGGCAACAATGTGTATGTCTCTCTCGCACAGCCCGGCTGCCAAATTCGAAACGTCCAGCGATTGCTCCGACACGAAAGATGCCAGCACTGAAAGCAGCAGCTGGTTTTCACTGCCACTTGGAACTACGTTCGCTGCCACACAGACATTCGCGTTCTGCAAAAGCTTTGGTTGGTAATGGGGCAACACTGTGTATGTCTCTCTCGCACAGCCCGGCAGCCAAATTCGAAACGTCCAGCGATTGCTCCCACACAAAAGCTGCCAGCACGGAAAGCTGTAGCTGGTTTTCACTGCCCCTTGGAACTGCATTCGCTGCCACACAGACATTCGCGTTCTGCAAAAGCTTTGGTTGGTAATGGGGCAACACTCTGTATCTCTCTGTCGCACAGCCCGGCAGCCAAATTCGAAATCTCCAGCTATTGCTCCCACACGAAACGTGCCAGCACTGTAAGCTGTAGCTGGTTTTCACTGCCCCTTGGAACTGCGTTCACTGCCACACAGACATTCGCGTTCTGCTAAAGCTTTGGTTGGTAATGGGACAACACTCTGTATCTCTCTCTCGCAGAGCCCGGCTGCCAAATACCAAACGTCCAGCCACTGTGCCCAAACGAAAGCTGCCAGCACTGAAAGCAGTAGCTGGTTTTCACTGCCCCTTGGAACTACGTTCGCTGCCACACAGACATTCGCGTTCTGCAGAAGCTTTGGTTGGTAATGGGGCAACACTGTTTATCTCTCTCTCGCAGAGCCCGGCAGCCAAATTCGAAACGTCCAGCGATTGCTCCCAAACGAAAGCTGCCAGCACGGAAAGCTGTAGCTGGTTTTCACTGCCCCTTGGAACTGCATTCGCTGCCACACAGACATTCGCGTTCTGCAAAAGCTTTGGTTGGTAATGGGGCAACACTCTGTATCTCTCTCTTGCAGAGCCCGGCAGCCAAATTCGAAATGTCCAGCTATTGCTCCCACACGAAACGTGCCAGCACTGAAAGCTGTAGCTGGTTTTCACTGCCTCTTGGAACTGCATTCGCTGCCACACAGACATTCGCCTTCTACAAAAGCTTTGGTTGGTAATGGGGCAACACTGTGTATCTCTCTCTCGCACAGCCCGGCAGCCAAATTTGAAACGTCCAGCGATTGCTCCCAAACGAAAGCTGCCAGCACGGAAAAATATAGCTGGTTTTCACTGCCCCTTGGAACTACGTTCACTGCCACACAGACATTCGCGTTCTGCAAAAGCTTTGGTTGGTAATGGGGCAACACTGTGTATCTCTCTCTCGCAGAGCCCGGCAGCCAAATACCAAACGTCCAGCCACTGTGCCCAAACGAAAGCTGCCAGCAATGAAAGTTGTAGCTGGTTTTCACTGCCCCTTGGATCTGCATTCGCTGCCACACAGACATTCGCCTTCTACAAAAGCTTTGCTTGGTAATGGGGAAACACTCTGTATCTCTCTCTCGCAGAGCCCGGCTGCCAAATTCGAAACATCCAGCGATTGCTCCGACACGAAAGATGCCAGCACTGAAAGCAGTAGCTGGTTTTCACAGCCCCTTGGAACTACGTTCACTGCAACACAGACATTCGCCTTCTACAAAAGCTTTGCTTGGTAATGGGGCAACACTGTGTATGTCTCTCTCGCACAGCCCGGCAGCCAAATTCGAAATGTCTAGCTATTGCTGCCACACAAAAGCTGCCAGCACGGAAAGATATAGCTGGTTTTCACTGCCCCTTGGATCTACGTTCACTGCCACACAGACATTCGCGTTCTGCAAAAGCTTTGGTTGGTAATGGGGCAACACTCTGTATCTCTCTCTCGCACAGCCCGGCTGCCAAATTCGAAACGTCCAGCGATTGCTCCGACACGAAAGATGCCAGCACTGAAAGCAGTAGCTGGTTTTCACTGCCCCTTGGAACTACGTTCGCTGCCACACAGACATTCGAGTTCTGGAGAAGCTTTGATTGGTAATGGGGCAACACTGTTTATCTCTCTCTCGCAGAGCCCGACAGCCAAATGCGAAACGTCCACCGATTGCTCCCAAACGAAAGCTGCCAGCACGGAAAGCTGTAGCTGGTTTTCACTGCCCCTTGGAACTGCATTCGCTGCCACACAGACATTCGCGTTCTGCAAAAGCTTTGGTTGGTAATGGGGCAACACTCTGTATCTCTCTGTCGCACAGCCCGGCAGCCAAATTCGAAATGTCCAGCTATTGATCCCACACGAAACGTGCCAGCACTGTAAGCTATAGCTGGTTTTCACTGCCCCTTGGAACTGCATGCGCTGCCACACAGACATTCGCGTTCTGCAAAAGCTTTGATTGGTAATGGGGCAACACTCTGTATCTCTCTGTCGCACAGCCCGGCAGCCAAATTCGAAACGTCCAGCGATTGCTCCCAAACGAAACCTGCCAGCACGGAAAGCTGTAGCTGGTTTTCACTGCCCCTTGGAACTGCATTCGCTGCCACACAGACATTCGCGTTCTGCTAAAGCTTTGGTTGGTAATCGGGCAACACTGTGTATCTCTCTCTTGCAGAGCCCGGTAGCCAAATACCAAACGTCCAGCCACTGTGCCCAAACGAAAGCTGCCAGCACAGAAAGCTGTAGCTGGATTTTACTGCCCCTTGGAACTGCATTCGCTGCCACACAGACATTCGCGTTCTGCTAAAGCTTTGGTTGGTAATGGGGCAACACTGTTTATCTCTCTCTCGCAGAGCCCGGCAGCCTAATTCGAAATGTCCAGCGATTGCTCCCACACGAAAGCTGCCAGCACGGAAAGATATAGCTGGTTTTCACTGCCCCTTGGAACTGCATTCGCTGCCACACAGACATTCGCGTTCTGCAAAAGCTTTGGTTGGTAATGGGGCAACACTCTGTATCTCTCTGTCGCAGAGCCCGGCTGCCAAATTCCAAACGTCCAGCGATTGCGTACACACGAAAGCTGCCAACACTGAAAGCTGTAGCTGGTTTTCACTGCCCCTTGGAACTCCATTGGCTGCCACACAGACATTCGCGTTCTGCTAAAGCTTTGGTTGGTAATCGGGCAACACTGTGTATCTCTCTCTTGCAGAGCCCGGCAGCCAAATACCAAACGTCCAGCCACTGTGCCCAAACGAAAGCTGCCAGCACAGAAAGCTGTAGCTGGTTTTCACTGCCCCTTGGATCTACGTTCACTGCCACACAGACATTCGCCTTCTACAAATGCTTTGCTTGGTAATGGGGAAACACTCTGTATCTCTCTGTCGCACAGCCCGGCTGCCAAATTCGAAACGTCCAGCGATTGCTCCGACACGAAAGATGCCAGCACTGAAAGCAGTGGCTGGTTTTCACTGCCCCTTGGAACTACGTTCGCTGCCACACAGATATTCGCGTTCTGCAAAAGCTTTGGTTGGTAATGGGGCAACACTGTGTATGTCTCTCTCGCACAGCCCGGCAGCCAAATTCGAAATGTCTAGCGATTGCTCCCACACAAAAGCTGCCAGCATGTAAAGTTGTAGCTGGTTGTCACTGCCCCTTGGAACTGCATTCGCTGGCACACAGACATTCGCGTTCTGCAGAAGCTTTGGTTGGTAATGGGTCAACATTCTGTATCTCTCTCTCGTAGAGCCCGGCAGCCAAATTTGAAACGTCCAGCGATTGCTCCCAAACGAAAGCTGCCAGCACGGAAAGCTGTAGCTGGTTTTCACTGCCCCTTGGAACTGCATTCGCTGCCACACAGACATTCGCGTTCTGCAAAAGCTTTGGTTGGTAATGGGGCAACACTCTGTATCTCTCTGTCGAACAGCCCGGCAGCCAAATTCGAAATGTCCAGCGATTGCGTACACACGAAAGCTGCCAACACTGAAAGCTGTAGCTGGTTTTCACTGCCCCTTGGAACTGCATTCGCTGCCACACAGACATTCGCGTTCTGCAAAAGCTTTGGTTGGTAATGGGGCAACACTGTGTATGTCCATCTCGCACAGCCCGGCAGCCAAATTCGAAATGTCTAGCTATTGCTCCCACACAAAAGCTGCCAGCATGTAAAGGTGTAGCTGGTTTTCACTGCCCCTTGGAACTGCATTCGCTGCCACACAGACATTCGTGTTCTGCAAAAGCTTTGGTTGGTAATGGGGCAACACTGTGTATCTCTCTCTCGCAGAGCCCGGCAGCCAAATTCGAAACGTCCAGCGATTGCTCCCAAACGAAAGCTGCCAGCACTGAAAGCTGTAGCTGGTTTTCACTGCCCCTTGGAACTACGTTCACTGCCACACAGACATTCGCGTTCTGCAAAAGCTTTGGTTGGTAATGGGGCAACACTGTGTATCTCTCTCTCGCAGAGCCCGGCTGCCAAATTCGAAACGTCCATCGATTGCTCCCAAACGAAAGCTGCCAGCACGGAAAGCTGTAGCTGATTTTCACTGCCCCTTGGAACTGCATTCGCTGCCACACAGACATTCGCGTTCTGCAGAAGCTTTGGTTGGTAATGGGGCAACACTGTGTATCTCTCTCTTGCAGAGCCCGGCAGCCAAATTCGAAATGTCCAGCGATTGCGTAGACACGAAAGCTGCCAACACTGAAAGCTGTAGCTGGATTTCACTGCCCCTTGGAACTACGTTCACTGCCACACAGACATTCGCGTTCTCCAAAAGCTTTGGTTGGTAATGGGGCAACACTCTGTATCTCTCTCTCGCAGAGCCCGGCTGCCAAATTCGAAACGTCCAGCGATTGCTCCCAAACGAAAGCTGCCAGCACAGAAAGCTGTAGCTGGTTTTCACTGCCCCTTGGAACTGCATTCGCTGCCACACAGACAGTCGCGTTCTGCAGAAGCTTTGGTTGGTAATGGGGCAACACTCTTTATCCCTCTCTCGCAGAGCCCGGCAGCCAAATTCGACACGTCCAGCGATTGCTCCGACACGAAAGATGCCAGCACTGAAAGCAGTAGCTGGTTTTCACTGCCCCTTGGAACTACGTTCGCTGCCACACAGACATTCGCGTTCTGCAAAAGCTTTGGTTGGTAATGGGGCAACACTGTGTATGTCTCTCTCGCACAGCCCGGCAGTCAAATTCGAAATGTCTAGCTATTGCTCCCACACAAAAGCTGCCAGCATGTAAAGGTGTAGCTGGTTTTCACTGCCCCTTGGAACTGCATTCGCTGCCACACAGACATTCGCGTTCTGCAAAAGCTTTGGTTGGTAATGGGGCAACACTGTGTATCTCTCTCTTGCAGAGCCCGGCAGCCAAATTCGAAACGTCCAGCGATTGCTCCCAAACGAAATCTGCCAGCACGGAAAGATATAGCTGGTTTTCACTGCCCCTTGGATCTACGTTCACTGCCACACAGACATTCGCGTTCTGCAAAAGCTTTGGTTGGTAATGGGGCAACACTGTGTATCTCTCTCTCGCACAGCCCGGCTGCCAAATTCGAAACGTCCAGCGATTGCTCCCAAACGAAATCTGCCAGCACGGAAAGCTGTAGCTGGTTTTCACTGCCCCTTGGAACTGCATTCGCTGCCACACAGACTTTCGCGTTCTGCAGAAGCTTTGGTTGGTAATGGGGCAACACTGTTTATCTCTCTCTCGCAGAGCCCGGCTGCCAAATTCGAAACGTCCAGCGATTGCTCCCAAACGAAAGCTGCCAGCATGGAAAGATATAGCTGGTTTTCACTGCCCCTTGGAACTGCATTCGCTGCCACACAGACATTCGCCTTCTACAAAAGCTTTGGTTGGTAATGGGGCAACACTCTGTATCTCTCTCTCGCAGAGCCCGGCTACCAAATTCAAAACGTCCAGCGATTGCTCCCAAACGAAAGCTGCCAGCACGGAAAGCTGTAGCTGGTTTTCACTGCCCCTTGGAACTGCATTCGCTGCCACACAGACATTCGCGTTCTACAAAAGCTTTGGTTGGTAATGGGGCAACACTGTGTATCTCTCTCTCACAGAGCCCGGCAGCCAAATTCCAAACGTCCAGCGATTGCGTACACACGAAAGCTGCCAACACTGAAAGCTGTAGCTGGTTTTCACTGCCCCTTGGAACTGCATTCGCTGCCACACAGACATTCGCGTTCTGCAGAAGCTTTGGTTGGTAATGGGGCAACACTGTGTATATCTCTCTTGCAGAGACCGGCAGCCAAATTCGAAATGTCCAGCGATTACTCCCACGCGAAAGCTGCCAGCACGGAAAGATATAGCTGGTTTTCACTGCCCCTTGGAACTGCATTCGCTGCCACACAGACATTCGCGTTCTGCAAAAGCTTTGGTTGGTAATGGGGCAACACTCTGTATCTCTCTCTCGCAGAGCCTGGCTGCCAAATTCCAAACGTCCAGCGATTGCGTACACACGAAAGCTGCCAACACTGAAAGCTGTAGCTGGTTTTCACTGCCCCTTGGAACTACGTTCACTGCCACACAGACATTCGCGTTCTGCAGAAGCTTTGGTTGGTAATGGGGCAACATTCTGTATCTCTCTCTAGTAGAGCCCGGCAGCCAAATTATAAACGTCCAGCGATTGCTCCCAAACGAAAGCTGCCAGCACGGAAAGCTGTAGCTGGTTTTCACTGCCCCTTGGAACTGCATTCGCTGCCACACAGACATTCGCGTTCTGCAAAAGCTTTGGTTGGTAATGGGGCAACACTCTGTATCTCTCTGTCGAACAGCCCGGCAGCCAAATTCGAAATGTCCAGCGATTGCGTACACACGAAAGCTGCCAACACGGAAAGCTGTAGCTGGTTTTCACTGCCCCTTGGAACTGCATTCGCTGCCACACAGACATTCGCGTTCTGCAAAAGCTTTGGTTGGTAATGGGGCAACACTGTGTATGTCCATCTCGCACAGCCCGGCAGCCAAATTCGAAATGTCTAGCTATTGCTCCCACACAAAAGCTGCCAGCATGTAAAGGTGTAGCTGGTTTTCACTGCCCCTTGGAACTGCATTCGCTGCCACACAGACATTCGTGTTCTGCAAAAGCTTTGGTTGGTAATGGGGCAACACTCTGTATCTCTCTCTCGCAGAGCCCGGCAGCCAAATTCGAAACGTCCAGCGATTGCTCCCAAACGAAAGCTGCCAGCACTAAAAGCTGTAGCTGGTTTTCACTGCCCCTTGGAACTACGTTCGCTGCCACACAGACATTCGCGTTCTGCAAAAGCTTTGGTTGGTAATGGGGCAACACTGTGTATCTCTCCCTCGTAGAGCCCGGCTGCCAAATTCGAAACGTCCATCGATTGCTCCCAAACGAAAGCTGCCAGCACGGAAAGCTGTAGCTGGTTTTCACTGCCCCTTGGAACTGCATTCGCTGCCACACAGACATTCGCGTTCTGCAGAAGCTTTGGTTGGTAATGGGGCAACACTGTGTATCTCTCTCTTGCAGAGCCCGGCAGCCAAATTCGAAATGTCCAGCGATTGCGTACACACGAAAGCTGCCAACACTGAAAGCTGTAGCTGGTTTTCACTGCCCCTTGGAACTACGTTCACTGCCACACAGACATTCGCGTTCTCCAAAAGCTTTGGTTGGTAATGGGGCAACACTCTGTATCTCTCTCTCGCAGGGCCCGGCTCCCAAATTCGAAACGTCCAGCGACTGATCCCAAACGAAAGCTGCCAGCACAGAAAGCTGTAGCTGGTTTTCACTACCCCTTGGAACTGCATTCGCTGCCACACAGACATTCGCGTTCTGCAGAAGCTTTGGTTGGTAATGGGGCAACACTCTTTATCCCTCTCTCGCAGAGCCCGGCAGCCAAATTCGACACGTCCAGCGATTGCTCCGACACGAAAGATGCCAGCACTGAAAGCAGTAGCTGGTTTTCACTGCCCCTTGGAACTACGTTCGCTGCCACACAGACATTCGCGTTCTGCAAAAGCTTTGGTTGGTAATGGGGCAACACTGTGTATGTCTCTCTCGCACAGCCCGGCAGTCAAATTCGAAATGTCTAGCTATTGCTCCCACACAAAAGCTGCCAGCATGTAAAGGTGTAGCTGGTTTTCACTGCCCCTTGGAACTGCATTCGCTGCCACACAGACATTCGCGTTCTGCAAAAGCTTTGGTTGGTAATGGGGCAACACTGTGTATCTCTCTCTTGCAGAGCCCGGCAGCCAAATTCGAAACGTCCAGCGATGGCTCCCAAACGAAAGCTGCCAGCACGGAAAGATATAGCTGGTTTTCACTGCCCCTTGGATCTACGTTCACTGCCACACAGACATTCGCGTTCTGCAAAAGCTTTGGTTGGTAATGGGGCAACACTGTGTATCTCTCTCTCGCACAGCCCGGCTGCCAAATTCCAAACGTCCAGCGATTGCTCCCAAACGAAAGCTGCCAGCATGGAAAGATATAGCTGGTTTTCACTGCCCCTTGGAACTGCATTCGCTGCCACACAGACATTCGCCTTCTACAAAAGCTTTGGTTGGTAATGGGGCAACACTCTGTATCTCTCTCTCGCAGAGCCCGGCTGCCAAATTCCAAACGTCCAGCGATTGCTCCCAAACGAAAGCTGCCAGCACGGAAAGCTGTAGCTGGTTTTCACTGCCCCTTGGAACTGCATTCGCTGCCACACAGACATTCGCGTTCTACAAAAGCTTTGGTTGGTAATGGGGCAACACTGTGTATCTCTCTCTCACAGAGCCCGGCAGCCAAATTCCAAACGTCCAGCGATTGCGTACACACGAAAGCTGCCAACACTGAAAGCTGTAGCTGGTTTTCACTGCCCCTTGGAACTGCATTCGCTGCCACACAGACATTCGCGTTCTGCAAAAGCTTTGGTTGGTAATGGGGCAACACTCTGTATCTCTCTCTCGCAGAGCCTGGCTGCCAAATTCCAAACGCCCAGCGATTGCGTACACACGAAAGCTGCCAACACTGAAAGCTGTAGCTGGTTTTCACTGCCCCTTGGAACTACGTTCACTGCCACACAGACATTCGCGTTCTGCAGAAGCTTTGGTTGGTAATGGGGCAACACTCTTTATCTCTCTGTTGCAGAGCCCGGCAGCCAAATTCGACACGTCCAGCGATTGCTCCCAAACGAAAGCTGCCAGCATGGAAAGATATAGCTGGTTTTCACTGCCCCTTGGAACTGCATTCGCTGCCACACAGACATTCGCCTTCTACAAAAGCTTTGCTTGGTAATGGGGAAACACTCTGTATCTCTCTCTCGCAGAGCCCGGCTGCCAAATTCCAAACGTCCAGCGATTGCTCCGACACGAAATCTGCCAGCACTGAAAGCAGCCGCTGGTTTTCACTGCCCCTTGGAACTGCGTTCGCTGCCACACAGACATTCGCGTTCTGCAAAAGCTTTGGTTGGTAATGGGGCAACACTCTGTATCTCTCTCTCGCAGAGCCCGGCAGCCAAATTCGAAACGTCCAGCGATTGCTCCCAAACGAAAGCTGCCAGCACGGAAAGCTGTAGCTGGTTTTCACTGCCCCTTGGAACTGCATTCGCTGCCACACAGACATTCGCGTTCTACAAAAGCTTTGGTTGGTAATGGGGCAACACTGTGTATCTCTCTCTCACAGAGCCCGGCAGCCAAATTCCAAACGTCCAGCGATTGTGTACACACGAAAGCTGCCAACACTGAAAGCTGTAGCTGGTTTTCACTGCCCCTTGGAACTCCATTCGCTGCCACACAGACATTCGCGTTCTGCAAAAGCTTTGGTTGGTAATGGGGCAACACTCTGTATCTCTCTCTCGCAGAGTCCGGCTGCCAAATTCGAAACGTCCAGCGATTGCTCCCAAACGAAAGCTGCCAGCACAGAAAGCTGTAGCTGGTTTTCACTGCCCCTTGGAACTGCATTCGCTGCCACACAGACATTCGCGTTCTGCAGAAGCTTTGGTTGGTAATCGGGCAACACTGTGTATCTCTCTCTTGCAGAGCCCGGCAGCCAAATACCAAACGTCCAGCCACTGTGCCCAAACGAAAGATGCCAGCACTGAAAGCTGTAGCTGGTTTTCACTGCCCCTTGGATCTGTATTCGCTGCCACAAGGACATTCGCGTTCTGCAGAAGCTTTGGTTGGTAATGGGGCAACACTGTTTACCTCTCTCTCGCAGAGCCCGGCAGCCAAATTATAAACGTCCAGCGATTGCTCCCAAACGAAAGCTGCCAGCATGGAAAGATATAGCTGGTTTTCACTGCCCCTTGGAACTGCATTCGCTGCCACACAGACATTCGCGTTCTGCAAAAGCTTTGGTTGGTAATGGGGCAACACTCTGTATCTCTCTCTCGCAGAGCCCGGCTGCAAAATTCCAAACGTCCAGCGATTGCGTACACACGAAAGCTGCCAACACTGAAAGCTGTAGCTGGTTTTCACTGCCCCTTGGAACTGCATGCGCTGCCACACAGACATTCGCGTTCTGCAGAAGCTTTGGTTGGTAATGGGGCAACACTGTGTATCTCTCTCTTGCAGAGCCCGGCAGCCAAATTCGAAATGTCCAGCGATTACTCCCACGCGAAAGCTGCCAGCACGGAAAGATATAGCTGGTTTTCACTGCCCCTTGGAACTGCATTCGCTGCCACACAGACATTCGCGTTCTGCAAAAGCTTTGGTTGGTAATGGGGCAACACTCTGTATCTCTCTCTCGCAGAGCCCGGCTGCCAAATTCCAAACGTCCAGCAATTGCGTACACACGAAAGCTGCCAACACTGAAAGCTGTAGCTGGTTTTCACTGCCCCTTGGAACTGCATTCGCTGCCACACAGACATTCGCGTTCTGCAAAAGCTTTGGTTGGTAATGGGGCAACACTGTGTATCTCTCTCTCGCAGAGCCCGGCTGCCAAATTCCAAACGTAGAGCGATTGCGTACACACGAAAGCTGCCAACACTGAAAGCTGTAGCTGGTTTTCACTGCCCCTTGGAACTGCATTCGCTGCCACACAGACATTCGCGTTCTGCAAAAGCTTTTTTTGGTAATGGGGCAACACTCTGTATCTCTCTCTCGCAGAGCCCGGCAGCCAAATTAGAAACGTCCAGTGATTGCTCCCAAACGAAAGCTGCCAGCACTGAAAGCTGTAGCTGGTTTTCACTGCCCCTTGGAACTACGTTCGCTGCCACACAGACATTCGCGTTCTGCAAAAGCTTTGGTTGGTAATCGGGCAACACTGTGTATCTCTCTCTTGCAGAGTCTGGCAGCCAAATACCAAACGTCCAGCTACTGTGCCCAAACGAAAGCTGCCAGCACAGAAAGCTGTAGCTGGTTTTCACTGCCCCTTGGAACTGCATTCGCTGCCACACAGACATTCGCGTTCTGCAGAAGCTTTGTTTGGTGATGGGGCAACACTCTTTACCTCTCTCTCGCAGAGCCCGGCAGCCAAATTCGAAACGTCCAGCGATGGCTCCCAAACGAAAGCTGCCAGCATGGAAAGATATAGCTGGTTTTCACTGCCCCTTGGAACTGCATTCGCTGCCACACAGACATTCGCCTTCTACAAAAGCTTTGCTTGGTAATGGGGCAACACTCTGTATCTCTCTCTTGCAGAGCCCGGCTGCCAAATTCGAAACGTCCAGCGATTGCTCCGACACGAAAGATGCCAGCACTGAAAGCAGTAGCTGGTTTTCACTGCCCCTTGGAACTACGTTCGCTGCCACACAGACATTCGCGTTCTGCAAAAGCTTTGGTTGGTAATGGGGCAACACTGTGTATGTCTCTCTCGCACAGCCCGGCAGCCAAATTTGAAATGTCTAGCTATTGCTCCCACACAAAAGCTGCCAGCATGTAAAGGTGTAGCTGGTTTTCACTGCCCCTTGGAACTGCATTCGCTGCCACACAGACATTCGCTTTCTGCAAAAGCTTTGGTTGGTAATGGGGCAACACTCTGTATCTCTCTCTCGCAGAGCCCGGCAGCCAAATTCGAAACGTCCAGCGATTGCTCGCAAACGAAAGCTGCCAGCACGGAAAGCTGTAGCTGGTTTTCACTGCCCCTTGGAACTGCATTCGCTGCCACACGGACATTCGCGTTCTGCAAAAGCTTTGGTTGGTTATGGGGCAACACTGTGTATCTCTCTCTCGCAGAGCCCGGCTGCCAAATTCGAAATGTCCAGCGATTGCTCCCAAACGAAAGCTGTCAGCACGGACAGCTGTAGCTGGTTTTCACTGCCCCTTGGAACTCCATTCGCTGCCACACAAACATTCGCGTTCTGCAAAAGCTTTGGTTGGTAATGGGGCAACACTCTGTATCTCTCTCTCGCAGAGCCCGGCAGCCAAATTCGAAATGTCCAGCGATTGCTCCCAAACGAAAGCTGCCAGCATGGAAAGCTGTAGCTGGTTTTCACTGCCCCTTGGAACTACGTTCACTGCCACACAGACATTCGCGTTCTGCAAAAGCTTTGGTTGGTAATGGGGCAACACTGTGTATCTCTCCCTCGTAGAGCCCGGCTGCCAAATTCGAAACGTCCAGCGATTGCTCCCAAACGAAAGCTGCCAGCAAGGAAAGCTGTAGCTGGTTTTCAATGCCCCTTGGAACTGCATTCGCTGCCACACAGACATTCGCGTTCTGCAGAAGCTTTGTTTGGTAATGGGGCAACACTGTGTATCTCTCTCTTGCAGAGCCCGGCAGCCAAATTCGAAATGTCCAGCGATTGCTCCCACACGAAAGCTGCCATCACGGAAAGATATAGCTGGTTTTCACTGCCCCTTGGAACTGCATTCGCTGCCACACAGACATTCGCGTTCTGCAAAAGCTTTGGTTGGTAATGGGGCAACACTCTGTATCTCTCTCTCGCAGAGCCCGGCTGCCAAATTCCAAACGTCCAGCGATTGCGTACACACGAAAGCTGCCAACACTGAAAGCTGTAGCTGGATTTCACTGCCCCTTGGAACTACGTTCACTGCCACACAGACATTCGCGTTCTGCAAAAGCTTTGGTTGGTAATGGGGCAACACTCTGTATCTCTCTCTCGCAGAGCCCGGCTGCCAAATTCGAAACGTCCAGCGATTGCTCCCAAACGAAAGCTGCCAGCACAGAAAGCTGTAGCTGGTTTTCACTGCCCCTTGGAACTGCATTCGCTGCCACACAGACATTCGCGTTCTGCAGAAGCTTTGGTTGGTAATGGGGCAACACTCTTTATCCCTCTCTCGCAGAGCCCGGCAGCCAAATTCGACACGTCCAGCGATTGCTCCCAAACGAAAGCTGCCAGCATGGAAAGATATAGCTGGTTTTCACTGCCCCTTGGAACTGCATTCGCTGCCACACAGACATTCGCCTTCTACAAAAGCTTTGCTTGGTAATGGGGAAACACTCTGTATCTCTCTCTCGCAGAGCCCGGCTGCCAAATTCCAAACGTCCAGCGATGGCTCCGACACGAAATCTGCCAGCACTGAAAGCAGCAGCTGGTTTTCACTGCCCCTTGGAACTGCGTTCGCTGCCACACAGACATTCGCGTTCTGCAAAAGCTTTGGTTGGTAATGGGGCAACACTCTGTATCTCTCTCTCGCAGAGCCCGGCAGCCAAATTCGAAACGTCCAGCGATTGCTCCCAAACGAAAGCTGCCAGCACGGAAAGCTGTAGCTGGTTTTCACTGCCCCTTGGAACTGCATTCGCTGCCACACAGACATTCGCGTTCTGCAAAAGCTTTGGTTGGTAATGGGGCAACACTGTGTATCTCTCTCTCACAGAGCCCGGCAGCCAAATTCCAAACGTCCAGCGATTGTGTACACACGAAAGCTGCCAACACTGAAAGCTGTAGCTGGTTTTCACTGCCCCTTGGAACTCCATTCGCTGCCACACAGACATTCGCGTTCTGCAAAAGCTTTGGTTGGTAATGGGGCAACACTCTGTATCTCTCTCTCGCAGAGTCCGGCTGCCAAATTCGAAACGTCCAGCGATTGCTCCCAAACGAAAGCTGCCAGCACAGAAAGCTGTAGCTGGTTTTCACTGCCCCTTGGAACTGCATTCGCTGCCACACAGACATTCGCGTTCTGCAGAAGCTTTGGTTGGTAATCGGGCAACACTGTGTATCTCTCTCTTGCAGAGCCCGGCAGCCAAATACCAAACGTCCAGCCACTGTGCCCAAACGAAAGATGCCAGCACTGAAAGCTGTAGCTGGTTTTCACTGCCCCTTGGATCTGCATTCGCTGCCACAAGGACATTCGCGTTCTGCAGAAGCTTTGGTTGGTGATGGGGCAACACTGTTTACCTCTCTCTCGCAGAGCCCGGCAGCCAAATTATAAACGTCCAGCGATTGCTCCCAAACGAAAGCTGCCAGCATGGAAAGATATAGCTGGTTTTCACTGCCCCTTGGAACTGCATTCGCTGCCACACAGACATTCGCGTTCTGCAAAAGCTTTGGTTGGTAATGGGGCAACACTCTGTATCTCTCTCTCGCAGAGCCCGGCTGCCAAATTCCAAACGTCCAGCGATTGCGTACACACGAAAGCTGCCAACACTGAAAGCTGTAGCTGGTTTTCACTGCCCCTTGGAACTGCATTCGCTGCCACACAGACATTCGCGTTCTGCAGAAGCTTTGGTTGGTAATGGGGCAACACTGTGTATCTCTCTCTCGCAGAGCCCGGCTGCCAAATTCCAAACGTAGAGCGATTGCGTACACACGAAAGCTGCCAACACTGAAAGCTGTAGCTGGTTTTCACTGCCCCTTGGAACTGCATTCGCTGCCACACAGACATTCGCGTTCTGCAAAAGCTTTTTTTGGTAATGGGGCAACACTCTGTATCTCTCTCTCGCAGAGCCCGGCAGCCAAATTAGAAACGTCCAGTGATTGCTCCCAAACGAAAGCTGCCAGCACTGAAAGCTGTAGCTGGTTTTCAGTGCCCCTTGGAACTGCATTCGCTGCCACACAGACATTCGCGTTCTGCAGAAGCTTTGGTTGGTAATGGGGCAACACTCTGTATCTCTCTCTCGCAGAACCCTGCAGCCAAATTCGAAATGTCCAGCGATTGCTCCCAAACGAAAGCTGCCAGGACTGAAAGCTGTAGCTGGTTTTCACTGCCCCTTGGAACTGCGTTCGCTGCCACACAGACATTCGCGTTCTGCAAAAGCTTTGGTTGGTAATGGGGCAACACTCTGTATCTCTCTGTCGCAGAGCCCGGCAGCCAAATTCGAAATGTCCAGCTATTGCTCCCACACGAAAGCTGCCAGCACGGAAAGATATAGCTGGTTTTCACTGCCCCTTGGAACTGCATTCGCTGCCACACAGACATTCGCGTTCTACAAAAGCTTTGGTTGGTAATGGGGCAACACTCTGTATCTCTCTGTCGCACAGCCTGGCAGCCAAATTCGAAACGTCCAGCGATTGCTCCCAAACGAAAGCTGCCAGCACGGAAAGCTGTAGCTGGTTTTCACTGCCCCTTGGAACTGCGTTCGCTGCCACACAGACATTCGCGTTCTGCAAAAGCTTTGGTTGGTAATCGGGCAACACTGTGTATCTCTCTCTTGCAGAGTCTGGCAGCCAAATACTAAACGTCCAGCTACTGTGCCCAAACGAAAGCTGCCAGCACAGAAATCTGTAGCTGGTTTTCACTTCCCCTTGGAACTGCATTCGCTGCCACACAGACTTTCGCGTTCTGCAGAAGCTTTGGTTGGTAATGGGGCAACACTGTTTATCTCTCTCTCGCAGAGCCCGGCTGCCAAATTCGAAACGTCCAGCGATTGCTCCCAAACGAAAGCTGCCAGCATGGAAAGATATAGCTGGTTTTCACTGCCCCTTGGAACTGCATTCGCTGCCACACAGACATTCGCCTTCTACAAAAGCTTTGCTTGGTAATGGGGAAACACTCTGTATCTCTCTCTCGCAGAGCCCGGCTGCCAAATTCCAAACGTCCAGCGATTGCTCCGACACGAAATCTGCCAGCACTGAAAGCAGCAGCTGGTTTTCACTGCCCCTTGGAACTGCGTTCGCTGCCACACAGACATTCGCCTTCTACAAAAGCTTTGCTTGGTAATGGGGCAACACTCTGTATCTCTCTCTTGCAGAGCCCGGCTGCCAAATTCGAAACGTCCAGCGATTGCTCCGACACGAAAGATGCCAGCACTGAAAGCAGTAGCTGGTTTTCACTGCCCCTTGGAACTACGTTCGCTGCCACACAGACATTCGCGTTCTGCAAAAGCTTTGGTTGGTAATGGGGCAACACTGTGTATGTCTCTCTCGCACAGCCCGGCAGCCAAATTTGAAATGTCTAGCTATTGCTCCCACACAAAAGCTGCCAGCATGTAAAGGTGTAGCTGGTTTTCACTGCCCCTTGGAACTGCATTCGCTGCCACACAGACATTCGCGTTCTGCAAAAGCTTTGGTTGGTAATGGGGCAACACTCTGTATCTCTCTCTCGCAGAGCCCGGCAGCCAAATTCGAAACGTCCAGCGATTGCTCCCAAACGAAAGCTGCCAGCACGGAAAGCTGTAGCTGGTTTTCACTGCCCCTTGGAACTGCATTCGCTGCCACACAGACATTCGCGTTCTGCAAAAGCTTTGGTTGGTAATGGGGCAACACTGTGTATCTCTCTCTCGCAGAGCCCGGCTGCCAAATTCGAAACGTCCAGCGATTGCTCCCAAACGAAAGCTGTCAGCACGGACAGCTGTAGCTGGTTTTCACTGCCCCTTGGAACTGCATTCGCTTCCACACAAACATTCGCGTTCTGCAAAAGCTTTTGTTGGTAATGGGGCAACACTCTGTATCTCTCTCTCGCAGAGCCCGGCAGCCAAATTCGAAATGTCCAGCGATTGCTCCCAAACGAAAGCTGCCAGCACTGAAAGCTGTAGCTGGTTTTCACTGCCCCTTGGAACTACGTTCACTGCCACACAGACATTCGCGTTCTGCAAAAGCTTTGGTTGGTAATGGGGCAACACTGTGTATCTCTCCCTCGTAGAGCCCGGCTGCCAAATTCGAAACGTCCAGCGATTGCTCCCAAACGAAAGCTGCCAGCACGGAAAGCTGTAGCTGGTTTTCAGTGCCCCTTGGAACTGCATTCGCTGCCACACAGACATTCGCGTTCTGCAGAAGCTTTGGTTGGTAATGGGGCAACACTGTGTATCTCTCTCTTGCAGAGCCCGGCAGCCAAATTCGAAATGTCCAGCGATTGCTCCCACACGAAAGCTGCCAGCACGGAAAGATATAGCTGGTTTTCAGTGCCCCTTGGAACTGCATTCGCTGCCACACAGACATTCGCGTTCTGCAAAAGCTTTGGTTGGTAATGGGGCAACACTCTGTATCTCTCTCTTGCAGAGCCCGGCTGCCAAATTCGAAACGTCCAGCGATTGCTCCGACACGAAAGATGCCAGCACTGAAAGCAGTAGCTGGTTTTCACTGCCCCTTGGAACTACGTTCGCTGCCACACAGACATTCGCGTTCTGGAAAAGCTTTGGTTGGTAATGGGGCAACACTGTGGATGTCTCTCTCGCACAGCCCGGCAGCCAAATTTGAAATGTCTAGCTATTGCTCCCACACAAAAGCTGCCAGCATGTAAAGGTGTAGCTGGTTTTCACTGCCCCTTGGAACTGCATTCGCTGCCACACAGACATTCGCGTTCTGCAAAAGCTTTGGTTGGTAATGGGGCAACACTCTGTATCTCTCTCTCGCAGAGCCCGGCAGCCAAATTCGAAACGTCCAGCGATTGCTCCCAAACGAAAGCTGCCAGCACGGAAAGCTGTAGCTGGTTTTCACTGCCCCTTGGAACTGCATTCGCTGCCACACAGACATTCGCGTTCTGCAAAAGCTTTGGTTGGTAATGGGGCAACACTGTGTATCTCTCTCTCGCAGAGCCCGGCTGCCAAATTCGAAACGTCCAGCGATTGCTCCCAAACGAAAGCTGTCAGCACGGACAGCTGTAGCTGGTTTTCACTGCCCCTTGGAACTCCATTCGCTGCCACACAAACATTCGCGTTCTGCAAAATCTTTGGTTGGTAATGGGGCAACACTCTGTATCTCTCTCTCGCAGAGCCCGGCAGCCAAATTCGAAATGTCCAGCGATTGCTCCCAAACGAAAGCTGCCAGCACTGAAAGCTGTAGCTGGTTTTCACTGCCCCTTGGAACTACGTTCACTGCCACACAGACATTCGCGTTCTGCAAAAGCTTTGGTTGGTAATGGGGCAACACTGTGTATCTCTCCCTCGTAGAGCCCGGCTGCCAAATTCGAAACGTCCAGCGATTGCTCCCAAACGAAAGCTGCCAGCACGGAAAGCTGTAGCTGGTTTTCAGTGCCCCTTGGAACTGCATTCGCTGCCACACAGACATTCGCGTTCTGCAGAAGCTTTGGTTGGTAATGGGGCAACGCTGTGTATCTCTCTCTTGCAGAGCCCGGCAGCCAAATTCGAAATGTCCAGCGATTGCTCCCACACGAAAGCTGCCAGCACGGAAAGATATAGCTGGTTTTCACTGCCCCTTGGAACTGCATTCGCTGCCACACAGACATTCGCGTTCTGCAAAAGCTTTGGTTGGTAATGGGGCAACACTCTGTATCTCTCTCTCGCAGAGCCCGGCTGCCAAATTCCAAACGTCCAGCGATTGCGTACACACGAAAGCTGCCAACACTGAAAGCTGTAGCTGGATTTCACTGCCCCTTGGAACTACGTTCACTGCCACACAGACATTCGCGTTCTGCAAAAGCTTTGGTTGGTAATGGGGCAACACTCTGTATCTCTCTCTCGCAGAGCCCGGCTGCCAAATTCGAAACGTCCAGCGATTGCTCCCAAACGAAAGCTGCCAGCACAGAAAGCTGTAGCTGGTTTTCACTGCCCCTTGGAACTGCATTCGCTGCCACACAGACATTCGCGTTCTGCAGAAGCTTTGGTTGGTAATGGGGCAACACTCTTTATCCCTCTCTCGCAGAGCCCGGCAGCCAAATTCGAAACGTCCAGCGATTGCTCCCAAACGAAAGCTGCCAGCATGGAAAGATATAGCTGGTTTTCATTGCCCCTTGGAACTGCATTCGCTGCCACACAGACATTCGCCTTCTACAAAAGCTTTGCTTGGTAATGGGGAAACACTCTGTATCTCTCTCTCACAGAGCCCTGCTGGCAAATTCCAAACGTCCAGCGATTGCTCCGACACGAAAGATGCCAGCACTGAAAGCAGTAGCTGGTTTTCACTGCCCCTTGGAACTACGTTCGCTGCCACACAGATATTCGAGTTCTGCAAAAGCTTTGGTTGGTAATGGGGCAACACTGTGTATGTCTCTCTCGCACAGCCCGGCAGTCAAATTCGAAATGTCTAGCTATTGCTCCCACACAAAAGCTGCCAGCATGTAAAGGTGTAGCTGATTTTCACTGCCCCTTGAAACTGCATTCGCTGCCACACAGACATTCGCGTTCTGCAAAAGCTTTGGTTGGTAAAGGGGCAACACTCTGTATCTCTCTCTTGCAGAGCCCGGCAGCCAAATTCGAAACGTCCAGCGATTGCTCCCAAACGAAAGCTGCCAGCACGGAAAGATATAGCTGGTTTTCACTGCCCCTTGGATCTACGTTCACTGCCACACAGACATTCGCGTTCTGCAAAAGCTTTGGTTGGTAATGGGGCAACACTGTGTATCTCTCCCTCGTAGAGCCCGGCTGCCAAATTCGAAACGTCCAGCGATTGCTCCCAAACGAAAGCTGCCAGCACGGAAAGCTGTAGCTGGTTTTCAGTGCCCCTTGGAACTGCATTCGCTGCCACACAGACATTCGCGTTCTGCAGAAGCTTTGGTTGGTAATGGGGCAACGCTGTGTATCTCTCTCTTGCAGAGCCCGGCAGCCAAATTCGAAATGTCCAGCGATTGCTCCCACACGAAAGCTGCCAGCACGGAAAGATATAGCTGGTTTTCACTGCCCCTTGGAAGTGCATTCGCTGCCACACAGACATTCGCGTTCTGCAAAAGCTTTGGTTGGTAATGGGGCAACACTCTGTATCTCTCTCTCGCAGAGCCCGGCTGCCAAATTCCAAACGTCCAGCGATTGCGTACACACGAAAGCTGCCAGCACGGAAAGCTGTAGCTGGTTTTCACTGCCCCTTGGAACTGCATTCGCTGCCACACAGACATTCGCCTTCTACAAAAGCTTTGGTTGGTAACGGGGCAACACTCTGTATCTCTCTCTCGCAGAGCCCGGCTGCCAAATTCGAAACGTCCAGCGATTGCTCCGACACGAAAGATGCCAGCACAGAAAGGTGTAGCTGGTTTTCACTGCCCCTTGGAACTCCATTCGCTGCCACACAAACATTCGCGTTCTGCAAAAGCTTCGGTTGGTAATGGGGCAACACTCTGTATCTCTCTCTCGCAGAGCTCGGCAGCCAAATTCGAAATGTCCAGCGATTGCTCCCAAACGAAAGCTGCCAGCACTGAAAGCTGTAGCTGGTTTTCACTGCCCCTTGGAACTACGTTCACTGCCACACAGACATTGGCGTTCTGCAAAAGCTTTGGTTGGTAATGGGGCAACACTGTGTATCTCTCTCTCGTAGAGCCCGGCTGCCAAATTCGAAACGTCCAGTGATTGCTCCCAAACGAAAGCTGCCAGCACGGAAAGCTGTAGCTGGTTTTCACTGCCCCTTGGAACTGCATTCGCTGCCACACAGACATTCGCCTTCTACAAAAGCTTTGGTTGTTAACGGGGCAACACTCTGTATCTCTCTCTCGCAGAGCCCGGCTGCCAAATTCGAAACGTCCAGCGATTGCTCCGACACGAAAGATGCCAGCACAGAAAGGTGTAGCTGGTTTTCACTGCCCCTTGGAACTCCATTCGCTGCCACACAAACATTCGCGTTCTGCAAAAGCTTCGGTTGGTAATGGGGCAACACTCTGTATCTCTCTCTCGCAGAGCCCGGCAGCCAAATTCGAAATGTCCAGCGATTGCTCCCAAACCAAAGCTGCCAGCACTGAAAGCTGTAGCTGGTTTTCACTGCCCCTTGGAACTACGTTCACTGCCACACAGACATTGGCGTTCTGCAAAAGCTTTGGTTGGTAATGGGGCAACACTGTGTATCTCTCTCTCGTAGAGCCCGGCTGCCAAATTCGAAACGTCCAGCGATTGCTCCCAAACGAAAGCTGCCAGCACGGAAAGCTGTAGCTGGTTTTCACTGCCCCTTGGAACTGCATTCGCTGCCACACAGACATTCGCGTTCTGCAAAAGCTTTGGTTGGTAATGGGGCAACACTGTGTATCTCTCTCTCGCACAGCCCGGCTGCCAAATTCCAAACGTCCAGCGATTGCGTACACACGAAAGCTGCCAACACTGAAAGCTGTACCTGGTTTTCACTGCCCCTTGGAACTGCATTCGCTGCCACACAGACATTCGCGTTCTGCAGAAGCTTTGGTTGGTAATGGGGCAACACTCTTTATCTCTCTGTCGCACAGCCCGGCAGCCAAATTCGAAATGTCCAGCGATTGCTCCCAAACGAAACCTGCCAGCACGGAAAGCTCTAGCTGGTTTTCACTGCCCCTTGGAACTGCATGCGCTGCTACACAGACATTCGCCTTCTACAAAAGCTTTGGTTGGTAATGGGACAACACTCTGTATCTCTCTCTCGCAGAGCCCGGCTGCCAAATTCGAAACGTCCAGCGATTGCTCCCAAACGAAACCTGCCAGCACTGTAAGCTGTAGCTGGTTTTCACTGCCCCTTGGAACTGCATGCGCTGCTACACAGACATTCGCCTTCTACAAAAGCTTTGGTTGGTAATGGGGCAACACTCTGTATCTCTCTCTCGCAGAGCCCGGCAGCCAAATTCAAAACGTCCAGCGATTGCTCCCAAACGAAAGCTGCCAGCATGGAAAGATATAGCTGGTTTTCACTGCCCCTTGGAACTGCATTCGCTGCCACACAGACATTCGCCTTCTACAAAAGCTTTGCTTGGTAATGGGGCAACACTGTATCTCTCTCTCGCAGAGCCCGGCTGCCAAATTCGAAACGTCCAGCGATTGCTCCGACACGAAAGATGCCAGCTCTGAAAGCAGTAGCTGGTTTTCACTGCCCCTTGGAACTACGTTCGCTGCCACACAGACATTCGCGTTCTGCAAAAGCTTTGGTTGGTAATGGGGCAACACTCTGTATCTCTCTCTCGCAGAGCCCGGCAGCCTAATTCCAAACGTCCAGCGATTGCTCCCAAACGAAAGCTGCCAGCATGTAAAGGTGTAGCTGGTTTTCACTGCCCCTTGGATCTACGTTCACTGCCACACAGACATTCGCGTTCTGCAAAAGCTTTGGTTGGTAATGGGGCAACAATGTGTATGTCTCTCTCGCACAGCCCGGCTGCCAAATTCGAAACGTCCAGCGATTGCTCCCACACAAAAGCTGGCAGCACGGAAAGCTGTAGCTGGTTTTCACTGCCCCTTGGAACTGCATTCGCTGCCACACAGACATTCGCGTTCTGCAGAAGCTTTGGTTGGTAATGGGGCAACATTCTGTATCTCTCTCTCGCAGAGCCCGGCAGCCAAATTCGAAACGTCCAGCGATTGCTCCCAAACGAAAGCTGCCAGCACGGAAAGCTGTAGCTGGTTTTCACTGCCCCTTGGAACTGCATTCGCTGCCACACAGACATTCGCGTTCTGCAAAAGCTTTGGTTGCTAATGGGGCAACACTCTGTATCTCTCTGTCGCACAGCCCGGCAGCCAAATTCGAAATCTCCAGCTATTGCTCCCACACGAAACATGCCAGCACTGTAAGCTGTAGCTGGTTTTCACTGCCCCTTGGAACTGCGTTCAATGCCACACAGACATTCGCGTTCTGCTAAAGCTTTGGTTGGTAATGGGACAACACTCTGTATCTCTCTCTCGCAGAGCCCGGCAGCCAAATACCAAACGTCCAGCCACTGTGCCCAAACGAAAGCTGCCAGCACGGAAAGCTGTAGCTGGTTTTCACTGCCCCTTGGAACTGCATTCGCTGCCACACAGACATTCGCGTTCTGCAAAAGCTTTGGTTGGTAATGGGGCAACACTCTGTATCTCTCTCTTGCAGAGCCCGGCAGCCAAATTCGAAATGTCCAGCTATTGCTCCCACACGAAACGTGCCAGCACTGAAAGCTGTAGCTGGTTTTCACTGCCCCTTGGAACTGCATTCGCTGCCACACAGACATTCGCCTTCTACAAAAGCTTTGGTTGGTAATGGGGCAAAACTCTGTATCTCTCTCTCGCACAGCCCGGCAGCCAAATTTGAAACGTCCAGCGATTGCTCCCAAACGAAAGCTGCCAGCACGGAAAAATATAGCTGGTTTTCACTGCCCCTTGGAACTACGTTCACTGCCACACAGACATTCGCGTTCTGCAAAAGCTTTGGTTGGTAATGGGGCAACACTGTGTATCTCTCTCTCGCAGAGCCCGGCAGCCAAATACCAAACGTCCAGCCACTGTGCCCAAACGAAAGCTGCCAGCAATGAAAGTTGTAGCTGGTTTTCACTGCCCCTTGGATCTGCATTCGCTGCCACACAGACATTCGCCTTCTACAAAAGCTTTGCTTGGTAATGGGGAAACACTCTGTATCTCTCTCTCGCAGAGCCCGGCTGCCAAATTCGAAACATCCAGCGATTGCTCCGACACGAAAGATGCCAGCACTGAAAGCAGTAGCTGGTTTTCACAGCCCCTTGGAACTACGTTCACTGCAACACAGACATTCGCCTTCTACAAAAGCTTTGCTTGGTAATGGGGCAACACTTTGTATGTCTCTCTCGCACAGCCCGGCAGCCAAATTCGAAATGTCTAGCTATTGCTGCCACACAAAAGCTGCCAGCACGGAAAGATATAGCTGGTTTTCACTGCCCCTTGGATCTACGTTCACTGCCACACAGACATTCGCGTTCTGCAAAAGCTTTGGTTGGTAATGGGGCAACACTGTGTATCTCTCTCGCACAGCCCGGCTGCCAAATTCGAAACGTCCAGCGATTGCTCCGACACGAAAGATGCCAGCACTGAAAGCAGTAGCTGGTTTTCACTGCCCCTTGGAACTACGTTCGCTGCCACACAGACATTCGAGTTCTGGAGAAGCTTTGATTGGTAATGGGGCAACACTGTTTATCTCTCTCTCGCAGAGCCCGACAGCCAAATTCGAAACGTCCACCGATTGCTCCCAAACGAAAGCTGCCAGCACGGAAAGCTGTAGCTGGTTTTCACTGCCCCTTGGAACTGCATTCGCTGCCACACAGACATTCGCGTTCTGCAAAAGCTTTGGTTGGTAATGGGGCAACACTCTGTATCTCTCTGTCGCACAGCCCGGCAGCCAAATTCGAAATATCCAGCTATTGATCCCACACGAAACGTGCCAGCACTGTAAGCTATAGCTGGTTTTCACTGCCCCTTGGAACTGCATGCGCTGCCACACAGACATTCGCGTTCTGCAAAAGCTTTGATTGGTAATGGGGCAACACTCTGTATCTCTCTGTCGCACAGCCCGGCAGCCAAATTCGAAACGTCCAGCGATTGCTCCCAAACGAAACCTGCCAGCACGGAAAGCTGTAGCTGGTTTTCACTGCCCCTTGGAACTGCATTCGCTGCCACACAGACATTCGCGTTCTGCTAAAGCTTTGGTTGGTAATCGGGCAACACTGTGTATCTCTCTCTTGCAGAGCCCGGTAGCCAAATACCAAACGTCCAGCCACTGTGCCCAAACGAAAGCTGCCAGCACAGAAAGCTGTAGCTGGATTTCACTGCCCCTTGGAACTGCATTCGCTGCCACACAGACATTCGCGTTCTGCTAAAGCTTTGGTTGGTAATGGGGCAACACTGTTTATCTCTCTCTCGCAGAGCCCGGCAGCCTAATTCGAAATGTCCAGCGATTGCTCCCAAACGAAAGCTGCCAGCACGGAAAGATATAGCTGGTTTTCACTGCCCCTTGGAACTGCGTTCGCTGCCACACAGACATTCGCGTTCTGCAAAAGCTTTGGTTGGTAATGGGGCAACACTCTGTATCTCTCTCTCGCAGAGCCCGGCAGCCAAATACCAAACGTCCAGCCACTGTGCCCAAACGAAATATGCCAGCACTGAAAGCAGTAGTTGGTTTTCACTGCCCCTTGGAACTACGTTCGCTGCCACACAGACATTCGCGTTCTGCAGAAGCTTTGGTTGGTAATGGGGCAACACTGTTTATCTCTCTCTCGCAGAGCCCGGCAGCCAAATTCGAAACGTCCAGCGATTGCTCCCAAACGAAAGCTGCCAGCACGGAAAGCTATAGCTGGTTTTCACAGCCCCTTGGAACTTCATGCGCTGCCACACAGACATTCGCCTTCTACAAAAGCTTTGGTTGGTAATGGGGCAACACTCTGTATCTCTCTGTCGCACAGCCCGGCAGCCAAATTCGAAACGTCCAGCGATTGCTCCCAAACGAAACCTGCCAGCACGGAAAGCTGTAGCTGGTTTTCACTGCCCCTTGGAACTGCATTCGCTGCCACACAGACATTCGCCTTCTACAAAAGCTTAGGTTGGTAACGGGGCAACACTCTGTATCTCTCTCTCGCAGAGCCCGGCTGCTAAATTCCAAACGTCCAGCGATTGCTCCTACACGAAAGATGCCAGCACTGAAAGCAGTAGCTGGTTTTCACTGCCCCTTGGAACTACGTTCGCTGCCACACAGACATTCGCGTTCTGCAAAAGCTTTGGTTGGTAATGGGGCATCACTGTGTATCTCTCTCTCGCAGAGCCCGGCAGCCAAATTCGAAATGTCCAGCGATTGCTCCCACACGAAAGCTGCCAGCACGGAAAGATATAGCTGGTTTTCACTGCCCCTTGGAACTGCATTCGCTGCCACACAGACATTCGCGTTCTGCAAAAGCTTTGGTTGGTAATGGGGCAACACTCTGTATCTCTCTGTCGCAGAGCCCGGCTGCCAAATTCCAAACGTCCAGCGATTGCGTACACACGAAAGCTGCCAACACTGAAAGCTGTAGCTGGTTTTCACTGCCCCTTGGAACTCCATTCGCTGCCACACAGACATTCGCGTTCTGCAAAAGCTTTGGTTGGTAATGGGGCAACACTCTGTATCTCTCTCTCGCAGAGCCCGGCAGCCAAATTCGAAACGTCCAGTGATTGCTCCCAAACGAAAGCTGCCAGCACTGAAAGCTGTAGCTGGTTTTCACTGCCCCTTGGAACTACGTTCACTGCCACACAGATATTCGCGTTCTGCAAAAGCTTTGGTTGGTAATGGGGCAACACTGTGTATCTCTCTCTCGTAGAGCCCGGCAGCCAAATTCGAAACGTCCAGCGATTCCTCCCAAACGAAAGCTGCCAGCACGGAAAGCTGTAGCTGGTTTTCACTGCCCCTTGGAACTGCATTCGCTGCCACACAGACATTCGCGTTCTGCAAAAGCTTTGGTTGGTAATGGGGCAACACTCTGTATCTCTCTCTCGCACAGCCCGGCAGCCAAATTCAAAACGTCCAGCGATTGCTCCCAAACGAAAGCTGCCAGCATGGAAAGATATAGCTGGTTTTCACTGCCCCTTGGAACTGCATTCGCTGCCACACAGACATTCGCCTTCTACAAAAGCTTTGCTTGGTAATGGGGCAACACTGTATCTCTCTCTCGCAGAGCCCGGCTGCCAAATTCGAAACGTCCAGCGATTGCTCCGACACGAAAGATGCCAGCTCTGAAAGCAGTAGCTGGTTTTCATTGCCCCTTGGAACTACGTTCGCTGCCACACAGACATTCGCGTTCTGCAAAAGCTTTGGTTGGTAATGGGGCAACACTCTGTATCTCTCTCTCGCAGAGCCCGGCAGCCTAATTCGAAACGTCCAGCGATTGCTCCCAAACGAAAGCTGCCAGCATGTAAAGGTGTAGCTGGTTTTCACTGCCCCTTGGATCTACGTTCACTGCCACACAGACATTCGCGTTCTGCAAAAGCTTTGGTTGGTAATGGGGCAACAATGTGTATGTCTCTCTCGCACAGCCCGGCTGCCAAATTCGAAACGTCCAGCGATTGCTCCGACACGAAAGATGCCAGCACTGAAAGCAGCAGCTGGTTTTCACTGCCACTTGGAACTACGTTCGCTGCCACACAGACATTCGCGTTCTGCAAAAGCTTTGGTTGGTAATGGGGCAACACTGTGTATGTCTCTCTCGCACAGCCCGGCAGCCAAATTCGAAACGTCCAGCGATTGCTCCCAGACAAAAGCTGCCAGCACGGAAAGCTGTAGCTGGTTTTCACTGCCCCTTGGAACTGCATTCGCTGCCACACAGACATTCGCTTTCTGCAGAAGCTTTGGTTGGTAATGGGGCAACATTCTGTATCTCTCTCTCGGAGAGCCCGGCTGCCAAATTCGAAACGTCCAGCGATTGCTCCCAAACGAAAGCTGCCAGCACGGAAAGCAGTAGCTGGTTTTCACTGCCCCTTGGAACTACGTTCGCTGCCACACAGACATTCGCGTTCTGCAAAAGCTTTGGTTGGTAATGGGGCAACACTCTGTATCTCTCTCTCGCAGAGCCCGGCAGCCAAATTCGAAATGTCTAGCGATTGCTCCCCCACAAAAGCTGCCAGCATGTAAAGGTGTAGCTGGTTTTCACTGCCCCTTGGAACTGCATTCGCTGCCACACAGACATTCGCGTTCTGCAGAAGCTTTGGTTGGTAATGGGGCAACATTCTGTATCTCTCTCTCGCAGAGCCCGGCAGCCAAATTTGAAACGTCCAGCGATTGCTCCCAAACGAAAGCTGCCAGCACGGAAAGCTGTAGCTGGTTTTCACTGCCCCTTGGAACTGCATTCGCTGCCACACAGACATTCGCCTTCTACAAAAGCTTTGGTTGGTAACGGGGCAACACTCTGTATCTCTCTCTCGCACAGCCCGGCTGCCAAATTCGAAACGTCCAGCGATTGCTCCGACACGAAAGATGCCAGCACAGAAAGGTGTAGCTGGTTTTCACTGCCCCTTGGAACTCCATTCGCTGCCACACAAACATTCGCGTTCTGCAAAAGCTTCGGTTGGTAATGGGGCAACACTCTGTATCTCTCTCTCGCAGAGCCCGGCAGCCAAATTCGAAATGTCCAGTGATTGCTCCCAAACCAAAGCTGCCAGCACTGAAAGCTGTAGCTGGTTTTCACTGCCCCTTGGAACTACGTTCACTGCCACACAGACATTGGCGTTCTGCAAAAGCTTTGGTTGGTAATGGGGCAACACTGTGTATCTCTCTCTCGTAGAGCCCGGCTGCCAAATTCGAAACGTCCAGCGATTGCTCCCAAACGAAAGCTGCCAGCACGGAAAGCTGTAGCTGGTTTTCACTGCCCCTTGGAACTGCATTCGCTGCCACACAGACATTCGCGTTCTGCAAAAGCTTTGGTTGGTAATGGGGCAACACTGTGTATCTCTCTCTCGCACAGCCCGGCTGCCAAATTCCAAACGTCCAGCGATTGCGTACACACGAAAGCTGCCAACACTGAAAGCTGTACCTGGTTTTCACTGCCCCTTGGAACTGCATTCGCTGCCACACAGACATTCGCGTTCTGCAGAAACTTTGGTTGGTAATGGGGCAACACTCTGTATCTCTCTCTCGCAGAGTCCGGCAGCCAAATTCAAAATGTCCAGCGATTGCTACCACACGAAAGCTTCCAGCACTGAAGGCTGTAGTTGGTTTTCACTGCCCCTTGGAACTGCATTCGCTGCCACACAGACATTCGCCTTCTACAAAAGCTTTGCTTGGTAATGGGGCAACACTCTTTATCTCTCTGTCGCACAGCCCGGCAGCCAAATTCGAAATGTCCAGCGATTGCTCCCAAACGAAACCTGCCAGCACGGAAAGCTGTAGCTGGTTTTCACTTCCCCTTGGAACTGCATGCGCTGCTACACAGACATTCGCCTTCTACAAAAGCTTTGGTTGGTAATGGGGCAACACTCTGTATCTCTCTCTCGCAGAGCCCGGCTGCCAAATTCGAAACGTCCAGCGATTGCTCCCAAACGAAACCTGCCAGCACTGTAAGCTGTAGCTGGTTTTCACTGCCCCTTGGAACTGCATGCGCTGCTACACAGACATTCGCCTTCTACAAAAGCTTTGGTTGGTAATGGGGCAACACTCTGTATCTCTCTCTCGCAGAGCCCGGCAGCCAAATTCAAAACGTCCAGCGATTGCTCCCAAACGAAAGCTGCCAGCATGGAAAGATATAGCTGGTTTTCACTGCCCCTTGGAACTGCATTCGCTGCCACACAGACATTCGCCTTCTACAAAAGCTTTGGTTGGTAATGGGGCAACACTGTATCTCTCTCTCGCAGAGCCCGGCTGCCAAATTCGAAACGTCCAGCGATTGCTCCGACACGAAAGATGCCAGCTCTGAAAGCAGTAGCTGGTTTTCACTGCCCCTTGGAACTACGTTCGCTGCCACACAGACATTCGCGTTCTGCAAAAGCTTTGGTTGGTAATGGGGCAACACTCTGTATCTCTCTCTCGCAGAGCCCGGCAGCCTAATTCGAAACGTCCAGCGATTGCTCCCAAACGAAAGCTGCCAGCATGTAAAGGTGTAGCTGGTTTTCACTGCCCCTTGGATCTACGTTCACTGCCACACAGACATTCGCGTTCTGCAAAAGCTTTGGTTGGTAATGGGGCAACAATGTGTATGTCTCTCTCGCACAGCCCGGCTGCCAAATTCGAAACGTCCAGCGATTGCTCCGACACGAAAGATGCCAGCACTGAAAGCAGCAGCTGGTTTTCACTGCCACTTGGAACTACGTTCGCTGCCACACAGACATTCGCGTTCTGCAAAAGCTTTGGTTGGTAATGGGGCAACACTGTGTATGTCTCTCTCGCACAGCCCGGCAGCCAAATTCGAAACGTCCAGCGATTGCTCCCACACAAAAGCTGCCAGCACGGAAAGCTGTAGCTGGTTTTCACTGCCCCTTGGAACTGCATTCGCTGCCACACAGACATTCGCGTTCTGCAAAAGCTTTGGTTGGTAATGGGGCAACACTCTGTATCTCTCTGTCGCACAGCCCGGCAGCCAAATTCGAAATCTCCAGCTATTGCTCCCACACGAAACGTGCCAGCACTGTAAGCTGTAGCTGGTTTTCACTGCCCCTTGGAACTGCGTTCACTGCCACACAGACATTCGCGTTCTGCTAAAGCTTTGGTTGGTAATGGGACAACACTCTGTATCTCTCTCTCGCAGAGCCCGGCTGCCAAATACCAAACGTCCAGCCACTGTGCCCAAACGAAAGCTGCCAGCACTGAAAGCAGTAGCTGGTTTTCACTGCCCCTTGGAACTACGTTCGCTGCCACACAGACATTCGCGTTCTGCAGAAGCTTTGGTTGGTAATGGGGCAACACTGTTTATCTCTCTCTCGCAGAGCCCGGCAGCCAAATTCGAAACGTCCAGCGATTGCTCCCAAACGAAAGCTGCCAGCACGGAAAGCTGTAGCTGGTTTTCACTGCCCCTTGGAACTGCATTCGCTGCCACACAGACATTCGCGTTCTGCAAAAGCTTTGGTTGGTAATGGGGCAACACTCTGTATCTCTCTCTTGCAGAGCCCGGCAGCCAAATTCGAAATGTCCAGCTATTGCTCCCACACGAAACGTGCCAGCACTGAAAGCTGTAGCTGGTTTTCACTGCCCCTTGGAACTGCATTCGCTGCCACACAGACATTCGCCTTCTACAAAAGCTTTGGTTGGTAATGGGGCAAAACTCTGTATCTCTCTCTCGCACAGCCCGGCAGCCAAATTTGAAACGTCCAGCGATTGCTCCCAAACGAAAGCTGCCAGCACGGAAAAATATAGCTGGTTTTCACTGCCCCTTGGAACTACGTTCACTGCCACACAGACATTCGCGTTCTGCAAAAGCTTTGGTTGGTAATGGGGCAACACTGTGTATCTCTCTCTCGCAGAGCCCGGCAGCCAAATACCAAACGTCCAGCCACTGTGCCCAAACGAAAGCTGCCAGCAATGAAAGTTGTAGCTGGTTTTCACTGCCCCTTGGATCTGCATTCGCTGCCACACAGACATTCGCCTTCTACAAAAGCTTTGCTTGGTAATGGGGAAACACTGTATCTCTCTCTCGCAGAGCCCGGCTGCCAAATTCGAAACATCCAGCGATTGCTCCGACACGAAAGATGCCAGCACTGAAAGCAGTAGCTGGTTTTCACAGCCCCTTGGAACTACGTTCACTGCAACACAGACATTCGCCTTCTACAAAAGCTTTGCTTGGTAATGGGGCAACACTGTGTATGTCTCTCTCGCACAGCCCGGCAGCCAAATTCGAAATGTCTAGCTATTGCTGCCACACAAAAGCTGCCAGCACGGAAAGATATAGCTGGTTTTCACTGCCCCTTGGATCTACGTTCACTGCCACACAGACATTCGCGTTCTGCAAAAGCTTTGGTTGGTAATGGGGCAACACTCTGTATCTCTCTCTCGCACAGCCCGGCTGCCAAATTCGAAACGTCCAGCGATTGCTCCGACACGAAAGATGCCAGCACTGAAAGCAGTAGCTGGTTTTCACTGCCCCTTGGAACTACGTTCGCTGCCACACAGACATTCGAGTTCTGGAGAAGCTTTGATTGGTAATGGGGCAACACTGTTTATCTCTCTCTCGCAGAGCCCGACAGCCAAATTCGAAACGTCCACCGATTGCTCCCAAACGAAAGCTGCCAGCACGGAAAGCTGTAGCTGGTTTTCACTGCCCCTTGGAACTGCATTCGCTGCCACACAGACATTCGCGTTCTGCAAAAGCTTTGGTTGGTAATGGGGCAACACTCTGTATCTCTCTGTCGCACAGCCCGGCAGCCAAATTCGAAATGTCCAGCTATTGATCCCACACGAAACGTGCCAGCACTGTAAGCTATAGCTGGTTTTCACTGCCCCTTGGAACTGCATGCGCTGCCACACAGACATTCGCGTTCTGCAAAAGCTTTGATTGGTAATGGGGCAACACTCTGTATCTCTCTGTCGCACAGCCCGGCAGCCAAATTCGAAACGTCCAGCGATTGCTCCCAAACGAAACCTGCCAGCACGGAAAGCTGTAGCTGGTTTTCACTGCCCCTTGGAACTGCATTCGCTGCCACACAGACATTCGCGTTCTGCTAAAGCTTTGGTTGGTAATCGGGCAACACTGTGTATCTCTCTCTTGCAGAGCCCGGTAGGCAAATACCAAACGTCCAGCCACTGTGCCCAAACGAAAGCTGCCAGCACAGAAAGCTGTAGCTGGATTTCACTGCCCCTTGGAACTGCATTCGCTGCCACACAGACATTCGCGTTCTGCTAAAGCTTTGGTTGGTAATGGGGCAACACTGTTTATCTCTCTCTCGCAGAGACCGGCAGCCTAATTCGAAATGTCCAGCGATTGCTCCCAAACGAAAGCTGCCAGCACGGAAAGATATAGCTGGTTTTCACTGCCCCTTGGAACTGCGTTCGCTGCCACACACACATTCGCGTTCTGCTAAAGCTTTGGTTGGTAATGGGGCAACACTCTGTATCTCTCTCTCGCAGAGCCCGGCAGCCAAATACCAAACGTCCAGCCACTGTGCCCAAACGAAATATGCCAGCACTGAAAGCAGTAGCTGGTTTTCACTGCCCCTTGGAACTACGTTCGCTGCCACACAGACATTCGCGTTCTGCAGAAGCTTTGGTTGGTAATGGGGCAACACTGTTTATCTCTCTCTCGCAGAGCCCGGCAGCCAAATTCGAAACGTCCAGCGATTGCTCCCAAACGAAAGCTGCCAGCACGGAAAGCTATAGCTGGTTTTCACTGCCCCTTGGAACTTCATGCGCTGCCACACAGACATTCGCCTTCTACAAAAGCTTTGGTTGGTAATGGGGCAACACTCTGTATCTCTCTGTCGCACAGCCCGGCAGCCAAATTCGAAACGTCCAGCGATTGCTCCCAAACGAAACCTGCCAGCACGGAAAGCTGTAGCTGGTTTACACTGCTCCTTGGAACTGCATTCGCTGCCACACAGACATTCGCGTTCTGCTAAAGCTTTGGTTGGTAATGGGGCAACACTCTGTATCTCTCTCTCGCAGAGCCCGGCAGCCAAATTCGAAACGTACAGTGATTGCTCCCAAACGAAAGCTGCCAGCACGGAAAGCTGTAGCTGGTTTTCACTGCCCCTTGGAACTGCATTCGCTGCCACACAGACATTCGCCTTCTACAAAAGCTTAGGTTGGTAACGGGGCAACACTCTGTATCTCTCTCTCGCAGAGCCCGGCTGCTAAATTCCAAACGTCCAGCGATTGCTCCGACACGAAAGATGCCAGCACTGAAAGCAGTAGCTGGTTTTCACTGCCCCTTGGAACTACGTTCGCTGCCACACAGACATTCGCGTTCTGCAAAAACTTTGGTTGGTAATGGGGCAACACTGTGTATCTCTCTCTCGCAGAGCCCGGCAGCCAAATTCGAAATGTCCAGCGATTGCTCCCACACGAAAGCTGCCAGCACGGAAAGATATAGCTGGTTTTCACTGCCCCTTGGAACTGCATTCGCTGCCACACAGACATTCGCGTTCTGCAAAAGCTTTGGTTGGTAATGGGGCAACACTCTGTATCTCTCTGTCGCAGAGCCCGGCTGCCAAATTCCAAACGTCCAGCGATTGCGTACACACGAAAGCTGCCAACACTGAAAGCTGTAGCTGGTTTTCACTGCCCCTTGGAACTCCATTCGCTGCCACACAGACATTCGCGTTCTGCTAAAGCTTTGGTTGGTAATCGGGCAACACTGTGTATCTCTCTCTTGCAGAGCCCGGCAGCCAAATACCAAACGTCCAGCCACTGTGCCCAAACGAAAGCTGCCAGCACAGAAAGCTGTAGCTGGTTTTCACTGCCCCTTGGATCTACGTTCACTGCCACACAGACATTCGCCTTCTACAAATGCTTTGCTTGGTAATGGGGAAACACTCTGTATCTCTCTGTCGCACAGCCCGGCTGCCAAATTCGAAACGTCCAGCGATTGCTCCGACACGAAAGATGCCAGCACTGAAAGCAGTGGCTGGTTTTCACTGCCCCTTGGAACTACGTTCGCTGCCACACAGACATTCGCGTTCTGCAAAAGCTTTGGTTGGTAATGGGGCAACACTGTGTATGTCTCTCTCGCACAGCCCGGCAGCCAAATTCGAAATGTCTAGCGATTGCTCCCACACAAAAGCTGCCAGCATGTAAAGGTGTAGCTGGTTGTCACTGCCCCTTGGAACTGCATTCGCTGGCACACAGACATTCGCGTTCTGCAGAAGCTTTGGTTGGTAATGGGTCAACATTCTGTATCTCTCTCTAGTAGAGCCCGGCAGCCAAATTTGAAACGTCCAGCGATTGCTCCCAAACGAAAGCTGCCAGCACGGAAAGCTGTAGCTGGTTTTCACTGCCCCTTGGAACTGCATTCGCTGCCACACAGACATTCGCGTTCTGCAAAAGCTTTGGTTGGTAATGGGGCAACACTCTGTATCTCTCTGTCGAACAGCCCGGCAGCCAAATTCGAAATGTCCAGCGATTGCGTACACACGAAAGCTGCCAACACTGAAAGCTGTAGCTGGTTTTCACTGCCCCTTGGAACTGCATTCGCTGCCACACAGACATTCGCGTTCTGCAAAAGCTTTGGTTGGTAATGGGGCAACACTGTGTATGTCCATCTCGCACAGCCCGGCAGCCAAATTCGAAATGTCTAGCTATTGCTCCCACACAAAAGCTGCCAGCATGTAAAGGTGTAGCTGGTTTTCACTGCCCCTTGGAACTGCATTCGCTGCCACACAGACATTCGTGTTCTGCAAAAGCTTTGGTTGGTAATGGGGCAACACTGTGTATCTCTCTCTCGCAGAGCCCGGCAGCCAAATTCGAAACGTCCAGCGATTGCTCCCAAACGAAAGCTGCCAGCACTGAAAGCTGTAGCTGGTTTTCACTGCCCCTTGGAACTACGTTCGCTGCCACACAGACATTCGCGTTCTGCAAAAGCTTTGGTTGGTAATGGGGCAACACTGTGTATCTCTCCCTCGTAGAGCCCGGCTGCCAAATTCGAAACGTCCATCGATTGCTCCCAAACGAAAGCTGCCAGCACGGAAAGCTGTAGCTGATTTTCACTGCCCCTTGGAACTGCATTCGCTGCCACACAGACATTCGCGTTCTGCAGAAGCTTTGGTTGGTAATGGGGCAACACTGTGTATCTCTCTCTTGCAGAGCCCGGCAGCCAAATTCGAAATGTCCAGCGATTGCGTACACACGAAAGCTGCCAACACTGAAAGCTGTAGCTGGATTTCACTGCCCCTTGGAACTACGTTCACTGCCACACAGACATTCGCGTTCTCCAAAAGCTTTGGTTGGTAATGGGGCAACACTGTGTATGTCTCTCTCGCACAGCCCGGCAGTCAAATTCGAAATGTCTAGCTATTGCTCCCACACAAAAGCTGCCAGCATGTAAAGGTGTAGCTGGTTTTCACTGCCCCTTGGAACTGCATTCGCTGCCACACAGACATTCGCGTTCTGCAAAAGCTTTGGTTGGTAATGGGGCAACACTGTGTATCTCTCTCTTGCAGAGCCCGGCAGCCAAATTCGAAACGTCCAGCGATTGCTCCCAAACGAAATCTGCCAGCACGGAAAGATATAGCTGGTTTTCACTGCCCCTTGGATCTACGTTCACTGCCACACAGACATTCGCGTTCTGCAAAAGCTTTGGTTGGTAATGGGGCAACACTGTGTATCTCTCTCTCGCAGAGCCCGGCTGCCAAATTCGAAACGTCCAGCGATTGCTCCCAAACGAAATCTGCCAGCACGGAAAGCTGTAGCTGGTTTTCACTGCCCCTTGGAACTGCATTCGCTGCCACACAGACTTTCGCGTTCTGCAGAAGCTTTGGTTGGTAATGGGGCAACACTGTTTATCTCTCTCTCGCAGAGCCCGGCTGCCAAATTCGAAACGTCCAGCGATTGCTCCCAAACGAAAGCTGCCAGCACTGAAAGATATAGCTGGTTTTCACTGCCCCTTGGAACTGCATTCGCTGCCACACAGACATTCGCCTTCTACAAAAGCTTTGGTTGGTAATGGGGCAACACTCTGTATCTCTCTCTCGCAGAGCCCGGCTGCCAAATTCCAAACGTCCAGCGATTGCTCCCAAACGAAAGCTGCCAGCACGGAAAGCTGTAGCCGGTTTTCACTGCCCCTTGGAACTGCATTCGCTGCCACACAGACATTCGCGTTCTACAAAAGCTTTGGTTGGTAATGGGGCAACACTGTGTATCTCTCTCTCGCAGAGCCCGGCAGCCAAATTCCAAACGTCCAGCGATTGCGTACACACGAAAGCTGCCAACACTGAAAGCTGTAGCTGGTTTTCACTGCCCCTTGGAACTGCATTCGCTGCCACACAGACATTCGCGTTCTGCAGAAGCTTTGGTTGGTAATGGGGCAACACTGTGTATATCTCTCTTGCAGAGACCGGCAGCCAAATTCGAAATGTCCAGCGATTACTCCCACGCGAAAGCTGCCAGCACGGAAAGATATAGCTGGTTTTCACTGCCCCTTGGAACTGCATTCGCTGCCACACAGACATTCGCGTTCTGCAAAAGCTTTGGTTGGTAATGGGGCAACACTCTGTATCTCTCTCTCGCAGAGCCTGGCAGCCAAATTCGAAATGTCCAGCGATTGCGTACACACGAAAGCTGCCAACACTGAAAGCTGTAGCTGGTTTTCACTGCCCCTTGGAACTGCATTCGCTGCCACACAGACATTCGCGTTCTGCAAAAGCTTTGGTTGGTAATGGGGCAACACTGTGTATGTCCATCTCGCACAGCCCGGCAGCCAAATTCGAAATGTCTAGCTATTGCTCCCACACAAAAGCTGCCAGCATGTAAAGGTGTAGCTGGTTTTCACTGCCCCTTGGAACTGCATTCGCTGCCACACAGACATTCGTGTTCTGCAAAAGCTTTGGTTGGTAATGGGGCAACACTGTGTATCTCTCTCTCGCAGAGCCCGGCAGCCAAATTCGAAACGTCCAGCGATTGCTCCCAAACGAAAGCTGCCAGCACTGAAAGCTGTAGCTGGTTTTCACTGCCCCTTGGAACTACGTTCACTGCCACACAGACATTCGCGTTCTGCAAAAGCTTTGGTTGGTAATGGGGCAACACTGTGTATCTCTCCCTCGTAGAGCCCGGCTGCCAAATTCGAAACGTCCATCGATTGCTCCCAAACGAAAGCTGCCAGCACGGAAAGCTGTAGCTGATTTTCACTGCCCCTTGGAACTGCATTCGCTGCCACACAGACATTCGCGTTCTGCAGAAGCTTTGGTTGGTAATGGGGCAACACTGTGTATCTCTCTCTTGCAGAGCCCGGCAGCCAAATTCGAAATGTCCAGCGATTGCGTACACACGAAAGCTGCCAACACTGAAAGCTGTAGCTGGATTTCACTGCCCCTTGGAACTACGTTCACTGCCACACAGACATTCGCGTTCTCCAAAAGCTTTGGTTGGTAATGGGGCAACACTCTGTATCTCTCTGTCGCAGAGCCCGGCTGCCAAATTCGAAACGTCCAGCGATTGCTCCCAAACGAAAGCTGCCAGCACAGAAAGCTGTAGCTTGATTTCACTGCCCCTTGGAACTGCATTCGCTGCCACACAGACATTCGCGTTCTGCAGAAGCTTTGGTTGGTAATGGGGCAACACTCTTTATCCCTCTCTCGCAGAGCCCGGCAGCCAAATTCGACACGTCCAGCGATTGCTCCGACACGAAAGATGCCAGCACTGAAAGCAGTAGCTGGTTTTCACTGCCCCTTGGAACTACGTTCGCTGCCACACAGACATTCGCGTTCTGCAAAAGCTTTGGTTGGTAATGGGGCAACACTGTGTATGTCTCTCTCGCACAGCCCGGCAGTCAAATTCGAAATGTCTAGCTATTGCTCCCACACAAAAGCTGCCAGCATGTAAAGGTGTAGCTGGTTTTCACTGCCCCTTGGAACTGCATTCGCTGCCACACAGACATTCGCGTTCTGCAAAAGCTTTGGTTGGTAATGGGGCAACACTGTGTATCTCTCTCTTGCAGAGCCCGGCAGCCAAATTCGAAACGTCCAGCGATTGCTCCCAAACGAAAGCTGCCAGCACGGAAAGATATAGCTGGTTTTCACTGCCCCTTGGATCTACGTTCACTGCCACACAGACATTCGCGTTCTGCAAAAGCTTTGGTTGGTAATGGGGCAACACTGTGTATCTCTCTCTCGCACAGCCCGGCTGCCAAATTCGAAACGTCCAGCGATTGCTCCCAAACGAAATCTGCCAGCACGGAAAGCTGTAGCTGGTTTTCACTGCCCCTTGGAACTGCATTCGCTGCCACACAGACTTTCGCGTTCTGCAGAAGCTTTGGTTGGTAATGGGGCAACACTCTTTATCTCTCTCTCGCAGAGCCCGGCTGCCAAATTCCAAACGTCCAGCGATTGCTCCCAAACGAAAGCTGCCAGCATGGAAAGATATAGCTGGTTTTCACTGCCCCTTGGAACTGCATTCGCTGCCACACAGACATTCGCGTTCTACAAAAGCTTTGGTTGGTAATGGGGCAACACTGTGTATCTCTCTCTCACAGAGCCCGGCAGCCAAATTCCAAACGTCCAGCGATTGCGTACACACGAAAGCTGCCAACACTGAAAGCTGTAGCTGGTTTTCACTGCCCCTTGGAACTGCATTCGCTGCCACACAGACATTCGCGTTCTGCAGAAGCTTTGGTTGGTAATGGGGCATCACTGTGTATATCTCTCTTGCAGAGACCGGCAGCCAAATTCGAAATGTCCAGCGATTGCTCCCACGCGAAAGCTGCCAGCACGGAAAGATATAGCTGGTTTTCACTGCCCCTTGGAACTGCATTCGCTGCCACACAGACATTCGCGTTCTGCAAAAGCTTTGGTTGGTAATGGGGCAACACTCTGTATCTCTGTCTCGCAGAGCCTGGCTGCCAAATTCCAAACGTCCAGCGATTGCGTACACACGAAAGCTGCCAACACTGAAAGCTGTAGCTGGTTTTCACTGCCCCTTGGAACTACGTTCACTGCCACACAGACATTCGCGTTCTGCAGAAGCTTTGGTTGGTAATGGGGCAACACTCTTTATCTCTCTGTTGCAGAGCCCGGCAGCCAAATTCGACACGTCCAGCGATTGCTCCCAAACGAAAGCTGCCAGCATGGAAAGATATAGCTGGTTTTCACTGCCCCTTGGAACTGCATTCGCTGCCACACAGACATTCGCCTTCTACAAAAGCTTTGCTTGGTAATGGGGAAACACTCTGTATCTCTCTCTCGCAGAGCCCGGCTGCCAAATTCCAAACGTCCAGCGATTGCTCCGACACGAAATCTGCCAGCACTGAAAGCAGCAGCTGGTTTTCACTGCCCCTTGGAACTGCGTTCGCTGCCACACAGACATTCGCGTTCTGCAAAAGCTTTGGTTGGTAATGGGGCAACACTCTGTATCTCTCTCTCGCAGAGTCCGGCAGCCAAATTCGAAACGTCCAGCGATTGCTCCCAAACGAAAGCTGCCAGCACGGAAAGCTGTAGCTGGTTTTCACTGCCCCTTGGAACTGCATTCGCTGCCACACAGACATTCGCGTTCTACAAAAGCTTTGGTTGGTAATGGGGCAACACTGTGTATCTCTCTCTCACAGAGCCCGGCAGCCAAATTCCAAACGTCCAGCGATTGTGTACACACGAAAGCTGCCAACACTGAAAGCTGTAGCTGGTTTTCACTGCCCCTTGGAACTCCATTCGCTGCCACACAGACATTCGCGTTCTGCAAAAGCTTTGGTTGGTAATGGGGCAACACTCTGTATCTCTCTCTCGCAGAGTCCGGCTGCCAAATTCGAAACGTCCAGCGATTGCTCCCAAACGAAAGCTGCCAGCACAGAAAGCTGTAGCTGGTTTTCACTGCCCCTTGGAACTGCATTCGCTGCCACACAGACATTCGCGTTCTGCAGAAGCTTTGGTTGGTAATCGGGCAACACTGTGTATCTCTCTCTTGCAGAGCCCGGCAGCCAAATACCAAACGTCCAGCCACTGTGCCCAAACGAAAGATGCCAGCACTGAAAGCTGTAGCTGGTTTTCACTGCCCCTTGGATCTGCATTCGCTGCCACAAGGACATTCGCGTTCTGCAGAAGCTTTGGTTGGTAATGGGGCAACACTGTGTATCTCTCTCTCGCAGAGCCCGGCTGCCAAATTCCAAACGTAGAGCGATTGCGTACACACGAAAGCTGCCAACACTGAAAGCTGTAGCTGGTTTTCACTGCCCCTTGGAACTGCATTCGCTGCCACACAGACATTCGCGTTCTGCAAAAGCTTTTTTTGGTAATGGGGCAACACTCTGTATCTCTCTCTCGCAGAGCCCGGCAGCCAAATTAGAAACGTCCAGTGATTGCTCCCAAACGAAAGCTGCCAGCACTGAAAGCTGTAGCTGGTTTTCACTGCCCCTTGGAACTACGTTCACTGCCACACAGACATTCGCGTTCTGCAAAAGCTTTGGTTGGTAATGGGGCAACACTCTGTATCTCTCTCTCCCAGAGTCCGGCAGCCAAATTCGAAACGTCCAGCGATTGCTCCCAAACGAAACCTGCCAGCACGGAAAGCTGTAGCTGGTTTTCACTGCCCCTTGGAACTGCATTCGCTGCCACACAGACATTCGCGTTCTGCAGAAGCTTTGGTTGGTAATGGGGCAACACTCTGTATCTCTCTCTCGCAGAACCCTGCAGCCAAATTCGAAATGTCCAGCGATTGCTCCCAAACGAAAGCTGCCAGGACTGAAAGCTGTAGCTGGTTTTCACTGCCCCTTGGAACTGCGTTCGCTGCCACACAGACATTCGCGTTCTGCAAAAGCTTTGGTTGGTAATCGGGCAACACTGTGTATCTCTCTCTTGCAGAGTCTGGCAGCCAAATACCAAACGTCCAGCTACTGTGCCCAAACGAAAGCTGCCAGCACAGAAAGCTGTAGCTGGTTTTCACTTCCCCTTGGAACTGCATTCGCTGCCACACAGACATTCGCGTTCTGCAGAAGCTTTGTTTGGTGATGGGGCAACACTCTGTATCTCTCTCTCGCAGAGCCCGGCAGCCAAATTCGAAACGTCCAGCGATGGCTCCCAAACGAAAGCTGCCAGCATGGAAAGATATAGCTGGTTTTCACTGCCCCTTGGAACTGCATTCGCTGCCACACAGACATTCGCCTTCTACAAAAGCTTTGCTTGGTAATGGGGCAACACTGTGTATCTCTCTCTTGCAGAGCCCGGCTGCCAAATTCGAAACGTCCAGCGATTGCTCCGACACGAAAGATGCCAGCACCGAAAGCAGTAGCTGGTTTTCACTGCCCCTTGGAACTACGTTCGCTGCCACACAGACATTCGCGTTCTGCAAAAGCTTTGGTTGGTAATGGGGCAACACTGTGTATGTCTCTCTCGCACAGCCCGGCAGCCAAATTTGAAATGTCTAGCTATTGCTCCCACACAAAAGCTGCCAGCATGTAAAGCTGTAGCTGGTTTTCACTGCCCCTTGGAACTGCATTCGCTGCCACACAGACATTCGCGTTCTGCAGAAGCTTTGGTTGGTAATGGGGCAACACTGTGTATCTCTCTCTCGCAGAGCCCGGCTGCCAAATTCGAAATGTCCAGCGATTGCTCCCAAACGAAAGCTGTCAGCACGGACAGCTGTAGCTGGTTTTCACTGCCCCTTGGAACTCCATTCGCTGCCACACAAACATTCGCGTTCTGCAAAAGCTTTGGTTGGTAATGGGGCAACACTCTGTATCTCTCTCTCGCAGAGCCCGGCAGCCAAATTCGAAATGTCCAGCGATTGCTCCCAAACGAAAGCTGCCAGAATGGAAAGCTGTAGCTGGTTTTCACTGCCCCTTGGAACTACGTTCACTGCCACACAGACATTCGCGTTCTGCAAAAGCTTTGGTTGGTAATGGGGCAACACTGTGTATCTCTCCCTCGTAGAGCCCGGCTGCCAAATTCGAAACGTCCAGCGATTGCTCCCAAACGAAAGCTGCCAGCAAGGAAAGCTGTAGCTGGTTTTCAATGCCCCTTGGAACTGCATTCGCTGCCACACAGACATTCGCGTTCTGCAGAAGCTTTGGTTGGTAATGGGGCAACACTGTGTATCTCTCTCTTGCAGAGCCCGGCAGCCAAATTCGAAATGTCCAGCGATTGCTCCCACACGAAAGCTGCCAGCACGGAAAGATATAGCTGGTTTTCACTGCCCCTTGGAACTGCATTCGCTGCCACACAGACATTCGCGTTCTGCAAAAGCTTTGGTTGGTAATGGGGCAACACTCTGTATCTCTCTCTCGCAGAGCCCGGCTGCCAAATTCCAAACGTCCAGCGATTGCTCCGACACGAAATCTGCCAGCACTGAAAGCAGCAGCTGGTTTTCACTGCCCCTTGGAACTGCGTTCGCTGCCACACAGACATTCGCGTTCTGCAAAAGCTTTGGTTGGTAATGGGGCAACACTCTGTATCTCTCTCTCGCAGAGTCCGGCAGCCAAATTCGAAACGTCCAGCGATTGCTCCCAAACGAAAGCTGCCAGCACGGAAAGCTGTAGCTGGTTTTCACTGCCCCTTGGAACTGCATTCGCTGCCACACAGACATTCGCGTTCTACAAAAGCTTTGGTTGGTAATGGGGCAACACTGTGTATCTCTCTCTCACAGAGCCCGGCAGCCAAATTCCAAACGTCCAGCGATTGTGTACACACGAAAGCTGCCAACACTGAAAGCTGTAGCTGGTTTTCACTGCCCCTTGGAACTCCATTCGCTGCCACACAGACATTCGCGTTCTGCAAAAGCTTTGGTTGGTAATGGGGCAACACTCTGTATCTCTCTCTCGCAGAGTCCGGCTGCCAAATTCGAAACGTCCAGCGATTGCTCCCAAACGAAAGCTGCCAGCACAGAAAGCTGTAGCTGGTTTTCACTGCCCCTTGGAACTGCATTCGCTGCCACACAGACATTCGCGTTCTGCAGAAGCTTTGGTTGGTAATCGGGCAACACTGTGTATCTCTCTCTTGCAGAGCCCGGCAGCCAAATACCAAACGTCCAGCCACTGTGCCCAAACGAAAGATGCCAGCACTGAAAGCTGTAGCTGGTTTTCACTGCCCCTTGGATCTGCATTCGCTGCCACAAGGACATTCGCGTTCTGCAGAAGCTTTGGTTGGTAATGGGGCAACACTGTTTACCTCTCTCTCGCAGAGCCCGGCAGCCAAATTCGAAACGTCCAGCGATTGCTCCCAAACGAAAGCTGCCAGCATGGAAAGATATAGCTGGTTTTCACTGCCCCTTGGAACTGCATTCGCTGCCACACAGACATTCGCGTTCTGCAAAAGCTTTGGTTGGTAATGGGGCAACACTCTGTATCTCTCTCTCGCAGAGCCCGGCTGCCAAATTCCAAACGTCCAGCGATTGCGTACACACGAAAGCTGCCAACACTGAAAGCTGTAGCTGGTTTTCACTGCCCCTTGGAACTGCATGCGCTGCCACACAGACATTCGCGTTCTGCAGAAGCTTTGGTTGGTAATGGGGCAACACTGTGTATCTCTCTCTTGCAGAGCCCGGCAGCCAAATTCGAAATGTCCAGCGATTACTCCCACGCGAAAGCTGCCAGCACGGAAAGATATAGCTGGTTTTCACTGCCCCTTGGAACTGCATTCGCTGCCACACAGACATTCGCGTTCTGCAAAAGCTTTGGTTGGTAATGGGGCAACACTCTGTATCTCTCTCTCGCAGAGCCCGGCTGCCAAATTCCAAACGTCCAGCAATTGCGTACACACGAAAGCTGCCAACACTGAAAGCTGTAGCTGGTTTTCACTGCCCCTTGGAACTGCATTCGCTGCCACACAGACATTCGCGTTCTGCAAAAGCTTTGGTTGGTAATGGGGCAACACTGTGTATCTCTCTCTCGCAGAGCCCGGCTGCCAAATTCCAAACGTAGAGCGATTGCGTACACACGAAAGCTGCCAACACTGAAAGCTGTAGCTGGTTTTCACTGCCCCTTGGAACTGCATTCGCTGCCACACAGACATTCGCGTTCTGCAAAAGCTTTTTTTGGTAATGGGGCAACACTCTGTATCTCTCTCTCGCAGAGCCCGGCAGCCAAATTAGAAACGTCCAGTGATTGCTCCCAAACGAAAGCTGCCAGCACTGAAAGCTGTAGCTGGTTTTCACTGCCCCTTGGAACTACGTTCACTGCCACACAGACATTCGCGTTCTGCAAAAGCTTTGGTTGGTAATGGGGCAACACTCTGTATCTCTCTCTCCCAGAGTCCGGCAGCCAAATTCGAAACGTCCAGCGATTGCTCCCAAACGAAACCTGCCAGCACGGAAAGCTGTAGCTGGTTTTCACTGCCCCTTGGAACTGCATTCGCTGCCACACAGACATTCGCGTTCTGCAGAAGCTTTGGTTGGTAATGGGGCAACACTCTGTATCTCTCTCTCGCAGAACCCTGCAGCCAAATTCGAAATGTCCAGCGATTGCTCCCAAACGAAAGCTGCCAGGACTGAAAGCTGTAGCTGGTTTTCACTGCCCCTTGGAACTGCGTTCGCTGCCACACAGACATTCGCGTTCTGCAAAAGCTTTGGTTGGTAATCGGGCAACACTGTGTATCTCTCTCTTGCAGAGTCTGGCAGCCAAATACCAAACGTCCAGCTACTGTGCCCAAACGAAAGCTGCCAGCACAGAAAGCTGTAGCTGGTTTTCACTTCCCCTTGGAACTGCATTCGCTGCCACACAGACATTCGCGTTCTGCAGAAGCTTTGTTTGGTGATGGGGCAACACTCTGTATCTCTCTCTCGCAGAGCCCGGCAGCCAAATTCGAAACGTCCAGCGATGGCTCCCAAACGAAAGCTGCCAGCATGGAAAGATATAGCTGGTTTTCACTGCCCCTTGGAACTGCATTCGCTGCCACACAGACATTCGCCTTCTACAAAAGCTTTGCTTGGTAATGGGGCAACACTCTGTATCTCTCTCTTGCAGAGCCCGGCTGCCAAATTCGAAACGTCCAGCGATTGCTCCGACACGAAAGATGCCAGCACTGAAAGCAGTAGCTGGTTTTCACTGCCCCTTGGAACTACGTTCGCTGCCACACAGACATTCGCGTTCTGCAAAAGCTTTGGTTGGTAATGGGGCAACACTGTGTATGTCTCTCTCGCACAGCCCGGCAGCCAAATTTGAAATGTCTAGCTATTGCTCCCACACAAAAGCTGCCAGCATGTAAAGCTGTAGCTGGTTTTCACTGCCCCTTGGAACTGCATTCGCTGCCACACAGACATTCGCGTTCTGCAAAAGCTTTGGTTGGTAATGGGGCAACACTGTGTATCTCTCTCTCGCAGAGCCCGGCTGCCAAATTCGAAATGTCCAGCGATTGCTCCCAAACGAAAGCTGTCAGCACGGACAGCTGTAGCTGGTTTTCACTGCCCCTTGGAACTCCATTCGCTGCCACACAAACATTCGCGTTCTGCAAAAGCTTTGGTTGGTAATGGGGCAACACTCTGTATCTCTCTCTCGCAGAGCCCGGCAGCCAAATTCGAAATGTCCAGCGATTGCTCCCAAACGAAAGCTGCCAGCATGGAAAGCTGTAGCTGGTTTTCACTGCCCCTTGGAACTACGTTCACTGCCACACAGACATTCGCGTTCTGCAAAAGCTTTGGTTGGTAATGGGGCAACACTGTGTATCTCTCCCTCGTAGAGCCCGGCTGCCAAATTCGAAACGTCCAGCGATTGCTCCCAAACGAAAGCTGCCAGCAAGGAAAGCTGTAGCTGGTTTTCAATGCCCCTTGGAACTGCATTCGCTGCCACACAGACATTCGCGTTCTGCAGAAGCTTTGGTTGGTAATGGGGCAACACTGTGTATCTCTCTCTTGCAGAGCCCGGCAGCCAAATTCGAAATGTCCAGCGATTGCTCCCACACGAAAGCTGCCAGCACGGAAAGATATAGCTGGTTTTCACTGCCCCTTGGAACTGCATTCGCTGCCACACAGACATTCGCGTTCTGCAAAAGCTTTGGTTGGTAATGGGGCAACACTCTGTATCTCTCTCTCGCAGAGCCCGGCTGCCAAATTCCAAACGTCCAGCGATTGCGTACACACGTAAGCTGCCAACACTGAAAGCTGTAGCTGGATTTCACTGCCCCTTGGAACTACGTTCACTGCCACACAGACATTCGCGTTCTGCAAAAGCTTTGGTTGGTAATGGGGCAACACTCTGTATCTCTCTCTCGCAGAGCCCGGCTGCCAAATTCGAAACGTCCAGCGATTGCTCCCAAACGAAAGCTGCCAGCACAGAAAGCTGTAGCTGGTTTTCACTGCCCCTTGGAACTGCATTCGCTGCCACACAGACATTCGCGTTCTGCAGAAGCTTTGGTTGGTAATGGGGCAACACTCTTTATCCCTCTCTCGCAGAGCCCGGCAGCCAAATTCAACACGTCCAGCGATTGCTCCCAAACGAAAGCTGCCAGCATGGAAAGATATAGCTGGTTTTCACTGCCCCTTGGAACTGCATTCGCTGCCACACAGACATTCGCCTTCTACAAAAGCTTTGCTTGGTAATGGGGAAACACTCTGTATCTCTCTCTCGCAGAGCCCGGCTGCCAAATTCCAAACGTCCAGCGATGGCTCCGACACGAAATCTGCCAGCACTGAAAGCAGCAGCTGGTTTTCACTGCCCCTTGGAACTGCGTTCGCTGCCACACAGACATTCGCGTTCTGCAAAAGCTTTGGTTGGTAATGGGGCAACACTCTGTATCTCTCTCTCGCAGAGCCCGGCAGCCAAATTCGAAACGTCCAGCGATTGCTCCCAAACGAAAGCTGCCAGCACGGAAAGCTGTAGCTGGTTTTCACTGCCCCTTGGAACTGCATTCGCTGCCACACAGACATTCGCGTTCTGCAAAAGCTTTGGTTGGTAATGGGGCAACACTCTGTATCTCTCTCTCACAGAGCCCGGCAGCCAAATTCCAAACGTCCAGCGATTGTGTACACACGAAAGCTGCCAACACTGAAAGCTGTAGCTGGTTTTCACTGCCCCTTGGAACTCCATTCGCTGCCACACAGACATTCGCGTTCTGCAAAAGCTTTGGTTGGTAATGGGGCAACACTCTGTATCTCTCTCTCGCAGAGTCCGGCTGCCAAATTCGAAACGTCCAGCGATTGCTCCCAAACGAAAGCTGCCAGCACAGAAAGCTGTAGCTGGTTTTCACTGCCCCTTGGAACTGCATTCGCTGCCACACAGACATTCGCGTTCTGCGGAAGCTTTGGTTGGTAATCGGGCAACACTGTGTATCTCTCTCTTGCAGAGCCCGGCAGCCAAATACCAAACGTCCAGCCACTGTGCCCAAACGAAAGATGCCAGCACTGAAAGCTGTAGCTGGTTTTCACTGCCCCTTGGATCTGCATTCGCTGCCACAAGGACATTCGCGTTCTGCAGAAGCTTTGGTTGGTGATGGGGCAACACTGTTTACCTCTCTCTCGCAGAGCCCGGCAGCCAAATTATAAACGTCCAGCGATTGCTCCCAAACGAAAGCTGCCAGCATGGAAAGATATAGCTGGTTTTCACTGCCCCTTGGAACTGCATTCGCTGCCACACAGACATTCGCGTTCTGCAAAAGCTTTGGTTGGTAATGGGGCAACACTCTGTATCTCTCTCTCGCAGAGCCCGGCTGCCAAATTCCAAACGTCCAGCGATTGCGTACACACGAAAGCTGCCAACACTGAAAGCTGTAGCTGGTTTTCACTGCCCCTTGGAACTGCATTCGCTGCCACACAGACATTCGCGTTCTGCAGAAGCTTTGGTTGGTAATGGGGCAACACTGTGTATCTCTCTCTCGCAGAGCCCGGCTGCCAAATTCCAAACGTAGAGCGATTGCGTACACACGAAAGCTGCCAACGCTGAAAGCTGTAGCTGGTTTTCACTGCCCCTTGGAACTGCATTCGCTGCCACACAGACATTCGCGTTCTGCAAAAGCTTTTTTTGGTAATGGGGCAACACTCTGTATCTCTCTCTCGCAGAGTCCGGCAGCCAAATTCGAAACGTCCAGCGATTGCTCCCAAACGAAACCTGCCAGCACGGAAAGCTGTAGCTGGTTTTCACTGCCCCTTGGAACTGCATTCGCTGCCACACAGACATTCGCGTTCTGCAGAAGCTTTGGTTGGTAATGGGGCAACACTCTGTATCTCTCTCTCGCACAACCCTGCAGCCAAATTCGAAATGTCCAGCGATTGCTCCCAAACGAAAGCTGCCAGGACTGAAAGCTGTAGCTGGTTTTCACTGCCCCTTGGAACTGCGTTCGCTGCCACACAGACATTCGCGTTCTGCAAAAGCTTTGGTTGGTAATGGGGCAACACTCTGTATCTCTCTGTCGCAGAGCCCGGCAGCCAAATTCGAAATGTCCAGCTATTGCTCCCACACGAAAGCTGCCAGCACGGAAAGATATAGCTGGTTTTCACTGCCCCTTGGAACTGCATTCGCTGCCACACAGACATTCGCGTTCTACAAAAGCTTTGGTTGGTAATGGGGCAACACTCTGTATCTCTCTGTCGCACAGCCCGGCAGCCAAATTCGAAACGTCCAGCGATTGCTCCCAAACGAAAGCTGCCAGCACGGAAAGCTGTAGCTGGTTTTCACTGCCCCTTGGAACTGCGTTCGCTGCCACACAGACATTCGCGTTCTGCAAAAGCTTTGGTTGGTAATCGGGCAACACTGTGTATCTCTCTCTTGCAGAGTCTGGCAGCCAAATACCAAACGTCCAGCTACTGTGCCCAAACGAAAGCTGCCAGCACAGAAATCTGTAGCTGGTTTTCACTTCCCCTTGGAACTGCATTCGCTGCCACACAGACATTCGCGTTCTGCAGAAGCTTTGTTTGGTGATGGGGCAACACTGTTTACCTCTCTCTCGCAGAGCCCGGCAGCCAAATTCGAAACGTCCAGCGATGGCTCCCAAACGAAAGCTGCCAGCATGGAAAGATATAGCTGGTTTTCACTGCCCCTTGGAACTGCATTCGCTGCCACACAGACATTCGCCTTCTACAAAAGCTTTGCTTGGTAATGGGGCAACACTCTGTATCTCTCTCTTGCAGAGCCCGGCTGCCAAATTCGAAACGTCCAGCGATTGCTCCGACACGAAAGATGCCAGCACTGAAAGCAGTAGCTGGTTTTCACTGCCCCTTGGAACTACGTTCGCTGCCACACAGACATTCGCGTTCTGCAAAAGCTTTGGTTGGTAATGGGGCAACACTGTGTATGTCTCTCTCGCACAGCCCGGCAGTCAAATTCGAAATGTCTAGCTATTGCTCCCACACAAAAGCTGCCAGCATGTAAAGGTGTAGCTGATTTTCACTGCCCCTTGGAACTGCATTCGCTGCCACACAGACATTCGCGTTCTGCAAAAGCTTTGGTTGGTAAAGAGGCAACACTCTGTATCTCTCTCTTGCAGAGCCCGGCAGCCAAATTCGAAACGTCCAGCGATTGCTCCCAAACGAAAGCTGCCAGCACGGAAAGATATAGCTGGTTTTCACTGCCCCTTGGATCTACGTTCACTGCCACACAGACATTCGCGTTCTGCAAAAGCTTTGGTTGGTAATGGGGCAACACTGTGTATCTCTCTCTCGCACAGCCCGGCAGCCAAATTCGAAACGTCCAGCGATTGCTCCCAAACGAAACCTGCCAGCACGGAAAGCTGTAGCTGGTTTTCACTGCCCCTTGGAACTGCATTCGCTGCCACACAGACATTCGCGTTCTGCAGAAGCTTTGGTTGGTAATGGGGCAACACTCTGTATCTCTCTCTCGCAGAACCCTGCAGCCAAATTCGAAATGTCCAGCGATTGCTCCCAAACGAAAGCTGCCAGGACTGAAAGCTGTAGCTGGTTTTCACTGCCCCTTGGAACTGCGTTCGCTGCCACACAGACATTCGCGTTCTGCAAAAGCTTTGGTTGGTAATGGGGCAACACTCTGTATCTCTCTGTCGCAGAGCCCGGCAGCCAAATTCGAAATGTCCAGCTATTGCTCCCACACGAAAGCTGCCAGCACGGAAAGATATAGCTGGTTTTCACTGCCCCTTGGAACTGCATTCGCTGCCACACAGACATTCGCGTTCTACAAAAGCTTTGGTTGGTAATGGGGCAACACTCTGTATCTCTCTGTCGCACAGCCCGGCAGCCAAATTCGAAACGTCCAGCGATTGCTCCCAAACGAAAGCTGCCAGCACGGAAAGCTGTAGCTGGTTTTCACTGCCCCTTGGAACTGCGTTCGCTGCCACACAGACATTCGCGTTCTGCAAAAGCTTTGGTTGGTAATCGGGCAACACTGTGTATCTCTCTCTTGCAGAGTCTGGCAGCCAAATACCAAACGTCCAGCTACTGTGCCCAAACGAAAGCTGCCAGCACAGAAATCTGTAGCTGGTTTTCACTTCCCCTTGGAACTGCATTCGCTGCCACACAGACATTCGCGTTCTGCAGAAGCTTTGTTTGGTGATGGGGCAACACTGTTTACCTCTCTCTCGCAGAGCCCGGCAGCCAAATTCGAAACGTCCAGCGATGGCTCCCAAACGAAAGCTGCCAGCATGGAAAGATATAGCTGGTTTTCACTGCCCCTTGGAACTGCATTCGCTGCCACACAGACATTCGCCTTCTACAAAAGCTTTGCTTGGTAATGGGGCAACACTCTGTATCTCTCTCTTGCAGAGCCCGGCTGCCAAATTCGAAACGTCCAGCGATTGCTCCGACACGAAAGATGCCAGCACTGAAAGCAGTAGCTGGTTTTCACTGCCCCTTGGAACTACGTTCGCTGCCACACAGACATTCGCGTTCTGCAAAAGCTTTGGTTGGTAATGGGGCAACACTGTGTATGTCTCTCTCGCACAGCCCGGCAGTCAAATTCGAAATGTCTAGCTATTGCTCCCACACAAAAGCTGCCAGCATGTAAAGGTGTAGCTGATTTTCACTGCCCCTTGGAACTGCATTCGCTGCCACACAGACATTCGCGTTCTGCAAAAGCTTTGGTTGGTAAAGAGGCAACACTCTGTATCTCTCTCTTGCAGAGCCCGGCAGCCAAATTCGAAACGTCCAGCGATTGCTCCCAAACGAAAGCTGCCAGCACGGAAAGATATAGCTGGTTTTCACTGCCCCTTGGATCTACGTTCACTGCCACACAGACATTCGCGTTCTGCAAAAGCTTTGGTTGGTAATGGGGCAACACTGTGTATCTCTCTCTCGCACAGCCCGGCTGCCAAATTCGAAACGTCCAGCGATTGCTCCCAAACGAAATCTGCCAACACGGAAAGCTGTAGCTGGTTTTCACTGCCCCTTGGAACTGCATTCGCTGCCACACAGACTTTCGCGTTCTGCAGAAGCTTTGGTTGGTAATGGGGCAACACTGTTTATCTCTCTCTCGCAGAGCCCGGCTGCCAAATTCGAAACGTCCAGCGATTGCTCCCAAACGAAAGCTGCCAGCATGGAAAGATATAGCTGGTTTTCACTGCCCCTTGGAACTGCATTCGCTGCCACACAGACATTCGCCTTCTACAAAAGCTTTGCTTGGTAATGGGGAAACACTCTGTATCTCTCTCTCGCAGAGCCCGGCTGCCAAATTCCAAACGTCCAGCGATTGCTCCGACACGAAATCTGCCAGCACTGAAAGCAGCAGCTGGTTTTCACTGCCCCTTGGAACTGCATTCGCTGCCACACAGACATTCGCGTTCTGCAAAAGCTTTGGTTGGTAATGGGGCAACACTCTGTATCTCTCTCTCGCAGAGCCCGGCTGCCAAATTCCAAACGTCCAGCGATTGCGTACACACGAAAGCTGCCAGCACAGAAAGCTGTAGCTGGTTTTCACTGCCCCTTGGAACTGCATTCGCTGCCACACAGACATTCGCGTTCTGCAGAAGCTTTGCTTGGTAATGGGGCAACACTGTGTATCTCTCTCTTGCAGAGCCCGGCAGCCAAATTCGAAATGTCCAGCGATTGCTCCCACGCGAAAGCTGCCAGCACGGAAAGATATAGCTGGTTTTCACTGCCCCTTGGAACTGCATTCGCTGCCACACAGACATTCGCGTTCTGCAAAAGCTTTGGTTGGTAATGGGGCAACACTCTGTATCTCTCTCTCGCAGAGCCTGGCTGCCAAATTCCAAACGTCCAGCGATTGCGTACACACGAAAGCTGCCAACACTGAAAGCTGTAGCTGGTTTTCACTGCCCCTTGGAACTACGTTCACTGCCACACAGACATTCGCGTTCTGCAAAAGCTTTGGTTGGTAATGGGGCAACACTCTGTATCTCTCTCTCGCAGAGCCCGGCTGCCAAATTCCAAACGTCCAGCGATGGCTCCCAAACGAAAGCTGCCAGCATGGAAAGATATAGCTGGTTTTCACTGCCCCTTGGAACTGCATTCGCTGCCACACAGACATTCGCCTTCTACAAAAGCTTTGCTTGGTAATGGGGCAACACTCTGTATCTCTCTCTTGCAGAGCCCGGCTGCCAAATTCGAAACGTCCAGCGATTGCTCCGACACGAAAGATGCCAGCACTGAAAGCAGTAGCTGGTTTTCACTGCCCCTTGGAACTACGTTCGCTGCCACACAGACATTCGCGTTCTGCAAAAGCTTTGGTTGGTAATGGGGCAACACTGTGTATGTCTCTCTCGCACAGCCCGGCAGCCAAATTTGAAATGTCTAGCTATTGCTCCCACACAAAAGCTGCCAGCATGTAAAGGTTTAGCTGGTTTTCACTGCCCCTTGGAACTGCATTCGCTGCCACACAGACATTCGCGTTCTGCAAAAGCTTTGGTTGGTAATTTGGCAACACTGTGTATCTCTCTCTCGCAGAGCCCGGCAGCCAAATTCGAAACGTCCAGCGATTGCTCCCAAACGAAAGCTGCCAGCACGGAAAGCTGTAGCTGGTTTTCACTGCCCCTTGGAACTGCATTCGCTGCCACACAAACATTCGCGTTCTGCAAAAGCTTTGGTTGGTAATGGGGCAACACTCTGTATCTCTCTCTCGCAGAGCCCGGCAGCCAAATTCGAAATGTCCAGCGATTGCTCCCAAACGAAAGCTGCCAGCACTGAAAGCTGTAGCTGGTTTTCACTGCCCCTTGGAACTACGTTCACTGCCACACAGACATTCGCGTTCTGCAAAAGCTTTGGTTGGTAATGGGGCAACACTGTGTATCTCTCCCTCGTAGAGCCCGGCTGCCAAATTCGAAACGTCCAGCGATTGCTCCCAAACGAAATCTGCCAGCACGGAAAGCTGTAGCTGGTTTTCAGTGCCCCTTGGAACTGCATTCGCTGCCACACAGACATTCGCGTTCTGCAAAAGCTTTGGTTGGTAATGGGGCAACACTGTGTATCTCTCTCTTGCAGAGCCCGGCAGCCAAATTCGAAATGTCCAGCGATTGCTCCCACACGAAAGCTGCCAGCACGGAAAGATATAGCTGGTTTTCACTGCCCCTTGGAACTGCATTCGCTGCCACACAGACATTCGCGTTCTGCAAAAGCTTTGGTTGGTAATGGGGCAACACTCTGTATCTCTCTCTCGCAGAGCCCGGCTGCCAAATTCCAAACGTCCAGCGATTGCTCCGACACGAAAGATGCCAGCACTGAAAGCAGTAGCTGGTTTTCACTGCCCCTTGGAACTACGTTCGCTGCCACACAGGCATTCGCGTTCTGCAAAAGCTTTGGTTGGTAATGGGGCAACACTGTGTATGTCTCTCTCGCACAGCCCGGCAGCCAAATTTGAAATGTCTAGCTATTGCTCCCACACAAAAGGTGCCAGCATGTAAAGGTGTAGCTGGTTTTCACTGCCCCTTGGAACTGCATTCGCTGCCACACAGACATTCGCGTTCTGCAAAAGCTTTGGTTGGTAATGGGGCAACACTCTGTATCTCTCTCTCGCAGAGCCCGGCAGCCAAATTCGAAACGTCCAGCGATTGCTCCCAAACGAAAGCTGCCAGCACGGAAAGCTGTAGCTGGTTTTCACTGCCCCTTGGAACTGCATTCGCTGCCACACAGACATTCGCGTTCTGCAAAAGCTTTGGTTGGTAATGGGGCAACACTGTGTATCTCTCTCTCGCAGAGCCCGGCTGCCAAATTCGAAACGTCCAGCGATTGCTCCCAAACGAAAGCTGTCAGCACGGACAGCTGTAGCTGGTTTTCACTGCCCCTAGGAACTACGTTCACTGCCACACAGACATTCGCGTTCTGCAAAAGCTTTGGTTGGTAATGGGGCAACACTCTGTATCTCTCTCTCGCAGAGCCCGGCTGCCAAATTCGAAACGTCCAGCGATTGCTCCCAAACGAAAGCTGCCAGCACAGAAAGCTGTAGCTGGTTTTCACTGCCCCTTGGAACTGCATTCGCTGCCACACAGACATTCGCGTTCTGCAGAAGCTTTGGTTGGTAATGGGGCAACACTCTTTATCCCTCTCTCGCAGAGCCCGGCAGCCAAATTCGAAACGTCCAGCGATTGCTCCCAAACGAAAGCTGCCAGCATGGAAAGATATAGCTGGTTTTCACTGCCCCTTGGAACTGCATTCGCTGCCACACAGACATTCGCCTTCTACAAAAGCTTTGCTTGGTAATGGGGAAACACTCTGTATCTCTCTCTCACAGAGCCCGGCTGCCAAATTCCAAACGTCCAGCGATTGCTCCGACACGAAAGATGCCAGCACTGAAAGCAGTAGCTGGTTTTCACTGCCCCTTGGAACTACGTTCGCTGCCACACAGATATTCGAGTTCTGCAAAAGCTTTGGTTGGTAATGGGGCAACACTGTGTATGTCTCTCTCGCACAGCCCGGCAGTCAAATTCGAAATGTCTAGCTATTGCTCCCACACAAAAGCTGCCAGCATGTAAAGGTGTAGCTGATTTTCACTGCCCCTTGGAACTGCATTCGCTGCCACACAGACATTCGCGTTCTGCAAAGCTTTGGTTGGTAAAGGGGCAACACTCTGTATCTCTCTCTTGCAGAGCCCGGCAGCCAAATTCGAAACGTCCAGCGATTGCTCCCAAACGAAAGCTGCCAGCACGGAAAGATATAGCTGGTTTTCACTGCCCCTTGGATCTACGTTCACTGCCACACAGACATTCGCGTTCTGCAAAAGCTTTGGTTGGTAATGGGGCAACACTGTGTATCTCTCCCTCGTAGAGCCCGGCTGCCAAATTCGAAACGTCCAGCGATTGCTCCCAAACGAAAGCTGCCAGCACGGAAAGCTGTAGCTGGTTTTCAGTGCCCCTTGGAACTGCGTTCGCTGCCACACAGACATTCGCGTTCTGCAAAAGCTTTGGTTGGTAATGGGGCAACACTCTGTATCTCTCTGTCGCAGAGCCCGGCAGCCAAATTCGAAATGTCCAGCTATTGCTCCCACACGAAAGCTGCCAGCACGGAAAGATATAGCTGGTTTTCACTGCCCCTTGGAACTGCATTCGCTGCCACACAGACATTCGCGTTCTGCAAAAGCTTTGGTTGGTAATGGGGCAACACTCTGTATCTCTCTCTCGCAGAGCCCGGCTGCCAAATTCCAAACGTCCAGCGATTGCGTACACACGAAAGCTGCCAACACTGAAAGCTGTAGCTGGATTTCACTGCCCCTTGGAACTACGTTCACTGCCACACAGACATTCGCGTTCTGCAAAAGCTTTGGTTGGTAATGGGGCAACACTCTGTATCTCTCTCTCGCAGAGCCCGGCTGCCAAATTCGAAACGTCCAGCGATTGCTCCCAAACGAAAGCTGCCAGCACAGAAAGCTGTAGCTGGTTTTCACTGCCCCTTGGAACTGCATTCGCTGCCACACAGACATTCGCGTTCTGCAGAAGCTTTGGTTGGTAATGGGGCAACACTCTTTATCCCTCTCTCGCAGAACCCGGCAGCCAAATTCGAAACGTCCAGCGATTGCTCCCAAACGAAAGCTGCCAGCATGGAAAGATATAGCTGGTTTTCACTGCCCCTTGGAACTGCATTCGCTGCCACACAGACATTCGCCTTCTACAAAAGCTTTGCTTGGTAATGGGGAAACACTCTGTATCTCTCTCTCACAGAGCCCGGCTGCCAAATTCCAAACGTCCAGCGATTGCTCCGACACGAAAGATGCCAGCACTGAAAGCAGTAGCTGGTTTTCACTGCCCCTTGGAACTACGTTCGCTGCCACACAGATATTCGAGTTCTGCAAAAGCTTTGGTTGGTAATGGGGCAACACTGTGTATGTCTCTCTCACACAGCCCGGCAGTCAAATTCGAAATGTCTAGCTATTGCTCCCACACAAAAGCTGCCAGCATGTAAAGGTGTAGCTGATTTTCACTGCCCCTTGGAACTGCATTCGCTGCCACACAGACATTCGCGTTCTGCAAAAGCTTTGGTTGGTAAAGGGGCAACACTCTGTATCTCTCTCTTGCAGAGCCCGGCAGCCAAATTCGAAACGTCCAGCGATTGCTCCCAAACGAAAGCTGCCAGCACGGAAAGATATAGCTGGTTTTCACTGCCCCTTGGATCTACGTTCACTGCCACACAGACATTCGCGTTCTGCAAAAGCTTTGGTTGGTAATGGGGCAACACTGTGTATCTCTCTCTCGCAGAGCCCGGCTGCCAAATTCGAAACGTCCAGCGATTGCTCCCAAACGAAACCTGCCAACACGGAAAGCTGTAGCTGGTTTTCACTGCCCCTTGGAACTGCATTCGCTGCCACACAGACTTTCGCGTTCTGCAGAAGCTTTGGTTGGTAATGGGGCAACACTGTTTATCTCTCTCTCGCAGAGCCCGGCTGCCAAATTCGAAACGTCCAGCGATTGCTCCCAAACGAAAGCTGCCAGCATGGAAAGATATAGCTGGTTTTCACTGCCCCTTGGAACTGCATTCGCTGCCACACAGACATTCGCCTTCTACAAAAGCTTTGCTTGGTAATGGGGAAACACTCTGTATCTCTCTCTCGCAGAGCCCGGCTGCCAAATTCCAAACGTCCAGCGATTGCTCCGACACGAAAGATGCCAGCACTGAAAGCAGCAGCTGGTTTTCTCTGCCCCTTGGAACTGCGTTCGCTTCCACACAGACATTCGCGTTCTGCAAAAGCTTTGGTTGGTAATGGGGCAACACTCTGTATCTCTCTGTCGCACAGCCCGGCAGCCAAATTCCAAACGTCCAGCGATTGCTCCCAAACGAAAGCTGCCAGCACGGAAAGCTGTAGCTAGTTTTCACTGCCCCTTGGAACTGCGTTCGCTGCCACACAGACATTCGCGTTCTGCAGAAGCTTTGGTTGGTAATGGGGCAACACTGTGTATCTCTCTCGCAGAGCCCGGCAGCCAAATTCCAAACGTCCAGCGATTGTGTACACACGAAAGCTGCCAACACTGAAAGCTGTAGCTGGTTTTCACTGCCCCTTGGAACTCCATTCGCTGCCACACAGACATTCGCGTTCTGCAAAAGCTTTGGTTGGTAATGGGGCAACACTCTGTATCTCTCTCTCGCAGAGTCCGGCTGCCAAATTCGAAACGTCCAGCGATTGCTCCCAAACGAAAGCTGCCAGCACAGAAAGCTGTAGCTGGTTTTCACTGCCCCTTGGAACTGCATTCGCTGCCACACAGACATTCGCGTTCTGCAGAAGCTTTGGTTGGTAATGGGGCAACACTGTGTATCTCTCTCTTGCAGAGCCCGGCAGCCAAATTCGAAATGTCCAGCGATTGCTCCCACACGAAAGCTGCCAGCATGGAAAGATATAGCTGGTTTTCACTGCCCCTTGGAACTGCATTCGCTGCCACACAGACATTCGCGTTCTGCAAAAGCTTTGGTTGGTAATGGGGCAACACTCTGTATCTCTCTCTCGCAGAGCCCGGCTGCCAAATTCCAAACGTCCAGCGATTGCGTACACACGAAAGCTGCCAACACTGAAAGCTGTAGCTGGTTTTCACTGCCCCTTGGAACTGCATTCGCTGCCACACAGAAATTCGCGTTCTGCAAAAGCTTTGGTTGGTAATGGGGCAACACTGTGTATCTCTCTCTCGCAGAGCCCGGCTGCCAAATTCCAAACGTAGAGCGATTGCGTACACACGAAAGCTGCCAACACTGAAAGCTGTAGCTGGTTTTCACTGCCCCTTGGAACTGCATTCGCTGCCACACAGACATTCGCGTTCTGCAAAAGCTTTTTTTGGTAATGGGGCAACACTCTGTATCTCTCTCTCGCAGAGCCCGGCAGCCAAATTAGAAACGTCCAGTGATTGCTCCCAAACGAAAGCTGCCAGCACTGAAAGCTGTAGCTGGTTTTCACTGCCCCTTGGAACTACGTTCACTGGCACACAGACATTCGCGTTCTGCAAAAGCTTTGGTTGGTAATGGGGCAACACTCTGTATCTCTCTATCCCAGAGTCCGGCAGCCAAATTCGAAACGTCCAGCGATTGCTCCCAAACGAAACCTGCCAGCACGGAAAGCTGTAGCTGGTTTTCACTGCCCCTTGGAACTGCATTCGCTGCCACACAGACATTCACGTTCTGCAGAAGCTTTGGTTGGTAATGGGTCAACACTCTGTATCTCTCTCTCGCAGAACCCTGCAGCCAAATTCGAAATGTCCAGCGATTGCTCCCAAACGAAAGCTGCCAGGACTGAAAGCTGTAGCTGGTTTTCACTGCCCCTTGGAACTGCGTTCGCTGCCACACAGACATTCGCGTTCTGCAAAAGCTTTGGTTGGTAATGGGGCAACACTCTGTATCTCTCTGTCGCAGAGCCCGGCAGCCAAATTCGAAATGTCCAGCTATTGCTCCCACACGAAAGCTGCCAGCACGGAAAGATACAGCTGGTTTTCACTGCCCCTTGGAACTGCATTCGCTGCCACACAGACATTCGCGTTCTACAAAAGCTTTGGTTGGTAATGGGGCAACACTCTGTATCTCTCTGTCGCACAGCCCGGCAGCCAAATTCGAAACGTCCAGCGATTGCTCCCAAACGAAAGCTGCCAGCACTGAAAGCTGTAGCTGGTTTTCAGTGCCCCTTGGAACTGCGTTCGCTGCCACACAGACATTCGCGTTCTGCAAAAGCTTTGGTTGGTAATCGGGCAACACTGTGTATCTCTCTCTTGCAGAGCCCGGCAGCCAAATTCGAAATGTCCAGCGATTGCTCCCACACGAAAGCTGCCAGCACGGAAAGATATAGCTGGTTTTCACTGCCCCTTGGAACTGCATTCGCTGCCACACAGACATTCGCGTTCTGCAAAAGCTTTGGTTGGTAATGGGGCAACACTCTGTATCTCTCTCTCGCAGAGCCCGGCTGCCAAATTCCAAACGTCCAGCGATTGCTCCGACACGAAAGATGCCAGCACTGAAAGCAGTAGCTGGTTTTCACTGCCCCTTGGAACTACGTTCGCTGCCACACAGGCATTCGCGTTCTGCAAAAGCTTTGGTTGGTAATGGGGCAACACTGTGTATGTCTCTCTCGCACAGCCCGGCAGCCAAATTTGAAATGTCTAGCTATTGCTCCCACACAAAAGGTGCCAGCATGTAAAGGTGTAGCTGGTTTTCACTGCCCCTTGGAACTGCATTCGCTGCCACACAGACATTCGCGTTCTGCAAAAGCTTTGGTTGGTAATGGGGCAACACTCTGTATCTCTCTCTCGCAGAGCCCGGCAGCCAAATTCGAAACGTCCAGCGATTGCTCCCAAACGAAAGCTGCCAGCACGGAAAGCTGTAGCTGGTTTTCACTGCCCCTTGGAACTGCATTCGCTGCCACACAGACATTCGCGTTCTGCAAAAGCTTTGGTTGGTAATGGGGCAACACTGTGTATCTCTCTCTCGCAGAGCCCGGCTGCCAAATTCGAAACGTCCAGCGATTGCTCCCAAACGAAAGCTGTCAGCACGGACAGCTGTAGCTGGTTTTCACTGCCCCTAGGAACTACGTTCACTGCCACACAGACATTCGCGTTCTGCAAAAGCTTTGGTTGGTAATGGGGCAACACTCTGTATCTCTCTCTCGCAGAGCCCGGCTGCCAAATTCGAAACGTCCAGCGATTGCTCCCAAACGAAAGCTGCCAGCACAGAAAGCTGTAGCTGGTTTTCACTGCCCCTTGGAACTGCATTCGCTGCCACACAGACATTCGCGTTCTGCAGAAGCTTTGGTTGGTAATGGGGCAACACTCTTTATCCCTCTCTCGCAGAGCCCGGCAGCCAAATTCGAAACGTCCAGCGATTGCTCCCAAACGAAAGCTGCCAGCATGGAAAGATATAGCTGGTTTTCACTGCCCCTTGGAACTGCATTCGCTGCCACACAGACATTCGCCTTCTACAAAAGCTTTGCTTGGTAATGGGGAAACACTCTGTATCTCTCTCTCACAGAGCCCGGCTGCCAAATTCCAAACGTCCAGCGATTGCTCCGACACGAAAGATGCCAGCACTGAAAGCAGTAGCTGGTTTTCACTGCCCCTTGGAACTACGTTCGCTGCCACACAGATATTCGAGTTCTGCAAAAGCTTTGGTTGGTAATGGGGCAACACTGTGTATGTCTCTCTCGCACAGCCCGGCAGTCAAATTCGAAATGTCTAGCTATTGCTCCCACACAAAAGCTGCCAGCATGTAAAGGTGTAGCTGATTTTCACTGCCCCTTGGAACTGCATTCGCTGCCACACAGACATTCGCGTTCTGCAAAGCTTTGGTTGGTAAAGGGGCAACACTCTGTATCTCTCTCTTGCAGAGCCCGGCTGCCAAATTCGAAACGTCCAGCGATTGCTCCCAAACGAAAGCTGCCAGCACGGAAAGATATAGCTGGTTTTCACTGCCCCTTGGATCTACGTTCACTGCCACACAGACATTCGCGTTCTGCAAAAGCTTTGGTTGGTAATGGGGCAACACTGTGTATCTCTCCCTCGTAGAGCCCGGCTGCCAAATTCGAAACGTCCAGCGATTGCTCCCAAACGAAAGCTGCCAGCACGGAAAGCTGTAGCTGGTTTTCAGTGCCCCTTGGAACTGCGTTCGCTGCCACACAGACATTCGCGTTCTGCAAAAGCTTTGGTTGGTAATGGGGCAACACTCTGTATCTCTCTGTCGCAGAGCCCGGCAGCCAAATTCGAAATGTCCAGCTATTGCTCCCACACGAAAGCTGCCAGCACGGAAAGATATAGCTGGTTTTCACTGCCCCTTGGAACTGCATTCGCTGCCACACAGACATTCGCGTTCTGCAAAAGCTTTGGTTGGTAATGGGGCAACACTCTGTATCTCTCTCTCGCAGAGCCCGGCTGCCAAATTCCAAACGTCCAGCGATTGCGTACACACGAAAGCTGCCAACACTGAAAGCTGTAGCTGGATTTCACTGCCCCTTGGAACTACGTTCACTGCCACACAGACATTCGCGTTCTGCAAAAGCTTTGGTTGGTAATGGGGCAACACTCTGTATCTCTCTCTCGCAGAGCCCGGCTGCCAAATTCGAAACGTCCAGCGATTGCTCCCAAACGAAAGCTGCCAGCACAGAAAGCTGTAGCTGGTTTTCACTGCCCCTTGGAACTGCATTCGCTGCCACACAGACATTCGCGTTCTGCAGAAGCTTTGGTTGGTAATGGGGCAACACTCTTTATCCCTCTCTCGCAGAGCCCGGCAGCCAAATTCGAAACGTCCAGCGATTGCTCCCAAACGAAAGCTGCCAGCATGGAAAGATATAGCTGGTTTTCACTGCCCCTTGGAACTGCATTCGCTGCCACACAGACATTCGCCTTCTACAAAAGCTTTGCTTGGTAATGGGGAAACACTCTGTATCTCTCTCTCACAGAGCCCGGCTGCCAAATTCCAAACGTCCAGCGATTGCTCCGACACGAAAGATGCCAGCACTGAAAGCAGTAGCTGGTTTTCACTGCCCCTTGGAACTACGTTCGCTGCCACACAGATATTCGAGTTCTGCAAAAGCTTTGGTTGGTAATGGGGCAACACTGTGTATGTCTCTCTCACACAGCCCGGCAGTCAAATTCGAAATGTCTAGCTATTGCTCCCACACAAAAGCTGCCAGCATGTAAAGGTGTAGCTGATTTTCACTGCCCCTTGGAACTGCATTCGCTGCCACACAGACATTCGCGTTCTGCAAAAGCTTTGGTTGGTAAAGGGGCAACACTCTGTATCTCTCTCTTGCAGAGCCCGGCAGCCAAATTCGAAACGTCCAGCGATTGCTCCCAAACGAAAGCTGCCAGCACGGAAAGATATAGCTGGTTTTCACTGCCCCTTGGATCTACGTTCACTGCCACACAGACATTCGCGTTCTGCAAAAGCTTTGGTTGGTAATGGGGCAACACTGTGTATCTCTCTCTCGCAGAGCCCGGCTGCCAAATTCGAAACGTCCAGCGATTGCTCCCAAACGAAACCTGCCAACACGGAAAGCTGTAGCTGGTTTTCACTGCCCCTTGGAACTGCATTCGCTGCCACACAGACTTTCGCGTTCTGCAGAAGCTTTGGTTGGTAATGGGGCAACACTGTTTATCTCTCTCTCGCAGAGCCCGGCTGCCAAATTCGAAACGTCCAGCGATTGCTCCCAAACGAAAGCTGCCAGCATGGAAAGATATAGCTGGTTTTCACTGCCCCTTGGAACTGCATTCGCTGCCACACAGACATTCGCCTTCTACAAAAGCTTTGCTTGGTAATGGGGAAACACTCTGTATCTCTCTCTCGCAGAGCCCGGCTGCCAAATTCCAAACGTCCAGCGATTGCTCCGACACGAAAGATGCCAGCACTGAAAGCAGCAGCTGGTTTTCTCTGCCCCTTGGAACTGCGTTCGCTTCCACACAGACATTCGCGTTCTGCAAAAGCTTTGGTTGGTAATGGGGCAACACTCTGTATCTCTCTGTCGCACAGCCCGGCAGCCAAATTCCAAACGTCCAGCGATTGCTCCCAAACGAAAGCTGCCAGCACGGAAAGCTGTAGCTAGTTTTCACTGCCCCTTGGAACTGCGTTCGCTGCCACACAGACATTCGCGTTCTGCAGAAGCTTTGGTTGGTAATGGGGCAACACTGTGTATCTCTCTCGCAGAGCCCGGCAGCCAAATTCCAAACGTCCAGCGATTGTGTACACACGAAAGCTGCCAACACTGAAAGCTGTAGCTGGTTTTCACTGCCC